>NC_139399.1:64275000-65475000 GCF_054392235.1 Sus scrofa
GTGCCAGGCTTTTCCTATGACCTTTAAATCAAATTTAGAATTTCACAGGGTAGTATGCCTTGAAGCAAAATCTGTCAACTTAATAAAGTGGAAATTTTCTGCAATAAATCTGCAATAAATTTCTACCATTCACAAAGAAAGGTAAGCTTTACGTATTGTTCTATAGTTCTGAACAAGGGCTTAAGCTTCTTGGGTGAAATAGAAAGAAGAGCTGATAAATGTAAGGATAAAGCTGAATAATGAAAGAAAGGATGAGTGGCATCAATATAACGAGGGAAAGAAAGACACACAGATAAAGAAAAAGAAAAGACAGAAGAAAAAGGAAGAAAGAATCATAAAGAGGTCAGATCAGGAAATAAATGAAGGGGAAAAGAAGAAAGCACACAAGGAAAAACATTAGTAATTTTTTCTAGCTCTATGAAGGAGCACAAAATCATTAAAATCATAAGCTCTCCTGCTGGGGATGTATAAAATCAGTTTCAGGCGTGATGAATTATGATTGTACTCTAATCCCCGCTGAGTCTCTTTGTGTGTTTGTTACAGCACAAAATGACCGGATGCTTATTCCACTTTCCAAACAAGTAAATGTCAGGCACTTACCAAGCAAATGCAGGACTACACATTGCCTCTATTGTCAGAAGAAATCTGGGTGATTCCCAACAATAGAGGGCAATATATTTCAGAAGACATAAAAGCAATAAGAAATCTTCCCTGATGCCAAAGCTTGGCTCATTCCATTTAACCAAAGCCATTCTCCCTAGGACATGTTTCAGCAAAAAGTTTTCTTCAAACTGAAGCATTCTTCCACATGGAGAACAAGTTCCTTGACCAAATCATTTGCCTAACAACTTCCTTGACCTAATCACTGTAATGCAATTGGCATGAAAACCTCTTCTCTCTTCCATCTTGGACCACTGCTAATGATAACAACAATGAACCCTTTATTGAGCACTGGGGATGGCCTGGGTGTTATGCAAAATACAGTGCAACTTTACTGGCATCATCATCTCATTTAATCTTCACAGCAGAGGGTTCCACTTTGCAGGTGAAATTCAGGCCCCCAAACAGTTCATTGACGTGCGCAGACTCACGCTGGAATGATGTCCCTGGGTTGCTTGACCTTAGCCAGTCAAATCCTCCTTTGCCACCAGTTTATAACTCTTAGATCAACTACCCCAATATTCTCATTTGAAAAATGTGTGTACTCGGATATAGAAATAAAATGAGAAATTTGAGAAAATGAACTAGGATTTGTTACATTGTTCACTGAAAATAGTCAAACAATGGAACTGATTTCCTCTGAACTACTTGCTGAATAACCTTATGAAGTGCTGCCTCGGAAAAAGTAAGTAGTTTGAGTACACCATGAGCTTTTGGAGAAAAAGGAGAGACATACACTCTGCTTAAGACAGGACTTTAAATCAAAAACATTTGAGGTTATGAAGGAAAATGAACTGAACAACATGACAGGGAGATGTTTAGAGTGCTGACCCAGGTGGCAGGTGAAAGGTGGTCCCTTGATATACTTTTGCCAGACTGCTTGCATTTTCCTGTGGCCAAATTCACTCCATGATCTTGAGTGGGCCATGTAGCCCCCTTTCTTGATGTTTTGGGTTATGCATCTGTCAAACGAAATTTATTATTCTAGCCGCTGTTTGTCCTACATGGGCAGAGAATTGCTCAAAAATGAAAACCTTGATCTGAAAAATCATTTGGGAAATAATTCTCAAATCTATCTCTTCTCTCTGTCTATACCATCATCTCCCTAATCAAACCATCATCATCATACTTGCTATGTACCATAGCCTCCTCACAGGTCTTGGGGGTTCCATTCTCATCCCCGTGAAGCTCTGGCAATTGGGGTAATCTTTTAAAAACATAATTATTGGATTGATTTATTTATTTATGTCTTTTTAGGGCCGCACCCACGGCATCTAGAGGTTCCAAGGCTAGGTGTCGAATCAGAGCTGTAGCCTCTGACCTACACCACAGCCACAGCAATGCCAGAGCCAAGTGGCAACTGCGAGCTACACCACAGCTCATGACAATGCCCAATCCTTAACCCACTGAGCAAGGCTAGGGATTGAACCTGTGTCCTCATGTAGCAGATGCTAGTCAGATTCGTTTCCACTGAGCCACGACAGGAACTCCTGGACTTTTCTATTTAAAACATCACAGCAGCTTCCCATGGCATTTGGATAAGAACCAGATGCCATAAAATAACTCACATATTAACCCCTTAGACCTCCTCTTCTCCTTAGCTCAGTGGCTTCTTGATTTCTTTCCTTCCCACATCTTCCTTCAGGCATTTGTCTCTATCAGGATGCTCTTCACCACCCTCATTGCTCTTACTAATGGCTAATTTTTCTTCAAACTTTGATTCTCATACATGAAGCTCCAAAAGAAATCCTGATAAAGAACTACCATCCTAGGCTTTCTATCCTCACTCAATATTTCACTTGCCACTGAAACAACCCTTCATCACGTCCATTTATCCAACCTCATCCTGGGCCATCAGTATATTTATGCAAATGAGAGGCTCTCAAACTTGGCTTCAATCACTTGTGAGATTATTGAAAATAAACATTAGTTGAAACCTCTGTCCACAAAGATTCTGACCCAACTGGTCTAAGATGATGTCCAGACATTTGTTTGTTTGAAGTTCCCATGTGAATCTACCGTGCAACTCAGACTGAGATCCACTGATCGATAGGAGGAAGCCAAGGAGAAACTGAACAGGTCCACACATTTTTCTATCAGCAGTGTCACCAGACTGAATTATTTAATGAGCTGAGTTGTCAGCAAACATGGGGTATAAATATTTCGCTCAACAGAGTACATGATCATATATTATGTCCACATTTAATTTCAGACCTTGTCCTATAAGATGAACTTGGAATAGATGAGGTAGTATATTACATACCAAAGTATGATCATCAGATATCTCAGCACAGGCATTTATAAATTCATAAGCACTATAATAAAACTTATAACTAGCAAGGCTGTTGAAGAAAGAGTTTTCTACTTAAAAGGAGCAGTGTGGGGTGAGTTAAGTACACATTGCAATAAGAAAAGGCTTATGAATGAGGATGCCTTGCACTGCAGGGTCAACAAGAAGGTTCTACATTTCCATCTCCTATAGATAGAGCTCTAATCTGTTCTAAATAATGCTTTTTGGGAAAACATTAATTTATATTTTTATATTGAAAACTATACTTTTGAAAGCAGAAAAATAGAAACAATAGAAAAATATATACCGTTAGAAAAAGAAAGGATTGATACAATATGAATAATTAATTCCCTTCTCTGTGTAAAGGCATGTTTTATGAACTTAGGTGAACCCAAAGTTGTATACCTAAAACTTGATGCATGAACTTTTATATGCATCTAAAAAATAAAGTTCAATGATATCATGCGCATCTTCCTAAATCATCATCTATTTTTTCCCTCCAGTTTTATAGATACAATTGACACACAGCACTGTATACGTTTAAGGTATACAGAATAATGATTTGACTTACATACACCATGAAATGAATATTACAGTATGTTTAGTGAACATCCATCACCTCATATAGATACAAAATTAAATAAATGGAAAAACATTTTTCCTTGTGATAAGAACTCTTAGGATGCATTCTCTCAACATCTTTCATATAAAGAATACAGCAATGTTAATTATATTTATCATGTTGTACATTACATTCCTAGTGTTAATTTATCTTATAACTGGAAGTCATCATATATTTTTAGAAAAACAGTTCTGCTGTACATGTGGTATCTATTAAATAAACCTACAGTTTTTACAGAACTATTTACATTGACTTCAATTTTTCACTTTTGCAAGAACATAAGAATGTGTGTATGTGTGTCTGTGCTTGTAATTATTGTCATACAGAATGATTGGGTTTGAGGAAACTGGTAATTCACGATTTTCTGTAAACCTCATCATTGTGTTCTCGAAGTACCAACAAATCACAGTGCCACCTGCTCCCCCTCCAAGTGTTTTGACTCCTAAGGTCTGATGTGGGGCCAGATAATACGCAGTTTTTTGGTGAGTACCACAGGCAGTTCTTTGGCAACTGATTCATAACTTCTATTTAAGAAATCAGTATCCACATTTTTGAAATTCTCCCTCATGCTGGCAAAGAGTCTGTCAGAAAGATAACTTTATTTCCTTCTGATCACACACATTAAGGTTATTTTTTAAAAGTTCTCTGCTGATTTGATACGCAAAAAGTGGTATGTGTTGCTCTTTAATTTAGAAAGTCTTTGACTGCTAGTGTAAGATTAAGGATTTTTATATTTTCTGGACATTAGGCATATTCTTTTAATTTCTACATTTTTCATAAACGTTGCTCATTTTTTCATTAAGATTTTATTTTATAAAAATGCTTTCTGTGTTAAAATTACTCCTGGGCTGAAAAAATATTTCCCAGGTTATTGTTTACATTTAGTGCTAGGTCTCTTATTGTTAGTATTGTTGTTTTTTTATTTTTACTTTAATCCTTTAAACCTACTGGAATTTATTTTCATATATGATGTAGAAAATAAATTCTTTTTTTTCATGAATCCTAAACCTCCAATCAATAAATTCATTTTTCAAGAGTTTCTGGTCTTAGGGGGATTAAAATTAGCTCCACCTACAAGTGGGCGGTCATCAGCCCCTCCCATCAGGAAGCCTACAGCAAGCCCCACATACTGACTTCAGCCACAGGGGGGGCAGATATCAGAAGTAAGAGAGGCTACAACTCTAGTATCTGTAAAAGGTCACCACACCAAAAACCTATAAAAATGAAAAGACAGAGAACTATAACTCAGATGAGGGAGAAAGGAAAAACCCCAGAAAATCAGCTAAATGATGAGGAGATTCTCAGCCTCCAGGAAAAGACTTAGACTGTTGATGCTGAAGATGATGCAAGACATTGGAAATAAACTGGAGGCAAAGATGGATAACTTACAGGAAACACTGACCAAAGAGATACAAGATATCAAACTTAAACGAGAAGAGATGCAAAATACAATAACTGAAATAAAAAATTCACTAGAAGCAGCTAACAGCAGAATACAGGAGGCAGAAGAAAGAATAAGTGAGGTGGAGGACAGATTAGTGTAAATTAAGGATGCAGAACAGAAAAGAGAAAAAAGATTGAAACCAAATGAAGAGAGTCTCAGAGAACTCTGGGACAACATTAAACACACCAACATCTGTACTATAGGGGTGCCAGAAGGAGAAGAGAGAGAGAAGGGGACAGAAAAAATATTCTAAGAGATAATAGCTGAAAACTTCCATAATATGGGAAAGAAATTCCTCACTCAAATCCAGGAAGCACAACGAGTACCATATAAAATAAACCCAAGGAGGTACGCCCCCAGACACATATTAATCAAACTGACCAAAATTAAAGACAAAGAGAAAATCTTGAAAGTAGCTAGGGAAAAGAAATAAATAACATACAAGGGAACCCCACTAAGGTTATCGGTAGATTTTTCAGCAGAAACTCTGCAAGTCAGAGGGAGTGGCATGATATACTTAACGTGATGAAAGGAAAAAACCTCCAACCAAGATTACTCTACCCAGCAAGGCTCTCATTCAGATTTGAAGGAGGAAATCAAAACCTTCACAGATAAGCAAAAGCTGAGAGAATTCAGCAACACTAAACCAGCCTTACAACAAATACTAAAGGAACTTCTCTAGGCAGACAAGAACAAGAGAAGAAGGAACAAAAAAAGAGCAGCAAAAACAAATCAAAAGTAATTGATAAAATGGCAATAAGAACATACATATCAATAATTACCTTAAATGTGAATGGACTGAATGCCCCAACCAAAAGATAGACTGGCTAAATGGATACAAAAACAAGACCCATATATATGCTGTCTTCAAGAGATCCACTTCACTTCTAGGGTCACATACACATTGAAAGTGAGAGGATGGAAGAAAATATTTCAGGTAAATGGGGATCAAAAGAAAGCTGGAGTAGCAATACTCATATCAGACAAAATAGACTTTAAAATGAAGAATATTTTAAGGGACAAAGGAGGACATTACATAATGATCAAAGGATCAATCTAAGAAGAAGATGTAACAATTTTAAATATATACGCACCCAACATAGGTTCACCACAATATATAAGGCAACTGCTAACAACCTTAAAAGGAGAAATCGACAATAACACAATCATAGTGGGGGACTTTAACACCCTACTAACAGTAATGGACAGATCAACCAGACAGAAAATCAATAAGGAAACACAGGCCCTGAGTGACGCATTAAACCAGATGGACTTCATAGCTATTTATAGGACATTTCATCCAAAAGCAAAAGAATACACATTCTTCTCAAGTGCACATGGAACATTCTCTAAGATTGATCACATCCTGGGCTACAAAGAAACCTTGGTAACTTTAAGAAAATTGAAATCATATCAAGCATCTTTTCCGACCACAACGCTATATGACTGGACATCAACAACAAGAAAAAAACTGCAAAAAACACAAACACATGGAGATTAAACAACATGCTACTAAACAACCAATGGATCACTGAAGAAATCAAAGAGGAAATCAAAAAATACCTAGCAGCAAATGACTACAAAGATATGACACTCCAAAACCTATGGGATGCAGCAAAAGCCATTCTAAGAGGAAAGTTTATAGCAATACAAGCCCACCTCAGGAAACAAGAAAAACCTCAAATAAACAAGCTAACCTTACATCTAAAGCAGCTCGACAGAGAAGAACAGACAAGACCTAAAGTTAGTAGAAGGAAAGAAATCCTAAAGATCAGAGCAGAAATCAATGAAATAGAAACCAAGAAAACCATAGAAAAGATCAATGAAACGAAAAGCTGGTTCGTTGAAAAGATCAACAAAATTGATAAACCCCTAGCCAGACTTATCAAGAAAAAAAGAGAGAGGACTCAAATCAATAAAATTAGAAATGAAAAAGGAGAAGTAACAACGGACATCACAGAAATACAAAGGATGATAAGAGACAACTCCTTGCAACTCTATGCCAATCAAATGGAAAACCTAGAAGAAATGGACAAATTCTTAGAAAATCACAATCTTCCAAGACTAAACCAAGATGAAATAGAAAAGATGAATGGACCAATCACAAGAACTGAAATTGAAACTGTGATTAAAAAACTTCCAACAAACAAAAGTCCAGGACCAGATGGTTTCACAGGGGAATTATATCAAACATTTAGAGAAGAGCTAACACCTCTCCTTCTGAAACTATTTCAAAAAACTGCATCAAAAGGGATACTCCCAAACTCATTATATGAGGCCACCATCACCCTGGTACCAAAACCAAAGATTCCATAAAAAAAGAAAACTACAAGCCAATTTCACTGATGAACATCAATGCAAAAACCCTCAGCAAAATACTAGCAAACGGCATCCAATGATACATGAAAAGGATTGTACATCATGATCAAGTGGGATTTATCCCAGGGATGCAAGAGTTCTTCAATATCCACAAATCCATCAGTGTGATACACCACATTAACAAACTGAAGAATAAAAACCATATGATCCTCTCAATAGATGCAGAATAAGCCTTTGACAAAATCCAACACCTGTTTCTGATAAAAACCCTTCAGAAACTGGGCATAATGGGAACCTACCTCAACATGATAAAGGCCATATATATGACAAACCCACAACAAACATGATTCTCAATGGTGAAAAGCTGAAAGAATATCCACGGAGATCAGGAACAAGACAAGGATGTCCATTCTCGCTACTACTCTTCAACATAGTTCTGGAAGTCCTAGCCAAGGCAATCAGAGAAGTAAAAGAAATAAAAGGAATCCAAATTGGAAAGGAAGAAGCAAAACTACCACTATTTGCAGACGACATGATACTATACCTAGAGAATCCTAAAGACTCTACCAGAAAACTGTTAGATCTCATCTACGAATTTGGCAAAGTCACAGGATACAAAATCAATACACAGAAATCAATGGCATGTCTATACACTGACAATGAAAGAGCAGAAAGAGAAATTAGGGAAGCAATCCTGTTTACCATCACATCCAAAAAGAATAAAGTACTTAGGAGTAAACCTACCTGAAGAGACAAAAGACCTGTACTCTGAAATCTATAAAACACTGATGAAAGAAATCAAAGATGACACAAACAGATGGAAAGATATACCATGCTCGTGGATTGGAAGAGTTAATATTATCAAAATGGCTATACTACGTAAGGCAATCTACAGATTCAGTGCAATCCCTATCAAATCACCAAGGACATTTTTCACAGAACTCCAACAAAATATTTTAAAGTGTGTTTGGAAGCACAAAAGACCCAGAATAGCCAAAGACATCCTGAAAAAGAAAAATGGAGCTGGAGGAATCAGGCTCCCGGACTTCAGACTATACTACAAAGCAACAATCATCAAAACCACATGGTACTGGCACAAAGACAGAAATATAGATCAGTGGAACAGGATAGAAAGCCCAGAATTAAACCCATGCACCTACAGCCAACTAATCTATGACAAAGGAGGCAAGGATGTTCAATGGAGAAAAGATAGCCCATTCAGTAAGTGGTTTTGGGAAAACTGGACAGCCACGTGTAAAAGAATGAAATTATAACACTCCCTAACACCATACACAAAAAGAAACTCAAAATGCATTAAAGACCTAGATATAAGACCAGATACTATAAAACTCCTAGAGGAAAACATAGGCCAAACACTCTCTGACATAAACCACAGCAACATCTTCTCAGATCCACCTCCTAGAGTATTGACAATAAAAACAAAAATAAACAAATGGGACCTAATCAAACTTCAAAGTTTCTGCACAGCAAAGGAAACCCTAAACAAAATGAAAAGACAACCCACAGAATGGGAGAAAATCTTTGCAAATGAATCAACTGACAAGGGATTACTCTCCAAAATTTATAAATACCTTCTGCAGCCCCATACCAAAAAAACAAACAACCCCATCAGAAAAAAAATGGGCAGAAGATCTAAACTGACAATTCTCCAAAGAAGACATACAGATGGCCAAAAAACACATGAAAAGATGTTCAACATCACTCATTATTAGAAAAATGCAACTCAAAACCACGATGAGGTACCACCTTATACCAGCCACAATGGCCATCATCCAAAAGTCTACAAACAGTAAGTGCTAGAGAGGGTGTGGAGAAAAAGGAACCCTATTATACTGTTGGTGGGGTTGTAAATTGGTGCAACCACTGTGGGAAACTGTATGGAGAGTCCTCAGAAAACTAAACATAGAACTACCATTTGATCCGGCAATCCCACTCCTGGGCATCTAACCCAGAGAAAACCATGACTCGAAAAGACACATGTACTCCAGCGTTCATTGCAGCACTATTTACAATAGCCAAGACATGGAAACAACCTAAATGTCCATTGACAGAGGATTGGATCCAGAAAATGTGGTACATATACACAATGGAATATTACTCAGCCATTAAAAAGAACAAAATACCAGCATTTTTAGCAACATGGATGGACCTAGAAATTATCATGCTAAGTGAAGTCAGCGATACAATGAGACACCAACATAAAATGTTTTTACTGACATGTGGAATCTGCAAAAAGAACACACTGAACTTCTTTGCAGAACAGATGCTGACTCACAGACATTGAAATACCTATGTATCCGGAGGAGACAGTTTGGGAGGTGGGGGGAAGTGCTTGGGCTGTGGAATGGAAATCCTGTGAAATCAGATTGTTATGATCATTATACAACTACAGATGTGATAAATTCATTTGAGTAATAAAAAATAAAATAAAATAAAGAGTTTCTGGTCTTGCTAATTAAATATCTTTTTTTCTTTTTCTTTCTTTCTTTTAAAACTATTTTTTGCTATTATATGGCACAGCCTTTCCTAACCACTGTATCTTACCAGTTTCTCATATGTAATTAGGTTGGGTGTAGTCGTATAATATTCCGAGGTAACCAGTGCTCATCCCCTTATCCTGCTTTTCCTGATCAGGAATTGTTGGAGATAAACCTTTACCTGATTTAGTGTTGTGTCCCTTTAACATGTATTAGCTACATTTTTAACTTAAAAAGAACAACACATTTTCTGAGGGAAAAAAAATACCTCTTTCCCAAATACATGTTCATAGGTTGCCACTTGGACTTCATTTGCACAACCTTCAAATACTTCAAAGACTGACAAAATGTCACGTACTCCTGCTGCAGCTGTTATCAGGTTATTTCAAGATTTTTATTAGCACAACAGGATTACTGATATCTACAGGCTCTCAACATAAATGCGTATGATCAACACGTATCAGAGGAATATTTTGAACCGGTAGTTGTTGTATTTCCTCTTTCTAATATTTTTTTTAACCTGAAGGCCATCCCACCATTAAAACCAGACCTAGTTGGGAACAGATGTCCCTAAAAAGGCAGGACATAAAAGAACTCAATACAAATGAAGTCCAGAAAATTTTGTCCTTTGATTGTAAGAACTGAGCACTAGAGAAGATTTCCTTCTTTTTCTTTCTCTTTAAAAAAAATGAAAAATCCAAAGGTTTAGTTGTATCTCCAAGAGGGGTTTACAACAGATAAGAAAATTTCTCCACCACATAGGGTGGAGATGATAACACTTTCTGGGCTGGGATCAGGGATCTAGAGGAAAAGATAACTTCAAGGAGGGTGTGAGGTACCTACCACATGCTTGTGTCTCCTGTATCCTGACCAGACCACAGCATTGGCAAGAAGATGGCAGAAATCAGAGAGAAGTTACACAGAGTGGGAAGGCTTGGACTTTTTCCCACAGAGAGCTCAGGAAACCTGAAGAACCCTGCAGGACTCCCTGATCTCATCCAGCTGGGCACCAATTGGCAGATATGCAGTGATTGCATGAGAAGCCAATGGCCAGCAGCCTGAGGGTGGTCCTGAGGCAGAATACTAACTCAGGTAGTCAGTGTATGAGCATGGGCTTCCATGCATTCTTTGATCTGGCTATTGATTAACATGTGTGGCTTAAGGGCTCCAGGGAGTAATTCCCCACAGGCGTTGTTTACTATAGGAAATGTTCCTTCCCCATATGAACCTTAATCTCTAACCCACAACTCAACTGATAGAAAAGGAATGAGAGGAATGGTGACCCAGTCTAAGTAAAGACAAGGACAAGGAAATCATAAAACTTCTGGGACATTTCCACTCCTAAAACCCTTATTGGACAAGGACTGATATAGGTAAACTGGGCAAGGCCAATGGGAGAAAACCACGTTTTTCCAGACCTCATGTTGGTATCCTCCTCCATCTTTAAGGGATAAAAACCCCTATAGGACTATGGTGGGGGCACTCTTCTCCCCCCTCCCAGCAGCCCTGGGAGCTGTCTGCTTTCCTGTAAGAAAGACTTGGCTTGCTTGCTGCCTGTGTGTTCGTGGAGTTCATTCTTTCACTGTGTGAACAAGAACCCAGATTCTGGTAACATCTTTCCAGCATCAGTCCCACAATACCCTGCAGACCAGGGGTTGCCACACTTTTTCTACAAAGGGTCAAATAGTAAGTAGCTTAAACTTGGCAGGCCATATGGTCTCTGTGGCTACTCAACACTGCCCTTGTCAAAGGAAAACAGCCATGGATACCACATAAACCAAAGGTGTGGTTGTGTTCCAGGAACACATTATTTATTTGAAATTAGAATTTCAAATTTATGACCTTTGTATAGCATAAATATCATTCTTCTTTTGATTCTTTTTCAGCCATTGAAAAATATAAACATCATTCCTAACTCACAGGCTAGACAAAAACTGCAGCCAGTGGGCTATCATTTGCCACCTCTGCTGTAGAGCCCAGCATGGCAGAGCAGAACAGCTGAATGCTTCTAGTGCCCGAGGATGGGTAAAGAAAGTTTTGAGGGACTGGGTGAACTAGATGACTTTCAGTTATCTAGTGGACACTACAAAGGGTCCAGCACTGACTATGGAAGAGGAAAGCATGAAAGGACTATAGACACCATTGGTGGGTCCAATGATGACAAGCCAAGACTTGGGAGCTGAGTAGGATGAGCAGAGGGTTAGTGAAACCCAGCAGGGCATGAGGGGGTTCCTGGGCACAAAAGCCTTTTTGGGAATAAGCTTTAGCCTTCATGACCTTCCCTGGGTTCCAAAGGGTAGGTTCAAACAGCTGCTAATCAGGTGAGGAAGTGGATGCTGAGACAACGGAGGAGGAGACAAGAAACAATAGTGCAGTTTTGGGTCAGGGTCCTGGTTCCCCCTCAAGGAATACCCATAGCACTAAATTTGTGCTCTTCTGGAGAACTTAAATCTCCAAACAAAAGGTGTTAACTACTTGATGAAGCATTCTTCATTCCAGAAAGAAGGAGGTCCACCAGAACCAGTCCTGGGGCCACTAAACTTCAGCTCTGAGGAATGCAAGCTTGCACATACACTGAACCTTCTCTGTGGCCCTATTTTCCACTCCCAAACTCTAAGTCCATCTCCTGTTCCCTCTCAAAGGAGGACACAGTCTTTAGGGCATTAGCCTGCCTTGGCCTCCTTTGCCTGGCAAAGCAATAAAGGCTATTTTTTTTCTCCTTCACCCAAAACTCTGGTGGACAGAGGTTGAGTTTCAGTGAGTTTCGGCAGCATTATGACAAGGGCCACATGATTTTCACCAAGGCCAGGGTGGCATATGTCCCCTCCCCCCACACCCATGACCTCAGCTCATCCCAGAGAGAAGGTAAGAACCATAAGTATGTCAACTGTGACAACGTTTTGCACAAGAGAGGCTGAGTCCCTTTAATTTGGCACGGTTAAGTTTTCTACTCTCAGAAGAAATAAGGGCTGAAGAGTTGCATAAGTACTTAGGAAGAAAAGAGAAAGCAACGTGTTTCAACACCTGAATCATGTGATACATCAGTGTCCCCAAGTCCATAGATGTTTCCAGTCTGATGCTTAAAGTTGATTTTCTACTTTCAAGAAAAAAAAAATTTGAACCATACTTAAAAGAACACAACCAAAAAAACTCTCTTAATAATTTTTGAAATGGTTACTTCATCAAATATCTAATACTTAGGTCTATTTCTCTGATTTTTTTTTCTTGTCCATTCATGTCTACATATCTTCTTAATCCACAATTGCAATGTGTAAATTACTGTAGCTTTGTAAACATTCATATAAATGGTAACAAAGTCCCATTGAACTATGTTTCTTTTTATAAAAATCTCATCAAGCTTCTGCATTATTTATTGTTTCAAATGAACATCAGATTCTACTTTGTCAACTAAAGGGGAAAAAATGAATTCCTGGGTTTTTGATTAAAATCCTTTAAAGCCACAAATTAATTTGAGAAAACGTCACACCTTTAGAAAACTAAAATTTACCATTCAGAAATATGGCTTTCTCTATCATAGTAAAGTATTTAAGTCTCCATAAATTTTTCCACTTTTTTATTTTAAAAGTGCACATTTCTTTGAGGGTTTTCTTGGAGGAGGGTAGTTTATTGCTACTGCAAATTTAATGTTTTATTATATATGACTGTTATATATAGTTATTGATTTATGTGTAATTATTTATATATATGTAAATGCTAATTCTCCCAATAATTTGTAGCTAATTCTTTGAAGTTCTCCAGTTAAAGTTTTACTGTCTATAAAAAATAATGCTTTATCTAATTTTTTGTAATGATACTAAAAGAAGTCAGTAGTTCACTGAAAAAGATGCGATTGACCCCTAAAGATCTGGGGAATAAAAAGTCAATGTATCTCGTGATCATTAGCTCGTTTGCTCTGGTACCATCCAGTCTTCACCTATTGCATGGGCAAAAATTCAAAAGTTGGCAACACATTTTATTGGTGAAGCTGTGGGAAAGAGGCTCTTGCAAATGTTGATGGTGAGATTGCCAGTGACTCAAAATCACTACAGAGAGGTGTTAACTTAAGAAAAAAAAGCACAACTTGAAAGTTGAGAGTGAAGTTTTATTGGGGGCAAAATTAGGACTTAGCCCTGAGAAACCAGGTGAGGGAGGAGCTAGGATATACAGGAGTTTTAGTAACAAAAGGGCAGACAGCAGGAACAAAAGAGGCCTGGGCTCCCTGAAATCATTCCTCTGATATGCAACTCCATTATCCTGAGTTTTCAGGGCTTGCAGGACTCACTGGCTCTCACCCTTGGAGGTGACTGCATTCACAGATGACTGTGACATTCTTTGTTTTACCCTTAACGACAGCCTGGTGTGAGGTATTTCAGATAGCTCTGAAATGT
Source organism: Sus scrofa (assembly GCF_054392235.1). Taxonomy (NCBI): domain Eukaryota; kingdom Metazoa; phylum Chordata; class Mammalia; order Artiodactyla; family Suidae; genus Sus; species Sus scrofa. The sequence continues at coordinate 64,289,222 of NC_139399.1, forward strand.
CACTCCCAAGAGGAAAGAGGAAATGTAGGGATGTGATAAAGGGGAGGGGGAGGGGCATGCAGCACACAAACATTTTACAAAAGTTTGTTGCTGGTCCCCTGAAGGTTACCATAGTCACAGGAGCAGACATCACCATGGAGAGTTTTAGTGTTTTTCTAGATATAAGGAGAGGCAAGAATTGGGCACATAAAATCTCCTAAAATATCTATCTAAAGACCTGTTCTCCCAGTTTTCCCAGAGCACGAGTGCTTTGCTCCTAATTTTCACCCTGAACTCTGCTGGGGGGGGGGGGGGGGTGTGCTATGGGTGGGCAGATGCAGTGGCTCATGATTTAATCCATGTAGAGGCTGATGGCAAGGGCCAAACTTCAGTTCACAGAGGAAATTGTAAGGCTATCTACAAATTTATGCTTTGACTCGGAAATTCTACTCTTTAGAATCTATCTCAGATATGCTGCCAAAAATATGAAAAAAAGATCTATGTATCTACATCGCTATAGGAAGGCTATAGATTGATTTCGTTCTTAGAAGTTTTTTTAATTATTTATCAATTACTTCAACAGTGTTTGATCTTAATAATAAAAGACTTTGAAGATTAAATTGTTCTCCAAGAATAGCTTCAGCCATGTTCTCCTAAATTTTTATCTTTTTATTATTCATACTTTGTCCAATGTCTTCATTTAATGGACTTTCCTTCATTTTTGATAACCTGTTTATTTGAAAGTCTTCAATCTTGAAAGATTACTTCTTTATCCTTGAAATACAAATATTGTATTCATTTATCTTAATGATCTTGTTTAATTCAGAATGATATTTGTTGATCTTTTTTTTTGTTTGAGTTGTAGACTGCAATTTTTTAGCTTAGTGAAATTTCTTTCTTGTATCTGATATTTGTACTCACCAGGCCTGTGTTCTCTTTCCCTACAATTCCCAATTCCCATTTTAAAGATTGCCCAGAACTATCCTGGTTTTTTTCGTTTGGTTGTTGGGGTTTTTTTTTTGTTTGTTTTATTTTGTTCTGTTTTTTGCTTTTTAGGGCCAAGGTTGTGGCATATGGAAGTTCCCAGGCTAGGAGTTGAATTGGAGCTACGGGTGCCGGCCTACACCACAGCTGTTGCTGGAATTCAGCCTCTGTCTGCCATTGCTGAACTGAAATGCAGAGACAGAGTTTTGGGCAAAGGAGAAAAAAAAAAAAAGCTTTATTGCTTTGCCAGGCAAAGGAGGGTCAAGGCAGGCTAATGCCTTAAAGTCTGTGCCCCCCCTTTGGGAAGGACTGAGGGAAGTTTTATAGTTAAAAGGAGAAAAACAGGCTTCTGGATAAGAATCACAGTTGGAGGTAAACTCACATTCTTCCTTTGGGGAATGGACTCTTCAGCCACGAGTTTCACCCTGACCCTGGTGATCCTGTGGGTTATTGTGCCCGGATCTTCCCTGGAAATGAAAGAACTTGCTGGAAGGGCATAGTGGTTAGAGATTAGGGCCATTGAGGAAGGTCCTCAAAAGAAACATCACGTGCTTATAATTTGTGACTCACGAGGCAGTCGTGCCTAATCTATAGCTTACGGGTGATTGCGTTTAGGGCGCAATTAAGCCAGCAAGAAGGACAAGGAAGGACTCTGAACTGTTCAATTGTAAAGTACACACTTCTAAAGAAGCAAAAGGAATATAATTTTTCTCTTGGAGGTATGAGGTGCCTGCGCCACAGCCACGCAGGGTCCAAACTGCATCTTTGACCTACATCACAGTTCACGGCAATGCCGGATCCTTAACCCACTAAGCGAGGCCAGGGGTCAAACCCATATCCTCATAGATACTAGTCGGATTTGTTTCTGCTGCACCACAGCAGGAACTCACTCCATTCACCATTTTTAACTCTTCTTTCTTCTCTTTGGAATTATGACTAAATTTCTTCATTTCCCTTCTCTGAGGGAAATTCTGCCTTCTGCAGCACTGTCTCTGCTGTTCCTGCTCTCTGTCAAATTAAATCATCACTTAAATTCCCATGCAGGCTTTCCCAGTGGGGAGCATCAGTGGGGAGCATCCCTTCTCCCTGCTTATTCCAACTGTGTGAAGGCTGGTCCAGTGAATCTTCTTTTTTTTGAATAAATTTTACTGGAGTATAGTTGACTTAGAAATCTGTGTTGGTTTCAGGTGTACTGCAAAGCATATCAGTTATTCATATATCCAGTCTTTTTCAGATTCCTTTCCCATAGAGGTTATTACACAGTATTGAATAGATTTTTCTGGGCTCTACAGTAGGTCTTTGTTGCCTGTATATTTTATATTGTGTGTACATGTCCACCCCAACCCCTAATTTATCCCTCCCACCCCACACCCCGTGAATCTTCTTGGTCAGGTGACCATTTTCCCAGGTTCTCCTCTATTTTTGTAGCCAATGTATGTCTTAAAAAGGCTGTTCCTCTGAAGCCTCCGGGTTATTACTTAAAACTAGGACCCCAGGTATTCTTTCACACACACAGCCAAAAAGTCTATGGTCCCAGCTCTTAGTTTTGGATGCCCGCAGGTCTTGTACTTGTTCACCTACACTTCCTGAAGTAAAGGCCTGAGGTTGGGGGGAGGAGGAATAGTTTTTCCTCTACCCTTCCAGGCTCGTTGGCTGCCCTAATAATCTAATTGACATCAGACAGATTAGTGAAAGAAAAGCAAATTTAATCATGGACATAAGGGAGCACCGTAAAAATCTGAGATCCAAGGACAAGTTGGGCAGTGGAGTCTTATAAGCCACTCTGAGCTCAGGGATGCGATAGGAGCCTGAGGCTTCCAAGGGGAGGAGGGTAATTTGCAGGATAAGAAGAACAGATGTTTGGTAATTAGGCATTTGCCCTGCCAGAGGGCGAGGTCACTGAGATAAAGTGATTTCTAGTAGGAGCTCTCTCCCAGATGCAGGGGCCCCCAGTCTAAATTCTTTTAGGTAGTTAAGGAGGAGGTAAAAGACTCCCCTTAAGTCTTTTGAACCTTGGTTGTCTTTGGCTCAAAACAATCCACCTGCTAAAGTGGAATCTTTGGGGGAGGCTTGCCTTGAACCCCTTCGGGAACTGTATGATCCTCACTGACTTCCTTCCTAGAAATTGCAGTATGATTTGCTCAAATGTTTAAATTCATTTCAGTTGCACTCTCTGCAGCTAAGTATTCATAGCACTGGACGTATGCAGAGCCCTTGCCTGGGTTCCAACACTGTGCTTGTTTTTAACTTCAGTGAGTCAGACGCAGAAGACTCTAGAAGGACAGGAATTAAATTTCTCTTGTCCTGTGTTACCCAGAAGATGACAGACGATGGATCATAATTTTCTACTTCGAAAACAACCACTCTGTGTCTATCCGATAAACCTATCAGCAATTTCAAATTAAATAAAAAGCAAAACCTTTAAAGACACCAGGATTATAGGATATATGAGTACTCAGGGCATCCCAGAACACACTTCATTGTAAAGTTGGGAAGGTTCTTTTAAAGGGATGCCTGTGTCTGAGGTGGACTTTTCCCAATGATAAGCTTCCTACCATCTTTCATTGCTACAGCCCACAAGAAAGGGAGCAACAGAAGAATAAAGGAGAGGAGAGGAAAAGAAGAGAAGAGAGTGTTGGACTCCACAGCCTCTCCAAGGAGGTAGAACTCAAAGCCTCTGGCCAAGACAAGAATCACCAAACTCTTACCATCACCCCTACAGGCTCACTGCAGTGCCCCTCCACCAGTCTACTCCTTCTACCCTCTACTAGGAAAGGTATGTGGCCCCTACAGGGGCCTTATACACCACCAACCAGCCAGCGAGTGTATCCTAAGACCCCTCTTTCCCCAATTAACCAGTCAGCAGGTGTAACTTAAGACCTCTGGGGACAACTCTCTTGAATCATCAGGAAGTCGTCCTGCTGCACTATCAGTGTCTCTCGTCTCAATAAACTCTTCTTTCTCTTCATCTCCCTCTGCTGGAAAATCCCGTTTTCTTACCCTTGTGCACAGACCATGACAAAGAGTGGTTTTCAAAGCATGCGCTGAAGCAAAGCCACATCTCCTGAAATGCTAAAATTGTATTCATCCTTACAGTAGCCTGTACTTACACTAAACAGCATAATGATGATCGTTAACAGTGCTGCGTTTACTTCGCCAAGTGCCAAGATCTGTTTTTAAATACCATAAAAAGTCTGTGACCATGTGTGTTCTTTGTCGGTCCTTGAAAGCCTCAGCTGATATCACTCCTCCTCCACATTTCCGCTGTGCTTTATTTTCCACACTTCTTTATCCTCAGGTCTCCTAAACTCTCCTTCTCGTCCACTTCCCCCTCCTGATGACAATTATCAACATCATCCCCTGATCCTTCTGGTCCGTCCGGAGAACATCTTGTTCCTGTGTTTTTCTCTTCAGCGTCTTTGAATATTTTAAATGCTGTTTTATCATCTTTTCCCCACAATGCCACTGTCTAAATGTATCAAGGGTGCCATTCTGCTGATTCTTGCTGATGATGGCTTGTTTCCTCCTGTGTGGTTTAGGATTGTGGGGTACGGTGCAGTAGGATGTATCTGTGGCAGTGGTTCCCAGCAGGGACAGTTTTGCTCCCTGGGGCATTTGGCAATGTCTGGAGACATGTTTGCTTGTCACAACTGAACACCATCTACGAGGGGTAGAAGATGAGCATTCTGCTAAACATACCACTCACCTAAAAGATGGAAGAGGTGGGCAGACAAACAGTGGACACCATCTAGACGGTTTCAACAGCAGGAAGTTACTTACACACAAAGGCCTGGATGGACCGTGAGAGCAGGTGGTGTGACCACAGCTTAGAAGCTGGAACCCTGCGGCAAAAATCAGAACTGCAGCAGGGACTGCCTTGGGGATGCTGAAACCGCAGGGAGAGAGCTTTCTAGCCAGAAGCTAGAACCATGGAAAACACAACCATGTAGGAAAATGCCCTCTGGAGCAAGAGGCAAAGGAGGAAAACACTATTAAAAGACATAATTCAGCGAAGTAAATGTGAAGATCTAATTGGCTTTATTCGGTGATTCATGAATCAAGCAGCATCCCATCTAATTAATATAAGGGTGCTCTGAATAGCAATATAAAATGCAAGCCTTTTAAAGAGAGGAGGGTGAGGGGAGGACATCACTAACAAAAGAATAAAATGGGTTATCATGGGCCAGGACATCCTCTTTTTAATGGGGAAGGGACCACACAGATTTTATCATGCGGACTTCTTTCTATCTTCTTTCTCTGGGGAGGTGGGGAGGAATAAAGAAGGGCCACTGGCCAACTGCCTTGTTGGGGTCGACCAGAAAATTCCAGACTGGACAATTAAGTTTACACTTTCAGTTGTAAATTGGCACAGCCCTATGGAAAATAATATGGAGGGTCCTAAAAACTAATAAGAGAGTTACCACATGATCCAGAAATCCTACTACTGGGCATATGTCTAGCAGAGATGAAAACTCTAATTCAAAAAGATAATGCACCTCCAATATTCACAGTAGCACTATTTACAGGAGCCAAGACCTGGAAGCAACCTACGTGTCCATCAACGGAGCAATAGACTCACAGGCACAGAAGACAAACTTATGGTCACCAAGGGGGAAAGTGGAGGGGGGAATAAATTGGGAATTTGGGATTAACAGATACATACTACTCTCCATAAAAGAGATAAACAACAAGGGCCTACTGTACAGCACAGGGAAGTATATTCAAGAGCCTATGATAATCTCCACTGGAAAAGATGTGGAAAAAGTGTGTGTGTGTGTGTTTGTGTGTGTGTGTAACTAAACCTGAAACTAATAGAATATTGTAAATCAACCATATGCCCATCAATCAATCAATGTATCCTTTAAAAAAAAAAAAAAGATTGCATTCCCAGGGGAGGTTGAAACAAATTCAGTCAGGTATTCAATCCAGATTTAGTGTCATGGGCTTTAGCATAAGTTTCAGGCTCATGGCCTTCTCTTTAACATCATACTGGCTTCTCCCTCCCACTTCCCAATTTTCTATGAGTGTCCTTCATAGACCAACTTACTGGATCCTAAGAAACAGCTCTGAAGAGAAGCTGGGAGGAAGAAAATCTGAAAGCAACAGGTGGTACCTTCCCAGTAGCCTTAAGAAGAGTGTCAGCTCACGTTTCTGTCGAGAACCATGACTCTGGTTTTCAGACCCCTCTCTAGGGACTTACCTTCCCCCTCCCAAGTTCAGCCTTCCATTAGTAAGATGTTTGTTGTATTTATATACCCTTTAAAATTGTCTCATCAGGGGAGAGTTTTTAATATCTTCTCTACACTATTGCTAGCAAGCAAAATAATTTTTTTTGTGTGTGTAAGTTGAAACTGAGCCCCCTTAAACTGAGTTCCCCTGCCAAGTTTATGATTAATCTCTCTATCTAAAGCTGTATTCCCTTTCTTGTCCTGCCCCCATTTCCCCTGGGAATGAGGAGTATCCAAGAAAAGTGGGGGGGGGGGCAAAAGGGAGTTGAAACAAAGCAGGATCCTGCATGGGCCTTCCTGGTGCAAAGGCCCCTCCACATTCCCTGTTTCTTGTTTACAGAAAAAGGCTTTGGTCTCCAAGGCTTTCCCTAAGTTCCAAAGAGCAGACACAAGCAGTTGCTAATTAAGGAAGTGATAAAATGCAGAAACAAAGAAAAAGACATTAAGCAAGATAGTTTGAACAGTCATTCAGCAACAAAACAGAATCCTAGTTCTTCTTCAAGGGATATACACAACAATGTGACGCATAACTTTTGACATGTTCTCCAGAAACCAAGACCCCCACCCAGGTAGAGGATGACGACTAGATGCTGATCCCAAGCAAGCTGACCTCAGACTGACTGGAACCAGAAACTTGATGACTAAGATTCGCCAAACATTACCCTGTTACCTCACCATCAACCCATCAAACAAAAAAAGTCCCTGAGCTGCAACCCTCACCCCCCAGGTTGCCTTATAAACCCTTCCTTGAAAGTCATCAGGAAGGTCGGGTCTTTTGAACGCTTGGCCCTCTCCTTGCTTGACATCCTGCAAATAAATGCTGGACGTTCCTTCACACAACCCAGTGTGAGGAGATCGGCTTTGCTGCATGGCAGGCAGGCTGAGCCAAGTTCAGATCCACCAACACCTTAGTGAAAAACAATTGATAGTGTATAACAAAATACGCTCTAAGCATTCATTTATTTAACCAGCAAATATTTATGGCATATCTATCTACTATACGTACCAGGCACTTTTCTAAGTTCTATTGAAATAATGAGGAACAAGATAAAATCTCTGACCTCAATCTATATTTGTTATGTATGTGTGTGTGTGTATGTATACATATATCCTCAGTATAGCTATACTTTTAGAATTGAATCAATGTGCATTTTCTTTTAGATACAACAGGTTATATGATATTCATTACCATATAGGTATTCTAGTCACTACAGGTTGAAATGAATGTGTGAGTTTATATGTGTGTCTACATGTGTGTGCACATGTGTACATTATAAGGGGAACTTTGTAGTCAGTGGCATAGAGCACATTGATTACATCAACATCTCCTTTGTATCTTCTCAACAATCCTTCTACAAAGTCCTAAGTTAAAAAAAAAAAAATAGACATTACTAAGGGGCTATAGCTGAGTTTCAGGAATCTAGAGTTGGTTTATCAAACAGGAGCACTTACAAGACAAGAGCAATTTTGCATTTGGGTGTCCTTTCCTGGAAAAATAAAAAAGCAGCAACAACTACATCAGCAAATAGAAAGACTAGGTTCATCAGAGTTTTCCATGATTTCTGCCCGCTGGCTGCCTTCTTGCCGTTCTAAAATGGGTAACACTTCAAGATTCCAGTGACAAAGGAAGCACCAAAATGATTAATTATTCCAGGCTCTAGAGAATTTTAGGTGAAAAAAAAAAAAGTCAGAGGTTATTCACATTTGTATCTGTTGTTTCGTTTGGGGTATATTTTTATCTCTCTAAGAAATCACTGGAGAAAGGGAAAGTGATTAGAGAAGAAGCTTGGAGGAGTAAAAGAGAAGCTAGAGAACATCAAGATACTGACTGATTGTGATTAGTTAAATCCAAATTTAGAAGCTTATTTCAAGTCATTTTTCTTTTTAGTCATTACTAAAGACAGTGGGGGTTTTTTGGTTGGTTTTTTTGTTTGTTTGTTTGTTTGTTTTTGTCTTTCGTTGTTTTTTAGGGGGCCGCATATGGAGGTCCCCAGGCTAGGGGTCTAATCGGAGCAATAGCTGCCAGCCTACGCCACAGCCACAGCAATGCCAGATGCGAGCCACGTCTGCGACCTACACCACAGCTCACGGCAATGCCGGGTCCTTAACCCACAGAGCGAGGCCAGGGATGGAACCCTCAACCTCATGGTTCCTAGTCGGATTCGTTAACAACTGCGCCACCACGGGAACTCCAACAGGTATGTTGTTAATATCCAAATAGTCTTCAAACTTTTAGCTACGATCTACCAGAAGAAAGAACTCAGCTTGAAGGAAATTCATTGACTCGTCACCAAAAGAAGAGGGGCATTTTAACTCTAGGCTTTTAATCAAGACCTATTATATTTTGATTGAGGTCAATTTATTTCATAGGTGAAATTCATACTCAGAAATAAATTCCCACTTTTCTCATTCTTACAAACTTAAACTGTACGTAAGTTTTGCCAATGGGAGTGTGTGACCTACTTTGAAATTCAATTATATCCTTTTTATTCTCTCATAAGGCCTGTAGTTTTTCGGCTCAATTCATGCAAAATGCAATAAACTCGTCCTTCACTTGTAAAACACAGGTAAAAATACACACAAAGCAATTTTAGATATTATTATAGATATTATACAAACTATCAGGTTAAAAGGGACATTATTTTATTGCAGTGTTTGGATGAAGTCTTGACAAATATTCAATAGTTCTTAAAATCTTCCTTACATACTAAACAAAATGTGAAACCTTTGGTTGTTTAACAAAGAAATCACCATGGGATTACTTTTTTCTTCTGTTATTTACCAGGACTGGGGGAGAGGAAACAGTGATGGCAGAAATGTTGTTTTCACCTAAGACATTATCCATAAAACAACAGGCTTACATATTCTCTGAATAAAAACATGCCATTTCACACTAGCCCTGTATTTTAATAGGAAATGACCTGGCATCGTCTCCTGTCAGCTAATGAGAAAACTGGGGACTATTGGAGAATGAAAGACAAATGATTAACAGCTTTATCTGGAGTCAAAGAAGCTTTGTTCATGTCTTAGTGATGAGGTGGCAATTTCTTATTCGGGAAGCCTGTTTTGAATGCTCAGAGGCAGGGAGCAGGGAGAATTACAAGTTATTGTGTTAAGGGTATTATTATTTTTATTATTCATTTTACTTCTATAGATGTAAAGGCAAATGCCAGAGGCATGGACAAATCCTGTCTCTGGGGAAGGTAACCATTCTTTTTCATATCATCACAAGAAGATTTCTATCAAATGCTTGGTGCAACAAGACATTTAGACAGTTTAAAACTTGGCAACGGAGATGAAGCAGAGGAACTGGACTCCAAGGAATGGAACAGTCATCTTTGTCGATGGAATCATGTCTCCAGAGTTGGGTAATTGAATGCGATAAGATTTTACCAGCCATGTCACATAAATTATGAAATAACACAATGGATTGCAAACCCGTCATTAAAAAATCTTCATGTAGACAGTAAAACATAATGTCTAAGGTCAGAGTCACTGGTATCAGATAGACCAGGGTTCAAGTCCCCATCCTCCCTTTTATTAGCTAAATTATCTTGGGCTAGTTATTCATCTTTCCAGAATTCCTCACCTCAGAGAGTCATTGTTAAGGTTACATGAGATAACACGCTTAAAACCCTTATCCCCAGACCTGAGAGTTGTTCCAAAAAAACTTACTAAATGAATAAACAAATATTTAATAGACTTTTTTTTTCTTTTTAAGGCCACACCCATGGCACATGGAGATTCCCAGGGTAGGGGTTGTGTCGAGCTGAAGCCTCCAGCCTACACCACATCCACAGCAACACCAGATCCAAGCCTCATCTGCAACCTACACCACAGCTCACAGCAACACTGGATCCTTAACCCGCTGAGCAAGTCCAGGGGTCCAACCTGCATCCTCATGGATGCTAGTCAGATTCGTTTCCTCTGAGCCATGACGGGAACTCCAACTTTTTTTTTTGAACAGACGTTTTTTTCTTATCATAAACATTTTGAGTCGGAAATATACACAGGCTATTGCTGAGTTTTAAAAAATCAGGTTTCAGAACCACATATACAGTATGGTCTCATTTACAGGAGTCCCCCACATGCTTCTCTACCTGGCTTGGTGCCCACAAGCCACACAGAAGGGTGTTCTGAAAATGAAAACAATTGTTATTTCCCTGCCATGATATTTTCAGGGCTTATCGCTCTTTGCTTTGTATTTTTCTTTATATGTCATCTTACAGAAACCATGGAGTCATATGTAAAATCAATATTCACCAGACAGGTTTCAACATTTATCCAAACAGTCAGTTAGATGAGGCTGACATCTTACTGGAGAAAGAGATTAGGAAGAAAAGGACATCAGGAACAATTTATCTTTAGAGACCCTTTTCAAAGATGAAAGATACAAAGGAATGGTCTCCCTGCTCGTGGGGGCACAAAGGAAATTGTCTCACCATTCCAGAGCTGCCAGACAACTGTCTTTTGAAGAGTGTCTTTGAGACTTCCCATGTAATAAAGAAAAGTTTATTACCCATTTCAAATGACCTCGCAGAGAACCTCAGCTCCCACATAGCTGGAGAAATTTAAACAAGAAAAATGAGGGGAGATCAGATCCTCGTTGGATTCCTGTCAAACTGTACTCTTGCTAACCAACTTATTCACAAGGGGATTTCACAAAAGTAATTTGATGACATAGGAAAAATGCACTGCCTCAGCTGATATCCATGGTGAAACCAGTAGCATTATATTCATGTCTATAAGTCATTATAATTCACGTGATGGTGAAACATCCCCAGGAGTCTGGCCTTGGGTTTTTTTTGGGGGGGGGGGGAGCTTTCTTAGGATAGATCCAGGAAGGCTTTAGGGAAAACACTAACCAAGAATGGCTGGCACTTCCTGGTCTGTGACAAGGAGGGAGCTGGCCACCTTCCGAGGCTTCAGAGGCTTCACGTTCCCTTACTCTGGGTCAATGACCTTCTACGAGCAAGGGCTGAGTTTATGGGGACAGTGAGAGAGGCAGCACCAACCCGCAGACCCATGTTACTTGACTTCCATGCACAGGGATCACACCATGGGAAACAAAACAAGCAAACTAAAAACCCCCAGAAACAATGGCTTTCCATAAAAACAAAAATATGTGTGCACGTGTGCAAATGGACACATACCTAAGGAAGAACACGTAAAACAAAGAAACTCAAGTAGCTTGGCAAATGACCGGCTTAGTGGCAAGAATCGTTTTATCCAAAACTACAGCCGTATTTAGTTGCAAATTAAAATTAATTAAAATTCTTTAGTTGTGCTAACTACATTCCAAGTGCTCGGCTGTCTCATGTGGCTAGTAGTTACTGTACTGGAGAGCACAAAAATAGACTCTTCCTGTCCCTGCAGAAAGTTCTGTTGAATAGCCCTGGGTAAAAGACTATAGTATACTCTTTTGAATTTTGTACTCTGTGCATATATTACTTGTTCAACAATTAAAATTATTACCTTTTAAAATTTTTAAGTAATAACTTTTAACTGTTTATGTCATTTGTATTAGAAAAAGCAAAAGGGCTTTTCCATTTCTCATTAGGGGCTATTAGGATTGCAAGCCAGAACACTCCTCAATGGTCAAATTCAGAAATCCTATTATAGGTTGTTTTCCCTAGAGTAAACATAAAAATTAAACAATAATTTAAGGCAAGTATTAATTATAAGCATGAAGTTCAAAGGTCTAGTTTTGTTTTCAAAGCTAACAATAAGTTGCTCTTTAAAAATTGATTTTTACTCCCCAACACAGGAATCATATGACAGATGGAGGGTGTAACGAGACAAGTGTCAGATGGTCCGCACTGAACCCAGAATCCAATTGTGCACAACAGGGCTGCAGAAGCGACAATCACTGGTATGTGACACTGGGTTCTCCCCCTCCTTGATGTTTACATTAAGCAAAAAAGTCAACTATTGAGTGAGAAATGACATTTGAAATTTTGGTCTTTGTCAGCATTTACAGGTGCCCCAAATAGGGACCTTGGGAAGTTGTCTTGGGGGAAATGACATACCGGTGAAATATTTATACCAAAAAATATATCGAATGCTTGCCATGCGTGAGTCTCTGTTCCAAGCCCTGGAGATGTAGCAGATAAAGTCCCTGGCATCAAGCTGCTTACTTTTGAAGCTATCTGCTCATCAATAAACTACTAAGTAAAATAATAGACATATAAGTGAAAGCACATCAGATGGAGGGGACTGAGCATGTTGGCGGAAGCATACTAATTTTCACAGCATGGTCATGGCAGGAAAAATAATGGTCCCCCAAAGATGCCTATGTCCTCATCCCAGAAATCTGTGAATATGTCACCTGACATGGCAAGAGAGGTTTTGGAGATGGGATTAAGTTAAGGAACTAGTGATTGGGAGATTAGCCTGGATTATCTGGGCAGGCTTTATGTAACGGTAGGTTTCCTTTTAGGAGTGGGGCGGGGGCGATGTGGAGAAGGAAGCAGATGTGGACTGATGTGCTTGCTGGCTGCAAGGGGGCCATGAGCCAAGGAAGAGACCACCTCCAGATGCCAGAAAAGGCAAGGAAGCTGATTCTCCCCTAAGGCCTCCAGAGGAAACAAAGATCTGCCTACACATTGATTTTATCCCAGTGAAAAACATCTTGGGAGTTCGCTGGCAGCCTATCAGTTAAGGAGTTAAGGATTCAGCATGGTCAGTGCTGTGGCTCAGATTTGATCCCCAGCCTGGTAACTTCTGCGTGCTGCAGTCATGACCCTCCCCCCCCATCACCACCCTTAAAAAAAAAAAATGCATTTTGGACTCTGACCTCTGGAACTCGAAGATAGTCCATCTGTGTTGTTTGGGTCACTAAGTTTGTGATAATTTGTCATAGCAGAGGAGGAAACAAATATGGCGGCCATGGATGGCTCCATTGACAACTTGACCTTTAAACAAAGATCTAAGGAGGGGAGGGGCCCGTCTTGTGGGTCACCTGAGGGACGCACATTCCAGGCAGGGAAACACAGGTGCAAATTCCCCAAGGCAGGGGCATGTCTGGCACAGGCAGCTGAGTAGATTCAGAGGGAGGGAGATGTACCCCAAGGTGAGAGCAGAGGTGGCTGGCAGGGGTGGTGGACATGGACCAGTGGCCTCAGGGCTCTGACTTATACCCTGGGTGAGACAGGAACTCATTAAAGGGTTTTCAAACTTAGAGATGACATGATGGAGTTTACACTTTAGAAGGATTACTCTAGAGGGTGCTGAGGTTAGATTGTAGGGGGCAGAGGCGGAAGCAGGGCCACCAGTTAGGAAGTTCTGCTAATAATCCAGGTGAGAGGTCATGGTGACGGGACCAAGGCAGTGAGAAGTGGTGGGTCTCTAGATATGCTTTACAAAGACCGTTCTGGCTGTGAGGTTGAAAAGAGACTGGAGACGGGGCAAGTGAAGGCAGCTGGGAAATGAGTGCAACCATTTAAGCAAAAAATGACAGTCACTTTGACCTCCATCCAAGAGGATGTAGTTGACACTGAAATCAGTTTCAAGGTAGGATCGATGGAATTTCCTGACATCTGGTAAGAATAAAAGTTATCCAGGGAGAAAGCTACTACCCACAGCGATGTCTTTTCCTTTCCCACAATCTACAATCCTAACCCCAGGCAGCCTAACTATTCTCCTGGAAAGTCTCACTTTCAGCATCCATTTGAACAATTTGCAAGATTATTTATAACAAGGAAAGAAAAGGCTTGGGTAACTAGATTCAAGTCAGGTCCTCAAATGATATCTCTACTGTTCTTTTCAACCTCCTTTGCCCATTAACTTTCTCATCAATGCTGTGCAAGAATAAAATTACAAGAGGCTGAGGGTAGAGTCAGCAGCTAGAACAGAAAAGTCTTCAAGGTGTATAATTTATCTGGACCAGGCATTCCAAGCATGGCTCCTAGATGCTCCTGAAAGGTCATGGGATTGTGTGAACTGCTTTCACTCTTTCAGAAATCTTTTCAGAAACTTTACACAGAAGTAGAATGTTACATGAGTGATGATATATCAACTGTCTGACTTTATAGCCACTCTGTGGGGCCCAAAATTATACTAATCAGTAAGCGATTAATAAAAGTAGAAAAATCAACGGCTGCCTAGAAATGCAATTTGTATGAAAATTATCTTTAAAACCACAGGAACTACAGAAAAGTAATAGAGAGGGCGCATAGAAGAAAATTTGGGGATAAGTAGAGTTAATTCTTCTTGGCTCAGGGGATTAGCCCAGCCCCCTCTATAGCTTCTCTGAGATGATGAATCTGACACCCCGTTTCCCAAACACTGTCCCGTGTAGCGGACAACTGTGATTTTCCTGACCAGCATCACTCACTCACCTTCTGATTACAACTTCCTACTGTTCCTTGAGGAACTACTTCTCTCCAACTCTCAGGCCACAGATCCAAAATGATGGAATGGCAGGAGTCAGCAAGGCAAGGTCCATGAATAATTGAGAACTGTTGACTCAATAATCATTCTGCTTTTAAACCTTTAGAGTGGACTCTGCTTGATGCATGTTCTCTAAGCCATGTGTGTCTTCCACCAAACACCTTTTACCTCTGTGTGCTATAACCAGCCCAAAGGAAACTCTGGTTGTGTGTGTGTGTTTATTTTCCCTCCATTAAATGTGAATAGGACACAAGTCATTATGAGCTCTCATTCCATTATAAGAGTACGGGAGCCTTTCGACATTTGCATATGAATAAGTAAGAGAGATCTATTATTCTATCTTTGAACATTAAAAAATTTGTTGCATAAATTACACTAATATTTCTAAGTGCATGTGGCTTTCTCTGTTGCCTACCCTTTCAGATATGCATGAGTTGTTCCTGTGTTCCATAGGGAGGATGCTAAGAGAGGCACATGCATTTTGGAGCTTGGGGAAGTACTATATTCCTCCAGTGGAGTTTGCTGACACACCGTGAAGAGGCAGAGCTCCCAAGACAGTAGGAAAAGCCTTGCCAAGTTCAGTATAACTTGGTTCTTTAAAAGCTGTAGCCCAGCTCAAAGATCTCCGACTGTGTAGACTGAGTTCAAACTAAACACAAACGACAAGTATGCTTCTGGAACAAACTGGAAGATGATGTACCTTGAGAGCTAGAGTGAGATAATATACAAATATAGGTAGTTGTGGTTGTTACTGCCATTGAAAAAGTCACATCTAGCCCAGGATTCCAACCCAGATACCAGTGCAAAGTCCACGCTGCTTTAAGCTGCCATAGTGTGTACTGCAAACTGCCCAAACTCTGAGATGGACATTTGAAACATGTTTGTTCATAAATACCTATCCTTCCGCTTTCTCATTTTCTGATATCTATTGATGATATTCTTTAAATGCATCTTGATTTCTTAACCCTTGAAAGCTTTCCAAGTTTTCCAGTCCCTTATCCTATTAGGACTGATCTGCACCCCCAGCCCCAGCCCCCCAAGCCTGAAACCAATGCTCTTGTGAGTGCAGCATCCACTGGGCTTCAGGACCTTCAACCCCTGTCAAGAGTAACCTCCTGAGCCCAGTTCCCAGCCATGAGTATTCCTTGTCATCCACTTGCTTAGATCCTAAACTGCCATATATGGCCCCAAAATAAGACAAAACTGACCCCCGGCAAGGTTTTTTTTTTCCCACCAAGACCCACACAGGACCATGGAGGTGGTAAAATAGTTTTAACCTTATTATGAACGGCCTGAGTGATAACTAGCATGACCAATCATCACCCACACAAAATGAATTGTCTGAGACAAATGATGCATGTCGTTGTCCTCGGCAAGCAAGTCAAGTGCTCGCTGAAGTTCCAATACACACAGCCATTGGTGAGCAGGAGGTTGAATGCAAGGACTCTGGAGTCTGACTGGTCCCAGATTAGATCCCAGCAACCCCATGTTATAAGATTATGACTTGGATCACCTTGCTCGACCCCTCTAAGACTCAATCTCCTTAACCATAAACTATGGAGAGTCCCTGTTGTGGCTCAGTGGTTAATGAATCTGACTAGGAACCATGAGGTTGCGGGTTCTATTCCTGGCCTCTCTCAGTGGGTTAAGGATCTGGCATTGCTGTGAGCTGTGGTATAATCAAAGACGTGGCTCAGATCCCCTGGCATAGGCTGAGCCTGGGAACCTCCATAAGCCGCAGGTATAGCCCTAGAAAAGACAAAAAGACCAAAAAATAACAACAACAACAACAACAAAACCATAAACTATGGATACTCAAAGCACCAAACCTTACTATTACAATAAGGATTTTAAAAATTAAAGATTATTTTATCATGCTATGTTATTTAACTAGTCTCCCTGACATTGTTCAGGACAGTAATAAGTAAATCTTTTTTATTTTTTTGTCTTTTTAGGGCTGCACCTGTGGCATATGGAGGTGCCCGGGCTAGGGGTCGAGTCAGAGCTGTAGCTGCTGGTCCACACCACAGCCACAGTAACGTGGGATCCAAGCCACATCTGTGACCTACACCACAGCTCATGGCAATGCCAGATCCTCAACCCACTGAGGGAGGCCAAGGATCGAACCTGTGTCCTCATGGGTACTAGTCAGAGACGTTTCTGCTGAGCCACGACCAGAACTCAGTAAGTAAATCTGCTGCTGCCTCCTACCCTGGACGTGTGGAGAGTACTGCATGATCTTAGGCAAAGTTGCTCCATTATGAAGGTTCCTGCGCTCTCGGGTTTATAAAATGGAAATTCCTCTGATAGGTAAGAGGTTAGAAAATAGGACGGCAGAAGGTCCGTGTCTTAGCTCATTCGGGTTGCTACAATAAGATGTCACAGACTGGGTGGCTTATAAACAACTGAAATCTATTTCTCACAGTTCTGGAGGCTGGAGAGTCACAGATCAGGGTACCAGCAAGTTCCGATGAGGTTCTGGTTCATGGCTGGCACCTTCTCGCTATGTCCTCATGGGGCAGGAGGAAAGAGGGAACTCAACAGGGTCTCATTTATAAGAACACTAACCCCATTTATGAAGCCTCTACCCTTATGACCTAAGTACCTCTCAAGGCTCTATCTTCAAATACTATCACATTGGGCACTCATATTTCAACATACAAACTTTGGAAGGACACAAAAGTCGGGGCCATAGCAGTGTGTAAATGTGTGTGCTGTATTCTTCTTCCCATCCTCCTGGCCCTTCCCCAAGTCTTCTCACATCTTCCTCCATGCCGACAGCAAAGCCATTTTCATCTCTAAGACTGAACACTGATTAAATGTTTACTGGGATCATCCACTGGAACCAAACAATGTGGCTGGGCTGGGAGGCCCTTCGTCCTTTTCATCTTTTCGCCAGCTTCATCCAGAGAGCATCATTGTCTTTTTCAAGTGACTTTGGGCTCTGTGGGTGCCGAGTACATTACCTTCTTCCCTGCCAGCTCTGCAGAGGGGCCGGCACTGTGCCTCCCTCCTGCCAACCACACGGTTTGCCAGCAAAACCTCCAAGCTGGGAAAATGCACACACATCAAAAGAGCTGCTAGGAGGTTTAGAAGCCGGACACAGAGCAGAGGCGCAATTGTAATTCAAGTCAAGACCACAAGCTCTACGCCAAGCCTTTGTGATTGACAACTGGCACACACCTCGGGCACATTCTAGGGTCTCTCCAGATGACACTGCTGCCAAGTACCAAGGGTAATTTTGTGGCTTTTCCATCCTAGCCACCAGGAGGAGGGAACATGTTTCACTTACCCCAAGTCTAGAGAGGTCCCTCTAATCTACATGCCCCTTGGGGTTCTCTCTGCGCTGAGAAGCAGCAGGTGAATCCTGGCTGCCAGGCATCTCCCCAAGGAGGACACACACAATTAACAATCTTGAAAAAAACAGGCACTTCAAAGGCCCCATCCTCAAAAGAATCAGAAATAGAATGGCTTATTAGCAGAAGCTAGAACTGGGGACCAGGGTCGTTTGTGTCCACAAATGCTTCCTTCTCCTGGAAGCCTGCCACCAGATTCCAAGGAGCCCAAGGAGAGGAGGCTGGGAAAAAAAATTAAGCCCTGAGTCCCTGGCTCTGCCTTCTACTCCCACCACAAAGAGGCATGATAAGGTGGACAGAGAGAAACCATAAAGTGCTGTTTAGCTGCTTCAAAGTTTTTGCTTGCTTGTCTTTGTGTTTCAATCAAGTAACTGTTTGGCCTACAATGGGGGGAGTTTATCATTTGCCATTTTGGCCTGCGATCCTTCAATCAGCACTTACCTTTCCTGTACCCAGAAGGCAGGGCCAACTCAAGGCCCTGGCTGACTGTTCTGAGTTATTCATTTACTCAAAGAAATTGCTTCCCTAAGACATGGAAGGTCTGCCAGCACAACACTGGGGTATCTGGGCTACAGGAGACAGTATTTTTCTCATTTTGTTTTTGAGTAAGGTGAGTTAGTGTTTGTCCATGTAAACCAGGTAGCCTCTCTTAGCATCCAAGAAGGAAACTCTAAATGAAAGATAAAGTTATCCCAAAGTAGCTAGGAGGATAGGAAAATATACATGTCATAAATCAACCATCATTCCTTGGGTGCATATTTGACGGTAAGCAATATGCTAAGTGCTGTACAAACATCTCTTTTAAACCTACAGGAAACTCTTTTAAGTGTGTATTATTATTCCCAAATGATAGGAGAGGAAATGAGACTTCAGAGATATTGTTAAGTAACCTACCCAAGGTGATGCTGAGAATATGCTGAGAAGGCAGGTGATTCCTAAGCCAAAGGGGAAATGCTCACCAGATTAAAATAGTAAAATGAGAATCATAAAAAATAGGACCAAATGGGAATGTAAATTGGTACAACCACTATGAACAACAGTATGGAGGCACCTCAGGAAACTAAAAATAGAACTACCATATGATCCTGCAATCCCCCTTCTGGGCATATATGCAGACAAAACCATAACTCAAAATGAATTAAATACCTAGATATAAGACCAGATACTATAAAACTCTTAGAGGAAAATGTAGGCCAAACACTCTCTGACATAAACCACAGCAACATCTTCTCAGATCCACCTCCTAGAGTAATGACAGTAAAAGCAAAAATAAACAAATGGGACCTAATCAAACTTCAAAGTTTCTGCACAGCAAAGGAAACCCTAAACAACACGAAAAGACAACCCACAGAATGGGAGAAAATCTCTGCAAATAAAGCGACTGACAAGGGATTACTCTCCAAAATTTATAAACACCTTCTGTAGCTCCATACCAAAAAAAACAAACAACCCCATCAAAAAATGGGCAGATCTAAACAGACAGTTCTCCAAAGAAGACATACAGATGGCCAAAAAACACATGAAAAGATGTTCAACATGACTCATTATTAGAAAAATGCAACTCAAAACCACGATGGCCATCATCCAAAAGTCTACAAACAATAAGTGCTAGAGAGGGTGTGGAGAAAAAGGAACCCTATTACACTGTTGGTGGGATTGTAAATTGGTGCAACCACTCTGGAAAACTGTATGGAGATTCCTCAGAAAACTAAACACAGAACTACCATTTGTTTTGGCAATCCCACTCCTGGGCATCTACCCAGAGAAAACCATGACTCGAAAAGACACATGTACTCCAGTGTTCATTGCAGCACTATTTTCAATAGCCAAGACATGGAAACAACCTAAATGTCCATAGACAGAGGAGTGATAAAGAAGATGTGGTACATATATACACAACGGAATATTACTTGGCCATTAAAAGGAACAAAATAATGGCATTTGCAGCAACATGGATGGACGTAGAAATTATCATGCTAAGTGAAGTCAGTCAGACAATGAGACACCAACATCAAATGCTTTCACTGACATGTAGAATCTGAAAAAAGCACACAGTGAACTTCTTTGCAGAACAGATACTGACTCACAGACTTTGAAAAACTTGTGGTCTCCAAAGGAGACAGTTCGGGGGGTGGAGGGATGTGCTGGGGTTGTGGGTTGGAAATCCTATAAAACTGGATTGTGATGATCATTGTACAACTATAAATGTAATACATTCATTGAGTAATAAAAAAAAAAAGATACATGCACCCCCTAGGTTCATAGCAGCACTATTCACAATATCCAAGACATGAAAACAGCCTAAATGTCCATCAGACACATGAAAGGATTAAGAAGATGTGGTACCTATATACAATGGAATACTACTCAGCCATAAAAAGAATGAAATAATGCCATTTGCAGCAACATGCATGCAACTAGAGATTCTTATACTAAGTGAAGTAAGTCAGAAAGAGAAAGACAAATACCATATATATCACTCATATGTGGAATCTAAAACATGGCACAAATGATCCTATCTACAAAACAGACACAGATTCACAGATGTGGAGAACAGACTCGCACTTTCTGGGGCAGGGGATGGAGGGAGTGGGAAGGATTGGGAGTTTGGGATTAGTAAACGCAAACTATTACATATAGAATGGAAAAGAGAATAAGGTCCTACTATATGATACAGGGAACTATATTCAATCTCCTGGAATAGACCGTGACGGAAAATAATATTTTTAGAAAAGAATGTATACAAATGTATAACTGAGCCACTTTTGTGTACAGCAGAAATTGGCACAACATTGTAAATCAACTATAATTTTATTTTTAAAAAAGAATAGGACAAAAAAAAAGACTTTTTTAAAGTTAGAAGAGACCATTTTAGCCACTGAGACATGAGAGATACACTGTCCAACTTCATCGTCTTAACTCCCATTCTCAATGTCCTAGGTTTCATGGAACCTGGAGGCTAATTACATTTCTCCTCAAATGTCCAAACCCTTATTTTCCACATTTAGACTGTGACCCTCGCCAAAAAGTTCATCGCTCCTCGTAGAGGTAATCAAAGTCCACACTGGGGATTGTGACAATGACTGCGGTGGCTCTGTCACGTCTTTAAATCAAGTTCCTGCTCTCCTAAAAATAAGTACTTACACAAATGCTTAGCAAAGCACACACACACACATATATATGCACACACACATGCTGTACACATACGTACACGTGCACACGCGCGCACACACAGACACACACACCCCATAACCCGACGACAATGATTATTTCTAGGACAGTGTGATTTGTGATTATTCCCAGGACACTAATATAGCAAACATTTTTTTTTTTTTTGGTCTTTTTGCCTTTTCTTGGGCTGCTCCCGTGGCACATGGAGGTTCCCAGGCTAGGGGTCAAATCGGAGTTGTAGCCACCGGCCTGCGTCAGAGCCACAGCAGCACGGATCCGAGTCGCATCTGCGACCCACACCATAGCTCACAGCAACGCCGGATCCTTAACCCACTGAGCAAGGGCAGGGATCGAACCCACAACCTCATGGTTCCCAGTCGGATTTGTTAACAACTGCGCCACGACGGAACTCCAAACATTTCCATTTTTTTTAAATAACTGGTTATCAGTAACATAGAGAATAAGGATTTGTTGGGAAGAATTGATTGAACACACTCCAAGTTTTGTGGTAGGAAAAACTGTGTTTGGGAAGGTAGTAACTCTAAGCAGCCCCATTGTCAAAGAGTTCTTCCCCTCTGGAGGATGCTGATGGTCCAGGACGCCATCCTCCATGTAGCGGCTGAGAGCGTTGGCTGATAATAGCTTATAGTTGCTCCCTTTTCCAGAGAATTATTTTCTGCCCAATGGGAGCTGCATGCCTTTCCAAGGAAGTTATACCTATGCCCTATTCCCTGGAGAGGTAGGAGCTACTTTGGGGAGCAGTTAGGAGCCAATGCCTGACTATTGGGGGGGGGGGTTAGATGCCTAGCTGCCTAGTCTCAAGAAGGCTACTTCTGTGGTGCTGTTCATGCTCCACACCTCTCCATGGATCAGACCAAGGCAGCCCTCCAGCAGAGACCACATCCTTGCTTCAATCCTTCCCTGCTCTGTCCTGCTTTCCTCTTTTTGCTTATCCTCGAAGCACTCCCTCAATAAATCTCTTTTACAAGAATCCTTGTCTCAGACTCTGCTTTTAGGAATCCAACCCAAGTTGTGCCCAGTGCCCACCACCAGTGGGCCATTTATGGCCTGAGATATTCACAAATGAATTCAGTGAACCTTCAATGAACAGACAACTCCAAACCCTTTAAACTGTTCCAGAACATACAGAAGGAAAAAAAAAAAATCCAAATGCATTTTCTGAAGCCCTGACATCATTGACACCAACCTTTGACAAAGCAAAGGAAAACAGCCCAATAGATCTGACTTAATAGTGCAAAAAGGTTTAAATAAAATATTAACAACAAAAAAATTAACATATTAGTAGACAGATTCACCATACCCAAATAAGGTTCATAACCTACTGACATAACTTATTCTATTAGGTAGTCAGTGGTCACAAGCCCTATGATGTTATAAAAATTATAAAAAGATATTTGATTAAATTCTATATTTCTTATTTTAGGAATAATAGATACTTTAATAATATTTTGTAGAGATATATAATATAGATAACAATGAAAACAGCTAGAAAGTATAAAGGAAGAATACACTTTGTTTCAAAAGCAAGAAAAAAGATTTTCAAATACCAGCAAATAAATTTAATAATAAACATATAGAATCTTTAAAAACCTATAAAGCATAACTCTTTTCTAATATAGATCAATCCTGTAAGACAATCAAATTTCCCCTAAAGTATGAATGTAATATGATCCCTATTAAAACACCAAGAAGTGTATTTCATTGACTGGTTGAGATTTTTTTTTTAGGAAGGAAACAAGTTAATTAAGGTCTCGGGGAAAATGATACAAAAATAACCAGAAAATTTTTGAAAAGGCAGAGTAAGTAGGTGGTGGAATTAGCCTTGAAAGATAAAACGTTATAAAGTTAGAGTAAGTTAATGAAATAATGAATGTAAATTGCTTAACACAATGCCTGACTCAGGAATGGAGAAAAAGATTGATGGAACAAAACTAAATGAAAAAACAGACACAAACACAGATGGAGATCTAATTTATGATAAAGTTTCCATTTTAAATCAGTGGAAGAAGGATTATTCAATGAATGAATTTGGGACACCTGTGAAGTTTCCTAAGTATAAAATGAAGTAGAATCTCTACATCATTTCTTTCATCAAAAATCATCTCAAATGGGTCAGTGATATGATCAGTAAGAAATGAAACCTTAAAAGCACTAGAAGAAAATATGAAATTCAAAAAATTAATCTTAATTTCTAAACAAGATCTTTCTAGTCTTGAAATAGGAACAATCTTTCTAAGAAATGGATTATGGATCTCACTATCTGATTCTTTTCATTATTCTATTATATATTGTTATGCTTTTATCAAAATACAAATGTCTAAAAAATAGAAGTATTTAAAATCCGTATGACAAAATACTAATTCCTCTACTGCAAAAAGAATATTTAACTTAAAAGAATATTATCCCAATTTATAAAAAGGAGAAAAAGCTTCAATACGCTGTTTATAGAGAGGAAAAATATGACTTTTGAACATGTATAAAGACATTTGCCCACGCCTGTAATTTTAAAGAAAATAGCAAAGATCAATACACAGGGCCTGGTTAGCATATGAATAAATGTAGTTTCCAAATCCTATTGTGTGAGCAAAGATTAGTGCCAGCACTCCAGAGGTCATTATAGCAGTAATGTCTATAAAAATGTGAAATGCCCTTAATAATGGTTCCAGCAATTCTATTGCTAAATGTTCACCTTATAGACACAACCCTCTTCCTGCCAACAAACTTATGCACAAGGATACTCATTGCAGCTTTTATTGTAAAAGACTGAAAACAATCTAATTGCCCCCGGTAAGAAGATAGTTAAACCAAAACCAATCCGTACAAAGTTTAGCTATTCCATCCATACAGCTTAAATAATAAATAATTTTAAAATTTACTAATGTAAAATAATTAAGTAAACCATTTACACTACCGCCAAACTTTCTTTTGCTGTAAAGGGCCAAAGAGTAAATATTTTAGACTTTTCACACAACACGTACTCTGTCACAGTTATTCCACCTGATCTTAGCCAAAAGGCCGAGAAGCGATTCTGCCACAATTACTCAACTGTGCCATTATATAAACAAATAAGCATGCCCATGTTTCACTAAAACCTTACTGATAAAACCAGGTAGTAGGCTAGATTGGGCCCTGGGTCCATAGTTTTCCAGTCCCAGATTTAATGGCTTTATTTATGGATAAATAATCTGTATTTGTTTATGCATATATGAATATGGATGTATAAATTGTCCATTGGTATATGGATATTCTGAAATAATTTAAGTATATAATATATATTAAATTGTAGCTATATGTAATTTGTTATATATTTGCTACATGACATATATGGTTAAATAAATGGTCTCTGCAAGACAATCCTCTACAGCTATGAAAGAGAATGAGGTGGAGATTCCTTTGTGGTTCAGCGGTTAACTAGCCCAACTAGGGTCTGTGAGGTTGCAGGTTCAATCCCATTAAGGATCCAGCATTGCCGTGAGCTGTGGTCTAGGTCGTACGTGCGGCTCAGATTCCCAAGTGGCTGTGGCTGTGGCTGTGGCTGGCAGCTGCAGCTCTGATTTGACTCCTAGCCTGGGAATCTCCATATGCTGAGAGTGTGGAGCTAAAAAGCAAAAAAAAAAAAAAAAAAAAGGAAAGAATGAGCTAATCTATATATTATGATACGGAAAACCTCCAAGATACATTAAGCAGAAAATGCAAGCAGCACACCCCTGAGAAATGCACACTCTCATCTGCGTTTACCAGTTTATAGGTTTTTGGCACCATCTTGTAAATGATACAGAAGAAGCTGACATTGCTTACAGGAAAGTAGAGATAAACTCACTTTCTTTTTATTTATTTATTTTGATTTTATATATATTTATTTTGCTTTTTTAGGGCCACACCCGCAGCATATGGAAGGTCCCAGGCGAGGGGTCTAATCAGAACTGTAGCGGCCGGCCTAACACCATAGCCACAGCAACAAGGGATCCAAGCTTTGTCTGCAACCTATACCACAATTCACAGCAACACCAGATCCCCGACCCACTGAGTGAGGCCGGGGATTGAACCCACATCTTCCCGGATGCTAGTTGGGTTCATAACTCGCTGGGACACAATGGGCCCTCCCATCATTTCCTTTTTATATACTTTTGCACTGTTGATTTGTAACTGTGAGTATAGATAATTCTTAATTATGAAAAGGTATTTTTTAAAAAGAAAGTAAAATTTATGGAGTGAAACAAAGGGGTTTAGTAACATTTTTGGAAGTTGCGCTGATGGTCAGGTGGTATCCGAGCCAGGCAGATCATGCCAGTTCTTAAAATGTTGAAACATATTTAGATCAATTGATACATAAACATTGTTGTCAGTCTGGCATCCTACTCCCCCCTCAGTGCCTCCCCCAACTCCAAGTTCTCAGCAAGGCTCATACCTTCCCTGAGTTTCCCTTTATTTGTCAGTGAAACATTACCGGTAACACTAGGTCTACTTGGAGCTGGCTGTCTTGGCATATGAAAGGGGGTAATATCTAAAAGAACCATGCAAAACAGAATGCTCGAGGTCAGTGTAAGATAACCAACATCATTTCTTTGTACTCAGAGCCTACTGGCAAAGACAATGTGGAATATTTGTTCCAGGAGCACAATCATTTTCTAACCACCCACCTCAAAACATCATCTTTCACTCATGTGACTATTACGGTGAGAATAATACTGTTGTCTAGTGTGTTGAATAGATGTCAAGTTCCTTTGCTAGCCAGAATTTCTTTGAGAACAGATACTGTGGCTTCTTTATTTGCATACATCATACACTCAGGATGCAATATAAGGGCTGATGTAGATTCCATGTATATTTGATGAATAAATAAACAGGGAGCCAAGGCACACAATGAGAGAGGTCTACCAAAAGAAATCTAGTCAATGTGTTGAGAGCAAGATTCAACTGTCTCCTGAGTACCTGCCTCAGTGACTCAGTTTATAACAGCAGCCCCAGGATAAGGACGTGATCAATGACTCTTTGCTTGAATCCATTGATGGGATTCTAGTGCCTTATCTTTTTTAAAAATTTTTAAATTTTTTATTATATTTGATTTACAATGTTTTGCCAGTTTCTGTTGTACAGCAAAGTGACCTAGGCATGTGTGTGTGTATAAATATATGTATATATTCTTTTTCTCACATTATCCTCCATCACATTCCATCACAAGTGAGTAGATATAGTTCTCTGTGCTACATAGCAGGATCTCATTGCTTACCCATCTAAATGCGATAGTTTGCATCTGCTACCCCAAACTGCCAGCCCATCCTTATCTTTTTTTCTTTTATAAAGAATTTTATTTTTTTCTATTACGGCTGGTTTACAGTGTTCTGTCAATTTTCTACTGCACAGCAAGGTAACCCAGTCACACATACATGTATACATTCTTCTCTCTCACATTATCATGCTACATCAAAAGTGACCAAACATAGTTCCCAGTGCTATACAGCAGTATCCCAATTGCTTATCCATTCCAAAGGCAATAGTTTGCATCTATTAACCCCAAATTCCCAGTCCATCCCACTCCCTCCCCATTCCCCTTGGCAACCACAGGTCTCTTCTCCATGTCCATGATTTTCTTTTCAATGAAACAAACACCCCCTCACACCTCTCCCTGGGACTGACCTCCGGAGCCTGAGTCTCAGCGTCCAGCCCCACTCAAGCGTCTCAGGCTGTGGTGTCCGGGGCAGTGATGCAGACGCTCTGTGTGGCTCTCATTCTACTTTGCCTTCCTCAGTCCAGCTGCTGGGCTTTTCTCAGCAACTCTGAGGTCCCTCCACTTCGACTGATCTCCCCATCGATTAGGTGGCTTCCCAGGATGTGGGTTCCTTTTCTCCGTCACAGCTCCCTCTCAGGAATGCTAGTCCCATCCTGATTCCTTTTCTCTCCCTCTCTCCTTTTCTTTTGTTCTATCCAGTCATGTCAAGAGCTTCTTGTCCTTTTTGGAGGTTTAAGTTCTGCCAGCATTCGGTAGATGATCTGTGTGAGTCATTTTACATGTAGATGTGGGGGTTTTTTGATGTGTTTGTGGGAGAAGGTGAGCACGAGGTCCCACTCCTCCACCGTCTTGATCCACCCCCCTCATCTTTTTTTTTTTCAATCTGACAAACATTTGTTAAGTGCCTGCAGGACCTGTGTGAGGGACTTGGGAATGTGAGCAAAGCAGACATTTCTTTTTTTGTCTTGGAACTTGTCAAACAAAACGGTAATGCAACTAACACAAATGAGGTGGGGTTTTTTTGTTTTTTTGTTGTTGTTTTTGTTTTAATGGAGATGCGTGGCAAGCAGGAAATAAACTTGGTTCTGTGAGAACATTTAACAAAGAGCCTTGATGAGAGTGTGCTTGGGGGTCGGGTAGGGGGGCAATTATGTGATGAGCCTTCCCTGGGGAAGAGGCACGTGGGCTGGAGCTGAACACAGTGAGAGTGAACGAGACCAGAGGAAGGGGCTTGGTCTCTATGTCCACAGGAAGTACATGCAAAGGCCCTGGGGAAAAGTAAGCATGATGCCTTTTTTTTTCCTTTTTCTTTCTTTTTTTTTTGGAGGGGGGGGGGCACACTTGTGGCATACGGACATTTCCCAGGCTAGGTCTCAGATCAGAGCTGCAGGTGCAGGCCTATGCCACAACCACAACACCAGATCCAAGCTGCATCTGTGACCTACACCACAACTTGCAGCAATGCCATATCCTTAACCCAGTGAGCAAGGCCAGGGATCAAACCCGCACTGTCATGGATACCAGTCAGGTTCTTAACCCACTGAGCTACAACGGGAACCCCAGCATGGTGCCTTTAAAGACAAGTGGCATGGCATAGCTGTAGCCCGTGGAGAGGAGATACAGTGATGATACACTGACTAAGAACAACACGTGGAAGCCCAAACCCTCCTATCCTGGAGGCACACGGTCACACTGCATTCCCCAGCTGCCCTTGCAGTTGGTTGTGACCATGGGACAGAGATCCAGCCACTAGGATGGGAAGGAGGTGAGGCCTGCCTAACCCCAAGGAGGCAGCAGTCTTTCCCAGTGGGTCTATGGGACGAAGAGTGTGATGAGGCCCCAGGAGGAGGCCAAGGATAGAAGGAGCCTGCGTCCTCCAGGAAAACCACCAGTCTACCTGGAATGGTTGTTTGGGCTGTTGTCTGAGGGAGCAATAAACTTCCATTGTGTTGGACTCATATAGTTTTTAAAATCTATTTCTTCAGCCTGGTCTATGCTAACTAAGAGAGAAAGCTAGGGCCTGGCAGGTCAAATTTAAGATGCTGGAGTTTATCCTAAGAAATGGGGAGCCGCTGAAAGGTTATATGCAAATGGTGAGACATGACCAAATGCCTATGTTTAAAAAGTAGTCCTCGTCGCTCTGTGGAATGATCAGTTTCTCCGATTTTCCATTTTACCTTGCCTGGTTGGCACTGTGCATATTAGATAAGGAGAGGCCAAAATAATCAGATACGCTATAGAGTGACAGGCAGCAGGTTGGAAATAAGGGGGAAGAAAGACATGAATATCAGCAGGTAGGCCACGTTAAAAGGATGAGAATCAAAGGTCAAGGCAAAGAAAACATTATGGCATTTTGTACAACTAAAAGTATGGTCACAACGGGCATCAGAGAAGACATAAAGCACTGTCATGAGGACCCGGGGCTTTGGAGTCAGGACACAGCTAGACCACTCACCAGCCTTATGATCTTAGGCACGTTGCCTGCTCTCTCTGGTCTTCCAGTTTCCCCATCTGTGAAATGGGGATAATAGACTTTATACTGCAGCATCTCCACAAGGACACAGTGAAGCAGTAAGAGCCATCATTCGGTAAAGCTCGTGGCCTGGAGTTAGTGCCCACCCCTGTGAGTGGTCATGAGCATCTAGAGCTGGGCTGGGGATGCAAGGGTCAAACACCCTAGTAAATGCACAGGAGATAAGGAATCAGACAGATTATGAAGACTGAAATTGAGGCAGATGATTCAATATTCTGTGAAAAACATCAAGAACTTAGTATCTTTGAAAACCAGAAGAACCATGACAAGGGAATAGGAAAAAAGAAGCCCATCTCACTTAGAAATAAAAATGCCCTAATTTAGGATCTTCAGCCTCAGCACGATTGATATTTTCAGCTAGATTATTCTTCGTTATGTGTGTGTGTGGGTTTGGGCGTAGAAGGGTAGGGGGTACTGTCCTGTGCTCCCTGGACATCCCTGGTCATCCCTGGTCTCTGTCTACCAGATGCCCATGGTGATGCCTCTCAGATGTGACAACAAAAAATGTCTGCACATATTGATGAATCTCTCCCCCTCTTTATTCATTTATCCACTAGAACCCTTTTCACCAGGAATAGGAAAAGAATTTGAGGGACATGTTGCCACCATCATAGAACTTGTAGTTCTGATATAAGTGATATCATATAGTATTTGTCTTTCTTCTTCTGACTGACTTCACTTAGTATGAATCTTTAGTTCCAATCATGTTGCTGCAAATGGCACTATTTTGTTCTTTTTTAATGGCTGAGTAGTATTGCATTGTGTATATGCATCAAAGCAAAAAAAAAAAAAAAAAAAAAAAAGAGTTTACATTTCTGGAGTTCCTCTGTGGCTCAGAAGATTAAGGATCTGGTGATGTTGCTGCAGTGGCCTGAGGTGCTGCTGTGGATGTGGGTTTGATCCCTGGCCTGGGAATTTCCATATGCTGCAGACATGGCCAAAAAAAAAAAAAAAGAGAGAGAGAGAGAATTTACATTTACTTTTCCCCAATACTCTGCCCTTGATCTTATGGATAGAGTGTATCTAAAATATTTAGAGAGGTTATTTGAATTGAGCACCATTAGTTTTTAATTTTTCTTTCATCTCCTTATTAAAAATACATTTTAAAAACTTGCTGAACAAATACTGAGACACATGAAACATGAGCTGCATCTCAGTTTCATGTACCTTTAATACCTTGGTCCTATTAAGAGGGTCTCATGTATACCACCTTAAGGTTCATTACCATTTCCTAGGACCCTGCAACTAGGAGTAAACTGTGCCACCTTCCTGCAGGTCCTTGCTGCTGTTAAGAGCCCAGAAACCAGGCACTGACTATGAGCCCTACCCATTGCCTCCTTCTCCCTGGAAACACACTCAGCACCCTAGGGATAACAGCCTGCTCACACCAAAGAATGAGACAGTGAATACCCAAACTCCCATGCGAAAATAAATAGTACTCCCCCACAAAATACAAAGGGGTGCGCTTGCATAGAAGTAGCCCTCCAAGACTATAGTTTGGCTTCCCTAAACTCACTGAAAAAAGAAAAACATAAGCTAGGTGAAGAAGCTCAGGAACCATTCCCAGTTATAAGAATAGGAGAATTCACCTAAAGCAGACAACAACGAAACAGACCTCTGCAGTCTGAGAGACACTGAGTTCAAAAGGGAGGAAGTGAAACTACTGAAGGAATTAAGGCTGAATATCAAGGAATGCAGAGTGGATATAAACAGTGATGCAGATTCCTTAAGAAAGGAACTAGAAAATATAAGGAGAACATAGAAAAATTAGAACATTCATTTGCAGAGATGCAAATGGAGCTAAAGGCACTAAAGAGCAGAATGAATAAGGCAGAGGAACGAATTGGTGACTTGGAAGGTAGAATCATGGAAATCACCCAAGCAGGACAGCAGATAGAAAACCAAATGAAAAAACAAGAAAGCAATATAAGAGATCATATGGGATAATAAAAAGCAGGCCAATCTACACACAGTAGGAATTCCCGAAGGAGGGGACAAAGAAAAGGGGATTGAAAATACATTGGAAGAAATTATGTCTGAAAACTTTCCCAATCTAAAGGATGTCAAGACACAGGAAGCACAGAGGGCCCCAAACAAGTTTGACCTAAACAGGCCGACACCGAGACATATTATAATACAAATGGCAAAACTTAAAGACAAAGAGGGGACTCTAAAGGCAGCAGGACAAAAGCACAGCGTTAATTATAAGGGAACCCCCATAAGGCTGTCAGGTGATTTCTCTACAGAAACACTACAGGCCAGAGGAGAGTAGCAAGATATATTCAAAGTTCTGAAAGGAAAAAAAAAAAATTGCAGCATAGAATACTCTATCCAGCAAGAATATCATTTAAAATAGAAGGGGAAATAAAGAATTTCTCCAACAAAAAAAGCTAAGAGTCCAGCAACACTAAACCCATTCTAAAAGAAATACTGAAAGGGCTTCTCTACATAAAAAAAAAAAAAGAAGAAGAAGTAAGAAGAAATAGGATGGAGGAAACCACAATTGGAAAGCAATCACTTAAATGAGCCAGCATACAGAACTAAATGTGGGGGGAACCTACTGTAAAAGTGACAATGAACACAAGGAACAGCAAAAGGACAAACATGAAAATGTTAAAAAAGAACTTCATGATCATAGAATGTGGGGAAGGAAAATAAAATCTAGACTCTTTGTTTTTTTAATAAAGTGTTTGAGCCTATATGACTATCAGGCTAAAGCAAGCAGATACAAGAAGGGGTAAACACACTTAAAGAACAGGGCAACCACAAATCAAAACCAAACATTACATTCACAAAAACTAAAAAGAAACATACACAAGTAAAAAATAAGTGTAAATCATCCAAGCAAAAAAAGAAAGGAACAAAGGAGAAACATAGAAATACCTGAAAAACAAGGTTTAAAATGGCAATAAAGACATATCCATCAATAATTACCTTAAATGTCAATGGACTGAATGCTCCAATCAAAAGACACAGAGTGGCAGGTGGGATAAAATCGCTAACACCTACAATCTGCTGTCTACAAGAGACTCACCTCAGGGCAAAGGACACAGAGAGATTGAAAGTGAGGGCCTGGGAAAAGATAGTTCATGCCAATGGACAGGACAGGAAAGCAAGAGTGGCAATACTCATTCCAGACAAAATACTCTTCAAAATGAAGGCCATAAAGAAGGACACTATTTAATGATTATAGGATCCATTCAAGAAGAGGATCTTACAATCGTCAATATATATGCCCCTAATATCGGAGCACCCAGATACCGACAGCAAATACTAACAGACATAAAAGGAGAAATTGGTGGGAATACAATCATAGTAGGAGATTTTAACACCCCACTCACATCAATGGACAGATCCTCTAGACAGAAGATCAGTAAAGCAGCAGAGATCCTAAAGGACACAATAGAAAAGATAGACTTAATTCACATCTTCAGGACATTATATCCAAAAAACAGGATATACATTCTTCTCAAGTGCACATGGAGCATTCTCATGGATCGATCACATACTGGGGCACAAAGCTAACCTCTACAAATTTAAGAGTGTAGAAATTATTTCAAGAATCTTCTCTGACCACAATGGCATGGAACTAGAAACCAACCACTGGGAAAGAAATAAACAAACAAAAAACTAACTACATGGAGACTAAACAACATGCTACTAAAAACCAATGGGTCCATGAGGAAATCACGAAGGAAATTTAAAAAATCCCTCTAGACAAAAGATAATGAAGACACAACCACTCAAAATCTATGGGATGCCTCAAAAGCCATGCTTAGAGGGAAATACACAGCAATATAGGCCTTCCTCAAAAAAGAAGAAAAATCTCAAATTGACAACTTAACCCACCACCTAAATGGATTAGAAAAAGAAGAACAAACAAAACCTAAAGTCAGCAGAAGGAAGGAAATCATACAGATCAGAGAGGAAATCAATAAATATAGATTCAAAAAACAATAGAAAAAGATCAATAAAACCAAGAGCTGGTTCTTGTAAAGGTAAACAAAATTGACAAACCTCTGGCCAGACTCACAAAGAAGAGGAAAGAAAAAAGATCCAAATAAAATAAGAAATGAAAAAGGAGAAATTATAATGGATACTGCAGAAATACAAAAAACCATACAAAATACTATGAACAATCATATGCCAACAAATTTGACAACCTAGAAGAAATGGACAACTTTCTAGAGAACTACAACCCGCCAAAACGGAATCAAGAAGAAATATATCAACGGAAGAGACCAATCACTAGAAATGAAATTGAAGGAACACTCCCAAAGACACTCTATGATGCCACCATCACCCTAATACCAAAACCAGACAAAGATGTCACCAAAAAAGAAAATTATAGGCCAATATCTTTGATGAATATAGACACAAAAATAGATGTGTGGTTGCCAAGGGGGAGGGGGAGGGAGTGGGATGGACCTGGAATTTGGGGTTCATAGATGAAAACTATTGCTTTTAGAATGGATAAGCAATGAGATCCTGCTGTATAGCACTGGGAACTATGTCTGGTCACTTATGATGGAGCATGATAACGTGAGAAAAAATGTGTACATGTATGTGTGGCTGGGTCACCTTGCTGTACAGTAGAAAAGTGACAGGACACTGTAAACCAGCTATGATGGAAAAAATACAAATCATTAAAAAGAGAGAGAGAGAGAAAGGCTCTTAGTCATTCTGGGAGGCTGATCTTGAAGTAAGAGATCTAGGCCCAAGTCTTGGTGTCTCATTATTTCTATGTGACCGTATATATGGGCTTGTAAACTCCTGAGTTAGTTTTCTACCCTGTGTAACAAGTTGCCACAAACTCAAGTGCCTGAAACAACATCCACATGTTTTCTCCCAGGTCTCTGGGAGGTCAGAAGTCTGGGCAGGCTCAGCTGGCTCCCAGCTTAGAGTCTCACTCGGCAAAAATTCAGGTGTTGGCTGGACACACTCTCATCTGGAGGTTCTGAGACAAATCAGCTTTCAGGGTCAAATTGTTGGCAGAGCTCAGTTCTTTAGTGGTTGAAGGACTGAGGTCCCCCTTCCTCACTGCTGTCAGACAGAAGCAGATCTCAGATTCCACCTGGTGCTTTCTGCACTTTTCATGTGTCACCTTCATCTTCAAGGATTGCCCTGGTGCCTTGAACTCTTCTTGAACATCTCTGGCTCTTGGTTCTGACACCACCCAGAGAAAAGTTTAGAGGGCTCACACGATTGGCCAGACCCACTCAAATAATCTCTGTATCTTCAGATCAGATCGGCTGACTCAGGGCTTGCTTTACATCTGCCAAACCACTTTAGAGAAGTACCTAGATCACTGGGGTGTTTTTCTCTGTGGCCACATCCTCGGCAAGTGGAAGTCCCAGGGCCAGGGGTGGAACCCGTGCCACAGCAGTGACAATGTCAGATCCTTAACCCCCTTAACCTACTGAGCTACCTGGGAACTCCCTAGATTAGTGTTGATGAAATCACCTGGGCATGGGAATCTTGGGGGCATCTTTCTTATTTTCTTTCTTTTTAGGGCTGTACCTGCAGCCTATGGAAGTTTTTGGGCTAGGGCTAGGGGTCAAGACAGCAGCACTGAATCTGAGCCACATCTTCAACCCATGCCCCGGCTTGCCGCAAAACCAGATCCTTAACCCACTGAGCAAGGCCAGGGATTGAACCCGCATCCTCACAGAGACAGCATTGGGTCCTTAACCTGCTGACCCACAAAGGGAACTCCCCTGGGGGCATCTTTAGAATTCTGTCTACTGTAAGCCTTCTGGAAAGTGGAGGGTAGGGACTCCGGTGAGAGGCCCGAGCTTTCCTAGTTCTCTTTTATGTCCTCCTTTGCCTGAGGCTGAGCCCTGTTGTATTTCAGTGGGGATCTGCCAGCTGCAGAGGGGAATGAGTGCTGTCCTAGGTGAGGATAATTTAATCCTTATACCCATTTGTTCTGGAACCCTGAAAGGACTAAAGATAAGTAAGGATATTGAATGGTGGGGGGAATTCATTCATGATCGATTTTCATCATTCCTATGAAATGATGTTTTCTTTACTTTGTTTCCTCTTACTGGTCTTTTAATTTAGTTGCAACAGACAATGAAGGCTCCATGCTCTGAATGTGCATTCTAGTCATTACTGGGAGCTAGATTATAGGCTTCACAAAGTAAGGGGGCAGAAATACTTTAATTTTGTTTTTAATTATACAATAACAAAAACTATTATGAACCAAGAAAGAATACCTTAAAATTAATTATCAGCCAGAAGAAGAGCCTCAGAAAGGCCTTTCAAAGCTTAATCAAGATAAGATGAAAAGAACATAAAATTAAATTTTTTTAAAAAAAATCTGCTTAAAGATGAAAGAATTCAGAGAAGAACATGAAAAAAAAATAATTTATTGGAGAATAAGGGCTCTAAATTAGAGACTTTTCTTGACTCATTGTCAAGAACATATCTTACTTGAATTATGATCAAAACCCTTATCAATCTCCTTCTACTAAAAAATAAGGAAGAATGACTCAAGTTCTATTTCACCTTCCAAGGATGACTCAATTCCCAATTCTATGACAACTTTCATTCTGTTTTTATAAACAAACAGCAGATGAGCAAATTATGAAACTATGATAATCTCAATTTATAAAAAGAGAGTATAGGTCTAAATCTGATATTTGGCCTCAGTCTTAGCAACCTAGGTCAGACATTTGAAGATTCTCTGGCTTCTAGGAAACACCAGCAATCTTAAGGATAAAATACAGATGTGATTGATCCATCAGGGAAAGTCCCTTCATGACTTTGAAATAAAATTTTGAAGATTAAGTGTGTGTCCCAGGAGGTTATCACAATTTATCTCTCTTGAGTCAAGAGGGAATATCTTAAAAGAAAGGCACTCTTCCCAAGTTCACCTAATTACCATTTTAGCATCATGTGACATAATAAATGTCTACATTATTTGGTTAATTCACCTTCCTAGTGCACATTTTCTCTTCTCATAACCGCATTCTACTTCCCAACGAAGGAAATTCCGTCCCTTCTCTCAATCCACTTGGCTTGGGGGAGGGGACAATGACCTCCATCCCCAGTTCCAAAGGAAAAAATATGTGATCCAGGATCAGAACACTGGATATCCTGGACTCAGGAATTGGTTCAAAGATGGACATGTGTCATAAGCTAGGCCAGTAAGGCAATATCTCAAACCTTTACTAAATCTGTTGGCAAATGGAGGTTCTACCACCTGGGTTGTCTAACTGGTAAGTAAGCCTGGATCAGCTGGTATCATCCTCCCTCCCAGAAGAAGGAGCTTTCCTATAAATGAAGCCAATACATGGAAAAGCAAAGCCAAGAGATGAAGAGAGAAAAGGTCTTGACACCACTCTTTGAGCACCTGGATCCAGCTTTACCTGATGCCATTTACATTGACATAATTTCCATTTGTATCAGCAAATAAATTCACTTTTTGCCTTGGATCAGTTTGAGCTGGTTTTCTGCCATGAAATTTAAGGAGTCATGACTAATCACTTTGTCTGGAAAGACAGTCACAGCTGCTCTGTACCATCAGTCTCAGCATATTTTTTTTCTTTTGCCTCTTCAGCTTCCTCTACACAAACTATGCAAATTCTCTTCACTATGGCTTTATTCATTTGCAACTACAATCTGAAATGCCCTCTGAGCTCCTCCTTCCTCATTTCTTTCACAGCCCATGCTAAGTCCCAACCTCAAAAAGCCATTCTGATCATTTCTAACTCCTATTTCAAGAATCCACCGCACCACCCATGGTTACATCATCTTGTTTGTTTACCTGCCAATTCATCTGTCTACAAGTTAATGTTCCAATTACCTGACTGGATCTCATAACAAAGTATATTTCCATCAGTCCCCAAGTTTTTACCACAATGTTCAGCTCAAGCCCCCAGCATTTCTCTCATCTGAGCTGCTGACAAAGCCTTGTGATGGAACAATCCATGCCCACATTAGCCCTTTAACCTGTTCCCCTCACCAGACAGACACCCCTACTGAAAGCACTTTAGTGCATTGTGGACGCTCTAAGATTTCTATCCAAACATCCTAATTGGCCCACAAAGCTCTACAGGGTCTCTGCCTAGCTCTCCACCTGCCATTTCTACCCCTCTCCTGCCATCTCTCTGCTCCACTCAACATTTTCAATCCTTCCTACCCACTGCTCTCCCATCACAGGATGGAACATACTCCCCCTTTTCCCTAACACTCACCCCTCCCTTTTTTCTTTTTTTGTTGTTTGTTTGTTTGTTTTTTCTTTTTATGGCCACACCTGCAGCATATGGAAATTCCTCGGGTTATGGGTTGAATCCTAGCTGCCATTGCAGGCCTACGTCACAGCCACAGCAATATGAGATGCGAGCTGCCTCTGTGACTTACGCCACAGCTTGCGGCAATGCTGGATCCTTAACCCACTGAGTGAGGCCAGGGATGAAACCTGCATTGTCATGGACACAATGTCATGTGCTTAACCCTCTGAGCCAGAATGGGAACTCCTCTTCCTTCTTTTCCAGTTAACTCTTGTTTGTTCTTTAGACCCCATCACAATCTTAGTTCCCTTAGGGAAACTTCTATGCCACCATGGATTAATTTACATTTCCCCCTGATTACAATTATAAGTGCTCATGACTCTGTAGCCTTTATCTCACTGCATTTGTCAAATTTGCCATTATATACATCCATATGCATACACATATATAGGGCTGTTTTGTTAATGTTTCTGTCCTTCTTGAACATAAGCCCTGTGTGATTAAGAACAACGACTATATTCTTGCGTGTCGAGTGTCTTCAGGAGCCCTCAACAAAGGCAACATCCTAAACAGAGTCGGCACTTAATAAACATTGGCCAAATGAGTGGAAGAATCACACAGCCAGGGTACAATAAATATTGCCGGCTGGAGAGAAGGATAGATGCAAGAAAGGAAGATGCGTAGAAGGAAAGATGGATAAATGGAATCATTGGGGAATGCACTTTTATCCTCCAACTGTGATTTTTGCCTCTATATGGAAAATTAGTAAAAAAGAATAAAGCTCTTAAGAAATAACTGCAGACGCGTCTAGAAATATGAGCTCCTGGATGAAACTCACTAGTCACGCAGACCTACATCGTGGGCAGGACAACCCAGAAGACAATAAGGAGCTTGGGAACCACAGAGCAGCTTTGAATCGGTGATTATTTTGCCCTGTGAGTGGCAGGCACCAAACATGTAATTTCAATGCCTTGCACCCCAACTCTGTAATTGAGCGGCATGTTTGCTTTTGGCCAAAAAAAAGCAGCTAGGCGGAGATGATTTATATAATCACAGAAGCTTTTTTTGATGTAGATTTCTAAGGCACTGGAGTAATATTTTACTAATATAGGTTTTCTTTCTGTGAAAGCTAGCAGACTATCACAGATTCAAGATATTCTGAAACTATTTCATCATGCCTTGCCTCCACCCAGGAAAGTCAAGCTGTGGCAATAACACATCTCCAAGTTTAAAACAGGTTTTATTCTTACAAGTCAGATCACCTACTGATGGGTTTCTGGGTATTAAAACAGGCATGGATGATAAAGATTTGGATGTTTTCAAATAAATTTTCAGTTTTCTGGATAGGATGGAGTGGAAGAAGGGGGGTAAGGAACATAAATGAGCAGCTAAAGACTGTGGCGGGCACTTCTTGGGGAGGTTTAGATGTATCACTACATCATGGAATCTGCACAGAACCCTAGAGCCAGTTATTAATTTCTCCATTTAAGAGATAAGGAAACAAAGACACAGAGAACTTCAGAGACCTGTTCAATCAGCAAGAAACAAAACAGGGATCTGAACCCACGTCAGCCTGGTAGACTAAACCTCCAAGTATTTTGCCCAAATACATGGCCTCTAGGTCAAAGACACCCACTCCGTACCTGCCCCATCTGGGAGTTTAGAACTTTATAGATTCTGTAGTGAAGGAAACGACAAATTGCTCTTTCCCTGAATTCACATATGCGTGTGTGATGTGTGCACAGGTATTTTTGGATGGAGACAGACCCATATCCCGCAAATGGCAATCAAATCACATAAAATAAAGGAAGGATGGATTTTAACATGCCCACATCTTTTGTTCATGTGTCAGCAGAGGTTCCTTTTTAATGCAAATATTTTTTCCTCAAATGTAAACTTACTTAATAAAAATGCAAATAATATGCAAAAAGATCCTAACAAAAGCCAAAGCCAAGTTGACCTGATTTGAAATCCCACCATCCTAAGATTTAATTTACTGGTGACATCTTTTTGGCTGTTTTTCTATAGGTTTATTGATGGCCAACTGTCTATTCACTTAGGACTGAGAAGCTGCCCTGGACATGGGACTTTCAGTACCAAAACAGGGATTATCCCAGCCAGATGGGAACAGACGGTCACCGAAGATGTGTGTATGGATTTATATTACCATCTCAATGCTGTCAGAGTAAAAGTGTTTCATTGAATGCGTTTGCCATAACTCATCTAAACAGTCCATCACTAATGAAAATTTAGATTGCTCCTAATTATAAGCCATTGTTTCCATCACAAACCATCTGTGATAAACATATTTGCACATATATCTTTGAACACTTGACAACTACCTGCTTGGGCTATATCGCTGGAAATGAAGTTGCTGAGTCAAAGAGTATGTATGTGACACATTTTGGTCCATGCTACAAAACTGCCCTATTTAAACATTTTATCAATTTACACTTTTGACCATTTGAACATGAGGCTGTTTCCTCACACCCTTGTCAAATCTGAGTTTTGTCAACCTTTGCCAATTTGATGGGAAATTCAGTTTAAATTCTTAATGCATTAAGAATTTATAATATCTTATTATTTTTCTATCAAAAAATCAAATGCTTTATTAAGGAACTATAATTTCATCCTCAGTTATTAAACAGTTTTATGGAGATATAATTCATATATCATAAAACTCACCTGTTTTAAGAGTACAGTTGAGGAATTTTAGTGTATGTATCGAGCTGTCAGCCATCGCCATCATCTGATTTTAAAACATTGCCATCAGCCTAAAGAGAAACCTTGGGCTCATTGACAATCACTCCCTATTCCGACCCCCAGCCCTAAGTAACCATGAACCTTGCTGCTTCTGACTCCCGAACCCAGGATTTAAACTGCTGACTACAGTGTAGGGTGACCAATCTGGCTGGTTTTGCCAGGACTGAGGGATTTCCAGGACAGGAAGTGTTCAGTGCTAAATAAGAACCGTCCTAGGGAAACCAGAACAAGTTGGTTACTCAACTGTAGTGCTTTTCATAAACCAAACTCTTCCAGTCTCCCTTCCCCTTCTCGTGTTTCAGTTGACCTCTGCCTCCCGGAGTAGCCTGCTTTGGTGAGTCAGGGCAGAGGCACCTTGCAAAAGGAGATCTGGAGTAATCAGGGTCTGTAACATATTCTGATTTGACGAGAATACAGCAATGAAGCAAGGAGCTCCTTCTGACTCTAGAACAACGGGTGGTTCTGGTTAAGCCACTGTGACACCATGACGACACTGGTTATTTAATGTCCCTCACATACAAGCCATCATTATCCAGCCGCAGAGTCGAGAGAGGGCCAGTACCTCGACTATCCCAGGAGATGAGAAGAGGTGAGATGCATGTGACAGCATCATGGGGGAAATAACTGAGAGCATAAAAGTCCCACAGACTGCCCCGCATCCTCTCCTTCCATCCTTATCATCCTTCAAGGGGTGGGTACCGTTACTCTCCTTTTACACATGAAGAAACTCAGACCCAGATGAAGGAAGTCACGGGTCCAGAGCACCAGAGCTGACAGCTCTGGGTCAGAAACAGGATTCAAACCCAAGTCTTAGCCCAACACCAAAACTCGACTTCCTTCAGGTATCCACGTGGCCTCCAGAGAACAGAGAGGGTCTGAAAATGAAATTCAGAATGTAGGCAGAAATGCACCCTCTAAATTTACATCCCTTTCACCACAAACATAGAAACATAAAAACACTTTGATTTTTTTTTTCTCCCAAAGTGTCTTCTCTCCAATGAAAGAGCATTAAGTTGAAGTGGGGAAGAGGAGGTTGGGGGCTCAGGGGTATGCAAGGAATAGGGAAGCCAATGTAATTCAGAGCGAAATTGATTTAAAATTTGTAAAACCTTTTTATGTTTGCGTATTTCACACTTACAGCATACCTTTAGTCTTATTTACCGTTTTGATTAAATCTATACTTCAGTACTTTACATAGTGCATAAAAATATAGTTTTATATAAATATTTCTCAGGGAGATCTATAAAAGTGTCTCATATAATTGATACAACATTTCAAAAGACAGAGTCAGTGTCTCATAATCAGGTACATGTCCTGGGCTTAATGAAAGAAAGCATCTCACATTTATATTTACTAGTTTTTAATTATCTCATTATCTATAGCTGTGAGTATCTTTGATTTACCCAGACAGAGATTGGGGGAGTAATATATTTGAAATTACTGGATAATTTCCATTTATTTTTGCCTAAAACTTTTTTCCTTCTTCAAATAATGGGAGGAGAGAGAGAGAAACTCTCAGCTTGTTTTTATACCACCAACAGAGAACTGATTTTTCAATACATCAATCTGCAGCAAAATCTTGCTTGGCCATAACATTGAAAAATGCAGCCAATGTCAGTGCTTGCATATTTAAACCCACACTGCTGCAAATAAATACAAAGAAATCAGATACTTCAGACTTAATGTTTCAGGATTTCACCGGTAACTGTTGCAGTTACAAAGGTGGTGTGGGAGAGCCACTTGAACTTGGCTTAGACCTACTTTGTCCTCATCTGACAATGAGGAGTGGAGTCTCCTGACAATTAACAATTTGCCTTTCCTTGAACCATCTTTCAAATGCTCTATTATGTGGGTAGATAAAAACTAAATACCCTTCTGTTCTTTAAAGCCACCAAGTTTGTGATAAGTTGTTACAGCATCAAGAGGAAAAAATTACAGTGGCTGATGACAAATGATCAATGAGATGTGTTTGGGAAAAATTTCTCTAGCACTGGTTTGAGTGAAAGCAGAGAAATCTGTTGAGAAATTATTGCAGTAGTTCAGGTGAGAGATGGTAGTTTGAACCAGGAAGTTGGTGAGGGGTTTACAGCAGTGCTTCTCAACTGAGATACTATTGAATTGGAATGAGAATTTTATTCTGGTGGGGGTGGGGGCTGTCTTGTAATTTGTAGGGTAAATTTAGCAGCTTTCCTGGTCTCCAGCTACTAGATTCTAGTAGCAACCCACCCCTCCCCACCACCCATCACCCTGGTATGACAACCCAAGCTGTCTCTAAAAATTGATAAATATCCTCTAGGGGGCCAAAACTGCCCTAGTTAAGTATTTCAGAGTTGGAGAAAATTGGACAGAATATGGAGGTATCTGAAGGTGGAATTAATAAGGACCAACTGATTAACCCTAGGTTTTCAAAAATATATATATATATATCAACTGTGTAATCACGTACTATTTTTATTAGGATTCTAGAATTATCCTCCAAAAGATAATCGAGAGCTTTCTTCCTCTAATCTATCTTATTCCTCACTGACTCTTTCCCTTGGCATTTGGCAAAGACGGCAGCTATCATTTCTCCAGCTGTAGGGCAGCTCATGCCAGAGGGCAAGTGTCTCCGGGGCAGTAGAATGGGTCTCTTTAGGACCTGGAATGAAGATTCACAGAACACGGCTCTCACGAAAAAGCATGATCTTCCCTTTGGCTCTTTTATTTTTTTTGAGATGTAATTCACACACCATAAAAGCCAGCCTTTTGACGCCTACAGTTCAGTGGGTTTAGCACCAATCGCCACTAATTGCAGAACGCTTCTTTCATACTCTCCCGCAGCCCCTGCCAACTACTAATCTACTTTCTGGCTCTACAGCTTTGTCAATTCTGGACATTTTGTTGCTTTGTTTTGTTTTGTTTTGTTTTTTGTCTTTTTAGGGCTGCACCTGAGGCATACGGAAATTTCCAGGCTAGGGGTGGAATGAGAGCTGCAGTCCCTGGCCTCGACCACAGCCACACAACATGGGATTCGAGCCATGTCTGCAACCTGCACCACATTTCATGGCAAGGCCAGATCCTTAACCCACCAAGTGAGGCCAGGGATCGAACCTGTGTCCTCATGAATACGAGTCAGGTTTGTTACCGCTGAGCCACAACGGGAACTCCTGCACATTTAACATAAATGGAGACACACGGCATGTGATCGTTTGTATCTGGCTGCTTTCATTTAGTGTGATGTTTTCGAGGCTGATCCACGTCGTAGCATGAATCAGTGTTTCCTTCCTTTTTATGGCTGAATAATAACTCCATTGTATGGATGGACCACACATGCTTATCCATTGATGGACATTTGCGTTGTTTCCACTTCCCTTTGGTTCTTGTGGGTGAGTCTGTGCCCTAAAGTGACTGCATGGGCTGAATCCTTTCATGGTAAAAACAAACTGAAACTTTCCAGCCTGACTGATGTCTAAAGGAAAAGAGTGCTTCTGTTATTCATCATGTATTTATTAAGTACCTAGTGGATGTCAGTTTTAGGGCTCTGTGCTAGATCATGGGGATGACACACCAAACCAAGCCCCTACTCTCAGGGCTATTTTCTTCCAGCAGGTGGACACAGGAAATGGGCAAACCAGGCAAGATGGAAACTCACTTATTCTGTTGAGCACCTGCCACATGCAGGCACCTCATCAGTACTGGGTAGACACAAATGGAAAAGCAACAGAACCTACCTTTCGTCCCTCCCATGTCCACTGGGAAAGCTTAGACACAGGATTATGGTCACAGGTGCTGTAATAAAGTCTGAACTGGAATCTTCCAGGGAAGAGAGTAGAAGATTGTTAGGAAGGCAGACAAGGCCTCGGGAGGTAGGGAGCACTTGGCACTGCTCCCTGAAGAGCCCTCATGCCCGGGGTGGAGGGGGAGGGATCGAGAAAGGGGACCCTGTGGGAGAAAAGAGAGGAGGGAGCCCTCGTGTTGCAGAGCGCAGGCCTCATCTCATCAACACGCTTGGCCCGGACTGGGGATTTCTTCCCTCTTGTTCCTATTCTTGCTTTTTTTCTGCTCCGCCTCTGGTACCCAGGCCCCCTCCATCCATCACCAGCTCTTCCAGCTCCCATGGCTTGTTTCCTCTTTGATAGATTTGGACTTCAAAGGGCACCCTTGCTCATAGGCCATGTGTCCTTCTCTTGGTAACTATCCCAGAAAGGAACAGTCTGGGTGTCTTCTTGTCTGGTCTCAGCCTCACCTGGGTCTTTTGTGAGAAGAGGGGACTCAAGGTGCTGTCCTAACCTCACCTACACACCTGGACGGGCACAATCCTTTACTTCATTTTGTTCTATTGGCCGCACCCACTCATTCCTTGGTAAGCAGAAATTCCAAACAATGCCAGAGCAGTGACAACACCACATACTTAACCCACTGAACCACCAAGAAACTCCCAATTCTCTACTTTAGTATTGATTAGCAAGCACGTTCAAATCAGATGCCCTTGCCTAGAATTCCAGTGCCACCAATGAGTTGGGCAAGTTAGTTAAGCCTCAGTGTTCTCACCTGCAAAATGGGGATAAAATTAATCCCTGGGTATCTGTTGAAAACAAGCTCGTATTTGGTAAACACTCAACATGATGCCTTGCACAC
Source organism: Sus scrofa (assembly GCF_054392235.1). Taxonomy (NCBI): domain Eukaryota; kingdom Metazoa; phylum Chordata; class Mammalia; order Artiodactyla; family Suidae; genus Sus; species Sus scrofa. Next base: position 64,333,732 of record NC_139399.1, read on the forward strand.
AGCAGGCACTTGACAAAGGCACTTGCCTTTTTGTGTTTCCATGGCTTTAAATTCAGCTCTGAGGAGGCGTGGCCTGCCACCACTGGGGGCCTGTGAGTGGGCTCCACCTGCAGCACCAGTCACCTCAGGGGTTGGCAAAAAAAAAAAAAAAGGGCACTGCAACCAAGCACCACACTTTGTTGCTCTCACTGTCCTGGAAACACACCTTCCTGCAGCTGCCACTGCCAAATGCTCTGAGCAGCACCCAGACACTTGATCACTGTCCTGTCCCAAGACCCTACAACTAGGAGCGGTTGGGGCAGAACCTCCTGTGTGGGCTAAGCAGGACAGGGTGCATCTTGCATGGTCTGTAGGTGTCGAGGGCAAATCACCACAGTTATTTCGGACTCCAGAGGTGGGCATGGCCTGCCAGCATTAGGGGTCTGTGAATAGGCAACATTTGCAACCCCAGTCATCACAAGGGTACCACAGAGGAGGGTACTGTGACCAAACACCACCTGTTGTTGCTCTTGCACTCCTGGTAGCACACCAGTCCTGTTACTACCTCTGCTGCATGCTCTGGGCAGTGCCCACATGCTTGATCTCTGTCACTTCCCAGGATCCTGCAAGTAGGAACACCCTGTGCAGCACCTTCTGTGTGGGCTACGTGAGAAAGGATGCTTCTTGAATGGTCTGCAGCTGGCGGGGGCAAATCACCGCAGTTATCACTGACTCCAGAGGTGGGCATGGCCTGCTACAACTTGGGGGGTCCCTGAACAGGCACCATTTGAGGCTCTAATCACCTCAGAAGAGGGCTTTGCAATTGAACACTACCTGTTATTGCTCTCAGTCCCCTGGGAACTCACACACCCTGCTGCTGACACCGCAAAATGCTCTGGGCACCTTGTTAATCAGCCTAGGCTCATTACCACTTCCCAAGGCCCTGCAACTAGGAGTAGCCTGTGCCACCTTCCTGTAGGTCCTTGCTGCTGTTAAGAGCCCAGAAACCAGGCACTGACTATGAGCCCTACCCATTGCCTCCATCTCCCTGGAAACACACTCAGCACCCTAGGGATAACAGCCTGCTCACACCAAAGAATGAAACAGCGAATACCCAAACTCCCATGCGAAAATAAATAGTACTCCCCCACAAAATACAAAGGGGTGCGCTTGCATAGAAGTAGCCCTCCAAGACTATAGTTTGGCTTCCCTAAACTCACTGAAAAAAGAAAAACATAAGCTAGGTGAAGAAGCTCAGGAATCATTCCCAGTTATAAGAATAGGAGAATTCACCTAAAGCAGACAACAACGAAACAGACCTCTGCAGTCTGAGAGACACTGAGTTCAAAAGGGAGGAAGTGAAACTACTGAAGGAATTAAGGCTGAATATCAAGGAATGCAGAGTGGATATAAACAGTGATGCAGATTCCTTAAGAAAGGAACTAGAAAATATAAGGAGAACATAGAAAAATTAGAACATTCATTTGCAGAGATGCAAATGGAGCTAAAGGCACTAAAGAGCAGAATGAATAAGACAGAGGAACGAATTGGTGACTTGGAAGGTAGAATCATGGAAATCACCCAAGCAGGACAGCAGATAGAAAACCAAATGAAAAAACAAGAAAGCAATATAAGAGATCATATGGGATAATAAAAAGCAGGCCAATCTACACACAGTAGGAATTCCAGAAGGAGGAGACAAAGAAAAGGGGATTGAAAATACATTGGAAGAAATTATGTCTGAAAACTTTCCCAATCTAAAGGAAACAGATGTCAAGACACAGGAAGCACAGAGGGCCCCAAACAAGTTCGACCTAAACAGGCCGACACCAAGACATATTATAATACAAATGGCAAAACTTAAAGACAAAGAGGGGATTCTAAAGGCAGCAGGACAAAAGCACAGCATTAATTATAAGGGAACCCCCATAAGGCTGTCAGGTGATTTCTCTACAGAAACACTACAGGCCAGAGGAGAGTAGCAAGATATATTCAAAGTTCTGAAAGGAAAAAAAAAAAAATTGCAGCATAGAATACTCTATCCAGCAAGAATATCATTTAAAATAGAAGGGGAAATAAAGAATTTCTCCAACAAAAAAAAACTAAGAGTCCAGCAACACTAAACCCATTCTAAAAGAAATACTGAAAGGGCTTCTCTAAGTAAAAAAAAAAAAAAGAAGTAAGAAGAAATAGGATGGAGGAAACCACAATTGGAAAGCAATCACTTAAATGAGCCAGCATACAGATCTAAACATGAAGATGCTAAAAAAGAAAAAAAAGGAAAAAAGAAAGAAAAAAAAGAAAAGACTTCACAATCACAGAATGTGGGAAAGGAAAGTAAGAAAATATAAATTCTTTTTTAAATTTTATTTTAATAATGTGCTTAAGCCTATATGACTATCTGGCTAAAGCAAGCACATACAAGAAGGGGTAAACACACTTAAAGAACAGGGCATCCACAAATCAAAACCAAACATTACATTCACAAAAACTAAAAAGAAACATACACAAGTAAAAAATAAGTGTAAATCATCCAAGCAAAAAAGAAAGGAGCAAAGGAGAAACATAGAAATACCTGAAAAACAAGGTTTAAAATGGCAATAAAGACATATCCATCAATAATTACCTTAAATGTCAATGGACTGAATGCTCCAATCAAAAGACACAGAGTGGCAGGTGGGATAAAATCGCTAACACCTACAATCTGCTGTCTACAAGAGACTCACCTCAGGGCAAAGGACACAGAGAGATTGAAAGTGAGGGCATGGGAAAAGATAGTTCATGCCAATGGACAGGACAGGAAAGCAAGAGTGGCAATACTCATTCCAGACAAAATACTCTTCAAAATGAAGGCCATAAAGAAGGACACTATTTAATGATTATAGGATCCATTCAAGAAGAGGATCTTACAATCGTCAATATATATGCCCCTAATATCGGGGCACCCAGATACCGACAGCAAATACTAACAGACATAAAAGGAGAAATTGGTGGGAATACAATCATAGTAGGAGATTTTAACACCCCACTCACATCAATGGACAGATCCTCTAGACAGAAAATCAATAAAGCAGCAGAGATCCTAAAGGACACAATAGAAAAGATAGACTTAATTCACATCTTCAGGACATTATATCCAAAAAACAGAATATACATTCTTCTCAAGTGCACATGGAGCATTCTCATGGATCGATCACATACTGGGGCACAAAGCTAACCTCTACAAATTTAAGAGTGTAGAAATTATTTCAAGAATCTTCTCTGACCACAATGGCATGAAACTAGAAACCAACCACAGGAAAAGAAATGAAAACAAAACTACATGGAGACTAAACAACATGCTACTAAAAACCAATGGGTCTATGAGGAAATCACGAGGGAAATTTTAAAAATCCCTCTAGACAAAAGATAATGAAGACACAACCACTCAAACTCTATGGGATGCCTCAAAAGCCATGCTTAGAGGGAAATACACAGCAATATAGGCCTTCCTCAAAAAAGAAGAAAAATCTCAAATTGACAACGTAACCCACCACCTAAATGGATTAGAAAAAGAAGAACAAACAAAACCTAAAGTCAGCAGAAGGAAGGAAATCATAAAGATCAGAGAGGAAATCGATAAATAGAGATTCAAAAAAAAAAAAAGAAAATCAATACAACCAAGAGTTGTTTCTTTGAAAAAGTAAACAAAATTGACAAACCTCTGGCCAGACTCACCACAAAGAGGAGAGGAAAAACCCAAATAAACAAAATCAGAAATGAAAAAGGAGAAATCACAATGGATATTTCAGAAATACAAAAAACTATAAGAGAATACCATGAACAATCATATGCCAACAAATTTGACAACATAGAAGCAATGGACAACTTTCTAGAGACTTACAGCCTGCCAAAACTGAATCAAGAAGAAATAGATCAACTGAACACACAGATCACTAGAAATGAAATTGAATATGTCATAAAAACACTCCCTACAAATAAAAGTCCAGGACCAGATGGCTTCACAGGCAAATTCTACCAAATGTACAAAGAGGAGTTTATACCCATCCTCCTTTAACTTTTCCAAAAGGTTAAAAAAGAATGAACACTCCCAGAGACATTCTATGATGCCACCATCACCCTAATAACAAAACCAGACAAAGAAACCACCAACACAGAAAATTATCAGCCAATATCTTTGATGAATATAGATGCAAAAATCCCCAACAAAATCTTAGCCAACCAAATCCAACAATATACAAAAAAGATCATACACCATGACCAAGCGGGATTCATCCCAGGTTCACAAGGATGGTTCAACGTACCCAAATCAATCAATGACATACACCACATTAACAAAAGAAAAGTCAAAAACCACATGATCATCTCAATAGATGCAGAGAAAGCATTTGACAAAGTCCAACATCCCTTCATGATAAAAACTCTTACCAAAGCGGGCATAGAGGGAACATACCTTAACATAATAAAAGCCATTTATAACAAACCAACAGCAAATATAATACCCAATGGAGAAAAGCCGAAAGCCTTCCCACTAAAATCTGGTACAAGACAAGCATGCCCACTCTCAACACTTTTATTCAACATAGTACTGGAAGTCCTAGCCACAGCAATCAGAGAAACAAAAGAAATACAAGGTATCCAAATTGGAAGAGAAGAGTTAAAACTGTCACTGCATGCAGATGACATGATACTATATATTGAAAACCCTAAGGACTCAACCCAAAAACCACTTGAACTGATCATCAGATTCAGCAAAGTAGCAGGATATAAGATTAACATTCAGAAATCAGTTGCATTTCTATATACTAACAATGAAATATTACAAAAGGAATACAAAAATACACTACCTTTTAAAATCACACCCCAAAAAATCAAATACTTGGGAATGAACCTGACCAAGGAGGTGAAAGACTTATGTGCTAAGAACTATAAAACATTAATCAAGGGAATTAAAAAGGATCCAAAGAAATGGAAAGATATTCCATGCTCTTGGGTGGGAAAAGTTAATATTGTAAAAATGTCCATACTACCCAAATGAATCTACAGATTCAATACAATCCTGATCAAATTACCCATGATATTTTTTGCAGAACTACAACAAACCATCCAAAAATTTGTATGGAACTGCAAAAGCCAAAGCAATTCTGAGGAACAAAAACCAAGCAAGAGGCATAACTCTCCCAGACTTCAGGAAATATTACAAAGCCACAGTAATCAATACAGTGTGGTACTAGTACCAAAAAAGACAGACAGACAGACCAATGGAACAGAACAAAGAACTCAGTAATAAACCCAGACACATATGGCCAATTAATCTTCAACAAAGGAGGCAAGAATATAAAATGTGAAAAAGACAGTCTTTTTAGCAAATGGTGTTGGGAAAACTGGACAGCTGCATGCAAATCAATGAAACTAGAACACACCCTCACACCATGCATGAAAATAACCTCAAAATGGCTGAAAGACTTAAATGTAAGACAAGACACCACTAAACTCCTAGAAGAGAACATAGGCAAAGCATTCTCTGATATCAATCTTACAAATGTTTTCTCAGATCGGTCTCCCATAGCAACAGGAAAAAAAAAAAGCAAAAATAAACCAATGGGACCTAATCAAACTGACAGGCTTTTGCACAGCAAAGGAAACCATAATAAAAAACCAAAAAGACAACTTATAGAATGGGAGAAAATTGTTTCAAATGATGCAACTGACAAGGGCTTAATCTCTAAAATATACAAACAACATATACAACTCAACAGAAAAAAAGGCAAAAACCCAATTGAAAAATGGGCAAAAGACCTGAATAGACAATTCTCCAAGGAAGGTATACAGATGGCCAACAAGCACATGAAAAAATGCTCAACATCCCTGATTATTAGAGAAATGCGAATCAAAACTACCACGAGATACCACCTCACACCAGTCAGAATGGCCATCATGAATAAGTCCACAAATAGCAAATGCTGGAGGGGGTGTGGAGAAAAGGGAACCCTCCTGCACTATCAGTGGGAATGTAAGCTGGTACAGCCACTATGGAAGACAGTATGGAGATACCTTAGAAAACTATACATAGAACTACCGTATGACCCAGAAACCCCACTCTTGGGCATCTGTCCAGAAAAAACTTTCCTTGAAAAGGACACATGCACCCTCATGTTCATTGCAGCACTATTCACAATAGCCAAGACATGGAAACAACCTAAATATTCATTGACAGATGATTGGGTTAAGAAGATGTGGTATGTATACAGTGGGATACTACTCGGCCATAAAAGAGAACAAAATAATGCCATTTGTAGCTTCGTGGATGGAACTAGAGACTCTCATACTAAGTAGGTCAGAAAGAGAAAGACAAATACCATATGATATCACTTATATCTGGAATCTAATATATGGCACAAAGGAACCTTTCCACAGAAAAGAAACTCATGGACATGGAGAACAGACTTGTGGTTGCCAAGGGGGAAGGGAAGGGGGTGGGATGGACTGGGAATTTGGGGTTCATAGATGCAAACTATTGCCTTTGGAATGGGTAAGCAATGAGATCCTTCTGTATAGTACTGGGAACTATATCTAGTCACTTATGATGGAGCATGATTATGTGAGAAAAAAGAAAGTATACATGTATGTGTAACTGGGTCACCTTGCTGTAGAGTAGTAAGTTGACAGAGCAGTGTAAACCAGCTATGATGGAAAAACTAAAAATCATTATAAATAAATAAATAAATTCCGGTCTGAGAAGCTGCAGGGATAACATGGACCCAAATGCAATTGAAAGACAGCAACCCAGAGTTCCCTGGCAGCCTAATGGTTAAGGATCTGGCATTGCCACCTCAGTAGCTTGGGTCACTGCTTATTCTTGGGTTCAATCCCTGGCCTGGGAATATCCTCATGCTGCAGGTAGAGCCAAAAACAAGAAAAAGATGGTATCCCTTTCTTTCACAACTTGAAATGAAATCATTATCTACAAGATTATGTTTAGATGTTATGACAGTATTTAACTTGAATTGATCTATAGACATGAATAAAGGAAATTAACAGTAAAAGCAGTTTGACCTTAACAGGATGTTCCATACCTGGGTGTATTCTCAAGTCCTGGGGATTCTGGAAAACAGAGGATGCAGATACAGGCAACAGCACCAGTGACTCCACCTGCAGTGCTAACAGCTGCAAAACACATCCTACCTGCCACCTGGTTGCCCCAGGGGAGCAGGAGGAGACCCAAGAGGCCGAGAGCCCCCGACACTCCCTAACAATCTCCCCTGGGTTGGTCTACTATTCCTTCTTGGAACACAAGTGCTAAAAAGCCATCCACGGGCCACATTGGAGTACCGCTCCTCTCTCTTCAGGGCCTTCTGTTCTCCGCAGTGGCCCCTGTGGTGGCCCCAGCATCTTCCATCAACCCCCCGGGCTGGGGCAATGCAGCTATTAGATGTATGGTCTCTGGAGACACACTGCTGAGGTCTGGATCCTGGTCCAGCTCCCCCAGCCCTACAACCTTTTGCAAGTGGCCAACCTTGGGCCTTGGTTTCCTGGTCTGTAAAATGGGGCCATATCAGAATATACCTTGTTATTGCATTCCTTCAGGGTCTGCAGGAGGTTTAAATGAAAAAAGACAGGCCGAGACAGTCCTTGAACATCTGCACTTACTCTTTATCTACCCTTACTCCACCAGGGCCCAAAACAGGCCCTTGGAAGTCACAGCAGACTCTTAGTCAAATATTCAATGACTTTTCTTCCATGAGGCCGAAGGGTCTTGGCAGGTACCTGAAGCAGTTTTTTAATGTATTCTCTAGGAATGTCTCAGGAGGAACAATGAGGAAAGAAGTAAATCGTTAGGGAAAAAAAGAAAAAGGAAAATCTCCTGGGTTTCCAGAAACAGCCTTCACCAACGTTAACACAACCCAGAGCTCATCTATAATCCATTATTTTTATTTTATTTATTTTATTTTATTTCATTCTGTCTCATTTGATTTCATTTTATTTTATTTTGGCCATGCCTGCAGCACAAGGAAGGTCCTGGGCCAGAGATCAAACTTGCACCTCAGCAGGTACAATGCCATCAGGCCAAGAGGTACCTCCTATATTCCATTCTTTAAGATGGTCAGGCTTGAGGTAGCCATGTAATATTGGGGAGCCACTAAATGGTGTTCAAATGATCTGCCTTATTTTAAGTCAAATTGAAGTAAAAAAATATTTTTACACAAAGCACAGTAATTTATGCAGCAACCACCCCATAAAGAGCAGGTTCAATAACAGATAATTATACGGGAAGTATTTAAATGTTAACTATGTACTTTTAAAACGTTGCAAAAGTAGGTTCATAATTAAATTATAATTACAAGTAAAAATCTAGACAATGATGATTCCCTGAGAAACCTGCACATTTTTATTTCTGGGGTTGTGTGCAGCTTCTCTCACACTCTGATTCATTTCTTTTGTTGGTAGCTCCACTCTGCTCTGGCTCGTTTTGCATGATGGATTTTAAATTTAAAATTAACTACAATTATCTTGCAGATTATTAATTACCGTATACAATGATTTCAACAGAATACCTGGGTTGCCATTAGAAAGTAGTTTGTGAGCATCTAAGTTTGAAATTGTGAAAAACTTATAGTGAGAAGAACATTGGCTGGTCATCAAATAGAAATTGAGCTATTGGCAGATATCAAGAAAGCTGTAAAGGAATCTCGGAACTGCTTACAGGGAGAGCTTATGTATAGCTATGAATGTAGCAAAGCTACACAACTTTTCTAGAACTTTGTTTTATTCAGAATGGGTCCATTTGCAAGTGAAAGAAACACATCTGAAATTAGCCAAAGGAAAGAGAGAGAGATTGATTAATTGAAATTAAAAAAAAAAGTTTCAAATAACAAATGCTGAAGATGGTATGGAGAAAAGGAAACCCTCCTACATTGCTGGTTGGAATGTAAATTGGTACAACCACTATGGAAAACATTATGGAGGTTCCTCAGAAAACTAAATATAGAACCACCATATGATCCAGCAATCCTACTCCTGGGCATATATTCAGATAAAACTATAATTAAAAACGATACATGTACCACTATGTTTACTGCAGCACTATTCACAATAGCCAAGACAGGGAAATAACCTAAATGTCCATCAGACACATGAATGGATAAATAAGATGTGGTGCATATATGCAATGGAATATTACTCAGCCATTAAAAAGAATAAAATAATGTCATTTGCAGCAACATGACTGCAAATAGAAATTCTCATACTAAGTGAAGTCAGTCAGAAAGAGAAAGACAAATACCATGTGATATGACTTATATGTGGAATCTAAAATATAGCACAAATGAACCTATCTGCAAAACAGAAATAGACTCACAGACATAGAGAACAGACTTATGGTTGCCAAGGGGGGGGGGAAATAGGCTGGACTGGGAGTTTGTGGTTAGTAAATGCAAACTATTACATTTAGAATGGATAAGCAATGATGTCCTGCTATCCAGCACAGGGAACCGTATCCAGTCTCTTGGGACAGAACATGATGGAAGACAGTATGAGGAAAAGAATGGGTATATGTGTATGACTGGGTCACTTTGCTGTACAGCAGAAATTTGCACAACATTGTAAATCAACTATATCTGAATTAAAAAAACAAAACAAAACAAAACTGTTTTTGGCTTTTTAGGCCCACACCCACAGCATATGGAGGTTCCCACGCTAGGGGTCAATTTGGAGCTGTAGCTGCTGGCCTACACCACAGCCACAGCAACACCAGATCTGAGCCGCATCTTTGATCTACACCACAGCTCACAGCAATGCAGGGTCCTTAACCCACTGAGTGAGGCCAGGGATTGAACCTGCATCCTTGTGGATACTAGTCAGATTTGTTTCTGCTGAACCATTATGGGAACTCCTAAAATCTTTTTTTAAAAAACAAAGAAGTTTAAATATATCTTTGCTTCAGGTCTGGCTGGATCCAGAGTCTGAATCCTGATCCTCAGAGTTTAAATTATCTCTCTCTCTCTCCAGACCCCAGGCTGCTTTCCTTTGTGGTCACTTTTTATCTCAGCCAGACATTCTCCCCATGAGCTGCCAGCCACACTAGATTCCCATCCTCAAAGCTGAGGATGCCCAGTAGGAGACAAGTGCTCCCTTCCCAAGAGCTGCAGCTAAAGTCCCAGGTCTGACTCTCACTGATTCAAAGGATAACAGTCTCTGTGGTACCCAGGGTTTAACTGGCCAACTCTGAGTTACACACCTTCCCAGGGACGCATGGTGGAGTCTGCATGAATATATAGGGGCAAGATTCCTGAAGGAAAATGAGCTGTTGCTTCCAGAAGAAGCAGGAGAAGATGCCTGGATGCCAAATCTCTCTAGATGAACAATCAACTAATCAAATTTGTCTCCTTTCTCTACTCCTCTCCCCCTGTATTTTAATTAAATAAAAGTTTCCATCTCTGCCCAGTCATCACTTACCCTAGAATGAGTCTGTTTGTCATTCAGAAATTCGTGCATTTCAGCCAACAAATGCTTCAAAAATTTGGCCAGATAATATTTTTTGGCCACGGCATGCATGCTTGTGGAAGTTCCCAGACCGGGGATCAAACCCACACCATAGTACTGACTGAAGCCATAGCAGTAATACCACCAGATCATTAACAGCTATCACTAGGCCACCAGAAAACTCTCAAAAGAAACTTTTTGTGTATGTGTGTCTTTTTGCTATTTCTTGGGCCGCTCCTGCGGCATATGGAGATTCCCAGGCTAGGGGTCCAATCGGAGGTGTAGCCACTGGCCTACACCAGAGCCACAGCAACACGGGATCCGAGCCGCATCTGCAACCTATACCACAGCTCACGGCAATGCCGGATCGTTAACCCACTGAGCAAGGGCAGGGACCGAACCTGCAACCTCATGGTTCCTAGTCGGATTCGTTAACCACTGCGCCACGACGGGAACTCCAAAAGAAACTTTTTAAAAGCAGAGATCTGATCATGTTACCATCTTTCTATCACCAACTCTAAACTTAACTTTGTACTACAGTAATATTTAAACATAAAGTAGAAGAAATACTATAAAGAACCTCAGTAAGTCTAAGTTTCAAAAATTATAGGGAGTTCCCTCGTGGCCGGCATTGTCACTGCTGTGGCACAGGTTTGAACCCTGGCCTAGGAACTTCTTATGCCTCGGATATAGCCAAAAAGAAAAAAAATTATAATCATTCACCAATTTTTATTTTATTTAGTTATTTCACCTATAAATTCCATCTTCTGTACGTTTTTTTGCCAGAGAATCTTAAGGCAAAGCCCCAATGTAATTTTACTTCTTAGAATTCTTCAGTATGAATCTCTAATAGGGCATTATAAAACCATAATCACCATATTATTTTCATGTTTATCAATATTAGAAATTTCTTAATATCATCTATGAGTCCTTATTCACATTTCCCCTCAATTAACTCAATCATGTATTTCTACAGTTGCTTTGTTTGATTAAAAAGTCCATGAATTGCATTTAGGGCTTTTTAAATTTTATATTAATTTCCCTACTTCTTGTTTTTTGAGCCATGGATTTGTCAGTCAGGTCATTTGTCCTGCAGAATGCCCCCACGGTTTGGATTTGGCTGGTCACCTCCTTGAGGTGGCATTTATCCCATTCTTCTCTCCCTCTTATTTCCTGAAGCCTAGTAGTTTGATCTAGAGGCTTGATTAGATTCAAGTTCAAATGTTTTGTTTTTTTGTTCACCTAATTCTAGTTCATCGCCTTCCTACTGCCCTGCTCCCCACCTCTGTAAGGTCCATGTGATCTGGCTCTGCCTCCCTCCATCAGCACCTTTCATCGCTTTTTTCTCCCCTGATACCTCTGGAATTCTTCTTCTTTCATCAGGCTTCTGACAGCACACCTACATTTTTCCCTGCTGAGAAGGGTCTTCTTTCTCTTTGGGCCTCAGTCCCCAGCTCCTTAGAGGAGCTACCTCTAACTGCCTCCTAACCAGGGCAAATCTTCCCACTAACAGTTCCCACAGCATCAGGCCATTCTTCTCTGCAGCCTTATCACAGTTGCATTTTCCATCTGTGGTATTTATCTTTCCCTGGAGACAATAAGCTTCATGAAAAAAAAACAAACAAAAAAAACACAGCATTTGATACACCAATGTTTATGGAAAGGAAAGAGCTAACTAAAAGCATATACACATAAATACCTATACACCTTTCCCAATTCAATATAATTTCCTTCCTCAGGGCTATTTTTATTGACAGCAAAACAGGTGCAGGCTGTTTTTCTTGGCTTTGAAAACAGGAGGGAAGAAAGCAAGACATAAGCTTTTTTTTTCTTTTTTCTTTTTTTTTTTTTTTTGGACCACACCCATGGTATATGGAGGTTCCCAGGCTAGGGGTCCAATCAGAGCTACAGCTGCTGGCCAATACCACAGCCAAAACAATACCAGACCCAAGCCAACTCTGTGACCTACACCACAGCTCGTGGCAATGCAGGATCCTTAACCCACTGAGCGAGGCCAGGATCAAACCCACATCTTCATGGATGCTAGTTGGATTTGTTTCCACTGTGCCACGATGTGAACTCCAAGGCACAATCCTTAAAAGAATGACATAGCCCTTGAGGACACAACAAAGACTGGTCAGAATCAACTCAGTCCAAGATGGTAGAAGATTCGATTTACAGTGGACCTCAACCCTCCTTATGTGCTCATTGTAACACATTAGCAGCCACATGACATGCTCACGGGAGCCTTGGCAGTTCCAAGACTGACCACAATAGGCCAAAGGGTGGGCAGTGGCCCAATTCCTGTAAATCCTCGCTCCCTCCCCCAAAATAGTTGGAATAATCCTCCCATTTATTAATCTATGAAATTATCCCATAAAAACTCACCACCACTTCGGGGCCTCTCACCTTCTGAGATGGCCCAAACTCTGTCGATATCAATAAACCTGCTTCTGACCTATTACTTTGCCTCCCAACGAATTCCTTCTGTGCTGAGACACAGAACATCAGTAAGTCTGAACATGAACTTCAGTACGTCCTGGGAACAGGTGTGTAATTCTTAACTAAAAAACAGTGAGTTTAAGTCCCAAGCTGGGTTCTGGCCGGGTTCGAGTCCCAGCCTCTGGGTTTGAGTCCTAATCTGAGTTGTGTGCTTTCAGCTTTATATCACAAACCCTGATAGCCTATTTCATACCCTATTTGTAGGCCTTACAATTGTTCTGCAAAGTAGATGATAGTGTCCCGCTCTAGAGATGAGCTCACAAAAGCTCAGAGAGGTTCAGTAACTCATCCAGCATCACCAAGCTAAACCCTCCCTCCTTGGGGATCTTCATTCTTTCAGTGATATTTTGTGTTTCATGCCTCATTTTCAGATAGGGTGACCAACCGTCCTAGTTTGCCTGGGACTGAGGTTGTCCCCAGGACCTGGTACTTTTAGAGCTGAAACTAAGAGAAACCTGGACAAACCAGGACAAGTCAACCACCCTATTCACTTTTATTTACTTGAGGCCTAAGACACCTCAGTTAATTTCCACTGGTCCTACAGTTTCATCCTCCATCTGTCAACCCCTACAGCCTCCACCATGCCAAACCACTACAGTTAACCATGAGTTTGGATGTAAAAGTGGGGTTTCCAAAACGAACTTTTGGCGGCTACCCTAATTGGACATCAAATCTTTTGCTCCAGAGAAAAGCTACAACTGAGACAATTTCCCAGCTTTTCACCTTGGAATTCAAGGGATTCTAACTGACATCTTCTCTTCATTGGAGGGATTATATCCTTCGGTATGATTCTCAACCCCCCTTCTTCAGGGCCAGTGGCATGACCCTCTGCTGTATTCTCAAAAGAGACCAAACACTGCAAATACAGACGTCACAATAAAGTACCAAACTCAAGTGTGATCAGACTCAAGCCTGGTCCTCAGGCACCCCCAACTTCTTTCCTACACCCTGATGCGGGTGTAAAATGACTCTGGAGCAAATCTGCTTATGATGATTAGCCAATCTGTTCATTTGTTTCCAATTTTATCCTAATTACAATGCACTCACTACATGCCTGAGCCCAAACAGCCAACAACGGTATTAATGAGAGGATAATTCCCACAATTTGGGGGAAATTGTACAAACAAATTGGAGTGCCTGCTAAGTCTCTGCTAATGTTCAAACGTGCTTCATCAGACTTATCAAAACAGCAAATCAAGCTACTACGTAAAAAGTAGTTCAGTTCAAACAGCCGTATTCATCAGAATATTCATGTGCTTTGAGGAGTAACACTCAGTGAAACAGCTTTTAATCCGTTCTAGGACACTCTAACCTCAGGGGGTTCTGGGCAAGTGATGTCTTTATTATGCTTCCGTAACATCACTGAGCTTCCCAATTGAATCTGAAATCCATTTACTGCACAAGGTCTATCTAAAGATCAAATGCCAGGTAATGTCCTCTGCCAAGAACAATTAGCAAACTCAGTTCTTTGGTACGCTTTTTTTTTCCCCTGATCTTTTTAGGGCCACACCTGCAGCATATGGAAGTTCCCAGGCTAGAGGTCAAAGCAGACCTGTAGCTGTTGGCCTACACCAGAGCCACAGCAATGCTGGATCCTTAACCCACTGAGCCAAGCCAGGGATCGAACCCGAGCCCTCACAGATACTAGTCAGGTTTGTTACCACTGGGCCATGATGGGAACTCCTCTTTGGTACTCTTGATTATCAAGGAGAATCATTGGTTTTCTCTAAGGGATATGTTTAGTCTTTATTAAAATCATTTGGGCAACTCGGGGGGGGGGAATTCTAAGAGCTTAGAATTAATTCCATGACAATGAGTGACCCACAGGTAGGGATCATGACAAGGGACAAGACCCAACCAACATTTTCAGGAGCAGATACATTAAACAGGCTTATAAAAAACAATTACAGTGATCATAACAAAATTAACTTACATTTACCAAAAAATTAATTAAGAAAATAGATGAGATCGGGCATGTACAGGGTGGTATGGCCATAGACTAATTAAGAAAATAGAAAAAAAAAAAAAAAAAACAAAGCTATATGCCAAGCAATGAACCATGTAGTCTCAAGGAAAAAAAAATTAATCAAGAGTCAGTCTAAGAAAGAAATGGAAAATTTTATTCCAGCCAACCTGGAAATTATAACCTGGAGACAGTCTTTCAGAAAGTTCTGAGTTCCACCCTTTAGAGGTCAAAGCATAGTTATATGTAAGTTTTGAGACAAAAGGTTATCTGTCAAGTGACTTATGAACAGTTTAAACAATTCAGAAGCGCACTTACAACACAAGTGGGGTCATGGGTCTTCGTGACCCCTTACAAGATTAAGAAGGAAGGTTATCTTCTAAGGAGTCGTGACCCTTTATAGATTAAAAGGGAAGGCTAACTCCTACGGAGATCTGGTTGATTCAGATGCATGATACACACTAAAGAAGAGGAAGGAGGCCCAATGGACAGAGGAAAATTTTATGTTCAAATTTTTCTTGTCTTGCCATAAGATAGGAATTTTATTTCCTCAGCAGTTTACCTGCATGTTCTCACTCAATCCTCAAATCAACAGAGGAGAACAGTACTATTATTAGCTCTAATAGCAATGGGGCTAAGGCCGGGGTCAGAAAACCACAGCCCAGTGCTCCAAATCAGCCCACTGTCTAGTATTTTTAAATAAAACTTTATTGTAACACAGCCATGCCCATTCACTTCTGTGTGGCCCCTACTTGCTTTTCCAAGCTGATGGCAGAGTCGAATAGCCGAGATAGAGCCCATCTGGCTCACGAAGGCTCAAATATTTACTAGATGGCCCTTTTCTGAAAACTCTTCCCACCCCTAGACTAGACATGGGAGGCTCAGAAGGGAAGACAAAAATGTATAATTACAAATCGGTTTCAGTTCTATGAAGGGAATAAAAAGAGACATTGCGAGAAATTGCTCAGACATCAGTGACATCATCTGTTTAATGCAGAGATCTGTGTTTTTAACGCCAGTGAGGTAGATTCAGACTTCCTTTTATAAGACGTTTCTTCCCCTGCTCTCCTCTCTTGACTGCAACAGGGAAGCTCCAGCCACGTGAATTTGTCTGAACTCCCTGCACCTTTCCTAACTTCCTGCCGTGTTTTCTCACCAAACCTTACAGCTGGTGATTTTGTAATCTGCTCTCAGACTTTGTTCTTCCTCTCCAGGCTTTCCCAACTTGATATCTTTTCTGCTATTGGCTCAGCATCTCGATTCGGCAGAACCCTGACTCCAAGGTCAGTCTATGCACCAGTCTTTGGTCTCAGCCTTAAACTCTCATTCCTGACCTGGCTTCTTCTTCCCCATCCCAGTGGGGACATCTCAGACGGCCACCCCTCCACCCTGAGCGCCACCTTTGAACATCAATTACATGGACATGTTTTTAAGTGTATTTTTTAAAGGAAGTTTAAATTTCATAAGTAATGCGGGCGTTCGTTCTACTTGTGAAAGTGCAAACGGTGCAGATGAAACAAAACCACTTGAACGACCACTCCTGGCTCCGTTCCACCACAACAAGAGAGCAACAACACTCAACAGAGTGGCAATGGGAGACTCTAGGCAGGCATGTGCCTTCACAGACTGCTGATAAGACAGGAGGGCATTTGGACAGTATCTCTTAAGATGTAAAATGTACAGATTCTATGCAGAACCACTGCTTGATATGTAACGTGTAATGCTCCTCAAACATGTTGACAAAGAGGCATACACATAGACTTGTCCCATGCAGTGCTGGTGGTAGTCAAAATAAACAACTTTCATGATTTGAAAATGCAGCCCAATCCATGGCATTTGCAAGACACAGTGCTATCAGCCATGTGGCTACCCATTCTTATTTTCCAAACCTTTTCTTTGTCTTCATTCTTTTCACCAAATCATTCATATTCAGGGTGAGGCGAATGCATTAAGTGAAGTAGGAGAAAGACTTAGAGGATTCCTGTTCTCCTCCCTTTGCCAAAAACAATGAATAGATAGTAAGTTTTCTAGAAAACGGATGGTGGAGTTCCCGTCGTGGCGCAGTGGTTAACGAATCCGACTAGGAACCATGAGGTTGCGGGTTCGGTCCCTGCCCTTGCTCAGTGGGTTAACGATCCGGCGTTGCCGTGAGCTGTGGTGTAGGTTGCAGACGCGGCTCGGATCCCGCGTTGCTGTGGCTCTGGCGTAGGCCGGTGGCTACAGCTCCGATTGGACCCCTAGCCTGGGAACCTCCATATGCCGCGGGAGCGGCTCAAGAAATAGCAACAACAATAACAAGACAAAAGACCAAAAAAAAAAAAAAAAAAAAGAAAACGGATGGTGATATTAGTAATTTGAGGTCAAAGAGGTGACTCTCAGTGAAGATGGAACAAGACAACACAGGTCAGAGAGCTCAGAACAGGTCTGGCACATCCTCACAGATAATCCATACCTATGTAAACATTGGGACCTAAGTCTGCCTTTCTAATATCCACATGTATCTTTATTCTGATTATGGGAACTCCACCCAAAAATCATCTTCTCCATTAGGATTAAAACTGACTTTAAAAAAAAAAACAAAAACTTACTTGTTTTTACTTGTCTTTTCGTTTTTGCCATTGAAATTTAAGGAAAGGAGAAAATAATTGGGTTCAAATCATTCTGGGATAAAAACCCAATCTTTACTTTCTTATTTTCATTTCACTTGCATGAATTCCAGGAATTCCGAAACGTCAGAGAATGTTATCTAAGAAATGGACATGGGAGAAAGCTGTATCTCTGGGCATCAGAAACTTAGTTTTTGCTCTGGGGAACAGCAAACAGAAAATTCTAATTTTGAAAGGTTCACAGCCAAAAAACACTAAAAACCTTTGTTTTCAAGAAGAATCATCACATATATAACAATTGAGGGCTGGTTCCCGTGACTGATGGGGTAGTTCTCTAAGTTTATGAACTTGTCCTTGGCTCCTGTGAGGGTTTTCTACAAAGTGGAACCATTCAATGTATGCAAATTCCAGTTATAGGTAATCTGAGAACCTGTCAACTAACCACATACCATCTCTCACCTCAACCCTGCCAAGGTAGGTCTCATGATTTCTTTTACACACACACACACACACACACACACACACCTGAATTAAAGTTATGGAGGCCTAGCATTTGAAAAAGGAAAATAAACCCTGATGGCAAGAGAACTATTATAGAATTCTCCACGTATCTTTTCCTTTGTCACAGAAAACTGCATATAAAAACTTTGAACAGTCAGAGTTCCCACTGTGGCTCAGCCGAAACGAATCTGAGCAGCATCCACGAGGACAAAGGTTGGATCCCTGGCCTTGCTCAGTGGGTTAAGAATCTGGCATTTGCCAAGAGCTGTGGTATAGGTCAAAGATGAGGCTCAGATCTGGTATGGCTGTGGCTATAGCGTAGGCCAGCAGCTGCAGCTTCAATTCAACCCCTAGCCTGGGAACTTCCATGTGCCGCAGGTGCGGCCCTAAAAAAGACAAAAACAAAAAAAGAAAAAAAAACCCAACCGAAAAATTCTGAAAACAAAAAAAAACAATGCAAGGGATTTTCAAGAATAATCCTGACACTACCTGACTTTGACTATTTGCACGTCAATGTCAGAACCTGCCCAGTATAAGTGGAAACACCCCTGAACTTAACCTGAGAACATCCTTGCTTCCAAAATCAGTTGCCTGTAGAGTTAGTCATAGTAGGATGCTACAATGTCCCCAACAGCTATTATAGTGCCTGGCACCTAATAGATGTTCAACAAACCCTTGAATTCAAGAAATAAATTAATGTAGTAGGAATCAGAACGGATGCTTTGGCATAAGAGCTGAAATGCAAAAAGAATACTGATCAACCCTAACTCTGATTAACACGGCAATGGCTGAATCAACAGTGACATGGTCACAGTATAGAATGCTATGTAGCTATTTTTAAGAAATGAGAGATGTATAATAGATCTACATTATAGTGGACCATGGGGAAGAAAAAACTCATGGATTCATATACATTATTACATCTCCCAGGTCTATCATTGAGTGGGGAAAAAAAAAATTCTTGGACAGTATAAATAGCATGATGTCACATATATAAACATTTTTTTAAAATTCTCTGTAATTCCTGTGGGCATGTATATGTACACAGATGATTCTAGAAGTATATTCATAATAGAAGTTATCTCTAAGGAGGGGGAGAGTAGGTCCAAGGAAACTTTAAATTTACATGGGATGTTTTACTTGTTAGGTGGAGAATATATGTCTTTGTCACACAATTAGAATCATTTTTTAAAAAGCACTGGATGGGGAGTTCCCGTCGTGGCGCAGTGGTTAATGAATCCGACTAGGAACCATGAGGTTGCGGGTTCAGTCCTGGCCTTGCTCAGTGGGTTAACGATCTGGCGTTGCCGTGAGCTGTGGTGTAGGTTGCAGACGCGGCTCGGATCGCGCGTTGCTGTGGCTCTGGCGTAGGCCGGTGGCTACAGCTCCGATTCAACCCCTAGCCTGGGAACCTCCATATGCCGCAGGAGCGGCCCAAGAAATAGAAACAACAACAAAAAAAGACAAAAGACAAAAAGCACTGGATGCATGATGATGACACAGGTCTCCCTCTTTCAGCTCCTTTATCAGCAGCCTTGCTATCAACAGCTAAAGATAGACCCATAAGAGGCACCACCTCTGTGCTCACCTTTCTAGGAGCTCCACCAAGCTCCTCCTCCTGGTCCTGCCTTCTTCCCAAGCCTCTTGCTCTGATTGGCTGTCTCTCATCCCCATCCCACTGACTCAGGCTCCCACCCCATCTCTCTGCCCACCCTGCACCCATTCCCCAGATCCCAGCACCCCATGCTGGCCTAGCTCCTGGAAGCTGAGAATCCAGTGGGAGAGGGGGTGTAGTTCTAAGGACATGATAAGCCACAATGGGATCGAAATGTGAGTTTGGGTGACTTGCTAAAATATAAAAAGCACTGAGGAATTTTCTAGGTATGTTCATGCATTATCTCACTGAATCTTTTCCATGGCCCTCTGATGTCATTTCTATTAGCATTCCCACATCATAGATGAGGAAACTGATCCCAGGGAGATCCACTAACAGGCCCAAGGAGACACAATCAGCAACTAGCACAGCAGGCTTTAAAGTCCACGCAGTCTCGCCCCAGCGTCTTTGCTCTTAACCATTGCCGTCTCGTATCTTCCCACCCCCAGGAAGGAGCATGGGCTCAGAATTAGAAGCCCGGGAGGGGTGGGCAGGAGGAGGTCAGGTGTTCAAAGGCATTGAACTGGGGCCATGAGAGAAGAGGGGGTTTGAAAGCTAGCTGGAGGAAGAACCCAAAATTCACACGAAGGTGTTTGCATTCACACGAAGGAGAGTTGTTTATTAGCACGATGGAGCCACTAAGACTTATGAATCCGGCGCTGTTATAAATCTGTGCTTCAAGAAGATTAATCTGGTACAATGGGCTGGAGAGGAGAGGAGACAGACAAAGAGACCATTTGGAAGTTCTCTATTAAAACAGCCCAAGCGTGACGGGAGAAGGGCTTAAACTTGCCGGCAGAAAGAAAGAAAGGCTGAGTTTGAGATTGCTTTAAAAGAACACCTCCCTCCCCATTTTGTCAATTCCATGTTCACCTTGCAGGTCTGCCTTTTCCCTTCAACAGCACGCAAAGCCCTTCCCTCCTCCTTCTGGAATGTATCCATGCTAAATCCCTTCCACTGTGTTCAAACTTTGCTGTGCTTAACATTAAGCCGTGGTGCAATCATCTATTACGATGCCTGAGAAATATTCTCAATGGCGCCAGAGCCAAAGTAAGTTGGTGATTCAGAGCAGGGAGCATTAAGGTTAATTACCTAATAATTTACTACAGAGAAGGCCTCTGTAGACATTTTGATTTTTACTAAGTGTGGTGCTAAACAAAGTAAACAACACTTTGTTTCACATTCCAGCTGTGGAAATGTGTCAAAGGGAACCTTTTCAGTGATTTATAGCCCCTCGCTTTACCCTTGAGCACAGGCCACTGGATGGGAAGCTGGAAAGACCAATGGCTTGGCAGACTCCACGTATTGGTTTAGTAAAGATTTCCTTTAACAGGGCTGTGAGCTGAGCCGCCTTTGCTCCACTGCTGCGTGTGCCATTCGGAGAAACCAGGCACCAGTGATGCTAATGGGATGTGATGAGTCCTGGGGAGGATGGGAAGGGAAGTGGGGAAAAAGAGGGTGGGATGCGAATGCTAGAACAGGGGCGGTTAGAGGGCAATGGCTAAGAACACAGCCAAATCCAGACCCAAACCCAGCTTCTCCAATTATTAGCTGAGTGGCCTTGAGCAAGTGAGTTAACCACTCAAAAGCATCTGCCTCTTCATCTAACCGAGGACTATTAGTACTGATCTGTGGAACTACTGAGAACTAAATGTGACACTTATATGAGGCATCTGAGATTTTGGAAAACCCGACACCCATTTCACGCCCCCTGACTTTCTCCTACAGAATTGGCTTTTCTTCTCTCAGTCCAAGTGATTTGAATGGGTACTGAGTACTCATCTCTGGCTTCAAGAATAGGTGCTTACCCTGAGTCTGGCCAATCAAAAACAAAACAAAACTCATCTCCTGACCACAGTTAATCAGCTTAAGGATGGACACATTACCCAACCCAAACCAATCAGGCTAAATAAGGCCCAACTCAAGTTACTTTATTGTACTTTTCAGGGAAAGAGGGATGCTCACTTGAAATTACTAAAAGAATAGGACATCAGCTCAGAACAGATGGCATCCGTATTACTACCGCAAGAGAAGAACCTAATTCAGAAGGAGGCCAACCGGAGGAAAACAGACCAATACCCTGAAGGGAGGAAGATTGGATCCTTATGATACTAACTGAGCTCCTGGATCCAACCATGCCTGAAGCTGGATGTTACTGGAATGATTTTTTTTCATGAACCAATAAATTACCTTTTTGCTCATAAAAGTTTAGGTAAGCCTTTTGGATCTTATAACCTAAAGAGTTCTATTACTTCAATTAAAGCTTTATGTATACTTTGTCATACATAGAAGGCACATAAAAACTACTTCTTGTTATTTTTGAAGGCTCCATACTTATCCCAATTCTCAAGTCATGTTTATTTTCCAAATTACCAGAAATCATGGAAAGGGGATCTATTGCCTAGTCTCTGGTGTGGTTCAAAATAAAACAAATATTCCTGATCTCTTTGAACTAAGAGAAAGGCCTGTAGATGGTTAAAGCAGCAGCAATTCTGAGGGGACAGGAGGGATAAAAAGAAGCAAAGAACTGTGGCCTTTTGTTAGATGCCTAGTGACCGGGAGACCATTCTGTCCCCGTGCTGTGCTTAGCCACTGCTGGCACAGAATTTAATTTTCTTGAGGTCAGGTACTTTGTTCATTCATGCCATCATGACACAAAGCCTTGGAAATATTTGGTACTTCTTACCTTTCGAAGCTCATGCATGTTGTTGGATCTGTGACGATGACCCACAAGTCACGCACCATCTGGCGGAGGTATTATTCAGAGTTCCATGTTCCAGGTAAAGAAGGCAAAGCTGTAAGAGATTAAGTGATGTGATGGAGTATCATGTTATGTCCTCCAGAAAAGAGCAAGGATCTGAATTTGAAATCTAGGAAGTATAACTCCCAAGCCCCTTCTTCTCCATAATTGAGTGGTTGTCACATGACCACGCATGGCGGTGACATGGTGCGGTAGGTAAATTCTGGCCACTGAGTGTAAAGTTCTACCCATCATTTCCCCTGGAGACCACTGTGATTTAGGCTTTTGCAATCTCTCCTCTATCAATTATAATATAAAAATGTTAATAGAACCCATCTCACTTATGACTAAAGGTCTAAAAAAGATAATGGCTGCAGACACATCTCACAGCCAGACCAGAACACAGGAAGAGGCTGCCAAACGCTTGTTCAGTTTGACTCTGTGGGTACCAATCAAATTTTTCTGAAAAAAAGGATTGACTGCAAAGTTCTTCCTGGAAAACTCACATGGAACATGAGTCACATCCAGGATGCCCGAGGCAACCTGTTTGTATGAACAAAAAGTCAGACACAATCTAAAGATCTGCCAATAGACAGACACGACAAAGGAAAGCATATCTCTATGATAGAGCATTCTACCTAACAATTTTAAAAGAATGTTGCACAACTCAACATGCCCTGACACAGCAAGGTCTAGGGGACATTTCTGAGCACGAAGAAAAATGGTGACAATTATATGTGTAAAAGAATAAACGAATGTATATTTCCAAAGCATACACACGGGAATAAGGCACTATGTTTTTCTTTTTACGGGCACACCTGCAGCATATGGAAGTTCCCAGGCTAGGGGTCAAATTGGTGCTATAGCTGAGGCCTACACCACAGTTTGTGGCAACGCTGGATCCTTAACCCACTGAGCAAGGCCAGGGATTGAAACTGCATTCTCATGGACACTGTCTCAGGTCCTTAACCCGCTGAATCACAACGGGAACTCCAGAAATGCTCCTTTTTTAAAAAAAAGTATTAAGGACACACACAAAACTCACAGTTTAAGTACTGAATTGCATGGAGGGGGTCAAAAAAGAAACTAGCCATATCTACCATGCTTTTATTTTTAATATTGAACTTATCTAATGACAAATTAACAATAAGGAAACACTTGAGGCAGTCAAAGGTAACCTGAGATTGCTTTCAGCTAAAAGTCATCTGCCTAGATGTAAGCTATTATATATAGGACGGAAAAATCACAAGGTCCTACTGCATAGCACAGGGAACTATACTCAAATCTGATGATAAACCATAATGGGAAAAAACATATTAGAAGAATGTGTGTGTGTGTGTGTGTGTGTGTGTGTGTATCTGAATCACTTTGATGCACAGCAGAAATCAACACAACATGGTAACTCAACTATATTTCAATAAAAAAGTAGCAGTAAAAGCAACCCGCCTGAGCTCTTTGGTGCTAAAATAAACAGGAAAAAGGAAAAGACACACTCAACCACTTTCTGAGGTATAAAACAAAAGGGTAAGAAACAAGCCACTTGACCAAATTTTTCTCTTTTTTTCTTTACAAATTTTATGTATTTATTTTTATTTTTGCTTTAACTGGTGGTGTCCCATATACACAGTGCAATTATCCTTCCTCAAAAATATCATCTCTCAGTTGAATGATCTTGCCACATGAAAAACAGGTTTGGCTCAATCGCTGCATATTGTTGGGAAATTATCATCCACTTTCTTTTCTCTTCAAAAAAAAAAAAAAAAAAAGAACATTTCACAATGACACTGATGAGTTCCTTTGTTTTTCATCTAATACCTTCACACAGTGTAAATCCATAGTCTGCATAAAGTCCTTGAAGTGTGATATTAATGGTAGAAATATTCCTAGGAGATGAAGGGCTGCAGCTAGAGGAACTTCTACGGGACTCGCCCGGTGTGGACAGCTGCAGCATCCCTCAGATCACCCCACTCAGCACGCCTGCAGCTACCTCTGCCCTGAAAGGTCTGCCTCCCAGTCCCTGATTTGTTCTTGGTCAGCCTTGACGCTCATAGATCCTGCTTCTGGAGCCCTGAGCCCCTGAGTCTCCAGACCCTGCTTCTGGAGCCCTGAGCCCCTGAGTCTCCAGACCCTGCTTCTGGAGCCCTGAGGCATATGGACCAGTTTGCAGATATACACGTGGCTTCGAACCCACATGGAAGTCTTTTCTATCCCCTTGGCTGACTTTTGCCCATTCTCGGGGCTTTCCAATACCATCTTTCAGCAACACGGATTCATGTCTTTAGTCCAGATCTCTTTCTCGAAGCTCTAGATTCAGAAAACCAGCATCCCCTTCGACATCTTTGCTTGGATGGCCTGTCTGCCTCTCCGACTTAACATCTCCAAAGTCAAAACTGATTTCTCTCTCTGAAATCTCTCCTCTAAATTCCTGCATCTTTGTGACTCCAAAAGGACGCAACGTGGGAGTCATGCCTGACCCCACATCTTCCCCGTCCATTCCCACATCCATGGGCCCTATGGGCCTGTCCCCCAAAGTTTCTCTCAAGCCCATCCCCTTTCCCTTACCTGCACTGTCACCAGCCTGATGGGAGCCACCATCGTGTCTCACCTGGTCTGGGGAAGTGCCTTCCTCACCCGCCCACCCCCCCATTTCATCCTCACACCCACTTTTTTTTTTTCACTGTGTTACTCCCCTTGCTTTTATCCTTCAGTGGCTTTCCACCACATTTAGATTAAAGCCCCAGCTCCTCACTGGCACCAGCAGGACCAGAGCCTGAGTAACTCCCAATTTTACCATGTGGCCCTCTGCCCAGCACTGGCACAGGGGCTACTCCAACAGCCTAGAAAACAACTTCTTTCTCATTGTATTTTCTTTCTTCTGGATATTTGCATCCTTGGCTCCTTTCTGCCCTGCAGGCCTTGGCTTCAATATCACCTCTACACAGAGCCTTTGTTGGCTGGAGTTTCCATGTATCACAACAGGATTGGTGGTGTCTCTGGAGCGCTGGAACTCAGGTTCAATCCCGGCCCGACAAGTTAGGTTAAGGATCCAGCACTGCCACAGCTGTGGCTTAGGTGGCAACTGTAGCTCGGATCTGATCCCTGTCCCAGTCACTCCATATGCCATGGGGCAGCCAAAAAGGAGGGGAAAAAAAGTCTTTGTTGGCCTTCCCTCCCAGACAAGGCCCTATAAACACACATGTGATTGGCGTTATGACTTCATGTTTATTCCACCCATGTGTGTTTACTCCCTCACTATCCATCTCTTCCATGAGAGCAGGAATCTTCTCTATCTTGGGTGTGGCTGGAGACACCCTGTAAACCTCAAGGCCTGATATACAGTTGAGATGCAAACAACTATTTGTAGAATAAATAAACCAGAAACACATCTATGGAGTTCTGTGCTATGTGTCCGACACTCTGCGTGCAGGAATAGGGAGTTATTTTATAAGAGATGTAGAATTAAATGCCATAATCTTTGCCATGAAGCAGGGCGTATTCCATCTGAAGAGACATAATCTATGCAGTGAAAAGATAAAACTAGTAACATGAGCCAATAGATGCTTGAGGGTTCAATTTAAATATTAAATTTTATGCCTTTGGTCATGCTGAGTTGACCAGGTGAATGTCTGATGGCACAGCCCAAACAAAGTGCTTACTTATGGATGAAAGGGGTAAAGTTACAGATGTTGGAGATGTGAGAACAAACAGTCTGGAACATTCAGAAACAGCTCTATGGGAGTTCCCATCGTGGCTCAGTGGTTAACGAATCCGACTAGGAACCATGAGGTTGTGGGTTCGATCCCTGGCCTTGCTCAGGGTTGTGGGTTAAGGGTCCAGCATTGCCATGAGCTGTGGTGTAGGCCAGCAGCTACAGCTCTGATTAGACCCCTAGCCTGGGAACCTCCATATGCTGTGGGTGCGGCCCTAGAAAAGACAAAAAGACCAAAAAAAAAAAAAAAATGGAGTAGGATGGATGTAATCAACCTAAGACAGGTCAGAATTCATTAAAATTATTCAAAACCACCTAAAGGGATGGACTTACAGGCCTAGAAAATCGAAGGAAAAAAAATAAAGAGTCTATTTGCTTACCAAATAGCAGGGCATTTTATTATCTCTCTACTATCTCCCATACCAGGGAGTTCTGGCAATTTCCCAATCAACTCAGAATTGGCATGAGATGGCATGGCGGGGGTGGCAGGACCGTGGGGAGCTTATTCTGAGAAAGAGGCTGGTTTGATACTAAATCTGCCCTTTGTCCAAAGGGTTCTCCTCACCTACATTGTCCTTGCCACTTCGAGTCATTTTGGGATCATTAGCATCTTTCCACAATCAGTGACAAATTAGGACTTTGCAGGACAGCTGGTGCCCCGCACTAAACCTCGGAAATGTGAGTAGCTAGGGGCAAACAGGTGTTCTTCACCATCCCCGCCTTGCCAACCTAGGGCTGTAACTGGTCCAAGGTCTTGGGCATATTTGCTTAACAGATGTATCTTAAGGCAAATTAACTTGAAAGGAATGGGGAAAATAACAAATAAGAAATGCAAATGTTTAGCCACTCAAATTTTTCTGTCTTAATCACACACTCCAGGAACTCATGGGGGAAGGAGCAAAGTGCAAACATTCCTTATCGATTCTGAGTTCACAGCTAATGCTCTTTTCATAGTAGAACATCTGGAGATAAGTAAGAGTACAGACCAAGAAACTGAGGAAATGAAGGAGGGAGAAAATTTGGATGGACAGAGAGAGAGCCCTAAGTTTGGTGCTTAAAGACAATAAGGGGCCAAGCTGATGCCATACAGGTAAACTGGGTGAAGGATGGTTTGGAAGGTCGTGCCAGGGAACTGGACTGAAGCCACATCTGCATGGCAAGCTCACGGCTGTGACTCAGAGCATTTGCTGACTTGGGCTTGTGGGAATGTTGGAAATTACAGGTGGGAATAAACTTCACCCCAGCCATTTCTTGGCACCACCGACGCAGAAGAGACGAGAGACTTGTAACCAAGCTGAAGATGTATGTTAGAGCAGTGGAAAAGGAGGGGTGGAGACCCCAGTTAACAGACAAGAGCAGGTGAACGCCTAGAATACCATGGTAACAGTGAGAAAGAAAGAGAGATACAAGCCATTCTCCTGGGTTGGATTCAAAAAGAGGCAATGACTGGATACATTTAGGAGGTGATGGAGATGAGACGACGGAAACCCACCCACGACGCAGGTGTGGCGGCTGAGAATGTACATCAGGGAAGTCAAGGGGAATCACAGGTTGGAGGGGAGAGCAGAATGATGACTTTGTTTCTCTACCTGCCAAATTTCAGGTGACAGCAGGAAATACAGTTGAAAATGCCCTGTAGGTTACTGGCAATACAGGAGCCAGGTCCAAATAGGGTGTATGTTAATACAGCACAGTCTGCAAAACTCACCTAAAACTCACGGGCAGTGTAGTGCTTTTTGGAAACCTCTGAAGCTTGAGGATTATATGTTCTCAGTTCTTTGTGATGCCCTGAATTATAGATGCATATTCCCCAAGGCTCATGAAACCTAAGTCTTTCTAAACAAAGAGCTGTGAATGCACAGAATAAGGTCTGAAAAATACTACGGTTTTCAGCCCGGATTGTGGACATCAGTCTACTCCCTTTTTGATTCTTTTCATATCTGGGTACCACTATGTATCTATCCACAGCAAAGTAGCACTTCCATACTGTCAAGAAGAGTGTGCTTTTCACCTAAGTAAATTTAATTTACAAAGTAGTACTACACTAAGATTAAAAAATAGCATCACTTGTTGTCAATACAATTGTACGATAGAGTTAATGGGGAGAGAGAGACATTGAATTCGGCTGACTGCTAGCTGTTTTATAGTAGATATTTGTCCAGTTTTTGATACCCAGCTTCTGAAAGTCCTTCCTTTCTGGGGAGTCCAAACTGTAGGGTCTTGACTTTCAAGATGGGTGCTAAAGAAGGAGTCAGAGTACTTGCCTCATCTCCTGGCAAAAGACTTCGACGTTGCCAATCAGATGTTCCGACTCATGCCTTTGAAACATAAAAGGAAAGACTCGAGGACAAAGGGATAGACATAGTGAATCCCCATTGAGGGACCACACAGAGGTTATGGCAGATGGCCCAACACCATCTACAGGGTCCGTGCAGCCCATCCTGTAACACTGTCTCACTTGAGGTCTCAGAATTCTCAGATTTTCTTTGTTGTTGATTTAGTAGGTTGAAAAGTATCTCCCCCCCCCAAAAAAAAATTGGGGTCTACTTGGATCCTCAAAATGCTACATTATTCAGGCATATGGCTTTGCCGATGTCATTAGTTAGGGACCTCAAGCTGAGATCCTAGGCTTGGGGCAAGCTCTAAATCCAGTGATGGGTGTGACCTTTAAACACTCCTATGTAGAAAATAGGTACTGTATAACACAGGGTAAACGATTCAATACTGGGTAGTAACCTATATGGGAAAAGAATCTGAAGAAGAATGGATATATGTATATGTACAACTGATTTACTTTGCTGTGCACCTGAAACTGACACAACTGTGTAAGTCAACTATACTCCAATAAAATTTATTTAAAGAAGAAGAAGGACAAGGAAGAGGGGGAGGGGAAAGAGACGAGAGAAGAACACAGAGACACACAGAGGAGAAGACGCTGTGAAGGCAGGGACAGAAGTGAAGAGATGCCTTGAAAAACAACGAATGTCAGGAGCCCCAGAAGCTGGAAAAAGGCAAGAACGTCTTCTTCCCTTGAGGTTTTGGAGGGAGTGTGACCCTGCTGTCACCTTGACTTGAGACCTTCAGCCTCCACAACTGTGAGAGAATAAATTTCTGTTGTTTTAAGCCACCAGGTTTAGGGGATTTGTTACAGCAACTCTAGGAAGCTAACACCCTAGGTTTGATGGTATGAATTTCCCTTTATGTGAACTATGCTTTGGATCCGAACCTCTATCCATCTTTTTAGTAATTAACATTTTCTGGCCTTGTGCTCCCACCTTCTGAGAGCTACCCAATTTGTTTTCCTCAGTGGCTTCTGTCACTTGCAACCAAGAACCAGGTTGGAATGCCTGGCATACCTTTGAAGCCAGAGATCCACTTTTGGTTGAAATGAAAGCAGCAACATTTAGGGAGCAGCTAATGCCACCATTAATAGCACCACATTGAGACTTTCTCCTTGGGGCCATCAGAAAGATGGAAAGAAAGTGAAAAGGAGATAACCTTTTACGAATGAACATTATGAGATGCCCAGTCTCCCCCCTGCCCAAAGTCATCTAATGTAGCACGGCAATACGTCCCACATCTTGAGAAATACCAATTCAGGGCACTGTTCCAGCTCTATAAACGGAGGCATGGCATCTGGGTAAAGCACAATAAAAAAAAAGTAAAAGATAAAACAAACAAAAAAAAGGTAAAGCTTAAAAAAAAAGGTAAAGCAAAAAAAATAAGTAAATAAATAAATAAAAGGACTTGCATACCATCCTATAAATCCACTGGGAGAAGAGGCAAGTCCAGGACCCTATTCTTCCGTATTCTCATTCTACACCCACCCCACTCTTTTACCATACTACGTATCTCTCCGTAAGGACGGTTTAAACCATACTTCCAGCTCCTGTGAACTTTCTGCTGTAACATCTGCCCTACATGCACATGTGAGACACCTCGTTCCGGCCCCACGGTAGGCTTGGGTCAACTTGCCTTGGCCTCCTGCTTCCTTCATTGCCATCACCCACCAGGACACTTTTCAAATGCAGTCCAACCAGTCTAGAGCTTCTAACACCCTCTCTTATCAGTCTTTCTCATTCCAGGCCACCATCCCCCTGTCCTCATCTCCCCAGGGACAGGGACTAGACAATTAGGGACAGCCCCATGCCTCCAGAGCCCACCGAAATTGCTCGAGCTGGCCAGTCCTACCCTGTTGATCCCACCTGGCCTGGCCCAGCCTTCCCTCAGAAACCACGTAATTCCTTCCCCTTCTCCTCAGACCAGCCCCCACTGCCCAGTGGGGTCCCCCGCGGCAGGGCCCCTCCTCTTGGGAACTGTGAGCGGCAAACCCTCTTTTCAACGATTGTCTTCTGAACTGCCAACCTTTACTATGTCGCAAAATTTCTGTTAATATTATATATATATGATGTCATTTTGTAATCTCAAAAAAATATTTGTCCCATTATATAAGAGAGATGGAGTGAACACATATTCTTAAATTATTCCAAATGAAAAACAAATAAACTACTTTAAAGGTAGTCTTCAGGAGTTCCTGCTCTGGCTCAGCAGGTTAAGGACCTGCGGGTTCAATCCCTGACCTTGCTCAGTGGGTTTAGGATCCAGGGTTTCCTCATGCTGTGGTGCAGCTCACCGATGTGGCTAGGACCTGGCATTGCTGTGGCTGTGGTATAGGCCCACAGCTGCAGCTCGATTCAACCCCTGGCCTGGGAACTTCCATATGCCGCAGGTACAGCAATTTAAGAAAGGAAAGGAAAGGAAAGGAAGAAGGAAAAAAGAAGTTAGAAGGTAGTCTGTAGATATTACATTACAAGATATTGAGCAGAGTCCCCTGTGCTCTCTGGGAGAATCTGGTTGTCTACCCATTCTGCATGTGCTAGTTTACCTCAGCTGGTCCCAAACCCCAATCAGCCCTCCCCCTTGACAACCACATGTCTGAGTCTATGAGTCTGTTTCTGTTTTGCAGATAACTTCATTTGCATCACATTTTATAGTCCACATAGAAGAAAGCACTATATTCTGAAACGAGGCTCTCAAGAAGGAAGTACATGCCTTCCAATAACCCTGAATGCTGCTGGGATCTATGATGATAAGATTAACTTCTTTTGCTACTGTTCTCTTTCCAAGGGAGACATAGATTCTCTGGTGCCTTCTTCGCCCACCGTGTTTTAGTGCTAAAGTAAAACCCCGCGTGATAGGGACGCAGGGTAAATGTGGAAGCAGCCTGTGTGGTTTAAATCCAGCCTCTGCCATGAACTAGCAGTGGAAACCTGGTCATCAATTGACCCTGCTGACCCCAGCTTTCCATCTGTAAAATATCAACACTGGTAGTACCACTCCCCTAGGGTTCTTCGGAGAATTGCAAGCGCACGTACAATCCAGGTACAAAGGACACTGCCGGGGAACGAGTAAGGAGGGCTCAATAGAGCTAAATTCCTAATGAGAGGAACAGCTTCAGGAACTGCACATCGGAAGTGATGTCCCCAAGCCCCATGCTCCTGGTGGCTTGTGCTTGGTAGGAACATAACACGTGTTTGTTTTCTGCCAAACAAGAAAGCATTTATCGAGCACTTTCAATATACCAATAAAAATACCTATGGCCGGCCTAGGCCGGGAAGGTATTAAAATAACTAAATTCATTTGACGCCTTCAAGTATTCCAAACCTCACTTCTTTCCAACTCAGGAATCTGCTAAAATTTCAAGAGAGAAACTCCCTTGACTTGAAGAGAATCTCACTTCTAACAAAAAAACCAAAACAAAAATAAAAAACAAACCTGATTTCATTGAGTTTCATCTTTTACATGTACCCAGAAATCATATGTTAATAGCTCATGATAAAACAGCCCAGCCCAAGTCAATGGAAACCACAGAAATCATCAAAACCAGGCAACAGCCTGACCACCTTATGTCCAGTCAAAGGTCCCAATAATTCGGGATAACTCTGTAATGGTTTAACACCCAGGTCTGAAAAGAAAGGTGATTCCCCCAAAATGTTTCACGGAAGCATGCTTCAAAAGTGATTCATTCTTGGCTGGAACTCTTCGGCATGTTTGGGGATCATTCATCAAGTGTGTTTATGACGAAGGTCTCTCTCCAAACTCAGGATGTTTGAAACAGCCCTTAATGCAATAAAGCTAAGTCTAACCACCAAAGCAAACAGACAGACTCTAGACAGTCAGCCGTAGGTCAAAGCAGACGAAGTGAACGTGAAGGGAGCTCATACGCCAGGGCTCCGGGGACAATCTTCTTCAAAGGAGCACATCACCTGCTTGCTCCCTGCTGGGAAAAATACCACCATTACAGCAGCATTCTTGGAACCTAATTAAAATGCCAAATAAGGACCTGCTGTTGGGAGACAGTTCTTCAGGAGGCTCTTGCATTTCTTCCTGCCTTGTGAGCACAGGCACTGCCTGCCTTTGCAACAGGCTCTTTGCATAACAGACGGCCTTGGAAGATAGACTGAGGTCCCCTTATGAAGCAAGGGGAAGGTTTGT
Organism: Sus scrofa; assembly: GCF_054392235.1. NCBI lineage: Eukaryota > Metazoa > Chordata > Mammalia > Artiodactyla > Suidae > Sus > Sus scrofa. The sequence goes on from NC_139399.1 coordinate 64,366,363, forward strand.
TTACTGTCCAGGATAATAAAGATATCATCTCCCTCTGGAGAAGACAACACTATGACCCATTATGAACGCTTTGGGCTTCCATAAATTTAGGAGTCCTCTCTTAGAACACAAACCCCAACCAGATGCATGCTCAGACCTCACCCGGCCCTGCAGGTGTAAAAGTCCAGGAACCAGCACAAATGCTGATACTCTGGCTACTGCCATGTCTACAAGCAGTAAATGCCCGGACCCAAGAGCTCTTTCTTCAGCAACATCCATAAAACTACGGCAGGCCATGTTAGCTTGCAAGAAGGGGGAAATTTCAGCTCCTTCGTAGTCCTTGCCATCTGCCATATCATTAATGTTCCTTTATCAGTCGGGGAAGCTTTATCAAAAGGCCCTTTGAAGTCTCCCCATGGTTATGATATAAATAAAATAGTATGCTAACTATATGAAGATAGCCTCAGGACAAGTCACCACAAGCCCTTTCTGAGGCGAACTCTTCCTCCTCTGACTCTCCAACATAGAAACTCAAAGATCCCACACCCAAAGAAAAACGACAGAGATTATTCCAAAATCTTGGCAATTTTGTCAGGCCTGCCTGCCAAATATCATTATTTAATTCATGGTTGAGAGATTAAAAGACTTAGTTTATGAACGCACCTTTGATAAGAGGAAAGAAGAAAGAACAATTTTAAATCTGGAGTTCCTATTTTTATTCCAGACCAAACTAATTATCATAATTAATCATCATGCCTAAATATTCTATTGGAATAATAAGGGTTAGCACATTATGACTCAAATGCAGCCCACTGACTGCTTTTGTAAATAAAGATTTATTGGAACACCAGACGCCCATACATTTAGCATTGTCTATGGCTGCTTTTGTGCTACAACAGCAGAAGGAAGTAGTTGAGTCAGAGCCTGGAAGGCCCACAAAAACTAAAATATTTACCACCTGACCCTTTAGAGAAAAAGTCTGCTGACCCCTGGTAAATTCTAACTTTCTTTCTGGCACTCTTGCTGCCTGAGTTATTTTCCAGAATAACAAAGCTGCATCCTTCCTTACTGAAGGGCTCTGATGCCTTATAGGATGAAACCGTATTCCCCACCTTCCACAACTGGCCCTACACTACCTGAGAACAACCTTCTTCTCTGACTTTATCTGCCATTACACCCCCTCTACTCCTACACCCCCACCATCCTGACCTTCCCTCTCCCAGGATATCCACCTCCCTGGAGATCCCCTGGGATTCTGCCCAGCTCTGCACCTGCGCAGACAATAATCCCATCGGTTTCATCATCCGTATAATGGGACAGTAACAATAAGTGAGTCTCTCTTGTGGGATTGATCTAGGGTTAAAGGAATGCTGACTTATAAAATGAGCAGAGTTGTGCCTGAGACACAGATCCACCAAGCATGGTCACTAGGGATGGAACCTACACAGGTCACTCCCCCACTATCCACTGACACCCCACAATAACAGGGGCTAATATTATTGTGTTCTGCCTACTAGGAGATACCACCCCAAGCCTTTTACATACATTACTTTAATGAACCATGGTAAAGCCCCAAGAGGTACTTATTATTGTTCCTAATAGATCCATGAGGAACACAGATAAGAAGACTTGCCCAAGGCCATACAGCTAACAAGCCAGTATCTGACTCACTGGGTTCTGGCTTTAGGTCAATGAATCAGTAAGTCAGCGAAAGAATGCAAGTAAAGCAAGCTTGGGTAAACTTTGAGGAAGGCCCTGGGGAGGGGGAGGGTCTCTATTAAGGAGCGGAAACCATTAATGGCTCCAGGTAATCTCTTCCCTTCAGACAGGTGGTTTTACATAACAAACTCCAGTGAGCATAGTTACACCCTTTTCAAATGATTCCCCAGGGGCCCTTTAACTTAATCTTTGCTTCAACTCGCTTATTAACATAATAAAACATGTAACCTAGATATTAGAGCCTTGCAAAAATGCCTCCCTCCGTCAGCCACTTGTGTGCACTTTTCTCTCTTGCAAGTTCACAGACTTCTGTGTGCTGACCCAAAGGGGGAAAGGCTAACCAAGGAAGTCCAAGCCAGCCAATGGTCATCAGCAAAAGGTGATTTACTAAGGGAAAAATAGAACAGCTTGCCTCCAAGAGACAGCCCTCACAACCAGATCCACAATTAAAACTGAACTGTGCAATCTTTGCATTTAAAGGGAAATCAATGGCATCGATTGAGTCCAATAAAGGCAGCCACATATGAATGCATTACAGATCTGACTGCTGCAAAACAGGGTTGTGAAATAAAATGTATAAAGATGACTGTGTGTTTTATGGCCAGACATGATAACGGGGCTACCCGCTGGGGAAGCTAAAAAAGTACTCATTTTATCAAGGGAATGGGATGCAACAACTTTGAATGAGGTCTTTGCTGGTGATCCTTCCTCTGCAAACCCCTCAGTTGCCAGTAACTTCCTGGAGGGTTTTATTTAATGGTGAGGATTTGAATGGATTCGCACCCCCTTTCCTGGGGTTGCACACAGCAGTCAATTAAATTAGTGCCAAAACCTTAAAAGATACCAAGGTAATCAGTTTAGGGGGATTGGGGCCACATGGGCTCCAGATCTGGTTTTGCAAAGCAATTTTAAGTCTCCCGTTGGCTGGGTGGAGAAATACACCTTTTTTCAATGGGAGGAAATTTAGCAGTAACAGTAAGGCTGACAGACTAGGAAATTATCTTTCAATTTTAGTAGCGTCATTCCAGGCCAGCACTGAATTTCAGGCTTCATCATTTTATCAGTCTCAGGGAGGTTGATTCTCAATAATTAAAGGGGCTTCCAACCCCCTAACATGGGTGTACACTGGGATATTTAAACACAGGTGTTTCTATAAATTATGCAAAACCAAAAATGTTAATGCCAAGCTTCCAATATTGCATAAAGATTTATTCAGAGAATTTGATTTTGTAAGAGTAGTGCAGATTTAGAAAAGTCAACCAAAGCTGCTTGGAAAATATTTATTCTCAAGCCATGATGCTTCTGGCAAACTTATGTTTAAGAGGGAGGCCCTAGGAAGCCTCAGAGAAGAAATGGTTTTCCAGGGGACCATCAGGATGGAATTTCAGGTTTATCTTAGTTATACGGAGGTGTGAGGCTTTTATGTTTCTTATGTCTTCATAATATAAATTGGTGATATGAAAAAAAAAATATATATATATATAAAACCTGGCAGTATTTTCATCCCATTATTAAGGGTTTCATTAAATCTGATTCAGGGAAAAAGAGGAACCTCAAAAGAAGAACTGAAAAAGAAAAGAAAAGCAGCAGCCAATTTTCATATTTCTAAATTAAAGTGAAGTGGGATGAAAACTGTAATGCTGTAAGTCACTCCCAGGATCCTGGTGAATTGTTCTCCAGGGTTCAGCAACTAAACTACAAATAAAAACTAAGCTAAATATGGAGAAATAAGACAGCAAATCCAACAGCTAAATCTTAGTTTTGTCTTTGTTGGTTTTTAAATATGTAAATCCATCCATCCATCCATTCATTCATTCATTCAACAACTCTTTTTGGAGCACCTACTAGGTGTCAGGTGCTACTCTTAATGCTGAGGATATAGCAGTGAAGAAAACAGACAAAAATCTCTGCTGTCCTGAAGCTTACACTTTGCAGGGAAAGGTAATAATGGAAGTACCAGGTATAGCATGTCAGTATTTAGATAGGCTGCAGGCTGCAGCTAGCACAAAGGGCATCTTTAAATTAGGTAAAGGTACCCCCTTCTCAGTGGATGTGTCTTCGTCCTCCATCAGGAGTACATGAAAAGTAGATTATGGGCTGGATCTCAACCTCCCTCAGTCTCTCTCCTTTGAAAAAAAAAGAGCACAGCTAGTACCCGGCAGGACAGAGGTTACAGGTGGTCAGGAAACACTTCAGGGATAAGATCTGACATGGATGAAGAATTAAGTCCTCTTGACAATTAGCAAAATGTCATAGGCAAAAGGAACAGCAGGGGCAAAGTCCTGGGGCAGCATGCCCCATGGCAGAGAAAAGAGGCAGAAGGGCTAGAATGGAAGAGCCATCTTTCCTTCGTCTCTGATTTTAATTCTAAATAAGATACAGGTACTTTATTTTTATGGGATCTAGCTGGATGCTGGATGCTGCAGATCTACTTTGGAAAGAGATCTTGTCCTTTAATAATCTGATATGGAATTTTAACATGTATCCCTGATGTGACCTTGAACATTCATGTAGCAAACACATGTGGAATATTTACTATGAATAAAATCTTTTCTAGGCAAAGAGTGAAAAACAGACCAATATGAATGCTGCCCTCATGAGGCTTATCATCCACAGTGTGGGGGAAAAAACAAACAAGCAAAAAATTAAATTACAAACGTTGTTAAGCGCTATAAGCTAAACAGCACGTGTAGGTTACAGAGAGCAGGAAGCAGGGCAGGAAGGGGGGTTACCCATGCAGATTTTTAAAGGATTAGCAGGTGTCCACCTGGAAAAGATGAGGCAAGGGAGACCACCCTGGACACAGGAAGGAATAATGGGGCTTAACGAGGAAAAAACTAATCTGTTGAAAGAAGAAAAAAAAATCCAGTGTGGTCAGAACAGCACAGGAAAAGGAGAGATAAAGGAACACTATGCCAGACCCAGGTCTTGGTGGTCTTGCAGCTGGTGGGGAGCCTGCATTACCTTACTACATGCATGGGGACGCAAGAAAGAAGCCTGGGAAGGGGTTGGGGGGAGGCGGGGTGTGGGTATTAAGTCAGAGGGTGAGGCAATCTGACCTATAGGACAGCAGCTCCCAAGTTCCCAAGCGTCTTGGTCCATTCAGGCTGCTCTAACAAAAAACCACAGACCAGCTGCCTTAAACAATTTTTTCCCACGGTTCTGGAGGCCGAGATGTCCAAAGCCAAAGTGCCAGTAGATGTGGCCCTTAGCGAAGGCCCTCTGCCTGGTTTACAGGCAGCCACCTTCCCAGTGGATCCCCGCAGGGAGGAGAGCAGAGAAGAGCAGCCCCGGTCTGATGGGGACGGTCCAGCTTTATGTTTTGTCGCCATGTAATTATTAAAAACATCATCTTTTACTGCCAAAAGTGAATTGGTTTGGACGAAAAAAATCACATGATCCCCTAACAAGTCTCACCACATCCAACAGAGATCTTCCCTCCAGAGTTGGAATATATCACGCTTTCTTTTTTCCTTTTCTTTATCTGCGCCTACAGCAGGTGAAAGTTTTCAGGCCAGGGATTGAACCCATGCCACAGAAGTGACCTGAGCCACAGGAGTGACAATGCTGGATCCTTAATCCGATGCACCACAAGAGAACTCCCTCAATTACAATTTCTTTAGCAAAGCTCCAGATAAAGTTGCCGTCTACATTTAGTGGCCATGCCCTATGAACCAGATAAAGCGTTATGTTCTGGAATGATTGCATGAGATACTGGAAGACGATAAAATGGACAAAGAGTGAAAGAGGTGAATTTCTTCTGCCACACGCTTATTCCAGGTGGAAATTCATTCCTTAGAATTTCTGGCCATATCAGCTGCACAGCTTAAATTGTTTCTACCCCATGGAGTGCTTGCAGTTGAATTCTGGCAGGTGACCTGCGAACATAATATGACCTGACGCACTGTACTGGCCTCATGAGGTTATGAGAATCAACATGAGAAACTTGGTATGGTTTCTGGCATACAGTCAATATTCAGGGAGGATATTATTTTTTTCATTACTTTATATTTTAACTATTTTCTTGGCTTGAATAGGAACCAATTGCTCATCATAATTGGTACCCCTCTCTAGGTATTTGTGTAAGTTGTTCCAGTAGGATTCTTTAGGATAAAGGCAAAGTAAAAGTGACGTGGTTTGAGGCTAATCTCAGATTTTAGTTTACCAGGATGGGTTTTGTTTTTTGCCATTTGTTTGCTGGATTTTTCTTTTTCTTTTTTTTTCCTTAAGCTTGAAAAAAGGGCATTCAGGAGTTCCTGTTGTGGCTCGGCAAAAATGAATGTGACTAGTATCCATGAGGACACAGGTTCAATCTCTGGCCTCCTTCTGTGGGTTAAGGATCTGGCATTGCCATGAGCTGTGGTGTAGGTGGTAGACGAGGCTGGGCTCGTGCGTGGCACTGGTGTAGGCCAGTGGCTAGCCCCGATTGGACCCCTAGCCTGGGAACCTCCATACGCCTCGAGTTTGGCCCTAAAGAGACAAAAAGAAAGAGAAAGAAAAAAAAAAGGCATTCAGGCAAGAGCAACAGCCAGGGCAAGGACAAGGAGGAAGGAAAATGTGGGCGTTTCAGGAGGTAGCATTATTTCTGGCCTGGCGGGAACACAGGAATCGTGGGGAGGACGGCTGGACCGGAAGGAGGGACCGGGGCCATTTTGCAAAGAGAGTTGAACGCCAGGCTATGGAATTGGACTTCAACCTGGGGACACATTGTAGGTTTTTTGTTTTGTTTTGTTTTGTCTTTTCTAGGGCCGCTCCCGCGGCATATGGAGGTTCCCAGGCTAGGGGTCGAATCAGAGCTGTAGCCGCTGGCCTACACCACAGCCACAGCAACACGGGATCCGAGCCGCATCTGCAGGCTACACCACAGCTCACGGCAACGCTGGATCCTTAACCCACTGAGCGAGGCCAGGGATCGAACCCGCAACCTCATGGTTCCTGGTCAGATTCGTTAACCACTGCGCCACGATGGGAACTCCCACATTGAAGGTTTTTAATGCAGTGGAGCAACATAATTAAAATGTGTGGCAAAGTTATAAGAGAAACTTAAAAGATGGACATAAAGGGATACACTTGGAAGCCTGGAAACTGGTTGGGTGGCCACTGCCATAAACTGAGACAGACAGGTGCCCAAACCATAAAGGAAGACAAGTGGAAACAGAGACGAATTCACCCGTTTCTCTAAGGAAATAATGTTAACGGTGACCTCCCTCCTGTCCATCCTCTCGTGACCCACTCTCCTCTTCTATTCTTGCATCTGAAGAGGAGATGACCACATCTGATCCCAAGTGGGAAAGTCAAAGCATTTTTCCTCCTATCCTGTGTATTGATGTGGTAATAATGGCCCAGGCATCGTGTAATCTGGGTGCCAAGTGCTATTACAGGGATTTATTTTTATTAATGTATTTCATCTTCAGGATGATTCCCTAACAGATGCACCATTATTATTCCCGTTATGCAGATGAGAAAACTAAGGCAGGAGAGGTGAGGTAGCTGGCCAAGGTCATTGAGGAAGAGGGGGCTGGATTCAACTCCAGCTCCAGAAACTGCCTTCTTAATGCACCTCTTATCACCTCTTGATGGAATCAAAGAATGCAATTGGGGCGGTTTACCACTAAGGAACACACGTGGTTTTTGTTGAGTGATACACATGCCATGATATCGCATATCTTCAAGGGCAACAAAAGCTATTTTTAAGACAGAGTATCTTTTTTTTAAGTATAAGTAATCTGCACAACTTCTCCTTAGGGGATTATTTCTAGTAAACCCATTAAAAACACAGCTTGCGTTCTGCCCTGCGGTTGGTTGAATTCTATCAGGAAAGTTACAAGAAGCAAAGATGGGGAGATAACATCTGATGCTTTGTGGTCAGGTTTTTCCTTTGGGGATGATCTGCCCAGGTCCTCTGATGGTAAAGACACCCTTCCCCCACCAGCGCCTGGATTTTCACAGACCAAATTCTTCCACCAAACCCACACACCAGAACCAGTCTGCAAACGGCAGACTTTCCTCCCCACCTCAGCTCTTCTGGCACCTTTTCTTCTCCAGGCCCTTGAAGCCATCAGCTCGCTAGAATTCCTCCGACAGCCCAGCTTTTGCGCTAACTATGGCCACCACTCTTCTTAAAAGGCGTAATATTAGCACATCACAGTGAGGGGAGGGGGAAAAGAATAGATGAAAACTAATTGCAGTTCTTTTTTCCCAAGTGGTACGATATCCACACCACTTGTGTCTTTCTGTGCATAGGTCCCCAGTGGTCTCAGAACATCACTTTTGTTTGTCCTACAAGTCATAAAACCAAGATGAAGAGGGAGATGGGGTGGGGGGTGCCTTTTGTTGCTACTATACTTTTCACCAAAACTTTAGATTCTTAAATGGTCATACATAAATCTCATCCCAGCATAGTGCTTTAGTTATATAAACACAATATTCTGCCTTTCTTACTCTCCAAAATCTGAGTGAGCTCATTGAATTTGACCTGTTTGGTGTTTTTTTTGTTTGTTTGTTTTATTTGGCTGAGTTTGTGCCTTGCAGAAGTTCCCAGGCCAGGGATCAAAACGATGCCACAGCAGCAGCCGGAGCCATCGCAGTGACAACACCAGATCCTTAACCCACTGAGCCCTAGGGACTTTCCTGACCATGTTTTATCTTAATCTTCCCTCAACAAACTGCAAACTTCAATTATTCCTTCAAGAAAATATAAATATTTCTTGAATGTACAAAATGATTGATAAGACTAAGTGTGCTGTATGGTACACAGCAAATCCTAAGAGTTCTTATCATAAGTTAAAAAAAAAAACACTTTTTCTTCTTTCTCCCTTATTTTGTACCTATATGAGATGATGGATGGTCACTAAACTTATTGTGGTCATCATCTCATGATGTCTGGAAGTAAATCATGACGCTGCCCACCTTAAACTTATACAGGGCTATCCATCAAAAGGGAAAGTAGGGCGTATTTATAGAAAATGTCTGAGAAAATAAAAACAGTAAATATAAGGAAGATAAGTATTTCTGGATCTCATGTTAGGTACCAGACTCTGCAGAACACTGGAGATCTGGAGGTGAGCAAAACAGATGCGCAGATGTCCCTCCAAGGAGGAGGTACTCAATCCTGCGAGTGGAATGAAAAGGAGAATGAGCTGGGCAATAGTTTGTTTCTCATCACCACTTGGATTGGTTATGGCCACAGTAATATTGCACAAGCCATTGACCATTTATTCTCACAGCCATGTGGGTCGTGGCTCTGCCGTGTGGCTTTACCAACATCAGCTGAGCTCACTCACCCAACTGGAGTCAGCAGAACAAAGTTGGACTCAACGGGGACAGTTTGTTCCCCATGCCTTTCATTCACCCCCTTCCTGGACCAGAGGGCAGCCCAGATACATGGCTTTGACAGTTACGGCTGAGGTGCAAGAGGGCCAGACACACCGTGTAAGCGTTTGCTAGGAATTTGCACCATGCCCAGCAACGTTTTGTTTGCCAACACAAATCACATGGATAGACCCAAAGTCTGGGGCAGGGAAACATATTCTGCCTCTTCAGAAAAAAAATAACTTGCAAAGTTGCTGCAAAGGGCATAAATCCAGGGAGAAACAAAGCACTGGGGCCATTCACGCAATTGACCGCACCACTCAAACTTTCTGAGTTCTTTCAACAATTGATGTTAAGCTTGGGAAAAGGAGACACACAGTCCAGATACTAAAAATTGAGAGTTTACTGTCAAGAAAATTGGTGCCTTGTAAGAAGACTCAGAGAAGCTTGTAGGTGGGAGATTGGATCTTCTTTCCAAAAGATCTAGATCTGAGACTGACTGGGCCATAGCTTCCATTTGCTGTATTCTGGGCAATATCTTTAGCCTAATCATTTTCGAGTAGCTTCCATATAACTCCACAGGAATTCATTTGCCTAAGAGCCAACCACTGGAAACCCAAAGAGTTGACATCATTCCATTACTGTCAAAAAGCAACCAGTCAGAGTTACCAGTCAGGATTCTAGTGAGAACAGCCCATTCAAAGGGGTACGAGAAGAGAGTTCAGTAGTTATTTACAAAGCTGTGGGCAGAGTTTGCAGAAGCAACAAAGGATAAGGAAGCACCCAAGTGCTAGGGAGGGGGGTAGAACTGTGCCACCTTAAGATGGAAATTGCCAATAAATGGAGCTGTTAGCAGAACCCATGGAAAGCTCTCATTGTGGGAAGGGGGCTGCTGGGATGAGCTGTGGACAGAGATGGAGAAGAAAGGAAACCAGGAAAATAAATAACCCAAGTATCTTTTTCATCCTCCAGACTCCTGCAGGTACCTCTTTTGGCTGAATCTAACCAGAAAGCAGGGGTGAGAGGGAGTGCTGGTGAGGAAGGCAGAGAATCAAAGGAGAAGAGTGGAGAGTTGATGTGGGATATCAGAGAGTGTCCAGGCCCCTCAGGCTCAGCTCTAAGTAGTTAGAACCATTGTTCTCTGATTTCTCTGTTCACTCTCCATCCGGGATGGTCAATAGTTCTGGTCACCAAATACCCCTGACTCTGTGTCTCTTCAGTGTATGATCATGATACAATTGCACTGCCTTGTCCCTGGGGTGGGCTCATGGGATTATTTCTAGCCAGTGAACTTGGATGGAGGTAATGTGGGGCCCTTTGGAATGAATTGCTTATTTACTAGGTTAAGACCCCTCAAAATTCCCCTTTTCTCTCTGCCACAGTTATCAGGAGTATTCCAGATAATGGCTGCTCCACCAGAAGGGGGTCCTTGAGTCAAGACAATAAGTAAATGTCCCAGCCATCCCTAGTGGATATCTAGAATAAACAAGAACTAAATCACTATTATTTAAGCCACTGAGGTTTTGAGGTTGTTCTGTTATTATAGGATACCAAGCCTAGACTCACCGATACAGCCCTATCTGGACCACAACAGCCTACTTCGAGGGCAGAGAAAGAATGTTGGGAAATTCAAATTGTTGTCATTTATCCAAATGGTATCTAATAAAATCCTACCATATAAAAGGTGCTGTGCTTTGGATACAAAGATAAAATGAGTAAAAACTTGTGTCCTCCTGATGCTTTCTGCTCACCAAATTAATTCATTCATTCTCTCTCTTGGCCACAACATGCAACAGCTTGAGGTCTTCAGCAGTGAAAGCACCAAATCTTAACCACTAGACCACCAGGGAATTCCCTCAAATTCATTTTAAAAATAAGACTGTATTAAGTATTTATTATGCGTGTGGTGGTAAGATTGTAAGGTGGCTGCCACAATCCCAGCCCTCTGAGGTTCCCAACATTGTGTGATCTTTATCTATGCAGATAAGATTTGTGAATTGCTTTTCACGCATAGAGTATGGCAAAGGTGACAGAATGATGTGACTATAGAATGTGTTCAATTATATTATGTAAGAATTCAACGCCCACTTTGGAAGAGACTCTCTCCCTTGATGATGTTGGTGAAGCATGTGGGTCATTTCAAGGAAGGTCCCTGTGTCAAGGCACTAAGGGTGGCCTCTGAACAACAATTAGCAAGGAGCTGAATGCAGTCTCTGACTGAAAGCGAGCAAGAGACTGAATTCCGGGAGTCCCCGTTGTGGCTCAGTAGAAACAAATCTGACTAGTATCCATGAGGATATGGGTTTGATCCCTGGCCTCTCTCAGTGGGTTGGGAATCTGGCGTTGCTGTGAGCTGTGGTGTAGGTCGCAGACGTGGCTCAGATCTGGTGTTGCTGTGGCTGTGGTGTAGGCTGGCAGCTAGAGCTCCGATTAGACCCCTAGCCTGGGAGCTTCCAGATCCCATGGGTGTGGCCTCAAAAGTGAAAAAAGGAAAAGGAAATGGGATTCTGCCAAAAACCATGTAAATGTGAACATGTGCCTTCCCTAGTCAGGTCTTTGGATGAAAACCCACCCCTTCCTAAGACCTTGATTGCAAACTTGTGGAGGACCTGGCTTGGTGGTACCTACGGAAACTGTGAGATAACAGCTGTAGAGTAAGGGGCAGAGATTGTGGTTATTTGTCACACAGCAATAGACAGCTAGCAGACTCACTAGGGACAATGTAAGGTGCGTCACATACCTCATCTCTCAACCGGTCTGTGAAGCAGGTGCTATTGTTACTGTATTCATTTTACAGAAAAGGAAGGGGCCTGAGGCTTAGAGAATTTGTTCTTCTCACTCAAGGCCACATCATCAGTGAGTGACAAACTCAGGGTTCACACACAGCTGACCCCAGAGCCCACGCTCTCACTCTGTTCTGAGCTGCTTGCGCATTCTGCACGTTTGATCTTGCCATCACTCTGCTCAGAATCCTAGAGTTGAGAGCCATGGCCTCCACCACCTGTGAGGCCTCAGTGACTCTCAAACTGCAGTGCCTAACATTTTCAAAGCGCTTGCTCTATGCCAAGCACGTCACGTGCAATGCTTCATTTAATCCTCTCCACAGTCCTGTGATCTAGGTAATATCTCCTCCCCAGAGGATGGATGAGGACATAAAGGCATAGAGGGATTAAGTATTATGCCCAAGGTTACCCAGGTAGTTAAGGAGAAGAGCTGGGAACCAAACCCAAGCAATCTGGCCCTGGAAACCATCTCCTTAACCACTATATAATATAGTGCCTCTAAATTATCATTAGAATCCCAAAGTTTGGGAAGGATTGATTTGTTCAAAATGAATCAGATGAGATCCATCCCTTTGAATATGTCATTCTCACTCATATTCTGATACGTTTTGTTAAATAGACAAAGAAGGAATAGAATTACACTGGATTGTGCACAACCCTGGCTCTTTCCATAGGGGAGAATCACAGGTATGAATACCATCCATCAGGTGTGTCAAGATAGAAGAAGTTTATGAACCACTGGCCCAGAGATTAAATTCTCTGCCTCTCAGCCTCACCTTCAAGGCCCTCCATGACTCAGTCCTGCTCTGAAATTCTCACCTTAATTCTTACAATTCCTGCTTCATGGAATCTACACTCTGGTAAAGCCAAACTTCTTACACACGCCCCATGATATCTTTGCTCACACTGGTTTCTTCTACATTCTCCCTCATCACATGTCCAAACAATCACCACCACTCAGGCATCATCTGAAAATCCCCCTCCTCTTAGATTCATTGTTAATTTCCTTTCAAGCCCCTTGTCATCACAGTCAAGATGGAAGCAAACACTTTCTTCCCGAACCCTCCCACCTCATTCTCATCTGTACCTTCCTGAGATGCTCACTGCTGTCTTGTGTCATAGTTACCTAGGCACCCTTCATGATCACAATGACAGTTATAACAACGACTAATTTTCTGTGAGTACTCTGCCTCTGTGCTAGGTGCTTTCACATATCTTTTCACTAAAGACATGCCTCTCTAGTGGGAAGTCATGCTTTTAATCCCCCAAAGGACAAGCAACCCCATGCTTGAACATAAAAGGATGGTACTTGAAGAAAGGAAAATGACAAACTTTTATCAGAAGTTCACTGTTGAACAGAATCCTAGACGTTTTTGCTCTTATATTTCTTCTCCATCCTTTGCACATTAAAGCCACCAGAAAAGGTCCTTCCATTTACTGCCTAGCTGACCCTTCCCTTCAAGGGACAGGGGAGCTGGTTAGGATGCTGTGGGAGCCAGGCTGACCCTCTCCTCTCTCATAACACCATGAGTTCAAGCATGGATTCCAGTCAAGAGTGAATGTGTGTCCTTATTTTTCAATCTGACAGTGCTATTTGTAGGAATTGAACCTCAACATCTTTGGGGAACATTATGCTCGTCTGTCCTGAACTAGGGTGCAGCTTCTTTTGTGATACAAAATTGTTATGTATTGTACTGGGGAAATAACTATTGAAAAAATAATACTAATAAAGAAAAAATTGTATTGGGGAAATAACTATTAAAAAATAGTAATAATAAAGAAAAAAATTGCTATGTGTTGAGTATAAAGCAATGATTCGAGCTTCCCTACTTTGAGTTGAATCTATTCCATGGACCTTTTGATCCCTTTTAAAAAGTTACCCAGCTGGCAGATAGGGATACACGCTCCAGAATCCATCCTTGCAACCAAAATATTACAAGACAGTCAGTCATAAAATAAAGCAGCTCTTTAGAGAATGTGTATTTTGTCTTGTTACCATGCCAAAGGCTATCATCCTTTCCTGTAAAATTTTCACGTAATTCTCACAATGAGCCAGATACTCATTTTACTTACTTTACATGAAGGTCAGCTCACAAAGGTTAAGGATTTTGTCCAAGGTCAGATAGAGAACAGGGAGGAAAGGTGAGCTTTGAGCCTGGCTTCATCTGGTGCCAAATCCTATGTTTTTAATCACAGCATTGAGGTGTGCCGTAGGATGCATGCATCACCAAATTCGACACCTTAGCGATCATATTTGGAAAAAAGAACCACAAAAGGATCCTACCTCTCTTTTAAAACATTTAAATATAAAAAATTCTAACCAATAAAACTGAGTATGTATATATACACACACACACATATATATATAATATATATACACACAGTAAAAGGTAATACTCTTATTGCTAACCACACTATTATCACACTGAAAATATTGCCTTTTAAAAACAAATCCTTACCTCGACGAGAGAGAGACTAGAATATGTGTAAATAAAATGGGATTTGCTTCAGAATGATTTAGTGGAGACACAGAAGAAACAAGATTGCCAATGAATGAACACTACCAAAGCTGAGCAATTGCTACATCAGGATTCATGCGACTCTGTTATTTGTGTGTGTGTTTACATTTGTCCATAATAAGCAATTCTCTGAAAATAAAATAAAGGAACTCGCAGAAATAAAAAGTGAAATTTCCTCCTCTGACCCCAGGTCAGATCCCTATCTTCCTTCCCCCTCAAACTACCACTGTAGTTTCTGGTCTATTTGTCCAGGAATGTTCACTTGCAAACCAAGGTTTGTAATGGAAACATACTAACACCTCTTACCTCCCTTTGCTTTTCTCATGTGACTACATACCAGGGACTCCCGGCTGGCTGCCCTCCCATTCCTCTGTCTCATCATCTTATTTATGTCCTTCGTAGCACTTAAAATCTACCCTTGTTGACACATAATTTACTTAGTTTTTTTATTTTTTAAAGGTAAAATTCACATAACATAAAATTAACTATTTTATTTTTTATATTTATTTGTTTGGTTGCTTATTTTTTGTCTTTTTCGGGCTGCATCCACAGCATGCGGAGGTTCCCAGGCTAGGGGTTGAATCAGAGCTGTAACTGCTGGCCTACCCCACAGCCACAGCCATGATGGATCCAAGCTGATTCCGCAACCTATACCACAGCTCACGGCAACACTGGGTCCTTAACCCATCGAGCGAGGCCAGGGATCGAACCTGCATCCTCATGAATGCTAGTCAGATTCGTTTTGGCTGTGCCATGACGGGAACTCCAAAGTCAACCATATTAAAGTGTGAGGTTCAGTGGCATTTAGCACATTCACAAAGCTGTGCAACCACCGCCTCTATCTAGTCCCCAAACATTTTCATCACCCCAAAAGGAAAGCTGTATCCATTAAGCATCTCACCCCTCCTTCCTTCTCCCAGCCCGGCAACCACTAATTCACTTTCTGTCTCTATGGATTTGCTTATTTTAAATGCTTCATACCAATGGAACCATGCAGTATGGGGGTCTTTTGTGCCTGGCTTCTTTCACTTAGCATCATGTTTTCAAGGTTCATCCACACTGCAGCGTAATCTTCCATTGTAGGTATATACACCATTTTGCTTAGCTCTTCATCACTTGATGGACAGTTGAGTTGCTTCCACTTTTTGGCTACTGTGAATATTGCTGTGATCAACATTCCTGTCCAAGTTTTTATATAAACACCTCTTTTCAATTATTTGGGGGATGCACCTAGAAGGGGAATTATTTTCTGTTTATTGGGGGTTTTTTAATGCCTACTTATCTTTAATCTGGCTCTTCTCCTAGACTTTAAGCCCCATGAAATCTGGGCTCCCATGAGCTTCAGTGACCATTTCATCCTCAGCCACCAACATAGGCTTATTCAGAGTGGGCACACAAATATCTGTTCAAAAACTGAATGAGCCAGTCAAGTCAGCAAACCAGCACACAACACCACACAAATCGACCATATTTATTTTAAAGCTGCTTGATGCATCCCATTGCTTAGACTCACCATAATTTCTTTCAAAGTGGACTTGATCAAAAGTCTTCTCTGCCCCCAAGGCACCCCCAGCTCCTACCTTCCTCAGAGTAAAGGCCAGAATGATGACAAGATCCTGCAAAGTGCTACAGGGTCTCCCCTCCACACCCGCTGCAGTAATTCTCCCATGTCTGCTTTCTCCACCCCACCCATACTATGTCTTCAAACCTTCCAACCCCACCTTAGAGGTTTTCACTCACTATTCTGTCTGCTTGGCGAGCTCATCCACCAAATACCCATGTGGTTCCCTCCCTGACCACCCTCAAGCCTTTTC
This sequence comes from Sus scrofa, assembly GCF_054392235.1. NCBI lineage: Eukaryota > Metazoa > Chordata > Mammalia > Artiodactyla > Suidae > Sus > Sus scrofa. The sequence continues at coordinate 64,382,488 of NC_139399.1, forward strand.
TCATAACTTATCTTTCCAGAAAAGCTTCCTTGATTGTGTGGGTAACAAGTGTATACAGACCCCCACACAGACACTCAGCACAAGCCACCCCTTCCTACCTCCCTGGTTCCTTAGCACTTAGCCTCAGACAAACATTTTATTTTCTTTATTATCTGCATCAACCCACCTGAATAGAAGCTTCGTGAGGGCGGGGATTTTCATCTGTTTTGATCACTACAGTAGTCCCCATCCTGCACAAAGGAGATTCTCAGTACAATCTGTTCCATGAATGAAGGAATAAGGGAATTAATTCCCTGCCAACAGTCATGTCCCAGACCTGTTGCTCATCTCCACTGACCTGGCATCAGACTTATGAACAGTTTGATGTCTGAATTCCAGGCTAGGCTGTCTACTAGCAGGAAGCCCCAAAGACTAGCTCCCCACTTTGCCCCCCACCACCACCCCCACCAATCTCTGGGATGCTGAAATTAACTTGGGACCATTGACAGCAAGCTGGCATGTCTGCGCTTGTCTATATGTCTTCAACCACGGTGAGTAGGACAATTTCTAAAATGCCTCCCAGGCAGGGTTAGGAACAGGTCACCAATGGGCTTTCAAGGAAGTTGGAAGGAACTGTGGCTGCACTGCACACATGCAACACACGTGCATGCAAATTCATGCATGTAGAGAAGGATATCACAAAACACGTAAAGAAGGCCTTTCTCCACAATGATCTGAGAGCTCAGAAAACTTGAATTATAACATTAACCATGTGTTACATGTCCTTTGGGCTCTGAAGTCAAGTGAGTGGTTCAAATCCAAGATCTGCCACTTTCCAGTTGCATGGCCATAAAAGCATCATGAACTTTACTAAACCCCTTTCCACATCTACAAGATGGGACGATGACAGTATCTACCCCAGAATGATGAAATAGAACTGAAATAAAATCATTTATGTCGGATACACAGCATTGAATTTAGCTCACAACTGGGCACATTCATTGTAGGTCTTTTTTGTTTGTTTGTTTTTTAGGCTAGGGGTTAAATCAGAGCTGCAGCTGCTGGCCACAGCCACAGTCACAGCAATGCCAGATCCGAGCCGCATCTGCAACCTACACCACAGTTCAGAGCAATGCCGGATACTTAACCCACTGAGCGTGGCCAGGGATCGAACCCACATCCTCATGGATGTTACCTGGGTTCACTAACCGATGAGCCACAGCAGGAACCCCCACTGTAGTTATTAAGCACCAATCATGTGAAAAGCACTGTTGTATTTGCTCACTGCTACGGCATGTGCAGACTGACTCAGTCCTCCTAGAGCTTCCCCTTGGCAGAGAAAACAAACCTTAATTTTTGTGTGACCACGAGATTAAAAACTCAAAAATTCTTTGGAGAAAAATAATAGTGTTCTGGCAGATTGCACATTCCAACCTAGCCCAAGTAGTCAGGAAAGGCTTCCTGGGGGAAGTGGCACTTGAGCTGGGCACTAAAGCAAGAGCAGTAGTTAACTGAGTGGAGAGAGATGGGAAAGCAGGGGAACAAGTTTTCCTTGCAGATAGGGTTGTTGACTTGTCCTGCTTTGTCCAGACGTTCTTGGTTTTGGCACTGAAAAAGCCCACAACACAGGAAGGTCTTCGATCCCAGCAAATTGAGATGGTTTGCCACCCGAGGTCAGGGGATTACATGCGCAAAGGCGCTGAGGCAGAAGGCAGCATGTCCCATTTTAGGAACGAAAAGAAGGCAGGTGTTCCTTCCTTCAACCAACGAGGGAAAGTTGTCTTCAGGAGGCTTTTGTGGCGTATTAAGGCACTCATTTATTCTTGCTCCCGGGAGCGACTCGGAGCCATTGAAGCATTTTAAGCAGGGAGATGACATGAGCAAAGGTGAGCTGTTAAAACTTAGCCCGGCTATGGAATGGAGAATGGACAGAGAGACATGAGGACCAGAGAGCAGGTTATCAACTCAACAAATGCTAGTTCTCATTAATATCATTACTGTTATTTCAAAGCGGGGAGAACTACGGATTACAAACTGAGTGTCTGGCTTGGCTGCAGGGTGTCTGGGAGCGGATGGGGTACATCTTTGGAGACTCTCCTCTCCTCTAAGCAGACTCTGCATTTCTATCACATCAACTTGCTGAGAACGAGGGACCAAAGACTGAATTATGCTTTGACTCAGGTCAGCAATAATAGAGTTCCCCATTGTGAGGGACTGAATTCAGTCGAAAATTTAATTTTTAAAATAAATAGAACAGAAAGGTCAAAATACTGCTAGCAGAAATGGGGAGCTGAAATTGGAAATTGCTCAGAAATGCCTTTTACTCCCTCTCCGCTATATTAATGACTTTTCCCAAACTCTCTCCCAAAGGAATTTCTCTTAGATATGCTAATGTCACTCCGTTTCTCTACAACCTCCTGTCAAATAGTGCCACTGAAAAGGCCCTAATGGGAGACACACTTGGAAATCACCGGTGATTAGCAGTTTTATTTAAAGTGAAACTAAAAGGAAATGTCCCTTCGGGTTCATTTGGCAAAAACCAATAAGGGCTGCTCCCCAGATTCTCATCGCAGCCTCTCCCCTTGGCGCGGACCGTTCCCACCTCTCTCCTCCCAATCCCCCCCGCCCCTCGTGGCTGAGACTTTAGGAATCAGATTAAACAGGAAGCTGTCCCCAGCTCCCCAGGACCCACTGGGACCCCACCGTCTAGCACGGGGACATCAGCATTTCCCCTTACAGGACATTTGTCCCGCTCTGCTGTTGCTGGCTTAATCCTCCTCCTTTCTCACCAGACTACAGGCTGCTCCAGGGCAGGGGCTGGGTATGCCCACGCATACAGCAATCGCGATTCTAGAGCGGAGAGCACAGGCTGCCCCTGGCAGAGGCACAGAAAATGCACAGAAAATACGTGTGTGTTGAATGCATGTTTCTTGGTACTTTGTGTTCCACGGACCGTATTATTTTTGGACCCCCCTCAAGAAATCTACAAAGTGGATATAACCAAACTGTGAAACTGACGGTCAGGGGTTCAATTAATTTATCAGTCATGTTGCCAGTAACGGGCTGGGCCGAGATTCAAGTCAGGCGTGTGACTCTAAGTCCTATGGTTTTGAACACTTCCACAGTGACTCGCAGCGCAAGTTTAGGAGCATGTAGCCGAACGGCCCGTTTTGGGTTAAAGAAAGCTGTTGTCTGTTTTTAACCATAATGAAGTCTTTTAGCCCGTGGTGCTTTACTTTCCCCAGGACAGAATGAAAACTGAAGGGAAGCGACAAATCGGGCCATGGTGCTTTCTTCAGACTGAACTCTGCCTGCCCTCAAGAAAAAGCTATTTTTTGTCAATGATTAGAAGCCCCGGTTTCGTGGGTAATCGAAGCCCTTCTTGATCGGCTCCGCAGCGCAATTATGAGAGGAAAGGCAGACACAGGGTCTGGGTGAGGTGAAGCGATCGAGGCATGGAGGGAGGGTGTGAATTGAAGCAGGTGCTGGCTCGCAGGGCTATGCGAGGCCAGGGTCAGCTCTGGGAACCAGAGCCTCCTCACGCATGCGCCCCTGGCCCCTGGTCATTTGCCTTCAGCCCAAAGAGGAGGAGCGCTTTGATGCGAAGGGATAAAGAGGATGATGCAAGCAGAGAGAGGCTGAGATCTGATGCAGAGAAAGCCACATTGCCAGGTCCAAGGATGGAGCAGCCAGGCTGGAAATGCTGAGAAGCTGATGGTGAAAGGTTATGGAACCCAGCCAGCCAAGCATCCCACAAGAGGCACCTATCACCACCACACTACCAATCGACTGGTGGGTACCAATCGACTGTCCAATCAGCAGACACCCTGCCCTAGCTGCTGAAATCACCACCCACAGATGCTTTCCAGTCAGAGCATGTGTCAAATGAGTATCATGACTCCACAAGGCCTTGTCCCCAAAATGCCCTCAGGACAACTGTAAACCAAAGGAATCCCTGGACATCTAGCAGGACGGGAGCATCATACTTGGGGTCGAGGAGGCCGTGTCTGAAGAGTGGGTGCCTTCTCTAGAGCCTGACATGGGACCACCAATAGATACTGGTCCAGACAACACTAGTCCCAAAGGATGCTGAAGAGGTGCAGTGGGGCCAGGGAAGAATGTGTGGTTTCAAATATTTTAATGTCCATCAACAGATGACTGGATTAAGATGTGGTACTTATATTCAACGGACTACTCAGCCATAAACGAGAACTAAATAATGCCATTTGCAGCAACATAGATGCAACTAGAGATTCTCATACTAAGTGAAGTCAGTCAGAAAGAGAAAGGCAAATATGATATCACTTATATCTGGAATCTAAAACATGGCACAGATAGACCTATCTACAAAACAGAAACAGACTCACAGACATGGAGAACAGACTTGTGGTTGCCAAGAGGGAGGGGGAGAATGGGGGGTGGACTGGGGGTTTGGGGTTAGTAGATGCAAGCTATTACATTTAGAATGGATAGGCAATGAGGTCCTACTACAACCAGTCTCTTGGGACAGAACATGATGGAAGACAGTATGAGAAAAAGAATGTATATATGTGTATACCTGGGTCACTGTGCTGTACAGCAGAAATTGACACAACGCTATAAATCAACTATACTCTAATAAAAATAAAATTTAAAAAAACCAAAAAAGTTTAAGAAATGCAAAGTTGGAGCCAACTGAAGGTGTGCTTATTCAGAACACCTCAAATCATTGCATAGGCTAGTGAGTTTTATCAATGTGCAAGGGTACATGCAGCATCTCTTGGGTCCCTAATTTGTATGGCTACAGAACTCTACCTTTGAGAAGCTTCTGGACCAGATATCTCAAGATGGCAGCCTCATAGGTATGTTTCACCATCCCAAAAAGACCATTAAAATTTTTTGAATTCCACACCAAATTTACAAATCGAGTTTTCATCAAAAAATGAATCCATATATTTACAATTTCTTGAAAAAAAATAAAAAGAAAGAAACAGAGGCTCTGACAACAGAAATTCCCCATTTATGCCTGGCAGCTGCTCCACTGAGCTGGCCTGAAGGCCAAGCTTGCCCCAGTCTGCAGCACTCTTCAATATCTCTCCATCACTAGCCAAAGTCAAAGGTCCACTTCCAGTTATCATCGTGCTTGTTCTGCTGTTTTTATTACAGTGAGAAATATCTCTCCGTGGCCATGCCTCTAGCAGGGGGGAGAAAAGGAAAGGGGTGAAGAGATCCCTGCTTTTCTTGTGACCAGCCTTTTCCTCCCACATACCTGTCACCTGCCAAGTCTCTGCTGGCCGTAGTCAGCTCCAGGAGGATCAGTGCTCCACACATTGGCAAGGATGCCACTCTGGGTTCTAATACTGAGGCCACATACAATGACCCAACATTAAAATGGTACAGAGCAGTGGCCAGGGGTAGTTGGAATCCAGGGCTATTACTTACTAAGTAGGTAAATTTGTACAAATAACTCACCCTCTGTGTGCCTCAGCCTCCTCATCTGAGAAATGGGCAGAACAATAGTGCCACTCCCTAAAGTCATGTGATCATTGCAACTAGGACACACAACACGCTTAGCACAAGGTCTGATATACAAAAAGCACATCAGTGTTATTAATTACATGATCATCACTTCCCAGGGGGCAAGGTCTGAGTCATTCTTTCCCCCTTCTTCTCTTCCACCTGTGCCTACTATTGGGCTCAGCCCAAAGGGATGAGGTGTGGGTATAGCAACTATTCACTAAACGTGTCTTCAGTTATGAAATCACGGAGGGAAGAAAATGTCAGTTTCTGAAATAGTTTGTTGTATTTCTGGTACAGACATGGGGACTGACATATGGAAAGCCTTCAAATAGTTATTAAGTAAATGAAGAAAGAGAAACAGAAACAAAAAAGTAGAAAGTGGCAAAAGAAGGGGCTGATTAAGGACCCAGAATTTATTTCAGCCACTGAAGTCCACTGCCATGGCTTCTGTCCCTGTTTGAGGGTAATTATTTCCTCATTTTAATTGGGGAATCCCTTTTCTCCTCCTCTTAGTCCCTGAAGTCAGGCAGGGCTGACTCCATCTATAGCTAGGAGAAGGGGAACTGTGCTAGTCAGCATCATCCCATCCCACCAACAAGAACAATTTGTTCAGGCTGTGTTTGTGAGCTCAGCTGATCCAACTAAAGTGAATCCCTAAAGTTGTGGGTGCTCCTTAAAGGAGAAACTATTTCCCTGCTGGGGAAGAACTAGCTGGAGGGTGGTGCCTGAAATTCTTTGGTGCCACCACAAGAGAGAGGCCTCCTAGAATCCAGCCAGTAAATACACCATTAGAGCCAAGAGATGGAGATAGAATCCTATTACTACTATTTAAGAACCTGGATCCAGCCATACCTGAAGCCATTATGCTAGGAATATTTCAGTTTCTTGAGCCAGCTCCTTTTTTTTTTTTTTTTAATTAAACCAGTTTGATTTGGGGGGTTTCTATCATTTGCAATTGAAAAGTTCTTAACTAATAGGGCAGACCTAAATTACCTTCAGTTCAACAAGACAGGGTACAAAACAAAATCAAAACCATGGATGCAAATTCTGCAAAAGAGCTATCATTTTGAACACCTACTACACGACAACCTCCAGCCAGGCCCTTGATATACATTGCAATGCCCGAATCATAAAAATTTCTGGCTCTCCCATAAACACTATAACCCTTTTTTTTTTAAGAAACATAAATAAAACATCCAAATTCCCAATACCCAACTCCTCTTGGTCTTTTAAAATGAATCTTGTGTCTTGGTTACCATTCTTTGTGTCAGGGGGAAGAAAACACACATGCAAGAGAACCTCCACATAAATCAATCTTTATTCCATTTCAAAGCCTGCAAGTTTTTCCAGATATTCCAAAGGTCTCCTTCCCTGAGTGAAATAGTACATTTATTTAATAAAGCAGGTAGGATTTACTATCTGGACACGGGTAAGCACTTTTTACTTTTTACAAGATAGATGACAGCTGCCGGCAAGCTTTTTCCCTCCCTCCTTCTTGTTTTTTTTTTTTTTTTTTTTTTTTTTTTTCTCTCTCTTTTTCTCTGACTATACAACTTTACCTAACACAATTGAATTACCAAACTGAGCCAAATAAAGATTTGTCCCCATGGGGGTGCTACGTAGGCTGCAGGCTTTATTTTCTTTTAAAGACTTTAAAGAATTAGAAATAAAAATTGTAAACTATGGTTTTAAATGATGCTGACTTATTGCTTTGGGGGAACCTTAACACCCCCTGCAACACACACACTTTTTAAAGAAATTTTTATTAGCGTGTAGTTGATTTACAGTGTTGTGTCAATTTCTACCGCACAGCACAGTGGCCACTCATACATAAACACACATTCTTTTTCTATCTTCTTACACACTACCTTCTTTTAGCTGAATTTGCACAGGAAAGGGCCTGGGAAGTAGGGCGGGGTAAGGAGGGGCACGAAGTTCAGCAAGCTGGCCCCATCTTTGCCAGAGAAAGACAAAGGCTAAGCCAGCAGATTTCTACGTTGGCTTCAAACCTGGGAAGGCATCAGGGCTTTAAATAGAGTCAGCCTGTGGAGGAGAGAGAGCAGCTGGAAGAGGGAGGAAAGAGGTTTGTTTTCATTTGCTGCCAGCAGGACAGAAGGTGAGGGTTTCTCTCTCAACATCTTCACCCATCATTTGGGCAGCAAGCCAGTTTGCTCTTTGGCTGAAAAATCCCAATTAAAAATGTATGACTTCGGTCTTCTGGAGAGGAGGGGCCAAAAGTCAACGCTGGGTTGTGCAAACACTTGAGGCAGCAGCAGCGAACGGAGGCATCTCATTACCTCACCTGCCGACGGAGGTCTGGGAAATCACATCCACTAAATCTGGGCAGATCCAAAGGCACCTTCCACAGCCTTTACCCTTTCGTACTGTTTCATCTTGGGCCCCCCAAACTACAAATTCAAAATAGGCTACTTCAGGGGCTTGCTAAACCATCTTCCAGCACAAATAACTCTTCCAGTCACTTACATGCGCACACAAATAGGTGTGCATGCTGCCCATGTGTGAGTGCGTGTGCACGTGCATACACACACACACACGGGCTCCTCAATATTTTCCCCAGTAACTCGTGCCTTCCTCTTGTTGTGACTTACCAGAGAATCTGGAGATATTTTCTGTTCTCTTATCTTTTTTGGGGGGAGTGGGGGGATGTTTTGTCTCCTTTAATCTCATTACACGTTTGCTAACTCTTGAGCAGCAACTACATTGGTCTTATCCATCCCTGTATCCCCAGCACTCAGTGGGTTGGTGAATAACATTATAGTTGTTGAGCAAAAAGGGCAGATGAAGAAACAGGAGGCAAAACACTCAATTTCCACCCCTTTCCACCTGACAAACACCCAGGGTTGCTCGGAAGCTTCCCTTGCATCCTCCTCTTTACATTCGCCATAGGATTCCTTTCCCACAAAGCGTTAGTGAAAAACTGAGAAATGTCCTGATGATTTGAGAGTGGATCTTCTCCCCCCGGTGCCCCTTCCCCACAGCACAGCCCCTCTTCAGGCGGTTTTCCCCCACAGCAAGCAGCTGCACTCCCCTCTCTTCAGCAAGAACCATCCCGCTGTGTGCCCAAACTTGCCTTCTAGGCTCCACTGAAACAAAATAACTTGCAGAAACAAGGACCCAAAGGCTGTTTATGAGCCACTGACCACCCTGACTTCAATCCCTCAAGCCAATGGCTTATCAAAATATTTCTTCCAAACATTCCGAGTTCTGTCCCTGCGTTCTGTCCCCGGTGAATTAAATGAAAAGTTATCACTTGGTAACCTTTAAGCTTTAATGTTCAAACTCAGCACCCCCAAAAGGTAAGGAGGCTTTTGTTGACCTGGAGTCTCAGAACTGGTTAACCCTGGGGGCCATCTTTATCAAGTCAGTTTCCACCATCCTTAAATTCATCAGAATTCTCTTTCGATGGTTCCCCTTGAACACAGACAGCTCCCTAAAATCTCTGCTTTAATTAGTTTTTTTCCTATGAATCAATTCATTTTTCTCTTTGTTAATTAATGCCAGTCCCCACCTACTGGTATTGTCTCGTGTAATCCCTTGAGTGCAGGTGGGATTTACAGATCTTGATTTAATGCGTAGAATATGGGGGCAGAATGGGAGGTCATTTCAGGCTGTAAAGCATGGGGACTCTCCTCTTGCTCGTCTGTCTCTCCACTGCCTTCTCAGCTTGCACTTTGACGAAGCAGCTGCCTTGCTGTCCAGGCCCATGTGGCAGAGACCCAAAGCCAACTGCCAGAAGAACCGAGGTTTCTAGTCCACCAGCTCTCAAGAAAATGAATCCTCCCAACAACCATGTGAGCAAGCCAAGATGTGGGTTCTTCCCCAGTGGAGCCTTCATACGAGACCTCGGACTCAGCTGACACCCTGACCGCCCCTTTGGGAGAGACTCTGAGCCAGAGATGCTGTCGGATTCCTGGTCTGCAGAAACGGGCAGATAAGAAGCATGTATTGTTTTAAGCCACTCAGTTTGGGGGTAATTTGTTACGCGGCAATAGATGACTAGTGTACATGGAAATTAAGATCCTCCTGGCATGTTCATCACCCCCGTGACTGGTTGAGAAAGAGCCTAATGTGAGGGGCTTGGCCTCTACTCTGTAGACAGCCCTACCCATCAGCACGAGAAGTCCAAAGGAAACCCCTTTCCCTTCTCTTTTCACTGATTCAACAGACACAGGGAAGTTGAGTCCCACAAAATGAATCACTGGTAACCACTCACTTGGTCTACACTAACTTACTCAAGTTCTAAGAAACTCCAAACAAGCAAGATCGATACTCTCTGAATTACCTTTCTGAGAAGACCTTGTGTACACCCTTGTCTTTCTGAATTTTATTTGAGCTGCAAGTCTTTCCTAGCTAGGGTGGGGCAGCCATTATGATGTCCACTGCCTCTTCTGCCAGATGAATCCCCTACAGGTGGAGGTCTTATTCTCCAAGTGGGCTGTCTGCCTGGATCTCCCCTCCGCTTACTACCAGGAAATGGAAGGCTTTGTTCCCCCAAAGTCTACATGATTAAGGTTTGGAGAAGCCGTGTCTAGTGAGAAAATTCCACTTTGGAAATTCACTGATCAATCACTATATGGATCAGCTCTAAGCAGCCATATAAAGCTACCCACTAGAAACAGACTCACAGATTTTGAAACCAAACTTATGGTTACCAGAGGGGGAATGTTGGGGGCGGGGGGGATACAATAGAGGTTGGAACTAACATACACACACTACCATACATAAAATAGATAAGAAACAACAAACTACTGTACAGCACAGGGACATCTACTCCATGTGCTGTATTAACCAATATGAGCAAAGAATCTGAGAAGGAACGGATAATGGAGATAGATAGACAGATGCACTTCGCTATACACCTGAAACCCACACAATATTGTCAGTCAACTATACACCAATAAAATATTTTTTAATGTGGAAAAAAAAGCTACCCACCAGATATTTTTGTTTCTAATCATAGGAGAGAGTTCTACCTGAGCTCTTCACATAGTACTGTGGTGGGCACAGAAATGCACCATCCAGACCCCTCCTCCAGGAAATCTTTGCTGTTCAGCTGCAGGAATACAGCAGCGTCAGACCTCAGCAGCCAAGGTCTGCATGGCCTTGCTAGAGACCACCCCCTTCCTCGTAGCTGGGCAGGGCCATGTGAGTGTGCAGAGGGCTGGACACTCTGATGGGTGCTCTATCCAGAGTTCCCCTTGGGGGGGGGGGGCAAGCTTTGATGGCCTGCATCTCAGCTTGTTTTTTCCTTCTGTCCATTCTGGCTTCCCCTCCCTTCCTTTCTAGATGTTAATCTCTCGTCAATATTTTATACCCCAAACTGTCTCAGCATCCACCTCCCGAGAACCCAAGCTGGGCTATCACTGGTAGGGAGGCCCTACTGAAGATGTGATTCCTGGAACTGTGTGCAAACACGCCCAGCCCAGTGTGAATGTCCATCTCTCTCTCTGCGTAAGCAGTTCCATCTCCAATCTTCTGGCTCTACTTTTTCTTAAGACAGAGGCCTCTGTTAGAGCAGGGACTGTCCCCTCTGATTTTGTTTTAATGCTCAAAGTATAGCCCAAGAATCAGTAACTTCAGTATCAGTGAGTGGACCTCATTGGTGATGTGGAACCTCAAGCCCCACCCTAGACCAACTGGGTAAGAATCTGAATGTTAGCAGGACCACATCGAAGGTGATAGGCAGGCTTCCTGTATCCAATGCCCAGTACCACCCTAGTACATGCTTGAGCCTATGAGAGGGGCAAGACCCAGTCCTGCTGATAAAGTGAGTTGGCGTTAAACATGGGATGAGAGAGCTCAAGGAAGAGAATGGAGCCTATTGAGTAGAAAATGGGAATCTTTCATTTTGGAGAAAAGGGATACTGTCTTGATACTCAGACAGAACATGACAGCACTGCCCAGCTACCAAGGGAACAGTCCTGGAGTTTCTCATTCAGCCATGCTCTCCTGCCCCAACCCCACTAAACCGGGCATTCCTCCCGTCAGATAGGCCTTGTCCTGTCTACCTGTCCCCAAAGGTCCCTGAAATGTCTAGCACATAAATAAGTAAATTAAAGAGCTCTGAGAAGATGAGATTCAAAGCCAGAGAGTTGGTCAAATAAGCCACTGGCACGAGGTGTGACCGTCTGGCCTCCGAGCCAAGTCATGCAAAGGATGATTTCGGCATTTATCACTTAGATGCAGCACAGAGACAGGGACGTGCGAGAGCCTCAGGTCAGCCTTCAAAGAGAGATTTTAATGAACTGGCTGCACTTCATCATTCTGATAATCACAGAAATTAGAGGGGGAAATGAGAGGCTTGGCGGGTCATTCAGTCCATCGGCTGCCTGTACTGAACAGGCCTCTAGTGCATATTTTGTGTGGTTTTATGACACTGCCTAGTTGAAATGATTTTCATGCCAGAGAAAACTGGGGGTCAGTTCACCCTGGTTCCTTTGCTCCTCTCTTCTACAGAGGTCATGGTCCAAGTTCTGCTCTTCTCATTTGCAGACTATTTCCTGCAAGTAGAAGTGAAGTGTTGGTACCAAGTAAGACGCCATAATCCTTTTTGTTTTATGGAATTGATGTTTCATTGGGATAGTCTAGGACATGCAAAAGCAACAACAAAATATAAACCTCAAAGCTTAACATATCAGGTGTTCATTCTGTGTTCACATTAGCTATACGCCCAGCACGGGTCAGCAGAGAGATGACGTTTATCGTGACTCAGGTCGCAGAGTGAAGACACTTCAGTGTGTTCAATGTGTCACTGGAGATGCCATGAAAGCAGACTGCACCTGCACTTCAGACGCGTCTTCATGGAAGTGACACACATCACGTCTCTCATTTAATTGGCATACCACTTAGCCATGAACTTAGCACACAGCCCACCCATGCGCTGGGATGGGAGAAGAACCAGCAATATTTTGTGGGCAGCAAGAACGACTGCCACAAGAAAGAAATCAACAGCCAGTGCTAAATGGTCAACCTTGTTCTCAACGGCCACCTGATGATTAAAATCATGACTCTGAGAGTGAGCAAATGGCTTTCACATACATCAGTCAATGGGTATGTGCTGAGTCCATACTGTGTCAAGACTTCCATTGACAAGAGAAAGTCACTTAGCAATGGCAGTGACATTCAAAAGAGAAAAGCAGAAGAAGAAACAAGTAGATAAACAGACCACACAGTGAGAACATTATGAAGCCTATGATACACACATACAAGATAGGTGTGTAAGGGTGTGTGTGTGAGAGAGAGAGAGAGAGAGAGATGGGCCAGTGCACTACTGATGCCCGAGCAGGGTAAGGAAGGCATCTGTATGGATGGGCAACCTGCCTTGAGATGTTAAAGCCCAAGTGGGTGAAGAAAGAGTTCAAATGGGGAAGCAACCCCCGCCAGGTGTAGAGTCCTGGTGGGGGTGAGGGCCTTCCCCAGCGGGGTGAGGGGGTGCAGCTCAACTTGAGATGTTGGATCCCAAGTGAGGTAAGGAGGGCATCCACGCATGCAAAGGCAATGGCAGAAATCAGATACAGACAGAACAACCGATGGGTAAGTAAATTAAGAACCATATGAGTTTTCTTGGCTTTCAGAGAAGTGAGATGCAGATTTGGAAAGGGAGAAAATGGAAATGAACTTGTGTTATTGGACTGGAAGTAGAGATTATTGGGATAAACTCATAGTTGATAGATAAATGGATGACTGGCTAGACAGATAGTGCGTGTTGAACACACATATATTCCCTAGTTTGTCCACGAAGAATACTTAGGAGCAGAGACACCAGCAATGAGCAATCTTATCTCCCAGATCTTGGCTTCTAAGCACCGATATCCACTAAAAAAACCCAGAGCTTTGGAGAAAGCATTGTTTCCTATGCTGAAGAAGAGCAAGTTCAAGACCCAGGAACATCTTTTTATGTACAAATATGCTCAAAGAATGATCAAAACCTATTTTTTACTTTATTTTTTTATTATTATATTTTTTAACAGTTATTTCCCCAACACAATTTTTTTTCTGCTGTACAGCATGGTGACCCAGTTACACATACATGTATATATTCTATTTTCACACATTGTCATGCTCCATCATAAGTGACTAGACATACTTCCCAGTGCTACACAGCAGGATCTCATGGCTAATCCATTCCAAAGGCAATAGTTTGTATCTATTAACCCCAAGCTCCCCAACCATCCCACTCCCTCCCCTTCCGCCTTGGCAACCACAAGTCTATTCTCCAAGTCCATGATTTTCTTTTCTGTGGAAAGCTTCATTTGTGCCATATATTAGATTCCAGATATGTGATATCATATGGTATTTGTCTTTCTCTTTATGATCTACTTCACTTAGCATGAGAATCTCTAGTTCCATCCATGTTGCTGCAAATGGCATTATTTTGTTCTTTTTTAAGGCCGAGTAGTACTCCATTGTGTATATATACCACATCTTCCTAATCCAATCCGTCTGTCAATGGACATTTGGGTTGTTTCCATGTCTGATCAAAACCTATTTTTAAGAAAAACTGAAAACAAACTGAAAGGGCTCCCTCTGCCCAAATCGAGGGCCATTTGCACATTTAAGTAAATAATGATGGTACTGGATTATTACCCAATGAATAAAGTAGGAAACCAGGAGTCCATACAGAGATGCACATTCAGGCAGACAATTAGTTCTGTAATAAATGGGATATTTACACAGTCTCAAATCTCATCCTTACAAAATACTTCTTCATCCCAAGGGGGAAAAGAGTAACTACAGTGGACAAGCCTGGTAGACCCCACCGTGATCCAACAGAGGGACTATCATCAGGGAAGGGACAAAGTTAAATTGTGTGTCACCTTCTGGGATGCAAGGCAGTGTCACTTGTGTGATGATGCTTAACCTGAACCCAATCATGAGGCGGCATCAGACAAACCCAAAATGAGGAGCATGTTACAGCATGAAACACTGGCTTGCTGTCCTCAAAAGAGGGCAGGTCACTAGAGTCAGCCACAGACTGAGGCAATGTCTGAGAAGAGAGGAGTCTGAAGGGCGTGACAACAGAAGGCAACACACGATTTTGAACTAGAACCTTTCACCATTAAGGACGTGGTGGGACAACTAGTGACACGTGGACAGAATCTGAGAATTATTAGCTGGGAGTGATGCCTCAATATTTTTTCCTGATGTTTGTGGTTGTGTAATAGCTATAGAGAAGAATTTCCTTAGAAATACATAATAAAATATGTATGGCTCAGAAAAAAAGAATTCTGTCCTGTATATGCAAACTTATTTTTTATTCCTCAAAATAACCAAAAATTGCAAAGTTACACTAAAAAGGATGAAAAGATGTTAACAAGAAAGTTACAGAGTTGAATGGCATGACGTCATTTTTAAAAATTTTTTATTGTGGCAACACTGGCATCTAACATTATGTAAGTTCCATGGATACATTATATTTCCACTTCTGCTTGCCCTGCAGCATATGCTCGTCACCAAAAACCTACTTTCTATCACCATCCAATGGATCCCCTTCACCCACTTCACACAATCTCCTCTCTCCCCTTTGCTAACCCCCCTCTGTTCTCTGTATCTAGGTGTTTGTTTTTTGTTCGCTTTGGTAGGTTCATTTATTTGGTTTTTTGTTTTGTTTTTTATATTTCCCAGGTGAGTGAAATCCTATGGTATTTAGAAGACATTTCCAAATCACATATCCAATAATGGGGTCAATATCCAAAATTTATAAAGAACTTGGATAACTCAACGACAACGAAAAACCAAACCACCCCATTAAAAAACGGGCAGAGGTGAACAGACATCTTGCCAAAGAGACTATAGCCAATTTTATTTTATTTTTTATTTATTATTGGCCAATTTTATTTTTAAAAAAGGAATGCACACGCATGTGCACACACACGGGCACGTGCATGCACACACACACACACACACACAAAATCTGCAGCATTGATCGTGATCATCTCCAGGTGGCAAGGTTGGGTCTAGGATTTTCCTTGTTGCTTCCCTGAACCATCTGAAATTCACCACCAAAAGCAGGTATTCCTTTTGTGATGAGAAAGTGTTGCAAAGAGACTTGATCGGCTTTGTTGTTCCTCAGCCTCTCTTGGGTTCTCCCAGCATCTTGATTCTTCAGCCACAGCTTCGCAGAGCTCAAGGCTTCACACAGGCAGCAAAGTAGGACAGAGTAACCGACAGGAGAGAGCATGACTCTGCACAGCCAGAGATGTGCCTAATTTTGTCTGTGGCGCGGAAGGTTATCGCCAGAAGCGCACCAAGAGAAGCCCCTGTGGCGCCTACTCTCACAATTAGTGGGCTGCTGTATATTGCCAGCATTTATCACTGGCCGCCCAGGGCAGCCTTCTTGGCTGTCCTCAGAGCAATTTGAGGTCTGTACATATTCAACAAGAATTTCTAGTACGTAGGAGGCCAAGAGGTTGGGGGCTCTCTCGGGACCTCCATTCAGCCTGTTCTCCGGGGCTGCTGGCTGGGAACTGTTAACGAGCTTCCCACTTTGCCATCACTCACCCCCGGAGAGGTGCTGGGGAGAAAGGCGCCTGGCTGCCCTCCCAAAGCTGCAGAACTAAGCAGTGCTCCCTGGTACCCACACCTCAGGAATGCCATCAGCACCAAGAGGCTTTTGTTGACAGCCGTGTGACAAGTTTTTCATGAATCCTATCTAGAATTGGGGGCAGCTATTTTCGTGCATTTTAAATAAAAAGAAGAGTGCGCGTCAAATTCTTGTCTGGGACTGAATGGTGGCAATATTTGAAAAGTCTCTACCATAGAGCTGATTCTTGGAGTCACTTGGGGAAAGTGAAACCCAGGACAGACGTGTGGGCTCCAACCCCCATCATCGGGACTCCAGTAAGTCAGAGATGCTAGTGGAATTGGCAGGGGCAGGGAGAATGGTCCTTCTGTTTTGTGACCTGCTCATGGCAGCACTGTTTGCAATTTTTTTGAAGCAAACATGCAATGAATATGGTGATTCACAAAACATAAGGAGGAAAAAAATAAACCACCACAAAAATTATTCCAACAGATTGGACTTTTTAGGTAGGGGATTTAATAGCAACTTCATACGGGTTGAGACGCATCCATTTGGCTCACATTTAATGGCTGCAGCAAAAAGACCATGGGCAATACAAGGTCACTCACAGCGGAGTTCAAGGACAACTGAGGAGACTGCTAACCGTCTTAGCAGGCAAGGCACGGAGGAGAGCTCCCTTTCCCAAGGTCACTGTAGGGGTGAAGCGGGAGATCCTCTGAGCCACTTTCCCAGAAACTGCAGAGCCACGGGGCAGCGCAATTCCTCATGAACATTTTGGAAGCAGGTTCTAGAAAGTCTCCCTAGTCCTCCTGGCAGCCTCTTCCAAGTGACAGCGACCAAACATCCGCTGAGGGAGAAGCTAAGGGGGCTAATTGTCTCTGACCCAGCAGGCGCCAGATCCTTCCAGAAGTTACATTTCCCTTGCATGAGGATGGAAGTCCTTTGGGATGCTCGCTCAGAACCATTTGCTGAAAGGCGGGTTCTCCGAGGGGACTGAACCCCTCATCAGGTCAGTTTTGGGGGCCTGGACTCAGCCGGAAGATGAGATGGACGTGCTTGTGGTGGGCGGGAAGCCCAGCGGCAAATCTCAACGCTTAGAAATGGGGTGGGAAGTCGGGGACACGGGTGGGTATCGCAGGAAACAAGGCCAGGACCCCCTACGCCCCGCACGCAGCTCCGTGGGCGGGTCACAGCCAGGCCGGTGGGAGGATGTTTGGACCACGTGACACCCTCCTGCTCCCCTCAGGCAGGTAGCTCGCTTCTCACTCTGTTCCTCGAGAGAAATGTAAGGCAGAAAACAAACTGCCTGGAAGACTTTCAGCGCCTCAGCCCTGACCGAGGAAACCCTCCCCGCCTCCCCAATCAGCAGACCCCAGAACCACGGTCTGGATTGAGGGGGGTGGGGCGGCAAGAAAAGCCCAGGAGAAATTTTCTCCCAGCCCCTCCGATTTGGGGGTGCGGTGGGAGTCTTAGAGGCAGACATATAGCAGAGTTATAGAAGATTTCTGAAGGATTGTTTTCCTTGAAAACCTCAATTTGTAGGTTCATATTTAACCCGCTGAGCTTTCAAGGAAACTGCTTCTTGATTCATGGGAAGTAGGTTGATTCTCATAGAGGAAGAATTTCCTTCCCCTTCCGGCTCTGCGGTCAGTGAGGACTTTTCACAAACTGGATCCCTCCAGACATCCCCGCTCCAAACTGACCTAAGTGAGCTTTGAAGGTGCTGAACCATCAAACACACACGCAGTGGTAGGTGGGCCTCATGCCCAACTTCCCATCACTGGAGACGTCCTGGAGAAACAAGACATGACGGACAGGGCTGAGGAAAGCATGCCTTTCTCTCCTCTTCGGGCTGCCACTAACCTTGGAGGTGCTTTTGTGCCAAGTAGGAAAGGGAATTTTTTTTTCTTTTTTCTTTTTTGTCTTTTTGCCTTTTCTAGGGCCGCTCCCGTGGCGTCTGGAGGTTCCCATGCTAGGGGTCTAATCGGAGCTGTAGCCGCCCGCCTACGCCTACGCCACAGCAACGCAGGATCCAAGCCGTGTCTGCAACCTACCCCACAGCTCATGGCAACACCAGATCCTCAACCCACTGAGCAAGGCCAGGGATCGAACCCGAAACCTCATGGTTCCTAGTCAGATTCATTAACCACTGAGCCATGACAGGAACTCCGGAAAGGGAATTTTTTTACTAAAGATACTTCCATTGGAAGGTTGTCATAATATGCTTGTTAGAATATCATCGTACTGTCTTCTGCTAGAAAATTACAGAAATATACAAATCATTCTATGTTGCCTATGACAAAAGTGGCACAACCCTTGGAAGGGTGCAGTGTACAACCCCCACAACTGTACATGGCAGCCCGTGTATCATCCGTTGTCCTTTTAGCAAGGCTTGACCTTGAAAGAACATTATGGTGAAAGTAAGGAGGGTCACGTACAGCAGTTACTGTTTCAAAACTCCCAGAATGTTGGGCTCAGGGAACACCAACACCACACTCTGCTTTCCAGATTGTAGGATATCTACCCAGAAAGAGAAGCAGCATTTGCAGACAGGTGTGCAACTTGTAGGAATGATGAAGAAGCAGATTTGAAGCTGACCAAAAGTGGGGCACGCAGGAGGTACACGACAAGAGTGTGGTTGTTTATTCAGTGGGCACTGGATGTGCCCGAACCCCAACAGAAGGCTCGTGCCTTCTTCCCTTCCTAACAAACTTGGCCTCTCACACTCAAGAAATTGGGGATGACTTTGTAACTCTTGCCAATGGCAACTCATGGCACCGTGCCAATTTCTAGTCGGATAAGAGGACTCAGTGTTTTTTGCCTTGAGTTTGTTAACAAGCAATTCAATCAAAGAAAAGGAAATCCTGCAAAAAAATAGGACTTTTGAATGTCTCTTAAGGACTCCAGGGTTCCCTTTATAGATACTTAGAAAATATTGCCTTATCCTCTCATGTGAAGGAAAAAGCAAAGAATCCCAGCTCCCCAGAGACCAGCCCAGGGGCTTCTGAAGTTGCTCCTTAATCTGGAAGCCTCCTGAGGTCTCCCATTCTGAGGGTCTCTCCTTGGGCAGAAAGAGCTGGATGTGGCTTCCTTTCAAGCGGAAAGAACTTCCTTGAGTTACTGACCTGTAAGGAGTCCCTCTTCCCTGGAGAGAAGTTACCAAGCTATTTCAGCAGCCTTACTCTTTCTAGTCTGGCTAGTGCATTTTCTACGACAGAACCTAGTGCATTTTCTGATGCTGGCTGTGGTTCATAACAACACGTCATAACTCACTCATATAGAGGAGCTAAAACCTTTGATTGTGAAACAGCAGCCTCTTACCTGCAGAGAACTGGCCCTAATACTCAGGCAGAGAGGAGGAAAAACACAGCCCTTGAACAGAAACCACGATCAATTTTACTCCTTTCTCTTTAACTGTCAGGTCAGATAGCAATGAAATGTTATCGTTCGTTTTGTTGAATCGGTTTTTATTCTTGTATATTACTTCTTGGATTGAATGCTTCTGATACCTGGCGTTGCTCCTTTTTTTTTTTTTTTTTTTTATATTGGGGGCAAAAAGGCATGACACTTTTTCTCTGTGGTGTTAAAAATGCTCATGCTCAAAGTGAAAGCCAAGCTATTTTAAATGAAACACTCGTGGCTGTGTATGCGTCTCTAAATAGCTAAGACACTTAGGGGAAAATGGCCACACACAACTTATAAAGGAAGCTGAGTCCATTCATGCAAACACAGAAAATGACCAAAGGCCCCCCCCCCCATCCCATCCTGAGACCTGAATTACGCAGAGAAGCCACTGCTGTTGGCGAAACAGGAAGACTGCCCAGTCCCAACAGTGGTCTACAGAGGATAAAATAAAGAAGAGGTTGGTTGTATCACTTAAGGCGGAGAGGTATTTTTCTCACCTGAGTTTCCACAGTGTAAATGCATTCCTTAAATTCCACGGCCAATGGTGACAGCCCTCTTTCCTCTGGGGACAGCCTAACCGGGTGATAAAGCCGCATCCTTGTCCTGGACAAGGATTTCCACAGCCGCCAGACCTTCTTTCCAGCGTCATCATCTCTGGCCTCACTGAATGCCCAGGTCACCATGCTCCTACCCAGAACAGACCCCAAGCCCGCTCCTGCTTGTCCAGCTCTCTTCCCTCTGGAAGGCCGGGAAAGAAAAACCTCTGAACAGCAAGGCTTTTTAAGCCATGTTTTCCTCTTGTCCCAGAGGGGCGGGGGTGGGGGGTGGGGGCCGTAATGGAAAATAGCAACTCAACCTGCATTAATTTCCCTGCGTTTCCTTCCTCTTAACGTCAAAGCTGAAACATGACACACAACAAACAAGCCAACAAAATTAA
The DNA here is from genome assembly GCF_054392235.1 of Sus scrofa. Classification (NCBI taxonomy): domain Eukaryota; kingdom Metazoa; phylum Chordata; class Mammalia; order Artiodactyla; family Suidae; genus Sus; species Sus scrofa. The sequence continues at coordinate 64,402,851 of NC_139399.1, forward strand.
AAAGCCCAAGAGGATAGAGACAGAGAGACAAAGCCCATTTCTCTGCTCTCAACCCTGAGCCACAACAGTTCCTTGCCAGAGTTCTTCATCCTGCCAGGAACTAGCAGACTGATGCCAAGGTTCCTGAAAAACTCCAGTGCCTGGAAAGTCAGGGTCATTTAAAGACTTCCTTAGCTCCTAAGACCATATAGCTTCTCATCGTAAGTATCGCCCATTGGACCTAAAACTTGTCAAGAAAGGCTTCCGCCCTTGGATGAATGTTAAACCTACTGACTTGCCTACTGGAAACTGCTGGTGATGTGGTCCTTCCCACTCTCTCTCCCTCCATCTCTCTCTCTCCCTCACACACACACCCCCCTCATTGCACGGAATAGTGTCTTCCGAAGCCAAATGCCAAGTGTTCCTCAGAGGCCCCACAATCCCTGGAGAAGGATCACTTCAGTGACAAAGAAAAGCAAGATGTAACTACATCTTTATTTCAGGACAGACGCGACAGAATGAGGACTGTCACTATGGGTGTTCTCTCTTCCCCAAGTGGCCACTTTCTGTGGGTGACTTACCTCTGTCTTCACTTCTTTCCCGCAGCCAAGGTCCTCCCGGAGCCCTTCCTCAGCACACACGGTCAACACTCCCGCCGGCCTTTGCTCATCACAGAACGAGACTCTTGTGTGAAAGCCTCGCGCTCACGGCCTTTGGCCCCGTGTGTAATCAGGAAGGATAAGAGACACATGTGGGTTCCCCGTCACTGCAAAGGACATGCCCTGCACCTGCGTGGACTGAGATTATAAGCATCACCTGGGGACTCTGTGAAAGCGGTTGGAAGCCCAGCACAGGTGGTTCTGATGGAGATGGTCTTTGGGTCTCACGGGCAGTTTTTCACAAAGTTGACTGTGCTTAAGAACCGTGGAGGTGGGGTGGGGCAGAAGGGCTTGTTAAAATGCAGACGCTGACTCAGCAGGTCTGGGTTGAGTCTAAACCCCACCCCGGTTTCTAACAAGCCTCCATGATGTGGTTGCTACTGGTCCACAGGCCGCGCTTTGTGGTGGAAGGTCTCACTGTTCCATGGGCATCACCTGGGAGCGTGTTACAAACGCAGACTCTCAGGTCCCACCCCAGACCTACTGCCCCGAGTCTACATTTTATCAAGGTTCTCAGGTGATTCTTACGCACATTAGTTTGAGTAGATGACACAGGAGAACTTCAGGATCACATTCACAAAGAAGTTGTCCTCTGTAGAAAGGTCAAAGAAGGTCAAAAACCACACAAACCTCCCCCCAAAAAACAAATTGGATTCTAAGACATTTGAAACCCAGATTAAAGGCAGGTTGATCTTACAGGGGACAGAGGAACCTACTTAGAAACCAACTTCTTAAACATGCCTCGCTCCCTCCCAGAGAAAACCACAGGAATCCAACTTGAGCTACACAACTCTGAATGTGAATGGCTATTATATGCTGTCACGTCTTCCTGTTTTCATTACGTCTCTGTGGTCATTAGGTCAGCCAATTTGGGGACCAAGGGATGACTGTCATCCTGGAGACAGATGGTTTATTTTTTGTCTTTTATTATTATTATTTTTTTAATCTTTTTGCCTTTTCTAGGGCCGCTCCCATGGCATATGGAGGTTCCCATGCTAGGGGTCCAATTGGAGCTGCAGCCGCCCGGCCTACACCAGAGCCATAGCAATGCGGGATCCAAACCGCGTATGCAACCTACACCACAGCTCATGGCAACACCGGATCCTTAACCCACTGAGCAAAGTCAGGGATCGAACCAGCAACCTCATGGTTCCTAGTCAGATTTGTTAACCACTGAGCCATGACGGGAACTCCTGGAGACACATGGTTTAAATAGCCAAGGTGGACTGGTAAAGCCCAGCTCCCTTAGTGAGAAGACAAAGACCTCTGTTGCTTCTTGTGAAGATCCTAGCTGTGTTTGCTGTCTAGGGAGATCCCAGAAGGGCAGATGTCACCATATCTATAAACTCAGTACCAGCAAAGCATGTAATACAGTATAAGGGAAATCTAATCAATGTTGGTTTGAAGATGTTTATTCCAAGAGTCAAAGCAATAACTTGCTAAAAAGTAAAAGCCAGAAGAAGATATTCAGCTATCCAGGTTTCTAGAAGCCAAAAAGAAAGGAGGAAACAGCCTTAAAAAAAGTCAAAAAAAAAAAAAAATGGGAAGGAAAAGAAAGAAAAAAAAATTTGTTTAGATAATCAGGCTCCAACAGAGTCTGGAATCAAGGAGCCCCCAAAAGCACTTAGAATCAGGGCGATCCTATGCACAAGCTCCCTGTTTCCTTCAGTTTCATTTTGCGTCCGGGGAAAATGCTTGCTGCAGACAGTGGCTTGCCTTTGTTGATCAATAGATCAAGGAACAGTCAAAGGAGAGGAGGCCACCTAGAAAGGGAGGGCGCTGGCATTAACGAGGGTGGACAGGGCCAATGCAAATACTGTGTTCAATTAGCATTTTTGTGGACAGAGCAATTTCTGAAAACCGTTTTCAAGGCCCAGGACAGGCAAAGGAGCATCTGGCTCCATTTATGGAAATAATTCTGACACCACCACCTCCTGCTCCTCCAGCCAGCCCCCTCAAACTCGATTTTCCTCTTTTCATCATTCAGATCCTAATATCCCACTTCTGGAGGATACAAAAGAGGTTTAGAAAAGATATTGTGAGTTCAGAGAATAGTAAGATATTTAGAAGACAGGTTAAAAGTGTGCTTTCAACATGCTTCATTTTATCGGATGGACCCTATAAATATCAGACCTGATCATTTTTCCTTTTTTTGGTCTACTCATAAGATGGTCAGAACCAATTTTTGTGGCCCATCTCTAGCTGTGCTGTAGCTTGACCTACAGGATAAATTTGATGTATCTCTGGGAAAATAATATCCTCCTTCTGCCCTCCTTTGGCCTGAGTGACAGCTTTACGTGTTATTGACAATAGCAGGCCCTTCGTTGAGCTCCTATTTTGTGCCAGGCACTTCATATACCTTAGTTAATCCTCACAGCCATTTCTGGTTCACAAACAAAATAACGGAAGCTCAGAGAGGTGAGGAAACCTGCCCAAGGCCACAGAGCTGGGAAGTAAAGGGTATAGAATTTCATCCTACAGCCATCCAACATCCATGCTGCTCTGGCTAAACCATTCTGTTCCTTGCGGCTTTTACTCTTCACTGAGATACGGTCCTTCCAGCCATTATGTTCTGGGGACCTCTTACGCCCTAGTACCAGTTTGGAACAAGTGTCTAAGGCTTTCATTCTGACCTCATTAATCAAATGCCTCATCTCTCCACTGCGGGTACTCCCCTGTGGCAGCCCCACCCCCCACCCTCCCATACATCTGACAGCCACAGCTTCAGTGCCTTTTCATATAGATTTTCTCTTGGAGGTTCAGAATGGATTTGCATTCCCAAATATATTCACTGGAGCTTAGGCATTAAAGTCAAGCCCTTTTATGTTCAGAAAAAGAAGGGCAAGCCCCAAAGGATGGCCATAAGCATGTTTATAAAAGATACTCCACATTGGTCTTCTCTGTTAAGCACCAAACTTGCCCTGTCCTGCCTAGGTATCTCGTGAAAGCTCCAATACTCTTGAGCCATTTGCCCAAACAATGACTAATAGTATCTTTATCCAAGTATGAATCACTCTGTTGCAATGGAAAAACGCAAACCCTGAATACAGAGAACCATGGGGAAGGTTATGTAAGAGCAGGTACATTTGCAGAGGATGCAATTTGGATGAAAGTCCTTGTGCAATATTTTTTTTTTCACATTATACAATCACAGAGGAGGAAAGATTTTTGACTGAATGCCAGCTGTGGGATAACTTGCCAAGCAAAACATTGAGGATCCATTGCCAGTATCTCCAGATAATTCTTCTTGGGAAAAGAAGAGAGTCTTCCCGTGATGAATCAATGTTTTGACTTGGTGATTAATCAGAATTATACTGCAAGACCGGCCTGCGTGTTTCCTCTCACGGAATCCTGTAACCGCTTCCTCGCGGCCACGAGCTACAAAAGGGGGCCCCCCAAATTGTTTTAATTAACAACAGACCAGGAAATTGAGCCACATCTCCAGATGAGACATCTAAAACAATAGTTCCTCCTCAAAAGAAATCTGCCATCTTCTGTTCTTTAGTGTCAAGAAAGGGGCAGAATTTTTCCCAACGTCTTCAGTTTGAAAGTATTGGTTTTCCCACTTACCACTCATTCATTCACTGAGCCTCTCGTGATATTTTAGGGGAGCTTTTTAAACTTAACTTCCTATCAATAAGTCCTTCTGAAAGGAGAGTTTACTAACTTCATTGATCCCCTTTTGGCAAGCTCGCAACTCCCAGATCTGGACACATTAAATCCAGTAAAGATTTCCTAGGCTGATTCAAGAATATTCCCTCCAAGTTCAGAAAGCTTTTCTTAAACTCCAAGACAAAGAAATGAGATAAAGGAAGGAAAGGATAGGAGGGAGGGAGTTGGTGAGAAAGAGGAAAGAAATCGTGTAAAATACATATTTCCAAAACCGAAAAGACAAAACGATTCAACGAACGTATATTAACCTTTATTCTATAACAGAGACATAAATAATTGTATGAATTCATACGACCTGTACAAAAGACAAAATAAGATATTGCACTAAGTTTAGATATGGGATATTTGGATTTAATAGTAGCTGAACAGATCAATCTATACAATTTAAGGAGTTAAGGCAAAACCAGATGATACTTCAAAACACAACAGAAGGTTTGAAAAATAGGTATAATTAAAAACAAGGGTATCCCATCTCCAGTTAATGAAGTGGTCATGTCTAAGGAAAAAAGAATCCCTTAGGGTTTTAATAAAGAGGTTATTATCAATCACGTTAATTAAAGTAAGCAATAAAGTATAAGATTTCTTGTGGAGGAGAGCGGTTTCGTGGGGGTTTGAGGATTGAGCGCTTAGAATTTGGGTGAGCAACTTTTTCTGTTAGATTTATGATCTACTCTTCCTGTTAGAAAATATAACTTGGAAAATATGACTCTTTCACATATATAATTAAAATACAACTATGAAGCATTCTTTTTTACTTTAAGGAAAGTCATGTTGGTGAGCTCAGAGAGAAAATGTTCGGGCAAGCCGTTACCCTATTTGCAGAGAAGACACAAAGCCAGCAGTTACCTTAAGAGAACCAAACAAACTGATTCCAAAAGAACCAAAACAAGTGTAACCAGTGTATCAACACAGCACACAACTCTTTGGCAGTATCCCACTAATTGTTGCTTGAAGTCAGAACTTTTCGAAAGTTCTCAAATTCTCAGACCTGGCTGCTGGTCTTTGAAAATGAAAGAAACAAAATGCCACATCTGCAACGAATTCAGGAAATTAAATTCAGAATAAACTTTGCAGACAGCTTTTAATTGTTACACTTAAGCGTAGATAGGTATCGACCTCTGTGAGTCCCGATCCAAGACTGAAACACACACACACACACACACACACACACACACGTCATCTGTGGAGCCTGGTACTGGTTCAGACAGGTCTAGAATCCTTAAAGAGAATCCATGTTCACCCATGAGAAACCAAGAAAAGACATCAATCCGACGATGAGGAAATGACCTTCCAGAAACTCAGGGGTGGGCCGCCCCTCAAGGATGAATACCGTGGAGAAATCCATTCTATAGGGGGAAGACCAGAAAGCCAGAGAACGTGGAATACTGCCAGCCTCCAACCAAGTTACCTTTCTCCAGTTTTAGGTAAACCTTATCCTCTTTATCTAGGTAGAGCAGCACCCCATTCGTGGCTGCTTCGCGAGTAACGTCTTTATCCCCAGCAAAGGCAGATATGACAGGTTTTCCATTTAACATTAGGTTAACCTACAAGAGAAAAAAAAAGAAAAAAACACAATACTGCAAAGCGCTCACTAAAGTCAAAACAAACAAATGAATAAAACGAGATAGACACAGATGCACAGTAATAGAGAACAAACTAGGGTGACCAGTGAGGAGAGGGAAGCAGGAGGGGGAAGATAGGGGTCACAGGTTGAGAGGTACAGACCACTCTGCATCAAATTAAGCTACAAGGATATAGTGTACAGCACAGGGAAAGATGGTCATTATTATATAATAGCTTTAAGTGGAATATAATATATAAAAATATTGAATCACTATGTTGTACACTTGAAACCAAAATAATATTCAACTGTACTTCAATAGAAAGAAAGAAAGAAAGAAAGAAAGAAAGAAAGAAAGAAAGAGAGTGAGAGAGAGAGTGAGAGAGAGAGAAACGAAGGAAGGAAGGAAGGAGGGAGGGAGGAAGGAAGAAAGTCAGAGCATCTACAAGGGATGAGGGCAGGGGACTAACAATGTCTAAGACGACCAACCTGGTAAAATATCTGCTGTTCAGCAAATACAGCCCTTTCCTTACAAACGAGCAGACTGTGCTGGCTAAACTTAGTATGATCTTACTGAGTGGATCTTGTTTAATTAAAAAATTTTAATTTCTCCCAGAGAAATTTCCTTAAATGTCCACAAAAGAATACCATCCGCAGAGACAACCTAGATATATGAAAACCAGCTTCCCTTCAGCACATAAATCAAGCTTTCTATTTTATTTACCTCTTGTATTCAAGAGCAATTTTTTGGCAATGAAGCAAGCCTGTGGCTTCATTTTTATGCTAGTAAAAAGAGCCCCAGTGCCTTTTGCTCTGATCAACCCAAGCATGGCAAGATTCTAGCAATATCCTTGCAGGTTTACTGAGACAAGCAGTGTTAAAAATCAGTTGAAATTGTGGACTATGTGTATGTGTGGTGGTTTCTTTTTCTGTTTTCCCTGATAAGAAATGTGTATTAAAAATAATAATCACCACTACTGCTGAAGATTTTAATGATGGATAATTAACAAAGAATCAATTCATACTTATTCACTTCTCTCCATACTACAATTTTGATTACACTGTGTTAAACATTACATAAATATCTAAATATTGAGGCTTGCAAAAAGCTTTTCCATGGAAGTAAATCTGTTGACTACATACTCATTCGTGTTAAAAATAATATTGAATAAACTAGCTCTGAGGCTAATCAATTTATCTATTGACTAGGATATATAAAGTATATCTGGAGTTCCCGTCGTGGCGCAGTGGTTAATGAATCTGACTAGGAACCATGAGGTTGCGGGTTCGATCCCTGCCCTTGCTCAGTGGGTTATGGATCCGGCGTTGCCATGAGCTGTGGTGTAGGTTGCAGACACGACTCAGATCCCGCGTTGCTGTGGCTCTGGCATAGGCCAGTGGCTACGGCTCCGATTCGACCCCTAGCCTGGGAACCTCCATATGCCACAGGAGCGGCCCAAGAAATAGCAAAAAGACAAAAAAAAAAAAAAAAGTATATCCTAGTATGTATTCTATCATTCACATGGACATTATATATAATACAAACATTGAAACATTGAACACATGATAAAAAAGTTATCCTAGAGTTCCTTAGACATGTATTGGTGTTACTGAGTGTTAGCATATTTTAAGTTTGTAGGAACTAGCTTCATCATTGTCTTTGAGGGTGAAGTTCAAGCCCATCCCTTAGAAAGCATAACACAAAATATGCATTACACAAAATATATTAATTATGGAATTGCAATTGGTAAGAATTCACCAACATCAGAGTAACTGAGGATAAACTGCTTAAAGCATAAGCCTTTCTTTAAAAGTATATCAAATAATTGTTCCTTCATAGATTTATCCTCAGTGGTTAATTGTAGCTCATAATTTTTAATGATGACAGCAAATTTGTTTTATTTAACAGGTACTTGATTTCTTAAAAATTTTGGCCATGCCCATGGCATGCAGAAATTCTAGGGCCAGGAATCAAACCCCTGCCACAGCAGTGACCAGAGCCATAGCAGTGACAACACCAGATTCTTAACCCCTTGTGCCTCCTGGGAACTCCTATTTAGTAGGTACTTGTAAAGCTCTGATAGTCTTACTAGCTTTTTTTTTTTTCTTACAATTTCAAGTCATTTCTGCACATGTTTTAAAAGCAATCCAGATCCTAGAAAAAGATTTGTGTCACTGAATTTTTACTGTGTTTTTTAAGCAATTGGTTGTCATTAAGGTAACAAGTTCAATAGTTTACTTTTCTATAGGCTTCTTGTCATATGCCTTAATAGGTGTTCTTGGAAATTGTTTCAAAAATAAACTATTATAAAGATGGTTGTTAATTTTTTACAACAAAAACACATCTCTGGGGTAAATACTTAAATACATAAGCCACTACCAATACACACGGTTGTGTGGGATAGAGAAGGAACAGTTCGAAAGACATACCTGGATTGTTTGGCTCTGGTAGACTTTAATTACGTGAAAACTGAAACTGTAAATTCCTTTTCTTGGTGCTACAAAGACAGACTCCAGGGTGAAAAAATTACCCACATTTACTAGGATCTACAAATGAAAAGAACAAATAACAGTAAATTATGACAACATTCTCCTCTGTAAGTAAAATGTCTTCTTCCTTCCTTTTTCTTTCTTTCTTAAGAAAGAAAACTACCTTAAAAACCCATAAGAAATACAACATTGATTTCTATTCCTTTTTTCATTAGTGACTTGGAAAATGGATTTCCACATGGGAAGATTCTTCTGTCTTTTAAATGGCATGGGAAAAAATTAAGTAACAGCTTAATATTCATGCCTTCATTTCCAGCAAGGCCCAAGGGCTCTAGAAACATCTAGAAACTCGAGGGCTTATAAATATTAGCTTTACCTTGAGAGTCAGATAAAAGGCATCAGCCGTATATTTATAGGCCCACCCTCTATGAACATTCAGTATGTCCAGAGGTGACGTTTCCTAGCCAGCCAATCAGCATCCATGGGCTCTCTGCAGTCATTCCTGGACGCATCACACAGAGGCCTGGACACTCCCTCCACCGTGTGACATAATCCATGACACTGAACAGTTGGTGCACAGAGTGATCTGAATGCCTGGCCCTCCTCTGAGCCTCCGCCAAAGCTCTGCTAAGGTCCATGGCCATTTGTTTCATTCCAGTCCCATCTAGGCTTAATTATAATATTTTGGCAATGACTCAGCCTTTACAGGCTGCCAAAGAGTAGACTGTGAAGTAAATGGCCTTCTCGTGGTCCTCCCACTGTTAGCCACTATCCCCTTATAATTACCTGCTCTTTATTTAAAGTTCAAGGGGCAAAAATGAAGGGTGAAATAAAGCACTGGTTCCCAAGAAAACAACAGTGCATTCTGTATTCCAAGCTGTGTGGCCTGGCTCTGTTGGTTATGAGAGTAGCTCTGAATTTCAAGAAGTGAGCTCTAAGCTAAATGTCACATAGGTACATGCTTTCCTACGAAAAAGAGTGAGAACGTACAGGTGTGTGTGTATGGGGTGTGTGGGGGGGTAACTAGGGTTTCTTCCATGTCTCTCGAAGAAATAAACCTATAAGTGGCATTCAAAAAACTAAATGTCCTTATAAAGATACAGTGCCTCTGTATCAATGACAGTCTGCTACTATCTCTTTTAATCACTATATTCATGCTAATACTAAGCCTTTTGCATAATTCCCTAAAGACATACTATTACCTCTGAGCAATGTACCAGAATACAGTGACGGTCAGGTTGATGTTCCAGGCTCAAATCCCAACTTAAAACACGTGTGTATTATTGCATTCTAAGATTATACCTTTTTCCAAGGAAGCATCAGATTTCTTTCTCTGATGCAGTGATCAATGATCTTACAACAACAAAACACCAGCAAGGCAATAATCCCCAACAGAGGTTTTAGGAAGATTTGTTTAAGTACATTTGAAATAATTTGAGGTACTTAGCAGGGACTTCCTGAATCAGATACAAGCAGCAGAATTCATTAGCAATAGTGGAAATGGCTGATTAGTGTTGACTACACATAAGGCTGGATGTTGACTCTACACTGTAATTAGAGCATCCAGGCACATCGAGATTTATAACTAAATGTGTCTCCTTGTCTCGAAGATACATGACCCCCCAGAATGAAAAAACAAACCCTTCTCCTCTTCTAATTGACAGAAAGGTCATTGAAAAGAATCCACTGTAGAGGACAGCATGATGTCCACAGTATTTAATTAATGCACTGAAATACAAACCAGGGGTTGTGCCAGACTTTATTTCCATCAAGATGGAAAATACTGCACCAAAACCCCAAAGGAGCTGCTTAATTCTTTCAAAATGATAGCTACTCGATAGTAAGCCCCAGAGAGGCATTCTCTGTCTTTGGCCAGCTGGAGAGTACATTCCTTGGGAATAAATAAGTAAGGAATAGAAACGTCACCTCATCCCTTCCTTGGCACAGCCGCAGCTCCACTTAACCTGTGCTCCTGCACGTGTGGCACACAACTGTGAACTACAGAAAGGACTTTGGAATTCAAAAGGCTCCGGGTGCTGCTGGTTTGAAATGATGACCCCGGAGTCTGTTTTCAGTTTTAAGACTCAGTGCTAAGCTGCTATCCCCGGGGTTTCTCATCACCCAAACCCCAGAGCTCCAGGTCGCTAAAAAGATGCCCCAGCATTCATCAGTTCCTCCTCCATCCCTTATCCTCCTCCCCCCCAAAGTCTGTCTTTCCCCACTAATCTGCAGGTCTCTGAAAAGCTAGGAACCCGGGGAAGGGAGAACAACTCCCCAGCGCTTCCCTCGGGGAGCTCAATGCAGTTGCCCAATTCCTTTTCCTCTCCTCCTCCGCAACTTTTCTCCAAGTACCAGAGAAGGGCTTTCAGCTGCAGCGGCGCCTGCAACGTGTGCGGGGATCCGGGCGGCGGAAAGCTGGGCGAGACCTGACCCAAACCACAGCTCTCCACCCTCTTTGGCCACCAGCGAGATCTCTGCAGAGAGTGTGGACCACCCCTCACCCAGCTCTTTTTGGGGGAGAAGCTTCTCCATCTGGGAGAAACGAATCATTCATCCAGCGTCCCAAAGGGTACTGAGCGCCAGAACGGCCTCGGCGGCATCCGCAAAGGAGTCTGAGCTGGGGGCCAAGTCCTGGCCAAGGGATTTGCGAGGTCCGGGGACCAGAATCCCGCCAGCTCCTATAGACCTGTTGCTGTTAAACTTGTCCTGAGCTCTCGCCGCCGGGCTCTGCGCTCCCAGACTCTCCCACCGCCCCAGCAGCACTTTCGGAGGCCAGGAGGGAATGGGGGGCGGGGGTGGTGATGGGAGAGACACTGGAAGTTTCAGATCCAGACATCCGGGGAGGTGAATGCCGAAATGATCCCCCAGACCCCAGGCCGACCAGCTTAGCCTTGAGCAGGTAGCCCGGGTCCGAGCTGCCTAGAGAGCCCACCCCCGACTCCACATACCCCGCATCCCTCGAGGTCTGACCTGATCGAAGTAAATGATGCGCGTCTTGTTGCTCATCTCGGACGGCTCGTGGTTGGTGCTCCGCACCGCCGAGAAGGCGACCTTGGAGTTAGCCGCCCGGACCGAGATCCCCAGAGGGGAGGAAGAGGAACCCTTGGAGTCCGTGGCCGGGTTCGAGTCGCACACCACGAGGCACTTGCCTTCCAGCACGATGGGCTCGGTGTCGTTCTGCGCCCAGACGGGCAGACCGGGCAGGACGAGGGCCAGCAGCACGGCCGGCACCACGGACAGCGCCCGGCGCCCGGAGCCCATGATGAGCCTCGTGGGCAGCCGCAGCCGGCTGGCGCTTCTGCTCGCCGGCGTCGCCTCCTACCCCGGGACCCCGGAGCTCGGGAAGGTGCCAGTAGCTAGATCGACAGCGCTGCAGGAACGGCGGCGGCGGCGGCGGCGCACACACTTCCACCAATTCTGTGGTTTGAAGTCAAAGTCTCCCCTCGCGCTCTCTCGCTGGTTCTGCTACCTTTGTCCTTTAAGGAGCTCATGCAGAACCCCTACCCCACCCTCCGCCCAAGAATCAGCCCTGCCTAGGGCCCCTGCACCCACCCTTGTTCCTAGGCATCTAACAGTCACCAAACCCTCACACTCACACCTCAAAGAGGAAAATGATAATAAATTCTCACCCCAACCCAAGCACCCCCAGGTATCACGGAGCAGGAAAAACGAAGGGGACTCAAAGAAGCCACGGGTAGGTGGATGCCGAGCGGTGCCGGTGTCGCTCCCGTACGCGTCTGCCTCGCGGCAGGGACCAATTACAGAGGCAGAAGGTGTTTCCCGGACTGGGAAGAACCGGAGGCTGTGTTCATGGCCAGGACGCCAGCGACTCCCACTTTGGCTTGGTCAAAATTTCCCCAAGGCTTGGTGTCTCTCGCACGTCGGCAGGTAGGCAGCGCTAGCCAGGTCCCCAGCACGGAAAGCACAGATTCGCGGGATCAGTTCCAAGGTGCAGGGCGGCTCCGCCGGCGGGGTCCCCTCCTACCTCTGCCGCTGGACCGGAGTCCCTGCGCACAACTTTCTCTGTCCTCGCGCAGCCGGGAGAGCGCGAGGCGGGCACACGCGCGCTATTTATAGGAGCGCACGTCCGGCTGGGGTTGGCTTCCAGCTCAAGCCGCCGGCTCTCGGGAAAGGGGAAGAAGGAGTGCGGTGACCCCGGCTGAGCAGCTCGTGCCCGGTGTTTAACGCACCCCTGGAACAAGCGGGGCACACAGCGCTGCTGGCTGCCAGGGTCTGGGGCCACCCCGCCCCGGGGAGCGCGCGACGCGGAGAACGCCCAGAGAGAGGCGCCCCCCGCCCTGCACCTGCCCCAGCTCCTCGCCTGCTCGCCTCCTCTTCCGTCTGGGCCGGAGGAGGGGGCCGCGGCTCCCCTCGCCCCTGCCGAGCACGGGACTCTGCCGCCGCCGAGCGCCCTCCGAGCCGAGCGCGGCGCTGCCAGGCCCGGATGCGGAGCTGGATGGGCGGCAGCAGCCTGGCGCAGCGCGCTGCTTGGGACCTGGGGACCCGCGCCGCCGTCCCGACCGCGCCTGGCCCAGAGCCTGCCTCACCAAGCTCTGGGGCCTGGGGAGCTCCGGGAGCCTTGGGGCGGACCAAAGCCGGTGGAGGCCGCTGGGGGGAGGTGCCTGAGGCCTTCGGCTCTGGGAAGATGGGCTCGGAAACCTCAGGGCACGCCTTCCCATCCACACCGCGAACCTTCCCCAGGCAAGGCCAGAAAAAGAGAGAGGGAGTTTACTCAGCAAGAATCAGTCCTCTGAAACCTTACCCCTAAAAAAAAAAAAAAAAAAAAAAAAAAAAAAAAAGCCAATCCCCCTCCTGAGAATCCAACACCTCTCTCAATGTGCTGCGCGCCCCCCGACCCAGTGCCACCCTATTGCCATCTTGGCTTCTGATTGGCATCGTTAATCTTCCTCTTCCGTAGCCACCACTAGGAGGGAAAGGTTTGTCTCTGTCTGACCAGCTGTGTGAACTTGGCCAGGTCACTTACTCTTTCTGAGAGGGAGGGACTCCACCAATTAAGGTCCCATCAGCCCTCCAGTTCTTTGATGCTTTGGGGTCACATCACTCCCTTCCCAAATTTCCTTTAAACTCCCAGCTGCCAGGGGACAAGACCCACATCTTTAATCAAAACAGCCTCCCTGGAGTTCCTGTCCATGGCTCAGTGTTAACGAACCCGACTAGTATCCATGAGGACGCAGGTTTGATCCCTGGCCTGGCTCAGTGTTAACGAACCCGACTAGTATCCATGAGGACGCAGGTTTGATCCCTGGCCTGGCTCAGTGGGTTAAGGATCCAGAGTTGTCTCGAGCTGTGCTGTAGATCGAAGATGTGGCTCAGATCCCGAGTTGCTCTGGCTGTGGTGTAGGCTGACAGCTGCAGTTCCGATTGGATCCGTAACCTGGGAACTTCCATATGCTGTGGGTGCGGCCCTAAAAAGACCAAAAAAAAAAAAAAAAAAAAAAAAAAAATCACTATCAGACATTCAGAGCTCCTAGAAATGTACTGACTCATTATTCATCGAAGGGTGTTTGTTGAACAACGCCTCCTAGATGGATGGCATCCTATTCCTTCCTGAGAGAGGAACATCCTCCTTAGCATGGATTCGAGCCCCTCCACCACACAGGTCAGACTTGCACCTCATAAGGTCCTTGTGGGGGGAGGGGGGGAGCCATAGCACCACACTGCAGCTCCAATTGTTACAAGCAGAAGTATTCCTACTGGTTGATATTTCCCCAGCCCTTATCTCCCTATAATCTTGCAACTAAAGACTTGGTGCCTGCAGTCAAAGAAGCCTCCAGATTCTGCTCTGGTGGGACCAATATCACTTCTGATTGGCAGGTGCTCTTGCTGTGCTGTTTGTAACATTGTTGCATGTCACCAATCTAAGCCACAACAAAAAGGATGAACTGGTGCCTTCTGAGGGGCTGGCCATCATTTCCCCCACCCCAAGGCTCAAAGAGCTTTTCACCAGAACCCTTGTGGCGTTTTGTAACTCTCTCCTCCCTTCTGTGACAGTCGGCCTGGATAGCAGCTACAATGTCTTCTCATTTGATGCTGCCTTTTGAGGATAGGGGCTGGATCTAATTTGGTTCACCCTTTTCCCCTGTAAGGGTAAGTACTCTGCCTTCCTTGTCCAAAACAGCTCTTTAGTAACTAAGACGTGGGCTGTGCGATTTCAGGCTGGAAAGCATTTAAGGGAAGAAAAAAAAGAAAAAAGCTCTGTTGATTATAGAGTTGTTAAATAGTCAATAACACAGAGTTGGCTTCTCTAACAACCCCAATATATTCTCTCTGCATCCTTTTCTTCTCTAGGGATCTTTCTTCCTGAAAGAACTCAGATTTAAAGAAACTTCTTCCCTCCTTCCTCTTTTCTTCTCCAAAAGTACTTATTTTGCAGCCCCCAAATCCAGCAGAGCAACCATATTAGGGACTCAATCATTGATTGCAAAATGACTGAATGCTCCACATAGAGTGTTATTATCAGTCATTCACCTTATAGTATACACTGGCTGAAATGAATCTCTCCCAATAATTTTTTTTTCTTTTTAGGACCACACTTTCAGCATATGGAAGTTCCCAGGCTAGGGGTTGAATAGGACCTGCATCTGCCAGCCTACACCACAGCCACAGCAACGCAAGATCTGAGCTGCATCTGCAAACTACACCACAGCTCACAGCAATCCCAGATCCTTAACCCACGGAGGGAGGCCAGGGATGGAACCCACAACCTCATGGGCTCATATCCACTGAGCCACAATGGGAACTCCTCTCCCATAAAATATAAATGCAAACCCTCTTAGGTAATTAAAGATGAAAGTCTTGATTCTTTACTAAAAGATGTTCCCTTAGCCAGGGTGTTCTGAAGATGTGAAACACATTTTCTTTGACTCCTACTAAGAGAATCTATCTGACGTTATAAATCACAGGGTCCTGTCTCCCTTTCCCACCACATGTGACTGAACAAAGATAGCCCCTGGGTTCTAGGGCTACCAATCCATTTGATACCAGAAATCCATGACTTGTGTGTCCTGTCTCAGCCAGATAAGATCGGGCTGCTAGATTTTCTTTCTCTAGGATCTGAAAGAAACACAGAGATGGTTTCCAGTAAGCACTGGGTCCTAGAAGAGAGGTCTCTAGTCTCCCAAACCGGCTATTGAAGGGCCACGTGCAAGTAGAAGCAGAGGATAATGCTGGAAGAAATAAAAGGACTGATCACACTTGGAGACAGAGGCCGATTCTCTGCCTTCTGAAAGATGGAGGGAGCGAGAGAGTGAACAGTGAATCTCCAGTTCCTTGACCGCTACTCATAAGAGGTCCAGCAACACTGTCTTTTGACCTGGAGTTTCTTGAGAGCTTCCTGCCTCCTCGTAATAAAGCTCATTTCACTCGAGCTAGTTTTAGTAACCTACTACTGTTCCTTGCCATCCAAAATCCTCATTAGAACAATGTCCCAGAAATCATGCCACATAAGCCCATGCATCTCCTGCCAAGAGACATGAACAAATCCAATCCCCTGCCTATGGGAAATGTTTTCCTAACAATGTGGGAACGGAAACATCACCTGCTCCCCACCCCTACTCCAGCCCCAGCATCCGGGGGTGGGGGGGCTGCGGGGGAGAGAAAAAGGATCAAGTCCAAGTTTCATTCCAGGCACAGCACAGATCTGCTCCTCCTTCTTTCTTCCCTTCCTTCCCTCCCTCCTTCCTTCTTTTGCTGTTAGAGATGTACAATTAAAAAAAACCTGTTTGTGATTTTGTGGCCAGATGTTTCACTTTTCTGAGATTCCTAGATTGTACCTGATGCTAGGAATTTTGCTACTAGACCTCTAGGGATTTCACTTCTCTGCACTAAGACTCCCCTTAAATGAGTAAAATAAAATAAAATCTGAACTGGTCTTACATAGGAAACCAATACTCTGGCGGTCAGTAAACCCCACCACTGCTTGTCTGACCATTCCTTAGAGAAACCAAGTTTCAAGCAAGCCCTAGACAGCAAGGACCCAAGAACAATTTTCTTTTCTGAAAGAAACTGTCTCAAAGAAGGCAAAGACAGACACACAAGGCATTCAGCTCTAAAGGCCTTGCCTGAAAAAGAGCCCCGAGGTTGAATGAAAGAAGACTCCATGCATCAGGGGGCAGACAGAGCCTCTGGGCAGTGATGCAGAAGGTGGAAAGTGGGGCCAGGGGTGGGCAGTGAGACCCACGTCACAGCCAGACCAAAGCCCACCGGGTCACTTGATCACCCTTTTCTCTCCTTGGGGATAGTTAGCAACCCAAGCAAATGTTATTCGTCAGGGGAAAATAAGTAGCTTTAGGAGAAAAAGGCTCTGTGAACAACCAGCCCGTGAGTTCTAAACGTTTCAGAGCAGTGCGGAGTAAATTCTCCGGACTCCCTTGGGAAACAGCCAAATTATCGACTTGTGTGCGACGGCTGTCTTTGCGGGTGGAACTAGAAGGATGGTTTAAACATCCTTTCTCATGGATTTTATAATTTAAAAACAGTTAGGGATGGTTCATCCACAAGGTCCTCCAACTGCCACATTAGCCAACAACTTGCATGTCTAAGACGACCATGAGCAGTGAGACGCTGGGGTCCCGGGGCAGACAGATTTTGACGCCCCCACAACACCCTGTGCTTGTCCCAGTCATTACGCTTATCCTACTTTCTGGAACTCGTTGATTTATTTATTGTGTTCGCCATAGATTATCAACTTCCTGGGAGCACAGAATTTAGCAGAGACGCAGTAAGCAATCAATCAATAAAATAATTTATCATTGCTTTTATTTCTCACAGGGGAAATAATAATACCATTTACTCACTATAAATATGATAGGAAAAGTAAAATTCTTTCCAAAAAATTTGGAGCCTTGGAGTGTTTTGATTTTTTTGTTGGAATAGCGATAACTTAATGTTTTGTTAGTTTCACGTGGAGAGCAAAGTGATTCAGTTTACATATATGTATTCTTTTTCAGATCATTTTCCATTTTAAGTTATTACAATATATTGAATATAGGTTCCCTGTGCTATACAGTGGGTCCTGTTGTTTATCTATTTTGTATATAATAGTGTGTATCTTGAATCCCAAAGTTCTAATTTATCCCTCCCCCCTTTGCTCCCCTTTGGTAACCATATGTTTGTTTTCCATGTCTGTGAGTTTGTTTCTGTTTTGAAAATAAGTTCATTTGTATCATTTTTTTTAGGTTCCATGTATAAGTGATATCATATGATATTTGTCTTTCTCTGACTTACTTCACTCAGAATGATAATCTCTAAGCCCATCCATGTTGCTGCAAATGGCATTGTTTCACTCTTTTTATGGCTGGGTAATATTCCATTGTACAGATATACCTCATCTTTGTCCAGCCATCTGTCAGTGAACATTTAGGTTGCTTCAGTGTCTTGGCTATTGTAAATAGGGCCGTAATGAACATTGGGGTGCATGCCTCTCTTGGAATTAGAGTTTTCATCCTTTCCTGATATATGCCCAGGAGAGGGTTTGCAGAATCATATGGTAACTCTATTTTTAGTGTTTTAAGAAATCTCCATACTGTTCTCCCAGTTTGCTTTCCTATCCATAATGAAGGGGGGGGGGGTGTCCCTTTTTTCCATACTCTTTCCAACATTTATTATTTGTAGACTTTTTGAAGATAGTCATTCTGACTGGTGTGAAATGACACCTCATTGTAGGTTTGATTTGCGTTTCTCTAATAATTAGCAAAATTGAGCAACTTTTCATGTGCCTGTTGACCATCTGTAGGCCTTCCTTGGAGAAATGTCTATTTAGGTCTTCTGCCCACTTTTGATCCCAAATCAAAAATGGGATTTTTTTTTCATTTGATTTTTTTTTTTTTTTTTGATAGAGGGCTTGAAATGCTTAGTCTATGCTTAGGTACTAAGAATGGAAGTCCAGTGAGGCAAAGGGGGTTTATTGGAAGGATCCTATCGTGTAAAGTCCAAGGGCAAAACTGAACCTTGGCAATGTAATGAAGCTTTGTGGATAATCCAAAATATTGCCTTTCCTCTGCCTACCTATCTATCTATCATTTATCTCTCATCTATCTATATATCTCTCCCTTTGGCACACTGCAATATTCTTTTGCTCACTGCAATCTAGCTTTCTCTGAAGCCTCCATGATATGCAATGGCAACTGACACTCCCAAATGTTGCATATAACAGATCCATCCACCCAAAATCTCAGGGAAAGGACTCAGTGCCTCATCCGGGATCACATGTACACCCCCTGCAGTGCACACGCAATGATTCCTACAATCAGGTACGTGGAAAATTAGAGCAGGATCAATTCCTAAAAAATGAAGGTCAAAGTACAGATTAATTTGTAATGTGTGATTCCATGTTAGCAGACGGTATGTGTACATAGATGTGGGTATGTTTGAATAAGCAAAGAAAAAGATGAAAAGCCAGACACCAAATTGTCAACATTAGAGAAACGGAATAAAAGGAAAGGAAACTCTATTAATTTTACTTCAGCTGTTTGTTATTTGAATGGTCACAGCAATCATATATTACATAATGATTCACCTTTACTACAGTTTTTTAGAGGAAACGGGTGCCAAGAAGACCATCCAATAGGAGTCTGGACTTTTTTTCATAATTTAAACTTAATTAAAGTTTGGAGAGAAAAGGAAGCAACATTCTTTCTCATAAGCAGCATTGGTTGAACAGCAATTTCTTTTCTTTTGTTATATTGATCCAACTCTAAAAAATCATTCAAAGTCCAGGAAGATGCCCAGACATATAAAACCTCCCAGCCTACATTAAAAAAAAAAAAAATTACACTGCAACTGGTAAAGCTCATGAGTCATATCTGATTACATTTCAGATTCAACTTGGATCTGTAGTTATATAATATGTTAGCACCTGGGAAGCCCTGGCTCAATGGCAGGTCCATGATATGGGCCCAGACACGTTAGTTTCTGTTGCCTACATGAAGGGGATCTGAATGTCCAGTCCAAACCAAGAGCTTCTACTTGTAAGAATCTTCTGGGAGGCTTCTCATCAGGGCAGTCTCTCTGGCCCTACTCTGAGACGATAGTTCTGCTCTGAACTGGGAATTTGTTTATTAAACAGCACCTGGGCGACTCTGAAGCAGAGGCTGCATTGACTTTGTAGATGGTGGAGCAGCACATCCACCAAAGGTTCACGTGCAGTCAGGTGGATTCGCCCTTTGGTTGAAAACAGAGCCTTTAGAACCAGCTTCATCTGCTGCTGGCCTTACAACCATGGGAGAAAGTACAGACTTCTGCCCGGAAAATCACAGTCATAAAAACAATGCCCCATCTGTAGTCCATGGTGGGGCTTGAACAAGGAAACATAGCAGGGTGCTTAGCACAGTGTCAGGCACACAGGCAGTGCTCAATTAAAGGTATTGACTATTATCATTAACTTATGGCATCTATTCATGACTAGAGGTGAGGGTGTGTGGTGGGGCCCTGGACCAAGACGCACAGCTGGCCACAGCTTAACCTCACGGACCTGATAGAGGAGAGGGCAGCGTGCCCAAGTGTGAGACAGACTCAAGGGCTAGAGAACCCAGTGCAGAGACAATAACGGAAGACAAGTTTTGGGGGCAAGCCATCGCCAAGGGAGGAACACCTGGGTTCTAGAGTGATGAGGCCGAAGTGAGTTAATCTGCAGTCATTCTCCCTGGCTGAAGCTCCCACGTGAGGCTAAGACACCCAGCATGTTGTGAGCTTCCTGCAAAGGATGGGCAAAGAGTTTCGTTTTCTCTTTATTTCTCTTTTTCTCCTGAAAACTTTTGTTGATGTTATTACTTATGGAAAACTTTTTTTCGTTTTTTAAAGTTTTGTTGCAGTGTAGTTGATTTACAATATTGTGAAGATTTCTGCTGTACAACAAAGTGATTCAGCTCCACGTGTAGTTTTCTTTCTTTTCTTTTCTTTTATTTCCCTTTCTTTCTTTCCCATTGTCTTAATCATTGGGTCTTATTCAGACTATCTGCAAGACACATTTAGCAGCAATAGATTTTCCCACTTGAAAATCGTACAGAACGTCAAGAACGGGTGGCCAGCAACAGTCATCACAGCAACAGAGGAACCAGAAAGCCACGTACGGATGGCAGAAAAATACCTGAGCCAGACAGAGGTATCTTAAGGAGCTGGTAGTCCAACTAGTTATTTGGCATTATTATTATTTAATGTCTGGAGGGTCCTAGACATTTTTAATTTTCCTGACTTTAACTGTGTGTATTGGAGTTCCTGCTGTGGCTCCATGGGTTAAGAACCTGACATATTATCCATGAGGATTCAGGTTCAATCCCTGGCCTTTCTCAGCAGGTTAAGGATCTCATGTTGCTGCAAGCTGCAGTATCAGTGGGCTTGGATCCAGCTTTGCTGTGGCTGTGGCGGAGGTCGCAGCTGCAGCTCCAATTCAACCCCTAGCCTGTGGAACTTCCACATGCCACAGGTGTGGCCATAAAAAGAAAACATACAAACAAAAACAGTGTGCATCTTGAGGGGAGAGAGAGAAATAGCTTCAGTCCACAAGGGAACCCTCCTCTCCACTGCCCTCTGTGCCCCCTGCCCGGGTGAGTGTGCAACGGGAGGCGGGAATCCGCAGAGACCCCTGATAGGCTCAGTGCTTGCTGCCTCTCTCGTATGAGCATCCTGTGCAGTGGCGTGTGACGCTAGTGTTTAAAGAGCAGTATTTTCCTACCACATGGCCACTAAGGAAGTAAGCCAACCACTTTATCTGGCTCTCCTCTGAAGAAATGGCAAATCTGTTCTGACTCTGAAGGAAAAGCAGCTATGGGCTGCCTGAGAGCTGCTGTGTCAGCCTCGGTGGTAAGGATTCCAAGAGGACTTTTCAAGGCACCTCTGACCCTGAGGGGTTTCCCTTGTACACTAATTTCAGGAGCCCGCCCTTGAATACAAAGCAACTTCAAGAGATTTTTCCGTCTGTTTGGGGAAACCTCAACTGCTGGTAATGTCTCCATTCGCCTGCCACCACTCATCTGCGCGCAGTATCTTACTACCCGCATCTCACCGAGGAGAAAAGAGAGGGGTCTGAGAGGCTGCTGCCACAGGGCTGGATTTGACTGCAGGACGTCGGGCTTCCTGTCCAAAGTCTCCCCCCAAACCACACAGGACAGGTCGAAACAAAAACACAAGGGGCTTCTGGTATGTTCAGAACTACTTTTCATCACTTGATGAACCAAATGCAGATGAGAAACTGACTGTACTCCAAAAATATTATAATTAGTAGAGGGCAAGCAGAATGAAACAGGGCAGAAGAAGAAAACAGGCTTCAATTAAGAGAATTTTTAATAAGAGCTATCGACCCTAAACCCAAGGTGGGGAAATATATATGTATATACACAGAGACATATATATGTACACACATATTATATATACATTGAAATGTATAATATATACACAATATACAGTATGCTTCATACATATTATGCATTAGATAGGTGGCTATATCATCTTATGACCTTCTCATAGCTTTATAGGCTTTCCATTTACAGCTCTCCCCAGAGCAATTGTACATTTATTATCTTGTTATTTGACTCAAACTGTCTTCTCTGCTATGCTGAGTTCCATGAGGGCAGAAATGGGCTGTTTTGACAGAGGCATGGATAAAGAAGATGTGGTGCATGTATGCACTGGAATATTACTCAACCATGAAAAAGAACGAGATAATGCCATTGGCAGCAACATGGATGGACCCAGAGACTATCATACTAAGTGAAGTAAGTCAGATAGAGAAAGACAAACATCATATGATATATATCACTTATATGTGGACCATTCTAAAATGATACAAATGAACTTATTTACAAAATAGAAACAGACTCACAGACATAGAAAACAAACTTATGGTTACCATAGGGGAAGGTGGGAGGGAAGATAAATTATAAGTTTGGGATTAACAGATACACACTAGTAAACATAAAATAGGTAACAACAAGGACCTACTCTATAGCACAGGGAATTATACTCAATATCTTTTAATAACCTGTAACGGAAAAGAATCTGAAATAAATATATACCTGCAGCATATGGAGGTTCCCAGGCTAGGGGTCAAGTCGGAGCTGTAGCTGTCAGCCTACACCACAGCCCAGCAGCTCAGGATCTGAGCTGCGTCTGCGACCTACACCACAGCTCACGGCAATGCCAGATCCTTAACCCACTGAGTGAGGCCAGGGATCGAACCCACATCCTCATGGATTCTGGTCCGGTTCATTAACCACTGAGCCACGAGGAGAACACCTGAACTTTGCTGTACTCTTGAAACTAACACAAGTATTGTAAGTTAACTATACTTCAATAAAAATAAACTTAATTTTTTTTTTTTTATTTTCCCACTGTACAGCAAGGGGGTCAGGTTATCCTTACATGTATACATTACAATTACAGTTTTTCCCCCACCCTTTCTTCTGTTGCAACATGAGTATCTAGACATAGTTCTCAATGCTATTCAGCAGAATCTCCTTGTAAATCTATTCTAAGTTGTGTCTGATAAGCCCAAGCTCCCGAACCCTCCCACTCCCTCCGCCTCCCATCAGGCAACCACAAGTCTCTTCTCCAAGTCCATGATTTTCTTTTCTGAGGAGATGTTCATTTGTGCTGGATATTAGATTCCAGTTATAAGTGATATCATAGAAGCAGGCTGCTCTTTGCCCATCATCACTGATCCCCCAGAACCGTTCCTGGCTTGTTAGATGTCAGTTGACGTTAACAAAGTGGTGTGGCCTAGATTTGAGCTGTATTTCCCATTACAACACTAGACAGTTTCAAAAATTAACTTGAGTTTTCTCTGCTTCTCACGCATCATCCACGATGTGTAACAAGTCATCCTTCTGTACCTGGACGCTTGCTATGTTTCTGGGGAAAGGGCTGTGAAGAAGCCCTTCCTTTCCCTAGAATCCCACATGCACAGCTGTTCCTGGTTTTCTCTTCCCCGTGCTGGGCTGTATCTTAACTTTTGGCCATACTACCAGCTCCGCCACTTTATCTGCCACTGGCATTGTGAGAACGCTTGTTCTTTGCTAAGGTTGTGGGTTCAGTGAAGCAAAATCTGCCGTGCTTTGTCCTTTGCCAGCTAATTGGGTACCTGCAGGATTCCAGGAACCGATCCAAGGGGATGGGCTATGGCTTCTGAATCCATTGGCTTCTGGCTATTTCGGCTGGCTGTGAGCATCCCAAATGACAAACAATACACCAACTCACTTGCCTTTCTTGGCCATCTGTCTGTTGGCTAAATAGCTACCTCGTGGAGAGACTAACTCATCACTTAGGCAGCTGGTGTTCTGGCGATGGACTGAGCTCAACAACTTCTGGGCTGGGGCCAATATTTCTTGACCACAGAAAAAATAAATAAATTTCACAGGGCTTTAAGTGAGCTTTGTAGAGTCTTTCTAAAGCAAAACAGATAAGCAAAGCCAAGTGAATGAGGAAATCGATGGGGTGTACTTTACAGCAAAGCTTTGTAAGGCATGAGTCACTTTGAATTCTCCCCCTTTGTAGCTGTGTGTCACTCTCGCTCTCGCCTTTCCACATGTCCTCCTGCTTTGCTTCTTTTCTCACCGTTTTCTTAGAATTTTTGTTCTCAGGTTCCATTCAACCAATATCTAATTAGGGCCTAGAGTAGATTAAGTGTTGGTAGAAAATTCTAGTGCCTTTGGGGGCTATAGTGGACATTTGCTGTTCTTTTAGATTATTCAACATCAGAAACCTCTTCTGTCTGGAAACCCTTCCTTCTTATGAAGCAGAGCCTGGGTCCCACCACAGAAGCTAGAAGCACCCAATACTTGTTTCCAGCTTCCCTTGTAGCCAGGGTGCAGGCATGTGATCCACAGTCTGCAAATCAGACAAACCCACCCCAGGCATGGAATGGGAAGTCTGGGAGGGGGAGCAGGGACCCCCAAGGGCCCCTTCCAGGGGAAGTGGCAGCCGGTGTAGCAATTCTGGGGCAAAAACCAGCATCACACACCCAGAGCTGGTGATGTATATGCAGCAGGCTGTGGGGTCTGTGCTCAGCAGCCACACTGTCCTGTCTTGATGGCCCCAGTTCTGCTGCAGGAGCTGTGAGCCATGGTGCCACTCTGGCTGCAGCATCTCCAACGAGGTTCTCCAATCATCTAAGACACTCTGAGAACCACAGACTATACCTTAATAAGGTCCTTTTCTACTGACATTAGCTGCTTGCAAATGTGAGTCCAGATGGATACTGGGGCTCATCAGGAGCCATAAATGAGCAACAACCGTCGGAAAGCTGCTGCACTGCCCCCACTTCAGTGTCGAGACTGAGGGGCAATGCTGATCATGACGCCCTCCTCCTGTTCCCCAAAACAGGCCGGTGAAGCAGAACCAATCAGAGGGGTTCCAGGAGGGTTTGGTATTTGGAAGCACAAGAGAAAGGGACCCTGCCTTTGTCTTCTGAGTCAGGAACCTGGACACGTCGGCCAGCTGGTGGCTGTTTTCTTTGACGGCAAGGTTGGAGAATGATGTTTGGAAAATAGGGAAGCTTAGGCAAGAAGCAGAGATGGAGGTGAAAATTTTCTGAGGTCTGCCCACTCCTAAGGGAGGCCCCCACATCAGGACTTGGCCCAGACAGAGCCCATTGGGAAAGGCAGTCTCATGGGCACGGTCTTGGCCACGTTTGGGTAGACATGGAATGCTTCCTTCCCCCAAATAGAGTCCTCCCAGCCTGTGCTGGGCTTACCATCTTGAGTGGGAATATCATTTCCTGATTCAGACTTGATGCATGCTCTTCTCTTCTGCTTGAGTGTGGGTGGCATTATGGCACGTGACTAACCCCACTGCTCTCTCTGTCCCCTGCAGGGAGGGGATGGGTACACCACAGGGGTACACAGAGGCCAATGGCCCTGCCTTGGCTGCTGTGAGGGACCCCAGTAGCTGTGGGGACCAATGGCTGATCTTTCTCGATCTCTCTGGTGAAGAAAGTGTTTTTCATGCAGTGCTTCCCTGCACTGTTTTTCTTGGCGACTCCAAGAGCAAGGTGCAGCGGGCAGAAGTCTTCAGACCTCCACCCCCAGTGATGTGCAACAGATGTCACTTGCTCATCAATAGAACCCACACAGCCTTCTTATATTAAACGGAGATCAGGTTGAATTTCTGCTTCTGCCAACCCAAACCTCTGTAGTGACAGGGTGGTCTTTTGCTTTTAACAGAAAGCGGTAGAAGGATACAGGGGCAAGTGAGTTTTCTCCATTTTGGTAATCACCACGAACATTTGCCTCTTAGCTTTTGCCTATGCTCGGCTCTATCCAAGAAGATGCTTTGATTAAGTCCCCCCCAAAAAAATGTTAATAGAAAAACTAATCTGACTCAATCCAGTGACAAGAAAGCTCTGTGTGGGTCCAAGATGTTTTGAGGATGATCAAGCAAGGACTTTAGCCGAAATGAGCCATGGTGGGGGTCAGGGGGGGATGCCCTTAAGAAAGACAATTCAAATGGTGAGATGTCATCACTAACAAGCCCTGAAAGAACCTTCATTTCCCAAATCGTTGCCCAATGAAGTAAGTCCTCGCTGCCTGAACCTCCAGGTGTTCCGTGGCTGTCGTGGGCAGCACATGAGGAAGTCGAGCCACCGATATTGAAGGGAAGGAAGAATGCTGTTCCCAGATGCACGTGGGACAAAAGATGTCCATCCAGCCTCCCAAGAGCTTCCTTCACAACAAGCAGATATGCCAAAGAAGCCAGACCTGCATGCAATTAGTGATTTTAGTTGGTTTGCCAAAGCCCCATCAAATAGCCTCTCAAAAACTCGAGTTCACAAGCTCCCATTGCCATGGAAACATCCTCATGTCAAACAGAAAAAAAAAACCCACAGGAGTTATTCTCAAGTTTTATACAAACTGTTGAATCTGTTCCTGCATGAGCATGTGTGCATGTGCTTGCTCACTCACATGCACACGCGTGCACACATGCATATACACACACACACACTCCACATGCGTCCTGGAAGAAGCCTGCCTATGCTTATCCTCAGGACTGCAGATTTACATTAAATGGCCTTTTTTTTCCAAAGGGAAATGGTTGAAAATAGCTTCTTAAAGAGGATCTACAGAAGCCACTTTGCTTTGGTCCAGTGGAGTGGGGGTGGGGGGCAAGGGACAGGGTTCTTTGATAGATGAAACGTGGAAGAGAAAAGCGCCATAAAGCTTCCTTTGCTCTTTTAGGAAGGACCCCCCCCCCACCCCCGCCCGTCCCCTTCCTGGGTTTTCATACTCGCTTCATACCCGGAACACCCCCTCCCCATCGAGCACTTGAAGTTCCCTTTCCTTTATTTCTCTTTTCATCAGCAAGTTGTGAAACTCTAACTTTCTTGGGACTAAATAAAGCATCAGTATCATAGTTCCACAGCAGAGTAGCTAATTCTATGAGAAGTGGGCAGAAATGGAACATCCACATTTTCCAGGAGTGGGTGTGGGCACTTCGTCTCTCAGGTTCCCCTAGAATTTCTTCTAGAAGACCAGCTTCCACTTTTGCTCTGTCTTTACTGCCATCACTCCGGTTAAGCCATCAGCATCTCCTACCTGGGTAGTGAAAGGCTTTCTAATCGGTCACCCTGAATCCAGGGTGGTGCCCTTATTCCATTCTCCCCACTGATGCCAGAGGGAGCTTTAAAAACTGAAATTTGACCATATCATTCCCCTGATGAAAATCTTTCTTTCGATTCCCGTTACCTGTAAGATAAAACTGGAAGTCCTCACCTTCCTACAAGGTCCACTCACTGCCAGACTCTCCACTTTCCAAGTCTAGCCACAGAAGCTGAGTGCAACCCTCCATCTTCAGCTGTGACCCTTCCCATCTCAGGCCCGTGTGCACGCAGGTCCCTCTGCCCACCTCTACCCCTACGTACGGGTCACCTCTATATTTCCTGCTTCAGGGCCACTTCCAGCCCCTCCCCCATCTGGTCCTGGAACGCCCTCACCTCCCAGAATATTAGCTTTGCTTTCTTCTTGATTGTCACAATTACAACTATCAGTTTATTTTACTTTCCAACAGTTTATAAATTCCATGAGACCTATGATCGTATCTGTCTTATTCAGAATGATCATTCCTATACCCTGCACAATGCCTAGCATGCAGTAGGAATTCAATAACTTTTTGTTGAATGAATAAGTGAATTAACTAATAGATTCTGGAAATTGATGCTCCAGCTGTAAACCCCCTAAGGGATAACTCCTTGGTGCTTCAGCCTGCTGTATTGTGTAACATAGTGCACAAGCGTAAGTCTCAAGACAAAAAAATGTCCCAAGTCAGATCTCTACTAGTCCAAAAGGTAAGTGTCCATGAGGTCCCAACTTAAACATTGTCCAGACCTCTGCCTTTAAAATGGGTGCAGGGGACACCGAACACAGGGAATAAACAAGGAGGAAAAGTTATCTTGGGAGACAGACTTAAGAACCGGGAGTGAAAGATTCCAGGGACCACATCAGGATAGATGTTAGGCATGACAGCTTAACGTAGACTCGACCTTGGCAAAGGCAGTCAAGGTCAAAGCTAACAGATTGCAGGACACAACCCCGTACAAGGTCAGGCATGATATGGGAGAATGAACAGCACAATTAGTCCATCAGCAAGTGGAGAAGAGCTTTGTGGCAAGTGCTTCAGAACTAAGTCCAGGAATGGAGAATTCAGACTGGGTCATGACCCTGACTTGGTCCCTAGAACATGGCTTAGGGACATGAGTGCTGGAAGAGAGGAGATGTGCTGGGCTGGACTTCATTCCCCAAGGTTTCCTTGATTCCTTTGGCCAGAGTCCCTCTCTCCTCCTCCAACGACCAAGAGCAATCTGCATGTACCCCCTTCACTGCACTCAGCACATTCTGACTCAGATGACACCCGCCCTTGGATCTCCAGCTGGCGCATGGAGGCTTGGGGGATCACACCTAGGAGAAGTGCCACAGGAGCAGTGCAGTATTTGACACAGCATCATAGGCTCTCCCACCTGTTTCACTGAGTTGTTATAAGGGCTACTACGTAAGATAAATTATGTCCAAATAATTCCACAAGTTGTAGATGCTCCACAGATATATGTATTACCTATATGTTCCAAGGCTGCAAGTTATTTAACATTCAAAGTCCCACATGAAATAGAGAACTACCATACAATCCAGCAATCTCACTCCTGGGCATATAGGCAGAGAAAACCATAATTCAAAAAGATACATGCACCCCTATATTCAATGCAGCACTATCCAAAATAGCTAAGACATGGAAACAACCTAAATGTCCATTGACAGAGGAACAGATGAAGAGGTGGTACATATATACGATGGAATATTACTCAGCCATAAAAAAGAATGAAATAATACCATTTGCAGTAACATGGATGAACTTAGGTACTATCATACTAAGTGAAGTAAGTCAGACAGAGAAAGATGAATATCATATGATATCCACTTATATGTGGAATCTAATTTAAAAAGTGATGCAAAAGAACTTATTTACAAAATAGGAACAAACTCATAGATTTCAAAATCAAATTTATGTTTACCAAAGGGGAAATTTGGGAAGGAGAGATAAATTAGCAGGTTGAGATTAACATTTGCACACTATTATATGTAAAATAGATAACCTACAAGGACTTACTATATAGCACAGGGAAATCTATTCAATATTCTCCATATTCTGTAATAACCTTTAGGGGAAAATAATCTAAAAAAGAATGGGAGTTCCCATTGTGGCTCAGTGGTAACAAATCTGACTATTATCCATGAGGAGGCAGGTTTGATCCCTGGCCTTGCTCAGTGAGTTAAGGATCCGATGTTGCCTTGAGCTATAGTGTAGGTTGCAGACACAGCTCAGATCCCGAATTGCTGTGGCCGTGGTGTAGGCTGGAAGCTTCAGCTCCAATTAGACGCCTAGCCTGGGACCTCCATATGCTGTGGGTATGGCCCTAAGAAAAAAAGAAAAAAAAATTTTAAAAAGAATGGATACATGTATATGTATAACTGATTCACTGTACACCTGATACTGATACAACATTGTACAGCCAATACAATGTTTTTAAAAACTGCCACATGCTGAGATGAGAAAGCAGTCTAATCTGTCTCTCTTCCTCAGAGGCTTCTCTGGGGTATGTTCAAGAATCCCAGGAGGATGTGTCTGGCTCAAAGGGTCCATCGTCATAGCTCCCACAAGCTTCTGGGGCTGGACAGTCTGAAGAGCCAAAAGCTCAGGGCTGAGGCCTCTGCTAACTAGAACCATTGCTGGGATGAAAGGCAGCCCCATCCCTTGCTGCTGGTGCCACTGTGGCTGAGCCTCATGATGCTTCTTTGGGTGTGAAGAAAGGGGTTCCTTTCTTATAGTTCTCTTCATGGCTTGGGCCCCCAAACTTAACTTCTTATTCATCTGTTCCTTCTGCTTGGATACAAACAACCATTTCCTCCAAGACACGGGGATGAAAAGAATTTCAGCGTCATGCACATACTGTCTCCAAAGAGAGCCCTCCCCTCCAGTAGCTTAGGCTTTGGTTTGGTCAAGGTCACCTTTTCAAGCTCCCTCTGCCCTAATGATAAGTTTCTGAGGCTTTTCATCTCATCTGACACCACGGCTCAAGATCCCACCCTGTGATGGGAGAGGTTTCAATAATTTTGTACCACAAGGAAAGGGGTCAAATTCTTTACCAACATCTTCTTAGAGGCCCCTGAGGCCTTACACCTATTGCTCCAACACCCCCCATAAACCTCCACCTTGCAACACCCATAGAATTGAAGTCCATACTTGCCCAAATCCCTCATCTCAGAACAATAGCTCAGTGCTTGTTTTTCATTTGTGTAACCAAAGAATCGATTCTGCTGTTTTTCAAAATACAAAGGGGGACCTAAGGTGAATTGAGGCCCCCACCCCTAGAAAAAGAGAACACCTCCCTTTTTGGTAACTGGATCTCCAAGTTCCCAAGTAAAATCTCCCCTCCACCAGGTACTTTTTACATATACATTAAGGTTCTGGAGATGTTCTCGTTACCGTGGGCACATAATAAACATCGATGCTTGAATGATGATCAAATTATAATGTTGATTAAAACAGGGGATGCAAATGGTTTAGGGCCCACTTTAGAACACTGTCATGGTTAATTTTATGTACCGACTTGACTCAGCTAAGGGATGCCCAGGTAGCTTGTAAAACATGCTGGGTATGTCTGGGAGGATGTTTCTGGAGGAGATTAGCATTTAAATCAGTGGACTAAGTAAATATCTCTTTCTCCAAAGCCAGTGGCATCAGCCCCTCCATCAGAACAAAAGGTGAGGAAAGGGGAACTTCCTCTCTGCTTGAGCTGAAACGTGGATCTGCTCCTGCCTGTGGACACTGCGGTTCCTGACTGTCGGGCCTTTGGAATCAGACCAAGACTTAGACTATGGGTCCCACTGGTTCTCAGGCCTCTGGACGCAGATCGAATTACACGATCCGCTTTCCTGGGTCTGCAGCTTGCAGATGGCAGATCCTGGGACTTCTCAACCTCCATAATTACATGAGCCAAGTCCTTTAATCAATCAATCAATCTTTCCCTCTGTGTGTGTCTGTGTGTATACAGTATATATGTGTGTAATTTTTTTTTTCATTCTTGGGAGAACCCTGGCTACTAGTAGAGATTTTGGTAGCAGGAGTGGTTCTAAAGAAAGAGGTTTTTTTTGGAGTTTGGAACAGAGAAAAGTTTATTGCAAGGGTCAAGCAAGTAGTATAAAGGAAGAGATTTTTAAAGATGAGTTTTCTGATTTGGTTGTAGAGTTTCTAGAATTGGCTCTCTAGTAAGATTAAATTTAAAGATTCTATTTCCATTAGTTAAAAAGAGCACTGACTGCCCATGGCTGTGAACTTTCAATGGAGATACGCAACATCCCTGCATGGCATAATCCTAACCAACCACTTGTAAGAAGTAAGGAGCTAAGTGATTCTGCATATGAGCTTTCTAAAATTTTTGGAACACTAAGGAAAATAATGACATTGATTGGTTGCTCCTAACGCTACATACTGGACCATGTGGTGATCAAACAAGAACACGAGCTCAGGGATCGATGACTAAATCCAACTGGTGATGCTGATGATATTGATCGTATTACCTAATTATTATAATTAATACTTATCATAAATGAATCTTATTGATAATGCTGATTAAAACAGTGATGTAAGGGTTTGGGGCCCGTATCACTCTAGTAGGAGCAAGTGTGGAAAGTAACATAATGTCTTTTCTACCAAAGGAAATCTTGGTGACTCCATTTGCTCCAGTTTTGGCGGAAACGCCTTCCTGCGACCCCCCTCCTCTTTCCCTCTTCTCCCCGTAACAATTGTTTCAAATCAGCCAACCGAGAAGAATTTGTGCCCTGACCTGACCCACGGGAAGGGGACAGGTACATCACCTGCGTTAGGGACCAATAGGGAGGGTCGTTTACTCTTTGCGCATGCTTTTTGAGCATCCATGCCCTTCTGCAGAAGTAGAGTCTTGTCGAGATCTCCCCGTGTTCATGTGTCTCATTTTTTGACACTGATGATCCAAGCCATGTCCCCAACAGCACCCATTCATTAAACAATATTTAGTCAACATCCATGCTATATTTCTTTTCAGTTACCAGATAAACAAATGTTCTTCACCCTTGCAGCCTCCAATCCATTCTCCTCACTACAAACAGAGTGACTTTTTTAAATAGCGAAATACTCTCATGCTTAGAACCATACAATGATTCTCTCTTCCCGTAAAATAAAGACACCCACCTGAAAGGCTTTGCAGGTTCTGACACCACCCCCTCCTCATCCTTGTGCTAAACAGCACGGCCTTTCCTATGGTCCCAAGTAGACCACACTTCTTCTCACCGTAGGAACTTCTCCCAAAATACCCTCTAATCCTAGAATGACCACTTCCCTCATCACTTGGTTAAATCACACTCATTTTTCCAAACCCCACTGTCCAACAGAACTTTTCTATGACGTGGGAAGGATCTAGGCCTGCACTGATATGGCAGCAGTGGCTGCTGAGCCTTTGAAATGTGACTGATGCAACTTGAGGATCTGAATTTAAAATTTTACGGAGTTCCCATCGTGGCGCAGTGGTTAACGAATCCGACTAGGAACCATGAGGTTGCGGGTTCGGTCCCTGCCCTTGCTCAGTGGGTTGGGGATCCGGCATTGCCGTGAGCTGTGGTGTAGGTCGCAGATGCGGCTCGGATCCCACGTTGCTGTGGCTCTGGCATTAGGCCAGCAGCTACAGCTCCGATTCGACCCCTAGCCTGGGAACCTCCATATGCCGCAGGAGTGGCCAAAGAAATAGCAAAAAAGACAAAAAAAAAAATTTATGTCACTTTAATTAATCTGAATTTAGAAGAGCCACATGTGACCAGTGGCTACCATATTGGATTGTGCAGCTCTGGGATTCTGATGGAGGACATTCAGTTGAAAATATCTTTTATCGCCCTCTAGCTTTAGGTAGCTATGTATGTTAATCTTGTACCTTTTCATCATAAAATTTTCCACAGAAATTCCACGTTATTAGTATGATTATTTGTTTATCTTCAATTTCCCCTCTTTGTCAGCAATGCCCAGGAAATCAAAGGTGGGTTCTGTTTTGTTCCAATACTGATCCCTAAGACCTAGTACAAGGGCCTGGCATAGAGTCGATGATATTTGTCAATCAATCGGTCAATGTGATTCTGTGACTGTATGACTGCAGAAATTCACTGCACACTTCTGAGCTTCAACTTCTTTATCTATAAAGTCTATGGGTCCCTTAAGCGTTTTGTAGATCACCTCTAAACAGGAAATTACAGAAACGTGGCACTAGGTCAAAAGTTCGAGATATTACCTGAGACCGTTTTGTCTCCCCAAAGATTTTTCCTAAAGCATTTCAGAAAATGACAGTAATTTATCGTTCGAAGACCAAATATGCTCCAAAATTTTACCAGAGCACATTTCTGCCCCTTTCATTAAGGCACACAAAATCTATACATTCCATATTTGACAATTCATTGGGGTGACCACTTATATTTTGCCTGGATTGGAAAGGTTTTCAGACTGAAAGTCAAAATCTGGGGCCTCAAAATGTGAGCAACACTCTCAGCAGTCACTCCACCTCTGATTTATGCAACCTAGCAACTAATAAAATATGGATCAGAGAGATTTAATATCAATTTATAATTATCTTTTACTTCTTATTACTTTTGGTAATAACTTCTGTAGCTTTCTCATCACACACTCGCCTTTCAGAACAAAGTAAACCACACCAAAGACACAGAAGGGCTCATTTGCCAAGCTGCAAAATAAATTGTATAAAAAGTGGAATGACGGGGGTTTGCACTGAGATAGGAAGTTTATAATAAATTTAAACTTGACAAAGGCCTTGTGTATAATACCACAGTCTACTGTCAGGATTCAGAATATAGATGCATCACAGTCATCCCCTGGACCTAGTTTAAAATCTATCCTTCTTTCCATAGGGCCCCAGTCAAGCTAAGGCCCTCCCCTGCTCTTTGCCTGGGGGAAATGCTTAATAAATGGTCTGTGGTGATGAGCTCACAAGGGTGACAACAAGGACGGCCCAGCACAATGGGTGCAGGCATAGGCACTGGAGGAAGACTGCTTCCGTTTAAAACGGGACCTCAGTTTCCCTATCTGTAAAATGGGAATAATCATTGACACCTCCAGAGTCTGCATGAGGATTCAATAAGATAATTACGTGGGAAGTGCTGGACACACTTTATACGTGTCAAAGAATATCGGCCACCTTGATGAGGATGACAGAGGAACAGAAGCTGTGTGTGGCATCTCCTTTACTCAGTGCCTTTGTAAAATAGACAATATTGTCGATAAGTTTAATGCACCACCTTTTCTAGTGGCATTAATATTTGACTTAATGGCTACTACTTATCAAGCACCCACTGACTACCAGGCATACATGACTTCACTAAACCCTCCTAGCCACAGAGGTAATCGTTGTGGTGGTAAACACAATAAAAATGATACCCAGCAATGTTTACGGGCTAATTGTGTCCGGCACGGTGACAAGACCACTTAGGTTTATCACCGCACTTTACCTCCCTCAGCAAATCTATGAAAGTAGAATGATAACTATTGTCATTTAGAGAAAATTATCTATGGTCTAGAGAGCTAAGTAACAAGTCCAAGTTCAGACCATCCATCCCTATGTGGAAAAGCTTGGACTGGAATTCAGGTGCATCTAACTCCTAATACCTGCTACATTATACTCCCTCAATCTCCCACTTCCAGAGAACAGAAAAACAGAGTATGAGTCAGCGGATGGTAAAAATATGAGCTGAATAATTATGTGGAGGAGGCCTGGGGCCGGGACGAGGCAAAGGAAGCACCAGGATGCCAAATTCAAGGAGGCACTCGCTCTCAGGAGGAAGCCAGAGGAGCCGGGATGGGACTGGAAACTTCCTGTGTGGATCACTGGGAACGGCGGCAAGTGGGGCCTCTCATCCTTCTACCCTTTGAGTCCAAAACCCCTGTTTTCTACCACCAGGAACACAGCATGGACTTGACTGAAGGGATATGTTGAAAACTGAGCTATGGCACCCTATCCTCTCAGGTTATCTCCAAGCTCAGCTCCTTCTTCAAAAGGCCATTTCTTACTCTATCAGCCTGGCAGCTCTGGGGGCAGCAGAAAGCCTTGGGACCAGTGGGACCTTGTCCATGCCCTTCATTACTGCAAAGTGCTCCACTACCACGTCACATAAGATTCCGTACTAACGGATCAAATACTGTGCAACCTTGGAACGTGGTGCTGGCAGGGGCTCTATGAGCAGGACGGGAAAGGCTATGCCTAGGGGAGGTCTTGACACCAGCGATGATGAAACGTGGCGCCTTCCATGTATGAAGGGGACTAATGTAATCAAGTGACCCCCAAGCGGCTGGTTGGACTCCTCACAGAAGGGGCATTTTATCAGTGGCTCCCTCAGAATGCATTCTGCTGCTGGCGGATCAGACAGCCAGCACGTGGCTGGATCAGCCTTGGTGATCTAAGCTTGCTAACAGGCCCATGTTTATTTTCCATCCCAGCCATTGCAACCCCTCCATCATGCACTTGTGGCAGTCCTGGGTGATGGATGACAGAGACTGGCTGACATCAGCCAGCTGAGTTATTGGATCTCCTTGATTACTTAGTGCTTCTTCCTGGTGGTTGCTGTCTGATGGATGTTAACATGCAACACAAGGATCTTCAACTTTGCACCTGCTCCCACAGTTCAACAACAAGCCATTTCTCCAAACCATATTGATCCCATCCTTCCCATCCTTCTCCTTCCAGGCCCCTCACCAACCATCCAAGCCATTCTTCACCATGTAAGAGTCCATAACTGAGTGCCCTGTCCAAAGCTCTGACATCAGGAGGGTTTCTCTTCACTGTTCTTTTCTGGAACATTCCTAAATATGCACCAGCTTACCCCCACATACGGAGCCAACTCATCCATGCAACAAATTTGGTCCCTTTTTCTCCTTTATCAGTTAGTCATAGGAGGACTTTCCAGCAGCCACAGGTATGAACTGATGCATAAGCAGTGGTACAACACCCTGGTGAATGACACGGGGCACTGTGCCACCTGCTCATGGAGTTTACTTGTACCCTTTGGCCTTGCTCCTTCCCAAGTCCAGATGTGCCACCTGTATTTTACACTGCATAGCTTCTGGGCCTGATAGATCCTAGACCACCATGAGTAGCCTTGGCCACATGGTTACTTGATATTCCAAGGCATTTCATCTCTACTGAAGTCAGCAGCATGCCAGGAGCTGGGTTTTTTGTTTGTTTTTTTTTTAATTGTGTGGTAATTCTCTGCTGTAGAGAGCAGGGCTGTGTTCCAGAAACCTAGGGTTCTGCATTCTTATTTTCCTACTGGAGTTTGTCATAAACTCCACTTGGCATCTTTTCCCACTGAAGATACTTCCAAAGCCATCTGGGCTGTCAGGTCAAGTGGCCCAAGCAGCAAAACAACTGTACTGCAGCCTGGACTTCTGCAGAGCCATCTATCAGTGATAATGTGGTAAAAATATGATTTCTAGTTGCCCACATACTGATAACTTAATGAAATGGACCACTATCTTGAAAGGTACAAACTACCAAAATTCATACAAGGAGAAATCAATCAACTGAATAAGCCCACACCTATTAATTAAATCAAAAACTAATAATATTCTATAAAGCACTAGGCCCAGATGGTTTCACTGGTGAGTTCTATCAAACACAGAAGGAAGAAATGATACCAAGTCTCCATCATCTGTCCAAGAAAACAGCAGCAGAGGAATACTTCCAACTTCATCCCATGAGAATAGAGTTACCCTAATACGAAAACTAGATGAATAAATTATAAGAAGGGAAAACTGTAGACCAATATTTTTCATGTACATAGATGCAAAATCCTTGACAAATATTAGAAAATCATATTTAGCATTGCATAAAAGTAACCCCACAACTAAGTGAGATTTACTACAGACATATAAAGCTGGTTTAACATCTGAGAAGCAATCAATGTAATCTACCATATCAACAGGGTAAAGAAGAAAAGTCACATAATCATACACATCGATGCAGCCAAAGCATCTGAGAAAATCCAACATCCATTCTGACAAAAACGCTCAACAAAGCAGAGATAGAGAAGAAATATTTTAACTTCTCCACTCCAATTAAAGGACAGCTACAAAACATCAGCTGTTAAAATCATACTTCATGGTAAAAAAGTAGACTTGCCCCCCTCAAGTTGAAAACAAAGCAAAAGTAGCCTCTCTTGCCACTTTTATTCAACATTGTACAATGAGTTCAAGCCAGTGCAATAAGGCAAGAAAAGAAAATTAAAGGAATACAGATTGAAAATAAATAAACTTTTCTTTATTCTTAAATTCCATGTTTGTCTATGAAGAAAATCTGAAAGGATTGATGCACACACAAAAACTAAACCTCCTGGAACTAATAAGAAAGTATAGAGATAGAGGCTTTATGTTACAAGGTTAATACACAGAAGTCAATTTCTTTTTTACATATCCACAATAAACAACAGAAATTTAAAATTACAAAAATAATATCATTTATAATGGCCCCCAAAATAAATGAAATATTTAGGGATAAATGTAACCCAATGTAAATGGGATCTATATGTAAAACACTACAAAATTCTGATGAAAGAAATCAAAGAAAGACTAAACAAATGGAGACATAGCCCATGCTCATGGATTGGAAGATCCAATGTTGTTAAGATGTTAATTCTCAACAACTTGATATATAGACCTAATGTAATTCCAATCAAAATCCAAGAAAGCTATTCTACAGATAATAAAAAACTGAGTCTAAATTTATACAGAAAGAAAAAAGTTTAGGCAACACAATAATGAAGACGAAAAATAAATTTAGAAGAATCATAACACCCAATTTCAAGACTTACTAGAAAGCTACAATAATCAAGACAGTATCTTATTGGTAAAAGAACAGACTCATAAATCAATGAAATAGAATAGAGTACCAAGGAGTTCCCGTCGTGGCTCAGTGGTTAATGAACCCGACTCGTATCTGTGAGGATGTCCCTGGCCTCACTCAGTGGGTTCAGGATCTCGCATTGCCGTGAGCTGTGGTATAGATCACAGATGTGGTTCAGATGCCGAGTTGCTGCGGCTGTGGTGTAGGCCAGCAGCTACAGCTCCTATTGGACCCCTGGCCTGGGAACCTCCATATGCCACATGTGCATCCCTAAAAAGATGAAAAATATAAAAGAAAAGAAAAGAAGAGTACCCAGAAACAGACCCACATAAATATAATCAACAAACGTTTGATGAAGGAGTAAAAGCAATTCTTTTTTTAGGACTACAGGTGCAGCATATGGAAGTTCCTAAGCTAAGGGTTGAATCAGAGTTACAGTTGCCAGCCTACTTCTCAGCCACAGCAACGCCAGATCCAAACTATGTCTTCGACCTACACCATAGCTCACCCTACACCACAGCTTGCAGCAATGCCGGATCTTTAACCCATTGAGCAGGGCCAGGGATTGAATTCACAACCTCATGGATACTAATTGGGTTTGTTTCCACTGAGCCACAATGGGAACTCCCAGTAAAGGCAATTCTTAAAATAACTAGGAAAGTACCAATCAAAGGAAGGCTAGATGGTCAGCCTTACTACAGAAGCTGTAGTATGTACATAGTGCAACCCATGGTCTTAAACACAATCTTTAGCCATGACCTTCAGTAAAACAGAGACAATACTAGTGAGAGAATCTCTTGAGGTGCTAATTGAACTGATATCCCTTTTCTAGAAGCCAGACTATTGGGTTGAAGTTTCCTTGATAGAAGCCCTGCTGCAGTTGAAAAAAAAAATAATAATGAATTCATTCTCTTTTGATAAGGGAACTCTAGCAATGGAAGTTCCCAAATTAAAAGGGATCTTTCGTTTTGTTGTCTTTTTTCCTTGTTGCCATTTGAGTTGTTAAATTCAGACTATCAAAAGAGAAATCAAGATATAGCCAAATCACAACACTAACACTCACATAAAAGAATTTTAAAAGAAACTCCAAATGCTTCAGAGCTCAGGGATTCCTGGACCAATGTTATGAACGGCAATGTGGTCACTTGAAGAATCTGAAGTTGGAAGTTCCCATTGTGGCTCAGAGGAAATTCAACTAGCATCCACAAGGATGTGGGTTTGATCCCTGGCCTCCCTCAGTGGGTTAAGGATCTGGCATTACCGTGAGCTGTGGTGTAGGTCACAGATGTGGCTCAGATCTGGCGTTGCTGTGGTTGTGGTGTAGACCAGCTGCTGCAGCTCCGACTCGACCCCCAACCTGGGGACTAACTTCCATATGCCGAAAGTGCAGCCCTAAAAAGCAAAAAAAAAATTCTTAAGTTGATCCCTATTCTCTGACAAAGTGTAGGAGGACGATGCATAACTGGATACATCTGATTTCATTTTAGCCTTCTTTTGTGCTTTTTTGGAAGCAATGACACAATCTGCCTATGTCGTCATTACCATCAGCATCAATGATGTGTCATTCCAAGTGCAGGAAAAAGAAGGTTTGAAAGAAAGAGAAAAATCAAAGGATGTTTATAATGAGAAAATTGCACGTTGAAGAGGAAGGCAGCAATTCTTGACAATATTATAAGTAAATTCTTAAAATAGCAGCAATTTTTCTTGTTAACAGCATTGGAAATAAGAGAGCAGCAGTATTTTGGTGAGCATGATATTTTTATGTTAGTAATAAGTTGCCAAGAAGATAACTAGGAAATTGCAGACTTCAGAAATTAGGTTCATCGGCCACATGTTCCTATCCTCCCCAGGGAGAAAGATTTGCCTGAACTTTTCAAAAAATTGAAAGGCGCCAAGATAAACCATGCTTATTATTTCCTCGGGTTTTTATAACTTCACTGATGTAAATTGCCTTATAGGCAGTGAAGTATTTATGGGGAGTTACAGGTCACATTCTGGCTCCATCTCTTCTTAGCTCTGGGACTTCAGACAGGGTCCTCGAGGGATCTAAGCCTCAGCAACCTCATCCCTAAAATGGAGGAGATAATAATACCCACTTCCTAGGGCCGGGAGAAAGATTATATAAAGCACTGAATACAGGGCCCCTCTCTAACATCAGCATTCAAAACCGCTCCATATCACTCTTATTGCAACGGCAATTCATCATGTCCCACAAGCCCACCCCTAGTCCCCCCCACACGCCCAGTCTCAGGTTTCCTGTTTCACAGAAAGCCCTTCAGATGATGAAAGATGTGCCTGCCAACAAGTGAAACCGACTTTGGTTTTTTTGTTTTAGGGCCACACCCACAGCACATAGAAGTTTCCAGGCTAGGGGTTGAATCAGAGCTATAGCTTCCGGCCACAGCCACAGCCACGTGGGATCCAAGCCTCATCTGCGACCTACACCACAGCTCACGGCAACCCTGGGTCCCTAACCTGCTGAGCAAGGCCGGGGATTGAACCCACATCCTCATAGATATTAGTCGGGCTGTTACCACTCAGCCACAACGGGACCTTGTGAAACTGACATTTTAACACACACCAAAATCTGCCTACCCACGAGCATGTGTGCTGGATTTTTTTTTTCTTTCATACAGTCATACGTGAAGGCTGCACACTTCTTTCAAATCGCACAGAGCCATTTGTCAAATCATTCTTGAAATTAACCCAGTTCAGTTCACCCGTTCACCCAGGAAAAACTCTCATTCTTTATAGGCACCCCTGTTGGATTTTTTTAAGTATTTATTTTTTTATTATAGTTGATTTACAATGTTCTGTCAATTTCTGCTGTACAGCAAAGTGACCTAGTTACACATATACATACATTCTTTTTCTCACATTATCCTCATCATGTTCCATCACAAGATATAGTTCCCTGTGCTATACAGCAGGATCTCTTTGCTTATCCACCCCAAATGCAACAGTTTGCATCTACCAAGCCCAATCTCCCCATCCATCCCACTTTCTCTATCTTCCCCTTGGCAACCACAAGTCAGTTCTCCAAGTCCATGAGTTTCTTTTCCATGGAAAGGTTCATTTGTGCCATATATTAGATTCCAGATATAAGTGAGATCTATGATATTTGGCTTTCTCTTTCTGACTTGGTTCACTTAGTATGAGAATCTCTAGTTCTATCCATGTTACTGCAAATGGCATCATTTTGTTCTTTTTTATGGCTGAGTAGTATTCCATTGTGTATATCTACATCTATTCATCTGTTCATCTGTTGATGGGCATTTAAGTAGTTTCCATGTTTTTTGACCAATGTGACCACCCTCACCTTGTTAAATCCCTTCTTCATTCAACTAATATTTGATTGAATATTTACTATGTGTAAAAAGCTATGATAAACTGAATATGTATTCAAATAAAATAGATATGGCCCCCGACATTTTGACACTTAACAACATAGTAGAGAGACAAACAAATAATCAAGCAAAAAATATATATACGTACATAATTATACATTGCAACAAATGCTACCAAAAAATGAACATGACACAGTGCTGTTGAGAGTAATTGTTGGGGGTGTTCTACCTAGACAAGCCGAGGATATCTCTTAAATGCACAGAGAAATGACTGCAGTTTTAAGCGGGGGAATGACAAACCTGGATTTACATTTTCAAACAGGCACTCAGGCCGATCTGTAGAAAAATAAACAAACCACAGCCGTGTGCATGAGGAAACCAGTAAGGAGCCTATTATGGAAATATCCAAGCAAGAAATGATCACAGTTTGGGAGTTCCTGCTGTGGCACCCTAGGTTAAGGATCCAGCTTTATCTCTGGGGCAGCTCGGGTCGCTGCTGAGATGCAGGTTCAATCCCCAGCCCGGCGCAGTGGGTTAAGGATGCAGTCTTACCGCAGATGTGGCATAGGTTGAAACTTTGGCTCGAATTCAATCTCCGACCCAGAAACTTCCATATTCTGTGGTTGTGACAAAAATAAATAAATAAAATAAATGATCACAGTTTGAACAAGAAGAACCTTACCAGGAGTTATAAAGAGAAGCATATGCCTCTCTCTATAGGTCCTAGGGATGTTCTTTTAAACAGCAAAGGCAGAACTGGATGGCAGCATCCAGGATCTCTAGCAGGCAGAGGTAAACTTGTCATGAAGCCATGGAGATTAAGCCTCAATTCCCTCCTTAGAGAGAGATCCATCCAAGGCTTCCAGGGGAGTCTTAGCAGTAAGTGCATGAGGTTATTTTGTTGTTAACATTCTCAAAAGTAAGATATGTGTGTATACTTTTTTAAATGGAGTGTCATCAGATTACAGACCCCTCAAAACTCTACCTACTTGCTTCCAACACTGAGTTTTTACCACCAAGTGGACAGGGCTCCTCCTTTTATGCAGATGAGGAATGAGTGAGGCTGGAAGGCTCAAAGTTCCGTTTGGATGGGGGCGTTTGGGATGCCTGCCAGGCATTCAGGTCCTCAGTCAAGATCCTAAACACCTTCTGGATCTTTCCAAACATCCAATCCACATTCAAAGAAAAAAAAAAAAATTCCACCATTGACAATACACAGCTTTGCAATTAATGGCTCTGGATATTTTAAAATCATCCTTGATAATTTAGAAGATTAAGAGGTTTTTCCTTTAAAAAAATGTGCTTACAAATAACAGTTTAATTCACCCTGAGCCAAGAGCCCATCTCTTCTCCAAATGCAGTCATCACACTAGGGAGAGAAGGGAAGTATATGTTCCACTATCCCAAAGAGTATCCTAGTCAGCACAACAATCCTTTTCATGTATGAATTTGGGGATGTTTGTTTAAAATCAGCCATATTGTCTCATAAACCCATCTTATTTCCACAGTGGCAAAATATTCAAGAACACGGGAGCTGACATGGTTCCTCTGCTTAAACCATCTGAGAATGTTTATTTTCAAAGCACATTTTCATCCTTTGCATGTTCCCAGGCAATGCTGTTTTAAAGAACGGAGTGTATTTCCTAGCCTCAATAACATGTGCTATTTTTTTTTTAAGAGCATCAGCCGATCACTGGAGAAATTCATGAATACTAAATATCGCTCTGCAGCATGCCTTTTGCTGGCTCCCTCCTCTGGTGTCACTCAAAGTCCTGTTGTTTATTCACTGAGTTGTATTACCATGTCTCTGACTTTTCTACCTAATTCCATGATAAACCTAAGAATGGGAAGTATTGGTGGATGCTCCTTCTCCATTTTGCTGGTAGGAAAATGAAGAGGTTGTTTATCAAATCATCAAACCATCAATACAAATTCTATTAAGACCAGAATTCAGTTTCCTACGACAACAGCATCTTCCGCAAGGTTAGCCTGTCCAGAAATTAAAGGGATCTCGGGGAACAAAGAGTAGCCTCAGTGAGTGTGCCGTCCTCATGGGAACCCCCAAATCTTATTTTCCTAGGCAAGCCCCCATCCATCTGTCATCTCCCCTGGACAGAGAGCTCCTTGAACACAGAGATGTCCATAAACCTGCCTTGGTGACCACACACTTTGCCCATAGTAAATATGAAATGCATTCAAAGGAATGAAAGGATGAGAATGGCTTGGTTATTTAGCTTTGCTAAATCATTGACTTTTCAATTTGGTGTCACTTTTCAGCTATAATTTTGGGGGTGCCTGCCCCCCAGCAGGCATTTATCAGGCATGTTCCACAAACTGTATCTTTGATCACTCATGAGAATCATGCTATTATATTGTCCTCATTCTGCTCATGAAAAAGCAGAGGCTTTGAGGAATTCAGTCACTTGCCCGGCTTCCAAGAAAACTGGACTGCTGGACTTGCTGGACCACCAAGCTCCTGCTCTTTCCACTCCCAACACTCACTCCATGGCTCACTCGGTTGCTGCCAACCTGGCCTCTGGAATGTCCATCAGATACTCGAAGCATGAACCTACCACAGGACCTTTGTACTTGCTCTTCCTTGTACCTAAAAGACTGTTTCCCCAGCTACCAATATACTCACTTCTTCTCAGCATCTACCTCTTCACATCATTTCCTCAGGAAGTCTATTCCTGACCGCTTGACCCAAGGCTCTTTGTTTCCCGACCACTTTCTATTCTTCTGCCCTGTTTTAGGTTTTGTCACAGCACTTATCAACTACCTGTCAGTATGTTACAGTATGCAATACATCTTGAGTTCGACTGTTTCCTAAAATTTTAGAATTCAAGACATCTGTTGACTGGCTTCAGATGACTTAATTTTGTAGCTGTTGGGTTTTCTTCCCCATTTGTTTCATGTTTATATGTGACATTTTTCCATTTACCAGTTGATATGGTTTAGGAAGATAATAGAAGATGCCAATTTGAAGGCGTTGTGAGCAGCACTCCCACCCTTGTGGAACGTTTTATTGTGTTCTTTTTGATTGGTGGACATTTATTATTTTCTGTTTCTTCTTTTATTGCTATCAGCACCATTTTCCACCCCAGACAAAGTTAACTAAAAATTAATCCACAAAGATATTAAAATGG
Source organism: Sus scrofa (assembly GCF_054392235.1). Taxonomy (NCBI): domain Eukaryota; kingdom Metazoa; phylum Chordata; class Mammalia; order Artiodactyla; family Suidae; genus Sus; species Sus scrofa. The sequence continues at coordinate 64,447,127 of NC_139399.1, forward strand.
GATCTGTTCCCTAGGCCTCATCTTTCATTTGTCATCTTTATGTCCTTGCCAGTAAAATTTTTGGCATTTGTTTTAACTTTGTGTTCAGTGGGACTTGATGGAGTGTAGGAGCATGAGCTTGGCTGTGATCAAAATTTCACAAAGGGATGTAATTAATAACAAAAACAGCAATAAAGATAATAGCTGGCACTTAATGAGTATACACTACATGCAAAGCTGTGTCATAGAGGTTTTTTGGATAATCCTTGCAGCAACCCTGTCTCACAGCACTATTATTCTCACACACATGTGAAGGGACCAGGCACGAGAGTTGGAAAACTTGTTGATAAGTAAGTGGCGGCAGTAGGATTTGAACACAGGCTGTCAGACCTAATGTGCTCTTAACTGCTCTGTGATGTCGTGGGTACAGTGGGGGCTGCTACCCATTTCCTGTGCCCAGGATTCAGGATGGTCATCATTCAGGAATCCAGAAATGCAGGTGGAGGAGAGCAGACAGACATCGAAGGCTGACGCACGGTGAGTCAACGTAAGATGCGCCTTGAAGGTGACTACTTAGTGCTCCTCTAAGTGCTTACACAATTTGATCTCCCATCCACCCTAATAGGCAGGTGGCATTATTAGTCTCACTTTACTTTTAGGGAGACAGAGGCAGGGAAAAGAGAAGTCATCTGCCCACCTGGTAAGAAGGAGAATTAGGGGTCGCACCCAGGCAGCTTGATGCAGAATTCAGCCCTTGACCAAGACTGCTTTGTCCTTAACAGGCTGAAGCCTTTTAAGATGCAATACTTCATGGTGACTTATTATTTATCTTTTTTCCTTTTTTCATTTAAAAAGCTCGAGGGACAGACTGTGCAGTGAACAGAGCCTTTAAGCCATGAATACTCTTTAAAACTTACAACAGCAAAAAAAAAAATAATAATAATAATAGGGGAGTAGGAGAGAGAAATGGTTCCCATAAATCAAGGAGTTGCCCCCCCACCCCGCTTCATCTGAGCATTTCCAATTGGCATGGAGTTCTACAAACAACAAGTTTTTATATTTGTGGGGGGTTTAGAGCCAATCAATAGCCTCAAATTTCACATTATTAAAGCAATTCTGAACCTGTCAAGAATGCTGACCCACAAACCACAAGTATATGGTGGAACTGGATCAACCACAGAATGGGTCAAAAATCTCATTTTTCAAACCACTTCATCAACTGGACAGTAAGTGACAAGCAACCCCCCAAAGTAACTCAACTCATTTGTGAAAACAATTAGAAAAGAAGCTTTGGGGGGGATCAAGAAACATCAAATGAGCCATCAAGCCTGTCTTTAAACATGTTTTTGAACACGGTCCCACTGCAATTTGAAAATAATTGGGAATTGCCAAGAAATTCCCATGTCATCATGAAAGCAATACTGAAATGCTCTGCATTTTGTCACTACTCTGGCACAGAGTTGAAAGGTCAGGTAACAAAGTGCTTCACAAAATTAGTGTGCATAGGAATCCCCTACAGGGGAAGGAGGAGAAAATTCATTAAAATGCAAACTCTAATTCGGTAGCTCTGGTGTGGAGCCTAAAATTTTATATTCCTAACAATCTCCCAGGTGACGGGTCACAGTTTGAATATAAAGCTTACATCATGGAAAAATCACAGGTTTTAAAATCAGATAGACCTGGGACTGAATCCCATCACTGCCATTGCTTGGCTGTATGACCTTGAGCAAACCTTTATCTTCTCTGAGCCTCTGTTTCCTCAACTGCCAAATTTGTCTGATAGAACAGAACCCCTAAGATGACCCTGCAGTGTCTGAGAAAGAGTAGAAATTCCATAAAGAAGAACTCCAATAATAATGCACATTATGTTCATATTAATAACTAACATAATCATAATTAGTTGAGATAACACGGAAAAGGTGTTAGAGGTGACGTCAAAGAGGTGAATGGAATCCCAAAAAGCCATCAAATGAGATTCTTCTGTTCATTTACGGAGCATCCTTCTGTGCAAGTCATGGCTTGAGAACTTTACATGCGTCACTCCCATGAATGAAAGAGTAAATCATCTCATTTAATCATTGCCATGATCCCTGAGGAAGGTACTAATACCACCTGCATCTCACAGAGAAAACTGATTCTCAGATGTATTAACTTACCCAAGATATCATGGCTCACAAGTGACAAAAGAGGGACTTGAACTTGGCTCTATAGCTCGCAGCCTCTTGCTTTTAATCATTAATAAATGGATACATGTATATGTATAACTGTTTCACTTTGCTGTACACCTGAAACTAATACAACATTGTAAGTCAACTATACCTCAATAAAATTTTATAAAAAAAAAAAAAAGATAATGTCACTGAACTCTGACTGAAAAAACCAACTTCCTCTAGCCAAATGGGAAGACCTGGAATAAAAAAAACCAAACAAAAAAAAAAACTACAACAAAATTACCACACCTAGCTGTCTCTTGTCACAACAATGGAAGCAGAGAATAAAGGTTGGCAATATAAATACTCCTGGACCTCTGCATGGAGTCTAGGCAAAACAGAAAGAGAAATCACGGAAGTCACTTTTGAAGCAAGTGGTCTATTGTTGAAAGAGTAGAGAAGACAGAGACTTGGCATCACAGCAGATCTAGGATGGATAATCTCAACATTTAATGAGATATAGTTGACATGTGGTGTTGTATGAGTTGCAAGCATACGATATAATGATTCAACGCATATATTGCACAATTTTTTTAAATGGCCTTGAGTGTATAGCTGGCAGATGAAGTTGTAGTGAAGATACAGTCCCTCCCTTAGAGGAATTCCCAGCCTCCTGTGGGAAACTATTTCAGGACAATTTGAGAGATCCCTCTAACAGCCAGAATCACTTCGATTACTCTGAAAGAGGTGGAAAGCCCCATCAATGAGGCATCCACTTAATATAGACCTGCAGTGAAGTCTGAGTTAGGGTGTCTTCGGGAAGTATTTCTGCATAGGGCTGAGGTCCGTGGCTATTCTGTAGAGTCTCAGTTGCTCTAAGTGATTCAAAGCATTCTGCCTGTATTTCCTTACCTATTAAATGGAGCCACCATCATGGGATTATTCCACTCCTGTTGTGTTAAATTGCTTTTCACATTTCCTCTAGTTCCTGCTATGTAATCCTGAGTATTTCATTTGCTGACTTATTGATGCTGGACACAGGTGAGAGACCCTAGCAAATAAAGCTGGGTTCGCTGATTGTTTGTATAACTCAGAGCTCTTTTTGCCACAAGTGACAGGAATCCAATTCAGACTAGTTTAAGGGGGAAAAAGTTATTTATTGACTCACCTATCTGAGAAATCTTGGTTGATGATCTGACTTCAGGAATAGCTAGACCCAGGGGTTCAAACAATGTCAGCAGGACCTAGTCTTTCTATCTCTCAGTTCTGCTTTCCTTTGCACTGGGTTAATTCACAGGTACCTTCTGATGCTGTTAAGACTGTTCACAGGAACCCTATACGTACATTCCTATCAAAATGTAAATTTCCTTCCCAGTGGTTTCAGGAGAAGTCCTGGATTTACTTCTAATTGACTGATGTGGAACATGTGTCTATTCTGAAAACAATCACCGTGGTTGATGGAATAAAACATGCTGATTGGCCAGGACTTGATCATGTGACCACTCCTAAGTAGGAACAGGACAGGGTCATCCAGGGACCACGTGATTGGGCTATGGGAAGCATGGTCTATTAAGACGCTGTTGCCAAAACAAGAGAAAACAAATACTGGGCTGATGAAAACATCAGCAAGTTGTCACCAGACTGTTGGGCAAGTTCTCACAAGATACCAAGAAATGACAAGGAGGTTGAAGAGAGCTGCAGAGTTAAGAGTTGGAGATGCACTGCAAGAGGATTTATCTCATCTTTCCTGATGCCCATTTCCAACCCAAAAACATAGAGACGTCAGATGGAGGAGGAATGCAGGCTCGAGCTGGGACACAGTGTTTCTTAGGACTACTATAACTCCTGGTCTAAAATGGTACTGCTTTTGAGGCAAACTGATAGCACAGCGGTACCCAACTTCCCTGTGGCTCTCTGGGTACTGGAACATGATCAAATATCCCAAGTCAGTACAAAAGCAATTCAGCTTTATCATCTATCTTTCAGGTTTTCCAAGACCCCAAACATCAACGACTTCTGTAAATGAGGTGCCCTCCTGAGCAACCCAGTGGAATCTCAAGGTCTGCTTTGGGACGACATTGTAGCAAAACACTTTGGGGCTGACATTGCAGCATAACACTGTAGCAGCAAAACATTTTCAGATTGCCACCAAGTCAGTCCGGAAAGGAAAAAAAAGGAAAACAAAATATTTGCGTATTTGCATGCGCATACACACACAGTTTTACAGAAATCATTTAGTTAAATGCAGTAGACCGCCCAGTGCTAAAGAGTTAAGCCAAAGGTAGAAACAGAAAAATTATCATGACCAACACAAATTCAGTTCGAGGCCTCAGGGAACTGGATACCATGGAAATAGAGATTGTATTCAAGGCTATTTTACATGATCCACATAGCAATGAAGAAGTTTCATATTTGGGGAATTCAATGATCCACAAAAAATTGCCAGCAAGTTAAAAAACTATATAGTGCTGATGACTGTACTGGATTTCCACATCTTTTTCAGTTTGATCTCCTGACAAGGGACACCATAGGACTGATGAATTTAAATACCTTGGAAACTCAGCAGAGAGGGCAAAATCTAAGGTGAGGAGTTCCTGTGGTGGCTCAGTGGTTAATGAATCTGACTAGGAACCATGAGGTTGTGGGTTCAATCCCTGGCCTTGCTCAGTGGGCTAAGGATCCGGCATTGCCGTGAGCTGTGGTGTAGATCGCAGACACAACTCAGATCCTGTGTGGCTGTGGCTCTGGTGTAGGCTGGTGGCTACAGCTACGATTAGACCCCTCACCTATGCCGCGGGAAGCGGCCCTAGAAAAGGCAAAAGACACAAAAAAAAAAATCTAAGGTGAAGTGACACTGGAATTATTTTTCAAGACCATGGCTTTTACAAAGCTGTCCCTCTTCTCTGAGAGAACTCAGCACTGCCATTGATTGTAACAGAAATGCCGATTCAAAACAGCTTAAGTAGAAAAGAATTTATAACATAAGTGAAGATTCCCACAGAGGCTGCAGGCATGGCTGTATCAAGAAATCCAGCGATGCCATTAGGACATGGTTTCTCTCTCACTTTCAGCTCTGCCTACTATCGCATGGGTGTCATCCTCAAGTTCCCTCTGCAGTTCTCAGTGGCTGCAGATGCATCATCCCAGGTTAAAGATGATAGGAAATAGACTCTCTTGCTTGCAGAGAGAGAGAGAGGCCAGGGATCAAACCCACATCCTCGTAGAGACAACAGCAGGTTCTTAACCCACTGAGCCACAACAGGAACTCCTAAAGAGGGCATTTTCTTCTCTTCTGGTAACAACGTCCTGCATTTCCTTTGCAGAAACAGTTCCTCCTCCACTAGAAAGAGCTCTGTGGGTGGATCCAGTGAGCCAGATCTGGCCAATCAGAGACTCAAACTCTTCTGGCTATGGTGACCAGTCCTGGAGAGACACAGGATCCATGTTAGCCTGTTCAGAGAGGTCCTTCTAGAACTCGATGTTGTCTCTGTGAGGATGTGGGTTCAATCCCTATCCTCTCTTTCTCTCTCTCTCTCTCTATACAAGCTGCAGCAAAGGTCACAGATGCGGCTTGGATCTGGTGTTGCCAATGCAAGGCTCAGCTGCAGTTCTGATTCAACTCCTGGCCTAAGAACTTCCATTGCAGGCAGGTACAGCCATAAAAGAAAAAAGAAAAAGGAAATGCCCTGTTCATAGACACAGAAAATGTCTATTAAAAAGGGTTTGGAGCAATGAAAGCTTCCTTCAAGTCCAAGAGCAAATGGCTGTTCCTAAGTGGACAGAGAAAGCAACTTAATTTTCCTGACTCTCACCTTTTAATGCCATTTTTCTGCTTGCAATCTGGGCATCACTTCCAGCCCATTTGAAAATCAAACCACAGCCTCCACAATCCAGAGCCCACTGTTAGATAAACTTCTATTCTTCAGGAAAAAAAAAAAGATTCTGAATTTTGTAAGTGATCTTCCACCCTGTCCTGGGCAACTAAACTAACCCCTTCGAGACCATATTGATTAACTAGAAATTTGTGGGTCTTCACACCAGTCAGAATGGCCATCATTAATAAATCCACAAATAACAAGTGCTGGAGGGGCTGTGGAGACAAGGGAACCCTCCTGCACTGCTGGTGGGAATGTAAACTGGTACAGCCACTATGGAGAACAGTTTGCAGATACCTTAGAAATCTATACATAGAACTTCCATATGACCCCGCAATCCCACTCTTGGGCATCTATCCGGACAAAGCTCTACTTAAAAGAGACACATGCACCCGCATGTTCATTGCAGCCCTATTCACAATAGCCAGGACATGGAAACAACCCAAATGTCCATCGACAGATGATTGGATTCGGAAGGTGTGGTATATATACACAATGGAATACTACTCAGCCATAAAAACGAATGACATCATGCCATTTGCAGCAACATGGATGGAACTAGAGAATCTCATACTGAGTGAAATGAGCCACAAAGACAAAGACAAATACCATATGATATCACTTATAACTGGAATCTAATATCCAGCACAAATGAACATCTCCTCAGAAAAGAAAATCATGGACTTGGAGAAGAGACTTGTGGCTGCCTGATGGGAGGGGGAGGGAGTGGGAGGGATCGGGAGCTTGGGCTTATCAGACACAACTTAGAATAGATTTACAAGGAGATCCTGCTGAATAGCATTGAGAACTTTGTCTAGATACTCATGTTGCAACAGAGCACAGGGTGGGGGGAAAAAAATGTAATTGTAATGTATACATGTAAGGATAACCTGACCGCCTTGCTGTACAGTGGGAAAATAAAAAAAATTTAAATTAAAAAAAAATTTGTGGGTCTTTGGTATTAGATCAAATAATAAAACAGTGAAGAAAATATGAATTTTCTCCAGCCACACAGAACTTTAGGTTCATGGGAAGCACAGGAAAGGGGCACTGGGATATGGAAAAAACCAAAGAAATAAGAGTTGCTATTCTTTTCACCCACAAAATATTAGTGAATAAGTTCACCATTAGTAAAACTCACAATACAACTTCCAAGAGCTTTTGCTTCTTTTAGAAAGCACGGCCCTGTAAATACTGGCCTGAAGTTTCTCAACTTTGCACATCACTCTTGTTGCTAAAAATAATTAAATAATACACAGTTGATTGTTTATACATGAATTGAAAGCATATTTTTTGTTGTTGATGATCTTTTTAGGGCCACACCCGCGGCATATGGAGGTTCCCAGGCTAGGGGTCCAATCGGAGCTACAGCTGCCAGCCTACACCACAGCCACAGCAACACGGGATCCGAGCCGCATCTGTGACCTACACCACAGCTCGTGGCAATGCCGGATCCTTAACCCACTGTGCGAGGCCAGGGATCAAACCTGTGTCCTCATGGATGCTAGTCGGGTTTGGTAACCGCTGAGCCATGAGGGGAACTCCTAGAAAGTTTATTTTGTAAATCAAACTTTTTAAATTAAAGTATAGTAGATACACAGTGTTATGTTAATTTCTGCTGTACACCATAGTGACCTAGTCACACATACATATATACACATTCTTTTTCCCATACTATCTTCCATCACGTTCTATACCAAGAGATTTGATATAGTTCCCTGTGCTGTATAGTAGGGCCACTGTGCTTATCCATTCTAAATGGAATAGTTTGCATCTACTAACCCCAGACTCCCATTAAGAAGTTCCCAGGGAGTTCCCGTCATGGTGCAGTGGTTAACAAATCTGACTAGGAACCATGAGGTTGCAGGTTCGGTCCCTGCCCTTGCTCAGTGGGTTAACAATCCGGCGTTGCTGTGAGCTGTGGTGTAGGTTGCAGACGCGGCTCTGATCCCGCGTTGCTGTGGCTCTGGTGTAGGCGGGTGGCTACAGCTCCGATTCGACCCCTAGCCTGGGAACCTCCATATGCCGAGGGTGCGGCCCAAAGAAATAGCAAAAAGACAAAAAAAAAAAAAAAAAAAAAAAGAAGTTCCCATCTGTGAGTTATAGTCCTTCTCTTAAAAAGAATCATTTTGTCTCGTAAATAACCACTTCCAAATCCAAGTATAAAGACTAGACATATGGGAGTTCCCTTTGTGGATGAGTGGATGGTGAACCCAACTAAGATCCATGAGAATGTGGATCTGACCCCTGGCCTCACTCAGTGGGTTAAGGATCCAGCGTTGCCACGAGCTGTGGTGTGGGTCACAAACATGGCTCAAATCTGGCATTGCTGTGGCTGTGGCAGAGGCCAGTGGCTGTAGCTCCGATTAGACCCTTAGCCTGGAAACTTCCATATGCTGCACATACAGACCTAAAAAAGAAAGCAAAAAAAAATAGATATGTGCCAACTCATCTCAATCCAGGGCCCACCTAGAGCAAGCGCAAGCAAACATTCCATGAATGGCTAGATAGTGAGTATTTTCAGCTTTGTAAGCCACTCAGTCTCTGTCACAACTACTCAACTCTGCCTTTGCCCTATGAAAGCAGCTCCAGGCAATAAGTAAACAGGCACACGGGGCTGTGTTCCAATAAAGTTATATTTATAAAAACATACAGTGGGCCAGAGTCAGCCCCACAAGCCATAATTTACTGATCACCTCCCCCCAATCTAGATCATTGTGTTAAGAAAGATTCTGAGGTTCTGTCTGAGCTCAGTAGAAAAGACCGTCCAATGGTTAGCGATGTCTGGCAAAGGTTGGGGAAAGAAAGGTCACTGCACATAAGCCACACCCCTGCTATTCCTGCAAGACTGACCATGGCTTATTTCAACCACATGCCAAACAAGTCCCCTGTGTCAAGAACTATGACCTCACTGCCTAGACTAGAAGGTGTAGCCTGGGTTTTCTTTTAAGGTTAACTAATTGCCCTAGATAGGGATTAAGCTCATGACCTTGGCCTCATTAGTGCCAGCCTTAACCAGCTGAAATATCTTGCTACAGATCAGACTTCTGGAAAGCAGAAAAAAAATAATGTCCTTGTTCTTTTGAAATGGTAGTAGCTCACACTGCGAAAATGATCCTTAGAAGAACAAAGAGTTAGTGCCTGTCCCAATTTAACCTCTTGTCATTAGATATCCTTAGCTGCCCTACATCGGGGGTTGTGGATTAATGAAACTTATAGTAAGCTTGTACACCTTGAATAAACATAGGCAAATGTTCCCTCCTTTACGAGGCAGATAATGCACTATTTAGTAAGAAAACTGGAATTTCCAAATACGTAATATGGGGAAATGAAAAGAAAGCACAGGAATTCATAACACTGTGGATTTTTTTCTCCTCCAACCATGTCGTCAGCGTAGATAAAAACAAACTTATTTTTCAGAAGAGAGCTCCTAAAATGAAAACAAAAAAAACAGGCAATTTAAAGATTTTAATTATACCTGTTGTGTGGAGGTCTCTACACTGATTACAAAGATGTTTAGGAAACATTTGGGAAATGTATGAACCAATGGATGAAACTGCTTAAAATATAAGTACAGCTGGCTTCACTGGCATGTGACCCAAGACTCCAGGCTCAGAAGGGCCCCCCACATCCAGAAGAGCCTAGCCCTGGGTTTAAGGCTCAGCTGTCGCCATCTTGAAATCCCCAACACTTCTGGAATCTTTTCACCTGGTACGGCCCCCCCCACCACTGCATAAAAATCCTGAATGCACAAGTCACCAAACATAATTCAGTTCTAGTCTCTTCAATGCAGTTCGGTGAAAGGTATCCAGGGACTGTTTTCATTCATTCATTCTTTTTTTTTTTTTTCATTTTTTTATTCATTCACTCAACAGTAAACTTTTGAAGGCTTCCTCTGTACCCCCCAATTTTAAGTTCTTTCCTTCTAATCTGATCCTTATGCCCACTCTGCATAAAGGAGAGACAGACTCAGGACGCATCTATGCAATGTGTCAGATGCAGCACGTGGCCCTTGGCCCACAGGATTCCGGAGGCTGATCTTTTTACCAACCTTTCAAATCTTACTTTAGACAGATCTCAAACATAATTATTTTTCTCCACATTCAATGTGATCCAGCCTCCTCAAAGCACTCCCCAAAGGGTGACCCTTGACCTCTTTGGGGCCCCTTCTCTGATTCAGGAAACAATGCCATTGAATGGTCATCTAGCAACATTTTTCAAAAGCTCACTTATGTGGAGTCTAATTTTTAAACATGATCCAAAAGAACTTGCTTATAAAACAGGAAAAAAAAAAAAAACCCTCACAGATTTCAAAACCAATCTTTTGGTGACCACAGGTAAAACCACTGGGGGGAGGGAAAAATTGGGAGAGTGAGAATAACACAGACTTACTACTGTATAAAACAGGTGATTAATGAGAACCTACTGCATAGCCCAGGAAACTATACTCAATAGTTTGTAATAACCTATATGGGAGAAAAGAATGCTTATGTTTATATGTACAACTGATTCACTTTGCAGTGCACCTGAAACATTGTAAGCCAACGATACTCCAATAAAATTAAGTAAATAAATTAAAAAAAATAGCTTCCACAAACATACAAGTGAATGATAAGCTACAGCTAAATTGCCAGGCACCAAGAACTAGACTGCAAAACCGCTTTTCCAAATTAATGGCTATGCCTGCCTGGGCTTACCTGAACTCACAGATAAATGCAGAAATCCAGCCAAACGGCCCTTGGAATCCTGGCCAGGCTGTTCCCCAAATTGTTCCTGAGAATGGCCCCCCCAAAATCATTTTACTGTTTTACTGTGGCAGATATTCTCAAGCTGGTAGATTTTTTGAAATGCAAGGCCAATTTTGCTCAGAACAGCAGAATAAAATGACCTCTTAGGAAATCTCTGTTGAGAAATCTGAGATGCTGGGACAAATCTACCCAATGCCAGCAAACCATTAGACGTAGCACCTTCTGGCTGGGGCCACACATTTTAACAGGGCTGCGTTTCCCAGAAAATTTCTTCTAAAAGGTAAGAGAAATGTGAGTTTGGCTCTTCCACCCTAGAATACTGGCAGCTTTTACCAGCAAAGAGTTCACACTGAAAACATTTTGCGCTAAAATTTTGTCAGACTCATGCTTCTTTGGTGGGGAAGGAGATTTCAGGAATCAGAGCAAAAAAAAAAAAAAAAACTTACATGTCAGTTGGAGACACTCTAAACATTCAGTACCAAGGAAACTCAAGGTGTCCCCCCTGGCCCCAACTGGTCCCTGAAGTTAATCCCCTAGAGCTGTCTGCATTCACCAGACCCAACCCCCAGCAACACATCAACATGCATTTAGCCAAATGACCCAGACAGAAGAGCCATTCTGAACACTTCTCCAAAACAGGGTACTTGACGCTTGTGAAGGACACCTTGCCTGTAACTCCACCCAGAGTGTCCAGCCCAGAAGATGCTCAGTAAAATGTAGTCCATCAATGGTGGAACATACATGTACTTCATGTTCATAGCATCCTCTGGAGTAGATCCTATTTCTATCCCCATTTTACAGGTAAGGCAAATGAGACTGTGATATCAATCAGGCATCATTATACTGCAGGAGAGGAGAGAAATTCTGTTGGAAGCCCAAAATTTATTCAGTCAGGGACATTTTTATGAAAAAGAAGACAAAATAGCCTGGGAACCTCCATATGCCATGGGTGCAGCCGTAGAAAAGACAAAAAAAAAAAAAAGAGGAAGACAAAATAGCAAATACAAAATCAGACACAAAAGTGAGTATTGACCTTGACTGAGGCGAGAAATAACAGTTTACTGGAGACGTAGAGATTCATGACGTTTTGCCTCTAAGATCTCTTTAGCAATATCAGAAATGCTTCCGATGGCACCCCAACTCCCTTTCTCCCTGAAACATTCTATAGCCTCACAGCAACTCCCAGGATCACAGCGGCCCAGACAAGAGAGGAGCCTTGATGCTTGAGTTTCATTAGTTTTGGGGTAAATTCCCCTCTGCCTAGATCTAACCTCTCTGTACCTTTGTCTCTCTAAAGTAGAGATTACACCTGTACCTAACTTATAGGGTTGTTGTGAGAAATAAGGATTTTAAGTCCATGTAAAGTACTTAGAATAGCATTTGACCAAAGAGAGCATTCAGTAAGAAAAGAGAAAAAGAAGGAAGGAAGGAGGAGAGGGAGGGAGGAAAGGAGGGGGGCAGGAGGGGGAAGAAGGAGAGAAATCAGTCTTGGCAAATGTGTTAACCCTTGGTAACTCCATCAACTATGTTCCCAAAGCAACTGGTTTACGGTGTTCAGTGAGGAGACCTAAGAAATGGAAAATCTGGGTAGAAGAAATGGAAAATTGGGTAGAACAGCATGTCAATGGTGACTCGTGGTGATGACGAATCAAGCATTTCTTGAATGTTTACCGTGTCCATTCATGGATTAACTCCAACAACCCTTGCAATCGTTTGACCACAGAATACCTGAGCTGGTTAATACATCATTAGAAAAAGCTATGAGGCAGATGTACTTCCTTGCTTCTCAACTTCAGAGTTCTGAAGGACCCTTCCCTTGGCTCATGAAAAGGGATGAGAGAGTGGCTCCCAGAAGGAAGCGGGTTGGATGCTGTGTTAGCCACATGGGCTTCAGTCTGCGAACCGTGGTTTGGATTCTCCTCCCATGTACCAGATCATGGCTGTGGGATGACTGCTTTCCTTCTCTATGACTCGCTTTCTTCCTCTGTAAAGTAAGGGTGCTCTTACCTGCCTTTCATGTTTGTTGTGAAAATGAGATGTGACAACACATGTAAAGTACCTGCAGGGGTTCTGCACATGGTAATGCTGAACTATTAACACTTCAGCAAAGTCATAGAAATGGATGTTCCCTCTTGAACTCTAGGGGATTTTTCCTAAGAAAAATTAACAAAAGAATAAAACTATAAGCACAAAGACAATCCTTTCAGGATCAGCTGTATTTGTGTTATTTTCTTTTTAGAAAAGAATTAAAATGCTTGTTGTCTATAACAGCAAATAACTGGAGACAACCTAATTGCTCAACAGTAGTATAATATTGAAGGCAATTATGGCACATCAATATGATAGGATATTATGAGGACCTTAAAAGTGATAATTATTATGTTATAGTGACGTGGAAGTGGGTTTTTCTATAATGTTAGGAAAGAGAAACAGAATATACAAAATGCTGCACCTTCTCTGTAGTAACTGGAACTGTCTTCATCTCACTCACCACGACTGCTGGCACCTTGTGCAGAATAAGCACTGGCGAATACGCACTGAATGGACTATAAAACAAAGTGGACTTGGAAAGTCCAATGCAAAGAATTAAAGTGGAACTGATGGTATCAAGAGGGTTTTTTTTTTCTTTCATGTTTCTGCAATTTAAAAGGAGGTAGTAAAGAAGGTGGAGAGGAAGCAAAGAGAGAGGAAGGAGGGAAGGAAGGAAGGGAGGAAGGAAGGAAAGAAGGGAGGGAGGAAGGAAGGAAGGATGGGAGGGAAGAAGGAAGGAAGGGAGGAAGGAATGATGGAAGGGAAGAAGGAAGGAGGAAGGAAAGAAGGGAGGAAGGAAGGAAGGATGGGAGGGAAGAAGGAAGGAGGAAGGAAGGAAAGAAGGAAGAAAGGAAGGAAGGATGGAAGGGAAGGAGAAAGGAAGGGAGGAAGGAATGATGGAAGGGAAGAAGGAAGGAGGAAGGAAAGAAGGGAGGAAGGAAGGGAAGGAGAAAGGAAGGGAGGAAGGAATGATGGAAGGAAAGAAGGATGGAAGGAAGGATGGAAGGGAGGGGTGAAGGAAGCAAAGAAGGACCGACTGACTCAAGTCTCTTCTGGGCGACACTGAGAGCCACTGTAACATTAAGAGTTGAGACCTTGAGTGTCTGAAATAGTTCAGTTGGGAGAGCGTTAGACTGAAGAGTTGAGAACCTGGGGTCACAGGAACTTAAACTTGAATCTCAGCACCCCTCATCATTTGCCTACCTGAACACATTGGACAAACTATGTAATTTCTCCTAAATCTAATACAAGCAGATAAAACAGGGCCAACAATAAAGCCAACCTCTTTGGAATACCATGACAATGAAACAAGTTAATTTATGCAAAGCACCAAGAGTGACACATATTAGACACCAAGAATGGTAGCTACTTTTAATATTACCATGAGCCTCGTTTTATCATCATAAGAACAAATCTTCTGAGCCACCAACCTATAGAAGAGAAAACGAAGAGAAAACTCTCCAGTCAGACGCTGGGAGAGGAGTCATAAGGGAGCCCCAGAGGATACCATTGCTGACCATCTATCTGGAGCCCCTTAGTGGTTTGGCTCTTCCGGTCTAAGGGAGTTTGCTTCTCACAGTCTCACTGCACCAATGCATTTTCTCATCAAGCAGTTTCTTGCACAGACCAACTGCAATGTCTCCATCCATAGAAATAATTAACATGCCCCTGGCAGCCTTTATTGATATTCGGTTTATAAAGCAGTGACCTGGAGATGGGGCATCTCTTGCAGATTAATGGCTCACAAGGGTCATTACTGGTGCAAAGGCACTTCCAGGAGCTACTGATTCCTTTTGACTGGTTATTAGCCCACGGTTTCAACTGCCAAATGCTTCGAGCACACAAGGGTTTCCATTAGCAGTTGGGGTGTGCACACAATAACAAGATTCGCCTTCAGACACTCCGCTTTGCATTTTTCAAAGTGAGGAGAGAGGGACTTAGTCTTGGAATCAGATTATTTATTTATGCTGGAAATCTTCACACAAATAACCCTGTTCTGCTGATAACCAGCACAAGGTCTGCAGCGCCACAGTTGAGATTGCTCACTGCTTGGCCCAAAGCCATTCCCTTTTCTTCTCTGTAACAGAACACCAATTATATTCCAAGGGAAATGGTGCTCAGCCAAATGGCCACATTCCACAGCCCTCCTTGTAGCTAGGGTAGCTACTGAGATGTAAGCAGAAGTCACTTTGTAGGACATCTGGGGGAGCGCCAGTGCCACCTCTTCCAGCTTTCCTACCTGGGCACCAGAAGGCAGCCCGTGGCCTTAGGAAAAGTTAAAGATGGTGGAGCCAAACGCTAAAGGCACTAGGGTACCTGCTGACTTCCTCAGCTGCTACACCAACCCTCCTCTGCCTACCTCCAGCCCTCTTTTATACATGAGAGGGAACAAAACCATCAAGAACTGGGAAGGCTCCAGTATTTCACCCGACTCGCAAGATAACAAGATAGCCTGCCACAGTGGCAAGGATTCTGGCAGAAGAAATGAGACTCCTGGGTCAGAGACAAAGGACTATTACTCCTCCTGGCACAGCAGACAGCACCAGCCTGAAGATCGTCAATTTCCTTTGCCCCTGGAGGGCCATGAGGCGATGGGGAGCAGCCCGCGTAGATTCTGTGCACGCAGGAGCCCTGCATCATAGCTGAGGAACCCCCGACTTAGGACACCTGATTTTTTATAACTGGCTCTGAACAAACCTGTCCAAACTTTACCCTGTAACCAGACATTATCTTTATTAACCTGCACAGCAAACAAACCTTCCCTCTGCCCCAGAGGGAGACAGTATCTCTAGTTTCCAAAGCTGTTTGCAACAAATATTCTGCAGGAGACCCTCCAACCCAAAAGCTGCCAGTGCCTCTGCTCACAAAATATTCAGACATGAGGACCAGCCAGGCAGAACCACCGGCAACAATAACCACCTATTTTGTTTAAGCCGCTGTGATTTCCAGTCAGTTCCCAGCCACTGAGTGGAATTCCCTACCAGTTCTTCCAATGGCTGCATCATCTTGTCATTTTTCTTTTACATGGAATATAACTCTGGTCACAGGACTCTCTTCCAACTTCAGAGGTCCCATAACAGAGCAGAAGGCACCTGGGCCAACTCTGGAACCAGCCTACCTGGGTTCTGACCCCAATCCCACTGATCATTAGCTATAGGACTTAGCAAGTTACTCAACCTCTCTGTGCTTGGTTTTCTTATTTTAAAAAGGAGTAATAAGAGCCGCTACTTCCCAGTTGCAGTGAGAATTGTGTGTGTTGATACACACAAAGCACCAGGATAGTGCCTGCGGGCTGGAAACAGAGAAGAACACAGTGGTCATAAGAAAATCTGAGTTGGAACCCCTGCCCCATCACTGATGAGCTGAGTAATATGGGGCAAGCATCTTAACCATTCCATAATGTCTTTATCTGCAAAGTAACATGTTCCCCTCAGATTGCTGGGGGGTCAAAAATGGATAATATATATAAAATCTTTAGCACAGTGTCTGGCACTGGTGATAACCCTTCACAAAACAGCTGTTATTGTTGCTATTATTGTTCATTTTGTGTTGGACTTAAAAATCTGTTCTTTAATCATTTAGAAATCTCAGCAGACCTCTGTACTCCTTACTTTATCATATGAATATTTTTAGCCAAACTTTATTAAATTTCTCTGATTGCAGACCCGTTTAATCTTCTGGTTTTGTTCTGACAGAGGTCACCTGGGGTTGTCCCAACCTCATCAAATTCTCGGTCAATTCAATTGCATCATAGAAAGAGACAGGTTCCCAGAGCCAACCATTTTTATGCTTCTGAATCAGTGGAAAAGATGTGGTCTTTCTTCTTTTAAAAGGTCTCTGAACTCCATTTGTTCCAAATAATACTTTCTAAGAAAAATCCAAGTGCTAATTGAAAGTTCGTTCCCCATACATTAAACAAAAATGAGATCTGGAACGCCTCATCTACATTAAAATCCTCCACTGCCGTTCACGTTTCTACTGTGAACCTAACACACTGAAACAATGTCAGAAATTTTTAAATTGAAAGATTTTATAGATTTTCTAAAGTAAGACGGATTTGAATTATTTTTTAAATACAACATTCACTAGAATGTCACTGTAGAATTTCTTCATTTCATCGCATCTTTTTGACAGCTAAGAATGGTCTCCTTCATACCTCTAAATTAGATCCTGTACTAAATACACAATCTTGACTTGGGACAGGCTTAACGTACAACCAAAGCCTCTAGCAGTAAGCTTATAATTAAGCAGTAATATTAGTAGACAGTGAGCTTGGGCATGTATTCCAATAATGTGCAAAGATTTGAAAAGAGCTGAATGTTGGGTGATAGAAGGATTTCCTATTTATTAAAGTGTTCGGGATGATATTTCATCCTAGCAAGCTCTCATAGGTGCATCTCTATTCTTTACCACTTTTTCTGACATCCCCAGGCTGAATTCTCAAACGCGCCAAAATAAATCTTCAGTTCCTTCTGCTAACATATTTTTCAACTTCAAAACTGTTAAAAAAAAAAAAAAAAAAAAAAAAAAACTCTGAAAAAACCCAGATTCTTTAAGGGTTGCCATTATTGAGTAATAGAGTCTGAGTAACAAACATTACACCACAGTGAAACACAATTCAATCAGCATTTGTTAAGGATCAATAATAAATCAACATAGGAGGAATTCTCTCTTCATCATGTGGTGAACTCCTATTCATCCTCCAAGGAAGCCCAGGTGTCCTCCCTCCAGGAAGCCCTCCTTGATTTCATTTGGCTCAGAGTAGAATAAGCATAGGCATCCCTTCTCTGTTATCTCAAGGTGCCTTGAGCACATCTCAACCACTGCATTTATCCCATATGATATATTTTTTAAATTTTTATATTATTCATTTGTATCCCACATGACTCAGAGCATAGCAGGTGTTCACATAGGTGTTATGACGGTGCATACATATAGAATCTTTAAGAAGGTTCATGTGAGAAGAGAAAACAATTTTGAGGTAAGGCATGAGCAAAACCGCAGCTCTAGAGATAAGGCAGAAGCAGTTCGTGAAGGTTTTGTAAACCATGTAACGGATCAGGATATAAGGAATAGTCAAACATCTCTAGGGTACAGAGGAGTAATTTTTAAAAGGAAAGTAGGCCAGGTAGCACCATAGGGAGTAGTGGGGGCTTTGGCAAAGTGAGCAATGACAAAGCCCAAAAAGCAAATTTTCCTAATTTCTAAACAAGGCCCATTTTTAAACATGGCAGGATTTGGCCATCAGTTTGAACCCTTGAGAAGTTTTAGTTCCCAGTCCCGGATTTGAACAGTGGTCTTCTCTGCTTCTGTGCTAGAAACACAAAGAAATGATCATTCATAAGCCTATAGGCCAGAAGAGCATGCCTTTCTTCCTTTTAATTAAGAAAAAAAAAAAAACCAAAATAATAAGGACTTCTATTTCCAGCTGAGATATGGAGTAAAGAGGACCAGATTTATGCTCCAACATTAAAAACCTGGAAAGCCAGGGAAAATATACAGGGAAAAAAAGAGTTTGCAGGTAGCACAAGACAATGAAGAGAAAGCCCTACGGTTTCACTGGCTGACTGCCTGAAAGCAATTTCGAGCCTGCAGCAGTAGGAGAAGGAACCCAAACAGAGCCTGGTGATCCAACATAAATGAGGAAAGAAAAACCAAAGCTGTGGAGGTCAAGTGGCTAGAATTTAGGTATCAGACTCTCAGAACGCAGGAAGCTGCACAGGAAGACAGCTCCAGAGATTTGCAGAAGGGTCTTCCAATGAATAATGAGAGTCACGTACGGAAGACTCTAGCCAAGACCAAAAAAAGATCCACTGGAAAAATAAAGGAAGAACTATTGCCAGAACCTTCACAGGGCTGGGAAGTTTGTGTTCCCGACAAGCAGAGAGAAAAGATCTCGTAGTACAGAGGGTGCGGGGTTGACTCCTTGGAAGGAGTCACACATGTTGTGATGCTAAATTAGCCCTAGACTAATGGAGACTCTGATCCTGCCCAAACAATACCTAAAAGCAAGTCTCAAAAGGATTCAAGTGATTCCAAGTAACTGAATAGCATTTTGGAACAAACATCCAACACTATTTAAAGGAGTATAATAAAATCAATTCCAGCAACCGGCAACCTAAAATTCACAATGTCCAGCAGGAACAAACAAGAGGCATCTGTACAGTTCCTCAAGAGATAAATGAATAATAAAGGAATCTATGAGGAATACTACACCCTTAAATGGACAAATTCCTTGGAAGTTACAAACACCAGTTATTACTCAGGAAGGAAGTGGTAACCTGAATAGCCATGCATCCACCAAAGTTGAATTCATAGTTTAAAAATCTTTTTTTTATTTGAGATTTTTATTTTTTCTATTATAGTTGATTTACAATGTTTTGTCAACTTCTGCTGTACATCAAAGTGACCCAGTCATACATATATGTGTGTGTGTGTATATATATGTATATATACATATATTCTTTTTCTCACATTATCCTCCATCATGTTCCATCACAAATGATTAGATATAGTTCCCTGTGTTACACAGCAGGATCTTTGCTTATCCACTCCAAATGCAATAGGAGGTGTCTACTAACCCTAAACTCCCAGACCATCCCACTCCCTCCCCCTCCCCCTTGGCAACCACAAGTCTGTTCTCCAAGTCCATGAGTTTGTTTCTTTTCTTTAGATAGGTTCATTTGTGCCGTATATTAGATTCCAGATATAAGCGATAGCATATGGTATTTGTCTTTCTGACTTACTTCACTTAGTATGAGAGTCTTTGGTTCCATTCATGTTGCTGCAAATGGTGTTAGTTTGTTCTTTTTTATGGCTGAGTAGTATTCCATTGTGTATATATACCACATCTTCTTAATCCATTCATCTTTCAATGGACATTTAGGTTGTTTCCCTGGCTTGACTATTATGAATAGTGCTGCAATGAACATAGGGGGGGCATGTATCTTTTTAAATGAAAGTTTTGTCCAGAAATATGCCCAGGAATGGGATTTCTGGATTATATAGTTTAAAAATCTTTCCACCAGGAAAACTCCAGGCCAGATGGCTTCGCTGGTGAATTCTATACACACACTCTTCAAAAGAGGGTGATACATTCTAAGTCATTTTAGAAAACCAGCATTACTCAGTTAACAAAACCAGCAAAGACACTATTTTTAAAAGAAAACTACCACATACATACATACTTCATGTACATGGGTGTGGAAAATCCTTTTAAAAATCTTAGAAAATGGAATCCAACAACATGTTAAGTCAAGTCCCAATAATGTAAGGTTGATTTAATGTTTGAAAAATAATCCATGTAATTCAATATATATTGCAGACTAAAGATAACAAAATATGACCTTCTCAAAAGATGCAGGAAAACATTTAAGAAAATTCCACATCTGGTGTTTATAGTAAAAACTCTCAGAAAACTAGGAATAGAAGAGAATCTCTTCAACCTGATTTTTTTTTAAAGGCACCTGTACACTGAGGTCTATGGAATGATTAGCCAACAGGGACCTAGAGTACAGCACAGAGAACTCTACCCAATATTCTGTGATCATCTATGTGGGAAAAGAATCTGAAAGAGAATGGATGTGTGTACATGTGCAACTGAATCACTATGCTGTACAGCAGAAATACTGACAAACATGTACATCAAGTATACATCAATAATACTTTTTAAAAATGAAAAAATAAAAATAAAGAAATGAAATTTTAAAAGGCAACTGTGGAAAACCTATAGCCAGCAACATACTGAAATGTTGAAAGATTTTTTTTTTCCTGGAACAGAAAAAATGATTTAATAGGAAACTGGGGATACCAAATAAACTGTATTTCAGTTAATAGTACTCTTCTAATGTTAATTCATTTTTTTTTCCCACTGTACAGCAAGGGGATCAAGTTATCCTTACATGTATACATTACAATTACAGTTTTTCCCCCACCATTTCTTCTGTTGCAACATGAGTATCTAGACAAAGTTCTCAATGCTATTCAGCAGGATCTCCTTGTAAATCTATTCTAAGTTGTGTCTGATAAGCCCAAGCTCCCGATCCCTCCCACTCCCTCCCCCTCCCATCAGGCAACCACAAGTCTCTTCTCCAAGTCCATGATTTTCTTTTCTGAGGAGATGTTCATTTGTGCTGGCTATTAGATTCCAGTTATAAGTGATATCATATGGTATTTGTCTTTGTCTTTCTGGCTCATTTCACTCAGTATGAGATTCTCTGGTTCCATCCATGTTGCTGCAAATGGCATGATGTCATTCGTTTTTATGGCTGAGTAGTATTCCATTGTGTATATATACCACACCTTCCGAATCCAATCATCTGTCGATGGACATTTGGGTTGTTTCCATGTCCTGGCTATTGTGAATAGTGCTGCAATGAACATGCGGGTGCATGTGTCTCTTTTAAGTAGAGTTTTATCCGGATATATGCCCAAGAGTGGGATTGTGGGGTCATATGGAAGTTCTATGTATAGATTTCTAAGGTATCTCCAAACTGTTCTCCACAGTGGCTGTACCAGTTTACATTCCCACCAACAGTGCAGGAGGGTTCCCTTTTCTCCACAACCCCTCCAGCACTTGTTATTTGTGGATTTATTAATGATGGCCATTCTGACTGATGTGAGGTGGTATCTCATGATAGTTTTGATTTGCATTTCTCTTATAACCAGCGATGTTGAGCATTTTTTCATGTGTTTGCTGGCCATCTGTATATCTTTGGAGAAATGTCTATTCAGGTCTTTTGCCCATTTTTCCATTGATTGATTGGCTTTTTTGCTGTTGGGTTGTATAAGTTGTTTATATATTCTAGAGATTAAGCCCTTGTCGGTTGCATCATTTGAAACTATTTTCTCCCATTCTGAAAGTTGTCTTTTTGTTTTCTTTTTGGTTTCCTTTGCTGTGCAAAAGCTTTTCAGTTTGATTAGGTCCCTTGGGTTTATTTTTGCTAATGAAATGTTGAAAGATTAAAACTTTAATCTTAAGAATATGGCAAGGATTGACCATGATGGAAGATAATATAAGAAAAGAAATGTATATATGCATATGACTGGGTCACTAGGCTGTACAGCAGAAATTGGCACAACACTATAAAGCAACAATACTTTAATATTAAAAAAAAGAAGAAGAAGAAGGCAAGGATATCTGCCCTTACTACTCCTAGTCAACATCATAGTGGAGGTTCTTGACATATAACAAAAAAGAAAATGTATATGGATTGTAAAGGAAGAAGTAAAATCCTATTTTATTTTTAGATGATATGGCAGAAAATCCAAAAATAATTACTAGATTAATAATTGTGTTTAGAAAGGCTTCAAGATTCAAAATCAATGTACAGAGTTATTTAGATTTCTAGATATGAGCACTGAACAAATGGAAATTGAAATCTTAGAAGTACCCATTAAAATAGCATCAAAATCATTAAATACTTTAGAATAAATTTAAGAATAAGGAGTTCCCGTTGTGGCGCAGCAGAAAAGAATCCAACTAGGAACTGTGAGGTTGCGGGTTCGATCCCTGGCCTTGCTCAGTGTGTTAAGGATCCGCAGCACTGCTGTGAGCTGTGGTGTAGGTCACAGATGAGGCTCGGATCTGGCATTGCTATGGCTGTGGTGTAGGCTAGCAACTATAGTTCCAAATAGACCCCTAGCCTGGGAACCTCCATGTGCGGCAAGTGCGGTCCTAAAAAGATTAAAAAAAAAAAAAAAAGAATAAAACATTGCTAAGATAAATTAAAGAAGGCCTAAATTAGCAGAAGCACATACCATGCTCATGGATTGAAAGACTCAATAGTGTTAAGATGTCAATTATTACCCAATTGATCCATACATTCAATGTAATTCCAATTATATTCCTTGCAGGAATGTTTATGTAAATGAATAAGTCGATTCTAAAATTCGTATGGAAATGCAAAGGACCTAGAAAAGCCAAAATAATTTTTCAAAAGAACTACAGTAGAGGATTTGCAGAATTTACTATAAATCTGCAGTAATCAAAACAGTACAATATTGGATTTATAATAAATGTGTAGACCAAGGAAGAAGAATAAGATATTCCCAGAATTGAGTCACACATGTATAATCAATTGATTATCAGCAAATGTTTGATTCAATGAAGAGAAGATAGCTTTTTCAACAGATGGTGCTAGAACAATCAGATACCCATATTCAAAAAAAAAAAAAAAAACTTCATTCATTACCTCCCAAGACAAGTAAAAATCACTCAAAATGGATCACAGCCCTAAATATAAGAATGAAAATGATTACACTACCAGTATAAAATATAGAAACAATCTTTCTGACATTGATTTAGGCAATGATTCTCAGATAGGACATAAAAGCATGAACTAGAAAAGAAAAAACTGATAAATTGAACATTAAAATTGCTCATGCTGCATAAGGTATTATTAACAAAGTGAAAAGGCAAGCCATAAATTAAGAGCAAATATTTGTAAAACATAGATCTAAAAAAGCAATCATATCCAGAATATATAAAGAACTGTTACAACTCAACAATAGGGAGACAAAAAAAAGATTAAAAATAAACACAAGATTTGAATAGCTACCCATACCACAGAAAATATATGAATGAAAAATGTGAACTTACAAAATATGTTCAATATCATTACTCATTAAGTAAAAACTCATACAATTGTACATTGAAAAAGGTAATGCTACTAAAAAATTTCAATACTCCTATATCTAACTTCAAACAATAACATTATAAAGGTGCCATCACTACACACCAAATAAAATCTGGGGCTGAAATTATGGATACTAACAATGCCAAGTGTTGAATAAGAATAGGAAGCAATTGGAATTCTCATGTGGCATTAACAGGAACGTAACAGCAACAATCACTCTGGAAAACAGCTTGGTGGTTTCTCATAAGGAAACTGCCCGTATCACCCAGTAATCTCTAGGCATTGATGAAGATAATAAAACACTTGTTCACGATAAGCATTCTCCAATGTTCATGGCAGCTTTAGTCCCAGTCACTATAACTGAACACAAACTCACAATGAACACAATGTCCAATGACAGGCAAACAGATACACAAACGGTGAGAGAACCATTCCAGAGAGTACTACTCGCCAACACAACACACTAGCTACTCCTACACACACCAATACAGGTGAGTTTCAAAAACATGATACTAAGTGAAAACAACCAAATGCAAAAGTCTGTATGATTCCGTTCAGCAAAGACAAAAGAAAAGGCAAAACTAAAATGACAGAAAACAGATCAGTGATTGCCTGGGACTGGGGGTGAGGGAGATTATTTTCAAGAGGCAAATGGGAACCCTGGAGAGTGAGAGGAATGTTTTGTGTCATGAGTGTGGTAAGGACCTCACAACACTATATATTTGCAATCTTCACCTTTTTTTAATGCTATTTCCTTCACATCTCTCTTCTTGTTTCTAAGTTTCCTGGAATTTGTCTTAAAGAAATATTTTTTTTTTTGTCTTTTTAGGGTTGCATCTGCAGCAAATGGAAGTTCCCAGGCCAGGGATTAAATTGGAGCTGAAACTGCCAGTCTACACCACAGCCACATCAGATCCGAGCAACACCTGCGACCTACACCACAGCTTGTGGCAACTCTGGATCCTTATCCCACTGAGCATGGCCAGGGATCAAACCCACATAATCATGGATACTAGTCACGTTCTTAACCCTCTGACCCACTGGGGACTCCTTAAAGACATAATTTTTAAATGCATGCATGATATTAAAAACAATAAAAAATTGGAAACGGTCAAAATATCTAATGATGCAGAAAAAAACCAAATGACAGCACATCCCTTTAAGGGAATATTATGAAGGTAGCCAATAAAAATCACATTTTCATACAATATTTAATGACATACGGAAATATTCATGACACAATGTAAAATACAGAAGCAGTAGCAAACACTTTATATTCAAATAATCCTAACTTTGTTTATATATACAATATATGTATGAATACATGCATAAAATTGTGAGATTTCTTTGTCCTAAAATAGGGCAGCGCTACCCGAACAATGTAAAAATGCCAAAGAACTTTCCAGAACTGGCACTTGAAATTGTCTGAATCAAGGTCATGCAAAGTAAACTTGATTACCCAGCTCTACCTGGGAGTGAGGAGTGTTTCCTGGCTCAACAATCTGATGGTTACAGTTGCAGGAGAAGCCTTGCCCTCAGTACCCTTTACACTGGACTCAAATGCAACATAACGAAATGTTTGATACACTGAAACCAGACCACATGCAAATATTTCCAAATGAACTTGAAGGCATATGTCAGGGACTTGGAGCCTAAGAACACTAGCAATCCTTGTACTAAGAGAGAGTATACTTTCACTGGGAGGAGCATGCGTGACTTACCGCCACCAGAGCACATGACAGAACCAGAGTTCAGCCTCCCCGTCCAGAGACCATGGAACAGCATTTCCCCATTAAGCCCGCCTCTCAGGGTTATGGCAAAAATCAAATGAGCCGATGTATGTAACACGAATCTTTAATTCACAAATCACAAGTCCAGGATGAAGTAGTTTTATTACTGTGACTTTGGGGCCATTAACAATTAGCAACTGCTTGACTGTGTCTCTGATTTAAATTTACATTTAAATGCATTTAAGAGAGTTCCTTCGGAGCTCAGCATTAATGAACCCAAATAGGATCCATGAGGTTGTGGGTTCCATCCGTGGCCTCACTCAGTGGGTTAAGGATCCGGTGTTGCTGTGAGCTGTGGTGTAAGTTGCAGATGAGGCTCGGATCCTGCATTACTGTGGCTGTGGTGTAGGCCAGCAGCTGTAGCTCCGAATGGATCCTACCCTGGGAAGGATCCAATATGCCATGGGTGCGGCCCTAAAAAGCAAAAAAAAAAAAAGAAAAAAAAGAAAAAAAAATGCATTTAAATGCTTCAGTGGAAGGGACCTTGAAGCTCAAAGGGTAACCAAGTGGGTAGAGGGTCCATCCCCAGATAGGAGTCAAGAGAATTGTAACCACAACCACGAGGGTGAAGAGACTGATTTCACGACCCCTCTCCCAAACCCTGACCCTAACAGGGCTGCTAAATAGAAAGACCACTGAGAAATCTAAAAAGATGATACAAATGAACTTTTTTACAAAACAGAAAGAGACTCACAGACATAGAAAAGAGAGGAATACGGCGCGATTACCAAAGGGGAAGGGAAGAGATAAAGGAGTTTGGGATTAAAATGTACACAGAACTCTATATAAAATAGATACATAAGACCAGCGAGGACCTACTCTATAGCACAGGTATACTCAATATCTTATAATAACCTATAATGAAAGAGAATGTCTTTTTGCCATTTCTTGAGCCGCTCCCACGGCATACGGAGGTTCCCAGGCTAGGGGTCAAATCGGAGAGGTAGCCACTGGCTTACGCCAGAGCCACAGCATCGAACCCACAACCTCATGGTTCCTAGTTGGATTTGTTAACCACTGAGCCATGACGGGAACTCCAAAAAAGAATATATATATTTTTATATGTGTGTGTAAACTGATTCACTTTGCTATACACCTGAAACTAACACAATATTGTAAATCACCTACAAATCACACACACACACACACACACACACACACACACACATCTTTTTTGGACTGTGCCCAGAGCATGCAGAAGTTCCTGTGCCAGGGGTCAAACCCACACCACAATAGTGACCTGAGCCACAGCAGTGACAACCCTGGATCCTTAACCACCAGGCCGCTGGGGGACTTCTAGCAACTACATTTCAATAAAAACTGTTTTAAAAAATAGACCACCAAGTATGAAGCCAGACAGATCTAAGTTTAATTTCCAACTACGTGACACATGATTATTTCATTTCACTGAACCCCAATTCAATTCCTTGGTGAAAGGGGACGAGAACACCTCCTCTTGGGGTTGTAATGAGGGATAAGTGAGGTCAAATCCTCGACATCTATTAGGTACTAACACATACTCACTCTTCCTCTTGATATTTAGAGGTCCATACACTTCTCTAATTCAGGCCACTCAATGACAACCCTTAACACATACAGGCATAGGGCTGGGGACAGACAGAAAGGGAGGTACTTGCCTCTAACTGTCCAAAGAAACCAAAATCTGAATCTGTTAGAAACAGAGAAAACTTCCAAAATTTCATAGTTTAAGATGCACACAATTGTGGGAAATGTCATGACCATATCTGTTCCAAATCAAAACTAAGTAATTTAAAAAAAAAAAAAAAAAAACCTAGAGTGACTTTCTCCAGGAATAAGACCTCAGGGCTTACTAGTGTCTAACACTGAAGAGCAGCTTCTGTTTGAAGAAACACCAGAAAACTCTGCCTGGTGCAGAAGATTTTTGTTGAACAAGGGTGCAAATCAAGGTGAACCTTCCTTCCTCGAAGCAGAGATAACTACAAATAGAATACAGTGATAATAGGCAGGTGGGACTATTATATTCTTTTAAAAATTGGGAACAGCAGGAAGTTGATAGCTCCTGGGTGAGTGTGACAAGAACTGAAAGCACAATAGGACCTAAATCCATCCAAGAGCCCAACTTGGGAATATTCTGACAAAATTAGTTTTTTACAAAAGAATACATTCTCTCACCATTTCCCCCCTAATTTTCTCCTCTGGAGAGCCTCACCAACATCTTAATTGATTGCAACTGATTGAGATTTTAGTCACTCCAAAGGCTACACGTGGGCCCCTCCCCCAGGGCCATTTTAAACACATTTGCGTTTCAGCAATGCGTGTGGTCTCCGCGCGGATAGCGAGTTCTTAATAGAATCTGGGAAGATGTTCCTTGGCAGAAAATGATTTCATAGATATTTTTCATTATGATAGATGTGGTATTACAGCCGTTATAAAAAATTTCAAGCTGTGTTGCAGCTTTGTCACTAGAGCTATAAATCACTCACTCGTATATTAAAGTCTGCGGAAAGCAACTACAGGAACATGGGGGGAAAAACAGCCGCATCTCCTATTTACAGACTGGGTATGATTCGGTATTATTCTTAAGGTTCAAGGCAGCTTAGAGAATCTGTATTCAGTGCTTCCATTAGGATCACGAGATCACATTCCATGACTGCTGAGCCCAGGGAGGCACCGGCCACGCAGCAAGCAGTGAGTTCACATTTTCTGCCCTAAATCCTGATGTGAACAGGAAAGGCTGTGCTTCCACAAGAAGGAGGGCAGAGAAACCCACTGCCATTTGCAATATAAGGTGGTAATGGAATTAATGAAGGATTCGTAAATTACATACATTAGAAGCAATGCGTGCCACTAACAATTTATTTTGCTTCCATGGGGGTCTGTGTGTATGACGGTCTGTCTGCCTTTGTATGAAACTGACTTCATGGCTTTGATTTCAGCTGGGCTGAGGTGGCCCTAATTTGGGGGGAGTCCACATTTAAGAATGACCTCTCTCTAATCCGTATTGGATGATGGGTGTTTTTAACTCAATAGCATAGCAATGGCCGGGAGAGGCAAAGACCCTTGATGGAGTTACACCCAACCCATTCTCGCCATCAAAAGCAAACACCTGAACTGAATGTACACGGCCTTTCGTCCCCCTCACAAAGGTGGGATTCTCAGTGATCTCAAGGGTCTGACACTGATGCAGTGGGGTGGGGGATATGAATGAGGGAATGTCCCAAACGCCTGTAGCTGAGCCTCGAACCTAGTGGTTCCCCACCAGGAGTGGTTCTGCTCCCCAGACACATGTCGATGTCCGGAGATGTTTTCACATGTCACAACTGTTTTCTAGAGACCAGGGTTGTTGGCATTGCATCGCACCACACACAGGGCAAGCCCCCCACCCCACACCCCAGAGAATGACCCAGCCTGCAATGTCAACAGTGCCAAGGCAGAGAAACCCTGGTCTCAAGTTAACCAGGCAAATCCTCAACTCCTCCAGCCAAGAAAGTGGTGATATGATCTTTTTTACTAACTCTTATAGAGAGAAGAATTGTGTGGTCAGGGTGAACTCTGACACCAGCCTCATTTTCATTGCAGGACGTGGTTCTATTATTTACAGAGATACGAAGGCTTTATATTTCTTTGAAAAAGGGCGGGGGGAAGGGGCTCTAGCCAGAGAATATGGGCATATCCCTCATGCTACTCAATGAAGGTCTTCCTGGATCCTGCAGGAAACACTGCAGTGACCAGAGCTTCAGAGCCGTGGTCATAATCCATTCAAAGAATGTAATTTCCCCTCCTCCGGGAAAGAAAACCATAACACGGTGATACCAGGTCTTAGGCCAACTACCAGTGTTCTAGAGGACACTAGTCCATAACTAGTCCACAGCCCATAGTCTAGTCCACAACTGTGTTACCCACCCAGTTCCTAAAGGGAAAAGGAGGGAAAGGGAATAAGAGGAAAGGGAGGGAAGGAGACCAGTATATACTGAAGGGAGGGAAGGAGACCAGTAGACACATCCCCATTCATTCTCACCATCCTGAATTGGGTTGCATTTTGCATAGTTGGTACTAACTTAAGTTAGGAGGCTCAAAGCTGCTAAGTCATCTGGCCCAAGTTTCACTCCTAGTAAATAACAGAGCTGGACTTTGAACCCAGTCTGTGTGAATACAAATTCACTATTTTTTAAGCTTTGTCACACCACGGACTATTACACTGGAGATTCGTTCCTATGTTTAAGTCTTTCTTGACCTCAGAAGCCAGCATGTGGAAGTGGCGAGACTGGTTTGCTAGTTTGAAACAAAATTCTGGTTAAGATTCAAACATGGTTATGAAACCCACAGGGACGTGTGGGTTAATGAGCAAATCTCCCTTAATTCAAGATGGCGCCTAAGTCAAAGCACCCAACAGGGAGCCCGTAAAGCACCCCCCACACTCCTCCCAAATGTCGTCTCCTGCCAGCATTTCCACAGAACTCAGAGGTTGCATTTGCACCAAGAACAATTTTTGTGTGTGATTTTTACCCCCTAAAGAAGGACTTTGCGGTTATTTCTGACTTATTGTTTTGCTCCCCAGCTAGATTTAGAAGCATAGCATTTGAACCTTCCTGCCATTGCTTAAATCTCCACCCCACCAACAATTTCCTATTAGTATTTTGACACATTACATCAGTGGTTCTCAATCCTGAATGTGCATCGCATCTAAGAAAAGATGCACCTTCCTAAAAAAAATTACCTTCAGGGGCTCCTCTCGTCATTCAAAAGAATAAAGTTTAGGAGTTCCTGCTGTGGTGTGGTGAGTTAAGAATGCAACTGCAGCGGTTTGGATTGCTGCCAATGGATCGGGTTCCATTCCCAGGCCCAGCACAGTGGATTAAAGGATCTGGTGTTACCACTGTTGTGGTGTAGGTCTCAGCTCTGGATTGGATTCAATCCCTGGCCCTGGAACTTCCATATGCCACAGTGCAGTCATTAAAAAAATAAAAAAATAAAAAATAAAAAAAGAATGAAGATTATTATTTAAAGCCTACCACTATCTGATCTCAAACCACACTCCCCAACCTTCCACTATCCAACCAAACTATTAACTGTTCCTCAAATCCAGCCACGTGTTTCACCTCCCCACCTGGCTCCCTCCATTCATCCTGCCTAGGACACCTCCTCTCCCTCCCTCTGACCCTCCAGACCCAGCACTCACCTGAAGCCCACCATCCAGGGAAACCCATCCCAGCAAAAACAATAGGTACACAACCTAAGGAGTAGTTTGGTCCATTCATTGAGCAATGGTCAATCCAACAAACGCCAATGAAATTCCCACAACATGATGGTGATCCTTTGGCACGCAGCTCATTGTGTCAGCCTCCCTAGACTGCAGGCGTGAAGACAAAGATAATGCCCAACCCACCTCCTGAATTCCAGCATCACGCCCAGCCTGGCTCCCAGCATATCTTCAGTGAGGTCCGCAGTAATACCACGGATCTCAGTTCTCTACAACCAGGAGACACTGGCATCCATCAGCATCCCCAACCACTGAAGGATGGTGAAGTAAATCAGGACCCATCAGGAGGTGGGAACCGACAAAGCGCTGAAATACTCATTACAAACACTATATATTGTCTTCTCTTGAAAATCAGGGACCCTAGTTCCTACCCTCTTCAGTCTGGGAGAACTGACTTTCTACTTGGGCCGCTACAAGACCCAAAACTGACTTTTTAATCACAGCATTCTTCACATTTTGGAATTCTTCTCCTATAGAGGGAATTATTGGTTTGGAAGAGATACTCTCATAAGCCTTTTGGGTCAACGACGCGCCCCCACGAGCCTTCTAGTAATCAAAAAAGGCCAATAGGAGTTCCCACTATGGCTCAGTAGGTTAAGAACCCAACATAGTGTCCAAGAAGATGCAGGTTCCATCCCTGGCCTTGTTCACTAGGTTAAGGATCTGGTATTGCCGCAATGCAGTCACAGATGCAGCTCAGATCTGGCGTTGCTGTGGCTGTAGTGGAGGCCAGCTGCTGCAGCTCCTATTCGACCTCTGGTCTGGGAACTTCCATATACCGCAGGTGCAGTCTTTTGTTTTGTGGAGCATAGAGGCATTCGAGTATAGGGGTAGAGCTGAATTGCCCAGATAATGGGGGGGGGGAGCCAGTGGGTGCAGGAGAAAGGAATTAAGAAACCCAATCAAACATGGCGAAGGTTTTTAAGGGTTTATTACCAGGCACACATTGGAAGACTACTTCTCCAGTGGCCTTGTGTTTCTGCACAGAACTTTGTTTTAGACCATTTTTTCAAAGATATTTGCATAGCAAGGAGCTTTGGGAAATAGAGACAGTGTCTCCCTTCAGAGCAAATGGCAGAGATGTTCATTTTCGGTATAAGAAAGACAATGCCTCACGGCAAACATCGGGCGGGCTGATGGACACTAAATATTCCAGTTTCCCGATTTGGGCGGTTCTCCTGTAACCAAGCCAGCGCATATACAGATGTCACCTGGCCCTCTTTGTGTCACCCTATGGGAACTGAGGCTCAGGGAACCAAAACAAATGCTGATAAATCTGGCTGTGGCCATTGTGCTGAGTGATAATATGTCCTTTTGTCTCTGAGCCCAGAGTCTCATAACTTGTGGCAGCATCCGGGAAACCACTTGTCAGCTTGCACATAGGGTAGAATCTTAGATCCTTCCCAGACCTTGAAAGTGTGCACTGTAAACTCTCTCTTAAACCTATTCAGTGGAATCTTCAATAAATTCTGCATTATTTACTTGGGTCTCTGTTGCAAATGGAATGCCTGGGGAGATGCAAAGAAGTTCCAGAGCCAGTGTCGCAACTGGTACAGGAGGAAAACAGGGAAACCACCAGGTGACCAGACCTCAACCAAACAGTTAAATGTGTTGAGGTCTTCCCTCCTCTGAGCTTCTCTTTTTTTTTTTGAAACTATCATTTTTATATGTTGGATTAATTGATTTTGTTCAGTATTTTATCTTCATGGATAATACTGATATGTCTTCATTTTTATATCCTATCACTGTTGGATTTTCTACCTTTTCTTTCTATCTTCCTTTCTTTCCTGCTTGCTTTCATTCATTTATTTATTTTTTATTTAGGGCTACAGTGAGGCATATGGAAGTTCCCAGGCTAGGGGTCGAATCAGAGCTGCAGCTGCTGGCCTGCGTCACAGCCACAGCAATGCCAGATCCTTAACCCACTGACTGGGGCCAGGGTTCAAACCTGCACCCTCATGGATACTAGTCGGGCTCGTTACCCCTGAGCCACAGTAGGAACTCCTACTCTGAGCTTCATTAAGGGAGTATTCTATTCATTGTCGAGATCCCGTGCTAACCAGCTGCCTCCTGGGATTAACTCAGTAAAGCCTGAGTGAATGACCCAATGGCCAATGGCTGAGACCAGGCTGGTCAATCTGCTCACTTCACTCGACTTCTCTCAACTCTTCAACAACTCTCCACCATGCTTAGAATAAAATCCAAAGTTCTTACTAAGGCCCACGAGGAGCCCCATGACCTGACTGCTCGCTGCCCCCTGGGCCACCCTTCTGCCAGCCCCTCTTCATGCACTGTTTAGCCCTGCTGTCCCCGTGGCTCCTCCCCAGATACACCCAGCCTGCTACCATCTCAGGGCTTTTATGTTCCCTGCTCCAGCCACCTCAAGTGCCCTTCCCTAAGACATAAAAATAGGTCACTCCCTTTATGTTATCCAACATTCACCCCAATAGAGATGCCTTCTCAAAGCACCAACAGAAAAGAGCACCCCTCACTCCACCCCTTTGTCACGCTTCTTTAATGACCTCTTCATGTGTCACCACACCTAACATTCTACCACACTGATTTGCCTGTTTGCTTATTATCTGTCTCACTGACTGGACTGTCACCTTCCCAAGGGTAGGCTTTTTCTTCACTGGCTGCATCCCCAGTGCTTAAAGAGTCCCCAGCATATAGCAGGTGTTTAATGAATAAGTGTGGAATGAATGGAATCTGGAGGAGAGGAAGAACGGGGAAAGAGATGGGAAGAGGATGCGAAAGAGAAAGGAGTGGCGAGCAAGAAGACAGAGGAGGAGGAAAAGTTGGAGGAGAAGGAAAGGATGGAGAAGAAGGAAGAAGAAGAGGAGGGAGAGGAGGAGGAGAGGATGGAGGAGGAGGAGAAAGAGGACCAGCCGCAGAAACAAGCAGCAGCACTGAGCAGCAGCAAGAGTCCCAGAGGCAATCTCAAAGTCTGTCTCCTCTGAGCCTGAACAGGACATCATGCTCCCTGCTTCTGAAAGCAGACTCCTCCCTCTAACAGCTCCTCCATCAGGAAGAGAGGCAAAGCCAGTGTCTGGCAGGAGGCTGGGTTCTGGGAGACCCCACAGCTCCCTGTGCAGAGGAAGGAAATTTCACCTCACTCTGCCAAGCGATGATAATTGGAATCTTTCGGCTTTTTCTTTCCCAGCTTCTCATTTAGGTAGTTACTGATGGTGCAAGATAGTCTAATACTGCCACAAATGCCTGGCTAGGTTTTAGTTGTTTGCAAGGCTGCGTTTTCTGCCTTAATAGCTGGAACACAGAAATCTTAGTTAAGTTCTGTCATAAGCCTTGAATAAAATGAATCCTTTAATCATGAAGAAAATTCCCCAGCTGAAGTAAACAAGCAGGTTTTAAACTGTTCTATATATCTAGGGTTTCACGACATTCTCAAAGGAGACGCTTATAGAAATTATAAATATTTCAGTGATCCTTTGTTTTTTGGGGGGGTTAGAGAGCCTCAACTCTAAGTGAATGAAAGTAAAACAAAGAAAATAAATTAGCCTTAATTGCATTAGAACACGATTAGTGATCTATCAATACGACAGTGGTCTAAAATCAGGATGTCTGAGGCTGTCAAACTGCATTGTGGGAAACGAACAGTAAAGCCTGTTTGGGTCCAACCCAGCGCATCAAATGTTTCTGCTGATTTTCCTGTGTGATTGGCTTTCAGTTGGTTGGTTGCTCTGTCTGTTGTTGGTTTTCTGCTGCTTTCCTGTGGCTGAGACCGTTTGTGATGAATCTGTTTAGTTGAGCTTCCAGGCAGGTTGGGGGCACCAGATGCCTCTGCTCCGTGGCAATAGAGGGGGAGTGAGTATGATAACACACACGGCAGCTCCTCTCGGAGGTCCTGTGTGATAAGAATGAACAGCTCTACCCAAGGGCAAATTCCGAAACCAGGAGCAGAGAGACGGACAGTTTCGAATCAGCCCATCTCTAAGTTAGTTTCATGCCACTCAGGATTTCCTTGGCTTTAAGAACTGTAAGCCAGGGATCAAAACCCTTTTGTAAACTGCCTCTGAATAATGCAGCAAATGGCATCATGAAGCTAAAGCCGGATCATTACAGTATGAAGAAGCGATATTAAAGTTGTAGACTTTTTCCTCCCCCAGGGAAAGGCTCATTTCCTATAGAGAATTTT
This sequence comes from Sus scrofa, assembly GCF_054392235.1. Lineage (NCBI taxonomy): Eukaryota > Metazoa > Chordata > Mammalia > Artiodactyla > Suidae > Sus > Sus scrofa. The sequence continues at coordinate 64,481,735 of NC_139399.1, forward strand.
ACAGTTTGCATCGGGCTCCTTAATAGTATCTAATTGATGGATTTCAATTACCCAAAGAACAAAAAGTAAGCACAGCTGCTACTTACAGGCTGGAGATCATTCATACAGCCTGGAAATCTTCTTATCATTAGAGGAGGTCCAACCTTTGGCCCAAGCGAGGAATTTTACTCGTCTACCCAGAATATGATTAAAAAGAAACGCAGAGTATAATGAGAGAATGAATGCCGGGGCCAGCTTGCACAGGGTGGGTTTTAAATAAAGCATGAATTATTCTCAGCTCTGGAGACGCTACCCAGGGGAAGGGGAGAGCCAGAGGGATGGTACGAAAACAAAATGAAAGCCTCTGCCCAGAGACCCCACATTCTCTCTGAACCCTGACCCTACTAAAGTAAGTGTTCATCAATATTTAATTTCCTCATTTCTCTTATCTCTCCCTTCCTGCAGCCCTGTGTTCTCTTCAACTGAACGGCGCTGGTGTCATATTTTAGACACCAACAGAAACTTCGAGGCTGATGCTAAAGGTACCCTATGACTCTGGAGAGTCTGTTCAGCTCAGTAAGCAGTTCCTGAGCACCTACCGTGCGCTCGGCTCTGAGACTAGCAAGAAGAGGCAGACACAAACCCCAGCAGGGATGAGGAGCCAGAAAGGCAAAGTCCTGGCCACTCACCTACTCTGCGACATCAGGTAACATTTCTCATTTGCAAAAGATAGATGTTAGCAATCTACCTATCACAGGAGTTCCCGCTGTGGTTCAGGGGGTTAAGAACCCAACACAGTGTCTGTGAGGATGAGGGTTTGATCCCTGCCCTTACTCAGTGGGTTAAGAATCCCAAGTTGCCACAAGCTGAGGCTTAGGATGTAGATGTGGCTCAGATCTGCCGTGGCTGTGGCTGTGGTGTAGGCTGGCAGCTGCAGCTCCAATTCAACCCCTAGCCTGGGAACTTCCATATGCCACGGGTGCAGAATAAAAAAGAAAAGAAAACCCAAGCTACCCATCATAGAGTCAAGCAAACATTTTAAGTGTAAATATATGTAAAGTACTTAGAGCCATGACTGTCTACACAGTCAACTCTCTATCATGTGAGCTTTCAACTATTTTTCTACGAGGCCTAGGCTGAAGAATAAGCACCCCAACCTCAGAGGATAGATGCTGTGATATTGATCAGCACAGGAGCCTTGAGAGTGCTGAGGCCGGCCTGAGTGGGAGGGAGGGAAGTCGGGCTGAAATAAGGAAAGATGTTCAATAAGAGATGAAACCTCATTGAAGTTTGTTAAGAAGAAAGAAAAACCTACTCGCCAGCATCTCTCTATAAATGTCCACGTCTGCCTTAAGAATGAGAGTTTTTTCCCCAACGGCTCTATCCTTTCCTCAAGACTAAAGGACTTGACATTTTCTAAGAAAGTAGATAGACTTCAAGTGTTCTCAACACACACACACACACACACACACGCACACAAAGATGGTAACTATGTGAGGTGATGGATGTATCAGTTAACTTGCTATGGCAATCATTTCATCGTGTGTGTGCGTGTGTGTGTGTGTGTACATTACATCATCACATTGTACACCTCTTAGAAACCACACTGCACAACCTACATAGATACAATTTTTATGTGTCAGTCACACCTCAATAAGGCTGGGGACGGGGTGTGGAGACTAAAGCTGAGAACCATATTTATGAGATGAGTTAATCCTTCTTGCTCCAACTTCCTCCAAGTCCTCTGCCCTAGTTCCAGGAAATATCACCGCCAACGGTGAAGAGTATGGACAGCAAGACATACAAGCCAGACAGCAAGGAGGTAAACCCTGGTTTTGCCACGTACGGTTCTGAAACCTCGGATAAGTCACCTAAACTTGCGGTGGCTCGATTTCCTTATAAATAAAACAGGGACCAAAATAGCCCCTACCTATAATGTGGTTATGAGGATTAAATAAATCATGCTCGTAAGGCATTTGGAACAGTGTCTGGCATAGAAGAAGCCCCATATCAACAGTGATGATGATGATTCCTTTTTTTTTTGTCTCTTTTTTTAGGGCCACACCCGTGGCATATAGAAGTTCCCAGGCTAGGGGTCAAATCGGAGCTGTAGGTGCCGGCCTATACTACAGCTGCAGCCATGCCGGATCTGACCCACATCCGTGACCCACACCACGGCTCATGGCAACACCAGATCCTTAACCCACTGAGCAAGGCCAGGGATCCTGCATCCTCGTGGATACCGGTCAGATTTGTTACCACTGAGCCATGATGGGAATTCCTGATTCCTTTTTTTAAAATGACAGCGTCCCCAGGATCAGAGGTGGCAGTTTGGCCTCAAAACCTATTGACCATCTCAATGCTTTGGAAAAAAAAAAAAAAAAAGTTTGAAAGCTCTGACATATGTATACCCATAAATCCATCATAACAATTAAAACAAAGTTTCCTTTATAATCTCTCCCGAGGTCACTCCCTTCCTCCCCTATCCCTTTGCAATGACTAATATATAGATTGGTTCACATTGTACAGAATTTTATTAGCATGTACTCGTTTGGGGTCTGGCTTCTTTCACTCATTATAACTCTCTTGAGAATCATTCCTGTAGCTGGACGTACTGTGGTTCATTCCTTTTTATTAATGAGTAATATTTCATTGTTGTTTATTCATTTACTTGCTAATACACATTCTGGGTTGTTTCTAACTTGGAGCTCTAAAAAAAAAAAAAATGTTTACTGAGTCTCCTCAGACACACAGACCTAAAGCCCAAAGAAAAAATGGTCCAATTTCTCCCACTGTAAAAACCTCAATTGTATTTCGAAAATCTCTCAGGTTCAAATCAGAAGCCTGCTTAATTTTTCCTTATTTTAAGAAAGAGAACACTGGGGTTAAAAAGGAGAAGTCAATAAAATCACACTGGGACAAACTCCAGTCTGTTACTGAAACACTGATGAAAATGTGGAGCCCAAATCCAGCAAAATCTACAATGAAGATTCACCTTTAATGGCAACGGTCCCTGTGGTATTCCATCTACCGCTCAGAAGAGGGCAACAGTTCATTCCAACAATTATAAATTTACGAAGACAAACACCTTTTCAAGTCAGGAGGAAAACTGAAATTCTTTTGAAAATAAAGCATTTAATTGCAATCAAGGGGGAAAAAAATGTTCACGTGCAAGTCTTTTTTGAATGCATCCTTTCCTTTCCCTTAAGTAAATAACTAAAAATGGCTCAGTCATAGGGTATGCGCATCTTTCAATTTTAAGAAACTCTCAAATTGTCTTCCAAAGTGATTGTGCCATTTTACACCCCTCCAGGAGTGTACATTTCTCCATATAGAGTTTCAGTTTCCCCATATCCTCACCAACCTTTGTTTGGTTAGTCTGTTTAATTTTAGAATTTTAGCCATAGGCATGCAGTGGTATTGAAATATGATTTGAATCTGTGTTTCCATATTGACTAATGACGCTAAACACTTTTTTTTTTTTTTTTTTTTTTTTTTGCTTTTTGGGGCCGCATTCAACCCCTAGCCTGGAAGTTCCCAGGCTAGGGGTTGAATCAGAGCTGCAGCTGTCAGCCTACACCACACCCACAGCAGCATGAGATCTGAGCCCAGTCTGCAACCTACACCCCAGCTCACGGCAATGCCAGATCCTTAACCCACTGAGCAAGGCCAGGGGGCGAACCCGCATCCTCATGGATCCTAGTCAGGATCATTAACCGCTGAGCCACAAAGAGAACTCCCTAAACCTCTTTTCATGTGGTTATTTACCATACAGGTAAGTGACCTTCTTCGGTGAAGCTTCTTTTCAAATCTTTTGCCCATTATTTATTTATTTATTTATTTTACTTTGATGCATCTTGATTTTATTTTTTTTTTCTTTCTTTTTTTCCCCACTGTACAGCATGGGGACCCAGTTACCCATACATGTATACATAATTTTTTCTCCCATTGTCGTGCTGTGTTCTACGTATCTAGACATAGTTCTCGGTGCTACACAGCAGGATCTCATTATTCAGCCATTCCAAAAGCAATAGTTTGCATCCCTTAACCCCAAGCTCCCAATTCCTCCCACTCCCTCACCCAGGGCAACCACAAGTCTATTCTCCAAGTCCATGATTTAGTTTTCTGTGGAAAGGTTCACTTGTGCTGTATATTAGTTTGATTTCTTAGTAGTGAGTTTTGAGGACTCTTTATGTAATCTGGATGTAAGTTCTTCATTAGATGTATGACTGATCATATTGTCTTCCAGTGTGTTGCTTGTTTTTTTCACCCTCTAACCAGTGCCTTTTTAAAAGGATGCATTTTTTTCATTTTGATGAAATTCAATATGTCAATTTGTTTTTTATGGCTCCTACTTTTGGCCTAGTATCTAAGAAATCCCTTCCGAACCCAGGCCTCAAAGAGTTTCTCCTGTTTATTTTCCCCCCAGAACTTCTATTGCTTAAGGCTTTTCATTTAGATCTATGATAAAGTTGAAAGTAATTTTTATATATGGTCAGAGACATGAACCAAAATTCATTTATTTATGTATGGATATCCAATTATTGTCATACCATTTGTTGAAAAGGCCATCCTTTCCCCATTGAATTGGTGTTATACCTTTGTTAAAAATCAGTTGTCATATAAGTTGGGGTCTAGTCCAAACTCTCTCTCTTCTTTCACTAATACATTTACCTATCTTTCTGCCAATCTTGATTTGCTTTTCATGCTGTCTTCATTACTACAGATCAGTATAAGCCTTGAAATCAAGTAATGTTCCTCTGCCGATTTTGTTTTGCTTCTCCAAAGTTGTTCAGGCTATTCTAGGTCCTTTGCACTTCCATGTGAATTTTAAAGTGAACTTACTGATTTCTACAAAATCTTCTGCTGAGATTTTGGTTAGAATTAGATTGAATAAATACATAAACTTTGGGAGAATTCACATCTTAACAAAATTGTATCTTCCAACAATGAATATGGTATATCTCTCCATTTATTTAGATTACTGATTTAATCAGCAATAGTTTATAGTTTTCATTAAGGTAACTTCAATTCATAGGACTTTCACATTTTATCAGATTTATCCCTAAGTGTTTCACATTTGTGACACTATTGTAAATTGTATTGTTTTCATAATTGCAATTTCCAATTTTGGTAGCAAGGATATAAAATATAATTCGTTTTTGTATACTGATCTCAAACCTGCAAACTTGCTAAATTCATGTGTTAATTCCAATGGTTTTATTGATTCTGTAAGATTGTACATAGAAGATCATGTCACAGGCAAAAAAAAAAAAAAAATGGCAGTTTTACATCTTCCTTTCCAATCTGGATGTGTTTTGTTTCTTTTTCTTGCCTTATTCCATTGGCTAGAAGCTTTAGGACAATGCTGAATGGAAGAGGCGGGAGCACACATCTTTGTCTTGTTTCTGATCTTAAGGAACATCATTGCCTTTCACCATTAAGTATGATGTTAGCTGTAGATTTTTAGTAGATGTCCTACCTCAGAGTGAGGAAGTTCCTTCTATTCTAAACTTGCATCTGTTAAACCACTTTCAGCTGAACACTGCAGATCTCTCTTCCCTCTGGCACTCCACCTTTCAACTGATACCCACCCTTATTTCCCTGAACCCTCATCTCCATCTCCCCAACTCAAGGAAGCTCCTGGGTTCCACCAGGTTCCCTCTCTCTGTGCCACAGTCTGGAAATCCTCTCCAGGTAGTAAACAGAGGCAAATGTGGGGCTCACCATTTTTGTTTCCCATCTCTCAGGGACCATTGTCCTTCACTGTCTGAAGTCCAATGTCTTGAAAGCCACTGTTTGACTTATTTTATCTTTTTTGATTATTTCAGGAAGGAGGTAAAATCTTCCATCTTAGTTGGAAGTAAACATCTCTGTCTCAACTTTTACTCATTTACTCTGGTTTCTAATGAAAGCCACTCTTGTCTTCCCTACCGATGGAGCTTTTGGCCTTGGCACTTACTATCACCTTTTGTCTCTTTAGACTGGCTCAAGAAAAACTATGGCCTTGGGATCAGGAATATCTAGGTTCCAGAGTTGCCTATTGCACTTACTAGTTAATTTCCTCATCTATCAATTGAAGTCACAAAACATACTTTACAGGATTGTTGGAAGATTTGATGCCATCACCAGTAAATTCTCCAGAGATTGGTAAATCACAGGGACTCAATAAATGATGGGTGTCATAACTCTTACTAGACTTCTTGTTCCAGCTTATTCTCTCTTCCTCCTCTTCTTCCCTGCCTCCACCTTCCTTTCTCCGGATCTGTTCAGCCCTAATATTTGATGACTGTGGGCTGTAGTGACAAATTGCACTTTAAGTATCAAGCCCCACGACAGCTGAGTCATGCCATCAAGAGTCTGTAGAGCAGGAATGAGTCCCAGCCCTGAAATATCAGGGTGTGTGGGTGGTTTCACTGACGAACACCTGTTAAATATTTTACTTTTCTTAGACAATCCTCAGTCACTCACTTTTAAGATTTAAAATAGTCTCTCTACATTTGACAAAAGACCAAATACACCTGGGCCACCATCTATGACTGTTCTGACTGTTCTTTGCACAACTCCATGGGGCACTTATCACCCGATAAACACTGGGCATTTACTGAGTTGTGACAAATGCCCAACAGATAGCAGCAAAGCATATTGAGAAGGGATACATTTTTCTACCTTTCCTACGTAGACCTTTGGCTACAGCGAAGTTGAAAGTGGTTGAAATGGGTCAACCAAGTATCCCACTAGTTCTATATGGGAATAAAGATTCACCTCCCCACTGGAAACCAACTTAGCTACTCCTTCTGGGAATTCTTTTCAGGCCTGGGAAAGAGTCCATGGATCTAGAAGTAGCATATTTTAGTGGCTTAGAACACAGGCCTTCATCAGCCAAAACTGTGTTCCAATCCCAGTTCTACCATTTACTAGTAGTACTACCCTGGGTAACTTATTTGACCCCTCTGGGGATTTTCACTTGTAAAATGAGAGTAAATACAGCTGGTTTAGTTAAGAGTTTATGCAAAGGTTGGCATGAGATAATATGTAAAGTGCCCTGTATATAGTGCATGCCCAATAAATTGTAAATTATATCAATCTACTATCATTATTATCATCATCATCGATGTTGTTGTTTTTAGCAACAGTACATCTAACCACCAAAAAGTCCTCTAGGACAACATTGTTCAAAGAATTTCCCATGGTGATAAAAGAGTTCCGTATCTTTGTTGTCCCATATGGTAGCCACAAGTCTACCATGTGGATAATGAGCACTTGTACTGGATGGCAAATCTCTAGGGAACCCAACTGCCTTAGTCTAGGGAATCCAAGGCTATAGACTGGGTGACTTAGAAACAAGAGTTCCCACACTTTCCACAGTTCTGGGAGCTGAGAAGTTCAAGACTGAGGCACCAGCAGCTTGTCTGGGGAGGAAATCCCTGGCTCACAGGCAACTGTCTTCTTGCTGTGTCCTCACGTGGTAGAAGGGGCAGGGAACTCTCTAGGGCCCCTTTTATAAGGGCCCTAATTCCATTCATTAGGGTGGAGTCTAATGATCACTGCCTCAGGTCCCACCTGCAAATATCATCACACTGCAGGCTAGGCTTCAACTTAAGAATTGGGGAGGCAGGGGCGGCGGCGGGGGGGACATAGGGAACACAAATATTCAATCTGTAGCACCCACAATGGGAATGACTGATTAGGAAATCTCACAGAAATGTGGCACCCCTACAATGGGAAAACATTGCCAAGGATCAAACCAGGGATGCTAACAGCTTACATCTTGGGCTTAAAGAAATGATCTGCCACAAGACACCTGCCTGGCCCCTCCTTCCCTCACTTAAGTCCCTCCTCAACACCGCCCCTGGAGAAGGCCTTTCTCTGACCACTCACCTTTCCACCCCTCCCTCCCGCTCTCTTCTACCACCTTTCTTTCTTGGCACAGCAATTACCATTGACTTTTTAACATGTTTTTTATAGTCTTGATGATGATTGACTTTACATCTTGATTTGTTGCTTTGGTAACAGTCTGTCTCTGACCCCTAGAAGGTAAGCTTCATGAAGGCACATTCTTTTTCTCCTTGGATAACTGCTTGACCTCAGTCCCAAGAAGGTGCCTGCTATGTTGTAGCGTTTCAGTAACTATGTGTTGACCTTCACACAACCAGATTGCCTAAAAGAAGGCCAGAGCTGGGGATTTTATAAGCAGCAGAATTCTTCTGTAAAATTAAAAACACTCCCCTTCCAGCCTCTGCTCCCACCCACTGCATGTTCAGCAAGTGCCACCAGCAAGGGCCTGGGACTCTCAGCACCCAGCTCTTAGGCAAGGGGCTTCCCTTCCAGAATGGGAAAAGCATTTTGAATTCTAAACAAGACCTGACATTTAACATCTTCTCTTCCCTTCCTTCCTTCCTTCCTTCTTTCTTTCCTTCTTTCTTTCTTTCTCTCAACTGCTTATTCTCTTCACAGCTAATGTGATTAAGCATTCACAGCAATGGGTGTACATTTTCCTTAGGACTATGACAAGTGATTCAGAGGTAATTAAGCAACGGAATGTTTCACACAAGGCCCACTCCACTTAAGGAATAAACTATGTTTTGCTGGATTAATAGTCAAAGGGGAAAAAAAGAAAGCATTCGGAGAGTGTCAACTGCTATAAAAAATAATTATCGGAACTATTGCTGGGCCCTTGATAATCGTAAGAAAGTGAAAATTCTCATTTATACAGAAGGATGAGGAAGATACAAAAATCCATATAAAGATGTATATTCCACAGTCAGTTATTACAACCCCAGTTTTTTAAAGAGGCAGCATCTTAAATGTACATCAATAGAAGGATGAGTGCATAAATAGGAATTTTACGTAGCATTTTAAAAGCGTGGGGTAGGATGATAGACACCTTGGCAGATGACTATGCTATATTGATAAGGCGAAAATATTGTAGGATAGTTCTCATTTTAAAAAGAAAGTTGATCAATACAGGTATGTTTATCTGTATATTGAAAAATGATTCAAGAACACATGTCAGATTGTTTGCAAGGGGTAACTTCTAGGAAGTGGACCTGGGCCTGAAATTACAGAAGACATGTATTATCTTCACAATTTTTTTTTTTTTTTGTCTTTTGTCTTTTTTTGTCTTTTGTTGTTGTTGTTGTTGCTATTTCTTGGGCCGCTCCCGCAGCATATGGAGGTTCCCAGGCTAGGGGTCAAATCGGAGCTGTAGCCACCAGCCTACGCCAGAGGCACAGCAACGCAGGATCCGAGCCGCGTCTGCAACCTACACCACAGCTCACGGCAACGCCGGATCGGTTAACCCACTGAGCAAGGGCAGGGACCGAACCCGCAGCCTCATGGTTCCTAGTCGGATTCGTTAACCACTGCGCCACGATGGGAACTCCCACAATTTTTTTTTTTTGTCTTTTTTTGTGTGTGTGCCTTTTTAGGGCCACCCCTGTGGCATATGGAAGTTCCCAGACTAGGGGTCCAATCACAGCTATAGCTGCCAGCCTACGCCACAGCCACAGCAATGCCAGATCTGAGCCACGTCTGCAACCTACACCACAATTCACAGCAACGCCAGATCCTTAACCCACTGAGTAAGGCCAGGGATTGAACCCGCAACCTCATGGTTTCTAGCTGGATTTGTTTCCGCTGTGCCATGATGGGAACTCCTATCTTAACAATTATAAAAGATATTCGAACATTTTAATTTTTAAAAAAAGATAAGTTAATATATCAGAGTTCTCTCGTGGCGCAGCAGGTTAAGAATCTGGTGTTGTTACTGCAGCGGCTCTGGTTGCCGCTATGGCGTGGGTTCGATCCCTGGCTGAGGAATTTTTACATGCCACAGGTGCAGCCAAAAAAAAAAAAAAAAAATGTAAGCTAATATAGAGTAGATAACCAACAAGGACCTGTTCTCTATCTTATAAAAACCTATAATGGAAAAGAACTAAAAAAAATATGTATTTATATATATGTATAACTGAATCACTTTGCTGTATACCTGAAACTAATGCAACATTATAAATCAACCAAATTCCAATATTTTTTTTAAATGAGGCTAAAGTAAAAAAAGAAAATAAAAATAAAACCAGGAGCCAAGGAATCATAAAAATAACATAACTGCTGAACTCCAGTCCCCAATCCCCACCACACACACACACACACACACACACACACTCTCTCTCTCTCTCTCTCTTACTTTTGGTTTTCCAGTAAATAGCATTTATGTTTCAATATTAATGAAACAATTTATATTAATTGGACTTCAGAAGAAAATCTGTCTAAATTAGGAAGAAAATAAATTTATACAACATAACAAAGCCACAAAGGGCGCTGATCTTATAATAAGATTCTAAAACCCTGTTACTCATTGTTTGCATTATTCATATAAGAAAACAATTATGTCCAAAAGAGTGTAAATAGTCTTTCAACATCATTGCTCTTACCCAATCCCTCTTTCACATGAGAGAAGGTTTAATTTCGTTCCTCCCTTTCTTAGTACACGAAATACCAGAGAGTGAAGTAAAATACCCCAATAACTTCATTTAACAGACACACATCCAAACACACTCACCCAAGGGAGGGGAAGAAAAACAGATAAACATTGCAAGCCTTCCAGGTGATTCCACCTGCCACCCCAGTCAATGAGCATAAAATGGCCTGGGAGATAGTAATTCCATCTGAAGAATGAGAAAATTGAGGTCCTGTGTTGCGAGACATGTTTTTATAATATTTTCTTAGCCTCTTTGCTGAAATCTCCATCTTGTCCTTCCTTACTTTGTCCCGTCTTCCTGCTTGAGAAACAGTCACGGTGATGATAAATGACTTGAGGATTCTCTGAAATGCTCTGCCTAGACAGCTAACTCAAATGCTAATGATTCTTAAATGCCTAAAGTTTAGAGTAAAAGTTTAACTATCTACCAGCTAAGTGACTTTTAAAGTAGTAAAAGAACTTATAAAATAATAATAAAAAAAAAACCTATATCCTGCACCTACAACCCCCTTTTCGCTTGACGTCATCCTCAAGAGCACAATAAAAGCAGTGTGGTTTCTAGAGGTGGCGCTCTTGGTCCCTGAGACCTTGAGTCCCCCAGTTCCCACCTTTACTTAAGACAAATGTCTCTGTGTCTTGTTTTATATTAACTTTTTTCCCTTGAGTTCCATAGCACCCGTTCTTCAGCCCCATCCTGCTGAGCTGGTCTCAGCGGTCCTGTTCCAGAGACATGGATTTGCCTTGTATCCACCCAACCTCCTAGTACCTGGCCAGGATCTACCACATAATTTTCAGGGTCCAGTACAAAATGAAAATGTGAGGACTCCAGTTCAAAATTTGTTAGGTATTCCAATATGGAATACCTTCAGCAGAGCATTGAAGCAAGGGCAAGACCCTTCCAGGCATGGGCTTCCCATGGGTGACTGGGTGCCCACGCAGATGGCCCTGGGTCCTGCCCTTGGAGTCTGCAGAGCCAGCACGGAAGTCCCATGCTGGAGCTTGGCAGAGCTGCTGCAAGGCTCTGCTCCGGGGTGAACAGGCAGTTTCTGGCACCTTACAAAAGTCAGCCCAGAGCTCCCAGGAAAAGAAGCTCTCCTACCACACCAGGCGCTGGGATGTGTCCTGAACTCCCATCCTGTGACACACCATTGGGCAGGCTCCACTCTCTTTCCCATCTCTGACCTCAGGAGCAACCCCCAGACTTCCTCCTTTCTCCCCAAAAACTCCTCCACCAGCAGCATCCTCACATCCCCACCACACAAGGCGAACCGGAGGATGCCTGCCCATAGGTGGATGTGAAGTCACTCCCCCCGACAGCCCTCCCTGCTCCCAGGGTTTCACGCTGCCTCTGGGGTAAGAAACCATGATTTGGCCACTCCACCCACTGCAGAAAGTATGGCTGTTTTTAAGAGGAATCCAACCTTACCCCATTTACTGAAATAAGTTTCAAAACCAGTAAAGAATGAAGTGTAAACCAAGACAGATGGACAATGATACCCTCGAACCAAACACGTGCCATGAGCGGGATACTGCCTGAGTTAAGTGCTTGACATTTTCTCATGTATTCTTCACAGCAACTCTTTGAAGTAAATATAATATCTATCCCATTTTACTTCTCAGAAAGTGGAGAGTCAGGAAGGTTTAAGTAACTTGCCTAACTAAATAGCTAGTGGGTATGGACAGTAGTAACTAGAAAGCAAACCCAAGGCTATGCCCAGGCGATACAGGATGGTTGATATTTGCTGTAACCCCGAGTGGAGAAGGACTTTCTAACGAGAGATACCCAAGTGTGACGGCATAAGGGAAATCTGATAAATTGGACCAGGTAAGAATTGTAAACATCCACATGCCAGAAAACACAATGAACAAGACTGGAAGTCCAACCATAGCTATGAAAAAAATATATTCTGAAGCATGAATTCCTTATGATGGATAAAACACTTACAAGTCAGTGAGAAAAAGACAAACACTCCATTGATTTAAAAAATTGGACAAAGAGGTGAAAAGCTATTTCACAATAAAGAGTAAAGGCCAAGGGGGAAGGAGTTGGGAGAGAAGGCTTGGGAGTTTGGGATTAGCAGGTGCAAAGCCAGAGCCTGCTGTACAGCACAGGGAACTATATTCAATGTCCTGTGATAAACCATAAGAGATAAATGAAAAGAAAATGAAAAAGATTATACATATGTATCTTACTGAAGCACTCTGCTGTACAACAGAAATTCCCATGACATTGTAAATCAACTATACTTCAATTAAAAAAAAAGAAAGAAAAAGAGTCAAGGACATGTAACAAGCTACTCGGCCACCCTAGTCATCCAAGAGACACAAAGTTCAACATGACATCATCTTATTTTATTTATTTATTTTTTTTGTCTTTTTGCCTTTTTCTAGGGCTGCTCCTGCGGCATATGAAGGTTCCCAGGCTAGGGGTCTAATTGGAGCTGCAGCCACTGGCCTACACCACAGCCACAGCAATGCAGGATCCAAGCCGCATCTGTGACCTACACCACAGCTCACAGCAACAACGGATCCTTAACCCGCTGAGCGAGGCCAGGGATCGAACCCACAACCTCATGGTTCCTAGTCGGATTCGTTAACCACTGAGCCACCACAGGAACCCCAATATGACATCATTTATCACCAGTGGCAGTGAGATATTTTTCTTTGTTAACGATGTAAAGGGGATACGTTATTTGAAATATATTAATGAGATGTCCTCCTGTTGCTTTTTCCTCACCTCAGCCCCTCCCACACCCATTCTGCTGAAGTCATGCATTTGCTTCATGGGGGTTGGGACTCTTACTTTTGGAAGGGAGGGAGGGAGAAAAGAATCCATGTTTAGCGTTTGACTACCAGAACTGGTATTTGAACCTCTAGACTCATGGCCTCAATGTTTTTGTGACTGTCCCAAACCAAAGAAAAATAAATGGAAAATGCTAGTTTGGTAGTGTTTCCTCTTTTATACGGTGGTCAAAGATAGTTTCTCCAATGAGGTGACATTTCATCAAAGACCTGAAGGAAGAGAGAAAAGTCAGACATGCAGAGGGGCTGGAGCGAGAGCAAGCCAGGCAGAGCCCACAGCAAGCCCCAAGGCCTGTGGCGAGAAAGGACTTCTCCTGTCCAAAGAGTGATTCGAAGTGATAAATATTTCACCTCCCACCTGAGACACTTAGGAACCAGTGTGTCACATCCACATCCACTCTTGCCCAGAAGTTCGTATGCCGAGTGGTGGAGTCACCAGGCAGAGGGATCCAGGACCCCTTCACCCCTTTTTTATATACATCTCCACATACTGGCCAAGGAGAAACGTATCTACTGATGTAAAATGAAAGTCTCACTGGATTTTTTTTGGGGGGGGAGGGGGGATGTTGGTGAAAATAAGTTCTATTGCATCATTTAACAAATGCCTACAAAGTGCTAACAGTTTTAAACAGTTTTTGGATCTGGGGTCCTGTAATAGTACACTTAGAACTGAAATCCACAGCAAGTATGAAAATTTTCTGGGGTTCCTGTTAATAGATTGTCCTTTCTTATGTATTTATGTGTTTTGGGTTGACTTCAAAGTACTAATAGTCATGCAAAAGAAAGTTATTTTAAGCTAGGTCTGCTTGTGTAGCAAATTGAGACAAGCTGCTAGGCAAAATTGTGCTGTCAGTGTGTGGACTCATGAGAAACAAAATCCTTAGTTGTAATTTATGAACAAGGAGCACCAAATCATTTACATACTAAAAATGTATTCAAGGGGAAAGGATTACAGTGAGACAAAAGCAAAGTAGCATTTCCTATGATGTTGATACCTTTCCTCTCCATTATTTCCATCAATACTTTAGAAAATGAAGCTGGACAGTTCCTAACCATTTAAAAATGCAGATGCTAAGCAACTTCAAGTCTCTTTTCTCATATTTCTTAGAGCTGTGCATTCAGAGCCTCGGGAGCCATGGAAGGGAAACGTGAGAAGGAACCAAATTGTTTGCACTTCGGAGACAAGACTTCCATCTGAGTTGGATGCATGCACTTGAACTTCTCATTTTTGCTAAAGGAAGGAAAACCCTCAAGGTTCCAGGCTGCGTAGGAGCTGGCATTTTTGCCAGCATCCCCGAAGGGGGCTCTAACAAGAATGATGCCTTCTTCTCATCTCCGCACTGTGCTGTTGCTCTCACATGGGTGGCCCGATCTGACTCCCTCATACCAGCATCCCACAGCATTGGCTCAGGGCCCAGGTGCCGGGCAGACTATGTGGACACGGCAGGTAGGAGAAAAAGCTCCCCGTCACAGCAAGGGAGGCCACAGGTGCGTGTGGATTCAGGTTTAGTTTGTGAGATGCCCCCCCAACCAGGCAGGCTGTCCCAGGGTACAACTGGGGGCAGAGCCTGGAGGGTGGTGGCAAGGCCAGGGGATAGCCAAGAGCTCAGCGGTGGCTCGTGAAGGAAGTCCCGCAGCCCAGCCCCAGCATCAGCCCAGAGCCTGCACTCTCTATTCCTGGGGCTCGGGATCCATCAGGAAATAAGCCAGTGTTTTAATGGATTTTCCTTGGTCCCATCTGTCCCTGGGACATTGTCCCTCTTCTCCATTTGCTGGAAGTATAGCCTGGTGCAGTCTACAATGAATGGGCCAGGAGGGAGTTCTGTTGTGACTCAGCAGTAACAAACCCAATTAGGATCCATGAGGACATGGGTTCAATCCCTGGCATCGCTCAGTGGGTTAAGGATCCAGCGTTGCCATGAGCTGTGATGTAGGTCACAGAGGCGGCTTGGATCCAGCGTTGCGGTGGCTGTGCAAGTGCAGCTCTGATTCGACCCCTAGCCTGGGAACCTCCATATGCCACGGGTGAGGCCCTAAAAAGAAAAAGGCAAGAAAGGGGGGAAGAATGGGCCAGGAGACCACCAGCAAGCTCCCCGTGGTAGAACGCAGTCAACCAGGGAGCACAGGATGTCTCACTGCGGCTCCGTCTTCGTTGGGAAGAAATGAAAAGACCTTCCCAACCCTTCCTGTCTCATGTGGTCTTGAATCGGCATCTCATCAGTAGTTTCCTTTGAATTAAAAAAAATCAAAACATGGTCTAGCCCAGAAGAGGGAAATACGCTCAAGTGTGGGAGCCGCCCCCCCCGGTACGTTAAGGGCAGAAAGGTGGAGTGAATTAAGAGGGAGAAAACTGCAAAATTACAGGCAAAGTCTGATCAGAAATTGAGTGAAATGAGGCAAAATAGGAAGATTTTTTTTTCTATTTTCAGAGTAACTTTCCAGAGTAAAGAAAGTAAATTTCCAGTCAATTTCCACAAACTTTATGGAAAAATTCACACATAGGGTTCAAAATACCAGCCCAGAGCCAAGACCTCAGCAGAGAGAATTCCTCACCGATTCTGTAACAATCATCCTGACTGCTCCTTCCACCCTCAGCAACTCTAGCCCTGAACTTGACCCTCCAGCCTCTGTTCCTTTGCAATCACCTGACACTCGATTGAAAACCCTGCTTCAAACTCACTACAACTTCTGGAATTCCTGGCCGCCTTCAGCTTCTACCCAACAGCCCAGTTCCACGCTTGGCTCCAATTCGGGTTTGATTTTAAGCACTGGGAGTTCCCGTCGTGGCTCAGTGGTTAACGAATCCGACTAGGAACCATGAGGTTGTAGGTTCGATCCCTGGCTTTGCTCAGTGGGTTAAGGATCTGGCATTGCCATGAGCTGTGGTGTAGGTCGCAGAGGTGGCTCGGATCTGGCGTTGCTGTGGCTGTGGCGTAGGCTGGCAGCTGTAGCTCCAATTAGACCCCTACCCTGGGAAACTTCATATGCCGCAGGCGCGGCCATAAAAAGACAAAAAGACAAAAAAAAAAAAAAAAAAAAAAAAAAAGTCTACTTCCACCTCTTGGCCAATGGTGTGCCTTTGATTTTTTTTTTTTTTTTTTTGTAAAGAATTTTTCTTCCTTTCATGTTCATTTCTTGCATTGATTCTCTTTTTTTAATATGGAAATACCGGAGAACTTCATGATTACATAACTGTCCTGGATTATTTTAGGAATCCTTCTCTTTGCTACTAAAATTTTACTCTCATTTACTCTCACTGTATTTTGAGAAAGCATGTCTCCTTGTGACAAAATTACAAAGTAGAAAAATTTTGGCTCAATAATGTATTCCAGTTAAAAGATAAATCCCTTCCTTGAAAAACAGCTGTGGCACGAATAGCACCAATTTTCCCTCCAAAGTAAAATGATTTCCTCACAACAGTCTTCATTCTGGAAGCAAAGATGGGTGTGGCTATGGCACTTGGGCAAGGAAGGCTGGGCCTCACTCTTCTCAGCTTTAAAATGGGGAGAATACTAGCAAGACATGAAGTACACATGTTGTAGGGGTGTTTCAAGATGACACCTCTTTTCTCTGAGAAGTGCCCCCCCCCACGGGGTCCAGACCAGGGCATATACTTCTGCCAATTAGACTCCCTCCCCCAGGGGCCCGGACCTAGCAGTCAGACGTAGCTGGTCCCATATACTTCTGCCAATTAGACTCCCTCCCCCAGGGGCCCGGACCTAGCAGTCAGACGTAGCTGGTCCCATATACTTCTGCCAATTAGACTCCCTCCCCCAGGGGCCCGGACCTAGCAGTCAGACGTAGCTGGCCCCATCACTGAGGAGGCTCGACATGAGGGACGTGAACTTGCCAACTGGAGGCACAGTCTTCCCAGGCTGTGTTCGGTCAAACCACGAAAGCTGGTCAGGAGACATCAGAGAGTGGGTAGGCAGGCAGAGAAATCAGACGGAGGTAAGCAGATGAGAGTCACTTCCAGAATTCCCAATCATGTTCCACCTCTTCCGTCTGATTCCGAGAGAGCTGACTGCTTTCCAACGGCCAACTTCCTTAAGGCATAACTACAGCCTCGCTGTTTGTTTTGTTTTTGTCTTTTCTGTTTTTGTTTTTGCCTTTTCTAGGGCCACTCCTGCAGCATATGGAGGTTCCCAGGCTAGGGGTCTAATTGGAGCTGTACCAACACCACAGCCACAGCAACACCAGATCTTTAACCCACTGAGCGAGGCCAGTCTCCTTAAGAGACTGTTTAGTGAGGTCAGGGATCAACCTGTGTCCTCATGGATCCTAATCAGATTCATTTCTGCTGAGCCGCAATGGGAACTCTGATACATTTTTTTTTTTTTAGTTTTTCCATTTTTTTAAGTTTTATTGAAGCATAGTTGATTTGCAAGGCTGTGATGATATCTCCTGCACAACAAAGTGGATTCAGTTACACATATATACACATCCATTCTCTTTCAGATTCTTTCCCACATAGATGATTACAGAATACTGGGTAGAGTTCTCTGTGCTGGACAGCAGGTCCCTGCTGGCCAGTCATTCCATAGACCTCAGTGTGTATATGCCAATCCCAAACCCCAAATCCACCCCCCACCACCTGTTCCCTTTAGGAACCATAAGTTTTTCAAAGTCTGTGAGTCTGCTTCTGTTCTGCAAATAAGTGCGTGTGTATCCTTTTTTCTTAGATTCCACCTTTAAGTGATATCACATGATGTTTGTCTTTCACGAACTTCACTTAGTATGATAATTTTAAAAAATTTTTAAAGAAAAAAATCAAATCAAATCAAAAAAAGAATAATACCACCTCTCTCTCTTTTCTGTTTTTTTCCCCAATGCACCATAACCTGTTTTTCCTCCTGACAACCAGAAGTATCTTAACTAAAACACAAAAGGAGAAAGAGGGCCACAGATATCTTTCTTTATCCACAGTGGCCCTTCCAAGAGAACTCTGCTGGCAGCCAGAGCCCCCGCTGGCCCCTCCCAGGCAGGGACTCCAATTAAAGTGAAACAAGGTCTTTATAGCATATGATCATCAATATGCAAAAACGTGACACCAGCCCAACACCACACGCCCAATTACCCAAATGTCTTGCTCAGGTAACAGCCTTTAAAGAGTCAAAGGCTCTTTGGCAAATCAGCTCCTTTAGAGAAATTAAAGCCAGCATTTTATGCAGATGATTTCACATCCTCTCAACAGCTACTCTCCAAATAATTGAAAGAGCTCCCATCATGGAACATGCCAGTGAACAGGGCACAGCAGAGTCGTGCCGTTTAGCTGGGGGAGTTCATCCCAGCTCAAGACCCCATCTGTCCATTTGGGCTTCCACGTGACTGACAAGTTGTTGGCCACTCGAGAGGGGCCTCCAGGTGAGACCTCTTCCAATTTGCTATTTGAAAGGAGTCAGGCCTGGGTGGTCCCTGCTGCTCACAGCCTGAGATCCAGATGTGTTATGACAATGCAGGTGGACAAGGTCAGAGCCATTTGGGAGCTAGCTGAGGGGCAGGGGGCGATCTGAGCGTTCCCGCCCCTGCAACCTGTTGGCTCTGAGGTCCTTAAGAGACTGTTCAGAGACCATCACGGATGATTTCTGGAAATATGGAAGAGGCCAGCATGGAGCTGACCAATGAATCATTGGCCACCACACAGAGGTGAACACAAAGAATCCTTTCACGCTCAGCCCCCAACGTGTCCTGTTCCGCGCATCCAAGTGGACCCATTTAGCAGTGACCTAGCTTAGTCCATTTAGAGAGTACAAAGTGAAACTCACTCTGCAGATGAAGGGCTGGGCAAATTTAACAAGGTCTAAGTTTGATGCAAATCGACTGACTCTGCTGTATTTCTCACGAATACTAGGGTAACAGCTCCCAGACAGTGGCATAAAATCTATAAACCTTGGCAGAGCCTGGTTAAGCCCAGGGCTCAGAATGTGAGATTAAGCTTGACAAGACAAGCTCCTTACAACCTAGCCAATGTCCCCCACATTTCTAGGGACACTGAGGAATTCCTAGGAATGAGGAGGGCTATTCCATGGCAGAGGAGAAGCAAATCCGCAGCGGGGCTTTGTTTGTTTAGATGAGTACTCACTTCTGGTTTCAGTCCCCCATGTGAAGAGTTTGGAAGGTGTTGCTCCCATCCTTATAACAAGAAAAAACTGGACAAACGGAAAAATTGGTGTTTCATCTGGGACCCCTCAGAGAACTGAAACTGTGGGGCGAATTGCCACCCTGAAATCTGAAGAAAGAGGAGAATTTAGAGGGCCATGGCCAAGATGAGCTCACTTGGAGCAGAGGCCGCTGCAACTCTACCTGGCAGGCATCCTTACATGGTAATTCTGACGAATTGCTGGAGGGTAAGGATGGATCAGCATAGGGCTGCAGTCTTAGGAGACTCCATCATTTCATGGCCTTTACTTTCAAAAACCCACAGGTTCTCAAGGTAGAGTCAAGTAGGATCCCCTGGTGGCTCTGACTCAGGGAGGAGAAGTATAATCCTTGTGATACATAGATAGCCTCTGTCAGATCACAGTGTGGTTAATCTTGGATCCCTAGTGCCAGACACATCATTGGTTTCATGATCTTTTGGTTGGGTGCAATGATGGATGGTTAGATGGGCTTTTGGATGGACAGATGGATGAGATGTGATCCATGCCTTCAAGAAAATTAATTCAGAAATTTCTAAATTTGTCTCTCATAGAACACCACCACTGTATGATATCACGAGCTGTTCATGGTGCTAAAAAGTTCTATGCTCAAAAAAATTGGAAGAAATGCTCAATGTAGGAAGCTAAACAAATTTATTTACGACCAGAGACTAGAAATCATACACTCTTTCTCTTCCTAGGATTTAGCACAGCTGTTATTAGACACTCGATGAGAGAATCAAAGGAATGAAAACATTATAGTCATTCATTTCACAAATATTCATCAAGCACCCACTGTACTGCAGGTACAAAGCCAAGGCCTAGGAGTCCCATGGGAGTAAAAATGGGCATGCCCTGCCCTCATGGAATGTGTAGTGTAATAGAAGAGACAGGCATTAGTAAATAATCCCACAGATAAGTGTAAAATTGCAACTATGGCATTCACGGCAATGGAGAAGCATATGGAAAAGATACAAGAAAGCAAACAGCCTGGTCAAGGAGATTAGTAACAGCTAACAAAGGAATCAAGAATTGAAACATTAGGAAGAAGAGCTCCTGTTGCGGCTCAGCAGTAAATGAACCCGACCAGTATGCATGAGGATGTGGGTTCGATCCCTGGCCTCACTCACTTGGTGAAGGATCTGAAATTGCCATGAGCTGTGGTGTAGGTCACAGACATGGCTCAGATCTGGCGTGGCTGTGGCTGTGGCCAGTAGCTGCAGCTCCAATTCGACCCCTAGCTTGGGAACTTCCATATGCCATGGATGCAGCCCTCAAAAGGTAAAATAAAAATCAAAAATAAAACATCAGGAAGTATCAATATGGCTAAATGGATGGGGGGAGGGGGAACTGCTGAGATTCCAGCAGAGGAACCATGTGTTACCAAAAGTCCTTTTGAGTCCAAGAGGGCAGGACAGAGCATGGCTCATACAAAGAATGAAAATGAGGCCAAAACAGCTGGGAGAAGGGGCTTCCACACTGTCAATTACTGTTTAAGCCTCTAGGTGTTGTGATTTGTAACACAGCAACAGATGACTAATACAGGTCAGTAACCCAGAGAAGTCAAGGTTTCTATGCTGGATATGCTCCCTTGACCCTTCCAGATTCAAGCCCCTCCATTCTCTACCCTATTCTTTGCTTTAGAAGTGATTCTATGACTATGGGCTGCATCACCAGCTCCCTTACCCCCTGGCTTCCACTTGGGTTTAGCCAATGGGCAGCACCAAGAGAAAGTCAGAGGGTGGGAGGCAGAAGAGGTCAAGGTATCTTCTGTCTCAGCTCAGTTGGGATGCAGGCTGACACTGCACCTACCCAGGGCCACAGCTCCTAGTGACTGATCCCCTCCCAATGCCCCAGGTCTCTTGGGTTCCAGGATCCTCTCACCTGCATCCCTACAGGCCAGAGGCATAACAGGCCTCCTGCTGTTACTGGCCCCTGAGGGCCCTTCACCAGCCCTTATGGGTTTCCTTGTGTCCTGCCACCCACACCTTTACAAGCCACCCTTCCCACTGACTCCCCTTATTCATCCCCTTCGTGTGTCCCATCTCATTCTGGGGACAGATACCCCTCCTCGGCTAGAAAGTGGCAGAGCTGGGACATTGTTTCAGAACCTTAAAGGTATTCTTTTAAAAAACTAGAGTATCCAAACCTCCCCCTCAAGGCAGCCCAAGTACAGAAACTGGAGATGCCCTTCAACTTCAGACCAACCTGGGTCTGGAGCCCAAAGTCTGTGGAAAGATGACTTCATCTCATTAAGCCTCAGTTTCTTCACCAGCAAAACGGAAACAATACCTACCAGTCACCACGGAAGACTGCCATTAGAATTAAGTGCAGACACTTATGTAAAACAAAAGGCCCAGCAAGGGCGCAGGAAAGGATCACTACCATGCCTCCATCCGCAAAATACCTCATTTTGCTAAACCAACCTGTACCAAATGCAAATGCCACTCTGTACTGTCAACAGCCCCAGGGGTTACAGCCATCTGCAGTTCAGCAGGCAGACCCACTAGAGGAGCCCAGAAACATCCATGAGATCCCATCTAACCCTTTTTTATGTGCCTTAGACATGCAGAGCAGCTGTAGTGAGCATCACTCACCATCCTGTGCGACTTCTCAGCTCAAAGGAAACACCTGACCTGCTCAGGTGCTGCCACTGTCCAGCATCTCAGTGGTATTCAGAGGATGGAACTGGCCACGGTGTCCTGTCACATCGAATTTCTCCTTTCGGGGTCACACATTGCCCAAACAGGTTTCTGCACCTGTCAAAACAGGAGGAAAGAAAGAAGAAGAAGGGAATGTGCACCAGGTGACATTACCAGAAACATGTTTTGACTTCAGATTACAGTGCTTAGAAAGGGCAGCGCTGTATGCCACGTTTACAGCCATTCCAACGATGTTTTAATGAGTCCCTGAACGCCGACGAGAGGGCCACTTAGAAGTGAATAATTGGGTCAACATGGTTTCCCAAGGACACTGGGCAGGCGGCGATGTCTGAATTATTGGCACAGAAGTAGCTGATGGACCCGATGCAAAGGCACTGGGAAGTGAGAGTGAGCTGGAAACAGGGCCAGGAGCCAGCAGGTCCCCAGAAGGATGGCACCACCGACCCACAAGTGCAGCTCCACTGGCCTGGCAGTCTCCACTGGCCAGACAATCGGGCTGCATCCGGGCTTGCCCAGTGCCTGTCCTCTGAGCTCTCTCATCATGGTTTGTGCATCACTTCCCACTCTTCTATTAGTTACCTCATTTAAGTCAACTTATTGTCTTACATAATTTTAATAGAAACTTCATATGATGACGATAAGTGCAAGCCAGCATCACTTGCCATCAATGGAAAGGAACAAATAAATACAATGAAACAAGCATCATTACCAGACTCCAGCTAGATACTGCTTGCTGTGAAAAGGATAGAATCTGCCACTTACTGTCTACTGATTTAAAAAGGGAGATTTGCAGGAGTTGTGGCTTAGTGGGTTACAAACCCAACTAGTATCCATGAGGATGCAGGTTCAATCCCTGGCCTTGCTCAGTGGGTTAAGGATCTGGTGTTTCCATAAGCTGTGTTGTAGATCACAGATGCAGCTCAGAGATGGCATTGCTGTGGCTGTGGTATAGGCTGGCAGCTACAGCTCCAATTGGACCCCTAGCCTGGGAACTTCATACATCACAGGTATGGCCCTAAAAAACAAAATAAATAAAGAAAGAAATATAAAAACAAATTAAAAAAAATTAAAAATGAAAGGGGGGATTGGCAAGTGATCCAGCAACAAGCAAGATTTTTTTTTTCCTATAATCAAAAGCATTAAAAGAGAATGGAGGAGTTCCTGTCATGGCTCAGGGGTTAATGAACCCATCTAGCATCTTTGAGGTCACAGGTTTGATCCCTGGCCTCGCTCAATGGGTTAAGGATCTGGCATCGCTGTAAGGTGTGGTATAGGTCGTAGATGCAGCTTGGATCCCAAGCTGCTGTGGCTATGGTGTAGACTGACAGCTGCAGTTCTGATTCGACCCCTCCATGTGCCATGGGCAGTGTGGCCCTAAAAAAAAAGAGAGAGAGAGTGAGAGAGAATGGAAAATGAAAAAGGGAATAACCTTCTGACTATGCTATTCAACTTCACTTTATGCTCACATCACCTAGGAAGGCATCCACGGTCATCTCCTTACGTCACACTCCTCTGCCCTACTGCAGCCTGGCCATAAGCAACAAAGTCATGAATCATGGTTTGTGGGGCTGAAATGCATTAAAAGAAATCCTACTGTAATCAATCTCTTCTAAGTACCACCTAAAGCCATCTGGTCTGCTCCCCAGGGGACAGAAGCCACCCTTTGGGAAATGTCCAGACACACTGAGCTTCAAGTCTTCTGGTTGAGGAACGTGTGAAAATCCCCACCCTGCTGTGCAGAACCACGTCCCAGAGAGAGGGTGCCTTCCGCCCTTTCTGTTGCTAGAAAGGTCTTCCACAAACAATATCAGCGAGACATCGCCCTCCGAAGATTCTGGAGAAGGGAACATGGGGAACGTCAAGGCTGTCCTCCTGGTGAGGTCCCCTCGGGGCTTGGGGAGAGAGTTGAAAATAGAAACCACACTCAAAGGTGGTGTAGCCAGCACCACCTTCGCTCTGGGCTCCACCTGGAGGCTGGAGCCTTCCCGTGAAGCCCTGCGTGTGGCGGCCTGAGTAGGTGCAACCTCCACTTCCTGCGGCTGAAGGCTGGATGGTCCTGGGAGAGCCCGCAGCACTGACCTAGGAGGGAAGCCATCAGCTGACCGGGCCAGAATGTAGCACAGCCACTGGAGTGGCCAGTGTGACATGATTCATTCCTCAGACCATGTCCAGCATGTCCCTTAGGTCCTTAGCACATGCAGATCCTATTCTATGTGCTAAAGATACAACAGGGAAGAAAACAGGCAGGTTCTCTTCTCCTATGGAATTTATGCCATGATGGGGGGAGACAGATAATAAGCCAAGGCATGCCGTGTCAGGCAATCACAAGTGCCATGAGAAAGAGGATAAAACGTGATAACGCAAAGGGGCCATCTTATACCAGGAATCCCACAGGGCCTTTAGATGGAGTGGACATCTGAAGAAAGGCCTGAATAAAATGAGAATGAGCCCCCTTGTCCATCAAGGAGGAAAACCACGCCAACAGCAGCATCACTGAGCACAAGAGCCTGGAGGGAGAGCCTGATGGGTGTGTTTGAGAGGCAGCCAGGAAGCCAGTTCAGCTGGAAAGGAGGGGAGGGGGGTGTGATCAGGGGGACAGCAGGAGACCAGAGGGGCAGGGCGCTGGCATGACTTCAAGGAGACGGTCCACCCCTGGGAAGGCTGGAGCAGAAGCGCTGACGTCATCTAACTTACGCTGCAGGAACGTGGCTCTGGCTGGTGGGCGTGGAATGGATGCGAGGGGCTGGGCAGAGGCTGGGAGGATTCCACTGGGAAAGGGTTCAGACAGAGGTATGAGTAAAGGTCAATGATGTTGAAGAGATCATTGACAGGACTCATGGGGGATTTCCACTGAGAAAGGGTTCAGACAGAGATGGCGGTGGAGGTGGTGAGAAATGGTCAATGATGTTGAAGAGATCATTGATAGGACTCATGGGGGATTTGGAAATGGAATATGGAGAAGGAAGGAGTCAAGGTGGACACCTAGATTTTGAACACAAGCAGTGGGAAAGTGGAGTTGCCATTTACCGAGATGGAGACATTGGAACGGATGAAAACCAAGACCTGAGAATCAGACACGTTAACGTTGAGAAACGTGAAACACACACAACGTGCTGAATGAAACAATGCCATTTACAGCAACATGGATGGACCTACAGATTATTATCCTAAATGAAGCACATCAGGCAGAGAAAGACAAATATCATCTGCTATCACCTATACGTGGCATCTAAAAAAAATGATAGAAATGAACTTATTTACCAAACGGAAACAGACTCACAGACAGAAAACACAACCTTATGGTGACCAAAGGGGAAGGGAGGGTGGTAAATGAGGCGTGTGGGATTAGCAGATATACACAGATATGAAATAGACAAACAGCAAGGACCTGCCGTGTGGTACAGGGAACTATATTCAATACCTTGTAATAGCCTATAATGGGAAGGATTAAATGGAAGAGAATATATGTATACATATGTATGATTGAATCACTTTGCTGTACACCTGAAACTAACACAATATTGTACATCAACTACACTTCAATTTTATTTTATTTTTTTTTAATGTTTCAACTCAATTTAATTTGAGAGCTTTAATATTCTTATCAGTAACATGGAAGTAGTTTCTGCTTCAGTTCCACAGATTCAATTTTAAAAAATACAGACATGGAGATGACCACTAAGCTGCCGGCCACGCTAATGACCATGACATCTACACCATTTCTCCAGAGCCGAGTCGTCCATCTTCCTGTCCCCTGGGTCATTCCTATCCTGCCTCCACACACCCACCATGCTCACTCCACATTCAGGTTAGAGACTCCCCCTGTGTGTTTGCACAGCTGGCAATAGCTCCCCCACCATAAAAACATTTAGGACACCTTATTATATCTGTCTCCTTTGGGTCTGTCTGCCCCCAAATTCTAAGTGCCACAACAGAAGCCTTCTGCATCGTCATGATGTGTCCAGCCAGCACACACGGTACCAGCTCAATCCGTATTCTAGAAGCTACTCAACAATAACTCTACCTTCACAACAACTTTGCAAGGGAGATAAAGATCCTCTCGCTGTGGAAGACGAAACAGAGACCCAGAGACATTCTGATGTAACTTGCCCATGGTTGCCCAACCTCGACGTGAAAAAGCTGAGATTTGAACTTGGGTCCCAGTTGGTTCCAAAGTCCATGTCCCTCCCCCCATGACCTGCTGTCTCTCCTGTCGACTGACAGAGACAGATTGTTGGTGTGCATTCAACATAAATTAACATTAATTTTAAATTAATGTTTAATTAAATTACCATGTGGGACACAAAGCTAACCTCAATAAATTTAGGAGCATAGAAATTATCTCAAGTATCTTCTCTGACCACAATGCCATGAAATTAGAAACCAACCATGGGAAAAGGAAAGAGAAAAAACCTACTACATGGAGACTAAACAACATGCTACTAAAAAACCAATGGGTCAATGAGGAAATCAAGAAGGAAATTAAAAACTACCTTGAAACAAATGATAATGAAGACACAACCTCTCAAAATCTATGGGATGCTGCGAAAGCAGTGCTCAGAGGGAAATTTATAGCAATACAGTCCTTTCTCAAAAAAGAAGAAAGATCCCAAATTGATAACTTAACTCTCCACCTAAATGAATTAGAAAAAGAAGAACAAAAAAGTCCTAAAGTCAGCAGAAGGAAGGAAATTATAAAGATCAAAGAAGAAATCAATAAAATAGAGACTCAAAAAACAATAGAGAAAATTAATAAAACCAAGAGCTGGTTCTTTGAAAAGGTAAACAAAACTGACAAACCCCTGGCCAGACTCACTAAAAAGAGGAGAGAAAGAACCCAAATAACCAAAATTATAAATGAAAAAGGAGAAATCACAACAGATACAGCAGAAATACAAAAAACCATAAGAGAATACTATGAACAACTATACGGCAACAAGTTTGACAATCTGGAAGAAATGGACAATTTTCTAGAATCTTACAGCCTGCCAAAACTGAATCAAGTAGAAACAGACCAACTGAACAGACCGATCACTAGAAATGAAATTGAAGAGGTCATAAAATCACTCCCTACAAATAAAAGTCCAGGACCAGATGGCTTCACAGGTGAATTCTATCAAACATATAAAGAGGAATTGGTGCCCATCCTCCTTAAACTCTTTCAAAAGGTTGAAGAAGAAGGAATACTCCCAAAGACACTCTATGATGCCACCATCACCCTCATTCCAAAACCATGCAGAGATACCACCAAAAAAGAAAACTATCGCCCAATATCATTGATGAATATAGATGCAAAAATTCTCAAAAAAATCTTAGCCAACCGAATCCAACAACATATCAAAAAAATTATACACCATGACCAGGTTGGGTTCATCCCAGGTTCACAAGGATGGTTCAACATACGCAAATCAATCAGCATCATACACCACATTAACAAAAAAAAGTCAAAAATCATATGATCATCTCAATAGATGCAGAAAAAGCATTTGACAAAGTCCAACATCCATTCATGATCAAGACCCTCGCCAAAGTGGGTATAGAGGGAACATTCCTGAATATAATCAAAGCCATTTATGATAAGCCCACAGCAAATATAATACTCAATGGGGAAAACCTGAAAGCCTTCTCACTCAAATCTGGAACAAGACAGGGATGCCCACTCTCACCACTGCTCGTCAACATCGTTTTGGAAGTCCTAGCCACAGCAATTAGACAAACAAAAGAAAGAAAAGGCATCTATATAGGAAGAGAAGAGATAAAACTGTCACTGTACGCAGATGACATGATACTATACATAGAAAACCCTAAGGACTCAACCCCAAAACTACTTGAACTGATTAAAAAATTCAGCAAAGTAGCAGGATAGAAGGTAACATTCAGAAGTCAGTTGCATTTCTGTATACCAGCAATGAAATATTAGAAAAGGAATACAAAAATACAATACCCTTTAAAATTGCACCTCACAAAATCAAATACCTCGGAATACACCTGACCAAGGAGGTAAAGGACCTATATGCCGAGAACTATAAAACTTTAATCAAAGAAATCAAAGAAGATGTAAAGAAATGGAAAGATATTCCATGTTCCTGGATTGGGAAAATCAATATTGTAAAAATGGCCATACTACCCAAAGCAATCTACAGATTCAATGCAATCCCTATCAAATTACCCAGGACATTTTTTCACAGAACTAGAACAAACAATCCAAACATTTATATGGAACCACAAAAGACCCAGAATCGCCAAAGCAATCCTGAGAAACAAAAACCAAGCAGGAGGCATAACTCTCCCAGACTTCAAGAAATACTACAAAGCCACAGTCATCAAAACAGTGTGGGACTAGTATCAAAACAGACAGACAGACCAATGGAACAGAATAGAGAATCCGGAAATAAACCCTGACACCTATGGTCAATTAATCTTTGACAAGGGAGGCAAGAACATAAAATGGGAAAAAGAAAGTCTATTCAGCAAGCATTGCTGGGAAGCCTGGACAGCTGCATGCAAAGCAATGAAACTAGAACACACCCTCACACCATGCACAAAAATAAACTCCAAATGGCTGAAAGACAAATATACGACAGGACACCATCAAACTCCTAGAAGAAAACATAGGCAAAACACTCTCTGACATCAACATCATGAATATTTTCTCAGGTCAGTCTCCCAAAGCAATAGAAATTAGAGCAAAAATAAACCCATGGGACCTCATCAAACTGAAAAGCTTTTACACAGCAAAGGAAACATAAAAGAAAAAAAGACAACTTACAGAATGGGCGAAAACAGTTTCAAATGATGCAACCGACAAGGGCTTAATCTCTAGAATATATAAGCAACTTATACAACCCAACAGCAAAAAAGCCAATCCATCAATGGAAAAATGGGCAAAAGACCTGAATAGACATTTCTCCAAAGAAGATATACAGATGGCCAACAAACACATGAAAAAATGCTCAACATCACTGATTATAAGAGAAATGCAAATCAAAACTACCATGAGATATCACCTCACACCAGTCAGAATGGCCATCATTAATAAACCCACAAATAACAAGTGCTGGAGGGGCTGTGGAGACAAGGGAACCCTCCTGCACTGTTGGTGGGAATGTAAACTGGTACAGCCACTATGGAGAACAGTATGGAGGTACCTTAGAAATCTATACATAGAACTTCCATATGACCCACAATCCCACTCTTGGGCATCTATCCGGACAAAACTCTACTTAAAAGAGACACGTGCACCCGCATGTTCATTGCAGCACTATTCACAATAGCCAGGACATGGAAACAACCCAAATGTCCATCGACAGATGATTGGATTCGGAAGAGGTGGTATATATACACAATGGAATACTACTCAGCCATAAAAAAGAATGACATCATGCCATTTGCAGCAACATGGATGGAACCAGAGAATCTCATCCTGAGTGAAATGAGCCAGAAAGACAAAGACAAATACCATATGATATCACTTATAACTGGAATCTAATATCCAGCACAAATGAACATCTCCTCAGAAGAGAAAATCATGGACTTGGAGAAGAGACTTGTGGCTGCCTGATGGGAGGGGGAGGGAGTGGGAGGGATCGGGAGCTTGGGCTTATCAGACACAACTTAGAATAGATTTACAAGGAGATCCTGCTGAATAGCATTGAGAACTTTTGTCTAGATACTCATGTTGCAACAGAAGAAAGGGTGGGGGAAAAATGTAATTGTAATGTATACATGTAAGGATAACCTGACCCCCTTGCTGTACAGTGGGAAAATAAAAAAAAAAAAATTTTTTTTAATTACCATGTTACTTTTTTGAACGGGGACACCGACAAGCTTCCCATTCTTCTACCCTCAAGCCTGTCGAGCTCCTTCGAGTGTCTCTTTGGCCCAGACTGGCTCTGCTAGGGACTGCTTTTTCCCAAAACTGCCATAAATGTGCAGGCAATTAAGGGGGCAGGGATGAAGGTAAAAAGACTGGGGGCAAGAGGAGGCTGAGAAAAGTGCTGGCCCTTCAGACACTGGTTGTCTTTTCAACCCACACCTTGCAGTGCTCCTTTGCACAACTCACACCTTCCCTGCAGACCCCTCAGGGCGAGAGGGGGGTGGTCTCTGAAATTGAAAAGTCACTGCCTGTCCAACAACCAAGCAGGATGTGACACTAGGACGTGATGAGCTGCCCTGATGGTGAGAGGACAAAACGGACCAGTTTTCCCTCTAGAACCCAAGGTCCACTTCCCTCATCCCAAAATTTGAGAGATCACGGGTAGAGGAATCAGACTTGCCAGGTTTCATTGGGAAAAGATGCCATCACTTACTGTGTGGCTTTGGATACATGGCTTAACCTCTCTGAGCCTGAGTTTCATTTCCCTGAAATAAGAGTATCAGGGATATTCACCTCATAAGTGATGCAAAGTTTGGAGGAAATATATCAAAAGGCATTTACAGTATCTGGCCCAGAGTAGACACTCCAAAACAAAATAAAACCAAACAAAAAGAGCAGTTACTTTTTTTTTTCTTTTTAGGGCCATTCCTGCAGCATATGGAAGCTCCCAGGCTAGGGGTCAATGCAGCCACGGCAATGCAGGATCTGAGCTGCGTCTGTGATCTACTCCACAACTTGCCCCAATGCCAGATCCTTAACCCAGTGAGTGAGTCCATATCATCCTCATGGATACTAATCAGGTTCTTAACCCACTGAGCCACAAGAGGAACTCTAGCAGCTGGTTTTACTGAGGTTCTTTGATAGGCAGTGGCAAGACCCCCAGGCCGTGTTCCTAACGGCAAAAGAACACCCTAGCTGCTCCCCGAGAGCAGCGTGGAATCCGACAGCTGCATCTCCCCTGCAGTCTGACAGTATAAACGAGTTCTGATTAACTTGGCCAAAGATATTTCTAATTTGAACTGAGTTCTATTGGACAGCTCATCCTGTCAGGGGAGCGAGCACAACCACACCTGACCTTTTCAAACCCAGCTAATTGCTTGGGTTTTAAGGTTAGAGAGCTGAAATTTTGCCATCTATTGATCCAGGGCTGCAAATCTTCCTAATTTCTAATTTCCTCTGGAGGAGATAGTAGGGGCTGCCTTGCTACTGCCCATCTTCTCCAGGAGGAACACAGCTCTTGGAAGCTTTCCCTTTCCAGATCCACGTGGCCCACGACCCAGCATCCTTTCTCAATGGAAGATTCTCACTGACGTGGGAGCTTTCCATGCAGTCAATAACTAAGTTTTCGTGTGCATCCTGGAGGGCCGGGCAATGTGCTGGGCTCAGTAGATACCGCCGTGAGCAAGTCTTCCAGGGAGCTGAGAGAGGCGGCTGAGAATCGGATCATTTCACACATGGAGGTAAACGGACTGCGATGCTGCTGGGTAAGAACCATGGAGCGCCAGGTGGTGGCAGTGGGCGTGGTGCCCCGTCGAGTGCAGGAAGAAGTGGGGGCTTTGTCTGCAGGGGATCTAAGATAACTCAGTCTGCTTTCTACTGTCACCGCATGCTGATTCTAATCACTCTTGGCGACAAAATGCTCGCTCCTCGATGGACAGACCTTTCTCACCACTGCTTATCTTTACTCAGGAGATGACAAAGCCTGAGGGGAAGGTTGATCAGGTCCCTCAGGCAAGGTTTCCGGGAAGACGTGCAGCTTGGGCTTGAGCTGGGATGGGAAGGAGAGGAGTGGTTATCCGGGCAAAACAGTGAAGCAGGGATGGGGGTGGGGGTGATCCGCGGAGGTGGGTGTGAGCACGTAGCCTGGGCCAGTGGAGATGCGGGAGGGTCAGGGCAGGGGTCAGGCAGGTAGACGCATGCACGAGGAATGTGGGCAGGGGCTCTGAGGGAACAAGAGTCTGTGTCCCAGAAAATGGGCAACACCCAAGCGGCTGCAGCTGATCCACTTTCAAGAGAAGCCAGAACTCCAGATTTTTAGGTAGAATATGATGTGTGTGTGTGTGTGTGTGTGTGTGTGTGTGTGTGTGTGTGTGTATTGGCAATTCATTTAAAAATTAGAACCCCGTGTGAAAATCAAAGCATATCTGTTGGCTACACTGAGCTCCAACCTCTGCATTGGAGGTTGGAGGGACTGGAAGGAGGCCGGTGGGGATGAAGAGGCAGGGACCGAGGAAGAAGAGCTGGGATGAGAAACAGCCATCGCCCTAGTGCGGAAGAACCCTAGTCCCTCCTAGCCCTCCTGGAACAGGCATCGGCCCGTGTGCCAGCTTATTTTTTCCCGCGAATGTTTTTTTTGGCTTGTTGGGCGTGGCCATTCATCTCTCTTATGACCGTCACCCACTTCACACCGACTCAGGTACGGGACACAGTGCTGGGCACCCGACTGGGTGTTCAGCAAACGCTCGTGTTAGAATTTATCAGCCAGGCGCCAGGCCTTACTACAAATCACTTTCAGCCTCCTCAGTGGCTCAGATGGCTTCCTGCTTCCTCAGAGAGAATACCTACCCCCTCCCTGAGCACCTGTCATACGCCTGGACCACTTCACACGCCTCGTCTCTATTTACCAACTCCCCCACCCCCACCCCAGCCTTCTGTAAGTTCTGGACTATTCTGCCCATTTTATAAAAGAAGAGAGAAAGGTGTGGAGAGACTAAGGAACTTTCTGAAAGTCACAAAATGAGAATCCAGGCCATACCTACTCCACAGTGCAGGTCTAAACATTATGCTCCACTAAGATACAGCCAGTGGAATATGACTGGCAGCTTTTGGTGTTAAAGGTATTTAGTGCCTGGAGGGTACTAACGCTCCACTTGGAAGTGGCCTCCTCCCTTGGCTTGGACGCCGGGCTGTGAGTGCAATTGTTTCAGTAGCACCTTCACTTGACAGCTATGGTTCAAGCTGCAGCCCCAGCCCTGCTTCCTCCATCCCTTGGTTGATGCTAACAGGAGGGTAACTGGCTCTGTTGTCTCATCCATACCTGAGACAAGCACAAATAAACAGCCATGGAGCTGGAAAGGACACAGCGCCCCCAACCTTCTTATTCCATGTCTTCATTTGTATTGTGTGTTCTTATCCCAAAGCACAGGAAGAAGTCTGTGATTTAGGGTTGACTGATGAAAGCAGGTGGCATAAACATATGTAATACATTCCTACTTTAAAGTAATAAAAATAATAATAAAAGAGGTTAACTTGACTTAAATAAATCTATGTCATTTTAATGATTTGATATGAATCAGGAAGGGCCTGTGAGGAGATCACGTTCTTTGGATGGTGGCTGGAGATAATGGCAAGGGTGAGTTATCTGCTTTCCAGTTCCATATCACTGAATATTTTATTAGAAGCATATGCTGCTGTGCATTTAGAGGGATGATGTCCAAGTGGGAGGCCTGTCGTGCTTGTGGCATTTCTCCAAAGTACCTTCTCATCTAGGTGCCACAGCTGCCCTAGACTGAACACACCTGATGCAACTAAGCCTCCCCCTCGCTCCACCACGAGGCCCTCGCTGGAAACGCTGGTTCTGAACTACTAACAGTGCCTCCAATGTTCTAACATGGATGGGAAGACACAGTACATGCACACATTGCATTTAATTAACCATCATAATAGTAACAACAATAATAAAACACCAGGAGGATGACATGGTCAGTGCTGCAGCGGAACCCCTGGGCCACCCACTCCTGCTCCTGACTCACCGTGTTCGCTCTCTCCAAGGAACAGCTTGGTCAGGAAGCCACGCCACAGCCATGGCTTTTAACAATACCAGAAAGACTCCTGGGAAGCCAGAGGCGGCAGTTCACCGGGTTAGAATCACCCTCACCAGCCGCAACATGAAGTCTTTGGAGAAGGTGTGTCCTGACCTGATTAGGACGCAAAGCAAAGTGGAGGGCCAGTTGGGATGCCTATCAAGACTCTGAGAATAACTACAGGGAAAACTCCTTGTGGTGGAGGTGCCAAGACTTGGAATCATTTTCAGATGAGGATCCAAAGCAACTCATTGACCAGCACAGGCCTTCCAAGATTGTTAAATAGATCACTTCTGTCAGCACTGAGCCAGGAGTCAAGGTTTAAGTCATACTGCAGAGGCTTAAATCCATCTTTTTAATAAGTCGATACTCTCTTGTATTATTATTATTATTTAAAAACAGCAACAACTGCTGCCACAACTTACGAAGTATTTTCTCTGTACCAGACACTCAACTGTGAGTTTTTCTATTGGCCCACTTAATCCTCACCAAAACTCTCTAATGGGGCTTCTGCTGTTATCCTCTTTTGTTCACATAAGGAAAGAGAGGCTCACAGAGATCAAGCAATGAATACTGCACCACACTGCTGCACAGTACATCCAGGATTCAAACCCAAGTCTGTGCTTAACCATC
Organism: Sus scrofa; assembly: GCF_054392235.1. Lineage (NCBI taxonomy): Eukaryota > Metazoa > Chordata > Mammalia > Artiodactyla > Suidae > Sus > Sus scrofa. The sequence goes on from NC_139399.1 coordinate 64,516,111, forward strand.
CAGCCACCACTCCTAGATATTTTTAAGGATATATCTGGAAGAATAGCTGCTGATGGATAACATCCTCACCATCGCCACCACCATCGCCATCACCATCATCACCATCACCACCACCTCCACTACCATCATCAACAACACCACCATCATCATCACCACCATCACCACCACCATCGCCATCACCACCATCACCATCGTCACCACCACTACCATCATCAACACCACCACCATCACCACCACCACCATCACCACCACCTCCACTACCATCATCACCATCACCACCATCACCACCACCTCCACTACCATCATCACCATCACCACCATCACCACCACCTCCACTACCATCATCACCATCACCACCATCACCACCACCTCCACTACCATCATCACCATCGTCACCATCGTCACCACCACTACCATCATCACCATCACCATCACCTCCACTACCATCATTAACAACACCACCATCATCATCACTACCACCATCATCACCACCACCATCATCACCACCACCACCATCATCACCATCACAACCACCAGCACCAACATTATCACCATCATCATCGCCACCATCATTATCACTACCACCAACATCATAAGTGAACAGGTGTCAAGTGCCAGGCATGGTGATAAATGCTTCATATACGATCATTTAGCCAATGATTTGGTCAACACCACCCTTCTATAACACAGGCAGCATTACCCTGTTCTTTATAAATGAAGAAACTGAAGTTTAGAAAGGTCAATCCCATGACCAAAGTGGAACATCAAAGATTAACCACAACCCACAAAATAATATCACCCAAGCTTAACATGCCAAGTTATCATTATAAGAAAAAATAATTCACCGTCTGATTTTGCTTTAAGTTGGTCTCAAGATCACACCGCTTTAAGTTTACTGTGTTCTGTTCCGTAGTGCAAACTGCCACAATGATCAAGTTTTCTCTCCTATTATTATTGCTATGCATCAGATTGAGTCAAGAGAATAGTGGAACATGTGTAGGATAGAGAAATGCCCTTACTTTTCACAGTGATAAGGAAGGAAGTTCAGAACTTCATATGCCATCCTGACTATACGAATAAAATGTCAGTGGAAACACAAATCATCATGATGATCCACAAGTACAAAAGCACACTCAACAGCAATATCAGATGCATCAACTACGTCCCTCGTAAAAGCCTGCGCTGGCAGAGAGAGTCAATAGGACCTCAACAGCCCACTCTTTGCCCATATTCTCCATTGTTCTCAGGAACTCATCATATCCATAAATGAAAAATATTTTATATTGTAGTCATGACTCTTCTTTTTGCTTGAAAAAGTCGCAAAAGGGAAGCGATCCAGTCTCAACCAGGCCCAGAATGTCAATGGCTTTCCCATCATTGGACACCAGACCACAGCAATGGAAACCAGGTTCTAGAAAGAATACTCCATAGGAAGTTTCCAAGGGGAAACAGCATCATCCTACATGATCTTCTAGACAGTGTCCTGCTCCAGTTCCAGCAAGTCTTCACACATCTCCCCACAACTGGGAGTTTGAACCAAAAAGATTCTGCCAGGTTTCCTTCCACCCCACCCCCACCTCTTTACTTAGTAAGTTCACTGCAGAAGAGAAGAGAGTTCAGAGAGGGGTTGTGGAAAGTTCAGGTATCACCTGAGGTTATGTAATCGATGATGCTATTTTTAAAACTATAGGTCTAAGAACACAAAACACTTAAATATGACACACGGCAGAAACAGAAAACAGCTAACTAAGCCAGAGATGGATGCATGCATGCATGCATGCATGCATGACTTCAACTAAAGGCTCCAAGTGGTTCTGGCTCACACTTTGTATCTTTAGCTATTCAAAATACATAGCAGTATTGGTGGAGTTCCTATGGAGAACAGTAGGGAGGCTCCTCCAAAAAAAAACTAAAAATAGAACAGCCATATCATCCATCAATCCCACACCTAGCATCCATCCAGAGAAAACCATCATTTGAAAAGATACATGCACCCCCAATGTTCACTGCACTACTATTTACAATAGCCAAGACATGGAAGCAACATAAATGTCCATCAACAGAGGACTGGTTAAAGAAGATATGGTGCATAGATACCATGGAATATTACTCAACCATAAAATACAATGAAATAAGGCCATTTGCAGCATCAAGGATGGACTTAGAGATTATCATACTAAGAAAAGTAAGTCAGAGAAAGACAAGTATCACATGAGATCCCTAATAGGTGGAATCTAATGAAAAATGATACTAAAGAACTTACAAAACAGGAAAAAAAGGCTTTGAAACCAAACCAACAGTTACCAAAGGGGAAAGAAAGAGAGGAATAAGTTAGGGGGTTGGGACTGACATATACACATTACTATATATACAATATACAGGTAACAAGGACCTACTGTATAGCAAAGGGTAATCTACTCAATATTGTGGAATAACATATATGGAAAACGAATCTGAAAAGGAACGCATATATGTATATGTGCTTGATTTACTTTGCTGTTCACCTGGAAACTAGTACAACTTTCTAAGTCAACTCTACTCCAATAAAATTTATTTTAAAAGACACTTAGCACAATGCCCTTAATGCCATCTTGGTGTGTGTTCAATAAGTGCTTACCCTACATGGGTAAGAAAAAAAAGAAAGAACTACCATATGATCCAACAATCCTACTCCTGGGCATATATCTGGAGAAAACTATAATTTGAAAAGATATATGTACCCCACTGCAGCACTATGTACAATAGCCAAGACATGGAAAAACCTAATGTCTATCAACAGAGGATTCGATGAAGAAGACATGGTACATGTCCATATAGACAATGGAATACTACTCAGCCATAAAAAAGAATGATATCATGCCATCTCCAGCAACATGGATGGACCTAGAAATTATCATACGAAGTGAAGTAATCAGAGAAAGACAAATATCATATGAGATCACTAATATGTGGAATCTAATGAAAAATGATACAAAAGAACTTACAAAACGGAAAAACACTCAAAGACTGTGAAACCAAAGCTATGGTTACCAAAGGGGAAAGGTGGGGGGAGGGATAAATTGGAGGTTTGGGATTGGCATATGCACACTATTGTGTGTGGAATACATATACAGTCTGGTCAACAGACATCTGCTGTGTATTAACTCTACTTAATATTCTGTGATAACCTATATGGGAAAGGATGTGTGTACATGTACAACTGAATCACTTAGCTGCACGGCAGAAATTAACACAACATTGTAAATCAACTACACTTCAATAAAATTAAAAAAAAACAAAATACGTGAGTATAACAAAGCATATAACCAATAGGAATCCAAATCTTTACCCATTCTCATGAGTCCTGCTAAAAGAGAAGATTGTTCCTATATATCAAACATCTTTAAAAACACTTTGTACCCAGTTCTGCCACTCACCATCCTCCCCATGAAAGGTCATTGTTTCCCAAACTCTCCCTTCTCCTGAAATCTTTCCTGGAAACCCAGCCTGGGAGGCTCTTGTGATGACTCTTTCTCCCCTGCCTCCTTGCCCCATTGTTTGTTTGTTTGTTTCATCATATGGGTTCCTTGGGGCTGACTTCTTTCATTCTTCTTCTCCCCTCGCATTACTCAGATACTGTTTTATCAAGGAAAGCGGAGACCCGGTGCTCCCAGCAAAAAAAAAAAAAAAAGAAAAAAAAATCACTTTTTTTTAGAAGGCAAAAGGGCAAGGAAAGACCTAAAAAAACGTAAACGAAGCTCTTTCGTCCCATTTATTCACAAATGTGTTTTCAAAATGTATTTCTGTATGTAGACTTAACAATGTGTTATTGTCTTTTGATCACAGCAGCTTGTGGCAAAGCTGTCTGTTTATACTCATCCTAATGCCAAGAGCTGGTACAGAAGTTCACAGCAGCGAAGAACTCTGTCGTTTGAAAATGCTGAGGAGGGAAGTTACTGCATTCAAGTGGGAAACCTCAGATCAGTCTCTTAGAATCCAAGTAGGAATGAAGAGATAAAACCAAACCAAAATAAAAAATTTTAAAAAATAGAGTGGGCCACTTAGTTGACAGTGAGTAAGACCCAGCTAAGGGCTAAGGAAAGAGTACAGCTGAATTCTTCCAAAACCCTAAAAAAGTGTTGTTGTTTAATGAAAAACCACCATTGGATTGGCTGGTGTTTAATTTCACTACTAGGGGAAATGGGTCAATTTCATTGTTCATTATTAAAACCAATTTTTACTTCCTTTCATTAAAAGGTGCATTGGAGTTGCCGTCGTGCCTTGGTGGTAACGAACCCGACCAGTATCCATGAGGATGCAGGTTTGATCCCTGGCCTTGCTCAGTGGGTTAAGGATCCCCCGTTTCTGTGGCTGTGGTCTAGGCCAACAGCTATAGCTCCAATCCGACCCCTAGCCTGGGAAATTCCATATGCCAAAATTGCACCCCTAAAAAAGGACCCAAAAAATATGCATAAAATGGAGTTCCTATTGTGACTCAGTGGATTAAAGACCCGATGTTGTCTCTGTGAGGATGCAGGTTTGATCCCTGGCCTCACTCAGTGAGTTAAGGATCTGGCATTGCCACAAGCTGCAGCATAGTTTGCAGATACAGCTTGGATCCGGTGTTGCTGGGCTGTGGCGTAGGCTGGAGCTGAAGCCAGCTCTGATTCGACCCCTAGCCCAAGAACTTCCAAATGGCCCAGGTACAGCCGTAGAAGGAAAAAAAAAAAAACTTAATGTGCATAAAATGCCCTCCCCCCACCACTGCTTAAATAAGACTAAGCAGAGGCATTTGCTCCATCTCAGCACCCCCAGTGATCTATTATTCTGTGCTACTATCTACTGATGGATTTTCATGGGTAGGGGGGAACTGTTTACCTCACACTGAGGTCCTGAACACACAAGGTGGGAAAGCGTGTTTGGAGGAGGTGAGAAGAGAATAGAAGAATAAATTATTCTGTTTCTTCACTTGATACTCAAATAAGTCAAACAGGAAACCAATGGTTACCACAAACTTCTCAAACTTACTTGTCTTTGGTTACCCAGGGATATGACCTTTATTTCAGAACCCTAGTGCCCACAAAACCCAGTATGGCACCATGCCCCAGCTCCACCACCCCAAGATTTAATTTGGAAAAAAACCAAACTTCTTTTTGATGCTCTCTCTCAGTGTTCAAAATGGCTTTACATTCAGATCAATCTAGAAGAAATCCTTTTAAAAGCCTGTCATGCACATTGCAGATGGCTGCTAGGACACCCTGGTGTATTTCACCATCCTTAAGACAGCTACCAAAAATAAATAAAAGAAAACAAAGAAGGAGCCCATGCAGGGCCTGAGTAATGCGATGATTAGGAAATCATCTCTGCTTTGGTAGATTAGAATCAAGGAATACAACCATTTTCATCATCAGTATAACTCTTCCTAACTGATTTCAGCAACGGCCCCAAAAGGATGCTGCCTGCTCTTTCGTCACCCACAGTTGATAAATGTGCATCAATTTTTCATTCTGATGCGTTATTTCCTTTTGCAATTTGCCAAGTGCCTTTTTCATGCCCCATTTGAAGACTGTCCCATGAACAAAGCTCCTTCAGGGGAGACAAGTTAATTATCTGACTGCCACTCTGATTGTTGGCTGCTGGAAATAAAATTCTTTGCCAGCCTCAGTGGTGAAGGACCAACACTGTTGTTTGATGATAGCATCAAATTCCTACAGGACCAGTCATGAGCAGGTTGGACTGTAAGGGTTAAGAAGCCAGACTTGGAATCAGGCAGACCTGGATTCAAACCCTGCACTTACTTTGGGCAAGTTATTTAGCTTCCATAAGCCTCTGTTTCCCCATCTGTGAAATGGAGATAATACTAGTTCCCATGTTATGAGAGTATTATAAAGATTAGGCAGCAGAGTATGTACTTAGCTCTTGGCACAGAGTACATCTTAAACAGTGATTTCTGTCCTGATAAACCACGACTCCCTTCCATGCACCAGCTCATACTGTGGAAGGTTATTCATGACGCTTCCCTAGATATTATTGCAGAAATAGTCCCACACCAGACATATTTCTTCATTTAGCATATGTTTAGGGATGAATATTAGTAAACTTCAAGAAGGATGCTGAGAAATGTTTTTTCTGGGTGTGGCTCTATAGCACATCACTGCCTGTTTGCAATACTTTTCTAAGTGCAAATTAATATTCCTAGGCACTCCCCTCTTTTTTCCCTCATGTATATAACTGTGGTTTGTTCATTAACCACACACTCACACGAGTACATTTTTTTTAGTCATCTAACTATTAAGAGTCCAAATGGAAGGGGTCTGGGGCAATGCCATCCCCTAGTTAAAACAATTAGTTTAATATAAGGCAAGAGAAGGAAGGGGAAGAAAATTCCCTTTGGTTTAGTATTTGAACATTCAAGCTGTGGGAGCATATTCTAATCTGAGTTTCAGAAGAGGAAAACAAGAGCCAAATATGTATTAATTATGGCTTATTTATTTAGTGTCACTGATGTGTATCAAACTATGCAAGAGGTAAATTGAAGGGGGAAAATAAGGTCCCAGTTCAAGACAGCAAATATTTCAGAATCCATCACCTATACATCTGAATATTCTGCATAGAGACCAGGGACTGATGATTTCAGGGAAATGGAATTAAATGCATGGTGGGGGTGGGGGTAGGGCAAGATGGGAGAATAAAAAAGAGAAGGTTAAAAGAAAGAATGATTCCTACACTGCTTAAGATTATCGGTATTGTAAGTCAACTAGACTCCCATAAAATTAATTTTAAAATGTTTTTAAAGAAAATAAAAGATACTGGCCAGGCTGAGTCATGTCAAGGGGAAATTCCCACTGCCCACACCCAGCTCCTCAGTCAGAATCCTTCATGAAAAAGGAAAGATAAGATCCCAAATCAGAAGCAGTAGTTTAGACCTGCTAACTGCACAGCTCACCACTAATTCTGACCATGCAGACAGAAGGTCTAGGATGCCCCTGGCAAGACATTTTCCCCTTGATGAGTTAACAGAAAGAGAATCACCAGTCCTGACAGCAATATGTAACTGTGAATTTTTATGGATGCAATTATTAAAGTGTTGCCACTTAAAAGAAATGCCTGCTGAATGAATCTAGAATCCTGAACCAGCAGGCTGGTGTAAATCATTTTGCCAGAGCAGGAACCATAGCATATGCTTCAATTTGGTTTCCCAAAATGATCCTATTTTTTTTTTAATTTTCCATTCTGAGGTGAAATTTGTATACTCAATTTAAATATTGAGCAATCTGATGAATTCTGACAAATGTGTACAGTCACAAAATCACTACAAGAATCATGATATAGGAAATTTTCAGGAGTTCTTGTTGTGGCTTAGCTGGTTGCAAACCCGACTAGTATCCATGAGGATGTGGGTTTGATCCCCGGCCTCACTCAGTGGGTTAAGGATCTGGTGCCACTGTAAACTGTAGATGTGGCTCGGATCTCAAGTTGCTGTGGCTGTGGTGTAGGCCAGCAGCTGCAGCTCCAATTTGACCCCTAGCTTGGGAACTTCCACCTGCTACAGGTTTGGCCATAAAAAGCAAAAGAAAGAAGGAAGGAAGAAAGAAAGAAAAATTTTCAGCACCCCAAAACACCCCTCATGCCCCTTTGCAGTCAATACCCACGTAACCACCAGTCTACTTTCTGTCAGTATAACTCTTGCCTCTTCTAGAATTTCACTTGAGATTTCTTGTCCCTGACTTATTTTATTTATAATATAATGCTTCTGAAATTCATTCATGTCTGCAGTGTATTATATATATATATATATATAGAGAGAGAGAGAGAGATAACTGTCTGTGGCATATACATATGTGTATATATTATAAATATATAATATATATTTTTTTAGCCATGACTGAGGTATACAGAAGTTCCCAGGCTAGGGATTGAAACCACAGAAGTGCAGCAACCCAGGCTGCTGCAGTGACAATGCCAGGTCCTTAACCTGCTGCACCACAAGAGAACTCATGTAGTAGGTATTTGTTATTCAGCCATTTTTATTGCTGAATAGTATTCCATTGTTTGGATATACCACAACTTGTTTATCCATGGACATATGGATTGTATCCAGCTTGCTACTGGTATAAATAAAGGTACGAACATTCAAGAACAAGTCTTTGGGTGAACATACATTTGTACTACTTTTGGGAAAATCTCTAGGAAATTGGCTGCCCATGTGGGAGTATTGTTCATATTTATAAAAACTGCCCACCTGTTTTCAAAGGGGCTGTGTCATTTTACATTCCCATCTTTGTCAACACTTACTACTGTCAGTCTTCAACTTTAGGCATTCTAGAACATGTGACATGGTATCCATTGTGACTTTAATTTGCATTTCCCTAATGACCGATACTTTAGCAATTTTTCATGGGTCTATTTGCCATTCACCTATATTCTTTGGTGAAATATCTATTCAAATCTTTTGGCAATATTTTTAGTAGATTGTCTTCCTTTATTGAGTTGTAAGACTTCTTTATATATTTTGAATACAAGTTTAAACAAATTAGATATGTGTTTTGCAAATATTTTCTATTTCTGGAGCTAAACTTCTCTTTTTTTTTTTTTTTTTTTTTTTTGTGAATCCCAGCCACAGCTGCGATCTACCCTGCAGCTTCAGCAACACTGGATCCTGAACCCACTGTGCCACAGCAGGATCTCCAACTTTCATTTTCTAATGGTATCTTTTGAGAAGGAAAACTTTTTCATTTTCATAAAGTCAAATTTGACAATTATTTCTTTTATGGTTATTGTTTTTGTGTCCAAGCCCCATCTGCAACCTACGCCACAGCCCATGGCAATGCTGGATCCTTAACCCACTGAGCAAGGCTGGGATCAAACCTGCATTCTCATGGATATTAATAGGGTTTGTTAACCACTGAGTCACCACAGGAACTCCCTAACAACCTCTTACCTAACCCAAGATCAAAAAGATTTTCTCCCTTTTTTCTACAAATTTCATATTGTCAGATCTTACATTTAGGTCTATGACCTATTTCACTTTAATTTTTGTGTATGAAATGAGGTGAGGATTGAAGTTCATTTTTTGTATGCACATATCCAGTTGTTCCAGCACCATTTGCTAAAAGATAATCTTGCTATTTTCTTTGAGTCAGGTTTAATCTGTATTCTAGATGGGGGCTGGGCTTTTGAACCACCACTGCACAAAGCTGGTTAAAGCTTCCAGGTAAGTGGCCTCCACAGAAGTAGCTGTCGCGGGAGGCAGTGATGAGTTTCAAATAATTACAGAAGTATTTAATACACATATTATAGAATCCTACTCCGCAGTCATTTACAGTGATGAAGATCTGTACTTATTGATGATGGAAAGATACCTAATGAAGTAATAAAAACCATATTACAAGACAGAATGGATGCGATGGCTTCGTGTTTCAAAATCAAATAGGAGACGGTAAGACACACAAAGACAGATGGGCAAACGATCGTTTCCAAAAAGATCATTGTGGCCACCTCTAGGTGGTAAGTTAAAGGCGACTTAATTTTTTCGTAGGTTGCTGAAGTTTTTCAGTGTGTGTGAGATTTTCCTAATTAAAAAGATTTGTTTCTGTTTTGAAATCTGAAAGAATGAGTGGGTGGAAAGAGACAGAAACGAAGGTGAGCCGGAGGTTATTACCCCAGATTTGAAGGCTGATTCATTCCATTTACTACTAGAAAGTCTTAATGAGTCTCAGAATCATGTGAATAGCATGGAAAGAATCTCAGACAAGGTACTCATTACCTGTAAAATACATCCTGACATCTGTAGCTCTTACATTTGAGGATGCTAAAGTCAAATGCATGGCAATAAGAACACCTGAGAAATGTATAAATACTGATAGAAATTAGTAGTCAAGCTTGTTCAAATTAGTATTTATTCAGATTCAGTTATTTATGGCCATAAGGCAATACTAAGCTACTTTCCAAAGAATCTTGGGGTGACTTATAATTACCTATAATTGGATTTTCTGCCTTGCAGATTATTTTCAATGACTCTGGAATTATCACCCCATTCATCCCAGGAGCTCTCTAGCTGAGTGGGGTCACATAGCCTAATGCCTATCAAGAATAGAGTGTAAAATTGTTACAAGGAAAAGGACAAGATAAAGGAATGGGGGATGGATTAGCATAGAGAAGAGATGCCTAAGGGATTTCTAAATTACTGCTTTCAGATTTTTAATAGTAAAGTTATTAACCATCTGGGCAAGAAACAAAGAAGAATAAATAAACTTAAGTTACAATTAGAAAGACTTCATTCTGACCAAAGGACGGGTTTTCTTTTTTTTAACGATTTTTATTTCTTCCATCATAGCTGGTTTACAGCATTCTGTCAATTTTCTGTTGCACAGCAAGGTGACCCAGTCACACATACACATGTACATTCTTTTTTTCACATTATCATGTCCCATCATAAGTGACTAGATATAGTTCCCAATGCTATACAGCAGGATCAGATTGCTTACCCATTCCAAAGGCAATAGTTTGCATCTATTAACCCCAAATTCCCCGTCCATTCCACTCCTCCCCCTCCCCCTTGGCAAACACAAGAGGGTGGGTTTTCTTAATAACATTCTTCCATTTATTCACTGTGGCTCTGGCCATGTCCAAGGTGCTCAAGTTTTCCAGTGGTGATTGGCCAGAGTCTCTGATTCTAAGGGGGTCACGTGAGGTCAGTTACTTGGATTACTGAAAAGTGATCGGGCTTTAGGAACTCAGCTCCAAAGTTTTAACCAAATATCAATGATCAAAATCATCATCGACTCCACCGATGAATACTTCCTGAAAATCAAATACAACCTGGCCATGCCTGTTTCCCCTGACATCCTATTTATTCCCTAAGCACTGTATAGACTATAAGTCAAATAAACAATTTTCCTAACAAGTGTAACATTCCCTTTATATCGCTTTCAGCGTGAGAAATAGGACTCCCAGCCTTCCCGGCTCTGACTGTCACAGAAAGCCCTCTGCCCCACACCCTCTGATCAGTATCGCTGCTTCCTCCAGGTGCTGGGGTGCAGAGCACAAGGAGCTCCAGAAAGAGACAGAAGGAGCGTACCTGGTGGTCTCGGTAACTGGGAGGAGGAAAGAGCAAGTTCTGCAGGCTTGGCTTCATGGGAGCAACGATTTTTAAAAACCATTTTGCAAGTCTGATTCAAGAAAATAATTTCACACAAACTGAGTCAGGGTTCTCAGGAGGAAACTTTCCTTTTCTTCTGTTCTCAGATCTTCCCTGTTTTGAGGCTTCTTAAATGAGGGCTTTTGGGTCACACATCTCTGCCTTCAAAAATTGTCAGATGGGAGGGGGAGGGAGTGAGATGGACGGGGAATTTGGGGTTAAGCGATGCAAACTATTGCCTTTGGAATGGATAAGCAATGAGATCCTGCTGTATAGCACTGGGAACTATGTCTAGTCACTTACGATGGAGCATGACGATGTGAGAAAAAAGAATGTATACATGATTGCATAACTGGGTCACCTTGGTACAGTAGAAAACTGACAGAACACTGTAAACCAGCTTATAATGGGAAAAAAAATAAAAATTGTTAAAATAAAAAAAAATTGTCAGGGAACAAAAACAAAGTGACCATTAAACTGCATTACTCCACTTGCCTAGTTAACACCTCAAATAATTTCACCTGTATAATAAATGTCTTGAGTGGTATACAAAGAGGAACTATAAACAATGGAATCAACGCATCACAATAATAACAGCTAATAATTATTAAACACTCCTCTATGGACTGATACTAAGTCAAGTTCTTTACATACATCATCTCATTTTACCCTCACCCTAACCTAGGAAGTAGCTGTTATTATCACCTCTCTTTTATGGTCAGGGAAAGGGAACTCAGAGAGGTTAAGCAAACTGTCCAAGGTAACACAGCAGTAAAGTCAGATTGAACTCTCCCCAGCTTGCCCCTCGTCTGGGCTTTAAGTCACCCCCTGTCTTCAGGCTTTACATCTGAGAGCAAATTGAACTCTGGGAGCAGTTATGGGCCTAATCCCAATATGCTATTTGAGGTTTTAGGTTTTCTTTTTGCTTCTAAATCAGATCTGCCAAAACAGAGATGTTCCTAAGACCACGTTAGATCAGGATCGGGAAGCAAACAGTGAAACTATTCAGAAAAAGCCCGGGGCAGAAGGAGAATGCCCCTCCCCCACCACCACTTTCTGGAAGGTTTTCAGACTTTTCTGCTAACACACTGTGGGAGTTTGATGTGGCCCATCCTGAGAGCTGAGAGGAGACTTTTCTTGTCGGGTGTTTCAGAAAAAGGACAGGAAAAAAAGGGGAAAAAACCAAACAAAACAAGGGAGGAGGCTGGCGATCTTTTTAGAGCTCGTTCGAACAATCAACTCAGAGTCGGAGTTGACGCAGTTTCCTAAATTGTCAAGCAATTATTTTCAATGCAAGAAAAAATTGCCAGTTAGGTAAGAAACCAATTCAACACCGCCTCCAGAGTCTGGGGAGTCGGCCGTATAACCTCCGCTAACAAGCTGGTGTTAGTATTAATAATTACCGTAATAACTAAAATTTCTTTGCTGTTGGGCCAAGCCTCGTGTGATCGTTTATGTGGACAATCATATTGGAGTCTCATCATCCTATGGGAGGAACAATTATTAACCCCGTTTTGCAGATGAGGAACAGGAGGTTGAGAGGGATGAAGGGATTTTCCCAGCTTATAAATAACACAGCAGAGACTTGAACCCAAGCCGGTTTGAGCCCACGGCCCAGGCTGCCGACCACTCTTCTGGGCCAAAGGTCAGTACCATTTTCTGTAAAAGGCCAGAGAGACAATTATCTTCAGCTTTGTGGGTCAAGACGGTTCTGCTGGAGCTCCTCAACTTGGCTTTTGTAGCACAAAACCAGCCAAATAAGTGAACAAACGAGCCTGGCGGTGTGTCAATAAAACTTTATCACCAAAACAGGTCATAAGCTAGATTTGGCCCAAGGGCCACCCTGTGACAACCTCTGTCCTGCTCCTTCATAGAGGAGGAAAGATTGGAGCTGCAACGGTTCAGGACAAGGTACGAATCAGCTTGGGCTGCCGTAACAAAGCGCCAGTGATGGGGCGGCTTATGCAACAGAAATGTCCCTTCTCACAGTTTGGGAGGCTAGAAGTCTGAGACATCAGCAGGCTTGGTTCTTTCTGAGGCCGCGCTCCCTGGCTGCTTGTACAGAGCCGTCTTTGTCCTGTGTCTTCGCATCATCTCTGTGTGTGTGTCCTAGTCTCCTTTTTTGTAGGAGGGCATAGTCTTTTTGGACTAGAACCCACTCCAGTGACCTCATTTTAAAGACCTTATCTCCAGAGACAGTCACATCCTGAGATATTTCAAGACATGAATTTGTTTATATACGAATTTATTTAATACAGGAATTGGTGGGGGAGGGGACACAATTCAGCCCCTAACAAAGTAGATTTCAACAGGTGAAGAGAGGAAGGAAAGAAAACTAGGGAAAATTACAAGGGGTTATGAGTGGTTATATAAGTGGACCAGACCTTATACTGGATGGTTAGGGAGCTTTCTCCGAAGAAGTGATATTTCCATTGAAGTTACTTGAGAAAACCGTCAAGCGATCAAACCAATGAACAAATTGGTTCATGGAATTAAAATTCCAGGTGTAGATCTAGCTTCAGGTATGGCTTGATTCGGTGCTCAATCAGTGTCCCCCACAGAAGGTTGTACAGGCAGAAAAGCGCCTTCCTTTGTCCAAAAAGTTCCTTCTCACGCCAGCCTTCCCTTAGAACTAAGGTTTCCCCAGGGACTAAGGTTTTGTTTTGCCCTCAAGAAGGTGCAGTTCAGCAGGTGCCCCCATAAGAGAGAGCCTACTAGAAAGCAATACCCACACAAGAGATTACAGTGCTAAGAAATGAAGAAAAAGAGGAGTTCCTGTTGTGGCTCAGCAGGAATGAACCCAACTCGTTAGTATTCGGGAGGACCAGGTTTGATTCCTGGCCTTGCTCAGTGGGTTAAGGATCTGGGCTGCCATGAGCTGCAGTGTAGGTTGCAGACACAGCTCAGATCTGGCGTTACTGTGCCTGTGGCATAGGGTGGCGGCTGCAGCTGATTCGACCCCAGCCTGAAACCTCCATATGCTGCTGGTGAGGCCATACTGTTTTACAAAAAAAAAAAAAAAAAAAGAGAGAGAGAGAGAGAAATGAAGAAAGCGCACTAGTTAAACACCTAGATCAAGCCACACCTAAAGCTATATGACTCCTGAATTTTTTTTTTTTTTTTTTGGTCTTTTATCTTTTTAGGGCCGCAGCTGCAGCATATGGAGGCTCCCAAGCTAGGAGTCTAATCAGAGCTGCCGCTGCTAGCCACAGCCATAGCCACAGCAATGCCAGATCTGAGCAGCATCTGTGACCTACACCACAGCTCACGGCAGTGCCAGATCCTTCACCCACTGCGAGAGGCCAGGGATTAAACCCACAACCTCATGGTTCCTCGTCAGATTCATTTCCGATGCACCATGACGGGAACTCTGACTCCTGAATTTTTCAATTCCATGAACCAATAATTTCTTTTGATTTGGTTTGCCTGCTCTTTGCTCGTTTACTTAAACAACTTCAACTCGAATATCCCATCATCAGGGAGATGCTGCTGCCCATCCACAAGGCCAGATCGCCCTCATTATACCCACTCATAAGCCCCCGTGCTTTTCCTTCACAGTTCTTATCACAACTGCAGTTAAATGACGCAATTGTTTATCAGCTATCTCCCCCAGGAGCTCTATGTTGGCACATAGTGGGTGCTCAATAACTTTATTTTTAATACGTTTTAATATGTTCATTAGAGTAGTTTTATGTTCCCACAAAAGTGAGTGGAGGAGTTCCTGTCGTGGCGCAGTGGTTAACGAATCCGACTAGGAACCATGAGGTTGCGGGTTCGATCCCTGCCCTTGCTCAGTGGGTTAAGGATCCGGCGTTGCCGTGAGCTGTGGGGTAGGTCGCAGACGAGACTCGGATCCCAAGTTGCTGTGGCTGTGGTGTAGGCTGGCGGCTACAGCTCCAATTAGACCCCTAGCCTGGGAACCTCCATATGCCACAGATGCGGCCCTAGAAAAGGCAATGAGTAAAAAAAAAAAGTTTCACTCTTGGTTTTGTACATTCTGCGGGTTTAGACAAATGCGCAATGCCAACTGACTTCCACTGTAGCATCACACAGAAGAGTTTTACTGCCCTAAAAATCCTCTGTGCTCTTACCTATTTAACCTTCCCTTCTTCCCAAAACCTGGTACTTTTTTTTTTTTTTTTTTTTTTGGCCTCACCCACAACAGGCAGGAGTTCCTAGACCAGGAATCAAACCTGTGTCACGGCAGTAACCAGTCAGAGCAGTGATAATACCCAGCCACCAGGGAACTCCTAGATTTACTTTTTTAAATTTTTTAAATTCAAGTTTAGTTGACTTACAGTGTTGTGCCAACTTCTGCTGTATAACACAGTGACCTAGGCATACATATATACCATATGTTTTTTTCTCATATTCCACCATGGTCCATCCTAAGAGACTGGATATAGTTCCCTCTGCTGTACATAGGGTCTCCTTGCTTATCCATGCTAAATGGAAGAGTTTTGCATCTACTTACTTTTTAAATAAACTAGACAACTGTGTTTTTTATGACCTCACTAATTTGAGATCCTGATTTCTGCTCTGGCCTTTTCGTCACACCTCCGGGATGGATCCAACCAGGTCATCGGTCCATGCGTAGGTGAGGACTGCCTTCCAGCTCAGCAGGCAGGTGCACAGGACGCTCAACAACAGTCTCAAGAAGGTGGCCTTGAAGCTTCTAAGCATCTGCCATCTCCAGCTTCCATTCTATTTTTTAAATCAGCAGCCCAGCTGCTTTTTGTCCTAAGTGCCAAAATGCATCTGGAATGAGGCATCATCCTCCCGCCTCCAGCAGATTCACTTAGTGTAATGTCACAGGTAAGGGTATCAAAACCCAGTAGATGTTCTACTTATGGTAATTGCTCTGAAATGTTACCAACGCGTCTCAAAATATAGGTGTTGTCTTGGAGCGCGTGATGAGAGCGTGAGGTCCGCCTCTTTTTTCATCTCATCATCTTGGACCCCTTCACAAAACAAAAGGCTTCCCACAGATAGCACCTCCCTGTGTTCTCTGCTTATTTCCAGTGAAAGGTACTCAGAGCCTCATGGGTTCATGTCTGATTTCACTAATGCAACTTATGTAATATTTATCATCGCCAACGTTCAAGAAAGGAGTATGTACAAGCTGCCCCCTTGCCGACCCAGCCTCTGAAAAACACCTGCTCTTTCATACTCTCATTCGTCTGCTGGGTTTTCTGACAAAGACAGATTGGGAGAGTGGGTGGTGGGTGATATGCTGCAGAGCGTTCTTCCTGTCTGAAGGTGATGAGTGTATTTCATCGCCAACTGATTCAGGAAGAGGCTGCGTGGCTGACTTTCCAACATCGACCTCCTGGAAAAGCCGTAAAGCCCCATCCATGGTCTTGCCTAGCCTTCCCCTCATGCTTTGGTCCTCACCTTACCTCCTGCCTCAGGCCATCCCGCCGTCTATCCCATGATGCAAAGGCACCAGCCACGGGGGCGGCGGGGGTGGGGGGCGGTGTTCAGAGGAGGCCTGCTGCCTTGAGCTCTGCAGCCTGGTGGAAGGCTGCTTACTCAGTTACGTCCTAAAGACCCATCACAAAATGACAGTTTCATTCACAGTTTTATGTTCCACCAGCCACCTGGCTGGAGAATTTAATCCACCTTTGAAACCCACCAGGAGCCTGCCTGATATTCAATACACAGGAGGTTTGTATAATTTCAAAATACAGGGTGCCTCTGGATGGAAATGAAATGGCCAGGAGAAAAATCTCTAATTGTTACCCAGCTTAGCATAAGGGGAGGATATCATCCAACAGTGTGTGTGTGTGTGTGTGTGTGTGTGTGTGTGTGTGTGTGTGTGTGTGTGTGTGTGTGTGTGTGTACGCTCATGTGTGACACAATGAGAAGAGAGAGAAAATACCAATACAGTGATGACGGCACCCTCTCTTTTTTTTCTTATTTATTTTTTATTACTCAATGAATTTTATTACATTTATAGTTGTACAATGATCATCACAATCCAATTTTATAGCATTTCCATCCCAAACCTTCAGTGCATCCCCCCACCCCCCAAACTGTCTCCTTTGGAAACCATAAGTTTTTCAAAGTCTGTGAGTCAATATCTGTTCTGCAAAGAAGTTCAGTCTGTCCTTTTTTCAGATTCCACATGTCAGTGATAGCATTTGATATTGGTATCTCACCATCTAATTTCACTTAGCGTAATAATTTCTAAGTCCATCCATTTTGCTGCAAATGCCAATATTTTGTTCCCTTTAATGGCCGAGTAATATTCCATTGTGTATATGTACCACATCTTCTGGATCCACTCCTCTGTCAGTAGACATTTAGGTTGTTTCCATGTCTTGGCTATTGAAAATAGTGCTGCAATGAACACTGGAGTACATGTGTCTTTTCAAGTCATGTTTTTCTCTGGATAGATGCCCAGGAGTGGGATTGCTGGATCAAATGGTAGTTCTATTTTTAGTTTTCTGAGGACTCTCCATACGGTTTCCCACAGTGGCTGCACAAATTTACATTCCCACCAACAATGTAAGAGGTTCCTTTTTCTCCACACCCTCTCCAGCACTTATTGTTCGTAGACTTTTGGATGATGGCCATTCTGGCTGGTGTAAGGAGGTACCTCATGGGGGTTTTGAGTTGCATCTCTCTAATGATGAGTGATGTTGAATATCTTTTCATGTGTTTTTTGGCCATCTGTATGTCTTCTTTGGAGAATTGTCTGTTTAGATCTTCTGCCCATTTTTTGATAGAGCTGCAAAAGGTGTTTATAAATTTTGGAGATTAATTCCTTGTCAGTCACTTCATTTTCAAATATTATCTCCCATTCTGTGGGATGTCTTTTCATTTTGTTTAGGGTTTCCTTTGCTGTGCAGAACTTTTAAGTTTAATTAAGTCCCATTTGTTTATTTTTATTGTCATTACTCTAGGAAGTGGATCTGAGAAGATGTTGCTGTGGTTTATGGCAGAGAGTGTTTGGCCTGTTTTCCTGTAAGAGTTTTACAGTATCTGGTCTTATATTTAGGTCTTTAATCCATTTGGGGTTTGTTTTTGTGTATGGTGTTAGGAAGTGTTCTAAATTCATTCTTTTACATGTAGCTGTCCAGTTTCCCCTGCCCCACTAATGAAAGGGCTGTCTTTTCTCCAATGTATATTCTTGCCTCCTTTGTCACAGGTTAGTTGACTGTAGGTGTGTGAAGGCACCCTCTCTCTAACGTACATGCACACACACACACACACAAATACACACACTTCTGAATGTAAAATGAAGCAGGTTGATCCCTTTGTGGGTTGCCACCGTTTGTCAAAGTGGCACGACTAGTGACAGCACACAGCATCACACTTCTCTCTGATACACATAAACAAAGCCCAGAGCTGTTAATAGGTTTCCAACAACATTATGGATTGCTCAAAACAAAACTGTGACTGTTTCAGAGACAGAGTGCCGGGGAGAGGAAACGTGGAGTAGGTAAGCCTGCCCAGACTCTTTCTGGCGTGTGGCTACAACAGCAGCACACATTTTAACTCCAGACCAAAGCCCCCGGTCACTGATAGGCAGGTAATCTGCTGGGCTTAAAGAGGTCACTGTCACATCACTGCCGCTCAAAACCAGCTCCCACAGTGCCCTTCTTGCCCAGCAGCCACTGGAGTCAACGACTGAGAAGGAAATACCAGATCTCATTCTGGCCATCAATGGAATGCATTCATTCAGCTCGACTCCACAGACAGGAAGCCTCGTTTCCAAAAACTGCAGGGAGCTGGCCACTTCCTTATCCTGAAACAGGCCAATCAAAAACTGTTTTGGCCCTCCAGCATCAACGAGATGCTAAGTGATGTGTCTCTGACTTCAGATTTGGTTCTATTTTCAGCTCTTCCGGTTGCTGTGTGGTATCAGGCAAGTTACCTAACCTCTCTGAGCCTGTGTTTTCCTCTGCAAAACAGGAATAAAAGATCGTTACCTCCCACTCTAATTCTGGAATGGTCTGCATGGATTAAATGTGATAATACATGTGAAGGGGTTGGCAGATGAGAAGCTCATATTTAGTTTATTTACCACTTATTTAGTGGCTCTTGTGTTAGATATTTTTCTAAGCTGTTGACAAATATGAGCCTATTTGATCTTTAAAACACTATGGGGCGGGAGGGAGTGGGATGGACCGGGAATCTGGGGTTAACAGATGCAAACTATTGCCTTTGGAGTGGATAAGCAATGAGATCCTACTGTATAGCACTGGGAACTGTATCTAGTCACTTGTGATGGAGCAGGATGGAGGATAATGTGAGAAAAAGGATATATGTATCTATGTGTGCATGACTGGATCTCTTTGCTGTACTGCAGAAAATCGGCAGAACACTGTAAACCAGCCAGAATAGAAAAAAATTGAAATCATTTTTTAAAAAAAGAAAAACCAACCCTGTGAGGTTGATGCCATTATTTTCTCTTTTACAGATAAGGAAACTGAGGCAGAGAGACACTAAGAGAGATATGCCTGTAACGGCAGCGAGTCGATGGTGAGCGGAACTCAGGCCCATACCGGACTCTGGAACCCGCTTACCCACGGCACTTAGCAATCAAGAAATGGCCACTGTTCTCATTATGTTAATCCCCTGTTTCAAGCCATCTCCAAATCCAGCTGACTTTTCCTTTCTGGGATGCATTTCATTCAACATGCCCTTTCCAACCCACTCCCTTCACCCTAGAAAATTCCGGTTTTCTCCTGCTCCAATCCACCCTGTAGTCACTATACAGTCAACTCTCCTAAAATACTGCTTTCGACCTAGCCAGGCTGCTCAAACCCCTTCAATCGCTCCCTTCCACCTGCAGGGTGAGTCCCAAACTCCCGCGAACCCACCATGGGCTGACCACGCCAATCTATCTCCTGTCGCTCTGTATGAGTCCAGGCCTCCAGTCAGCCTGGTCCCACCTGGACCACCAGTAGACTGTCCTTCACTCTCCCCCGCTCACACCAGCACCTCCCCAGAAAGGCCTTCTCGGCCCTGCTCAACGCTCTGCACGTCCTTCGCCCAGCCTTTCATGACTTCCTCCATCCTTTAATGTCCACTGCTCACACCCATGGGTGAATCTTCAACTGAGAGGCCAGTGACAGCTGTAAACCACAGCAAAGAATGCCATGGAAGCGGCATCCCGAGAAAGAAGAATCTGGAAGCAAATTTCTGAAGCGACAGAGAGGGTGCTTGAGACAGTGCCCAGCGTCCCCTGCGAGAAACGCTGCTCCCAGCTGAGAACTTCAGACATACCCCAGGGGTCTTAGGGTGGGGTGGGGGGGGTCTAGGCTGCCAGCATCCACAGCAGAAGGCAGGTGCTTATAACCGGCCTCAACGCTCAGCACAGTAATTCCCCCAAAAGGAAACCAAGGCCGCTGGGCTAATGAACATGGGAAAGCTACGGATTCCACAAAGGATTGGCTCCATTGCCTTAAGCTTCAAGCAGCCAGGCTCTCAGTCATTGGCTGGTGGCCAGTGGAAGTGACAGCGGCATTCCTGGGGCCCGTCACAGCAGGGATCATCTGCCTCCCACACTGCTCGCCTGAAGCTACCCATCATCTAGTCTCTGCAGCTCAGTGCAGAGAGAAATGGTGGGCTCGGTGAGGGACTTTCCAGGCTGCATCCCCCTCTGGACTCCCCTGGGTTAGCTGACGGCATTTGGAGACCCTTTTAATCAGGGTGGAAGTGGGACCACAGGTTAGTTTTTGATCAACCAAGAAAGCAGATCTATCGTCCTGGCTCCATGCTCCAGACACACTGAATCTGAACCACACAAATGTCACGGGTTCAGGATTCCAGGAATTTGTGGCAGCAAATCCATTTCTGCCATCAGGTGCTTGGGACGCTTCTTTCCCACCTGGATACAGCTAAAGGAGCTAGCTACGAGCCTCGTGATTTTTTTTGCCAGGGGCGGGGGGGCACACCTGCAGTGTATGGAGGTTCCCAGCTAAGGGCTGAATCAGAGCCGGCCGACGCCACAGCTATAGCAATGCCAGATCCACCTGGTCTTCAACCTGCAGCAGAGCTCACAGCAACGCCAGATCCTTAACCCACTGAGCGAGGCCAGGGATCGAACTTAGTCCTCATGGATTTGCTTCAGATTCGTGTCCCCTGAGCCACAAGAGGAGCTCCCAAGCCTCATAATTTAGAAGCTCTTCAAAACTTTCAGACCTCGTCCCACCCAAACAAATGGCTTTAAGACCATCCAAACCATGAGACAAGAAGGAAAAAGAAAAAAAGCAAATGGAAATACAAAATAAAATAACTTTCTAAAGAGCTCAAATGACCTCTACATGGGATGTCTGAATTTTAAGTTTGCTCTATATTTGTGATTCATTCTTAGTACACAAATACATCTTAAGTAGATAGTTCTCTATAGAACCTTTCTTATGCAAACAGCCAGTAATTTTGATAAATTAGAATTAAAAGAAATTTCCTAAGGCCACATTCTGCCACATTTTAAGAAATATGCCTTGATTATTCTAAGAATAATTTTGCTTCAGGGACCCAATTAAAGTTATCAAAACCATAGTTTCTTCTGGATGCTAAAGACACAGTATCTTTTGCACAGACCTCTACGGGTTGTTATTTTCCAGACTATTTCATCTTACAGATTTTTTAAAAAATCATCAACCAAGTGGGAGGGTTTTAGAAGATCACATAATTCTAAATGGCAAACAAAAAGCACAAAGCTGTGTCCTTATGAAGGTTTGTGGTGAAAGAATGAACGGGTTTGTTCATGGACAGTTGGGAAGAAAACCTGCCAAATGGATTCGCTTGTGAGATGCTGCAATTTTCAACGCTCTGAAGTGTAAGATGCGGTGAAGCATGGGTCAAGTGCGGCGTCATCAAAAAGTGGTGGTTGGTTTCTGTTGCTGCAAAATTATAGGGTGTACCATTGGGGCTAGCATCTTGCAGGTCTGCAGGTGTGGGAAGAACCCTGCGAGAATTCTGACATGCAGTGCTTCCCCCTGAAGAAAGGGAAAGCCTGCCGAGTGTCTCCATACGCGTGTCTGCAACCATTTAAGGTCTGAGCCACCAGAGCAGCCAAAGAGCCGCAGAGACAAACGGAGAAGGTGTTCCGTGTGAAACAGAGCAGGTAAATAAAAACAGCTCTGTTGATGAGATCTGTCACGTTACCTGTCAGCCTGATAACTGGCTGAAGTTTCTGACATATTTCAGTTAGCTGGGTATTTGACTTGCAAAGAAGGTCTGAGCAGTTTGACCTTTATCATTTCATAAAGAGTCCAGAACTTGCCTGTCACACCATGATTTCTGCTACATGCCTTCAAAAAGCAAGAGAGAAAAAAAAGGGGGGAGGAGTAAAATTGCCTTCTTCTGTTTCCCCGCTGAAACATCATCAAGACAATCTGTGTTATGGGGTCCACCAGTGTGCGTCCAACAAGAGGGGACCCCAATCTGCCACCGGAACTAAGAGTTGACTGGGAGGCTTGGTGGGCAGAGGAAGGGTCTCCTGAGTCAGTGATGACAGAAGCTGAGCTTTCCAGATTTTTTTTTTAATTCATTGGATTTTATGTTTTTCCATAGTCCAGTGCAGGGACCAGCGAATGTTCTCTGGAAAATGCCAGACAGTAATTATTTCAGGCTTTGCAACTAGTCAGCTCTGCCCGTGTAGCCCAAAAGCAGTCACAGGGGTTAATGATGAATGAGTGGCTGAGTTCCAACACCACCTCGTTTCACGAAACAGGGAGTTAGCTGGACATGCCCTTGGGCCGGGCTTTGCTGACCCGGGCCTCGTACTTGGGAAGACTCCAAATACCTTCAGAGCCTCAGAGATGCTACCAGCCGTCTGAGGTTTGGGGGAAATCTCTAAGACTTGTCAGGTGTGAATTTTTGCTTCGAACAGTCAGAAAAAAACAAAGGGTGGGGGAGTGGGGAGTTTGGGGTTAACAGATGCCAACTATTACACTTATAATGGACAGAGATCCTACTGTATAGCACATGGAACTATATTCGATATCCTAGGACCATGACGGAAAATAATATTTTAAAAAAGAATGTATATCTATGTATGACTGTGTCACTTTGCTGTACAGCAGAGATTGGCACAATATTGTAAATCAACTGCATTTTAATTTTAAAAAGAAAAAGTAAAAAAGAAATAAAAAACAACCACAGAGCTTTATTCACTTATTATTTTCACCTCGGGGATGCCATCTCCCTCATGCAAATCCTAAGAGGCACTTTCACGGCAGAGTTGCCTGAAGTGACCCCAGATGAGAGACGCAGTCCTCTGCCTCTACCACTGCGTTGGCAGGTCTAGCGAGAGAGCAAGGGAAGGTGGAGCCACTTCTCATCCCTCCATCCTTTTCTAATCCCAGGAAACACCCCCAGCTCTGCCTCTGGCGGGAGTGACCCGAAACAGCCTCAGCTCCGAGGCCCTGCAGGCACCACATCCCCTAGAGATCAGCCAAGTAGAATGGCCCAAAGCAGAACCAGGGATTCTAGGTCACCCACTGATAGTTCTGGAGTGTGTGTGTGTTTGAAGGGTTATACGGTAGCACTTTTCCCTAAAACTACCTCCCCCCACCCCACACACACACACACACACACACACACACACACACACACACACACACACACAGAGAGCTTTCCGATGCTTTCTAGAAGGGCCGGTCTTCCCAGCTACTACAAAAAGCCACCTTCCCTCCACCCAGAGTGACTGAAATGCAATTGTTAGCTTTATATTTAATTCATTTGTTTTCCAGAGTTCTTGAGTAACGTGAGTTAATTCTCTGCAAGCCACTTCCCAACGCCATGCTTTAAAACAGTGTGTTCATATGACCTCTAATGAATACCAATTCGTAAAAAGTTGAATGTTAAAAACAAACATTATGAAACAGGCTTGGCGGTAACCCCTTGGCCCTTCCTTGGGTCCTTTCAACCCCTTTCTCTTGATCCTTCCTGGCTGTTGCTACTGTATCCGCACACTTGGATGTCGGCTTTCAGCTCTTTAGGGCTTCTTCCTCCCCCTCCCTGAGACCCTTCGTGGAAAAGCCCAGGGCCTCCAACTTTCAGGGTGAATGAGCTGTGGCCTGCCCTAGTTTAAGACCCAAGACTTGCCACTCAGCCTCCGAAAGCTCCCTTCGCCCATCCTCACTGCTCACCAGCCAGGGTCCATGGAGGAGCAATGAATAGAAAGGGCTTTGCTCCTGCAACCAGGTGAGCAAGGGCTTTGAAGAGGCTGAAGGCAGCTTTTCCAGCCCTGGTGGAGCAATTTAAATAACAAGGGTCAGGATTAGCCCTTTATAGAATTGAGGTGGGGAAAAAATCCTCAGAGCCAGCGAAATGAGAAAGGTAACCGAGGATTTATTCCCTGACAATAGATCTGTTTCCCGTCTTGCTAAGCACACACAGCCATAATTATATTGCCTTCCACCGGCTTGTATAGACACTTCCTCCCTGCTGTAAACACACGCGTGTGCCTCTGTAGAAGAAAACCGATTTTAATAGCGAAACCTTGGTATCTATAATTCATGCTCTTTAGCCTTTACATATTTATTCTGCATTTTAATTAAGGCCAAAATCTGAATACTTTAGATGGATGGTTTCTTTTTTCTTCTACGCGTAGCTTATAGGCAAATGACCTGGCAGAAACCCAGGTGTTAAGCAAACACAATAGAGCCTGTGACTAGGAAGCCATTGTCTGGACACAACTGGCTCGGAAACCTCTCTCTTTTCAAAGGTAACCATCTCCAGATTGGCAGGAATCACAACCCCACCCCCACCCCCTGCAGTCATGACAAAATGAGCAGCTCCAACACCAGTCTGGGTGTGACCAGCACAGCTCAGCTCTGCCCACGGAAGCAATGGGTCGTATCTGCTGACATCTGAGGAGGGAGGGCACGAGGGTCCAGGGAGATGGAAAGGGGAAGACCCTGACGTGGGCTAGGAATTCATCCATCATCAGGACCTAGAATCGAAGTTCCCCAAACTGTGGCTGGCATGATCAGGCTGACACAAAGACAAGATCTAAAATGAGAAACACCAGAAGCTCCCATGTGACGTTTGGTTGGAAGGACCAGACTTTTTGATGAAATGTTGATGCTTTGAAACCCTAGGAGGTTTTCCCATGAATAATATATCAAGGGAGGTGATCTTTAAAATGTGAAATTCCACCTAAGCCTTGTCCAAGCAGGCCTACCCTGGCCATCCTTTTTCATTTCTAAAGCAGGCCAAATTGGGACCGATGCCTGTTGTGTAAATAAAGTTTTATTGGCACAGAGCCGTGCTCCCTTGCTCACACATTCGCTGTGGCTGCATTCACTCTGGAAGATCAGAGTGGAGCCCTTGGGACACAGATCATCTGACCTAAGAAAGCCTAAAATATTTACTCTCTGACCCTTCACGGAAAATGTTTGCCGACTCTGCTTCCAACAAATGCTCCTCCTCCTCCCTTCAGGAAAAGAAGGGACAAACGAAACTTACCCATTTGGAATTCCCCAATTCTCACCATTGTACTGTTTCTTCTGATGTTTACAGAGGCAATGAAACACTGCAGAAAGTTCTCCCCAAGTATCTTCTCTGCAGGTACAACAGCCCGTATTAATTTTTTCAGGCTTCATAAGAATATCCTCTAAAGACTTGGAGACCAGTTCACTAAGGAAATCAGTGGCTTCAGCACCATGGACAGGGGCTACCATCCAGGGACTGCCTTATGGCCAAGCACTGGGCTAGTGCTTCATCCTTACTGTCCTGTTTTAATATTCCTACCACCACTGAGAAGATGCTTCTGGAATACCAATTTTACACCATTGGGAAGGGACAGCAGAGTTTTTGAAAACCAAGCCTGCCTGGTTCCAAATCCTGTCTTCTTGACTACTCTACTTCCTAGGACGTCTGTGCTCTGACCACACCTCTGTCACTGCTGTAACAGCTGATGGCTTATACATTTATCCACCAGGCACTGTTCTTCTAACCCTGAAAATGAACCCATAGTGAGAAAGGTAGTACTACCATACCCATCTCACAGACCGGGAAACCAAAGCTTAGGAAGGGGAAATGATGTGTCTTAGGTTACCCAGCTCCTGGGAGGTGGTACTGGGGCATTGGCCTCTGATCAGACCACTAGATGCTCTGCCTTCCCAGGGCTCTACTTTTCACCTGGAAAGTAAGGGCTGTAACTTTCCAGAACTTGATGATGTAAGATGAGTAGAGTAACTCTGGAGATGTAGCAAAAAACTGATTTGCTAAATAAATAATGTTTGTGGGCCATGGAGCACAGATAGAGGCGCCCACTGCTCCCTGTGGACACTAAGACTCTGCCTCTTGGCCCCATCATATGGAACATCTGATTCGACACAAATGGAAATACGGTGTAAGGCTCTGCAATGATATGCAGAAGGAGAGACATGCTTCTCTCTTTGATCTTGTAAGAACTTTCTTAAGACCTCGGGGTCCCATATCTCCAGTTATAATGCACACAAAATAAATAATTAGATGATAGATAGATAGATAGATAGACAGACAGACAGATACTGAGAAAGTACAAAGAGGATATAGATGACCCTGCTCTATTAAAGTTGTTCATTGATGCTTATAAAGGACATTACTTGGGGCCACCCATAATCCATTCTGCCCTCTTTGGGAAGAGTACTTCAGTTTCCTTTACAGGAGTCAGCTTGCCCCTATTGATCAGTCTGATTGAACTGAATCTGGACTATGCTCTGCCCTCTCCTGCTGAGAGCAGATCACACCCCAACCCAGAGCTGGCCTTGGAAACTCCAAAAGGAAGAGGGGGACATCTTCCCATGCAAGACTCCTCGAGAACCTGGTGGCAAGACTCTCGGCAGTGGCTGAGTTCTGATACCTGCCATCTTGCATAAGTTCACAAAACTGGTTTCCCGTCCTTGTAAACAACCAACACTAACTTCCACGATGCCGGAAACACCATTCTTAAAAATCAAAATGCCTTCAATCAGTGTCATTTCCATCTCAGTTGGGGGGGTCTCCTTTCTCAGAATTTTTTTTTTTTTTGTCTTTTGTCTTTTGTCTTTTTGTTGTTGTTGTTGTTGCTATTTCTTGGGCCGCTCCCGCGGCATATGGAGGTTCCCAGGCTAGGGGTTGAATCGGAGCTGTAGCCACCGGCCTACGCCAGAGCCACAGCAACGCGGGATCCGAGCCGCGTCTGCAACCTACACCACAGCTCACGGCAACGCCGGATCATTAACCCACTGAGCAAGGGCAGGGATTGAACCCGCAACCTCATGGTTCCTAGTCGGATTCATTAACCACTGCGCCACGATGGGAACTCCTCTCAGAATATTTTTACACCAATTTTGTTTCTACTTTCCTTTTTTAAAAAATCTAGATAGCCATTTTAAGAACCAGATGGGCTAGAAATTGACCGAATATAGACAGACTTACAAAGACAAATTTTTAAAACTGTAGTTTATTAATACTTGTCTTAAAGGATAATATCTGCACATATTTTTATTTCATCATTCTGATCCTGTCAGCAAATTGTTCGCGCTCTTCCGTGGCACTGGCTCCCTAGAACTTTGATGAGCAGAGATTCTCTGAACTCAACTGGGTCTTGACCTCAATCTACAGACCAAACAGGTGCAAATTTGCTGCCAAGCATTACACTCTACTCCATGTTTTACTATCCACTCCTAAGTTATTTCATTAAATGCTTTTCTAAATGTGATCCACGAGGTCTAAGAATCTTCTTAATCTCTTGCTTTCATAAATACCACAATAAAGGAAATGGAGTTATTTGGCACACTTTGTTCAGAGGGAACCCATGGGACCCCTCCAAGCAACTGTTTTCTTCTTAATAATGGCTTGGTACAAATACCTGTTCTGCAATTTAGATCCTGCAATCGTTTCTCATAAAGTTTGGAATAAAATCCAAACTTCCAACCACGGCAAACGAACTGCCCCCCCCACACACATATACACACACCTCCATTAAATGGCCACTGCCTCAAGCTCTGACTTCATCACAGACCCGTCTCCCCCGCCCCTGCCCCCCCACCCGTCCGCCTCCTCCCTGGTACCCAGGCTGCCACCTGTCCCTCACACATGCCCAGCCAAGGCTCCTCTCACCTCATGACCTTGCACTTGCTCTTTCCTCCACCTGAAACACTCCCCGAATTCCTGGGACTGGTTCCTGCTCACCGTTCAGGTCTCGGTCTAAATGTCACCACTTTTGAAAGGCTTTTGCAGATCACTTGACTGCAAGTATCCTCTGCCCCCAACTGGCTCTATCCATCACCTGGTTCTGTTTTGCTTCCCAGAACTCACTGCCATGCAAAATGTATTACTTGTGCTTTGTTTCCTTATCTGCTGCCTCAACGACACTGTAAGATTCATGAAAGTGGGCAGCTGATATTTCTAGCAGGTAGAACAGTGTCAGAACCACATGCTTATGAAAGAAAGGGAGGTTAGAATGGAGAGAGAGAAGCGGGAAGGGAGGAGAGCAGAGGGGCAGAGGAGGAAAGCGCTGTAGGAAGCCTCGGCATCTTTGGCTGCTTAGTAATTTGTGAAGTCTGTGTTTTCCAAACGAGAACATCATTTGCCTCTCCTTAAACCTTCTGATCATCATCATGATAGAGATGCATCACAGCTAAGAGTTGTGGTACCATATACAATTTTGGAGACCCTCTTTAGGAAAAAGAACACAGAAGTATGAACACAATGCCAGGTAGGAAGCACATATGTATTTAAAATGAGAAAATATATCATATGATACGTGTCTTGGAAGCTCATATCCCTTTCCTCTTAGATCTCTCTAGGTAATCTGCCAAAATGCTCCAGTATAAATGCTTCCTGGCAGTGGCCTGGCCTCAGCAACACACCTAGAACACTCTGGCCCCTAGCTGCCCCCAGAGTCCAACGGGGTTCAGGCACGGAGAGTCCCAGAGGCTGGCACATCACTCGCTATCCAGCACATCTGTCTCACGTTTATAAAGCACGACCCCCTCTCCTGTTATTTCATTTAACCCTCACAGCCACCTGATCGCAAAAACCGCACTGACACCAAATCCACATTTCATAGATGGGGAAGCTGCTTCGAGAGATTGCAAGTGGTGTTTACTGATTGCATCAGAAAGTGTCTTCAGGGTCCAGTGATGCAACCCACATTCCTGGGAAAACCTGGACTCATTCGAAGAGGTATAAGAATGTCACCATCTCCCCGTCTCTCTCCCACTGTGAGGCCATCTTGGCCACATTTTTTATTATTCATTTATTGTGCAAGCTGTGGCTCATTTTTCCCCACATTTCCTGACCATACTTCTAACATCTTTATGTTTGCTTTCGTTATTTATATGTTTGCAGTAGTTCTTAATACGGTATCCTCTCAAGTTTCATTAGCGCCCTCTTTCCCCCCCCCCACCCCCCGCAAATCACAAAGGCAGATACATTTAACGTTGCTGAAGTGTGTCTTCATGGTGAGCATGCACCCCGAGCTGGGAGGGAATGGCTCAGTCTTTCACTGAACACAGCAGCTAGAGTCAGAAACATGTGCTGTGATGCTGTGGCTGACGGGTACCATTCCCTGCTCTGGGGATACAAATAGGAAGAACCTTCCCATGTACAGTCGGCAATTTCTATCAAAATCACAAATGCATTTATGCTTTGATTCAACAGCTCTACTTCTAGAAATGTATTTGCATGCATGTATATTTACCTATGCACACTCACACAGGTGCAAAGAAATGAATGCCAAAAGTCATTCTCTGCAGTGACACTTCTAGTAACAGTAAGTTATACACAGACTATGTGTCCATCTTGGGGCCCAGGTTAAACAAATCATGAAATAGCCATATGATGAAGTATTATAAAGCTAAAACAGAGAAGAAAGAGGGAATTCCCACTGTGGCTCAGCTCCGTGGGTTAGGAACCCAACTGGTATCCATGAGGATGCGGGTTCAATCCTTGGCCTCACTAAGTAGCTTAAGGATCTGGTGTTGCCGTGAGCTGTGGTGTAGGTCACAGATGTGGCTCGGATTCCACATTGCTATGGCTGTGACATACGGTGGCAGCTGTAGGTCTGATTCAGCCCCTAGCCTGGGAACTTCAATATGTTGCAATTGCAGCCCTAAAAAGCCAAGAAAGAAGAGAGAAAGAAAGATAGAAAGAAAGAAAAAGAGTGAGAGGAAGGAAGGAAGAAAGGTTAACTGTTTACAAATTTGGTTTCAGAGGGCCTGGGAATGAAGACAGGAGAAATATTTTCCACTAGTTATCTTTTATCATTTGTTTAATCTATATGACTGGATTACCTTGCCAAATATTGAAATTAAAAATTAAATGGGGGAGTCCCCATCATGGCTCAGTGGTTAACGAATCCCACCAGGAACCATGAGGTTGCGGATTCGGTCCCTGGCCTCGCTCAGTGGGTTAAGGATCCAGCGTTGCCATGAGCTGTGGTGTAGGTTGCAGACGCAGCTCAGATCCCGAGTTGCTGTGGCTCTGGCGTAGGCTGGAGGCTACAGCTCTAATTAGACCCCTAGCCTGGGAACCTCCATATGCCGCGGGTACGGTCCTAAAAAGGACAAAAGACCAAAAAAAAAAGTAAAAATAGAATTAGATACAGCAATGTCAGTATATCCAAAATACCTGGATCTATACCCAAAAGAAGTGAAAGCAGGGCCTCTAAGAGATATACATGTACAGGCATCTAAACATGGACACATATTACAGCAGCATCATTAACAACGGCTAAAATGTGGACGCAACCTAGGTGTCCATTGACAGACGAATGGAGACGCAAAATGTGTTATTCACATACAATGGAATACGGTTCAGTCTTCAAAGAGGGTACAGGTCATGGCTCAGAGCTGTCTCAACCTGGGACCAGCGTTCCGCACCCCTTCTCGTGACTAAGAGCTAACCTGGTCAAGAGTTGCTACAGGCCTGCTCTTCTCATTCATTTCCCGCTCTTACCTACTGAGTTAACACCATGAATCAACACTTCAAAGGCACTGTTCTCAGGATAATAAGCGCTGTCAAAAAGAACAAGTCCTGGGGTGATGATGAGGTGCTAGGGTGGGCAAAAGCTGCCACCACCTTGGGTCAGGACGCCATTTACTCCCACCTAACTCATCCTAAGCCCTGCTCACCTCAAGACTTGAGTCACAGCCGGCTAAGACATGAATGACTCAAAATGACTCAACCGAGCACTCAGAAGTCCTGCCAACGAAGGCAGCTGGCAAAAGGACGAGGTTTTTTGGCATCAGGCCGAACCCAAGTTTATAACCCCACTCCGCTGTGTACTAGCTGTGCATCTTTGGGCCAGCCACCTCAGCTCCAACCTGTAACATGGGAACAGTCATCATTCCTATATCACAGGATTGCTGTAAAAGCAAGGAGGTATCACAGGGAGGAAGGAAGAGGTAGCGCTCAAGAGATGTGCGCCTTCAGCCTCATTTATTCATTCAGTAACACTGAATGCTCTCTCAACAGCAAAGTCCGGTGACAGAAGAAGTGGAGAATATAGTTTCTCAGACGTGGGTCCTGACTTCAAATAACTTACTGTCTATTAATAGGAGCTAGGACTGGTATTTACATAACTATTAATCAAATAACAGTAGTCCACTTCCTGCACCAGGCCCTGGCGACGCAATGATCAATAAAATGATGATCATTGTCTTCACGGAGGGTGTGTTTTATTGGAGGAGACGGGCAATAAATAATTCAGTACTTAATTTAATGTTCTGTAGAGGAGTCCACAGCGTTAGGAGAACACTAACAGGGCACAGGAGGTGGGGTGCCTTGAGAGGAATGTGATGGCTCTCCCCTAACCACCCCCCTCCAAGGTAGCCCAGTAAGACGGTGGAAGACAGAAGCAGGAGAGGGAAGCAGAGGGGACCTGGCAAAGGGGCAACTTCCAGCAAGGTCCTGGAGGGGGCAGCTTCAGCCTGACCCACAGGGGCCTTGGGAGTGAAAGTTGTGACTCAGAGCTTTCTCAACCTGAGACCAGCAAGCCAGAGATCCACACTCCGGCATGCAGCTAGCCCTCAGCCAAGGAACGCCCTGAAGACACAAACCTGGGTCTTTTTGGCGGTGGGCAAGGTGGCTCCAGAGGCGCATGGGAAGTCCTTCAATGCGGAAGTACCAGTGCAGAAGGGAGAGCGGAGGAGCCAGGGAGGGGCCTTCAGAGCAGTTAGAGGGACTCGGGGGATGCAGATGGAACTCCACAGCATTCATTACTCAGGCGGCCTTAACCCCACTAGAATGGGGCATCAGGAAAGGCTTCCCTGGAAAAGGGCCATTTTCAACAAGTAGGAGCAGACTGGCAAAGAGCAGGGGGAGTTCACTTTGAGATTAATTAAGGGGGTGTTTAGATATAACATTTTTGTGGAAGGCAGTGAATCTGGGACTTTGTAGGATGCCATTCCATCTGGGCTCCACCTACAGCCCTGGCCCTTCCTGCCAAAGCCGGGCTGATGGCTACCACTGGTGACACACACTGTAACTAGTGGTCAAGGGGCTATTACCAGGAAACACTTGACAACTTCAGGGCTAAAGGACTCAACCTTCCAGTGGCTGATCCGTCATCCATCACCAACCCTCCCAAACCCAGAGCACTCACTGTAGTCTGCAGCCCCTACTCCCACAGCCCCCTGCCCTTCCTTATCACATTGGCCTGGTGCCCAAGTTTCCTCCCAAGAATGTTCTAGCCCCTAGTGAAGAAACCAGATCCAAGAAACAGATGTGAAGATACAAGCAGATCTGGATCTCTGCAGATATGTGCTTCTCACCTGCGGAGGGGTCGGGGTGGCTACTACTGACACCAGTGGGAAGAGACCAGGACTACTGCTAAACATCCCACAGGACACAAAGTATGGTCCGGCCCCAAATGGCCCCTGTCCTGAGGTGGAGAAACCACGGTCGCGAGCAACGGCCATCAAGAGCAATGCGGCAAAGTGTGGACCTACAATCTACAGCCCCTTCTTTTCTTCCAGAATGGATGCTGTGCTGCATGGAAGGCATTCCTTTTCAGCATCAAGAAACAGAAGCTATGGAGTTCCCGTCATGGCACAGCAGAAACGAATCCAACTAGGAAACATGAGGTTGTGGGTTGGATCCCTGGCCTCGCTCAGTGGGTCAAGGATCCAGCGTTGCTGTGAGTTGTGGTGTAGGTCACAGATGCGGCTCGGATCCCGCGTTGCTGTGGCTCTGGCATAGGCTGGCAGCTACAGCTCCGATTAGACCCCTAGCCTGGGAACCTCCATACGCCATGGGTGCAGCCCTAAAAAGACACACACAAAAAAAGACAAAGGAACAGCAGCTATAGCCAAACTATCTTAAGCATAAAAGGTCTATTGTTCAATAATTGATTGGTTCAAGCATGGCTGGTCCAGGGGTTCTGATGATGCCTTCAGGAGTCAATCTCTCTCATTCTCGCTCTCTCCTCCCTACTCCTGTTCTTTTCCCCTCCCTTTTAGCCTTAGTTCAAGAAACCTCTCTGGGTGAGCGCTCTAAGGAGAATAGACTTACTGCTGGAAAGTTGACCACCCCCCGAGGAAGGAAAGCTTCTCTTTGCCGATACTGTAGTTATGTCATGATCTAGGAATTGGCTTGATTTCCTCACTAGAGTGACTTGACCATCCCTGACCCAATCGTCGTCGCCAGGAGATACAGAACCCTCATGGGGCAGGCCTGTGTCCCAGGTCCACCTCAGGGGCCAGGGTAGGTAAACCCACCCAGAACCGCATACTGAGATTGGTTCTCCAGGGAAATACGGTGCTTTGGGTGTAACTGTGCACGCCATTCTCACAGCAATCCTGGAACAAAGACGGTGTATTATACCCATTGTACAGACAAGGAGCCCCATGAGAAACACAGAGGAGGAGCAGTTGGCTTCTGCAGCGGTCATGGTTCAGTCCCCAGACCTACAACTGACACCGGGCAATCACTTCCCTTCCGTGTTTTGCTTTTCTTGTCTGCAGAGGGACATAGGTGGGTGTGGGAATTACACCCCTATCGAGGGGTTTCGATCATGTCTGGGACACACTAACTAAGCAATTGATAAATGTCCTCTTTCATTTTTGAGAATTAATCCAAGCTATTTGCTTTTAACAGAAAGAGAAGACTGAGGTCTGTCTGGAAAGGAAATCTCCCTTCTGTGGCAAAAGCAGGATGAAAGAGCCTGCTCGCCACGGCCCCCGTGTGCCTTTCCCTGCACTGCAGGCCCAACTGAAGACCTCATCCCCTCTAAACTCCATCAGCCCCAGCAGCTGGAAATACACCCCAGAAGCCAGCACTAGCTGATTTCACAAATTTTCCATCCACGTGGCCATGCCAGCCTCCCCAAATGGGAAGCCTTCCGAGCCATCATGGGGATTTCGAACCTAACCTTCCCGCCCGTGGTGTTCCTCGGACCCTCCAGCCTGCCGAAGGGCGAGAAGGTGGGTTCTGAGGTTCACCCCACACTGCGCTGCCTCTCCCGGCAGCCTCCCTCTCTCCTTCTCGGGCTCCTGGGAAATCCATCAGCTTCATACTCTTTAGTACCTGCTCCTTCCTTTAGTGAGTTAGCTACAGAATGAGAAGCTGTGTGCTCCATTCAGAGAGCCGGAGAGGCAGGGAGAAGAAAAGGTTATGGCTGTGTTTACTTTACTTAGTGCTGTCTTCTGGCTGCCTCACAATCGTAGCTCCACAGCAATCCAATAGCATATGATTAGCCAAAGAGCTTTTTCAGAGAAACACCCAACAGCTGCTATAATAACACGGGGCCTAGGTAGAGAGGCAAAGATAAATGCTAATTTTAAAATTAAATTGCTCTCTCCCTGCATGTCTAAGAGAATAGGACAGGGCTAATGGGAGACAGTGAGAGGCAGGGATGATAGAAAAACTCCATCACAAGGGAGGAACCCCTTTCCGTGGAGGTTAAAAAAATGCAGCTGAATTCGTGAAAAGAATTAACACGCGCTGAGCGTTTCCCACGTCCAGACACGACGCATGATTTCCTTCAGGGCCCACAAGGACCCCATATAAACACAGATGTCTTCAGCCCCTCTGCTTCGCCGATGAGGAAACCGAGGCTGAGAGAAGCCAGGAACCTGGGACAAAGGCACGGTGGGTGTGAGTGCAGAGGCCAGGATCTGAAAGCAGGCAGCTTGGCTTTGCATCCCATGAACTTGGGGATTTACAGTAAATTATCTCCCGGACCCAGGCACAGGAACACGGCATCTCCCAGATTTCAAGGTTCCTTTCAGGTTGATCGGTTACCGGTCCAACAAATAGGGACTCGCTGGAAGTGTTAACCACTACGCGGGCAGTATCACTACCCTTCTCTCGATTCCTTGCAAAACAGGCTTATATATATATCCTGGTAAGGGGAAACCAGGCTGGTTCGGATGCAAAGACTGATACGGGCCATCAGCTGGGGTCCAGCGTTTCCTCTTCTGGTTACTTAGACCAGCTCAGCCACAGAGACCGTGTGGTTCGGTGGTGAAGCCACCGAGCGACCTCGGTGTAAATCCTAGACTCACCACTCACGTGCTAGGTGTCATTGCAGGAAAGTGACAGTCTCTCCAAACATTTTTCCTCTGACTCTAAAATGGAGAAAATAGTCATATCTACTGCTCGGGGTTCTTGTAAAGGATTAAACAAAGATCTTTATCATTCCGCTGAAGTTCCGCGTGTGCCCGCAGGAATCAGGCTGTGGACTGTTCTCCTGCTGATCTTAACTACCAGACATGGGTTTTTCATCACCCAAGTGTTCCTGGCCTCAAGAATCCCTGCGGCCACTCACTGAAATCTCCCTGCATCCGGGGCCCTCTGGTGGAATCAGAAACCGGCTGCACCGGCCACACCGGCTGCTCCAGACAGAGGGCTTGAAGGAAACACACTGAAACTCTGGGCACGGTGCCGGCACGAACAAACATCCGTTGGTATCATTTTCATCATGAAATCCCAACTGATTTGCTTCTCAGGAGTTTGCATACACAAGTGAGGTTTACTGATAGAGCTTTCCCCTTGCTAAAAACCCCTCCCAGAGTTCCCAGTGTGGTTCAGGGAGTTAAGACCCTAACACAGTGTCCATGAGGATGCGGGTTCAATCCCTGGCCTTGCTCAGTGGGTTAAGGATCTGGCGTTGCTGTGTAGGCCAGCAGTTGCAGTTCCGATGTGACCCCTAGCCTGGGAACTTCTACACCCCTCAGGTGCGGCCCTAAAAAAAAGAAAAAAGGAAGAAAAACCCTCTCATTGACGGGCTGAGATCACCTATGGTTAAGTCACTTCTGACTGTCCTAATTGTCCATTATATACGGTAGTTGGTGCCCAGCCTGCCTGGGGCAATAATAACCAACACTCCCCAATGCCCCTAGGTCCACAGACATGAGCCCATAGAACCACCAATGTGCCATCATGAAGCAGCAACAGTTCCTGCTCCCACTCCTCATATGAGGACACTGCAGCTCAGAAAGGGCCATCCCTTGTCCCCAAACCACACTCCCCATGGGCAAGCGAACTAGGCTTCGAACCAAAGTCTGCTGGCCAAGGAGCCCAGGACCGCAGCCTCTCTGCTGGCGGTGGGTCAGTGTGCAGGAGTGAAGGCCGGGGGCTGGCCTTCATGGAGGGTGGAAGTTGTTCCCTTGTGGCGCAGCGGGTTAGGGATCCAGCTTTGTCACTGCAGCAGCTTGGGTCGCTGCTGTGCCTTGTGGGTTCGATCCCTAGCCTGGGAAGTCCATATGCTGCAGGCACAGCCAAAAGAAAAGAAACGGAAATCTCCCTGAGGCCAGATCAAAAGCCCCCCTAGCAGGAATCTGCACTCTCTAAGCTTCCAAAACCGGCTCTGCCCCCAATTCCAGAGATGTGCCTCTGCCTGATGTCACAGCCTAAGGTGATTCGCATAACGTGCCCTTTGTCCTTCCCCAAAGGCGACACTTAACTATCTCACTGCTGCATGAGACGGTGTCTGTGAATTGGAAAGAACAAAACCCAGTTCAGTCTGGGTTATGAGGGAAAAAAAAAAAAAAAAAAAAAAAACTCCATGAATATGTTGGCACATACAACCAGAAGGTCCAGGGCAGAGGCGAACTCCAATGAGAAGGATTCAGGTCCTCAAATGGTTCCTGTGAGATCCGCCTTCACCCTGCCTTCCTAGGTGCCAGCCTTATTCTCGGGTATGCTTTTCCCTCCCAATGACCAAACAGTACCAAGGGGTGCAGGCAGATGCCCCAGCAGCTCAGCCATCCGAGTTGGAAGGGAGCTTCTCCCATTCAGTCTTTCCAGCAGAGATCTCAGTCTGTGCATCACTGTCCACTGGACGGGGGTCACATGCTAACTCCTGAACCAATGACCTCCTGTGACGAGGAAGTGCAGTCCTTTGATTGGACAGACCTGGGTCACGTGAGCATCCCCGGAGCCTGAGGATGGGAAACCCCACCCAAGGGGGCGTGGGCGGTCTGGTCCAGTCCCCCAGGTGGAAATCAAGGACCCGCTGGCGCCAGAAGCAGCAGCCTGAGATGCTAGACAAACAAGAGCCTCCGACGCCCACTCTCTAGCTCTCGTTTTTCTTCTCTCGTAATCAAAAGGCACTTTTGTGTCTGAGGCTCTTTCCTCTGGCCAGTTTTCCCTGACCTTGTTCGGTGGCTTGAAAAGTGGCACAGGGCAGTGCAAAAACCTCTACCAATGAGGACAGTTCAGGAGAGGTGGGGAGGAGGAAGAGAGAGACAGAGAAATGACTTCATTCTTTCCCCAAAGTTCTGCAGGAGCCTCGAGGTCTCTCGTTTATGGATACATATTAAAGAATCTTTTCATGAGGGCTGTTTTATGTGAGAAAGTCATTTAAGCAAGGAGGCACTTGGCTTCTCCTTCTAAATGAAAATTTTCAATTAGTCTGAAGAAGTTAATTACACCATCCTTTAATAACTACACTTGTGATGCTGCAAATCCTCTATTAATTGATTCAACCGCATGCCCCCAAACCAAGAATCAGCAAACAGGTAGAAAAAGACCAAGAAAGAAGCAGCAGGGGGGAAAAAAGACAAAGACGTGCCATGTTGTCTGCCGGGTAGGCAAGGTGCAGGAGACAAGTGTGGAGAGTTATTAAAAATTGTGGTTGGTGGGAGACGTGGGAAATTTATCCTATAGATCAAATGAGCTTTCGCAGGCTGCGTGCAGCATATACAATTGCTGGCAGGATGCATCTGGCTGCTGCTGCTGCAGCATCTCAAAGAGGAAGCAATTCCACAGAGCTTGATCCAGACAATTAAAAGAGAGCTACTGGACCCACATTTCCTGCCCCAAGGTGGTTTGGGAAAATGCTGCAAAGAGCAGCTTTCTGGGGGGTTAGAGATGACATTAAAGCAGAAGCCAGAAACCAGGAATTGCCAGACTGGGATTTGAAAAAAAATGACTGCTTCTATACTCCTGAAGTTCAAAGTGCAGGATCCTGGGTTCAGATCCTGACTCTGCTACTCACCAGGTGTCTGACCCCAGGTGAAACCTCTTGGCCCAGTTTCCTCATCTATCAAATGGAGAAAATAAGCATATCTATACTGCAGGGATCTGACAAATGGGCTGACACAGAGCAACTGTTCAGCACTGGTTCTTGAACATGGTTTGAATTTTTTTTTTTTTTTTGGTCTTTTTAGGGCCGCACTCGAGGCATATGGAGGTTCCCAGGCTATAGCCACCGGCCTATGCCACAGCCACAGCAACATGGGATCCGAGCCGCATCTGTGACCTACACCACAGCTCACGGCAATGCCAGATCTTTAACCCACCGAGCAAGACCAGGGATCAAACCTGCATCCTCATGGATGCTATTTGGGTTCGTTTACCACTGAGCCACAATGGGAACTCCCGGTTTGAAATTCATAAATACTTCTCGTATTGGTCCAGCTGTTACCCTAAGAATGTTGCATATGAAACCAGAGGGGTCCAATAAGGAGCATTTACTTCCTGCACACACCCCTGCAGGTGAGCTGGACCTCAGCCGGGATCCAGCTGGGCTTGGCTTCAGGATACAGGCTGGACCCAGTCTCCTCCACGTGCCTCTTATCCTCCTTGGACGGGTAGCTACCGAGGCAGGTTCTGTTCCTAGAAAAATGCAACCACTTCAGGGGGCAATTCTAACCTGGGAAGCCCATTTCAAGACTTAGCTCCCATCTGCTAACCTCCTGTGAGCCAGAGAAAGTCCCAGAGCCAAAACCAAGGGCAGAAGTGTCTACTCGACCCAGGGGTGGGGGGAATAGAAGTTACATTTGCCAAATAACTCTCTGACTTAGCATTATCATCTTATTTGTATGTGCCAAGCACACAAATTACTGCAATACAAGGGAAGATAGGATGAGTGTGAATGAGTGTCTATTATGGACTGAATTTTGACCCCTCCCCAGTTCACAGTTGAAGCCCTAACCCCCAATGTAGCTGTATCTGGAGATAGGGCCTTTAAAGAGGTAATTACAGTTAAATAAGGACTTTAAGAAGAGGGCCCTAATCCAACAGAATGGAGGTCCTTCTAAAAAGAGTAAGAGACATTGGGGTGTGTGTACATCCCAAGAAAAGGGCCCTGCAAGGACACAGTGAGAAGGCAGCTGTCTGCAAGCCAAGGAGAGGCCTCAGGAAAAACCAAGCCTGCTGACCCCTTAATCTTGGATGCCCAGCCTCCAAAACCATAAGGAAATCAAATTCTATTGTTTTATTGACTCAGTCTATGGTATTTTGTTATAGGAGCTGCAGCAGACAATGCAGTGGTAGAGAAAAGCTGGGCTAAACAAGGGAGAGACTGCTTAGAGGGAGGAGAAATCAAATTTCACAGAAAAGAGGTTTTCTGGTTAAAAGACAGGTGGTAATTCAACAGGTGAGGCTGGAAGAAAGCCGGGAGGCTGGCATGCTAGGTGCAAGAACTGGCATGAGCTCTGGTTTTAATGAGGGCCCAAAAGTAAAAGCCAAGACTTCACCAACCCTTGGCTACAGACACTGCATTGGGCTTTTCACATACAGGCAGTCATTCAATCCTCAAAATACTCCTAAGAAAAGGGTGTTATCAGTACCCTACATTTTAAGGAGGAGGAAGCAGGATTGGAGAGATAAAGGTTAGCAACCAAGGACAGCATGCAACAGAAGTGAACTCTGTCAGCAATTTCTACTCCCTGGTTGCCTTTAGCTGAGGTCTAGGAAACAAACTCCATGGCATAAGGATGAGGAAGCAGCGATCTCCTAAGAAATATCCGACCTAGGGAGTTCCCATCATGGCTAAGCAGAAACTAATCTGACTAGTAACCATGAGGACACGGGTTCAATCCCCGGCCTCGCTCACTGGGTTAAGGATCCCATGTTGCCTTGAGCCGTGATGCAGGTCGCAGATGCAGCTCGGATTCGACCCCTAGCCTGGGAACTTCCATATGCCTGCCGTGTGTGTGGACCTCAAAAGACAACAACAACAACAGTCAGACATATAGTAAAGGAGGAAAGCAAATGTACCCCCAAGGCAGGGGAAACCAAAGCGTAGGAAGGAGAATCAGAGAGAAGAGAGAGGCAGGCTCCATCCAACATGACAAAAATGGCAGCTAAGAGTTATCAGGAACAAGCATGGCAGGTGCCACTCAAACCACTGTGTAACGTTTACCATTTTATAATCAACTGACTTAATCTGCATGGCAACCCTATGGGGTAGCTACTCAAAGTGACCCCATTCTGCAGGTGACAAAACTGAGCCATGCCCTGCTGATAGGGAGCAGCAGAGGCCAGGACTGGAAACCAGGCATCCTGGCTGCTGACAACCCCCCCCCACCTCCACTCCCCAAATCGCCTCATTCCAGAGCCAAACTCCCCTGAAGCAGGTGAGCACAGGAAAACCCTTGTTCCCTCTGGGTTCAAGGAGGCCCCTGGGATCACGTACACGTAAAGGTTCATAGTGGTTGTCGCGTGGGGATGCAGTTTCAGTTTCAGACGGCAGACTTCCCAATTAATATGTGAGTGGGACCCTAAAATCTAACAACGGAAATTGCGGGCTGACGTTATTACAAAACGAATGTAAGGAATGACAGGGGCGGAGGGTGGGGCTTCGGTCTCAGAGTCAAGCCCAGGCTGGAAGCCATCCTGAACCAGCCGGTCCAGGGCGCCACCTGGTGGCAGACGCCTGCTCTGGCTGAAGCAACCAGGGAGGATTCTGGATTTTGGAGCCAGCTTGTTCTGCCAGGAATTAGGAATCTCCCTGTTAGCTGGCACGCACTTCACCAGCCTGAGCCAGGGAAACAGAGCCAGAATGCCAGGGACACTGCCATTCCCCACCCCCGCCCCTGCCTCTCTGCTGCCCAGCATAGGCTAGCTTGAGATGGGGTCACCTGCCTTTTCCGCAGACGTGCTGTGCCCCCCTACACATCCGCCTTCCTTAAACTCTTTAACTCAACCCCACTTGAAGACGGAATAGAAAGAGAGTGGATCAGCCGCAGGTTATATCACCATTCTTGATACTTCAGGATTCCTCTTCTTAAGGTTCCGTTGTACTAGATTATTTGAAATTTTAGAATGACCGTGGATCTTTCTCACGATCAGAATAAAACATCAGTGATCATTTCGAAAGTTAAGAAGGAAGGAAACGACACTGCATTTCCTTTCTCCTTTTACGCTAATGTGTACGTAGGGGGAGGGCGCTCAAAAGGCCTGTCCTGGCATGTTCACCGCAGTAGCATTCACAACAGCCTGGAACCAGAAACTTCAGAGTGCTCACGAGTGATAGAATAAACCATTGCATGTCCACACAATGGCATACTAATTGTGACACAAAGAGGAGATGGCACGACTATGCCTATAGGACGGGACAGTCCCACAAACGTACTATTGAGAGAAAGAAGCCAAATGCACTGGAGTGAGTGCATACTGTTTGAGTCCCTTAACAGAAGGTACTAATCTCTGGAAACAGAAGTCAGGAGAGCAGTTACCTTTGGGAGGGTGGGGGCGGGGGGCGAGGACTAGGGAAGGAGTGACTAGAGTTTTGGGGGTGGCTGGTCACCTTCTGTTTCCTAACATCTGTGCCCATGACAGGGGTGGGTTCAGCATGTGAAGGTCTAAGCTGTCCACTTAGGACTTGGGCACTATCATTGACATATTACAGTCCAAAAGTTTTTTGAGGGTTTTGTTTTTTTGGGGTTTTTTTTTTTTGTCTTTTTAGGGTTGCACCTGCAGCATACAGAGGTTCCCAGGGTAGGGGTCAAATCAGAGCTGCAGCTATTGGCCTACACCACAGCCACAGCAATGCCAGATCCGAACCACATCTGCAGCCTACACCACAGCTCGTGGCAATGCCAGATTCCCTAACCCACTGAGCGGAGCCAGGAATCAAACCCACGTCTTCACGGATACCAGTCAGGTTCGTTACCACTGAGCCGCAACAGGAACTCCCAAAAGTTTTTTTAAATAAAGATCACCTCCTGTGAAGGACTAGGTTTTAAAT
The DNA here is from genome assembly GCF_054392235.1 of Sus scrofa. Classification (NCBI taxonomy): domain Eukaryota; kingdom Metazoa; phylum Chordata; class Mammalia; order Artiodactyla; family Suidae; genus Sus; species Sus scrofa. The sequence continues at coordinate 64,558,590 of NC_139399.1, forward strand.
CAATATAATTCACTTAGTGACCTTTCCTCCAATTAACAGCAAAGGGGCAAAAGCAAAGCCTCTGCAGGTTGAAAGCAACGGAGAGACGAAAAGAGAAACATCAGATTGCATGGCACACCCACCACCTTATCAAACGCTGAATGCATATTTTATCATCAACAGGTTTCTTAGCCAGAGGAAGCATTTCATCCTCCAAAAGGCAAAAGAGTCTTAATTTCTCTGCAGATCTAGTCTAAGCTCTTTAAAGATGGCTGGTATTCATTCCTCTGCCTGCCCTCATTTTATTTTTATTTTATTTGTTGTTCATTTATTTTGGCCACACCCGCAGCATGTGGAAGTTTCCAGGCCTGGGATAAAACCTGAGTTGCTGCAGTGACAAAGCTGGGTCCTTAGCACACTGCCCCACTGGGGAACTCCCTGCCCTCATTTTAAATGAAAAACAGTTTCTGGAGACTTAAAGGGACCAAGGGAGCGGCATACTGTCATTTGACATTTTTTTTTTTTTTTTTTTTTTTTTTTTTGGTTTTTAGGGCCACACCTGTGGCATATGGAGGTTCCTAGGCTAGGGGTTAAATCAGAGCTACAGCTGCCAGCCTACACCACAGCCACAGCCATGCAGGATCTGAGACCTGTCTGCAACCTACACCACAGCTCATGGAAACATCAGATCCTTAACCCACTGAGCGAGGCCAGGGATCAAACCCACAACCTCGTGGTTCCTAGTCGGATTCGCTTCCATTGTGCCACAATGGCAACTCCTGACTTGGTTTTGATCTGAGTTTAATTTTTTAAAAAATAAATGTATGTACAGGAGATTAAATTGCCTATAGAATGAGGTTGTCTCTCGAGTGCTTTATGCCTAAGCCAAGAAGAAGGAAGAGGAGGGCTGCCATCTCTAAATCTTAAGCCCAGCTGTCCTTCCTGGTTACCCAGGATGGTTCTCTAGTCTCCAGACAGGTGGACAGTGCCACCCAGTGGATGTAATGGAGAACAAGCTACCTTTGGTGACCGCTACTAATAAAAATCCCGTGTACATACTTACTTTCCACGACTTAGCAGGTAAGTTTTTTAAAAAACAAATGCAAGTCACCCATTCAAAAATGAGTAAAGAATATAAGGAAGGAAATGAAAAAATAACATTTTCAAGTGCTAAATAAATATATATTAAAATACCGTGAATATTACTAGTAACTGGAGAAAGGGAAATTAAGACACCAGTGAAATACCATTTCCACCCATCTGATTGGAAAAATGACTGATGTTTAATCATCTCAAGAGATGATGAAGGCGAAGGGCCAGCAGGTTCTCCCGGGTCTCTCACCATCAAGGTAGAAGAGTCCACTAGTTCTGTATCTCAAAGGGCAATTTGATGTTCTTTTTCAAAATATTAAATCCACATAACCCAACAGTTCTCATTTTCAGATTTAAGCCTAGACAATCCTTTTCGTTTTTGCACAAGAATGTAAGTATGACATAGGACTGACTGTTGTTCCAGAAAGCAAGAAAACTTTCCATGAGAAATGGGTTCATGTCTGAAGGAAGAGGTGCCTAACCATCAAAGTTTAGACAGGCGGGGCATGAAACATAGTAATGGCTGTAATTGATTGAAACAGAGAAAATATATAAAAATCCATGAATCCGTATTGACACATAAGAAGGGTGTCCACAAAACAAAACTTAAACGTACCTGCCATCATTGGAGCGAACTATAATACCATCTCCTTACTCTGAAAATTGATAATTAATGGGAATGAATTCAGCATTGGTCCTACATTTGCAGCAGGAACAAAAACCCTATAACTCTGGTCAATCCAAAAGACCTCTGGTGTACAGACGAGTGTCAGCTCATCCATGGAGAAGACATGGTAGAATCTGCAAATCAAATTTTGCAATCCAGAAATGAAACTCTGGATTGAGACAAGGACCAGCAATCAGGGCAAATGATAGGGAGCTGGACATTTGCCAACACAGACCTCCACAGGTCACTTTCTGTTTTCTAGAGGACATTGGCGACTCTCCCAATTTTAACCCCAAAATCAACGAAAGCCGCTCTACCAGGGAGCAGCCAGATGTTACGAGTTTTCTGTTGCAGTGCAATGTGGAGAATCCATGTGGTAGCCACACCAAAAATGCTTGCCACACAGTTTATCCTATCCACGACTTTAGAAGTAATTTCCAGTTTTCAAAAAACATAGGTGATAGCAGAAGCTATGAGGAAGCAATATCAAAATCCAAAAGGTAAGAAGACACTGGTCTTATACCATCCAGACAATGTCACTGGGGAAAAAATATAAATAAACTGGGTGAGGGATGCCACTGTCCTAATTGAAAGAGACTTTAAGGACAAAACCTAACAACCAAATGTAACGTATAATGTGAAAGTGTTGATCAGATTCTGATTTGAGAACCATTTGGGAGACTATGGAGAAATTGGATATGAACAAGATACAGATGAGGAGTTCCCGTTGTGGCTCAACAGTAACGAATCCAACTACTATCCATAAGGACTGAGGCCTTGCTCAGTGGGTGAAGGATCCGGCGTTTGCCCTGAGCTGTGGTGTAGGTCGCAGACGAAGCTCAGAGCTGGCGTTGCTGTGGCTGTGACGTAGGTCGGCAGCTGCAGCTCCGATTCGATCCGTAGCCTGGGAACCTCCATGTGCCATGGGTGTGGCCCTAAAAAAAAAAGATACTCGATGCCCTTCAGCAGCTGTTGTTAAGGTCTATAGGGTGATGCGGAATTGTGGTCCTGTGGGAAAACGCCTTCACTTCTTAGAGATGCATATTGAGACATTTTGGGGTAAAATCCTATGATGTCTGATTCACTTTAAATCTGGCCAAAAAGGAGTTCCCGTCATGGCTCAGAGGAAGCAATCTGACTAACATCCATGAGGAGGCGGGTTCAATCCCTGACCTCCATCAGTGGGTTAAGGATCTGGTGTTGCCACGAGGTGGGGTGCAGGTCACAGATGTGGCTGGGATCCCAAGTTGCTGTGGCTGTGGTGTAGGCCAGTGGCTACAGCTCCAATTCGACCCCTAGTCTGGAATCTCCATATGCCATGCGTGCAGCCCTAAAAAGACACACACACACACAAAAAAAATTGGCCAAAAAAATAGGTTAAGCAGATACAGCAAAATATTAACAATTATTAAACATGGGAGATGTGAATATGAGTATTCTTTATATCTCTGCCTTTTGTGGTTTGAAATTTATTAAGACAATAAATAATCATAGAAAAAAACAAGATGACTTGTACAACAATAGTCAATGTGACACTAACTATCACAGCAAAAAACTAGAGGCAACCTCCATGTCTTTCAGCATAAGAATGGGTAAGGAACTGACCTCAATAAATAGACTTCACCACGTACTCCCACCAGAATGGCTAAGAAGAAAAGGAATATCGAGTACTCAGAAGTACTAGTAAGCAGTAAAATGCAAGTATTTTTCTACCCATGTATACTTATTTCTAAAGTTTGTTTACATTTTCGTGGACACCTCATCATAGCCTTGGATTTGGGCACCTTATAGACGCACATGTTTACTATGCCTTATCGGATAAGGCTATCCAGGTCAGGGGTTCCAAACTTGACTTCCGTGAACATTTCGAAACTTCACACACACCGCAGGATGGCATAAGGACGGTTTAAAGTGGCATAAACCCTTATTTTACTCTGTAAAAAAATAAAATACTACTGACTAGCATCATCTCTTCCTACAAGAAAGAAATTTTTATCACCAAAAGGGACAGCTGAATGGACATCATCTCAGATTAAAGAAGAGTGCCTTACGCAGAATACATTTAGATTTATGAAGTCTCTACCTCATCTGAGATGTAAAAACTCAGGATGTGAGTTAAATACTAAACTCTGGCAGTCGGGGCTTTTATCAGGTCACCTCGCTTAAGACGTGGAGCATTCCAGCGTGAGGTGCTGTTAGACAGAATTCAGACTTCCAACTTCTCTCATCAGTTTGAACTAAGGGAAACCGCCATGGTCAAAAAATGTTAAGAAACATTAATCATACGTGATAACCAAAATTCCAAGCCCCCAGTGAACGGGAATTTACTAGACGAGCTGCATCCAGCGGTCCTATGACTCAGAACCTAAGAACTGCCTGAAGTTTGTTCCAAGTCCAAAGGCTCCCCCATGTCAGAGAGTATGTGGGAGCGTTCTGGGTGGTGGGCAGAACCCTGGGCTTTGGATCAACCTGGTTTAGATTTGAATTGAACTTGACCAGTTACTGACTTGTAGCCCCTAATTTTTAGCATCCTAGTCTGTATCCTAAGCAAAATGAATGTTTTGTCAGTGGGATCAAGTGGAAAAATGCAGGTAAACACCTGCACACAGTACCTAGCTCATGGCATAAGCGACAAAAACACCTATTGTTACTACACTTTCTGTCCAGACACCAAATTTCCAAAGCTTATGATTCTTCCCCAACTGGGAAGACGGAGACCTAACCAACATGGAGAGTGCAGAGCGGAGCCCAGGTTAGCATCACCAGACTCTAGGAAGTGCCACGTTTGACCAGGTCTGGTCCTCACCCACCTGGCAGTAACTGTGGCTGCAGGTGAGGAGGGGAGAGCTGCAGACTCCCCGGAACTCCAGGAAGAAGGTCTGGGACTGATGTCAGGTGCGCGCACGCGCAGCGCACAGCTACCCCTTCGGGAGGCTGGAGCTCCCTGGTCCTGCAGACACTTACCTTCCTGAGACCCCTGCCAGCTACGCTTGCGGTCTGGCTGAGGCTGTCAATCATGTTTCCCCGCCCACCTCCATTGAGTGACGCAAACTACAGCCAATCAGATTCTGTTTCTCCCGCTCTCGCGTCAGGCCAGCGGAGAAGAGCAAACTGGACGTGTATCCTGACCGGATGGTGTCCTGAAGCTCTGGCACGGGCTACCTGCAGGCCCAGAGTGGCCTGTCTAGAGAAAAGGCCCTACGGGGTTTTCTTTTAGTCTAGGAACAAGCCTCCAACATTTCTTTTGTGCTTAAGTTAAGCGAGATTGAGTCCCAGTTCTTGCAACCCCCAAATTCCAAACGGTGTCACGCTCCTCTCTCGGCCGCCTGTGCTGCAGATCCAGCCACCACCAGCAGCCCCTTTCCTGCTTCTCCCAATGCAGGTGTCACGTTCAAGGATTTGAAATGAACGCCTACAAGGTGCTGCGCCCTGTACCAGGCGCTGGGAGCAGCGGTGGACACTGCAGCTGCCCACACCGTCACAGACTCAGATCGTGACCAGAGTGATCCGTGCTCTGGGACTCCTGCACTGGGAGGGGGGGGGACTTCTCCAGACCCCCCCACAGACATACACACACCCACACCCCAGTGGCGGGAAAGAAAAGTTAGGACACAGCAGGTGACTGCAGAAGTGCTATTGGAACGCTTTTTCCCAACAAGGTACTGTTTCTTTCTCTCAGATTTTTCCATCAAGAATCCCTTAAACCACATTTTCATAGCTCTTCTCACTGCAGCGGTTACAAACTCAAATGTCTACTGGGGCCAGTTATCTGCATCATCTGATCCGGTCACATTTTGCATATTAAACACATGGGAATAGTCTTCCTGTGAATAACAAATAGGCTCTCTTCCCATTTGTTTTATGGAAGAACTATGCCCCCTCCTTCTAGTTTTGGTTCCAAACATTTGACAGAGACGTGGACGAGAATTATGTCACTTCCCCCTTGATTCCAGGAGAAAAATAAAAGGCAAGTGTCACAGTGAATAGCAACGGACACTGGCCCCCACTGTCAAGGACCCCCCAAGGGTGGCGGGATTATCGCAAACTGGAAAGCCCTGCCCCGATCTAAAGGGCGCCTTTAACACCAGCTACGGCTCTTTATTGTTTATGCAGGAAATCAGGCTCCCCAAAGTCTCTTTCCTGAGAGAAACCAGGAATCCTGGTTTTTATGTAAATGAACATTATTTCTAAATGTTAACAAATAATTCAGAGTTTCATTTTTTAAATGCCAAGCAGCCCCATTTGCAGTTTAAACAGACAAGCAAACAAGCCAACATGAGCTACATTCTGCCCCAGGGGGGGTGTTAGTTTCCAGCTTCTGTGGTTACCATCCTAGCCAACACTTCACATTTAGGCAAATTAGATACAGGTATCTTTTCCCCAGAGATATTTTATTGCCATTTGCCAGAAAAATTGTCCTAACAAATATAAAAAGCTGGAGTTCCCACTGGGGCTCAAGGGGTTAAGAACCCGACTAGTATCCATGAGGATGGAAGTTCAATCCTTGGCCTCACTCAGTGGGTTAAGGATCTGTCGTTGCCTTGATCTGTGGTGTAGGTCGCAGAGGTGGCTCAGGTCTGGTGTTGCTGTGGTTGTGGTGTAGGCTGGAGGCTGCAGCTCCAATTTGACCCCTAGCCCAGGAACTTCCATATGCCACAGGTACAACCCTAAAAAAAAAAAAAAAAAAAAAAGAAAGAAAGAAAGAAAAGAAAAAAAATATTTTTTAAAAGTTGAGATGTTCATGATGGACAGAGCACCTCCCAAAGTTGGGCAGTACACAACCTGCACACCCGAACACAACACCCTGCTTTCATCATCCTCTTTGAGCTTTTCAAGATAAGCCCCTAAAATGCCTACTCACAATTTTAAATTCTTTTCTCACTCTCTAATTACGTTTCTATTTATATTTGACATTGTATTTACACCTGAGAGATGAAATGAGGGATTGATGACATTATCTAGTTAGGGCAAGTCAAGTAACTGAGGTTAAGGGAGATTCAAGAGGGTTTGGGGCTCAAAGCCCAGTCCGTCTCTTCCCCTTGCAACGCTGTGAGTCCTGGAGGTGCATCTGCCTTCATCAGGATAACCTCTGCCAGGTCCCCTGAATCCTCTGACAGTCTGGAAATAGATGGATGTGACCGTTTACAGCTGGAATTTGCACTGTGCAAAATCACCTTCTCCCAGCCATCAGTCATCGTCGTTATCCGTAGCTAGGCAAGTTCTTTACAATGTTTTCTGAAACTGTCTCAGAGCAGTAATTAACTCCCCAGGCACCGCTCTTGGCTTTCACACTTTAATGAGGACCTTGACCATGAAGCCCTTAGGATGTGAAAAATGAAACTGATCCCCATCATCCTCTGTGATAAGAACAGACTCATTTCCTCCCTTCTACCGGTAAACGATCAACACCAACGTTTTCTTTTTTTTTTTTTTTTTTTTTTTTTTTTTGGTAGGTAGCCTTTAGAGGCCAACCCACTTAGTCGAAAGGCTACAGGTCACCCCTTGAGGCAGAAAGCGCATCGCAGAAATGAGGTTGGTGTGTTCCCTCTGGCAAAATCCCCTCTTAATTAAGAAGCACACCTGCCTAACTTAAACACAGCGGAGCCAGCGTCCGGCCAAGTGTGCAGCCGACCAGCACCCCTGCCTCATTAACACTGAAAAAGCCCTCTGGACGGCTGGCAAACAATTCCCAGAGAGTTACAGAAGCGACCTGGCCAGAAGGTGGCGCCAAATGCCCTCTTATCCTGATGCCAGGACACGATGGAGCTCGGCTCTCCCAGGAAAGGGATCTTGCAGAGAGGGAGAAAGTCGGCAGGTCAAGGGTTTGTTTTTTGGCCAAAGATAAAATTATCCTCCAACAAATATGTTTTCCTTCATAGAAGAGGCTCCCTTACGAATTTAAGAGGCATCCAAAGCTCATGAGAAAACCCAGTCAAGTGTTGGGAGCAGCTCTCGGTGAAAGAAGTGATGCCTCTCCAGCCTCCCGTGCCCTGGAGGTTAGCTTTCCAGTCTGGTGTGCACGGCGCAAGGGAGACAGGGATATGGCGCTTGGCAGGAGGCAGGCAGCTGGCTGATGAGTCAGGCCACCCAATGTCCTCTTGGGACACCAAACACCAAGATGATGCTAGCACGGAGCGAGCACTGGACCAGGAGTCAGGGGACAGGGCTTAGAGGAAAGGCTCTCCCATAGACATCTGGGGAACCTCCCATCACGTGCCCCACAGAAGCCTGGCCAGGGAGGGAGCACACCCTAGGGAATAGCGCTAACAAAGTTGGCCTCCAGCCTCTCTGCTACCTGGGTTCAAATCCCACCTCTGAGCATCCAAGCAGCGTGCCTTTGGACAAGTCACTTCATCTCTGTGCCTCCATCATTTCTTCTGCAGCCTCGTAGGGTGGTCGTGACCCACCCAGGAGAGGGACTTTCAGAGAACTATCCAAACAGCTGGCCCCAAGTCCTCCAGTGTGGGGTTCTGAGACTGGTCAGGTGGGGGGGGAGCTGTCGCTGTCTGCAGAAGTAGTTGCACCCCGACTGCCAGGAGTGACATAGGTGTGTACTTCCCAAGAGCCACAGGGTCCCCCAGAAGACTTGGAACCTTCCGGAAAGATCCTTGTCACCTGCATGGCCTGCACAGCAAGGAGTCACAGCCAGCAGAGGCTGAAGGCCATACCCTCCAAAGCAGGAGCCCAGGCAAGGGGGTCCCAGCAGCAAGTCTGCTTGTGCCACCCACGCCAGGGGACTGTGCTGGGTCCCCAGCTGAGCAAAGAACCCTCCAATGTGCCCCCCAAAAAGAAAGAGAGTTCTGAATGTAGGCCAAGTCCAAGGGACCAGAGTTCTATTCATATTCGTTTCCTATTTTGCGGCTGTAACAAATTACCACAAGCTCAGAGGCTTAAAATCGTTTCCAATCCTGCAGGTCAGAAGTCTGAAACGGGTCTCTCTGGGCAGAGCGAGCTCTGCTCTTTTCCGGGAGCTCCCAGGAAAATCTGTTTCCTTGCCTCTTCCAGCTTCTGGAAGGCTCTTCCCAGCCAGCTCTCTGCCCTTTTTCGGACTCCTCCTTCTACCCCCTGCACTTCTTTGGTAAAGTTTTATTGAGTATGGTTGGTTTACAATGTTGTGTGCTGGACAAAAGTGTTCCAGTTATGCATAGACATATATCCCTTCTTCCTCAGACGTTTTTCCATACAGATGATCACAGCATATCGGGTAGGGGTCCCTGTGCCATGCAGCAGGTCCCCACTGGCCCGTCATTCCATATGCCGCAGAGCGCAGAAGCCAATCCCAACCCTCTCCCCAGTCCATCCCCCCCCCCCCCCACCCATCCGCTTTGTTAACAAGTTTGTTTGCAAAGTCCAGGAGCCTTTTAAGGACCCTCAGGGTTATACTGGGCTCAACTGGATAATTCAGCCCCATCTTCCTGTGTTAACTGCACCCACAATGTTAAGTCCCCTTTGTCTTGTAACCTACGATATTCACAGCTTCCAAAGATTAGTATGGGACATCTTTCGGGCCCTTATTCTGCCTTCACCACCCCCCCCAAGATGCCCTCACCCCCGACAGGTGGCTCTTGCTCCTGCTGCTTCTGCAAGGCTCTTCCTGGAACTAAATGTCGTTCTTTCTCTCACTGTCTGGCCTTTTCCCTCCTCTCTGCTGAGCGCTCAGCTCTCTTCGCAAGGAAATTTGGCCTCCAGGGAGTTCCTCTTGTGGCTCAGTGCTAACGAACCTGACTAGTAACCCTGAGGACATGGGTTTGATTCCTGGCCTCGCTCAGTGGGTTAAGGATCCGGGGTTGCTATGGCTGTGCCATAGGCCAGCATCTGCAGCTCTGATTCGACCCCTCGCCTGGGAACTTCCATATGCTGAACAGACACGGCCCTAAAAAAAAAAAAAAAAAAAAAAAAAAAAAAGGCCTCCAGGTCACAGACCTAACACCTTAGGCTGGGAGTGAATGGTGGGAACGGTGATCGCTAGTGCCGACCCCACGACTGGATCTCCAATGGGAAATCAATTAAGAGTGCTTTCCTGTGTGCACATGCGCGTCTCTCCTTAAGATGCTTCTAACAGCACCTGCTGCCGGTGCTACCGCCCAGTAGAATGTGAATATGCCCCGTGCTTCGCCAGCTGAGGGACATACACAGTGCCGCTGAAAACAGCTCTCTCAGCCTCGGGCCGTGCCCTTCTGCCTCTGGGTTGTAAATTAGTCCAAGGGACAAGGCCAGGCAAGAGACGGGTCCCCGGCCACACTTTCTGTCGCCCTCCTCCTTGTTTTTTCTCCTCTCTTTGGGCGGCTCTGCATCCGTCTTCTCGTTTTCAGAAGCCAAAACGCAGAGCAAGCTTAACAAGAAATCCTGCTCACCTACCAGCTACTTCACCCTTAGACGGGAGTTGGGGGGTGGGAGGGAAATCCCGGATCTCCACTCCTTGGGCCCCGCACACAGCACACAAATAGGTGATGAGGCAGCAAACAAATGGTCGGTCATCATCACTGGCAGGGGGCCTGAGGGAATCGTGTCCCCCGGAATCTGGTGCTCAGAGCGACATCACACCTGTCCTTGGACTGCTGCTCTCACCGCTAACACGGCTCAGGCCCCTGGGAAATGCTTCTCTGTGTCTCTTGCCCTGGGCCTTGATGCAAAAGGCAGCTGCATCCACGCAGGGTGAAGGTGTCGGGGTTGAGCAGCCTGGAGATGGAGGGTAGAGAGAGTCTGAGCAACAGAAAGGCCTGGGGAAGAGGAAAGGGAGGAGTTCCCAGTGTGGCTCAGCGGGACAAGAGCCCGCCTTAGTGTCTACGAGGCTGAGAGATGGATCCCTGGCCCCGCTCAGTGGGTTAAGGGTCCCGTGTTGCTGTGGCTGTGGGGTAGGCCGGCAGCTGCAGCTTTGGTTGGACCCCTCGCCTGGGAATGTCCATGTGCCGCAGGTGTAGTGTAAAAAAGAAAACAGAGAGAGAAAAGGGAAAAAAACCAACTTGCCCAACTTGCACGGGGCTTCCCCTTGGTACACGTCTGCCTACGCAAACACCAACACCTCTCTGGAGTCTCAAGCATCCTTTTTTTCCCCCATGTCTCTGTCTTCCAAGTTATGATTCCAGACAAACTCATCAGTGAGCACAGATATGACACAGTTGCTCACGGCAGCTGAAGACTCCTTGGCAACATCGGCCGCCTCGAGGGACTTTACAGGTGTTCGTGGAGGGACCTGAGCTGTGTCGAGCAGCTATTCCTCTCCTTAAGCCTGGCAATTCAATGGCCACCCAACACAACAACTGCAAATGGATTTCCTTACGCAAAAACTTTAACGTTTGTTATTTAAAATGGACCTACTTTAAACATTTTCATTAAAAGCTTATTAAATGCTTAACTTTAAAATGTCAGCTTTAATTTGTGTAAGATAATCATATTCAGCAATGAGAATTTTCAGGGGCTTTTAGTTTGAGTAGTGTTAATATTTTGAAAGGAAAATAACTTTTTTGTTTTGTTTTGTCTTTTTGCCTTTTCTAGGGCCGCTCCCGCGGCATATGGAGGTTCCCAGGCTAGGGGTCGAATCAGAGCTGTAGCCGCTGGCCTATGCCAGAGTCACGGCAACACAGGATCCGAGCCACCTCTGCAATCTACACCACAGCTCAGAGCAACGCCAGATCCTTAACCCACTGAGCAAGGCCGGGGATCGAACCTGCAACCTCATGGTTCCTAGATTCGTTAACTACTTGAGCCACGACGGGAACTCTGGAAAGTAACTTTTAGAATATACATAAACCTCTTAGGTTTTACTTATCTTAATGGACAGTTTTATGAAAATGTACTTTGCGGCACTTTGGTTTATAAGGACTTTTCAAAACTTCTTTCCATGATTCTCAGAAGTGTGGGTGCAGCTCGTCTGTACTGTGTGTTACCAGTGGGTGTGAGTGGCACAGAAATTGAGACTGACACTTATCTTACTGATATTATACACCATCCACTGGAAACTGATCAGAGATGAGTCTCTGCTACTGGGGGCTGGAATCGCACTCTGAACAGCACTGCGTGCCATTACTGCCAATAAAATATGTCATGTGAAAATCTTAATTTCAACAACATAATTAACTGTTTGCCTGGGAAAATGGCAAAAATAAATATTATGGGGAGTTCCATACATGGCCCAATGGAAACGAAACCAACTAGTATCCATGAGGTTCGATCCCTGGCCTCGCTCAGTGGGTTAAGGATCTGGCATGGCCGTGAGCTGTGGTGTAGACCACAGACACAGCTCGGATCTGGCATTGCATGTGACTGTGGTGTAGACCGGCAGCTGCAGCTCTGATTTGACCCCTAGCCTGGGAACTTCCATATGCTACAGGTGCAGCCCTAAAAAGCAAAAAAAAAAAAAAAAAAAATTATGGAATAAAAACAATATATCAGGGAGTTCCCTGGTGGCCTAGAGGTTAAGGACTTGGCATTGACATTGCTGTGGCTCAGGTTCAACCCCCAGCCCGGGAACTTCCGCATGCCACAGGCACAGCCAAAAGTAATATTAATAATTTAAAAGTTGTTACAGCTGTATTTCTTTTTTTTCTTCTTCTGGCCACACCCACAGCACGCAGAAGTTCCCAGGCCTGGCATCCAACATGCACCAGAGAGGTAACCAGAGCCACAGCAGCGACACCACCAGATCCTTCAGAAGAACCTACCTCACACCCACTGAGCCACCAGGGAGCTCCAGGTCTTCATTTTATGACTCAATCCTCCAACATGGCCAGCTTACAGAACAGAACATCCAAACAACCACAGTAATAATGCAATGTCATTGCCTTTAATGATTTGCCAGCTCAGTCACAAACCTGAATTTTGTTTTTTTATTATTATTAATTTTATATTGGTATTTAATTATTGCTGTTAAAGTATATATGTCAAGGTAGCAGGACAAAGCCTATTGTGACTGGCGGTTATTAGCTAGCTCTCTACACTTGCAATATTGAGACCTAGAGTGGGTGGCCCTCTGTACTTTTGGCCTGAATCCCTCGGGTGTTAGTGGGTCTGCATATAAACACGCACAGGAACGTGGGCAAAGCTTGCCATCGGCAGAACTCAATTTTATTTGTAACTTAGAGAAGCATCCAAAGATGGCATCCTTTTTTAGCCCTCACCCCCGAACCAGCTCGTGGCACCCCCTCTGGCTCGTAACTAATCAAAGATGCTGGGTCTTTTAATGCCTGACTAGGAAGTACCATGAACTTCACTGCAGCCGGACGGCGCAGAAGACAAAGGATGAAGAGGGAAAGTGGGTCCAGGGGACAATCCAGAGCCCCCAGGTAGAGCTGAGAAGTCAAAGCAAAGACTGTGTGCCCCCCAAGTCCCAACTACTTCCCTCTCTTACCACCTTACGCATTTGCCAAACCTCGATCTAAATCGTTGAGGACTGCATAAGCCAGGTTAAGGGACTAAGCTTTACCATAAGGACCATGATGAGCTATTAGATGATTTAAAGAGAACGGACACAGGAGTTCCCATCACGGCTCAGCGGAAACAAATCTGACTAGCATCCTCAAGGACGCAGGTTCGATCCCCGGCCTCGCTCAGTGAGTTAAGGATCTGGTGTTGCCGTGAGCTGTGGTGTAGGTCGCAGACGTGGCTCAGATCCTGCGTTGCTGTGGCTGTGGTGTAGGTCGGCAGTTACAGCTCCAATTTGACCCCTAGCCTGGGAACCTCCATATGCCGTGGGAGCAGTCATAAAAAGACAACAAAATTAAAATGAAGAGACCAGACATAGATTTACGACTCTATAACAACCACTCTGCATAGTAAAGGATGGAATAAGAAGGGAAAGAATGAAGATGGGAAGTCTAGTTGAAAGGCCAGGTCAATAATCAGGTTAAAACGGAGGGAACCAGACTAGAGATGCAGAGGTAAATGAGCTCCATTTTATTTTATTTTTTTTACTTAGCCTTTTTTTTTTTTTTTTTAGGGCCACACCTGAGACACATGGAAGTTCCCAGACTAGGAGTTGAATCAGAACTGTAGCCTCCAGCCTATACCACAGCTACAGCAGCGCCAGATCCCAGCCGCATCTGCAACCTTCACCGCAGCTCATGGCAACGCCAGATCCTTAACCCACTGAGCGGGGCCAGGGACCAAACCCACCTCCTCATGGATACGAGTTGGGTTCACTTCCGCTGCTGAGCCACAACGTGAACTCCAAATGAGCTGCGTTTTAAACCGAAACGCAGTTTTTGTTCCTGCACTGTCTCCAGGATCCACTAGATGGCGCCAACTCATAGAGAAAAAGCATTTCATTTTCCCTAATATCTATGTTCGTTCTTTAGACAGCTGAGCTAGATTTTAGGAATTTAAGAGCTGCAGTTCAAGAATCTCAGTGATTTACTCAATAACCTTTTGAGTAAATTTTCAGAAGAACCTACCTCACACCAAGTTAAGTTCATGTCTATATTCTGTAGTTTTTAGCAGAGCAATAGGCAAGGGTTTTATCATATGAGAAACCGAAAGAACTAAAAGATAAACTAAATTCACCCCGCCAGTTACAATATGCTGGTACAGGCAACAGGAAAATGGACAAAAACCCAATCATCCCAATTTACTAAGGAGGGGTTACAAAGATCAAAGGGCACATTCCAAAAACAAATAAACAAAAAAACGCAAAACAAAACAAGCAAAACACCTGCTCAACCTCACTCATAATAAAAGAAATGTTCATTAAAACAAAAATAAGATAGGCCAGTAAGATTGTCTTCTCAAATGATGATCCCAGCATTGGCAAGAGCGTAAAATGAACATTCTCAGGCATTGCTGATAAAAAGGCAATTTTTCTGTAAATACCCAGAATATTTTAATTGCGTCTATTCACTGACCAGTGAATTCACAGACTTCTGCAGATATCTAAGGAAACAGTCAAGCACGTGGACATAAGTATCCACCGAGAATGTCCACACAGCATTATTTATAAAACTGAAAGCTGAAAACAATCTAAATGTCCATTGACAGATGAATGGATTAAGAAGATATGGGATCTATACACAACGGAGTATGGCTCAGCCATAAAAAAGAACAAAATAATGCTATTTGCAGCAACATGGACGGAACGAGAGACTCTCATACCAAGGCAAGTAAGTCAGAAAGACAAATACCATGTGATATCACTTATATCTGGAATCTAATGCATGGCACAAATGAACCTTTCCACAGAAAAGAAACTCATGCACTTGGAGAACAGACTCGTGGTTGCCAAGGGGAAGGGAGAGGGAGTGGGATGGACTGGGAATTTGGGGTTAATAGACGCAAACTATTCCTTTAGAATGGATAAGCAATGAGATCCTGCTGGATAGCACTGGGAACTATATCTAGTTACTTGTGATAGAACATGACGGAGGATAATGTGAGAAAAAGAATGTATATATGTGGGTGACTGGATCACTTTGCTGTACAGTAGAAATCGACAGAACACTGTAAACCAACTATAATGGAAAAAATGAAAAATAAAAATTATTTTAAAAAATAAAACTGAAAGCCACCTAAGTGACCAACAGCAGAGGAATCATCCACCGGGTAGGTCTGCACTGAATGAATCAATAGACAATTCCTGACCTTCTAGCCTGGACCAGGGACCGTGCTGAGTCCTGAAGACACAGTGCGAGCCCACGGACCAGGCCCTTGCCTCCTGGAGCAGAACTGTTAAAGGTGTGTTTATTGCCAGAGACTATTTCATGAGTTGGAAAAATATTCATGATACCGTAAGTGGAAGGAAAATAGCATTTTTAAAAACATATACACAGGAGTTCCCATTGTGACTTGGTGAGTTAAGAACCCGACATAGCGTCCCTGAGGATATAGGTTTAATCCCTGGCTCAGTGGGTTCAGGAGCCGGTGTTGCCACAAGCTCTGGTGTAGGTCACAGCTGCAGCTCCGATTCAACCCCTAGCCCAGGAATCTCCATGCTGCAGGTGTGACCATAATAAGAAGAAAACAAAGCTGTATACCCAGCATGCTGCAAACTTATTTAAAGATACATTATGATAGAACATGACGTTTTTCCACCCACAAACTCATGTATGTAAGAAAGTGCATCCTTCTTTATTTTTCATAAATCAACTTGATTTTCCCTGAGCCCCAATCCTGCAAAAGTGTTAAGAAATTTGGCCTCGGTCAGGCTCAGCCCTTCCTCCTCCCACCCTCCAGGTTGTCACCCAGGATGCCTCTTCTTTGTTCATGTGCACACAAGTGTCCCAAACGGCCCAATGCCAAGGCCCTGTGGTTCTGCCAGATCTGCTGCTCTGGTCTGGAAGACTCTTATGCCAGAATTCCCGAGTGACTTTGGACCAGACCCTGGGGTCCACCACTCCAAGTGGCGTCTGGACCAGCAACAGGTGCATCAGTTGGGAACTACAAGATCGGGATCTGCATTTCAACCAGACCCCTGGGTGTATGTAGAACTGATTCACTTTGCCATACACCCGAAACTAACACAATATTCTAAGTCAACTATACTCCAATTAAAAAAAAAATTTTTTAAACAGACCCCTGTGTCATTCACATGCATGTTACAGTTCAGAAAACACCATCCTAGGAGGTTTTGCCAGATCTGTCTGGTATTGCCAGGTGGAGCTCAGGTTGGGGTCGTTCCAGGAACCCTAGGGTTGAACAATCACTCACCAGTCTAAAGAAGCCCCTCTGAATGTGTATCAGTGAGTACTGATGTGGAAATAAAGACAGCAAAGAAGGGTCTTGTAGGCAACTTCAGTCTTCAGCCCTGCTCCTGCCAGAGGCCCCCGTCCCCTGTACAGAAGGTCAAGGGCCTGGACCTGCTCCAATGAGAGAAAAGCAGGAGGAAAATTCAGGGAGGGAGTGTCAATTCTAGTCACAAACATTTTTTCATAAAATCAAGACTAAAAGAAAATATCATCATGAAACTCTAGGTCGCAGTACTATAACTTATTTTATCTCTTCTTTAGACTTTTCTGTGTTGTTATGTTTCTACGATGAATGTAATTCAATTTAGAAACAGGAAAAAATTAAACACCCCTCCATAGAGTTGACTCATGTGGACAAGACACACAGATACAAAATGAACCCAGAAAGAAAATGAAATAGTGGACACCTCGGAGTGACACTGAAAAATAACTTTTTAGACAGAGGGGGCACATTGATGGCAAAAGACCAAAGGCCTGGCCAGAGGGCTCCAGAAGGATGTCTAGCATCTTCGCAGTGCCTTGGGGTTTCGTCTTTCAATCCTATTTTCTGTTATGATTTTTGAGCTTGTAAAGAAAAAGAAGAGGGGGAGTTCCTGTCGTTGCTCAGCAGTAACGAACCCGACTAGTGTCCATGAGGACGTGGGTTCGATCCCTGGCCTCACTTAGTGGGTTAAGGATCCTGTGTTGCTGGGGCTGTGGCGTAGGCTGGCAGCTGCTGCTCCAATTCAACCCCTATTCTGGGAATATCCATATGCTGCAGGCGTGGCCCTAAAAAGACAAAAGGAAGGAAGGAAGGAAGGGAGAGAGAAAGAGAGAAAGAGAGGAAGGAAAGAAGGAAAGAAGGAAGGAAGGAAGGAAGGAAGGAAGGAAGGAAGGAAGGAAGGAAGGAAGGAAGGAAGGAGAGAGAAAAAAGAAAAAGAAAAAAGAAGAGGGTTACATGTTAATTGAAAGAGGGAGAAATTTGCCAACTCATGCGTGTCTATCCATTTAAAAATAATGCACAAATTATAAGCCATTCCAGCCAAATTGAAGCTCTTGTTTCAAAGGATTCTTAGCATGAATTACCGAGATAAGCGCCTGCTTAGAACAAAAATCCCCGACACCAGTTACAAGCCCTTGTTGCCAATTTCTTGGGCTTCTACAAAACACGTGAATGGCTGGAGCCTCTTGAGGTCAACATAAGGGAAGCAAGTGTTGGAAGATGTTTCCTGTTTCCTGCCGCTTGTGCCCGAGGGCAGCTGCCAAGAGGCTCTGTCTCAGTGTTCCGAGCCCCACCGCCTCATCCTCGTGTCGGAGGCCGAGTGGGATGAAGAGTCAGACAAGTGGACGGACACCAATGATCATTTCAAGGAAGAGCTGGCAAAGACCAAAGCGAGTCACGCTGCCCTTGGCCAACGCATCCCCCCGTGGTGCACGCCGGTGCTGACCGAACCAAGCGGGGGTGTCTAGACCACCCTTACTGAGACCCCTTCTTCCCAAGAACATGGCTTTTCTGAATGACATAGTTCAAAGAGCTGTGTATGGGCCCTGAGCGGGGCTCGGATGCCGGCCCTGCCTGAGCCTAGTGGAGCTCAGAAATGTGTAGTTTCATTACCTGCATCGTTGAGAATCAACTACGTGGCGTGTTTTAAATCTCCCAAGTCTCTGCCATGTCACAGCTGCTTTCCCTCCACCACATTCCTCAGCCTCTGAGACCCCCACCCCTTCATAAAGTCAGAAGACTTCTCATGAAAGAAAATACACTCTCAAGTACAGAAGTCAAGGTGGAAGCTGTAACCTCATTCTCCCGGTCTCGGTATCAGTAAGGATAACATCTGCCAAGGGTGATGAATGGTGGTTCTGAAAAGATAGAATTGTTCTTGCTCTCAGGTCCAAATCTCGAGGCAGCCAGTCCAGGGCTGGCAAGGTGGCTGTGGACCAATAAGTCCCCAGGGATCTGGGTTCCTTCCAGATCATCATCCCTGGACTGTGGCACTGGTCCTCATGGTGCAGGATGCCGGCTGGAGCTCCAGCCATCACAGTTATCTTCAGACAGCAAGACGGAAGGAAGAACAAAGGGCAGAGGTGAAGGGCATTCACCAGGTCTCCTTACGGAGTGCTGGTGGGGGCTGTCCCACAAACTGCCATTCCCATCCCACTGGCCAGAATCTGGCCACATGGACACCTAGCTGTGAGGAGGGCTGAGAACAGAGCATTTGCTCTGGGGGGGCATGTGTAATTTTGCTATTATTCCAGAAGGGTGGCGAGTAAGCCATTGAGGAAGGCAAACTAGCAGTCTCTGCCATGGTGTGTCTGTCTGATCTTAGACTCTACTGTTGAGAAAGCATTGGATGGAGTCAAGCATGCTCCTTAGTTCAGGCTCTGCATTCTGAGCATATTTAAATTTTGAAGATGACGCCTCATATTCTGTCTCCTCTCCAATCCCAGGAAGTAATACACTGATGATGTCACTCAGTGGTCACTTCAACAGCCACGGCCCCTCAAAGTCCCCCTGCCAGAGGATGCTCCAGGCTGTGAGCAGCTTTTCAAAACCCGCTGCTTTCCAACAATGTAGCGCTCAGTGGAGACCGGGAAATAAAGGAATAAAAGGGAAACGCAAAGTTAGCAGAAGCCCAAAGAAAAATCACAGGGAGTTGACGGTTCAATGGTTTGTTGGAAAGAGTGAATCATTCATCTCATCAGCGTTTTCTCAAAGGGAAAACCTTCCATCTCCTTGGGTTTTAATTACAGCAGATGCCACGCCTGAGGAGTATTCGATCCGAGGAGAAGTTGACCCAGAAAATTGCCACCAGGGCATCTAGAAAATTAGCTAGTGAAAGAGGAAACACGGCATCTTTGGGGACCAATGGGCATCAGCTACCTGCTTTAGAGTTTGAGAAATTGCTAGAATTATCGCCAGGAATTTCTCAGTTGGGTGACCTTACCCAACGCCAGAAGATCTGACTATTGGATAAACCCTGAGGGACCAGAAATAATTCCATGCCCAGACCCAGGCTTCTCAACCTCAGCAGGACACCTGCAGCCGGATGATTTCCTACAGTGAGTGCCACCTCTGTGCCGGAGGTCATACGGCAGGGTCCTCGAACTCTACCCACTAGGGGCCAGTAACACTCGCCCAGTTCTGACACCCAAAAAGATTTTCAGACACGGACCAATGTCCCCCAGTTGCAAAACAGACTCCAGACTCCAGTCAAGAGCCACTGTTTTTTAAATTTTTTTAATTTTATTTTATTATTATTGTTATTATTATTTTTTTTTTTTTTTAGAGCTGCACCTGAGGCATGTGGAAGTTCCCAGGCTAGGGGTCTAATTGAAGCCGCAGCTGCCAGCCTACACCACAGCCACAGCAGGGCCAGATCCAAGCTGTGTCTATAATTTGTGCGAACATCAGATCCTTAACCCACTGAGCAAGGCCAGGGATTGAACCTGCATCCTCATGGATACTAGTTGGGTTCTTAACCCAATGAGCCACAACAGGAACTCCCAAGAACCACTGGATTTTTTTTTTTTAATGGCTGCACCCACAGCATATGGAAGTTCCCAGGCCAAGGATTGAATCGGAGCCACAGCTGTGACCTATACCAAACCTGCACCTCCACAGTGACCCGAGACTCTGCAGTCAGATTCTTAACCCACCGCAGGAACACCAAGAACCACTGGTCTTGATCCTCTTTTAGAATTTTGAAACAGAGACTCAACGCTGATAACTATGCATTTGGGTAGGACATAGAGCAGTGCCCTCGAACTCTACCCACTTATTCAGAGGCCACTGTACGCTTTCAGTTTCATATTTTCACTCCCTTGGTCTTTCATTCCCTCAGTCAGCGACCTTGGGACTCAGGAGTGGCCCAGGAAGGGAGGCTCCCTAATACCGTGGAGAGCTCTGCCCCCTTGGCACTCAGCACACACTGGGCTTCAAGCCCTGGAGAAGGACTGTCACATCACTCCCACGGCTGCCCCCAGAGCCCACACCCCTGTGATCCCCATTTCACAGAGAAAATAACTGAGGCTCAACAAGGTCAAGTCCCTTCCCCAAGGACACACAGCTTGGAAATATCCGGTTGCAGGAATTTGAACCCATATCATCTGAACCCAGAAGCTTCATTTTTAACCATTTAGGTTTTTTGGAGGTTTTTTGTTGGTTGGTTTGTTTTGGTTTGGGTTTGTTTTTTGATTGTGGCCACACTCATGGCATGTAGAAGTTCAGGAGCCAGGGATTGACCTCAAGCCACAGCAGTGACAACGCCAAAGGCCACCAGGGAACTCTAGCCATTAATTTAATATCAATGACACGCTAAGCATTTTGCCTGGTGCTTAGCATTACTTCAAACCATCTAGGGGAGGGGGTTACAGGCCCCACTTCATGGATAAAGGATGCTGCCTACCCATCTAAGTAAAGTGGGCTGCTGCGACAGTCAGTTACATCTGGAAAAGAAGTCCTTGAAGGCTGAATGCAGCAAAGCAGCTCTGCTCAAAGTCTGTGGTTTAGATCATTTCAGGATTCTTTTTTTTTTTTTTTTTTTTTTGCTTTTTAGGGCTGCACCCACGGCATACAGAGGCTCCCAGGCTAGGGGTTGAATCAGAGCTACAGCTGCTGGCCTACACCACAGCCACAGCAACACAGGATCCAAGCCATGTCTGCAAGCTACAGCACAGCTCACAGCAGCACCAGATCCTTATCCACTGAGCAAGGCCAGGGATTGAACCCAAAACTTCATGGTTATTAGTCAGATTCATTTCTGCTGCGCCACGATGGGAACTCTCATTTCTGGATTCTTCTTTTTAACAAGTGCGTGGCATGGTCAGATTCTCAGACAACCTGAGTGGAATCAACCTAGTACAGAAAATAACTGGAGGAAAGGAGCCCCTTCGCCCAGGCAGCACCAGCAACAAACACATAAAATGCAGGGAGAAGTTGAAGAAGCATGTGGAAAAGGCTTTAACTTTATTAAGGCATAGAAAGGAAAAAATAGTAAAGCACATTCTTTTAGGTAGGAAATTTCAACATAGGAAGCCATTAGCTGTCCTTAAACTTGCCTCTAGATTTATCTAAGGTAAAGATCTTTCTGAAGGCTACCCCACGAGTGATGGGCATTCACAGAAACCAGAGAAGTCTGGCAAATGACAACCACCAATATTCATCGAGAGATGACTGTCCCAGGCACCTCGGCTTTAGGTCCTAGCATCATCCCCGTTTTACAGATGGTGAAACTGGGGTTTTAGTATCTTTGTCAAGATCCCAGGGGGAGTACAAGGCAGGGAAGGAATTGGAACCCAAACAGTTCTCTTTAAATATTACAGAGTATTGACCTCCTCTTTTGCCCCCAAAAGTAGGATGTGGTCTGTCTTTCTTCAAAAAGAGAATCTTGGTCATCTTGAGGAAGTGACATTTGAGATTTTTGAAAGATGTCATGCCTTTGAGTATCAGTCCCCCAAAGAGGCTAATGGATGAAAAGAATCTTGTGTTTACATGTAATGTAGTGTATTCCTCTGTTAAAAGACTTATGACATTATATTGTCAGTGTCTAAGAGTCTCTTGACTACAAGCTCCTTAAGGGTAGAGACTGTACCAGTAAGGATGATTTTGGCTACAAATAACATAGTAGCCTCTTAAGAGACTCAGATGAAAAAGCAATTATGTTACTTAACAAAAGCCTATAGGTCCAGCCGTTCAATAATTGAAGGTCAACATTTTCTGTCTCTCCCCTCATGGTTGCAATGTAGCTGCTGTAGCTCCAGACATTGTACTTTTACCAAAAGGCATCTCAAGCAGAGGGCAAGTTAGATGGGGCAAAGGTGTTTCTTCTTATGTGCTTTTCTCTTTTCAAGAAGGAAAATAATTACCAGTAGTCCCTAGACAACTTTCCCTTATGTCGCAAAGAATAAAACTGGGTCACGTGACCACACCTTGCCCATTCATGAAGGGGAATAGGACTGCCTTGATGGGCTTAGTACAGTCATGATTTGTTTTCTGGGATTGGACACATTGCCACTAACACAAAGTCCGGGTTCTGCTACTGGAAACAAGAGGGGACAGTTGTTGTCAGGCAAACAATAGGGAATGTCCCAATGACCATGGCTGTCATTTCATCTCCAGTATCTCACATAGTGAGACACATACCTGACACACACTGAGTGAATAAATGTTTGTCGAATGAATGAGAGACTGTATTAGTCAGCTTGGGCTGCTACGGTTTAGACCATAGCCTGGGTGACTTAACAGAAACCTATTTTCTCACAGTTCTAGAAGGTGGAAGTCCAAGATCAGGGAATTAGCACAATGTCTGGCAAGAAACCTCTGTGTGACGTGCAGATGGCCACCTTCTGGTTGTGTCTTCACATAGGAGAGAGAGAGAAAGAGAGGGACTTATTCTTCTTATAAGTCCACAGTCCTATAGAGTTAGGGTCCCACTCGTATGCCTCATTTAACATTAATTACCTTCTAGAGACTCTATCTCCAGACACAGTTACACTGAAGAATTAGGGCTTCCCTATATGAATTTTGGGAAGACACAAATCAGTTTATAGTAGAGACCAAATGAATAAACAAATGTCCAACGAATGACTGAATGATCCAATGAATGAGTGTTTGTACAACCGAATGAATCAATGAATCAATGAATACGTCAAGATCAAATACATGAAGGGCAGCAGAGGTTTAGTTAGATAATGTTTCAGTGCCAACAGAAGCAAAAGTTTGCAATTTAATGCAGAGCCAAAATAGTGCTGAACTGTGACTTCGGGAAAATCTCCTGGAAACATCCTTTCTCCCTTCAGAAATGTGACTGAATGAATAATATGTGGCATTTCATCACCCTCAACTTATGACATGATGCCCTGCAAATGCACAACCGATCACCGAAAGGACAAAAGCCAATGACCGTGGATGAGCACAGAAGCACCAGGGAAGCAACAGTTGGGATGCTAGCCCACAGCAACATCCGAGGACAGGACGGCAAGCAAGAATGGCCCTCAGCCATCACACCTTGTTCCCTGTCATCACCTGCTCACGCTGAAAGCACCAACCTGGACATTAAGTCAAACCTAATACATTATACCCCCGCCTTGCGAGAACTCAACACAGCGCAAATCTCAATTCTCAGAAAAATGTGGACACACATGAGGCAAAACCTAGACTATTCATCATCAACCAGGAACTCAGTCTTTATTTTTTTCTTTGAAAGGAATGTTTTCCATAAAAGCCGTGACTTTAAAAAAAAAAAAAAAAAAAAAAAAAGCCATTTCTAGCAAAGAAAACATTCTAGTTACCATGGTTTGGATCACGCTGGAGAGTTATTTTTCTCCCTCTGCTTCAGAGAGACAGTTCCATTGGCAAACTAGTCAACCCAATTGTCCTTGGAGCCTTTAACACTCTTCTCTCCCCCTCTACTTTGAAGGATGCCCGTATATATTTCTGTCCACCCGTGTTCCTTTGAGTCGTACATTCAGCAAAATGAGAAAGCTTTCATGGTCAGCCTTGTGGGCTCTGAAGGACACTACAGGTTGTGGTGTTTTAGAGCTTACTCAGTGAGAGAAACCTTCCATGCCTGTGCAAAATCCTTCCACGGAGTAAAATCAACCAAAGTAACAGAGGAACCATGTCAAAAGTCAAAATTAATTCCTCTAACCTGGTCTCGACTATTAAATTGTAGAGCACTTGCCATGCTCTAGTTTCTGTATTGCATTCCACCCACATTACACCACTTCTTAGATCCTCCAGAGCAGAGCATGCAAGGATTGTTGACAAGAAGAGTGTCCTGGGCAGGATGATGTTAAAGAAGCTATCATTATTATGTTGGAGTCGCGGCACGAATCCACTTGACATAGGCAAACTCAACTCCACATGTTCTGGAATGTTCTATGAGAGAGAGAGGAAATCATTGAAATAGGGAGGGAGGTCCTAGCCTGTGCAGCTCTGAGTCAGTATAAGCACAGGTATTCATGAGCTGAAAGACATGAATCTGCTTTTCCTTCCATTGGTTTCTGTTCTTGTGGCCTCTCCTGGTTTTAAGCATCTCTCTGGGGGGTGGGTGGGAAACTCTGATGTCCCATAATTTTCTCTTCATGTCTGATTTTAGAACTTGAATGCCCCTGAGGAACTCAGCTGTAAGAGGACCCAACTGAAGGAAACGGATCGAGGTGATCCCCTTATGATCTCTGGCACTTGCCCTGTTTAGATGCCCTAGACAGGGCTGTGATTGATGAATGGACAGATGGATGAATGGACAGATGGATGGATGGATACACGGATGGATGGATGGGTGGGTGGGTGGATAGATGGATGGAAGGATGAATGCACTGCCCAGGTCTCCCTCCAGGACTGAGAGCTCTGTCCTCACAGCCAAAAGCTGCGAGTGAGTCCTTCTTGAAGACTCACTGGCCTTCAGCTGAAGAGAGATGTCTTGTGTGAGGTTGCATAAGGGGGCAGGGGAACCTCGTAGAATGACTGCTGGGTGCTGGGGTGTCAACCAGTCCTCTCACTCCAGGTCAGTCTGACTCTTTGGACCATCCCAGCTCCAGGGCTGCTGTAGGACTGGCCGAGAACAGCCCTGCGACAGCAGGGAGTGCACCTTCACCCTCCACCCCTGCCCCACCCAGCTGAGCTCTCGCCACAAAGTTCTTCCTCCTAGAGAACTCACCCTGCAACAGGGAAACCCAGATTCTAGCCTCTAGAGAAGAGAAGGGGCTGTTTCCCCTCCCCCAAGCCCTGCAGAATGGAGCATACACTGAGGAAGGAAATCACACCACACTCTCAAGAGGAATTCAATGGGGCTGGACACCATTTGTAGTGAGAATTTCCCTTAAAGTGGAAGAGAAGAGACACTTCCCCATCTGGGAGGGTCTTCCCAGGGGGCTGACCCCTGTGAGCTTGTAGACCAATTATCTGTCACCCCCAGAGCATCTCCAGCCGCTCCCAGCCCTCAGGTGGCCCCTCCCTCCACTGATATGGAAGCTCTGACTCTCAGCCCAACCCTGACCTCCAGGAGGCAGCTGTACATTTTCTGGAGGAATTCTGGCCTGGTCCAGGGAAGAAGTTCAATGCCCCTGCCCCCGCAGGGGGTTGGACTCAGAGATTCTGGGCACAATACCCTGGCACCTGGTCCTGAGGGAAGCAGCCAGGAACCACTCACTGCACCAGGTGCATCTCTCAGCCCAACTCCGCTTCTGGCCAAGAAAAATGAAGGATGCAATTGGAGACAGCGGGCACTCGCCTAAAGGACCAGCCTCCTGCAGAACAAAGACAAAAGGAGCCTGCGGGTGACAGACACTCTTCTCCAAGGCGGCCCACTCACGGCAGGAAAGAGGCACTGACTCTCTGTGTGTCACCGAGCCCACTGACTCTCTGTGTGTCACCGAGAACAACTCCTTCTCCTAGCTTCGCCAACAGTAACTGGATTTCTGCTCTCAGAGAAGGACAATCCTAGTTCTGCTGTGGCCTCGCAAGTCAATACCAGACCCAGCTGAGTTTGTGGATGGTGAGGAGGTGCCTGAGGCCAGGATGGAGAGCAGAGAGGGTGTCCTCACCTCTCTGTGAGCCACGTGCAGCGGGCCCCATCAGGGCTGCTGAGAAAGGAACTCGGAGTCCAGTCCAGCTCTTCCCACAGGAACTGAGCAGCCCCTCCAGCCTCCTCTTCTGTAAGATGCAGCTGATGAGACAATACGGCCTCATGGGCCACAACTAAGAACCTGGGAGTGAGCATCTCCTCAAATTTGGCACCTTTCTGGTTGCGCCCTAGTCCCAGGCAGGTTGTAAAGACAGAAGGAGGAAATTCACACAGAAGTTGTTTGCGGGAGCGTGGTCCAGGGCCAGGCTGCATCCAGATCTCGGGCCTCCCACCCACAGGCTGTGGCCTCGAGGCAGGTACCGAGCCTCAAGGAGCCACACCTTCCTCCTCCATGAAGTGGAGGCAAAAACGAGTCCAGGCGTGTTCTCCGAGGTGCCTGCCGTGGAGCAGACGATGTTAGTTCTCACCAGCAGCCCAGGTAGAAGGATGGCAAGAGGGTGCCTCCCTGGCGTCCACAGATGGACGAGGCTGACCGGAGCGCTTGCCTTGAGATGCTGCTGAGGGACCTGGGGCCAGCCTTTATTACTTTCTGAAGTCCAGAGAGCACCCTTCTGTCTGGGCACTTTGAGGATACAGCAATGGACACACAGGCAGGACCTCTGTCCCCGTGAAATGTAACGTCAAGCGGGGCCCCCAACAAAGTACATGTCAAACTTATTGCAGGAAGTGATCGAGGCCAGGAACTCACAAGAGGGCGATGTCATTGAGAACACCGCCGTCAGCCGGGGACATGCGCCCTGGGCCCAGGATGGGGAGCAAGCCACCGAGGCGTCCTCTGGGCCATCTCTCTCACAGCAAATTCAGGGAAAAGAGCAAAACGAAGATAAAACAGGTTTTATCACTTTCTGTTGCTGCAATAACAACCTACACAAGCATAGTGTCTTACAGCCATGCCAGTGGATTCTTTCACAGTTCTGTGGATCAGGGGTTCAAGGTGCGCTTCCTGGGCTAAGATTCAGGGGTCAGCAGGACCTTATCAGAGGCTCTGGGGAGAAGCCTCTTCTAGGCACATTCGGATGGTTGGCAGGATTCGGTTCCGTGCAGCTGTCAGACCGACGTCCCCGCTTCCCAGTAGCTGTCAGCAGGGAGCTGTTCTAAGCTTCTTGAGGCCACCCACATCCTTGGCTCAGGGGCCCATTTACCTCCTAACCAGCAACTGCAGATGGAGCTTTTCTCACATGGCCTCACTCCCGCTGTCTTTAACGCATCTTTACCGCTGCGCCAGGGAAAGCATCTCTGCTTTAAAGGGATGGTGAAATTAGGGTACATTTACCTGGATAAGCCAGGATAATCTCCCATCTCGAGGCCTGTCACCCGAGTCCATCTGTAAACCCACGTGTTCACAGGTTCCCAGGATTGGGGTGTGGACCTCTTGGGGGGAGGGGCACCTTATTTTGCTGACCACACACATAGAAAAGTGTATTTAGTGTATCAGTGATTATCGTGCTGATACACTAAATACAGCAGGTTCAGCTATTTATTTCACTACTTTTATGTGCATTAAGTGCCCACAGTGTTAGCACTGGCAGATGCTGCACAGAGTCGTGAACCAGTTGATAGTGTCCCTGCCTTCACAGAGTTGACAGGTGGTTAACAGTGGTTCCCAACGTGTGGTCCTTGGACAGCCTCATCAGCATCACCTGGGAACTCGGTCCAATGTCTTGGATCCCATCCCAGACCTACTGAGTCAGAAACTGAGCAGGGCAGCTTGTGGATTAATAACCTTTCCAGGTGATTCTGACACCTGCTAAAACGTGAGAATCACTGGTCTAGAAAGTCGCTGTTTCAGGGCTGGCAAACATTTCTAGTCTAACATGCTTACACGTAGCATCTGCGCCAACGCCTGCTCCAGCCGAAGGAAATGAGTTCCCCAGGCTCCAGAGGGATAAGGTAACTTGATTAGGCTTTCAGAGAACAAGGTGCCCGCCTCCCAACCATCCTACTTTCTTTTTTTCTGATGCTTAATTCATCACATAGCCTCTGGAAACTAATATGCCTCCTCGGGAATTCCAGAAAGAGAGAATGCTCGACACACAAATGCTCAAGCATTCTGCTTTCTACAAAAGAGGTGTCATCATTAGCAATGAATACATGAACCGAGTTAGAATGAGTCAGTCACCAGAGAACTAGGCATCTCTAGATGAGCTAACAATGTTCACAGCAGATCTGAAATACTGACTGATAGACCCGCCGTGTCAGATGCAATAATGTCCCCAGAGAAGTCCACATCCTAGTCCCTAGACCCTCTGAATGTGTCACTTTCCATGGCCAAAGGGACTTGGCAGTCATGGTTGGTGATGGGTCTAGAGTTAGGAAGTGACCCTAGATTATGCTGAAGGACCCAGTGTAATCACAGGGGTCCTTGTTTGGAGGAAGTATCAGAGTCAGTGTTATAAAAGGAGATGTGCAACAGAATGAGAGGTCAGAGGCTGAGAGAGATTTAAAGATGCTCCGCTGATGGCTTCGAACCTGGAGGAAGAGGCCATGAGCCAAGAGATGCAGGCGGCCTCTAAACGCTGGAACTGGCAAGGAAAGAGTCCCTCCTGTCTCCTCCAGAAAGAAAGCAGCCCTGCTGACCCATTTTGGATTTCTGACCTCCAGAGATGGGGGAGAACATATTTCTGCCATTTTCAGCTGCTAAATTTGTGGTCATTTGTTAGAGCAGCAACAGGAAACTAACAGAGACTGTGATAGAGAGACGTCGGGGATAATGTGCGGTTTCGATCCCCACGCCTGTATCAGTGCAGGCATCACTAATCCGCCCCAGAACTCTCTTTCCAAGTTGATGAAGCCTTGAGATTCTTCCCCGCCCAGCTCTCCAGGAAGCCAACACGTATTGACCCAAACTGAAATGCAAGAGCAGGTCAGCTTCTGGCTTGTAAATGGCAGTGGCTCATTTAAACAGAAAAGGAATCATCTAGATGACATTGGGTGGCTCACAGCCCCTCTAGGAAGGTCAGAACGGTGAGCTTAAAGGCCACACAACAGGAAAGATGCCTGAATTATGCTTGTGGGCAGCAAGCCCACCGTCACTGTCACACACCGAGGCTCTGGTATGTCCTATGGCGTAACACCTGGGACACCCACTGCCATCTTTGAGTGCTGGGTGCTCCTCTCCCACTGTCATGAGCGTGCAGGCCACCCAGGGCTGGCTCCCCCCAGCACTGCTTCTCCATCAACATCTGACAATGGCCAGGCCTCTCTCCTTGCTAGTCAATGGTCGGCGGACAAGCTGCATCGCCACGACCCAGACTTACGGGACCAGAATCTGAGTTTTGCAGAGATCCTTGGGTGATTCAGATACACAGCGAAGGTTGAGAAACTCTGGCATGAGACCGTGCCACCCGAGTACCAGCCAGCTCAGTGGGGCAGACCCCGCCCCCATAACATCCCCAGGGTTCCCAGGCCCCCAGCACCACCCCACTCAGAACACAGGACACAGTGTTGAACAGGCAAAGGAAACAAGACGTGAGGGAAGTTAAGGGTTCTCAGGTTTGTGGTTGAAGAAAAGAACACAATTATAAAGTGTGAAGACTGATTTAAAAAAAAAAAAAAAACAAAAAACAGGAACTAAAGAGAATATGTGTGCACACCATGGAGGATTTTTTATTCGTTACATGCCATCCTTCAACCCGACGTGGTAGCGTCTAAAAGAACTGGGAGCAGCATGGACCGTTTTTCTTCTATACTGAGAAAACTGCCTTTTCTCATTAATTTGACTCGGTTGCTAAAATGTGTCAATCAACCATAGGAAAATGGACTTGGAAAAGTAACATTTTACCTGAAGTTTCCCAAAGAGGTTCCAGCAGAGAGCAAGGAAAGAATGTTCTTTAAACACACACACCCCTTGTGTACCTTGACCTGTTCCTGACACTGAAATGCTCAGAAAACAAAATAACTCACTCTCTAGTCATAAGATCCTGAAAGTCAAGAGATTAAAAAGAAGAGATTTGTGGCTTCATTGTTTGGAATGTTCCTATAACTTTTGCACTGAATTTTAAAAGAGGGAAAATTATCATTGTTGAGTTTTCTTCGTTGTTTTTTGTTTTGCTTCTTGAAGTACAGTTGACTTACAATATTTAGGTTCAGGTGTACAGAAAAGTGATTCAGTGATACTTTTTTCAGATTATTTTCCCTAAGAGGTTATTACAAGATATTGAATATAATTCCCTGTGCCATAGAATAAATCCTTGTTGCTTGTCTACCTTACGTCTGTATTTTATGTATGTATCTGTTCATTGCACACTCCTAATTTCTCCCTTCCCCTTCTCTTTCCCTTCACCCTTGGGTAACCATAAGTTTGTTTTCTATGTCTGTCGCCTGTTTGGTATGCAGATGCATTTGTATTATTTTTCAGATTCCACATATAGGTGATATATCATATTTGTCTATGACTGACTTCACTTAGTATAATAGTTTCTAGGTCCACCCATGTTGCTGCAAGTGGCAATATTTCATGCTTTTTTTATGTCTAAAATTCCCTTGTGTATATTAAACACATTTTCTTAAGCCAATCATCCGTGTTGGGTTGTCTCCTTGTCTTGGCTATTGTCAGTAGTGCTGCTGTGAACATCGGGGTACATGTATCTTTTCAAAGTAGAGTTTTCATCTTTTCCAGATATATGCCCAGGAGGGGAAGGGCTGGAACACATAATAGCTCTATTTTTAGTTTTTCAAGGAGCCGCCATACTGTTTTCCATAGTGGCTACACCGACTTACATTCCCACCCACAGCTGTTGGTTTTGTTTGTTTGTTTGTGTTTGTTTTTGAAGTTGCAGCCATCCTGTGGCCAACAGGTGGCATACACGAGAGGACCATCAAAAGGATTGTACAGACAGTGGCCCTGAAACGACCGAGCCTCCAAACAGCACAGCCACCCCATACCTCCAGATGCCACGGCACGTGAGAACAAGAAACACCCATCTGGGCTCCAAGCTGAGCCAAGGGCCTGTCTCAGACAGGGGGCCGTGACATTCCCATGTACACGAGCACTAGGATACATGCATTCTGACCCCAATGCTTCCCTCTGCCTCCTTCTACCCACTCCTGCCGATAGCTTCTGAAACACCACGGTCTTTGTTTAGAAAGATCTCAAGACCCGGAAATGCATCAGGACAGCAGGCACCCGTCTGCCCCAAGCACTCTGAAACACACATGACTTTGCTTGGTTTTTGCTTAAGAAAATGAGCACCAAGATGTCTCTAATTCTGGCTACCCCTTTAGAAAGGCAGTCAGGTCCCCAGATACCAAGGTAGAATTTCTTTCTTTTTTTTTTCTTCTTTTTTCTTTTCTTTTTTTTTTTTTTTTTTTTTTTTTTTTGGTCTTTTTGCCTTTTCTAGGGCCGCACCCGCGGCATATGGAGGTTCCCAGGCTGGGCGTCGAATCAGAGCTGCAGCCGCTAGCCTATACCACAGCCACAGCAACACCAGATCCGAGCTGCGTCTGCAACCTACACCACACCTCACGGCAACGCTGGATCCTTAACCAACTGAGCAAGGCCAGGGATCGAACCCACAACCTCATGGTTCCTAGTCAGATTTGTTAACAACTGAGCCATGACAGGAGCTCTAGAATTTATTTATTTCTATCCAGGTAAGATGACTTCCTTCCCTCCCCCAACACACTTTTTTTTTTTTTTTTTTTTTGTCTTTTTAGGGCTGCACCTGCAGCATATGGAGGTTCCCAGGCTAGGGGTCTAATCAGAGTTGTAGACACTGGCCTACACCACAGTCACAGCAATGCCAGATCCAAGCCACACCTGCGACCTACACCACAGTTTACCGCAAAGCCGGATCCTTAACCTACTGAGCGAGGCCAGGGATCAAACCTGCGTCCTCATGGATGCTGGTCAGGTTTGTTTCCGCTGCGCCACGACAGGAACTCCGCCCTCTTATATTTTCCATCCGGGTCAGCAGGACTTCCTTCCCTCCCACTGCCTGTGCCTCCCAGTAAGGAAGGGAGAGCTGGCTGCAGAGAGCACACAGAGGAAGAGCCTGAAAATGCATCGCAGGGAGCAGCACTAAATCCATCATCGGTTTCACAAAGGCCTCACCTCGAGACAGCGGGGGCCCCTTCTGAACTCCTCTGGTACCAACCCGAGAACGCAGGACCGGAACACACAGTGACATTTCAAGTCTGGGCTCCCTTTGCATGTTCACCCACGGCATCCAGTCAGCAAATATTTACTGAGTGCCAGACACTTCTTCCTAGAATTAGGGACACAACAAATCCTTAGGGCTCCTTCGATCACTCCCCCTTATAATACATCAGCAGGACAAGCACTAAAAATGGAAAAATATGGGAAAGATCAGCCTGATCCCTGTGCAAGGGCTACATGCAAATCCTGGAATCACCCCATATTTTATTCTGTCTTACCCCAGCTCTGGCTCTTGGCTTCCCCACGAACTCATGCCAACAGAGGGTCCGTGCTTGCCAACTGTATGAGAACTTGTACCTCCTACTCCTGGGCCTTACATGCCACCTGCTGGGGCTTCAGACCAGGGTAACAAGTGGGAAGTGACCATCTTCCAGACTCACGGTAAGAAATGAAACATTTAAAACATCTCTAGATCCCTGGCCCTGGAACTTCCATGTGCCACAGGCACAGCCAAAAAGGAAACAAATATTTAAAAAATAAAATAAAAAAACATTTCTGCTTGAGAACACATCCATGAAATCATGTCATCCCCATAACAAGCCCATGAATGAGGCACTATAATTATACCCATTTTACAGATGAGGAAACCGAGGCTAGGGGGAGCTGTCATAACCAAAGTTACCAGCTAAGCTGTGGCCAAGCTGATTCCCAAAACCAGAAAAAGCAACACCCCAGTCTGCCCTCCGCCTCCCAGAGCATCCTTCCATTTCCTTTAAGTCCCAACAGGACTTCATCTGGGAGTCACTTCACCAGTAGTCACTGCCCTCTTTGATGCTCCTAAAATCCCCATCTAGTGGATACAAGGAGAAGAGCATGAGAAGAGTTCATTGCCAGTTTTCCTTACTGCAGTGACTGTGGACTGGTCTGACAGCCGGCATCTTCAGGGAACAGAATCACATTTTCCTCCAAGGATTCACCCTCTTCTCTCCTCTCTGTGCCTGGGATTCAAGTCTACGGAACTCCTCCCCTGGCACATACTCCTCCTGCACAGGGCTCAGTGCCCCCACACTTCAGCCGGTGGGCACATATTGGGCTCATATGCAATGCATGCTGCTGCCTGACCTTGGCATCACCTTGGACCCGACAGGTGTTTGTCAAATGAGAAGAAGAACCTGGAAGTTTAGTGAGAATACAGCCAGCCTTGTTTATTTCCTTCATGCACAGCATGCCTCAGTGAGAAAGGAAGCCTATTAATTCAGTATCCCTGAAGAATTTCAATTACAAAATTAGCACACACTATACAATGAGAGAACTCTTTTGAGTATCTGATAATGAAAGCACCTCAAATGAAAATGCAATTAGAAGCTGCCAGGAAAAACAGAAAAAGAAAAAGAAGAAGGAGGAAATGAAGAAGCTGTCAGCACTGCAAATCCTTGATCAAGGATTCGAGGCTACTGGCTAGTTCATCATCTGCAGGAAGAAATGGCATGGAGAGGCTGCCGCTTCCGTTTTGTTTGTTTGTCTTGTTTGTTTGTCCTCTTTTTTTTTTTTTTCTTTCTTTCTTTAGGACCACACCTGCAGCATATGAAAGTTCCCAGACTAGGGGTCCCATCAGAGCTGCAGCTGCTGGCTTACACCACAGCCACAGCAGATCCTTCACCCCCTGGGCGAGGCCAGGGATCAAACCCACATCCTCAGGGATACTAGTCAGGTTCTTAACCCACTGAGCCGTAACAGGAACTCCCCTACCTCTGGTTTAATGCAATGTTGGTGACAAATCTGAGTCACAAAAAGGTCTCCTCTCTTTTTCTCTGTCTCTCAGTATCACTCCCCTCTGACTCTCCACCTTCATTATGAAGTCAAGCAAACCAAGACGTGGGAGAAAAGAAATGATTTGGATCCGCAGACACACGAAGGACTCTCTTCTCCCCTAGGGACCCTGATTACAGACTCGAGATGGGGAGTCGAGCCTCCACTTTCACATTCCGTAGGTCTTTGTCACCCTCGGGACATTGATCTTCATCAGCTGCAAAGGTCGGATGGGCCGTCAAACGCTCTTAAGCAAGAGAGAAAAACAAATTGGAGGGGTGGGGTGTCCAGACCCATGTGACTGAAAAGTTAAGGAATGTAAGGTTCACACACGGTGAGACCAAACACGCAAAGGCTCCGTGGATCTCTCCTTTCCATTCTCTGTCCATGTTTTCCTGTTGACCTCCTTCTCAGGCAGACCCTCTTCCTCCCATCACTTAACTTCCACAGGGACCAGCTGGACAAGACCTCCAGCCCCCACCCCCAGTTTTGACTCTCGAATGGGCACCTGACCCCTCACTATGGCACCTCTAGACTGGTGCCATCAGACAGAACATCCTGTGATAACAGAGGTGTTCTATGTCTGTGCCATCCCATACAAGCGCCACTGGCCACTGAGCACTCGAAATGCAGCAAATGCAGCTGAGGATGTAAATTTTAAACTGTATTTAATATCAATTCATTTACATGAAAACAGCCATGGTGGCTGTTGGCCACCATATTGGACAAAGCATCTCTAAGACGTTGGCACAGGTCGCGTGCCTGGGTTACTGCCAGGCTGGCTCTAACCACAGGGAGTGTGCAAAAGAGAAGAAGACAGAGGTGCCGACACTGGGAGGAGGGGGACTGGCTGCTGGGGCGGCTGAGACAATGGAGGGTTTCAGACAGAGAGAGGGGCCATTCACAGGGAACAAAGCACAGGAAGGGGACCAGATCTGGGGAAGCAGGATGCAAATTCAGTACCAGACATGCAAATGTGAGCCACCCACTGGGAGATGTCAGAGAAATGGTCTGGCACTATGTTCACATGTAAGAGGCCACAGCATATAGCTGGACAGCAGGGTGGTGGTGGGTGAGATGATGTGGGGAGAAAAGCCAGAGTGTTCAGAAGCCCGACTCCGGCTCGCAGTGAGGAGCCTCGGTATTTAGTCTTGCTGTGGAGGAAAAGGAGCCTGAAAAGCAAGGCAAGCAGCTGCTGGAACAGGAGAGAAACCCGGAGAGCAGGGTGCAATCAAAGCCAAGAGGAGAGAAGGATCTAGAAGGAAGGAGTGGTCATCGGTGCCAGACGCTGCTGAGTCAACTCAGACAAGGGTTTCAGTGACAAGGAGGTCACCAGTGCCCTTGGCAAAACCTGTTTCCACAGAGCGACCGAGGCAGAAGCCAAGAGTGAATGGATTGAGGAATAAGACAGAAAAGATTGGAGGAAGCAGGTATCCACAATTCTTTCAAGAATCTCAGCTATGAGGGGAGGGAGGGAGCTGAGAAGGGGCTGCAAGAATAGAGGAAATGGGCAAGACATGGAAGCAACCTCAGTGCCCATCAACAGAGGAATGGATAGAGAAGAATAGATATACATGCACATATATACATATATATATACACATATGCATACAATGGAATACTACTCAGCCATAAAAAAGAATGAATACTACTCAGCCATAAAAAAGAATGAAAGATGCCATTTGCAGCAACATAGATGGACCTAGAGATTATCATACTAAGTGAAGTAAGCCAAAGACAAACATCATGTGATATCACTAAAAATATGACACAAATGAACCTATCTACCAAACAGAAACCAACTCACAGACATGCAAAAATAAAGTTATGATTAAACAGCAAGGTCCTACTGTATAGCACAGGGAACTACATTTGATATCCTATAATGAACCATCATGGAAAAGAATATGAAAAAGAATATATATAGTATGTATATTATATGTAATGTATAACTGAATCACTTTGCTGTGCAACAGAAATAAAATCAACATACTTTAATAAAAATAAATGAAATAAAATAATTAAGTTATAATTTTAAAAAGAAAGAAAGAATGCAAACTTGTGGTTACCAAAAGGGAAAGTAAGGAGAGGGATAAGTTAGGAGTTTGGGCTTCTAGTTTTCAAACATTTATTGATATGGTTCGGATAAAAATCAGAGATGACTAAGTATGGTCCTGTTTCAGGGACTGAGTTCAGCTCAATGAACAGAAAACCCCACGTTACAAGAGCTGAATAAAGGGTTCCTTTCCTTGCACATAACTAGAAACATGGAGGCAAGCAGTTCAGGGTTTGTCTCCTTCTCTGTAGACTCATCAGGGATTCAGGCCCCTCCAGGCTTGGGCTGCCTCATTCATAGGCTCTAGCCCTGTCCTCAGACATACAAAATGGAGCACAGAGCTCCAGCCTTCATGTCATCATTCCAGGCAGAAAGAGGGGGAAACAGTCAAGAGCAAAAGAATTGGTGTGCTGGTTGAGTCTGCTAGTTGGTTAGTTTAGTTTAGTCACCTCCCAGGAGTTCCCATTGTGGCGCAGTGGTTAACGAATCCGACTAGAAACCATGAGGTTTCCAGTTCAATCCCTGGCCTTTCTCAGTGGGTTAAGGATCCAGTGTTGCCTTGAACTGTGGTGTAGGTCACAGACGAGGCTTGGATCTGGCATTGCTGTGGCTCTGGTGTACGCCGGCGGCTACAGCTCCGATGAGACCCCTAGCCTGGGAACCTCCATATGCCACGGGAGTAGCCCTAGAAGAGGCAAAAAGACAAAAAATAAAGTAAAATAAAAAGTTTAGTCACCTCCCTGGAGGTCCCACCCACCTTCCTTAACACCCCGTGGGCCACTCTTGGGTCAGGCTGTCTGCAAGGGAGCCTGGGAAATGAGTGTTTTCGCTGGGCCTGCTGCTGCCCCCAGTAAATCAGGAGCCCATTAGTGAGGCAGAGGGGAGAATAGGTACTGGATGGCAATCCCTCTTTACTGGAGTAATAATCAAGCGAGGGAAGGAGCATCCCAGAGACGCCTGGCACACAGTAGGACTTTTCTGTGCCTCAGGTTGGGTGCTCTCTCCCCCCAAGCTGAACTTGCAACAAGGACTTAGGAACAGGTACTATTTGGGAGATGAGGCCGAGAAACAGGCATTCGGGAGAAGGAAGAATGAGATTAAGGAGGAAACGCCAATAAAGAGACTCACAGACACAGAAAACAAACTTATGGTTCCAGAGGGGAAAGGGCTGGGGAGGGATGCATTAGGAGTTTGGGATTAGCAGATACAAACCACTATATATAAAATAGGTAAACCTGGCCCTACTGTGTATTGCACAGAAAACTATATTCAATATCCTATAATAAACCACAAAGGAAAAGAATATAGGAGTTCCCGCTGTGGTTCAGCGGGTTAAGGACCCGACGTCCTCTCTGTGAGGATGCAGGTTCGGTCCCTGGTCTTGCTCGGTGGGTTAAGGATCCAGGATGGCTGTAACTGCAGCCATGGATACAGTGTTGCTGTGACTGGGGTGTAGGCCATCAGCTGCAGCTCCAACTTGACCCCTGGCCTGGGAACTTCCATATGCCGCAGATGCAGCCAAAAAAAGAAAAATAATAATAGTAATAATAATAATAATAATAATGATAAAATAGAAAAACAAGGTCCTATGGTATAGCAGAGGAAATGGTATTTAATATCCAATAATAAAGCAAATGGAAAAGAATACGAAAAAGAATATGTGTGTGTATATGAAATCACTGAATCATTTTGCTGTACCCCAGAAACTAACACAACATTCTAAACTAACCCCACTTCAACAAAGAAATAAAGAAAAATAAAAGACATGTTTTATCAAAGTTGCTGCTGGGGGTGTTGAGGACTCCATGTCAGCGGACATCTGGGCTGCACACAAGGCGCCCCCTGGCGTCCACCTGCAGGGCAGGAGGCTGGAGAAGGTACCACTGGCTCCCGCTGGCTCTCATTAGCGGAGGGTTGCCCCAAGTGGAGTCACTCCCAGTCACTTCCCAGCTGAGCCTGATCCAGCTGGGAGGGCCACCACCCACCCCCACATCAGAGAAGATCCGAACGTGGGCGGAGCCCTCGAACTGGAAAGGGACCGCTGGGATTTGAAACCCAACTGTCCAGCGAGAGGCGGCTGAAATCAGAAATGGGCCGAGGAGAGACGCAGAGATACAGGCACCAGACGAATCTCCTCTGCAGAAACAATTAGGCTCAATGATAACTCTGAGCACTGGCTCTCATATGACCTCTGGCCAGTGCTGTCCCCTTCAGCCCCCAATGGCAAGTAACTTCCGACTACGTAACATTCTGCGTGTCAGGAGAGAAAGGAAGGCGTGCTCATCTCTGTGGGTTTTAGAGGGAAGAGGACAGAGTGGTTGAAAGGCAAGTAAACTAATACATGAATTTTAAGGAAAGTGGCAAAAAAAAAAAGTCATCGACGTTTGAACTGGGAGCCTTGAGGAACAAGAGGAATACGTCAGGCACAAAACTCCGGAAGAGCTTTTCGGACAGAGAGAACCCCCTCTTAGGAGGAGAATCTTCTTGTTACAACGTAGTATAGCAAATTCAAAACAGGCACCAGCACCAACAACATATCAAAACACAGAGACTGTTCGCATCTTGAAACTGCGGTTCACACGGCCAGTTCATTTACAGAAGGAGATGCAATTAAGAAGTAAAGCTGTCTCTGCACTGCTGCCTCAAAAAGGTGGAGCGTTTAGAAGAGATGAAATCAACACTCATTAGCGATGAGGGTACCTCTGAGGATGCAGGTTTGAAGCGCCAGACGTCATCTGCTCTCACTCAAGGATGCACATAACCAGAGGGTGGAAGCAGAGAAAGAGGGGCCAAGCACAGAGCAGGAAAAAGACCGAGTAGCCTTAGCTTTACAGGTAAGACAAGTGCCCCCGAAACCACAGGGCTGGGCAGTATAGACACACGTCCAGATGTGACCTGAGGATGAGGAAGAGAAGCCCCCCAAAGGATGAGGACTGTGTTTCCCCAACCTGGCACATGAGTGGTTTAGCATCAGAAATTAAGTTGCTTGGCTGAAAAGAAATAGAAGTATTTTGCATGCCCCTCAGTTCACAGACTGAGATCCACACGCAGGTGCATTTTTTATTTAAGTAGAAACTGCCAAACGATGAGGCCAAATCCAAACACTAGAAACGTAGGAGCGTCTTCTTCCAACCCTCGCTCTGATTTTACAATCTTTTTCATTCTTATCTATCTGGAGTCTCATTTTGATTTGCCTTTCCCTGACTTCCCAGCTGAAACTCCTTTCCT
This sequence comes from Sus scrofa, assembly GCF_054392235.1. Lineage (NCBI taxonomy): Eukaryota > Metazoa > Chordata > Mammalia > Artiodactyla > Suidae > Sus > Sus scrofa. The sequence goes on from NC_139399.1 coordinate 64,597,756, forward strand.
ATGTTTATTAGTCATCTGCACTTCCTCGCCAGGGATTTTCTACTCAGATCTTTGGCTCAGTTTCCCGAGAGGTAAATCACCTTTTTCTGATTAACGGGAAAGCATTCTTTGTATGAGGGATGGTAACCATTGCTTATGACAAAGTGTTTTTCTTCCTGTTTGTCTTCTGACGTTGTCTATGGTGCTTCTTTCCCTACTAAACTTTCTGGCTGCACATCTTGTTAAGAAGACCTCTCCACCCTCAAAGTTTTATAAATACTTTAAATTTTCTTCTATTCCATATGCGTATTTCCTCTAATACGCACGCACAGTCACACTCACACACATAGTTAGATGATCGTTAGAGGCATCATTAATCCACCTGGAATTTACATGCAGGGGGTGGTGGGAGGCAGCAACGAGACTCAGTGTGTCGAGAGTTTACCTGAGCTTCCTGGCACGGCATCACATCTGACACGAAGTAAGTTTTTTTTATTTATTTATTTTTTTTTAACTGTACCCGCAGAACGTGGCAGTTCCTGGGTCATGGATCAAACCTGCACCACGGCAGTGACAACGCCGGGTCCTTAATCCACTGCACCGCCGGGGAACTCCTGATGAAGTATTAAAGTCAACTGCTAAATTCTGCCGTTTACATTTTCCAGCTCAAATGGCATCTCCCTCCTCCCTGTTACTTAAGAAGGAAGTGGAGGGGTCCCCTGGCCTGTCCCTTTCCCACAGAACCATGTCCCATTGAGGCAGGAGGCAGGTGGGCTCCGGGACAAACACTTACAGCCAGCCACCTGTCTATACTTCAAGACAGAAATGACAGCAGGCCCAAGGCAAATATCTGGTACTTGTCTTCTGTGAACTCGTTAAACAGCGGTGATGAGAGAGTCAAGAGGGGCTGAGCCCTGCTTGGGCAGAGGACCAAGAGAGCACGTGCTCGCCATCCCCAGGGTCAGGGAGACCCCTCTGGGTCAGAAAGGGAGGGGGCGCCAGGCCATCGGAGGTCAGGACAGCCTTCCCGCCATGCTCTGCTTAGGAATCCATCTCGGCCAAAAGACGCTCACACAGAACAGGGAGGGCCCTGGGTCTGGTCGGGTGGGAAAGAGAAACCAAGATAACTGGCCAAAGGGAGACAAAGACGCAGAAGAACTGTCCTATGGAAGTGGTTTAAATCTCTTCTGGTGTGCTCTCCATTGCCAGGGGGCAGGGGGTCCTGAACCCTCACTTCTCCTTCGGGTGTGCAATTCCGCTTTGCTTCTGCCTTATATAAACAGACTGTTCTCTGTAGGTTCTCCCACTGTTACACTGTTTCTAACAGTAAACTATCTACCTGCTTGTACAGTCTTTGCCTCCTTGAAACATTCTTGCTTTCAACAGGGGGGCAAGAATCAGGGCAATTCTGCTTTTAGCCTCCAGCTGGTCTACTGGCTACGACTCCTGGTTTTCACCCAGGCTGCCCAGGTCCAATTCCAGAGCAGAGAATTAAGATCTCAGTTCAAGAAGCTCCCGTCGTGGCGCAGTGGTTAACCAATCTGACTAGGAACCATGAGGTTGCGGGTTCGGTCCCTGCCCTTGCTCAGTGGGTTAAGGATCCTGCGTTGCTGTGAGCTGTGGTGTAGGTCGCAGACGCGGCTCGGATCCTGTGTTGCTGTGGCTCTGGCGTAGGCCGGTGGCTACAGCTCCGATTGGACCCCTAGCCTGGGAACCTCCATATGCCGCAGGAGCGGCCCAAGAAATAGCAAAAAGACAAAAAAAAAAAAAAAAAAAAAAAAAGATCTCAGTTCAAGCCATTACTGCTGTCTCTCCGAAGTCACCATCACTCTCAAATCTCCATGCCCTACATCCTAAATATCTCGGTCCACTCCTCTAGTGGCCCCACGGCCACCTCCTGCTTCAGGCCACCTTCATCTCAGCCTGAATCTCTGCAGCCCTGGCTTCCCAGGCTCCTGGCTCCCCAGGCTCCTGACTCAGCCTCTTCCCATCCAGTCTCCACCAGGCAACTAGGAAACTTTCTAAAATGCAGACCCCGTCTCATCTCTTCCACAGCCTCCCACCGCCTTCGGCATACAGTCCAACCTCCCAAGTGTGGCTGAGACTGTCTGTCGGGATCCAAGCACCTCTCACCCTTGAAATAAAAAACATAAGTAACTGCAGCTTCATCTCTCAAGGGGTGTCTCCCGGCTCCACACGAGGCCAGAGAAAACTATTTAAGCTTCTTCCAAAACACCGAGCTTGCTTTGCAGTGGATCTCAACCTGGCCTCCATCCCCCCTCATCCATCAAAATTGGCAAAACACCCTGGCCCAGGTCCTCGTCCTGGGTGATGCTGATTCACAAGGTCAGGTGCACCCCGTGATGCCCACGGCCAGGCTGGAGGACCATTGCTTCTTGCCTCCGGGTTGGAAGCATATTATTCCCTCTGCCCAGACTCCTCTTCCACCCCCCTTCAACTCCAGCCCCTACCTTACCCCTGGGTATCTTCTCTGCTTGCTCGAAATCAAAGCTTAGGTGCCCCTTCCTCATGGAACTTCCATTGACCATCCAAGTGAGAAGACCCCCCGCCGCCAGGCTCCCCCAGGCCCCTGGCCTTCCCCGATTCAAGCATTCATTGCACTGTAATATAATTGCCTGTTTTCTCATCTCCCACCCCAGACTCTGAGTTTGAGGAAAACAGGATGAGCCTATCTGTCTTTCTCACCCCTGAACTTCCTGCACTGGGCAGAAACCCGACACACAGTAGGTGCTCAATGAACGTTGCTACCCGTCCCCCACCCCGTGCCCCCCCCCAAAAGAATGAGTGAATGGACACACAAATGGATGGAAGGAAGGCTGTGCCATTTCCACAAGAAATAAAAACGGCTCAGCCCAGCCAGTGAACAGAGTCTGGCCTGCAGAGGGCACCAGGCTGCTTTTTCATCTCCAGGTCCAAGGCCAGGGAGCCGGCACTGCTGTCACTCAGAGAGGCACCCGCCGCTCAGTGGTCACTTGGCTGCACTGAAGATTAAGTAGGAGTTGTCTGCCTCCAGCGATGTATAAAACCAGTGTTCACCCCTCACTCCCAACGACTCCTACCACAGCCCTCTCTTGCTATGCAAAGAGCCGTAACTGTAGCAACCGGGGGCTGGTGTGTTCCATTCCCAGGTGGGGAGGTGAGGAGAGGAAGGTAAGACAGGAGAGAGCTAAGAGCATCTAGAAAACTGCTTGCCCTGGAGAAGCAAAGTTCTCTGCATGTCTCGGAGCTGACTCTCTCTCTCTCTCCCTCTTCTCTCCATCTCGGGCAGAAGAGAATCAAAGTCCAGACTGGACTAGCATCCAAAACAAGCACCTGCAGGGAGATTTTTCTCTTTCCTGGAAGCAGCAGCCACAGCAGCCTCTGCACCCTGCTGGAGCCCGGGCTCCGATCCCCGGCCGTGAGCAATGAATGCTTCGTGCTGCCTGCTCTCTGCTCCACCGGCGCTGCCTAACAGCTCAGAGCACCTCCCCGCCCCTTCCTTCAGCAACCAGAGCAGCAGCGGCTTCTGCGAGCAGGTCGTCATCCAGCCCGAGGTCTTCCTGGCTCTGGGCATCCTCAGCCTGCTGGAGAACGTGCTGGTCATCCTGGCCGTGGCCAGGAACGGCAACCTGCACTCGCCCATGTACCTCTTCCTCTGCAGCCTGGCCGTGGCCGACCTGCTGGTGAGCGTGTCCAACGCCCTGGAGACCATCATGATCGCCGTGGTCAACAGCGACGCCCTGACCTTCGAGGACCAGTTCGTCCAGCACATGGACAACGTCTTCGACTCCATGATCTGCATCTCGCTGGTGGCCTCCATCTGCAACCTCTTGGCCATCGCCGTGGACAGGTACGTCACCATCTTCTACGCGCTGCGCTACCACAGCATCATGACCGTGCGGAAGGCGGGGGCCCTGATCGCGGCCATCTGGGTGTGCTGCGGCGTCTGCGGCGTGGTCTTCATCGTCTACTCCGAGAGCAAGATGGTCATCGTGTGCCTTGTCGTCATCTTCTTCGCCATGCTGCTCCTCATGGGCACCCTCTACGTGCACATGTTTCTCTTCGCCCGGCTGCACGTCCAGCGCATCGCCGCGCTGCCGCCCGCCGACGGGGGGCCCCCCCCGCAGCGCTCGTGCCTGAAGGGGGCCGTGACCATCTCCCTCCTGCTGGGGGTCTTCATCTTCTGCTGGGCCCCCTTCTTTCTCCACCTGGTTCTCATCATCACCTGCCCCACCCACCCCTACTGCATCTGCTACACCGCCCACTTCAACACCTACCTGGTCCTCATCATGTGCAACTCGGTCATCGACCCCCTGATCTACGCCTTCCGGAGCCTGGAACTGCGCAACACCTTCAAGGAGATCCTGTGCAGCTGCAACGCCTGAACCTGGGGTAGGAGGCAGGGCCCCGCCGGAGCGGTCCTCAGCCTGGTCGCGTTTCACCTGCCGGCCAGCCAAGGTGTTTAGGAAGCGGGGAGAAACGCACTCAAAAGATGGAAAGATGTGTTCACGGTCATGATCATACAGGTCCTTTTGTTTTTAAGCTTACAAAACGTTGAGAAAGAAGGGGGGGGGGGCTTTCTGAAAGGACGCCAACTTGGGTAAGTCCCCAACTCTGCTTTCCCAAAGAGTCGCGGGGGCAAATCCGTGGAGACGGCTCTGGGTGCTGTCTGCGTTCGTTTCCATGCACCCGGGATCCGTGATGCCCCGCCTGCTCCCCGGCTTCCCACCCACGCCTCCGTGTTTCAAGTTCAAACCTCTCCCAAGCAAACCTGTTCCAGCTATTGACCTTCAGCTACCAGCTGCTCGGGTGGCTTTGCCCTCATTTTGTGAGACCCTGAGTCTCTATTACTCTCTTTACAAGAAAACGGTTTCCTAAAAACAATGACCTCTTTGTGGAAGAAGTGATGCTATTTGCCCCTCCTCTTGACCCCAGAGCTCCCCTGCAAAAATAGGGTGGGAATGTAGCCCACTTCTAGTCTGTTGTTATTGTTATTGTTGCTGCTGCTGCTGCTGCTGCTGCTGCTGCTGCTGCTGCTGCTTGTTAGGCTTTTATGCAGGCAACATAGGGCAGCTTTCAAAACTCTTCTGAAAGAGAAAGTGCTTTGGAAAATCAGAACATACCCATCTACAAAGTATTTGGAGACCTTGCTACTTTGAGGTGTACATTTTCCAATTTTGCAAAAGTCATGTTTTCCTAATATGCCTTTTTTCGTCTTTAAAGCAAGGAAGCAACTCCTGGGAGGGAGGGCATCTGTCTCAAGAAATTGCTGGACTGTAGTTTCCGAGAGTTTTAGTGCCAGGGAGCTGCCTGCGGCTTTCGTGGAAGCTGTTTTTGCTCAGAGAAACTGGGTCTCTACCACGTGTGGTCTATGGGATGTGGGCGATGAAGGAGAATGGGGTTTTGGTTCACTGTTCCTTTTGCTTGACATGATGCTAAAGCTGGGTGACCCTCCTGTCGAGGTCTACACTGCATCAAGTAAAGCGATCCATTCCTGCGAGCGAGCGCAGGGTGAGATTCGCTGAGCAGTGTTGTACACCAGTGCGCTGCAAGCATCCATCAGACCCCTTTCTGCCTCAGATGACTTCCGGCTGTGCTCTCCAGCTGTCCTCACCCCCCCCCCCCATGAATCCTTATATTACGCTGTGTCTTTGGTATACGACTGTGTCTTTTTCTTGTGCTGGAATATATTGGGGGTTTTTTGTACTTGATATGTGCTCGTGTGCATACTATTGTTTCTTGCTTTGATTGTGATGTTTGAAAATAATAAACATCTTCTGTGGCTGATAAACATGTGTCACTTTAAACTACCCCACCTGGACGCACCCTAGTGACGTCTGCACGTGGCCATCATATGTGACACTGCAATTCGGGGATTATTTTGTAAATGGCATAAACATCTCTGTTGACCACAGAGCTAGTCTTTTCTAGGGCAATGCCTTTTAGCCAAACTACAAAACTCTCCCATTTAGTTTCCAAAAATACCAGGCTGAAATTCCTGGGTCACTGTCACTCTCCATTAATTTAACCGAGACACCAAATAGGTCTTTGTCCCATTGCCACGCAGCAAGTTAATGTGGAAAATGGGGAATCGAATTCTCTGAAAATTGTATTAACAGCTATAGGAACTTCAATGTCCCTTTTTCTATGTAAACAAGATAAAAATAATGCACTTTTCATTCTTTTATATCAGCTTGCACATTATTTCATTTATCCTCTCAACAAACCTCTAAAACAGGTGAGTCACTTTACAGATGAAGAAACAGTCCCAGAGGGGTCATGCGGTCACCTGAGAACACCCAGCTAAGGCAGGGCCACTGTATAGTTTGTTTCCCGATGCTGATGTCTTTATGCACCAACAGGATGCTGCCAACAGGTTTCCCTAATCAAACCTGATCCAGCTGTCCTTTCTGCATACATTTTAGCTGAGAGCAGTGCTTCCAAACAGAAACACCTGCCGGAATCACCCAGGATCTTGTTCAAGTGCAAAAGCTAATTCAGCAGGTCTGGAGTGGAGCCTAAGATTCTGCATTTCTGACAAGCTCCCAGGGGAAGCTGCTGCTGGTCTGGGGACCTTTTTTTTTTTTTTTTTTTTAAGGCTGTACCCTTGGCATATGGAAGTTCCCAGGCTAGGAGTCGAATCAGAGCTGTAGCTGGTGGCCTACACCACAGTCATAGCAACACAGGATCCAAGCCAAGTCTGCCACCTACACCACAGCTCACAGCCACGCTGGATCCTTAACCCACTGAGCAAGGCCAGGGATCGAACCTGTGTCCTCATGGGTATTAGTCAAGTTCGTTTCCACTGAGCCATGACAGGCATTCCCGGGGACCACTTTTTAAATACCAAGAGCACAGAGGACTTTCAAATGAGCGTAACACACAGCCAAAGGGACACATCTGCATGCAGTTCTGACCCCATGCCGGGAACTATGCTAAGTACCTCCTAGGCACTCGCTTTTCTGCCCCCTGCCACCATCCCTTGAGGCAAACACCAGGAGCATGCTTATTTTACAGATGAGGCATCCGAAACTCGGAGAGGTGAGAGTCAAGGGAAACTCAGCTACAAGTGGAGATTCAAAGTCAGGCTGCCCAACCCCCACACCCCCTGGACACAGCGTGCAGAGCTGAGCCAGAGGCAGATGTAGCCGTGGAGAGAGGCTTTCATGCACATTTCTACAACCATGAGTCCAGATGTTCACAACAGAGCTTCCACAGAGCTGGCATAAACACCAAGAAAACAACTAGTCATTTTCCAAAGTCTTTTCCGTGCTTTTCCAAAGTCTGCAGGTAGCCCCGAAGTGCATCCATTTCTGGGCTAAACAACCCTGGACGTTAGGCTGTCTCTGTCTCCTCCATGACCACATCCCCGGAACTTCACATGAGAGCCCCCTGGACATTTTAAGCAGTGGGACAGTCAGGTTTGAAAACACCTGATCAGGAGTTCCCGTCATGGCTCAAAGGAAACAAATCAGACTAGTGTCCCAGAGGATGCAGATTCGATCCCTCACCTTGCTCAGTGGGTTAAGGATCAGCATTGCCATGAGCTATGGTGTAAGTCACAGAAGCAGCTCGGATCTGGTGTTGCTGTGGCTGTGGTGTAAGCCAGTGGCTCCAGCTCCTATTTGATCCCTAGCCTGGGAACATCCACATGCCGCAGGTACAGCCGTAAAAAGAAAAAGAAAAAAAAAAAAGCTTAATCTTTGGAAAGATTTCAATGCATTTGTTAGGTTCACTTTCCTGCCCTTATCTCCAAGGCAGAATCATGGCAGGTGACTCCCTGTGCCCCTAGACATCATTGCCTGCTGTCCTTATTTAAGGGGTACTTTAGAGCCTAACTGTGGTATTTTTCTATATGGCCGGGGGCCACAACACACTCAAGCCACCTTGGCTGAAAACATTAATCCCCCTTTACTGCCACTAAAATCCTTTCTCTACACAGCCGCCAGTGCACCCATTTAAAGATCTAAATCAGATAATATCACGCCCCTGCTCAAACTCTTCCATGGCTTTGAATAAAATTCCACATCCTTACTCTGTCCTACAAAGCCCCAGCAATCTGATCTTCTCTGGTAAGTCCCCAACTCCCCCAACCCTCCCACACTCACCCCTCATTGGACTCAAATTTGCCATACTCATTCCTGCCCCAGGGCCTTTGCATCTGCTGTTTTCTCTACCCAAATTCTCTTTCCCCATATCTTCCCGTGATTGGAACCTTTGGAGGGGGGCAGGGGCATGCCTGAGGCATGTGAAAGTTTCCAGAATTGAATCCAAACCAAAATATTGATCAGAGGCACCGCAGTGACCACGCTGGATCCTTAACTCCATGTGGCACAAGGGACCCCCAGAACCTTCTCACCATTCAGGCTTCAGCCCAATCCTCAAAGATGCTTTCCCTGCTCTCTAAGGAAAACCTCCCTTGCTCACACGAAGCATTGTTTTATCACAGATCATGTCTTACATTTTCTTGTTGTTTGTTTAATCATCAACATTTCCCACTAGAGAGCAGTACATAGCATGTGAAACTGATCAAAACAATCCATGACTTCATTAATGCACTTAAATGTGAGTTCAAGTTTAACCAAAGAGGAGAGAAAACACCAGTGATCCTTGGATTTGGTGAATATCAGTCCCAAAGGGAGAATTTGAGAAAGGCAGCCTGTTCTCTGAAAGCGGTGATCCAAGAGCTCACAGCTAGTGTCAGGCATCTGAAATGTTCAAGATTTACAGGTGAGTATGAAGGACTCCAAACCTGGAGAACCACCAAAGCCAGGAAGCACCACTGATTGCCTAAGAATCACAAACACCAGCACCTCAGGATGCCAAACACCTGCAGGTGCCGTGGAGCCACCAAGAACCAGCATTGGTCCAGAACCTGGGAAAAAACAGTGACCAAATATAGAATAAAAGCACACCCTTCAAATGAAGAACACAACTTTTCTCCCATGAGAACCCTTGTTTGAGGAGTTCCCGCTGCGCTCAGTGGGTTAAGAATCCAACTGCAATGGCTGGGGTCGCCGCAGAGGTGTGGGTTGGATCCTCGGCCCTGCACGATGGGTTAAAGGATCCGGTGTTACTAAAGCTGCAGCGTAGGTCTGCAGCTATGGCTCAGATTCAATCCCTGGTCTGGAAACTTCCATATGCTGCAGGGGCGACCATAGAAAAAGAAAAAAAAAATTTTTTTTCATTTTAAAAACACTTATTTGGAAGCCAAATCAATGAAAGATGATAATAATTTAAAAAGACATTACATGGTATTATTATGGCCCAGACATTGTACTAAGCGCTTGGATATATTAATTCATTAAATTCTCACCAAAACTGCAAGAGGGAACATCTTATCACGGGAAAGGAAGCTTGGGATCACGGGGGAGGTTCATCATCTAGACCCAGGCTACCCAGCAAGCGAGGGCAGAGCTGGGACTAAGCCACAGTCAGGCTCCGTGGTGCACGCGGTACCCAGGGCGCTATTCCACTGGAGCAACACTCCCCAGGCTTGAATGCGCTTCCTCTCAGCTCTCAGCCCCATAGACGCCCCCAAAGGAGGACCTTCCACATTGCTTAATTCTTCTGTTAACTTCTCTCTCTCTTCTACCAGGCTTCTAGCCACACAGAAAACCAGCAAGGCCAATACGACCCTAGAAAATTCAACAAACATAAGCATAGACCTGTGACACAGGGAGCTCTGATTAACAGCACAGAAGGACAAGAAAAGCCTGATATCCAGGGTTCCAGTCTGATGTTGTTTTCCTGGCTCTGAGGTCAGACAGACCTCTTATCTCTCGTCTGCTACTTGCTACATAAGGAATGTAAATTCCCATAAACCAAGTAGAAAACTGGCAGCACTAAACTCAGATCTTATTTTATAATTAAAGTCTTCTTTTTGGCATGAGGGGGTATTTCTGGGGTGTTGGAAGCATTCAATTACTCAACCCATGTATGAAAATATTTTTTTTCTTTTTTTAAAATTGATATATAGTTGACGTCCAATATTATTTTTGTGTCAGGTTTCAGGTGCACTACAGAGTAATTTGACATTTGCATCCATTATGAAATGATCACCAGGAAGAGCCTAGCAACCATCCGCCCCGTACACAGCTACTGCACCACCAAGCATATTCTTTATGCCATGTATTGTATCCCCGCAACTAACTTATTTTAAAACCGAAAACTTTGTACTTTTTATTATTATAGTTGATTTACAATGTTTCTTCAATCTGTTGTACAGCAAAGTGACCCAATCACATACAGTTCCCCATGCTGGATAAATATAACCTGCCCATCCATTCCAAATATAACTCTGCATCCAAAAACCCCCAACTGCCCGTCCATCCCTCTCCCACCCCCCCTCCATCCTGGGAACCACAAGTCTACTCCCCTTGGCCGTGATCTGTTTCTGTTTTGTAAATAGGATCATCTCTATGTATTCCAGATTCCACAAATAAGTATTATCATATAGTATTTGTCTTTTTCTTTGTGGTGTACTTCACTTAGTATGAGACTCTCTAGCTCCATCCATGTTGCTGCAAATGGCATCAGTTTGTCTTTTTGATGGCTGAGTAGTATTCCATTGTATATATGTACCACATCTTTTTAATCCACTCATCTGTGGATGGACATTTAGGTTGTTTCCATGTCTTGGCTATTGTGAAAGTTTGTACTTCTTATTTCACCTTCCCCACCCCCACCTCTCTGGCAACCAACCACTTGTTCTCTGTACCTATGAGTCTGGTTTCATTTTAGGTTTTTCGTTTGTTTTTTCTTCCATGGCATGTTGAAGTTCCTAGGCCAGGGATCAAACCCATGCCACAGCAGGAACATCAGATCCTTAACCTGCTGAGCCACCAGGGAACTCCTAGTGTTATGTTTGTTTTTGTTTTTAAAATTCCACAGATATGTGAGATCATATAGCATTTGTCTCTCTCTGGCTGATTGTTTCACTTAGCATAATACTCTGTAGATTCAGGCATGTGGTCACAAATGGCAATATTTCAATCTTTTATGGGAGTAATATTCCATTGAATATATAGACCGTATCTTCTTTATCCATTCATCTGTGGATACAGGTTGCTTCCAGTCTATGAAATAACTGAAAAATTAGCTCATTTCCCCAAACACATTACAGAGCTCAGGTCTGACCTTCAAAATAGATGCAATTGTGGGAGGAAAAACTCTTCCCTGTGTGTATTCTGTTTATGCTGTGACATATGCTGGATTTTAGGGGGTTGGTTAAGAGGTCCCACTCATCCTCAGAGGGACAAGATCCAAGTCACTGAGGGTCCTTTAGAGCTCAGGAAACAAGCGGTGCCTTGAAGAATTCTGTTTATCAAGAAACAAAACTTTGCCCCTCTCAGAAAACACTGGGGAGCCAATGGGGAAACTCTGAGCTGACATTCAGGAGAGCCTGGGAACCAGCTGGAGTGGCTGTGAGCACGTCTGTCACCATCTCTGAGCTTCAGCCACCCATCTCTGTGGCTAGCAGAGCTGGACTTAATGGGAGGTTTTCAACTTTTCTCCCTGTCCTTGGTGGTCACAGGTGACTGCAGCTCAGGTGACATAGACCCCCCAGACACCAGACAGGCACCTGGTCCACCGGTCCTCCAGGTCTTGAGCACAGCAGCCGCATCTGTGACCCAAGGCAGCCCAGGGAGACTCAGTATCTGTACTTGAACTACTGAGAAACAGAGGTCCTCCTTCCCCTGGATGTCTGGGTACCAAGTTGCCTGGGGCTGCAGGACCGGCATCTGAGGATGGAGCCAGCATCAAAGAAAGCAGGCAAAAGAGAGGATCCCTGCTGTTCCCATTGGAGGGCCTGCCTCCAGTTATGCCTGAAGCTAGTCCTAAACCTGGAATTTCTGTCACTGAGCCACTGTCATTTGTAAGCAACAGCATCCTGACAAATGCAGAAGCCAACAGTTGGGGGCAGGGTAGGGGGGATGGAACAAAAGCAGAAGGCAGGTGGGAAGAGAAGAGAAAAGGGGCCGAGAATGAGGAAAGGCAAGGGCTCCAAGCCCTGTGAGACGTGTTCTCCTGCAATCTGGTTTGCCTATTGGTGTTCCGTACAAGACTGGATTGGCAAAAAGAACTGGCTCGAAATGAAAACAGAAACAAATCACTAGAGGAGATGATGCAAGGAAACTTCTGATCTGCCATCCTATCCTACGGAGGGCAAGGCAAGCAAAATGCCCCAGAAATGTTTCTAATTAAGGTGTGAATCGGAATGTGAATCGGAGAAAACTGGGTAACAAGACCCACGTTTCCAGGGCAATGACCCCTCACCCCCTCCTTCGTGACCCTTTGACTTTTTTTTTCTTTTTAGCGGCTGCTCCCATAGCATATGGAGGGTCTCAGGCTAGGGGTCCAACCTGAGCTGCAGCTGCCAGCCTACACCACAGCCACAGGGACACAGGATCTGAGCTACATCTGTGACCTACACCACAGCTCACAGCAACATCAGATCCTTAATCCACCGAGTGAGGCCAGGGATTGAACCTGCATCGTCAGAGAAACAACGTCAGGTCCTTAATCTGCTGAGCCATGACGGGAACTCCCCCTTGATCTTTAGATGGACTGGTATTGAGAGCTTCTGGTGCACTGTGGGCTATAAGGATGCTACCATGAGCTGGATTTTCTCGGCAGCCTCACCCCAAAGGAAAGACACGCCTTTGTCAGCGGAAGCTGAGAAACTCAGCAGGCACTGGCCCTCCAGCATGCAGAGAGCTGGGGCTCTGCGGAAGGAACAAGGAAGGTCTAGAAGTCCAGCAGGGACAAAATCCAACAGGTATGTGGCCACCAGGGCTTGGAGCAACGCATTGACCTTTAGGGGTGCAGCAAAGTGCTGAGTTCTCCTCGAGGTTGGCCCAGGACCGGAACCCTCGGTACCTATGGGGATATGCACGCCAATGCTCCCCTCCCACCTCCCACGACCCCCCCCCCCAAGACTGGGAGTGTCCTGGGGAGGCAGGCTCCATCTTATTTCTCTCCCAGTCCACCCCGGTGCCTGGTCCAAAGCAGCCACTCAGAAAACATCGGAGGAGTGAGCGAATGAACTAGCGTGAGCAACATGGGACCTCATCTTTAATTCCTTTGCACAAACATCACAGCATAGCACCTGTAGTCATGAACTTGAGAGGCAGAGAAGACCTGAGCTGGGTCCGGGGCCCTGCTTCTCACTGTTTCTCATTAACCTCAGCCATTTATTTCCGATTCCTTTTCCAGGAAAAACAGGAATAATGCTCACACCTGTATCAGGTATTGTTGAGAAGTTTCAATGAAAGAATAGATAAAAGTATCCTTGACATCATTCCCACTGCTAACTTTACCTTTAAAGATTAGTAGTGGGTCGCCCCCATGGGGCTTCTCAAACAGGAGCGTGCACCCCCAAATCCCCTGGAGACCTCATGGCGATGCAGATTCAGATTCACAGGACTAGGAGGGGGCCCGGGACCCTGCATTTCTAAGAAGCATTGATTTGATGCCGATGGGGCCGGTCTGAGAGGCTGCCCACAACCAAGACTTCCACACTGAGGACAAGGCAACTGTCCAGAGCTGAAGTCCCAGCAAAGAGGACTTCTTGATAAAGCAAGCGTGTCGACCCCATCACGTGAGGCCAAAGGAAAAGCCTGGGGAAATCGAAAGGGCTCCTGATTAAATGAACCCATCTGCAGTTCTGCTTCTCCAGGAATCATTTTCCACATTTCCCCTCTGGCACAGGTGGCCCCTGCGCACAGCAGCCGCTGCTGGAGCTGAAATGAAGCGAGCGGTGAGTGATGGGCACTGCAGACCAGGCATGAATCATCGGCAGACCGTCTTCCCGCTGAGTCAGCCCCCACCGAGATGATTCCATCAACACAAAGCCACCAGTCAACTCCGAAAGGAGTCACAACAGGCTGAGAGGCAAGCCAACCAGGGAGTCTCGGGAGAGAGAGAAAGGTAAGGGCGCACAGCCTTCTAGAACCATCATCACTGGGTCTAGGCAAACCCAGTGCGCTTGGAGCAGTACTTCGAACGGCTGGAGGCACCAGCAGAAGTAAAAATTCTGATTATATTCTTCAAAGAATTTGATTGAATTGGTAGGAAGTACAGCCCAGTGGCAGGGATTTAAAAAAAAGGATTGTGTTTTGGAGTTCCCGTTGTGGCTCAGCGGTTAGTGAACCCGACTGGCATCCATGAGGACATGGATTCGATTCCTGGCCTTGCTCAGCGGGTTAAGGATCCGGCGTTGCCGTGAGCTGTGGTGTAGGTCACAGACATGGCCCAGATCCCCCATTGCTGTGGCTGTGGTGTAGGCCAGAGGCTACAGCTCCGATTCGACCCCTAGCCTGGGAACCTCCATATGCCGTGGGTGCGGCCCTAAAAAGACAAAAAGAAAAAACAAACAAAAAAAGGGATTGTATTTTGCCTTTACTTATTCCTTCTCAAACACTCTTCCTTCCCCTACGGAGAGCTCAAGTTTCTCATTTTTTTTTTTTCCTTTTTCTAGGCGCACCTGTGGCATATGCAGGTTCCCAGGCTAGGAGGGGTCAAATCGGAGCTGCAGCTGCCAGCCACAGCCACAGCCACAGCCACACCAGATCTGAGCTTCAGCTGCAACCTACACTGCAGCTCACAGCTATGCTGGATCCTTAACCCACTGAGTGAGGCCAGGGATCGAACCCATATCCTCACAGGCACTATGTTGGGTTCCTAACCTGCTGAGCCACAGTGGGAACTCGGCAGGGATTTTTTTTTTTTCTTAATGTCCAACATGACATTTTGGGATCTGTTTAGTTGGGATCAGAATGCCGGCAGTTCTGGGAGATGCTCTCCCCTCTGTGCCTTGAATTTCTGTGAAATGGGAATAATCACTAGTTTCAGGGTAATAGTGAGCCTCGCAAATTAAAAACTGCAAAAATCCTGCATAGCCCTTCCTATGCATTTTCTTTTAAGAATAAGACTCCTCTTCTTTAAATGACATCTTACCTAAAAGCAAAACTTATCACCATTGGGATAATTTAGTAATCCCCAACTTCACAGTTGCTTAATTCTTTTCAGATGTTAGCCTTCAAACCTCCCACTCTTTTTTGGAGTCTACTTTTTCTTCTTTTCCAGGTCTGAGTCTTTTTCTCTTCCATCATGGCAAATATCTGTTGAGTGTTTAATATGGACCAGGTTTTGTGCCAGGGGCAGGAGACACAACTTTGAACAAGTCAGCCTGGTCTTTGGGAAGCTTAGTGGGGCAGGCAGGGAAACTGGTTTTGGACAAGCAAAGTCTGGATCCCCTTTCAAAGTGAAAGATTTCAGGGAAAGGAACAGACAGCTCCAGACAAGGTAATTATTCACAGTGTCTTCTTGACCCAATGGCTTGGCCATTCTGAGCCTCAGTTTTCTCATCTGTGTAACACAAGTGGCTCTTGTTCTTACCAGCTTCCCTGAGTGGGTAAGGGGGACAAGCAGGTAGGAAGGAACGCTTTACCAAGTAGATTTCACATGGCTCAAGGCTTCCCTCCCATTCTCAGATCACTTCCCCAGCAGGAGACAAGAGAAGAAGCCACAATCCAGGGCAAAGGCAAACCAATTAATCGCTTCTCGTGTTCTAAAGCCTAGCCAGAAACCCTCCAACAGGTAAGAATTTGCTCCATCACACTTATGAACAAGAGACAGCATGTCACACTCGTGTTTTTAAATCAAGTTCCAATGACCTCAATTTAGTCCAAGCAAGAGCAGAGTCAAGTCTCTTTCAATTGCAGACGACAAAAATGAATCCCACACTGGCTCATTAAAAAGAGGAAAAGCAGAGAGGAGGAAGGAATACCTACTCTGGCCCTGCTGCTACATTCAGGTACTCAGAGGATGCCATCAGAAATCTCCGTCTCCTCCTTCTTGACTTCTTTCCTGGGCAGCTTTTTTTCCACCAGCTGGACCCAGTAGCATGAGACTTCTATCAGCTTGCCACCTCCAGTAAAAACCAGCTTCTCTTTCCCAAGAATCTCCTTGCCCATGTCCCACCACCCAAAAAGAAGAAAACAAACTTCAGGCCAACTGAATTCAATCATATACCTATCTCTGAACCATCCCTACAACCAGTGCACCTGCTCAGACCTGGATAAAACTCCCAGCCAGGAGCTGGGGTGGGGGCATCAGCCACATGGACTTGGGGGAGGGAGGGGGTCCTGCACTAGAAAAGTGGGTGCGAGGTTTCCAAAATCAGGCGCTGTCCACTCCCCTCTCACCCTCCAGCCCTGCCCACAATATTTCCGTAGGCTTGATTGGCATAATCCACTCACTCTTGCTGGCTTCAGGCATTTTTTTTCCTTCCCTTAAGATCTACCTGGTAATTTCTAGGTGATTCTCAGCACATTCACTCTAACCTTTGGAAACATCCTAAAGAGAATTCTATGCAACAACACAAAGACACACGATAGAAAAGAGACTTTGTTTTGAATTAGACTGTCCTATAGTTTGCTTTTCTAAATCTTTGTTTCTAACTTTCAAGGGCTTTTACAGAAGCTAGTTGGCTTGACTCCTTGAAACTGACAGCGCTAATGGCCTGGACCCAGCCTAAACCCAGATGGGGACTTGAACCCACAGTTTTAATTAGAATCACTCATCCAGTGTCTGGACTCACTGAGGTCCAGGTTCTTCAGGCCTCCACGCAGAAGGAAGTCAGGGAGAGGCAAAGTGATAGGCAAGAAGCAGATTTATTAAGATAGGACGCTTGTGAGAGATGCAAGCAGGCAGGCAAGGAGGCTCTGCCTCCCCATTCCCTGAATCCGGTGGGCTACAGTTTTATAACCCAGGGGGAGTGGGGATGGGAAAAAGACCTCCTCTTCCTTTCAGGGAGTCGCAGCTCCTCCTTGGTATCTGGTTAGGTGTGCATTCCAATCAGCAGAAGGGCGGTCCTCAAACTCCTGCCCTTGGTCTGAATCCGGATGCAGGTCTCATCCCATCCCCCACCCAACGACCTGACGCCGTTCTCACTCCTCCACTAGTCCGGTAAGCCTGCCTTGTTCCGATGGCTTTTTTGAGCCGTTATTAACACAGTGATCTCCCGAGGTCCGTCCCCTGAGCCTCCCTCTTCCATCTCCGGCCCCTCACTGGCACTTCCACAACCACCTGTGCCTACACCATCCCTATCCGTTCTGCCCTTGGTCTCGCAAAACCACGAGAGGGCAGCTGTGAATCTTCTGGGCCATGGTACTCCTCAGGACTCATCAAGTGTGTGTTACGAGTCGGACAGAAATATAGGTAATTTTTTAAACTGTTTGATTCGCGACTAGTTGATTTACAGTGTTGTGCCAGTTTCTGCTGTACAGCAAAGGGACCTGGCCATGCATATCTGTACATTCCCTGTCTTACGTTATCCATGTCTGTCCCAAGAGACTGGACACGGTGTCCTGTGCTGTGCAGGAGGACCTCATCAGCATCTTAACTTCTGAACACTAGTATGAAGTGAAACTCAGTGGTTCGTTTTCCTCAAATATCACTTCCATTTTGAAACGTTCCTCCTCCACCCCAACTCACACACCGAGATTTGGATTAAAAATCAGTAAGCTGTTGCTGCAAATGGTCTAGCAGCATTTTCAGCATTATTAGCCAAGGTGGAAAAAAAGCAAAAGCCCACTATCTGATAAAGGGATAAACAAACTGGGGCACATCCATACCACGACATACTAGCCATAAAAAGGAATGAGCTGCCTTCATAACACGGATGACCTCAAAACTTTTATGCTAAGTGGAAGGAAGCAGACACACAAGACTAGATCTTATAGTATCCCACCTATACGACATTATCTAGAACAGGCACATTCGCAGCGACAGAACACAGATGGCGGCTTGTCCGGGGCTGGGGCTCAGCTTGAGGATTAACTGTAAACAGGCACAAGAGATCTCTCAGGGGTATCTCCAGAAATAGCCCAAAACTGGATTGTGGTGGTACTGTCAGTGATATAATTAAAAAATCAATATTGGGTCTTTGTCCCTGGTTCCTGGCCCTCGACTCCTCAAACCCTCCTAATCTCTAGGGTGTTCACAGCGGTCTTTGTACGCCAATGGATGACTCATGCTGGGGCCCTTAGATGGCTCCAGGGAAGGGGCTGGTGACCAAAGAATCACAGCTTGATTAGAGGGTTGGGCTGAGCTTCCGGGAAGAAAGGGGTGCGGGACATCACCAAAGGTTAATGATTTACTCCATCACAACTAGTAATGGAACCTCCACTGGGCTCCTCAATGACAGGGTTCAGGGAGCTGGTGAACACCTCGAGGTGCTGGGAGGGTGACGCACCCAGAGAGGGGGCACAGAAGCTCCGCCCCCTCCCCTCTTGCCCCCTGCTCCCCTGCATGTGGCTGTTCCTGAGTCGTGGCCTTTACAGTAAACCAGGAACAGGAGTTCCCGTTATGATGCAGTGGAAATGAATCCGACTAGGAACCATGACATTGTGGGTTCAATCCCTGGCCTCGCTCAGTGGGTTAAGGATCCAGCATTGCTGTGAGCTGTGGTGTAGGTTGCAGAGGTAGCTCCGATCCCACATTGCTGTGGCTCTGGCATAGGCCGGTAGCTGTAGCTCCGATGTGACCCCTAGCCTGGGAACGTCCATAGGCGATGGGTGTGGCCCTAAAAAGCAAAAACAAACAAACAAACAAACAAAACTACAGGAAACAGGAATAGTAAGCAGTATCTTCCTCAACTCTGTGAGTCCTTCTAGTAAATGTTGAGGGGTTGCGGGCATCCCCAGTGTATAGGCAGGCAGTCAGAAGTTCGGGTGACAACCTGGGACTGGCGACCAGCGTCAAACATGTGACGTGAGGACAGTCTTGTGGGCCCGAGCCCCGGCATCTGTGGGCTTTGCACGAACTCCAGGGAGTTAGCACAGGAATTGAATGGGAGTGTACGACACCCACTGGGAGTCTGGAGCATTGGAGAACTGGACAGTGTGGAGAGAAAAACCCACAGCTTTGGTGTCCTGAGCGTTGGAAGTAAAAACCGCTTATTGCGCAATTCAGCTAAATCACCAAAAGTCATTGACTGCACATTTAAAAATGGGCGCATTTCATGGTATGTAAAGTATATCTAAATAAAGTTGCTTGAAAGGTAAACCTACAGGAGTTCCCACTGTGGTGCAGCAGGTTAAGGATCTGGCCTTGCTACAGCTGTGGTGCAGGTTGCAGCTGCAGCTCAGATTCGATCCCTGGCTTGGGACCTTCCTTATGCTGCAGGTGTGGCCAAAGAAGAAAGAAAGAAATATGGAATATTCCCCAGCTTCCTAGCATGCAGAATGTGTACAATAGACAAGTGAATGAGATGCTATGCGCGCCGTGGCAGACGCAATGTTCCACGAGCAGCTGTACTAACAGGAGTGGACAGCACCCCTAGAAAAGTGCTCCGGGATCTACACTGCTGTTGGTGTCAGGGAGGGACAGACCAGCCCCACTTACACCCATCTCCAGGAACTCCTTCGGTCGGGAAGTTTGGCTTTGGGCAGGTCTTTGGGCGCCTGACAGGCAGGAGAAGCTGCAGATTCCAAATGACAAAGGGACCATGTGTCTCCGATGTAGCATCTTGGCTCTTAAAGGACTCGTCTGATGCGCGGGTTCGCTCCCTCCCGGGGTCTGTCCCCTGCACAGCGTGTACAGGGTGTGGAAGAGGAAGGCGCTGGGCTCTCAGAGCACCTTCTGAAATGGATCAAAACACTGAAGGCAGACTTCTCTGGCTTAATGGCTAATGGCTCATGTGACAATCTTCCCTGAGTAGGACAGCCTGACCTTTTGTTTGGGTGGAGAATGTGTAATTACCTGAATTTGTTCCCCCAGGCAGCAATAGCCATGTCTTGTCCCATTTAATTTCATTAATTAATTTTTTTCAGTGAACTGAATAATGTAATCATTAGCCAGTCAGAGAAATGTAAAACGTCCGACAGACTTTGGTCTTTTTCTTCTCAAAAGTTTCGATTCATCTGTTAAAGAGGTGTATTCATCTTATCAAAATCGCTCTTGGATATTAGGCAAGCATTTTACACTTAGAGCTTTGGTAATTTTCTTTTTTTAAACGAATGCTAGTTTTTCCTTTTAAAAATCATTTAAGCTTTCAAATATTTTAACACTTTTTTATGAATTGAATGATATACTTTTTTTCTTTTCTTTTCTTTTTTTTTTTTTTTTTTTGGCTGCACCTGTGCCACATGGAAATTCCCGGGCTAGGGATCAAATGTGAGGCACAGCTTTGGCAACAGTCTTCAGATCCTTAACCCATTGCACCCGGCCAGGAATTGAACCCTCGCCACCACGGAGACAACGCCAGATCCTTAAGTCCCTGCACCACAGTGGGAACTCCTCAGCCCCATCTTAATGACACACGTTACTGCGTATAACACAAGCTTTTCGCCAAGGATGACGTCTGCTTCCTGGACCGGTCTTCATCAGCAGTTAGTCCTGAGAACCTGTGTCATTAAGAGCTTGGCCCCTCACTGGTGGCCTGTCTTTGGTATGGTTGCTAACCCACTCTGTGACTCAGTTTCCTCATCCGTAAAAGGGAGACCATAGACAGCTTCTCGGAGATCCTGTTGTGACACAGCAGAAATGAATCTGACTAGCATCCATGAGGACGCAGGTGCGATCCCTGGCCTCGCTTAGTGGGTTGAGGATCTGGCATTGCCATGAGCTGTGGCGTAATTTGAAGACATGGCTCGGATCTGGCGTGGCTGTGGTATAGGTCGGCAGCTGTAGCTCTGATTCGAACCCTAGTCTGGGAACCTCCATATGCCACTGGCATGGCCCTAAAAAAACAAAAAAACAAAAAACAAAAACAGCTTCTCCATCTAAGGATGTAAAGGGAATTAAATAAACATTAACTTAAATAATTAGTACATTTAAAGCACTTGGAGTGGTATCAGGCACACAGTAAGCTGTCAGTGAATTTTCTTGCAGGAGAGGGGGCGCTGTACCTGAACAAGGCCAGGGATCAAACCCAAGTCCTCATGGATACTAGTCGGGCTCATTAACTGCTGAGCACAATGGGAACTCCCATATCAGTGAATATTAATTCTCTTTCTTGCTGTGACCATTGCTGTGTGCTGTGGTCCCTGACGCCCCAGCCTGGCATGGTGTGGTCCATGGGGAGTGGTGGTCTGGGCAGCTTTGGGGTGGGGTATAGTGTTTGGGGGCTGGGCATCCACACAGCAGTTGTCGCTGGTCTTAAAGAACTCAAGATCCACTTGCAGGCTTGCATGGGAGGCATTCTTGGGGGTCTGGGGGCTTTGGTCCCTTAGCAAATCCTCATTTTTATGCTTTTTCCTCTGAAAACCTTTCATAAAAGTCTTCATTTCGTAGACGTAGGATTCCTCTCCTGGCGTTTATCTGCAAACAACACAGGCCCCTTTCAGTGTAAAAGAAGCCCGAATTCTAACTCAGACAAGATGGTTCTTTAAGACATAAGTCCATCATCTTCTCGATCTGCTGGCTTTCTGAATAAAGTCACTCTTCTTTGCCCCCACAACTCATCTCTCGATTCACTGGCCTGTCGTTCTGTGCGCAGTCTGATCTTGGACTCCTGTCTCAGCCACATGGCTTGGTAACATACCTCAGCAAATCCCCAGGATTCTGCGTGACAGTTGTTATTTCCCACCCTTGGTAAGTGAGAAACCTGAGGCGCTGAGAGCTTAGGTTAGTTTCCCAGGAGTCAGGATTTGAATCCAGACCCATGGGCATCCTAAGCCAATGGTCTTCCCCCCACCCCAGCAAGTTATGGGGTAAATTCCACTGTGAGTGACAGCGTGAGAGCAAATACAATTGTGAATGACTTCATAGTTTTAAGGCACAAATGGCTCCACTCGGATGCTGCACCACAAGGACATCAACACGCTGTCTTTATAACCGCTTGTAAAAACATCTGTTAGGTGCCACATTCATGGCAACAGACCCCACAAGAAGCAAGTTAAATGAGTCATTCGGTAACCCCCAGGATGTCCCTTAACATTTAAAATGAAATGGACAAAGTGCTTTTATGTGCTATAAAAGAAAATGGCAGCACAGTAGGTGCATAAAAGGCCACATTTCAAAAAGCATTTCTATTTATAATTAGTGGCACCTGTGCTTTAATGGAAGCTGAAAATCCTATAGCTTATCACATCGAGTTCCTTTCAAGAGAGGTGGCAAAAAATCAAATCTCCCTTGAAAACCAAAGACCTTTTCAAACCATCTGAGTTTCCCAGTAGAACCCAAGGTTTCCTGAAGTCTGAGAGGCAGTTTTGGACTGTGAACAGCTCCCTTTTCCTTCTTAATTAAAACCCACATTTTGGTTGAAAGGCGTTGAAAGGTCTCCTACGGGCAGCCTGCAGACTCCACCAGGTGCTGGTGATCGAGGGGTCCTGGATGTTTTAGCTTTTATACACACAACTCTTAATTCCTTCATCACACAAACGATTCTTTGAGGGCCTACCCACCCCAGTTACGATGCTGGATGCTCAGAGTCGGTCATGAATCTCACACAAGCAAAGAAAGAAACAAGATACTGTGACAAGAGTTAGGGCAGAAACAAAGTGTTGAAATTGTGGCAAGGGAATGGGGTGAGGGCAGTGGTGTTTAATAACCAGCTCTCTTGGGGGCAGCAGGGGTGGGGAGATGCCCTGATTTAGAGCGTATGCCCATTTCTTTTGTGTCAATACTCCCACCATAGCTAATTTCAAGCTAACAACATGACATCATAAAACAATGGACTTCAGAAGAGATGGGCAGCATTAGAAAAATCATCCTGTGGCCTTGGCACCACACCTAACCTCAAGAGCACAGACAATACTAAAATACAGTAAAATAACTAGGAAGCCGCACGTCTCAAGTGTTTGTCTTTGTTTTAACACAATTCAAGCACAAGATTATATAATGTGATATTTAATGCTGGTTATATTGGACACACAGCTTGCAACATTCTTGAAAAGTGAACAAGTGCTCCGCTTGTCCAGTATGAACACGTTCCAATCCACCGCTTTCATAAAGGGGGATCAGGTACAGCCTTTCTGAGCAAGTGACTTCTAAGATAAGACCCGAGAGATGGGAAGGAGCCAGTCATGCAAGGATCCTTATGTGGAAAAGACCTTGACATGGAAGGGAGAGGGGGCCAATGGGGCTGGAACATGGGAAGAATGCCGGCGCAAGGTGGGGGGTGGCCCTGGAGGGGGCTGAGAGGTGCAAAGCTATGTAGATGATGGAAAGGACTTGGTGACATTCCAAGGACAATGATAAGCCATTGGAGGGTCTTACTGAAAACCTCCAGGAGAATGCATTGTAGAAGAAACAAGAAAGGGAGGCCACTAGGATGGCCACAGGAGTGGCCCAGGTGAGAGAGGGGGTGAGAATTCCTAATGCTTGTGCAGAAGGTATGCTTCTGCAAAAGGCGAGTTTGAAAAGAGCCATTTACGTTTTTCTTGGCTGAGCCTCCAAAAATTAATTACAAAGAGAAAGATGTTACTCCCATTTATGTTTTTTTATGGCCACTCCTATGGCATATGGAAGTTCCCAGGCCAGGGACTGAATCCAAGCTGCTGCAGCTGCAACCTATGCTGCAGCTATGGCAACACTGGATCCTTTAATCCACTGTGCTGATCCAGGATGGAACCCACACCTACAACATGACTGGAGCCACCGCAGTTGGAGTCTTTTTTTTTTTTTTTGTCTTTTTAGGGCCACACCCAAGGTATATGGAGGTTCCCAGGCTAAGAGTTGAATTGGAGTTGTAGTTGCTGGCCTACACCACAGCCACAGCACCTCGGGGTCTGAGCTGTGTCTGCAACCTACACCACAGCTCATGGAAACACTGGATCCTTAACCCACTGAGCAAGGCCAAGGATCAAACCTGAGCCCCATGGATACTAGTCAGGCTCGTTAACTGCTGAGCCACAACAGGAACTCCTGAAGTTGGATTCTTAACCCACTGCCCTACACTGGGAACTCTGTTACTCTCATTTTAAAGAGAAGGTGACGGAGCCTGAGAAACATCTAAGGGACTTGAGCAAGGTTATAGGGCATGTCACTGGCCAAGACAGGGCTTGAATCAGTGAACTCCGGTGACCACATACCCCAGTTTCTCTGGGATCATTTCAGTCTTGTGCCCTGTATCAGAGTAAGTATCAAGAGCACCCTCCTTCCCTCTGCAAAAGGTCACAGTTTGAGGTAGAAATACAGAATGAGGGGAGGCAAGGAACAACTACGTGGGATGAACTGGAATTGGAGATACTGATAGAAAGTCACAATTTCTAGCGTGCGTGTGTCGGCTGCGACAGCCCTGGAGCAACGAACACCCGTCCAGCCCAAATCTTGGTCTCTAAAACCACCCCCCAGAGGGAGGTGGCCAAGATGGTGCAGGCGGAAGACCGAACATACCTCAGAGAAGACAAACCAAAATGACAGCTACTTACAGAGCTATTATCCATGGAACCACCCGAAGACTAACAGAAAAAAAACAAAAAACAAAAAACCAACCACTGAAGATCCAAAGAAGGAACCACGACAAGCTGGGCGGAGACACTACATAGTCAGGGCCCCACCCCCAGGTTGGCGACCCACCAGTGAGAGGAACCTCACAACAGCAGGGGTTCTCCCCAGGAAGGAAAGGAGGGGGGACCCACTTTGGGCTCCTGAGCTGGGGAGTCCTGCTGTGGGAAGAAGGGCACCAGAACGTCTGGCTCGGAAAACCAGCAGGGCTTAGGTTCAGGAGAACCTGAAGGATTCCAGAAACAGAAGCTCCTCTCTTAAAACCCCACAAGCTCCAGGAGTTCCCGTTGTGGCTCAGTGGAAATGAACCTGGCCTGGATCGGTGGGTCGGGGACCTGGCGTCGCTGAGAGCTGTGGTGTAGGTCACAGACTGGCTCAGGTTCTGTGTTGCTGTGGCTGTGGTGTACGCCAGCAGCTGTAGCTCTGATTCCACCCCTAGCCTGGGAACTTCCATATGCTGCGGGTGTGGCCCTAAAAAAAAAAAGTCAAACTCATAGAAACAGAGAGTAGAAGAGTGTTTGCCGGGGGCGGGGGGGAGGGGGAGTGGAGAGATTATGGTCACAAGGTACCAAGTTTCTGTTATATAGGGTAAGTTCTGGAGATCGAAGGTACAGCATGGTGCCTACAGCTAATAGTATGTATTGTATACTTAACTTTTGCTAGAGCGTAGATCTTATATTAAGTGCTCTTCTCATAGGCACAATAATTAATGGGTAAGGGGTGCGAGGGAGCTTTGGGACGTGATGGAAAAGTCGGAGACCGTGTTGGTGGTGACACTTACCCCCAAACTCACAGAGTTGTACACGTGCGTAGATGTTCTCATATGTCAATCATACCTCAGTAAGGCAGTTAAAGAAATAAAACTCTCACTTGTCGATAGGTTTTAGAGTTGCTGTGCTCTGATGCCAAGTGTTCATTAAGACAAGGCACCATCCCAACGACCCCTAATAAATAGGCCTATAGGCTAAGTAGTGATGACAACCTGCTTCGTGAGATTCATGCTGGGAAGTGTGATTTATGACCACCTGATCCTGCCTTTCGCTGCTGGTCGGGCTGAGGCCCTGGCACTAGGAGGCTAGAGGGAGGATTCCAGAGTGGCCCTCGCCAGTGTGGTGTCATTGCAGGAGAGCTAGTGTCAGGAATGGCCCAGTGTCTCTGTCCCCAGGGTCGGTGAAAGCTCCCCCTGCCTCTCTGGGAGACTCTCCAAGGTCACCGAGTTGGTCTGACCCAAGCTCTTTTTAAACCACTGCCTCTGCACTGGGACTTGGAACTTGTGAAGGTGTTTGTTCGTTTGTTTTTAGGGCCGCTCTGGTGGCATATGGAGGTTCCCAGGCTAGGGGTCCAATCAGAGCTGTATCCTCTGGCCACAGCCACAGCCACGCCAGATCTGAGCCGCGTCTGTGACCTACACCACAGCTCACGGCAATGCAGGTCCCCAACCCCCCAAGCAAGACCAGGGATCAAACCTGCATCCTCATGGATGCTAGTCATATTTGTTTCCACTGCACCACAAGGAGAACTCCTGAATTTAACTACTTTAGATTCCACATAGAAATAAGATCATATAGTTTATGTGTCTTTCTGTGTCTGGCTTATTCCACTTAGCATAATGTCCTCGAGGACAATTCATGCAGTTGCAAAGGGTTGGATTGTCTTCTTTTTAAGGCTAAATAATATTCCATTTTCAAATATTCTCTATAGTAAATATAATACCTATTAAACATATTACAGTAAGAATATTTTGTACACTATATAAATGTGTATATTATTCATATAATTATATATGTATGTCTATATCACACCTTTATTTTCTCTATCCATTCATCTGTGGATAGACACTGAGGTTGCTTCCATGTCTCGGCTAGTATGAATAACGCTGCAAACAAACACGGGAGTACAGCTCCCTCTTTGAGAGGCTGATTCCAATTCCTTTGGATAAATATCTAGACGTGGGATGGCTGGATCATATGATAGCTCTATTTATCATTTTTTTGAGGAAACCATACTGGTTTCCACAGGATCTGTACCAGTTACATTCCCACCAACGGTACACAGGTTCCCTTTTCTCCCCGGCCTTGCCAACCCCTGTTAATTCGTTGTCTTTTTGATGAAAGCCATTCTTTGTTGTGAAGGAAGGACATTGGAGGCAAAGCTCTGGGGAATATTCAGCAGTGTGCCTTTCTCGGGAGGTGGTCATTTTGGGAAAAATCTAGCCCCACCCGTCAGTCAGCACTGAGAAGCCCCAGGGCAAACAACAATCCAGGTGGGATCACAGCCCCGCCCCTCAGTAAACAGGCTTCCCCAAATACCCCCCAGGCACACAGCCACCTCTAATCCCATCCACAGACAAAGCCCCACCCACCAGAGGGATTAGAATCGGCTCCACCTACCCGGGGGCAGGCATCAGCCCCTCCCATCAGGAAGCCTACAGCAAGCTCCCCATACAGACTTCAGCCACAAGGGGGGCAGACAGCAGAAGTAAGAGAGGCGACAACCCTATCATCTGTCAAAAGGTCACCGCACCAAAAACCTATAAAAATGAAAAGACAGAGAACTATAACTCAGACGAGGGAGAAAGGAAAAACCCCAGAAAATCGGCTAAGCGATGAGGAGATTCTCAGCCTCCAGGAAAAAGACTTTAGACTGTTGATGCTGAAGATGATGTTAAGACATTGGAAATAAACTGGAGGCAAAGATGGATAACTTACAGGAAACACTGAGCAAAGAGATACAAGATATCAAACTTAAACACGAAGAGATGCAAAATACAATAACTGAAATAAAAAATTCACTAGAAGCTGCTAACAGCAGAATAGAGGAGGCAGATGAAAGCCATTCTGACAGGTGTGAAGAGACATCTCACTGTGGTTTTGATTTTGCCGTTTCTCATAACAGACGACTCACTGCAGACTTTTAAAATGGGGTGGATCTGTTTGTTGACATGCAAAGGGCAACAGTTTGGCTAGTTGTCAGGGACATGGACTTTGAAATCAGACAAACCTGGGCCCAAATCCCAGCCAGGTCCCTGGTAGACTGTGTGTCTCAGGTAGGTTAAGCCCAGATGCCTTTATCTGAAAAATGGTGATGAAGGTATCATACAACCACAGGGCCATTTGATGACAGCACCTTTTTTTTTTTTTTTTTTTGTCTTTTTTATTTTGGGGCCACACCTGCAGCATATGGAGGTTCCCAGGATAGGGATCTAATCGGAGCTGTAGCCGCCATCCTACACCACAGCTCACAGCAACGCCAGATCCTTAACCCACTGAGCAGAGAGGCCAGGGATCGCAGCCACAACCTCATGGTTCCTGGTTGGATTTGTTTCCACTGCGCCACAAAGGGAACTCGATACCACTTTTTTTAAAGTGTAAATATATAGGAGAAAAAAAGCTGGGAATGTAACTGTTACAAATACTTGCGTGTTTTCCATACGACTATAGATCATTGGAGGAAAAGCAATTGTAAAAGGTAAGAAAACATGCACTTTTTGCTCTTACATCTGGGGAATATTTGAATATGCTGGAAAGCATGTATATGTTCCTGCAAAATTGAAGAGGAAATACAAAAAAATGCCACTGGTGTCTGTCACCGGGGCTTCCAGTGACGAAGGGCTTTGCAGCAAATGATGGCCTTGACCGTCCTGCCTCCCTTAACTGAATTCTCTGAAAGGCCTCAACATCACTCAGGCATTTTTCTCCCTGAAAGGCTCAGCGTTAACAAAATTCTAAGTAGAAGCATGACCATGAGTCACCATTACAGGAAGGTTTTTATACGTATTATGGAAAACCTACCTAAGGCAACTTGGGCCCAAACTGGCACAAGCAGGAGTGAGTCACCCAAAACGATTATCGGAGGAGGAGGAAAAGAACAGAAACCCTCACAGGTCATTTTGCTTAATATCGTCCCACACTGCCTCTAGGCAGAAGGTGTGGGTAACTTTTCACTTTCTGAGTCAATAAGCTTTCCTGTGTCACCACGGTCGTGGTCATTTCCAACAGCCAGGTGCTAAGATCCTTCTTGATTGTGACACACTGAGGCTGCCCTTTTGAAGAACAGCTTTCCCTGCATCCAAGGATATACATATTAAAACACACACACACACATCCAGCGCAATTTGGGCGGGATGATGAAAAAGCCAGTGGATGACTTTCTGGAAGCATCTGCCAAGGGAGGCATGTTTATATCACTGCCCATCCATCTAATGCCTCAGGATTTTCCATAAAGTCACATCACATGAAACCTCGCCTTTAGTTTCTCTTCCTTCCTCAAACCTTTAACCAGACTCAGCCACTTTTCTCCTGCCATTGTCTACACTAGCTGCCTCGGAAAAACCCCATCCAACTTCAACACGATGTACAAAATCAAGCAGAAGAAAATCCACATCTCCCCTGGAGCGCCGTCTTCCTATGGCATATGCTGTCGTGTCTGCTATTGTACACAAAACCTGCCTTTCCCAAATTTCAGTTCTTTTTGTATCATCCTCATGGTTAATTACGAGGTCAAGGTATAGCTGGTCCTAAAATGGACTTAACATTTTTAAGAGGATAGCTTCTTAAAGTTAAACAATTTTTTTCATGGAAAATGGATGTCTTCTCCCCACATGGCAAAAACAGTACCATTTGCTGTATTCATCAGGGTAGGCTGGGTTTTGTGGCAGAAACAAGCAGCGTCCAATTCCCAGTGTGGTTACACGTTAGAAATTCATTTCAGGAGTTCTCGCGCAGTGGTTAACGAATTCGAGATTGCGGAACTATGAGGTCGCGGGCTCGATCCCTGCCCTTGCTCAGTGGGTTAAGGATCCAGTGTTGCCATGAGCTGTGGTGTAGGTTGCAGACAAGGCTCAGATCCCATGTTGCTGTGGCTCTGGCATAGGCAGGTGGCTACAGCTCTGATTCGACCCCTAGCCTGGGAACCTCCATATACCACGGGAAGCGGCCCTAGAAAAGGCAAAAAGACCCCCCCCCCAAAAAAAAAAACTGTAAATAAATAAATAAATAAATTCATTTCATGATGGACCAAAGTCCAGCGCAGTCCAGACAAGTCCCCTCCAGGGCAGCAGCGGCCCACACAAGGGTCCCAGAACTCCAGGCTGCACCCTCTACCCCA
The DNA here is from genome assembly GCF_054392235.1 of Sus scrofa. Lineage (NCBI taxonomy): Eukaryota > Metazoa > Chordata > Mammalia > Artiodactyla > Suidae > Sus > Sus scrofa. The sequence goes on from NC_139399.1 coordinate 64,627,300, forward strand.
GCAGAGGGCTCTACAGTCACAAACTGGGGAGCTGAGCACCAGCAACCCGACGCCCCAGGAGCTGTCCGTGTATTTTGGAGATTAATCCCCTGCTCGTTGCTACCTTTGCACATAGCTTCTCCCCTTCTACAGGCTGTCCCTCCGTCTCTTTTAATACTGCTCCCATCAAACATTCCTTCTCGCCTCAAACTCCTGAAGCCGTGAAACCTAATGGCTGCAGGAGGGTGTGTAAAGGAATTAAATCAGCAGAGTGTAAGACAAAAGGGAGCGGCGAGAGCGCGGCAAACTGCAGACCTCCCGGTCCATCTAAAGAAGAGGGCTGCCACTCAGCACCTGGCAAGAGTTGTCCCGTGGGAATTTTAGGACCAGAGCTGCCAGATAACCTCTTTTTCCTGGGGAATCTAGAAATCCAGATGTTTAGGTCAAATTGCCCAATTGTTAAGAAAAATTTTTTGGCCATGCCCATAGCTTGCAGAAATTCCCCGGCCAGGGATCGAACCCACATCACAGCAGTGACAACGCCAGATCCTTAACCACAAGGTCACCAGGGAACTCCAAAATTGCCCAATTTTTAAAATACGATCCAGGTCAACTAAAAATGCCTTCCAAGGAGCTCCTGTTGTGGTGCAGCAGAAATGGATCCAACTAGGATCCATGAGGATGTAGGTTCAATCCCTGGCCTTGCTCAGTGGGTTGAGGATCCAGTGTTGCCTTGAGCTGGGGTGTAAGTCACAGAGGTAGCTCTGATCCTGTGTTGCTGTGACTGTGGCGTAGGCTGGCAGCTGCAGCTCCAATTCAACCCTTAGCCTGGGAACTTCCATATTCCTCAAGTGTGGCCCTAAAAAGCAAAAAAATAAAAATAAAAATGCTGGGTTCCCATCGTGGCACAATGGAAACAAATCTGACTAGGAACCATGAAGTTGCAGGTTCGATCCCTGGCCTCCCTCAGTGGGTTAAGGATCTGGCATTACTGTGAGCTGTGGTGTAGGCAGGCAGATCCAGCTCCAATTAGACCCCCATCCTGGGAACCTCCATATGCCTTGGGTGCGGTCCTAAAATGACAAAAAAGACAAAAATAAATAAATAAATAAAATAAAAATGCCTTTCAGGCCACAGTGGACCCTATGAGAGCCAGTTATACCTGGTGGCAAGATGGCAGCAGCCTGCAGACAACTGGCTTCCAGGTTCAGATGTGAATGAGTCTCTCTCCCAGGATTCCCATCCTGCAGCTCCTTGCATTTGCTTAGCTCTGATTGGGTCGTCGGACTGCCATCCCTGAACCAATCACTAAGCTCCAGAGATTCTGATAGGAGGACTGACCTCCCTCTAGGTCTTGGGTTCATCTTTGAGTCACGAGCCACCCAGCCTGTGGTGGCAGAGTGGAGGGAGGACGGCCCCAAGAAAACTGAACAATGAGGAGACCGATGCTGGGAAGGGAAGGATGCTCGTAAGACACCTTTGCACAGTTGCTTCAGAGGAGCTAACGGTTCTGAAGCCAGTGCAGAAAGACAACCCCCAATTACTGACATCTCTAGCATAATAATTCAGATAGGGCCAGAGAGGTAATTTGCAGGGCCCAGTGCAAAATGAACACGTGAGCTGCCCTTTTCAAAGAGTAGGGGCCAAAGGCAGTTAAAGGGACTAAAATATAAAGTTTTTTTCCTTTTCTCCAGGCTCTCTCAACAACTTCTCATGGTGTCTTTTATTTGCTACATGATATCCTAAGTAAGGAAAAATTACAATTTTAAATTATGAGCATGAATTTTCCTGTTTATGTTATGCAATGCCAGTTTAAATGCGAATGAAAGGGCATTTAATGCTTCTGCAGAATTCCCCAAATCACACAAGTTGTATTTTGTAGCTCATATGTACACACGCAATTCATTCTTACCAGAATAGCAGAAACACTGTGCAAAACTAGCTTGGCTGTTTTTATTTCACTTGGGGGGGGGGGGATTGCTTTTTTTGTTGTTTTTTGTCTTTTCAGGGCCACACTCGCAGCATATGGAGGTTCCCAGGACAGGGGTCTAATCGGAGCTGTAGCTACCAGCCTGCACCATAGCCATAGCGCCAGACCTAAGCCACGTCTGTGACCTACACCACAGCTCACGGCAAAGGTAGATCCTTAACCCACTGAGCGAGGCCAGGGTTCGAACCTGCATCCTCATGGATATTAGTCAGGTTCATTAACTGCTGAGTCACGACAGAAACTCCTCATTTCACTTTTTGATACATCCACCTTCTCAAAACACTGTCTACCGGCAGCTACCGATAAGTAAGGAAGACAGAAAGGAAAGGACCTCTGGGGCGCCTCCACCCTCTCCTTCCTTCTGTAGCATCATTGTCATCATAAATGGTCTGCTCGTTCAGGAAAGTTTAAAAAGGATGAAACAGGGTCCCTTGGTCATTTGTGTTTCTTAGAACAACACTGCCTTCCCTCTGCCTTCGAAGCAAGTTCTGACTTGAATAGAAACGTTGGCCGCTCAAGGCTGTCAGTGTCCCTGCTTACTCAGATGTAAGATGCTTATCTTGTAGTCTGAGTCACACTGAATCCCCATGCACGGCAGGTCCACTGGATTTCACAGGCATCGTGGAAGCTGTGTGCACATGAAGCAGACAGAAACTGCAACTGAGACACACACAACATGTGTCCTCTACTCATACGTGTGTCATTGTCCCATCAGCCATCAGTTGCAAAGCAAAAGCTCAAAGACAGAATTATGAAAGAGTTCCAAGATGGTGACAGCAGGGCACTAAATTGAATCCAGATCCCCTCTGAACAAGGGACCTAAGCAGCTGCCATGAAGCTGGCCCCGACGTCAGGAGACACAGCATCCTTTACGCTGACATGGACGTTCTCTGTGTTATTCTGGATAGTTCAAACCCATCATCACCACCCAGAACAACAGACTCCAAAAAAAGGAGCAGTTTAAAACAGGTTGGCAAATAGACAGGAAAATAAAAGCTCTGTGGAAGCTGATGCTAAACCCAATAGCACTGCGTCTCTGGCTAATTATATGTTGTTCTGCTCCCCAGTGCTTCTTTTCTATCCACCATCATCGAGTTGGTACAGACTGAGCTGTGTCACCTGTTTGTTTTCTCAGGAATAAAAGTCCAGAAATAAATCAAGCCACCTTGTGTACCTTTGCTAAAGACGTTTGCTAAAGAAGCCTTGGTCCGTGAATCAAGGCCCTGGGAATCTATCACTGACCGGCTGTCCACAAAGAAATGACTCATGTTGAGTGCATTTGGAACAAACTGTCTCTTCTTCATAAAACACCTACGTAGCCCTTGCGCAATGCCAGTGACTCTTCTAAACATTTTGTAAATTCTCTGATGAATCCTCAGGAGAACTCTAAAAGGTAAGAAACTATTATTATGCCCACTGTATAGATGGGCAAACTGAGGGCCAGAGAGATTCATTAACACAGCTAGTAGGCAGTTGTTTGAAAGCTTATTGCGATGGTCAAAAAGTCCAAGTTCTAAGAGATTCATTTGGTCCTGTTTTTCTCACTGGGCATAACAAAACCCCACCAAAGAAAGTAAACCTTTACTCAGCTTGTCTGAAGCTAATGACGTGTCCCTCCAGCCAGCAGATTCCCAGCCCTGACTACACACTGTAATAACCTAGGCAGCTTTTAAATATCTGGATGCCCTGGCTTTGCCCCAGACATCACCTCTGGGGACAGGACCCCAAGGCATCAGTATTCTGTAAGTGACCCTCATGGTTCAAGGTATCCTCAAGGTTGAGAGCTAGAGGAGCCTGGCCCGCTCTCCTTGGTCAGTGGTGAATGACCGGCTACCAGTGAGCATGAAGAAGAGCCACCATTTGGAAATGAGTTCTATTTTAATATTACCTGTCTACCTCTTCCTCTTTTTTTTTTTTTTTTAAGAAACTTCTTATTGGGAGTTCCCCTGTAGCACAGCAGGTTAAGGATCTGGCATTGCCACTACAGTGGCTTCGGTCGCTGCTGTGGCACAAGTTTCGTCCCTGGCCCAGCAACTTCCACATGCTGCAGGCATAGTCAAAAGGAAAAAAAAAAAAAGAAATTGTTTATTGCACCAGAAATAGTTCTGACCCTAACATTGAGGTCCACATACCATCAGTCTCAATGTTTAAGTTAAAAATTAAGGTAACAAATTGTTAAATAAAATATGTTCCATCCTTCTACCTTGACAAATGGACCCACCCAACAAGAAAATGGAAAAACAAAACAGATGTAAAGCAACAGTTCATCCAAACAATTGTGGACAGGACAAATTTGAAAGAAATTTCATTTGCTACCAAAGATCATATTTTTTTTGGGGGGGGGTTCTTTTTAGGGCCATATCTGAGGCATATGGAAGTTCCCAGGTTAGGGGTCCAATAGGAGCTGCAGCTGCCAGTCTATACCACAGCTACAGTAACTTGGAATCCAAGCCCCGGTCTGCAAGCTACACTACAGCTCATGGCAACGTCAGATCCTTAACCCACTGAGCAAGGCCAGGGATAGAACCCGAGTCTTCATGAGTACTAGTTGGGTTCGTTACGGCTGAGCCATGACGGGAGCTCCCAAAGGTGTGATTTGCACAGCAGAAAGCATGGGATTAGGCAGGTGCATTGCAAAGCATTTCTCCCTCCCTTGCTGGGCTGCCGTCTGGCTCCCTCAGCTAATCATACCTACAACCCCATCGACGCCATTTCTTGTCCACTTTTCAGGAAGGAAGGTCTTTCATCCCCCACCAAGGCTCATCTGCCATCCCACCCACTCCCACCCCCGGGTATCTATAAAGGGCACCCAACATAAGGTTTCTCCTAATGTCCTTCTGCCAACCCTAGAAACTTCTGCCCATAAGGTGCCCCAGCTCCCAATGCTCACTGACAAATTCCCTGGCCCTGGCCCTGCCCCCTCTTCCAAATTTTCTAGACTCAATCTCGCACCCTGAAGGGCCCTGACCACCTCTCAAGCTGATGGACACCCATCCATGGTACCCAGAGAAGGGAGACCCAGGGGAGAGACGTATGCAGACCCTGGTAGGAAGCCTGGGGAGTTAATAGCAGGGAATTCTGGGGATTCTCTGGTACCAAGGGTGCTGGTACCCAAGGATGGTGCAGAAGAGAGGGCATGGGCTTGAGTGGGCTGCCCCTTTGTCTCCATGGACTCCTTGCCCAGTGCAGCCCAGAGCCCCCTGCCTTGGGCTGGAAGGATGTTTCTGGGGCCACTCTGGCCAGGTTCTAAGGAGTATGCTAACCTGAAACCACATCTTTCATTGTCTCTGTGGGAGCCTAAGGTTGTAAATTCTATTCATTTCCCCACTTTGCACATGAGCAACAGAGGCTGATAAGAGGGAAGAACTCCTAAGAGTCTGCAACCATCTCGGGCCAGGATTTGAATTGAACTCTAACTCCAAAGCCCATGGCTTTTTTTTTTTTTTTTTTTTTTTTTTTGCTTTTTTAGGGCTGCACCCGAGTCACATGGAGGTTCCCAGGCAAGGGGTCTAATCGAAGCTACAGCTGCCAGCCTATGCCAGAGCCACAGCAACGCCAGATCTGAGCCTTATCTGTGACCTACACCACAGCTCATGGCAACACCAGATCTTTAACCTGCTGAGCAAGGCCAGGGATCAAACCCACAACCTCATGGTTCGTCGTCAGATTCGTTTCTGTTGTGCCATGATGGGAACTCCATTTTTTTTTAATTCTTTCCCATTATGGTTTATGACAAGATGTTGAATAGCGTTCCCTGTGCCATACAGTAGGACCTTACTGTTTATCTATTTCACATGCAGTAGTTTGTATCTGCTCATCTCAAACTCCTAATTTATCCCTCCCCCACCCCTTCCCATTTGGTGACCACAAATTTGTTTTCTATGTCTCTGAGTTTGTTTCTGTTTTGTAAATAAGTTCATTTGTCTTCTTCTTCTTTTTTTTTTTTTTTCTTTTTCTTTTTAGGGCCACACCCATGGCATATGGAAGTTCCCAGGCTGAGGGTCAAATCGGAGCTGCAGCTGCACCACAGCCACAGCAATGCCAGATCTGAGCTGTGTCTGCGAACTACACCACAGCTCATGGCCACACCAGATCCCCAACCCACTGAGCAAGGCCAGAGATCAAACCCACAACCTCATGGATACTAGCTGGATTCGTTTCCACTGAGCCACAACAGGAACTTCTTGTGTCATATTTTAGATTCCACATATAAGTGATATCATATGGTATTTGTCTTTCTCTGGTTTATTTCATTTACTAGATAATCTCTAGGTCCATCCATGTTGTTGCAAATGACATTATTTCATTCTTTTCATGGCTGAGTGTCACCACAGCTTCGTTAGCATCTCATCTGTCAAGGCACATTTAAGTTACCTCCATGTCTTAGCTATTGTAAATAGGGCTACTATGAACATTGGGGTGCATGTACATTTTGAATTAGGGTTTTCTCTGGATAAATGCCTGGGCATGGGATTGTTAAATCATATGCAAATCCCATGTTTTTAACCTATTCCTTACATTGGCCCCCTCTTCCCATGGTCCAAATTGTACCCCATTTACCTGAGTCTCTGCAAAGCCCAGCTGCCTCGACAAATGCCCTAAGCCGTCCACTGACCATGATCTACCCAGCCGTGACCCCACGTGCCCTCTAACAGGGATCAAACTAGCATCTGAGCACCTCAAAAACTCCAGGGTCAGCCTTAGAGGAGAATTTCAAAGGAATCCATCTCCAAGCTCTCAAATCCGAGTGGGCTCTTTCTACACCCAATCAGCACATATTCCTGGCACCCACCCAGCCGAGCTCTGAGCAGCCCGCCTCCCCCACCCTCCTCTTTCTTAACCCCCTGCCCCCCCCACTCTACCAAAGAGAAGCCCAACTCTCCCCACCCTGAATTTCAGCCTCCTCAAATCCAGACAGTAAGGGGCGCACACAAAAGGATCATTCTAGACACTGGAACAAGTGTTTTGAAAACAAATGGCTCAAAAGTTTGGAGATAAAGCCTTCCATGAGTCCAGGAGCTTCCAATTCTCTGCTTTCAATAATGTTACAGCAGGACTTAATTGAGTCGTCAGCTCGTAGATCATTAAAAATAAATTTTCTGACAAGCCACCATGCAACTTTAGGCGCATAACTCAGAAGGAGTTTAAATAATTGAGTGGCATTGCTGTAACGAAACTCTTTCATTCCCATCCATTTATTCACATGTGAACAAAGTTTCTCAGAGCTCACATCTATAAAAAATGAAAAATAAGAACAGAATTAATGCTGAACTCTGTATCATTATGGTAATAATTACCTTCTGAACAGCCTTTTTAAAAAGCCCTATCCATCTTAGTAAGAGAGATAGTCCAATTAAATGTTGCTTTTATGCACAATAATGATTTCACATATTTTAAAAGGAATCTGTGTTATGTGAATCAATTATATTAATGCCAATTAAACTGCAAATTCAAGCAAGACGAATTTGGAGGGGTGTGTTTAGGGCTACACCTGAGGCATATGGAGGTTCCCAGGCTAGGAGTTGACTCAGAGCTGCATCTTCGACCTACACCACGGCAAGCTCACGGCAACACCAGATCCTTAACCCACTGAGCAAGGCCAGGGATCAAACCTGCATCGTCATGGATACTAGTCGGATTCGTTTCCACTGAGCCACGACAGGAACTCCGAGAAGAATTTTTTAAAACCCTAAGAGCCTTGCGGTGATAGGAGACCCTGATTCTGCTTCAATGTACATGTAAGTTTGCTTGTAGAGACTTGTGATAAAACAATTAATAAAAATCTTGGAAGCACAAAAAAAAAATTCATTAGACTAAACCTCTCTGAAAATGAAGAGAAAGATTATAAATCCAAGATTATAAATTCATTTTTTTCCTAAAAAATTCAAGGAGGATGTAGAATTTCAAAGGGTTTTTTCATCTGTGGTTCAATGGATGTTTAGCTCTCCTTCAACCCAATCCTTTTTAAACAGGTAACATTTCTATTCCGAGAACATCAATAATTATGACATGCCAGAAGTAACAATCTTGGCAACATTTTAAATGTACAAAGAAAAATTATGGACGTCAAGTTCCAAAAGTGTGTGGGGAATTCACAGTTTTCCAAACTACCTGTGGGTGGGATGCAAGCAAAAAACCGTTGAAACCTCTGTGTCATTCACTCGGTCTCCAATCCCCACCACCTTGGAAGGTGCCTCAGTCTGAACAGCTGTTTAGCTGCTGTGCAGTTTGAATTTCTTCCAACAGCCTTGTCTCTCCAATTCAAGCTGAAACTGAGTCACATGCTGCTTCGTGTTCCTGCCCCCATGTTGGCCAAGCACAGAAGAAAGCTGAGCCCTGATCCTTGAGCTGCCTTTCTTTTAACTCACAAAGGAAGACATGAGTCAGAGTCTCAAGGCTTTGGCCTATTGCACCTGCTCCAGGGTCACTTCCTAAGCCCCGCTGGGTCTCAACATTCTCATCTGTAAAACAGGGTCAAGGCCACACACCTACTGTATCGATGCTACAGGATTTTCACAAGGTTCAGATAGGATCACCTTTCCTCCTCGTTTTAACCCCAATTTTTCATGTATTGACCTGGCAGCCGATCTGCTTGTTCTGAGTTCACAAAACTGCCCCCTAAAATAGAATGGCCAAAATCCTTCCCCCCAAAATATCAATGTTCCTAACCCCCCTCAAAAAAAGTGGCCTTATTCCATCTTTCCTGCCTAGTGAGCAAAATATGGCCCTAATTCCTTCACAAAACTCATAGCTTTTTGTTTTGTTTTGTTTTTTGCTTTTTAGGACCACGCCCATGGCATATGGAGGTTCCCAGGCTAGGGGTCTAAACAGAGCTACAGCTTCCATCCTATGCCACAGCAATAAAAGATCCAAGCCACGTCTTCAACCCACACCACAGCTCACGGCAACACTGGATCCTTAACCCACTGAGTGAAGCCAGGGATCAAACCCCCAATCTCATGGTTCCTAGTCGGATTTGTCTCTGCTGCGCCATGATGGGGACTCCAACTCACAGCTTTTAATTGAAGCCACCACCAATCCATCTGTGAGGCCAATTTCCCTCGGTCATGTTTGATGATTGATTATTGAGTGTCAGGTGCATGGATTACAGGTGTATTTGGAAGACGTCTCCTTCCCTGGAATTCGGGGCTTTCGTGGCAGAGCCCTCTGTTGGGCACCAGGGAAAGAAAGCTACAGGAGTGATCCCCCGCCCCCTGCAAAAGAAAAGCCGGAGATGTTCCCACGTGACTGCAGACCCTCTGTGGCAGCCTCTCTCTTCCCTAAGAGCCCGCCAGCACTATTGCAAGGATTTGTTTCAAGGATTTGGCTATTTGTTTCAAGGATTTGGCTGCTTCTCTTGTTCAAGAGGCTGGTTTTCTTTCTTCTTTTATTGTTTTATATAATTTTTAAAGGTTAGTTTCTATTTACAGCCATTACAAAATGTAGCTGTATTCCCCATGATGTACAATAATCCTTGAGTCTGTCTTACACCCCATAGTTTGTGCCTCACATTCCCCCACCCTATATTTTCCCTGCCCTTCCTCCCCACTGGTAACCACTAGTCTGTTCTCTGTAACTGTGAGTCTGCTTTTTTGTTATACTCACTAGTTTGTTGTATTTTTTAGATTGCACCTGTAAGTGATATCATACAGTATTTGTCTTTATCGGACTTATTCCACCTAGCATAATGCCCACCAAATTTCATCCATGTTGCTGCAAATGGCATAAATTCATCCTTTTTATGGCTTAGGAGTATTCCATTGTGTGTCTGTGTGTGTCTGTGTGTACCACATCTTTATCCATTCCTCTGTCGATGGACATTTAGGTTGCTTTCCTATTTTGGCAACTGTCCATAATGCTGCTATGAACATTGAGGGCACATATATATTTTCCAACTAGGGTTTCTGTGGTTTTTTCAGCTATATACCGAGGAATGGAATTGCTGGGTCTTAGGAAATTCTATTTTTAGTTTTTTGAAACACCTCCATACTGTTTCCCACAGTGGCCACACCAACTTACATTCCCACCAACAACGTTCAAGGGTTGCTTTTCTCCGCATCTTCACCAACATTTGTTATTTGTGCCCTTTCTGATGAGCCCCTCTGGCAGGTGCGCGGTGACACCTCGCTGTGGTTTTGATTTACATTTCCCCGACCATCAGTGCTGTTGAGCATCCTTCCATGTGCCTGTTGGCCATCTGCATTTCCTCTTGGGGCAAACGTGTATTTCGTTTTTCTGCCCATTTTTTAATCAAGTTGTCTTTTTTTTATGTTGCTTGTATGAGTGTTCATATATGTTGGATCATAATCCCTCTTCTGTCATATCATCTGTGACATTTTCTCCCATTCAGGCGCTTCAATAAGTGATGCCGGGAAAACTGGACAAGCACATGTAAAAGAGTGAAATTAGAACATTCTTTCATACTATATACAAAATACACTCAAAATGGATTAAAGACCTAAAGGTAAGACCAAACACGCTAACACTCTAGAGGAAAGCATAGGCAGAGCCCTCTTTGACATAAATTGCAGCAATCTATTTCTGGATTTATCTCCTAGAGTAAAGGAAATAAAAGCACAATAAATAAATCAAGACCTAATTAAATTTAAAAGCTTTTGCACAGCAAAGGAAACCATGGACAAAATGAAAAGACAAGAGGCTGGTTTTATTCATGAAAGGACCGAGTATCCCAGGCAGCTCCAGGATGGCAGACAAGACAAGCAGAGTGACTCAGTCAACGAGCCAGGGGAGAGACTCAGCAATTGTTTCCATTCACCCAGAAATCAAAGAAACACCAACCTGTGTTTCAAGGAGACAAGGCTGCTCTGGTCCTAGGACTGGTCCTCAAGCCCAAAGCTGCCAGCCCCAGGTGAGAGTCGAGAGAGGCTTGGGCTTCAATGCCAAGACTGCCACATCTTAATCCAATCCCAGTTCTCAGTCCTGGTGGCAAAGAACAGGACAGTACTGTCCTTCCCAATGGCCTCACCATCTGCACCGAGTCCAGAAGGACTTACACACTGGGCTTTACTGTAATTCGGGTCTTAGTTCTAATCAATACAGAAACCACAGGCTAGAGGGAGGTAAGAAGCCCCCAGGAGCAGTGAGGAAGCTGCCAGTCCTTGTGAGGCCAAAGCAGAGCTGGTTACACGACGGCAAGCTGCCTGCGAGGCTCAGGCCATGAGCCTCCCCAAGCCACAGCCTTAGAAGGTGTGGAAGGAACCAGAGGGTTTCTCCATTGAGGGTGCTGGCTCCTCAGTGCCAGGAATAGAGCAGGGAACCACAGACAAAAATCCTAGTGGGAGACACAGATAGTAAACAAGATAAATAAAATATGCATCCAAAAGCAAAAAAAAAGAAAAGGACAAGAATAGAGCAGAGAGGGTATGGCTAGCAAGTGTTTGTATTACCATCTACAGCCACAGCCACAGCCACACGGGATCTGAGCTCATGGCAACACTGGATCCTTAACCTACTGAGAGAGGCCAGGGATCGAACCCACAACCTCACAGTTCCTAGTCGGATTCGTTAACCACTGAGCCATGACAGGAACTCCTGGATTGCTTTTTCTTATTTGTATGTGTATCTATTGCAGATTTTTGGTTTGCAGTTACCATGAAGTTTTGATGTAGGAGTCTATATATACAGAAGATTGTTTTAAGTGAAGTTATTTAAGTCTCTTAATTACAAGTGCATCTCCAGTGTCCTGCATTTGTACCCTCCTCTTCTGACAATTTCTGGCTTTGGTAGCATATTTGTGTGTGGTTGATTTCCTACCTTTACTATATGTATGCCTTTACTGGTGAGCCTTGTCATTTGTAATATTTTTGTTTCTAGTTGTGGCCTTTTCTTTTTCACCTAGAGAAGTTCTTTTAGTATTTGTTGTAATGCTGGTTTAGTGTTGCTGAATTCTCTTAGCTTTTGCTTATCTGTAAAGCTTTTGATTTCTCCTCCTAATCTGAATGAGAGCCTTGCTGGGTAAAGTAATCTTGGTTGGAGGGTTTTTTTCTTTCATCACTTTAAGTATATCATGCCACTCCTTTCTGGCCTGCAGAGTTTCTGCTGAAAAATCTGCCAATAACCTTCTCAGTGTTTCCTTGTATGCTATTTGCTTCTTTTCCCTATCTGCTTTCAATGTTTTCTCTTTGTCTTTAATTTTGGTCAGTTTGATTAATATGTGTCTTAAAGTGTTTCTCCACATTTTCGTCTTTTTAGGGCCGCACCCATGACACATGAAGTTTGCCAGGCTAGAGGTCAAATCAGAGCTTCAGCTGCCAACCTACACCACAGCCACATCAACATGGGATCCAAGCTGCATTAGCAGCCCATGGGAATGCTGGATCCTTAACCCACTGATCAAGGTCAGGGATTGAACCTGCATCCTCATGGATACTAGTTGGGTTTGTAAACCACTGGGCCATGACGGGAACTCATCCTTGGGCTTATTTTATAAGGTACTCATTGTTAGGGAACTTTTCAGCTATTATCTCTTCAAATATTTTCTCAGGCCCTTTCTCTCTCTTCTCCTTCTGGCAAACCTATAATGTGGATGTTGGTGCATTTAACATTGTCCCAGAGTTCTCTTAGACTGTCTTCATTTCTTTTCAATCTTTTTTCTTTTTTTTTTTTCTCTTTTCTGTTCCACATCAGTGATTTCCACTGGTCTGTCTTCCACCTAGTTTATTCATTCTTCTGCCTCCTGTATTGTGCTGTTGGTTGGTTCTAGAGAAAATTTTATTTCAGTCATTGTATTTTGCATCTCTGCCTGCTTAATCCTTAAATATTCTGTTCGCTCAGTGTTTCTTGTAGTTTATCCACCTTTTCCTCCAGTTTGCGTCCAAGATCTTGAACCATCGTTACTGTGATTAGTCTAAAGTTTTTTTGTGGATGTTGGTAATCTCCGGATCACTTAGCTGTTTTTCTGGGGTTTTTGCCTTGTTCCCTTATCTGAGTCATAATTCTCTGCCTTTTCACTTTGTACAGATTTTTGGTGTGGTCTCCTTTTTGCAGACAATAGTGTTGTAGCCTCTCTTGCTTCTGGTGTCTGCCCCCCCTGTGGCTGAAGTTGGCACATGGGCTTGCTGCAGGCTTTTTGATGGGAGGGACTGCTGCCCACTGGTAGTGGAGCTGATTTTTATCCCTCTGGTGGGTGGGGATTTGTCTCTGGGTGAGATGAGAGGTGGCTGTGTGCCTGGGGGAGGGGGTTAGGGAGACTGTTGGCTGATGGGTGGTGGGGCTGTGTTACCACCTCATTTGTTGTCTGGCCTGAGGCTTCTCATTCCTGATGGATAGGGCCATATTTTTTCCAAAATGGCCACATCTAGAGGAACTCACACTGGTGATTATTCCCGAGATCTTTGCCTCCATTGTCCTTCCCCCACAATGAGCCACAGTCACCTCCTGTTTTCCCAGGAGATCCTCCAAGAACTACAGGCGGGTCTGACCCAGATTCCTATGGAGTCTGTGCTTTGCCCTGGGACCCACTGCACATGAAAGCCTGTGTGCACCTTTCAAAAGTGGAGTCTCCTTTTCCCCCGGTCCCCTGGGGCTCCTGTGTACAAGCCCCACTGGCCCTCAATGCCCAGGGGCTCCTCCCAGTGCCAGATCCCCAGGCGTGGGAACCTGACATTGGGCTCAGAACTCTCGCTCCCATGGGTGAGTCTCTGTGATACTGTTACTTTCTAGTTTGTGAGCCAACCACCCAGTGGATATGGGGTTGCTGGGAGTTCCTGTTGTGGTGCAGCAGAAATGAATCTGACTAGTATCCATGAGGATGCAGGTTTGATCCCTGGCCTCACACAGTGGGTCAGGAATCTAGCATTGCCCTGAGCTGTGGTGGGTTGCAGATGTGGCTTGGATCCTGCATTGCTGCGGCTTGGCATAGGCTGGTAGCTGTAGCTCCAGTTCGACCCCTAGCCTGGGAATTCATATGCCATGGGTGCAGCCCCCCCAAAAAAAAAGAAAAAAAAAGGCTGGTTTGGGGTTGCTTATATTGCGTAATTGCTCCTCCTCCTATCTGGAATAGGATATCTTTTTTGATAGCTTGCAGTCTATTTTGTTGAAGGTTATTCAGCAGGAGGTTGCAATTTTGTTGCCTTTTTTTTTGTCTTTCATCCTTTTAGGGCCTTATCTGCAGCATATGGAGGTTCCCAGGCTAGGGGTCTAATGGGAGTTGTAGCTGCCAGCCTACACCAGAGCCACAGCAATGCCAGATCCGAGCCATCTGCAACCTACACCACAGCTCACGGCAATGCTGGATCCTTAACCAACTGAGCAAGGCCAGGGATTGAACCCGCATCCTCATGGATGCTAGTCAGATTCATTTCCGCTGCATCACGACAGGAACTCCTTATTTTTTTATTTTTATTTATTATTACAATTTTGTTGCTTTTATGAGAGAAGGTGAGCTCCAGTCCTTCCTCTTAATCCCATCCCCACAAGAGACATTTTGCTCCAGGCTTCTCCGACCGTCCGTCTCCCTATGCTTTCTCTTTCTGGTGTGGAAGCCACAGCCCGCACAACAACAGACCCTCTCTCCCAACACGGGGTCCCTCACCTTAACCCCTCCCCAAAACCCATCTCCAGCCCCTCCTCACTCAAGAAATCTTTCTCGTCCACCCATCTAGATAAAAATCTCACTGTGCCAAAAATAATGTATGTGCCCAAATACTTAGCCTTAATTCTGGCAGATGACCAATAATAACTTCCTTCTCTTCCCCTCTTCCTTTTAAAATTAACAAACACATGGTTAAACAGATAGAAAAGCATTTCTCTGCAAAGGCCAGCCTGCAGATGTTTCTTCGAATGACATTTTCAGCCAATTCTCCCCTAATTTTCCCTGGAACATCGGCAGTTCATACTCCCTATCGCCTCTGCCCCCGCATGCCTCAATGTCTATGATTTGGCCATAATTAAGAGGTCAGCATCAGGCTGAATTTATTCAACAATCATTAACCAAAATGCAAAAGTTAAACCGGAGCCCTGCTGGATAACACGGCTGTCTGCACCGCTGAATGGCGAGCAGTTTTTATTGAATCATGCAGCCAATGTTCCTTTTATTTCCTCGATGAGAATGTGTTCCTAAATTGTTATGTGGATTCCTTTAATCAGTTAATTTCCACCATCTATAGTCTTGAGCCAATTTCTCTGCCTTATGTAAAGTGGACTGAGTGCTTCAGCTTTTGAAAGGACGGAGATTCCAGACCTTCCATGGGTCCAGGAACAGACTATTTGGAGGCATTTGTACCTGCTGAGCCCCTTGGAGGCTTTCTCTTCCTCTTTCTTTCCAAATCTCAACACCAAAATGCAAAATAAAATATTGCTATCAATATCAGTATCTAATATGCAACCCAATATTAATCTACCATATGTAATCTAATATTAATCTAACATGTAACATATTTTTTCTTTAATGATTTTTACTTTTTCCACTAGAGTTGGTTTATAGTATTCTGTCAAGTTTCTACTGTACTGCAAAGTGACCCAGTGATACAGATATACACATTCTTTTTCTCACATTATCCTCCATCACGTGCCATCACAAATGACTAGACATAGTTCCCTGTGCTGTACAGCAAGTTCTCACTGCTTATCCATTCCAAAAGCAATAGTTTGCATCTATTAACCCCACATTCCCAGTCCATCCCACTCCCTCCCCTTCCCCCTTGGCAACCACAAGTCTGTTCTCCAAGTCCATAAGTTTCTTTTGTAATACAATATATATACTATGTAATACTATATATAATCCAATATTACTATCAGAGGGTTTTCAGTTCTTGAGGCAATAACTTTGTACCAGGTATAACCAGTGATTTGTGTAAGCCTACTGGCACCTCTAGTTATGCTGCTTGGGCGATTCATAGCACTAAAACCCTAGTTGTATGCATTTACTAACTCTCTGCTCACCCCTGGGCAAACCACCTAGACTGTCTGTACCTTCCTCTGCACCAGGGGCCAGAGCACCCACTTCACATTGTGGCTCTACCACTTAATTAATTAAACAATTTCAATTTGGGAAGTGAGAGAAAGTAGACAGCAGCATTCTGAGGCTTTGGTCCTGAGTAAGTAAAAGGATGTTGTTGCCCTTTCTGAAGTCGATGAGTCAGCAGTCTGTTCTTTTCTATTAGTTTAGAACGAGACATTCCAGGCCTTGGTCTGGACTCTCACCTGATGCCAAAGCCAGTGCGCTTTGGTCCTTTACGCCGTATCCCCTCACTGTGGGGCAATTAAGCCTGAGACACCAAGTCAGAGCTACTAGGTCGGTCAACAGCCTGGAAAGTTATTTCAAGTTTGCTATTTGAAAACTTTTTATTTTTTTTAATTATTGTATTTTATTTGTCTTTAGCCCTTTTAGGGCTGCACCTGCGGCACATGGAGGTTCCCAGGCTAGGGATCTAATCAGAGCTGTCGCTGCCAGCCTACACCACAGCTGGATCCTTAAGCCACTGAGCAAGGCCAGGGATCAAACCCTCAACCTCATAGTTCCTAGGCAGATTCATTTCTGCTGCACCACAAGGGGAACTCCTGAAAACTTTTTAAATACAATGATCTTAATAAGAACAAAAAGTAAACCAATCAACTTCAAGTTCTGAGGACACTTATGACCCAACATCCATTTCTAGACCCAGCAGAACTGAAGGGATTTGCTAAGGGTGCTCCAGTGAGTCAGAACTAGGGCTTTCAGCTGCACAAACTCATCTTGCTTGCCCTGGGTGAAGCCTTGTCTCTAAAGTAGCAATTAGGAACCTTCTGGAGATGCTGGACCACTCTGAGAATCTGATGAAAATGAGAGACCCCATCCCCCGACTACGCTAGGCATTCGCAGCTATGTACGCAATTCCCAGAGGTCCGCAGACCCTCCCCTTAAAGCTCATCTGAAAAGCCCCTCGGGAACTCTGGCCACAAATCCCTGCCCTAGAAGCAAAGTCGACATCAATGAAATTATTACCAAGATACTTTCAACTATTTTGAAGAGGTGATTGTTAGGTGGTGTCTATAAACTGGACGGAAGAGACCAAATGGAGGACGTGACACAACCATACCATCAAGATCCCCCGCCCCAGACTCCAGACATGATTTCAGCTGACCATACAAATAGGAAAAACAGACTCCAGCATGGATGAAGACCCCAGGATCAAGACAACTTAAGGAGTTACTAAACCTCAAAATAAATAGAGCCAAAAGAACTGTTAAAATTCACACTGAATGACTTAATCCTCCTTCCCTGTTTCCCAAGCCCCCTTCCCCTTTCTCCTTGAGACCACGTGACCTGTCACAGGAAACCCTAACTATAAAAAAGTCTTGCCCCAATAGCGGGGAGCCTGAGTTCTCTCTGCGCAGTGCTTCAGGCCACTCTGTTGGTCAATAAACCCACTTGCGATCTCACTGCTCCAGGCTCGGTTCCTCTCCACTCTGCCATCCTAACAGTGAGAGACACAGGTGCATGGGGTTGAGGGGGGGCTAAAATGAAAGAGTACCAAAGGGTATTAGATGGTCTCTGCCTCCAATCTTTTAGCATCTCAGTTCCCCTGACCGGATGCATCCCTCACAGATGCATCCTAGCAGATTCTCTCACAGACATCCACACACGTCGGGGGGGGGGGGGCGGGTGGTCCTTTCTTTTCCTACAGAAAGTAGCATACTATACACATTATTCTGTTTCCTGGTTTTTCTCACTTAATACCCATCTTGGAGGTTATCCCTGAACAGAATCTAGAACCCGACACTCCTAATTATTGACTGACTCCCCTGCCGTGTACAGCCGGCCCTTCTTCATGCACACTGAGGGACTGTGCATCTTTTGCTATAAAGAAACTACTGCACTGACACCCTGGACGCCCCCCACCCCCGGTTGTGCTCATTTGCGAGTTTACCTGGAGCAAGAGCCCTCGGAAGTGGGGTCGAGGCCCTGGGTCATGTGCCTTTTACATTTAAGAGATTTTCCAAATTACCCTCCAAATGGGTGCTACTAATGCACACGCACCAACGAAATCGCCACGTATTTTATTAACACGTCCACATTGTCCCCAGGACTGGAAGTATTCATTTTTTTTTAATTAAAAAAAACAAAACAAAACTCCATTCCATGAAATGCTTTCTGGCTTCTCTGACCGGTCCAAGTTATTCTACAAATTATCCTCCCAGGCGAGAACAAAGAATCTAACCCTTATGCTCCCTCTGGCTCAGGCCAAAAAGCAGAGACAGGACCCAGCAAAACCCTCGGAGCACTGATCTATCCACGCGGGGCTCTTTCTCGATAACAACCTTCTGTCCCCTCGTTACTGGATAGACAGAGCCCATCTCTTATCAAAGTTTGTTTCTATTCCAAAGGAACCTCATATGAACAACCCAGAACAGAGAGAAAAGTTGAAAAGATCAAAATCCCCAGGGATATTTTTTAAATGTCAAGGCCAGAAGCCATTCTCATTTCAATTAGTTCCAGCAAAGAACTAGGGAATCAGAGTTTCCAGTGCTGCTAAAGCAATTGTTCATTAAGGCAAATAGAGAGAACGCTCACCCTTGCCGTTGCCCCTTTATTCTGAGCAGAACATCTCATGCTTTCAGAATTGGAGATACGGTACCAAGTACATTTAAAAATGAACAAGAAACGTTGTCAAAGTACATGCGCAAGGGAGAAAAATAAACTTGAAACTGGATACATGGGCCAAGATCCTTGTAACCAAGCTAGGGCCTCGTGGGGCTCCTGGGCACACAAGCCTTCCTGTGGCCTCCCTTTCTCATTTTTGGGGAATAAGCCTCAGCCTCCGTGACCTTCCCTGAGTGCCAAAGGGCAGTGGCTAATCAGGGAAGGGAGAGCATGCAGACACCAGGGAGGAGCCGTCCACAGACTACAGTGCAGCCTTGGGGCAGGTCCTGGTTCCTTCTTAAGGAATGTGCATAACAATGTCTTTGAGCCTTTCCGCAGAACGAAAACCCCCAGCAAATGGAAGAACTACTGGATGAAGCATCTTCATTCCTGGAAGAAGGAGGACCACCAGACCCAGTCCTGGGGCCACTGAACACCAGCTCTGAGAAACAATGCAAGCTTGCCTCTACCTGATCCTTACCTATGGACCTATTTTCCACTCCCCAAGCTGTAAAGCCACCTCTTAATCCCTTCCGGGGTTGGGGGGGCAGAGTCTTTAAGGCATTCGTCTGTTGTACCCCCCCCCCTTTGCCTGGGAAAGCAACAAGGCTATTTTTTTTCTCCTTCACCCAAAACTGTCTCCGCATTTCTACTCGGCACTGGCGGACAGAGGCTGGACCTCAGCAGCATTCTCTCCGTGGTGCAAGGGACTGAAGCTCAAACTGGCTTCAGGAGAGAAAGTTGAAAACTCAGGAAGAAAATGCCCCCTCCCCCATCTATTAAGGCCCTCTGACACTGCTCCGCCCCCCCAGAGGGGTTTATGATTTCCTGTCCTGCCCCAGGATGACTTCCTTAGATCCCCTGTTCTGAGTGCCACCCCACTGGGACTCACACTCAGCTACTTCCACAGCCTCCTCTTGACTCACTGTCATTGTCCACTGAGGCCCCCCAAGCTCCACAAAT
This sequence comes from Sus scrofa, assembly GCF_054392235.1. NCBI lineage: Eukaryota > Metazoa > Chordata > Mammalia > Artiodactyla > Suidae > Sus > Sus scrofa. Next base: position 64,646,814 of record NC_139399.1, read on the forward strand.
ACGGGCAGCTTCCTGTCTGCCCTTCCTCCCCAACCCTCTGCCATGGGGAGCTGCTCTGGGCAGCCCCAGCCTTCAGGCTCCTCCAGCCCACAGTCCAAAGGCCCGCAGGGCAAGCCCTTGCTAGTGCTCTGCTCCAGCAGGTGGCATTTCCAGTGGGGGTGGGCAATGAGAACGGTCTACAGGGTTGAAAGTTCTGCAAGCATCCAGCCAGAGACCAGACCCCCGCTCCCTCCAGGAAGCCACTTAGAGACTGTCAGTGCCCTGCCCCCACCCCCAGCCTGCCCATCTCTGTGCTCTGGGGCAAGTCTTCCAGCTACACTCTGGCCGTGACCACCTGCTCAGCCTGTAAAGGCAAACTGGAAATATTAAAGAATCAACAACCCTAGGAAGCAGACTCCGATCAATGCCTGAGAGAGGCTGGAGGATAAGCACCCAGCCCCCTGAGCCCTCGAGGTGCTCAGAGGTACAGTCTGTACCATCTCGGGCACTGCCCATGGTGCTAACTTACTGGATGACACACCCCATGGGGACTATCTTTTCTTCCCTGTTCTACTTCCCCACACTCTATCCAGGTTTTCTGAGATCATCTCTCAAACAACTCAGACTTGAATCGGTGCCTCAGGGTCTGCCTCAAGTAGAGCCAAGGTCAGGAAATCAAAACTTCCCCCAGAAGACCCCACAGACAGAAATCTGTTTGTCTCATTGGCCAGAAGGGAGTCACATGCCCATCATCTGCAAAGCAATCGGACAGAGAGTCAAGTTTGTCAGCTTGGTCATGTTGCTTTGCCAACAAAACCAGCATCGACTTCCTGTGTTTGGCTTATTTCACTTAGCAGAGTGTCCTCCAGGTAGGCTGATCTATGTTGTTACCTGTGGCAGGGTTTCCTTTTTACGGCTGAATAATATTCTGGCGGGGGGGGGGATGGTTGTGTATTTGCAGGGGCTCATGCCGCATCTTCATCCATCCATCTGTTGATGGACATTTAGGTCGTTCTGTATCTTGGCCACTGTAAATAGTGCTGCAACTACCCTGGGAGTACAGATCTCTCTTCCAGATAGTGACTTCATTTCCTTTGGATAAATATCCATATGTTGGCTAGCTGGATCATTTGGTAGTTCTTTTTCTTTTGTTTCAGCAGCTTGATGTGGGATCTCAGTTTCCATACCAGGGATTGAACCCAGGCCACTGCAGTGAAGGCACCAAGTCCCAACCACTAGACCACTAGGGAATTCCCAATCCAAAAAACTCTTTTACATTCAATTTTTTTTTGTCTTTTTAGGGCTGAACCCGCAGCATATGGAGGTTCCCAGGCTAGGGGTCTAATGGGAGCTGCAGCTGCCAGCCTATGCCAGAGCCACAGCAACGCGGGATCCAAGCCATGTCTGCAAACTACACCATAGCTCATGGCAACGCTGGATCCTTAATCCACTGAGGGAGGCCAGGGATGGAACCCACATCCTCATACATGCTAGTCAGGTTCGTTTCCGCTGAGCCACAACGGGAACTCCATCAAAATGTTTTTTGTTTTTTTTTTGACCATGCCTGCCCAAGCCCGCTGCAGTGACAATGCTGGATCCTTAAGCCTCTGCACCACAAGAGAACCCCCGGATCATACGGTAGTTCTAACTTTAATTTTGTGAGCGCCCCACACTGTTTTCCATAATCACTGTCCATTTGCCTTCCCACCAGCAGCGAGCTAGGGCTCCTTTGTTCCACATCCTCCTTGTCTTTCTGGCAACTGCCCTTCTAACAGGTGGGAGGTGACTGTGGCTCGGATGTGCACTCGCCCATGACGAGTGGTACTGAGCACCGCTAAGCTTGTGGGGATGCGTGACGCAGCCACGGAAAACCATTCTTTGAGAAGATCTCCTGACAGCTCTGTGCATCTCTGAGCACCCGGGCGCCATTGATTACGATGAGCCTGGGAGAGAGTGGACCTCCCTTCAATGACTGAGCCCAACATATAACGAACACCAGCTGGAAGGTGGCCCCCATAAACAGGAGGAAAACTGGGACCGTGGAGCCATACCACTGGGCAGGTGGCACCAGGAAACCTCTAAGCTCAGGTGGACAGCAAAGGCTGGAAGAGTCAGCTCCTCCCATCTTTCTTTTACTTCTGCTTTATTCCAAGGCAAAATGCCTTGCCGTGCCCATCAGCCCCTGCGAGGACGGACCCCTGACCTCCCTGACCGCCTTCCTCGCCACTCCCCCCTTAATAAATATACTCCTGCCTCATCAGCTTTATCTCAGTGCCTGCAACAGACCAATCTCTTCCCACCTCTGGGCTTTGCAATCTGCATTCCCTCCCCCTGGAATGCTCTTCTCTTAGCTCTTGCCTTGAGGGGCTCCTTAGACGGGTCCAGCAGAAGTGTCACTTCTTTTGTTAGAAGGCTTTCCAGAAGCTTCTCTAAATGCTCCATCCATCCATCTCATACTCTACCCCTGCACCCTGTTCCTTTCCATTGCAGCCTCTTTAGGCCACATATTTGGTGGTTTCTTTATTTACCTCCCTCTTCATCAGGAGGGATGTACATCCCTGTGGCAGCCGGGATCTGCCTCCTTAAGCTCTGCTTCCCCAGCATCCAGCAGCGTACCAGGCCCTAGAAGAGGCTCCATCATCATAAGCGGATGAATGGTTCCTTCCTGCCCGAGGAGAAGCGCTTCCCTGCCATCCCGTTTCCCCTCCTGTCCTAAGACCATCAAGGCAAGAGCTTTCTGAATCCCAGACACACTCTCCCCAAGTCTTGGTGATCACTCTTCAGGGTAGACTATTGATGAGCCCCACTTTCCAGATGAAGAAAACAAGTCTCAGAGAGATTAAGAGATCACACAGCCTCTGCGAGCAGAGCCAAGATTTGGACCTACTTCTGTCTGACTCCAAAATCCACGTTGCAGACTGTGGTTGCCGGGGCAGGAGGGGAGTGGGAGGGACTGAGAATTTGAGCTTAATAGATGCAAACTATTGCCTTTGGAATGGATAAGCAATGGGATCCTGCTGTATGGCACTGGGAACTATGGTCACTTGTGATGGAGCATGATCATGTGCGAAAAAAGAATTTATCTATGTATGTGTGACTCGGTCACCTTGCTGTGCAGTAGAAAATTGACAGAACACTGTAAACCAGCTATAATGGAAAAAACAAAAATCATTATAAAAAAAGAAAAATAAAAAAATATCTACACTCTGCCCACTAGTGTCTGTTGCCTCCAGGGAAGTCGGAACATCCCAACTACTCACAGCAACCAGTCCAAGCCAGAGCCAGGTGGAGGAGAAGCGGGTAAGAGGAATCTGGCTAAAGGGAATTTGCAGCAGGTTGCAGAGCAACAGAGGAGTTCCCACCAGAGAAAAGGGCTCCCAGGAGACCACGGGCTCCATGCAGACCCTGGCTTGGCCTTTGCTCACAGCTGCGTCTTCAGAGCTCAGAATAGCACCTGTATGTGGTGGGCATTCAAGAAATCCTGTTGCTATTCCATTCAGAATGGACAAGCAATGAGGTCCTACTGTACAGCACAGGGAACTGAATCGAGTCTCTTCCAAAAGAACATGATGGAAGATAATTTAAGAAAACAACTATATATATATATATATGACTGAATACAGCAGAAATTGGGACATCATTGTAAACAAACCATAATTTTTTAAAATATATTAATAAGGAAAAAACAGTGTCGAACAAATTTAAATGCTAATATAAAGATGTCAGGAGTTCATAGGTAGATGCAGAGACATTGGCTCTGTCTATCCAGTAACAAGGGGACAGAAGGTTGTTATCGAGAAAGAGCCCCGCGTGGATAGATCAGTGCTCCGAGGGTTTCGCTGGGTCCTGTCTCTGCTTTTTGGCCTGAGCCAGAGGGAGCATAAGGGTTAGATTCTTTGGTCTCACCTGGGAGGATAATTTGTAGAATAACTTGGACCGGTCAGAGAAGCCAGAAAGCATTTCATGGAATGGAGTTTTGTCTTGTTTTGTTTTTTAATTAAAAAAAATGAATACTTCCAGTCCTGGGGACAATGTGGGCGTGTTAATAAAATACGTGGCGATTTCGCTGGTGCATGTGCATTAGTAGCACCCATTTGGAGGGTAATTTGGAAAATCTCTTAAATGTAAAAGGCACACGACCCAGGGCCTCGACCCCACTTCCGAGGGCTCTTGCTCCAGGTAAACTCGCAAATGAGCACAACCGGGGGTGGGGGGGTCCAGGGTGTCAGTGCAGTAGTTTCTTTATAGCAAAAGATGCACAGTCCCTCAGTGTGCATGAAGAAGGGCCGGCTGTACACGGCAGGGCTGTAGGGCAATAAATAAGGAGTCTCAGAGTTCCCGTCATGGCTCCACGGAAACAAATCTGACTAGCATCCATGAGGAAACAGGTTCGAGCCCTGGCCTTGCTCAATGGGTTAAGGATCTGGTGTTGCCATGAGCTGTAGTGGAGGTCGCAGATGCAGCTTGGATCCCACATTGCTGCAGCTGTGGTGTAGGCCGGCATCTGTAGCTCCAATTCCACCCTTAGCCTGGGAACCTCCATATGCCTGGGGTGGAGCCCTAAAAAGACAAAAGACCAAAATAATAATAATAATAATAATAACAACAACAATAATAATTTGGCATGTCAGGGGTCTCCAGGGGAGCAGGATCGCAACAAGTAGTGGCAGGCTTGCCATGGGATTCAGTTACAGTGGACTTTCTCAACCTTGACACTGTGGGCTTTTGGGGCCGGACCGTCCTCTGCTCGGGGGCTGCCCTGTGCACTGTGGGAAGTTACCTTAGATGCCAGCACACCTCCCCTTCCACCTCTAACCATCACCAGAGTCCCCAGACGTTCCCAAATGTCCCCTTCCTAATTCATAAGAACCACAGCATTGCAGGCAGAGGAGCCTAATCCTTATTGAAACATGAGCTCAAACCCTCTGAGACTGTTGCCAGAGCAGGGAAACAAGTTAGCAGGCGGCTGGCTCGCCTTCCTTTCTTGCCTGAAACTGATAAACTCTGTTGCAGGAGAAATAAGGGGAAGGAATCAGGCAGACTCTGCAGGTCACGAGGCAATCACTCCAGACACCGCTGGGGCTGGTGGGGGCTCCGCACCGCAGTCACGCTGATGGCTGGAGAAGCTGCCAGGTTTCATTTTCCAAGGGCATAGCTAGGTAACATCCAGACTTAACCTAAAATGAGATTTCACTGCCTTCTCTCATCTTGAGATTAATAAAAAGAAAACAAAAACAAAAAAAATTTTAGCCTAAATCGGGGCATTTAACACTTAGAATGAGAGATTCTGAAACAGAAGGAGTAACTTATACACAAGCCCAAGAACACAGTGGGGAAAGGGAGATCCCGTTGCGGCTCAGCGGTAATGAACCTGACGAATCCATGAGGTTGCAGGTTCGATTCCTGGCCTCGCTCAGCGGGTTAAGGATCTGGTGTTGCTGTGAGCTGTGGTGTAGGTCACAAATGTGGCTCAGATCCCAAGTTTCTGTGGCTGTGGTGTAGGCTGGAAGCTATAGCTCCAATTCCCTAGCCTAGGAATTCCATATGCCAAGGATTTAAAAAAAAAAAAAAAAGACAGTGGGGAAGGATATTTCCTCCATCTGCATTGCTACTGAATGGAAGGAAAATAAAGATGAAGGTTTCTCTTACTTCGGGTGTGTGATCTTTCTAGAAATAAGCAGCGCGTCAATCAATCAGAGAATTTGGTAAGTGGCCCCACGAAGGCTTTTACACTTAGAATTTCGTTCCCCCAAGAGCGTTTTTTCATTGCTTTTTTTTTTTTAATGAGGGTTTCTTATCTGAATTTTTCAGTACACCTGTCTAGCAGAAATGATGCCAGTTTCCTCAGGGACCATGAAGAAGAGCACAGAATTTGAGTCCCAAACAAGCTTGCACACCCGCCCTTCCTCCACTCGTTCAAATATAAAGGAGAATGAACACGTTTTCATCTTAAATGGCAGGCCTCCTCCGTCGGGGGCTTCTCCTCGGCAGAACATCAGAGGGAAGATCAATCACCGGAGGATTTTCTATTCCGGGTTGTGAAAGAAAACTTCAGGTCGGAGTTCCCGGAGCATTTTGCTTCAGTGTGATCTCTTACCTCTAGGTGAGGTGGCAGACGGGGGTTAGAGGGCTCTAGGGAGTTTTTACAATAAGCTCTTAAAATAAGCTTCTAATATCTGGAACACTTCCTTCTGACAAAATTTTAAGGAGCTCAATTAAAAAAAAGCAGAGACAAGGGAGTTCCCATCGTGGCTCAGTGGTTATGAACCTGACCAGTATTCAGGAGGATGCAGGTTCGATCCCTGGCCTCGCTCAGTGGGTTAAGGATCTGGTGTGGCCATGGTGTAGGCAAGGCAGCTGCAGCTCCAATTGGACCCCTAGCCTGGGAACTTCCATACACCACAGGTGAAGCCCTAAAAAGCAAAAAAAAAAAAAAGTGGATACAAGAGGAGTCTTTTTCATAACCATGGGAGGCCTAGAAATCCACTCCAGCCAATACTCCAACCAGAGTTGCCCCTAAGCCTCACCATGACATGCCAAAACAATTTGGAGCTCTCTGCTCTGGACAACTAGGGTTTCCATGGGTTGCTCCATGGATTTCTTTTCTCTTTTTTTTTTTTTTTTTCTTTTTTTTTTGGTCTTTTTAGGGCTGCACCTGCAGCATGTGGAAGTTCGTTCCCAGGCTAGGGGTCGAATGGGAGCTGCAGCTGCCAGCCTTCACCACAGCCACACCAACGCCAGATCTGAGCCATGTCCGTGACCTACATCACAGCTCACAGCAACACTGGATCATTTAACCCACTGAGCAAGGCCAGGGAAGGAACTTCATCTTCATGGATACCAGTTGGGTTAGTTACCGCTGCTCCATGGATTTCCAAAGGGCTGTCCTTGCATCCTGAGCTCATCACTCCATCCACCAGCCCCATCGCATCTTCTCCACCCTGCTCGGTGGCTGGGTGATGACTCCAGGGAATGGCTTGTCCAAGTCCCCTTGTGGCAGCCCAGCAAAGGCACCAGCAGGAGGTCATTGGGCAGGAGGGGAGAGCACTGCTGCCCTACAGGTCCCCAGGACTGGTCAGCTCGGGCTGTTTTGGAACTCTGGCTCTATGATTCGGATTTTCTGAGTCTGTTTCCATGCCAAACAGCCTGGTTTGGACTTGGGGTCGAGAAAGCTGGTCCCTGATACAAATACGCATTGAGCGCCAACCTTCTCTGAAGAACATTCGCATTTTTTTTTACCTGGAATGGAATCTAGTTTGTTGGTTGCCTGAGAGACAAAATGCACTGCTTTATACCATTTAAATGTTAAGAGGCCTCAGACATTTTTCTGCAGAAAATCCTATTTGCCTGGAACTGAGTTCCCCAGGCCTCACAGTCTCACAGATTAGGAAGTTCCCTTTCATTAGAAAGTTCTTTAGAAAATGTAAGGGATGGATTTCATTTATATCAATTTCTTGCTGTGCTTTCTACCAAATTCTAAATTAATGCCAGCCCGGGGTTTAATAGATCAGATCCCTGAGGTCACTGTGACTTTACATCTTATATTAAGCACCAGCTTTGCCCTAGGCATGTCCTATTCATAGTCTCTCATCCTCCTAAAAACCCCCACGGTAAGCCGCGTTATTCCCAATGGAAAAACTGAGGCTTCGAAATAAGTGAAGTCTCTTCGGAGAGCTGAAATTTGAACTTTCATGGTTCCGAAGCCTGAACTGTCCACAAGAACACAGAGCCTCCTACATTCTAACCTCAAGTTATCTGAGGTTTTGATGTGGCAGTGTCTGCATTGTGAGGCTGACATCAAACCTCAACCTCAACCTGTGAACAAACGTCAACCTATGAACAAACCTCAACCTATGAAGGAGCTTCATTTCTCCCGCTCTGGATCCACAAAGAGAAACGCTATTGTTTGCTTAGCATAGTTATCACTTAGGGCATTAGAGACGGCGTGGCATGGGTCCTTCATTGGAGATGAGGGCAGGCACGTCTCTAAGTGGGGGCAACACATCTCCATGGCTTAGAGTTTATCTCCACTTAGACAAAGGCTGTTCTCTGCAGAAAGAAGCCACGAGGTCAGGGTGACAAGTTATGGCCAGTGTGCCCAACCCAGCACCAGCTCCCCCAGGAATTCATGTGAACAGGAACTTCAGCAATTCAGGAAAATGAAATGCATTGACAAACGGGGGTCAAAGTAGGAAAGGCAAGAAAGGGAGTTCCTATCGTGGCTCAGCAGAAACGAATCCGACTAGGAACCATGAGGCTGCAGGTTCGATCCCTGGCCTTGCTCAGTGGGTTAAGGATCCGGCATTGCTGTGAACTGCGGTGTAGGTCAAAGAGGTGGCTTGGATCTGGTGTTGCTGTGGCTCTGACATAGGCCAGCAGCAACAGCTCCAAGGAGACCCCTAGCCTGGGAACCTCCATATGCCATGGTGCAGCCCTAAAAAGACAAAAAAAGAAAAGAAATGGTGAGAAAGAGAGTTGGTTTTTTTATTAGGTATAATTCACATACCAAAGAAGATATATGGATGGCCAAGAGGCACATGAAAAAAATGCTCAACATCACTGATTATTAGAGAAATGCAAATCAAAACTACTACGAGGTACCACCTCAACCTGTCAGAATGGCCATCATCAACAAGTCAACAAATAACAAATGCTGGAGACAGTATGGAGGAAAGGGAACCCTCCTACACTGTTGGTGGGAATGTAAATTGGTACAACAACTATGGAGAATAGTATGAAGCTACCTCAGAAAACTAAATATAGAACTACCATGTGACCCAGCAATTCCACTCTTGGGCATATATCCGGACAAAAATTACCTTGAAAAAGACACATGCACCCACATGTTCATTGCAGCACTATTCACAATAGCCAAGACATGGAAACAACCTAAATGTCCATTGACAGATGACTGGATTATGAAGATGTGGCATATATACACAATGGACTACTACTCAGTCATAAAAATAACAAAATAATGCTATTTGCAGCAACATGGATGGAACTAGAGACTCTCATACTAAGTGAAGTAAGTCAGAAAGAGAAAGGCAAATACCATATGATATCACTTACATGTGGAATCTAAAATATGGCACAAATGAACCTTTCCTGAGGAAAAAAATTCATGGACTTGGAGAACAGACTTGTGGTTGCCAAGGAGGAGGGAGTGGGATGGACTGGGAGTTTGGGATTAATAGATGCAAACTATTGCATCTGGAGTGGGTAAGCAATGAGATCCTGCTCTACAGCACAAGGAACTATATTTAGTCACTTTTGATGGACCATGATGGAGGATAATGTGAGAAAAAGAATGTATATGTGTGTGTGACGGGTCATTTTTCTGTACAGTAGAAAATGGATAGAACACTGTAAACCAACTATAATGGAGAAAGTAAAAATCATTTTTAAAAAAAAGACGCATGCACTCCTATGTTCACCACAGCACTATTCGCAATAGCCAACCTACACATCCACTGACAGATGGATTAAGAAGATGTTGCACTTATTTACAACAGAACACCACTCAGCCAGAAAAAAAGACAAACTAATGCCATTTGCAGCAACATGAATGGAACTAGAGATTCTCATACTAAGCGAAGTAAGCCACAAAGCAAGAGACAAATACCATATGATATCACTTACATGTGGAATCTAAATTATGGTACAGATGATTCAATCTATAAAACAGAAACAGATTATGGCCAAGGAGAGCAGACTTGTGCCTCCCAGGGGCAAGGGGAGGGAAGTGGGATGGATGAGCGGTTTGGGATTTGGGGATGCAAACTGTTATATGTGGAATGGATGGGCAATGGGACCCTACTGTATAGCACAGGGAACTGTGTGTAATTGGGGCACGTTGCTGCACAACAGAAATTGAAGAAACATTGTAAATCAACTACGCTTTAATAAAAAATAGTAATTCATATACCATAAAATCGACCCTTTTAAAGCATACAGTTCAGTAGATATTAGAATATTTCCAAATTGTATAACCATCAGTATTAATTCCAGAATATTCTCACCAACCCCCCCAAAGAAACCCCACACCCGTTAGCAGTCACTCCTCACTGTCACCTCCCCCAGCTCTTAACAACCACTAATCTACTTTCTGTCTCTATAGAGTAGCCAATTCTAGACTTTTCACATAAATGGAATCACACATTCAGTCAACTGAAGTCAACTGAAAAAACTTTGTCAAAACTATGGAAAATATGCCTCAGAATCTTCCTCCTGAAAGAGAGTGAAGTGGGGGTGCCCCTGGGAGGCATTTCATACCCAGCACTTTTAGGTCTTAGTGGAACTGCCTCCTGGGTCTTTGGAGAAAGACCTGAGGGAGCAAAGCAGAAATGGGGAGCGTCATCTCATCAGTGAACTGTCCACCACCATGGTGCTGAAATCATCTGGGCAGAGACGCGGTGTGGGGCACCACAGCCTCGACCGTCGTGTCCAGAGGAAACCACAGAGGACTCTTGAAAGTAAAGAAAGAATTTATCAAGTGGATAAAGAACAAAGAGCATTCCAGGCAGTGCAAACAGCATATGCAAAAAATAAAATTAAAAAGGCAGAAGCAGGACACGGAATTGGCACCTTTGATAAGTTGCAATTAGTTGAAATCCAGATGAAAGACGATGATGCCTTGGAGTAAAACAGCAGCACTGATGGAAGGAGATGAACAGACTGAAGATGTCTGAGGATAGAATCAACAAGTCTTGCAAATGGATTGTATGTTAGGGGTGAGGAGAAGAGAGGAAACAAAAGAACTCCTGAGTCTCTGACTTGAGAAACCAGGCAGCTGAAGGTGATATTTACAGAGATGGAGAAGAATAGAGGGAAAATAGTGTAAAACTATTGGAATGTAAATCAGAAAGCTCGTCCAAAAAACCGAAGGTGAGAGAGAACAAGTAGCAAAACATAGGGGTTAAATTTTCTTTCTTTTTTTTTTTTTTTTTTTTCCGTCTTTTTGCCATTTCTTGGGCCGCTCCTGAGGCATATGGAGGTTCCCAGGCTAGGGGTCGAATTGGAGCTGTAGCCACCGGCCTACACCAGGGCCACAGCAACGCAGGATCTGAGCCGCATCTGCAACCTAGAGGACAGCTCACGGCAACGCCGGATCCTTAACCACTGAGCAAGGCCAGGGTCGAACCCGCAACCTCATGGTTCCTAGGCGGATTCGTTAACCACTGAGCCATGACGGGAACTCCGAAGTGTTTGTTTTCTTAAGTGTTGACTAGTGTTGCTTTTGACCACCCTGACTCTCCTCCCCCTGCGGCGGGTAAAAAGACCCTCACGTGTTATCGATAGGTTAACTCTTAAGATGGGGAGGAAAAGGAGTGGTTCAGGTCATGGGGTCTGGAGCCAGACGACCTGGGTTCAAACCCTCCTAGATTCGACCTCCCGTGACCCCTGATCCCAGTTCCTCCTCAGGAAGAGATGAATAGCTATAGCCTCCACCTTAGGGAGGTGTAGTGAGTATTACATGAGTAAATCTTTCGCACATCTTGGAAATGACTGCTAACAGGTATGCAGTTTCTTTTTAGGGTGATGAAAATGTTCTGAAATTAGATCCCAGTAATGTTGGCACGACTTTCTGAACAGAGGAAAAAACACTGAACTGTACACTTTAAAAGGGTGAATTTTATGGCATATGAATTATATTTCAAAAAAAGTTTTTTTAATTTTATTGAAGCATAGTTGATTTACAATGTTTTGCTGACTTGTGCTATACTGCAACGTGACTCGGTTATACATATATTCTTTTTTTTTTTTCCTTTTTCAGCTGCACCTGCAGCCTACAGAAGTTTCCGGGCCAGGGATCAAATCTAAGCCACATCTGCGACCTAGGCCACAGCTGCAGATGTGTCAACACCACATTCTTAACTTACTGTACCAAGCCAGGGTTCAAATCAGCAACGCCACAGAGACAAGCTAATCCTTAATCCACTGCACTACCATGGGAACTCCTATATATTCTTTTTTCATATTCTTTTCCATTATGGTTTATCATAGAATAGTGAATATAGTTCCTCGAAAAAATATTTTCAACAGCACTTAGAACCACCCTTGGCAAAGTGCTAAGGAAGCATTCATTAAATAAAATACATTACAAACACAATAAATGATTATTTCAGGTTTTTGTTTTGTTTTTAGGGCCACAAGTACAGCATATGGCTAGGGGTTGAATCCGAGCTATAGCTGCCAGCCTATGCCCCAGCCACAGCAACGCCAGATCCAAGCCTTGTCTGCAACATACACCACAGCTTACGGCCACGCCAGATCCTGAACCCACTGAGCGAGACCAGGGATCCAACCTGCATCCTCATGGATACCAGTCGGGTTTGTTTCCACTGAGCCACAATGGGAACTCCAGATTTTTTCAGATTTTTAAAGTTTGATTCATCAAATCCTTCAGCCACATGCGATTTTTCAGAATCTTCTTCAATGCTGCAGAGGCTTCATCCTCTTCCCCACTTTCCCACATTCTCCCCAATCCCCTCCCTCCTAGCTGTCTCCCTTCCAACTCCAAAGTTCCCTCTTTTTTTTTTTTTGTCTTTTTAGGGCCACACCCGCAGCACATGGAGGTTCCCAGGCTAGGGGTCAATCGGAACTACAGCTGCCGGCCTACCCCACAGCCACAGTCAGGAAAGATCCAAGCCGCATCTGCGACCTACACCACAGCTCACAGCAACACCAGATCCTCAACCCAATGAGCGAGGCCAGGGATTGAACCCGCAACCTCATGGTTCCTAGTCAGATTCGTTAACCACTGAGCCACGACAAGACCTCCAAAGTTCCCTCTTTCTGTAACATGAAGAAATCCTGCTTTGCTGAGACCCTTTGCTCTGATCCATACCATGCTCGTTTTTGTGTATCCAAACCAAGAATCAAAAGCCTTTCATTTCACAAGATTCCACCCTGAGGAAAAGCAATTACGATTTCTGTTTTTTCCTTTTACCTACACAAGGTATTGTGACCATAGAGACAACACACGTCCTGTCTTTTTTTAAGAAGTCAGAGGATAGAGCGGAGAAGGAAAAAAAGAGTCAGTACGCCAGGTACTGAGGCCGCACAGACAGGGCTGGAAAAACTAGGAACGTTTTTCTTCTCATTCACCTTTCCTCCCTGTTGACAAATTTCAGAGACATTTTGGCCCCAAGCATTTGTATTTACTGTTCCCTCTCCTTAGAATGCTTTGCCTGCAGGAAGCAGCATGGCTCACCCCATACGCCACGCAGATCTCTGATCAGAGGTCCCCACTTTGGGACATTCCCAGGGTTCCCTGGCTCCCAGCGTTGGATTGCGCCTCATCCGTGACATCCATTCTGCATCCTCTCCCATTGTGACCTGTCGCCCTACATATGTCAGTGTTTACTTGGCTGGGGTCTCTTTCCCCACTCACATGTCAGCTCCCTCAGGGCATCTTCTTCCTATTCACGGCGGCATCCCCGGCACCCAGAACAGTGCCTGGTACATAGAAGATGCCCCGTAAATATCTACTGGATGAATGAATGAACGTGTAAATGAATGACACAGAAGCTAGTTTCCCACAGGTGTACGAGACAAGGGGTAATATCTTGCACAGACGGTAGGCATTTCTACACACTGGGTGGTATTCCAGCTCATCTCTATTATTTCCCCAAGTACCATGGAGAGACCTCTGAGAAGCCTCTGCTCTGAAATAAAATTATAGGGAAAACCAGTCATTTCATTCAAACGTACTCATGCTTCTGCAGAATAATTCACTGTGAAAAGACATGGAAAGATATGAGTCCTATGAGTCCCTATTGTCAGCATCCTTTTTTCCTTTAAGTATTTTTTTTTTTTTTTGGCCACCCCTGTAGTATGTGGGCATGTGGGATTGAACCCACGCCACAGCAGCGACCCCGCAGGCGCTGTAGTGACAACAGATCCTTAAACCTGAAGGACCACAAGGAGAACTCCTAAGTGTTTAAACGTCAAGTCTCCTCTGCTTGTCTTGCCCTTTCATCCATCAGGTTGGGAGCCCCCCAAGGAAGCTCTGGGGGAGCTGGGGACCTGGCTTCAGGACAGGGCTGCGTGTCTGGGGGTGGATGTGTTTCCCTAAGTCCTGCGAGCTATTCTAGCAAATTATCAGACCCAAAGAGGGGGAGTTCTCAGTGTGGCTCAGCAGGCTAAGAACCCGTCCAGTATCTGTGAGGATGTCAGTTCGATCCCTGGCCTCGCTCAGTGGGTTAAGGATCCCGTGTTGCCGTGGGCTGCAGTGTAGGTCGCAGACAAGGCTCAGATCTGGTGTTGCTGTGGCTCTGACTGGACCCCTAGCCTGGGAACCTCCATATGCTGTGGGTGCAGCCCTAAAAAGACGAAGGAAGGACGGAAGGGAGGGAGGGGGGAGGGAGAAGGGAGGAAAGAGGAGAGAGAGAGAGAGGGAGGAAGGCAGTCCCAAAGAGGGGAGTCACAGGAACCCTGATTTATAGCCAGTCGGTCAGAAGTACAGGTAACAACCTGGGACTTGCACCTGCCATCCCAAGAGGGGCTGGCCTTGTGGGACTGCGCCCTGAACTTGTGGGATTGGACACAGACCCCAGGTAGACAGCATCAGAACGGAACTGATTTCTCGGACAGCCAGTTAGCATCAGAGAATTGGTTGATGGGGGGGTGTCGACCGCTACTCTTCTGGAGACAGTGTGAGTAGCAGAAGAGAAACAAAATGTTTTTTCTCTCATAACCAGATGGTTTTTCTCTCACAACCAGTAGAAGCTTTTTCTACTGAAGCAGAAACTGGGCATCAGGCCCAGCGGTCTTGTTCTCACAAACCCAACAGGTGCCTCTGGAACAAACTCAAGTTCAAGACCACTGTCTGTTTCCCCCAGGAGGTCCCTGCAGGGTCGAACCCTCTCCCGGCTCATCTAGCACCCACGACTCCCCGCAGGCAGAACCATCCGTCTTGGCCCACAGCACCCATCTCCAACTAAGAGACCCTCATCTTCACCTGCAGAGCTCTACATACTCCATAGGCACCGTTATTCCTGATTTAGAGAATACACATTATCTTCCCACCAAGAGGATGAAGCCCTAACTTCCCCTCTCCATCTCAGTTTCCGATATTGCTAGCTCTATTTTTCAGTCCCTCTGCGACTCTTTAGACTTTTAGATGTTACACTCTAAATCCTCTCTTTCTTGTTCCATCAACTTTCTGCAGGATCCCTAGACCCCCTGCCTTCACAAAATGCTCCATAGCCCCCACCTCCTTCTTTCTAGTTCTCCCCCCTCCAATCCACTTCACGACTTCTGCCCCAAACCCCTTTCCTTCACATTTCTAAACAGACCTCTTTTGGGGGCCACGCCCCTGGCAGTTGGAAGTTCTCAGACCAAGGATCAAACCGGCACTGCAACAGTGACGACACCGGATCCTTAACCTGCTGTCCCACAGGAGAACCCCTAAACAGATGTTATCTACAGGTCTTTCTGAACTCGGAACTCATAAGCTAGGTCTAAATATTGAAAACCAATAAAGAGCCTTCACGTGATTATGAGATTCTGTGTGCGAAGCACGCAGCACGGTCTTAAGCACAGAGAAAGCCCCCACATCAGTAATTGTGGATTATTATTTTGATGATGAGGTAGAGGTCATTCATGTACAGAACCAGCTTCCAAAGTGGCCCCCCGTGATCCTCACCTCCGGGTACCCCCATCTGAATAGGGCTGACCTGTTAGACAAACGGGATACTGCAGAGGTGACTGTAATTTCCAAAGTTAGGCTCCAAAAAGCATCATAACCATTGCCTTGTCCTCTGGAGACTCCATGGGCTGGGGAAAGCCAGCCCCCACGTGGTGAAGAGAGGCTCTCTCTGAAGAGGCCCTTGCAGAGAACTGCCAGCAGCCAATGCCAGCTGGCCTGGCCTGTGAGTGACCTACTAAGGAAGTGGATCGTGTAGCCTCAGTCAAATCTTCAGACGATGGTAGCCCTGGCCCACGTGCTGACGGCAACCTCATGAAAAAGGTCTGAGCCAGAACCACTCGGTTATAAATTCCTGACTCATAGAAACTGTAAGCCATAATTAATGCTTCTTCTTGCTTTAAGTGTTGGGGTGGTTTGTTACACAGCAATAGATAACTGCTACACTTTACCGTACAGTCAGCCATCCTACTGAAGGGCCGTATTTCATAGTGCATGACTGGTTCTAAAAGACGTTAGTCTAACTCAGGTAAAAAGACAGGTCTCTTTCAGCCAGAGGTGGTCATTTTTGTCTGTGCCAAGACAAGGTTTTAATTATCTACAGGATCTTCTCTTGATCCTAGTGGCAAAAATCAAAGGCAATTCTCTGTCGAGTCTAAGCAACAGGCCAGCATCTCACTGAGAGCTTTCAGCTTAGACTTTTTAACAAAGGAGAAGGCTTTCCAGAGCTCCGCCCTGTACCACCCTGCCTTCTCCCTCCCCACCTGTGAAGCACTACAGAACATCACCTAAGAAGCCTGCTGAACTGTAGGTCCCTGGACCCCATCCCCAGGGATTCCGAATCAGTGCCTCTAGTCTGGACCCAGAAATCTGCTTTATAAAGAAGCCATCCCGTGGAGTTCCTGTTGTAGCTTAGCAGTTAAAGAACCCAACTAGTATCCACGAGAACATGGGTTCAATCCCTGGCCTCGCTCAATGGGTTGAGGATCCAGCATTGCCGTGAGCTTCAGTGTAGGTCACAGACGTGGCTCAGCTCCCACAGCTCTAATTCGATCCCTAGCCTGGGAACTTCCATATGCTGCAGGTGTGGCCCTAAAAAGACAAATAAATAAAGAAGCCATCCCCCAGGTGATCCAGATGCAGGTGGTCCCAGATGAGATTCAGAGAAAAGATGCTCTCAAAACTGGTATCTCCCACCTACCCCAACCCCATCATTAGCTTGTGAGGTGGGAATAACATTGAAAGCATCTGCCAGCATAAACAATCCAGGCCCTTCTCCAAGTGTGAAGTCATGGGGGTGGCAGGCTGAGCTCCACTGAGTAAAATATGTACAATCACAATCCTTTCTCTGCCTCAGCGAAGATTCCACACACACCCCCGGCCCTTGAGTAACTGGGAGAAAAATTCCCCTGGAAAAATTAGTGGCCTCTCCTACCTCCTGCAGGTAGGCTTTTTCTTTTCTTTCCCCATTTTGCAAATCGGAGGGAATTAGGCCAGGTGTGCGGGACTACGATTATTTTTAATGGCTCTTAAAGTCTCATGGACAATGCAGGTGAAACAACTTGGAAACCTTGCAAATCTGAAGTATGAAAGAAGAGTCTGGTTCCTTCCTACTGGCTCGTTTACCTTTCTCAGAGATGCTGATTCAAAATAATAATTTCTGGAGTCCTGTCATGGCTCAGTAGAAGCGAGTCTGACTAGCATCCATAAGGATGCGGGTTCAATGCCTGGCCTCGCTCAGTGGGTTAGGGATCTGGTGTTGCCATGAGCTGTGGTGTAGGTCGCAGACACAGCTTGGATCCCTGTGTGGCTGTGGCTGTGGCTGTGGCCTAGGCCAGCAGCTACAGCTCTGATTAGACCCTTTGCCTGGGAAGCTCCATGTGCCGTGAGTGTGGCCCTAAAAATACCAAAAAAAAAAAAAAAAAGAAGAAGAAGGAGTATAGAGGGAGTCCCCCTTGTGGCTCAGTAAATTAAGAACCCGACATAGTGTCTTTGAGGTTGTGAGTTCGATCCCTGGCCTGGATCAGTGGGTTAAGGATCTGGCATTGCTGTGAGCTGTGGCACAGATGGCAGACATGTCTTGGATCCTGTGTTGCCATGGCTGTGGTGTCAGCCTGCAGCTGCAGCTCCCATGCGGCCCTTCGCCTGGGAACGTCCATATGCCCCAGGCGCAGCCATAAAAATAATAATCATAATTGTCCTCATTTCCCAGCCCTCTAGTCAATAGCCATTGATTATTCAGCCCTGCAGTTATTAAAGCAGGTTGACCTGCAGAATCTAGCGCTCGGCTGGTGCCCAGGCTGAGGGTAACAAGATGAGGACTGAAGCATAAAGATTCTCTTTTTAAGCAGCACCAGAGACAATCTTGAGCAAAGAAACGCAGAGATACAAAAGCTGAGAGTCCACACCCCAGGAGGAAAGCCCGCCTCGATAAGTGCGCTCGAGGGTTGTCACAAGTGACGCGTTCTCCACACTCACATTCAGTCAGCACCTATAAATTCCCCAAGGTCTCCGCACGTCAAGATTGCTGCAAGCAGCACACCAAGATTTGTTTCTGTTCTGCGGTCTTTATCGCATTGCTTGCAAACTGGGGATTCCTGAGGCCCCATCTGAAGCTCAGAAATATTTGGTTACACCCGTACCATTTCTTTGGTTTTTTTGTTTGTTTTTATTCCCTGCCAACATTTTGAAATCAGGAGTGTTTATATTCTTGCAATGCAGATGGCCAGCCTGGGTCAAAAGTCAGCATTTTCTGTGTAAGGACCACTTATTGTCCCAAGATCCTGGGGCTCCGGGAATTTGGGCTGGGCTCAGCCAGGCGGCTCTGTTAGTCTGGGCTGGCTCGGCTGATCCCAGCAGGGACTGATCACGTGTTTGTGGCCAGCTGCTGGATCAGATGGGTTCTGGCTGGTCTAGCATGGCCTCAGCTGGGACAACCGGCTCTTCCCACTTGGTCTCCTCCTCCAGCAGGCTGGCCTGGGCTTGTTCATTAGGCGATCACAGGTTCTGAGAGCAAGAGCTGGGTATGCGGCGCCTCTTCACGCCAGGGGTCAAAACTCAACATATCATTACTGCCACTGCATCCTATTGGTCAAAGCAAGTCACAGGCCCGCCCAGATTCAAGGGGGTGGAGAAAGAGACTCCTCCTCTGGATAGAAGGCGAAGAACGTGCACCCATTTCTGCCATTTTACCCACAGATGACCCCGAGAAATCAGTAGATGTGACTGCATGGTGTGCTAGAGCCTAGAAGCAGCTGTCCCCTTAGAGGGCTATGTCATCGCCCTTCTGCACAAGCCTCGCCCTTGTGATCCATTTTCACAACCGTCTAGCCCTGAGGGTTTGTCATTCCTGAGTCCAGAATAAGCTCCCACCTCTGTATCCCAAAGACTCATCCCCAGCCATGACTGCATGCATGGCCAGCACCCTGGAAACACCCCTTCCTGTTTACCGCCCCCCCCCCCCCAATCTCCCTCCCCAGAAAATCTTCCGTTTTCTTTTGGGAGATTCCGTGGTGATGTGAAAGGTGGGAGGGGGGTGACTCTTCAGTGGTTGGGAGACAGAAAAAGAGCAGCTTTGGAGCCAGCGGACTTGGGTTCTCCTCGTGACTCCCTCACACAATTCCCTTCATCTCTTTAAGTCTGTTTCTCATCTGTGAAACTGTACCTGCCGTGTTTGCATATTTCTCCTTGAAGATTAATTATCTTAGTTGATCCATACATTTTGCATATATGTGGGCCCACTTTGGTGGAATAAAATTTAGGCCAAAACAAAAGCAACCACAACCCAGAAAAGCACTCAGAGAAATGAGTGGGTTATTTCCCCGCTTAGCTGTGAGTTTATGCCAGGCTTCCTACAAAAAACAATTCGTGATTCATGTGCAAAAGCAATCTGCTCAATGATCCAGACATTCACAGGCTCAGGGGGCTGTTTTAAGGCATTGCATTTGCAAGCTAACTTGCCCCAAAACTCTGTGATGGGAGCCTTGGGGAGAGCCTGCAGCGCCACCTTCTGGTCGAGGATGCTTAGGACAGGATTATCCAGGGCTCAGAGTGAAGGTTACTGAGGACACAAATCCTCACCAGAGCGACCTGCAAGCAATTACCCAGCTGAAAGTCAGGGGAGCAGGTGTCCCCTAACACCCACACCCACTTCCAAGGCCCAGCTCTGCAGCCCCTGCCCCCTTAACCTCCCTAAGCCTTAATTCCCTCCTTTGCAAAATTGAAACAACGATAATGCCGACCCCCTGGGAGTGGCTTTAGATATAAACGTAATAATTCAGAGGAAGCCCCCAAAGCCTGGCAGCGGAGTCTGCAACAAGCAGTAGCTATTAATGTTACGCCTGAATCTCCCCTGAAGGATAAGCAATAGTAGGAAGTTCCCTGGTGGTCTAGTCGTTAGGATCTAGCCCTTTCATGGCTACAGCCCAGATTCAACTCCTAGTCTGGAAACTGAGATCCCAAATCATGGGACCTCATATCGAAACCAAAAAAAAAAAGACTATGTTTAAAAAAAGAATAATCAATAGTGGTCCTCCCCACCGACCGGAGTATGATGGCAGGTAGTTTACTTTCCGCCAGGCTCTAAGACCCTTACGTGAGCATTTTTAAAGCTCAAATTCCCATAAAGTCAATACCATTATTATCCCCATTTCACAGATAAGGAAACTCAGAGGGATTAGGTAACTTGGCCAAGGCCAGCTAGCAAGCACGTAACAGGGCTAAAACTCAAAAGCCAGCAAGCTGTGTCTAGAAGTAATTGTTTCGAAATTTCTCCCAGGATAGATATTGGCAGGTCCAATTCCTCCCCACCTCCCACCTTCCTTCTTGGTTGTTATCTGTTTTAAAAGGGAAACGAAGCGAACCAAATGGCTTTGTTTTTCCCCCAAAGACCCTCCAGGAGCCCACTGAGCTTCTTTCGGGCATGGAACCCATCCCCTTCTTATAGAGAGAAGCTGTGCAGGCTAATGAGTTCACACCACTTGCTTGTCACTCCCAGAAGCCAGTCAATGGTGGGGCTAGTTCCAGGGGTCTGGGCCACCCCGACCTAGGTCAAGCTTGCCAAGGTGTTAAAACTTTCATAGCTTCATTGAGGCCAACCGAAGGGGGGTAGGGGCAACGTTGCCGGGAGATGGATGAGAGACTGGTGATCAAGCAAGCTCTCTCTCTCTCTCTCACACACACACACACACACACTCTGGCCATTCAGGAATCAATATCACTTTTTTTTTTTTTTTGGTCTTTCTAGGACCACACCCAAGGCATATGGAGGTTCCCATGCCAGGGGTCCAATCAGAGCTGTAGCCACCAGCCTACGCCACAGCCACAGTAAGGCAGGATCTAAGCCACATCTGTGATCTATACCACAGCTCACGGCAACGCTGGATCCTCCACCCACTGAGCAAGGCCAGGGATCGAGCCCATGTCCCCATGGATGCTAGTCAGGTTCGCCAACCACTGAGCCATCACAGGAACTCCAAAGAATCATTATCATTTTAAAATGCCTCTGCACCTGTAATGGAGCAGGACTCTACGAGGCCCTCCCAAAATAAACCCCCACCCTTGCCCTCCACCTGCCATTGTCTATAGGAAAATCTTAGTAAAACAATAATAATAAACTTAACCAGAAAAGTGAGAAAATGCGGATAGTAAGAAAAAAGGTCAAGCAAGACAAAATAATAACATTTCAGCCATTAAACAAAGTCTAGGATCTTGAGGACAGCAGATGATATTCTGAGCCATGTCCTTCGAGCTGTTTTGCAGATAAACTGACAGCCAGGTGGAAGAAGTTAACTGTATGCAGGTAGAGCCCAGAAGGGTTGGAGCCAAGGTTAAGGATGTTGACTTCCAATTAACTCACCACCAACCAATCAGAAGAATGGCCACGTGCTGATCACGTGCTCCTAGAACACTGTAAGACTCTCATCACCCCCTCCCCGTCTGGAGGCGGTTTTGAGAGCACTAGCTTGCTGTGGCCCCCTCTGCCTGGCAAAGCAATAAAGCTATTCTTTTCTACTTCACCCATAACTCTGTCCCCGAGATTCAGTTCACTGCCAGTGTATGGAAGCAGAGTTTCCCAAACACCTGCTAAAGCCTGAGAATAGGCCCAGGGCGCCGAGGCCAAGGGAGCCCTGAGTTCCCACCATGTCTCCGGCAGACGCTGGAATAGAAATTTTTCAAAGGCATAATCTTGACCTACCTGGTACTTCGGTGCCCAGCTCAGCAGGTGCCCGATGGTAGGTCCACGCAGAGCAGTCAAGGTCTGCAGTCAGCGCGGTGGGTTCACAAGAGCAGAGTTTCCGGGTGAAATCCCGAACTGACTCCATGGACGGAGCGCCCCCGGGACCCAAGAACAAGGTGGACCCTCAGATGGGCGGGCGGTGTTTTTAACAAGCAGGGAACTTTCACGCAAGGCTTGTAAGACACAACAAGCAGTTCCCCGCCCCACGCCTGAGAATCTTAAAAGTTTCCGCAGAAGCCTTGGCCGGGGTTAGTCCTCCAGACAAGCTCAGCAACACGTTACTCTCTGGGAACTGCGACCTTGAAGTGGTTGCCGCTACTGGAGGGCGCGCAAGGTACCTTTCAAGCGCAGGGACGGAGCCACCCATCGTGCAGGCTTAGCTCCAGGAGGTTACGCCCTCTCGGTGACCTCCTGCGACAAACCCGGGTCCTCTGATTCTTCCTCCCCGCCTCCAGGCTTCGCACGTGCCTCCCACGCGGCGCCGGGAGTTCTGCACACACCGCCCGCACCCACCCCTCCGCGAGCCAAACACAGGGGCCTGTTTCACGTGGCCATCAGACTGTACCGCTCCCGCGATTAAGACCCTTCAAGGCTTACCCACGGCAGCTGGAATAAAATCAGTGGATCGGGCCCGTGGCAGCTTCCCCCAAGCCCCCTCAAGCTCCCCCGACTCCCCCTTTGCCTCCCGCCACTCACATCGCTCTCTTCCTCCTCTGGACCTGCACCCAGCCAGCCCTCTGATTGGCAGCCTCTTCCCCCTGGAAGCTCCACGTGGATATTCTCTTCTGGTATCTAATGCCTCCTCCTCTGGAAACCTTTCTGATCACCCCCCACGCCCACCGTAACTCTCAAGGGGTCCTCCCCTGGCCACGTGTTCACTGTCCATCAGCCTCTCCCAGCTCTAAACTCTACAGGAGCAGGGAGCTTGCCCAAGCCATCCACCCGCATAACCCAGTGCCTGGCAGAGAAGAGGGCACATACATGTTCAATAAATATTTGAGGGAGAGAGAAAAGGCGACGATGAGAAGACAGATGCAGCCCTTATGGAAGAACCGTCAGTAATTATGAACGTAATTTGTCATGATAATAGCCAACACCAGGAGAGGCCCAATCGGAGCATGCGCAGAAACTGAGGCTGGGGTTCAGTAATTCGTCCCGCGTCCACAGGAGGTAAGCGGCGCACCTGGAGCCTGAACCTGGGCTTCCCTGCAGAGATCATGCCCTCAGCCTCCACTAAGGAGGCCCTAGAGGTCCAGCACCCAGGGGAAGGGACACACCTCTGCAGGGAATACAAGGCAGCCACTTAACAGATGTCTGTATTTTCTGACACGGAGAGATGTCCTTGATGGGACAGTGGGGGAAAGAAGTAAGTGAACCCATGCTCTAAGCCCATTTTGGGAAAACATCAAACAACAACCAGACGTGACTGTTCACACACAGAAACCTGGCGGGAAGGACACAGAACGCGGCCGCCACCGGCTCCGGCTGGAAGGGCTGTCCCGGTTCTCCTGCTCCAGGCTCTGGGCACGCGGATCTCCTCCTCCGGACCCACCAGGCTGCCTGCCCTGTCTAAAGTCACAGCGCCCCACCTCCCCGGGCCCTGACTCGGCTTTCGCGAGGCACATACTGATATCACAGCGCACACTTACTTGTTGAACACTGACTCTGTGCCGGTAAAAGTAAACTGAAAAAGAAAAAATAGATTTCCCGTGGGACCCAAAAAAAAAAAGTCGCACCCATCCCCCACCGACCACCCATCCCCCACCCCACCCCCACTCTTTCTTAGAGTCTGTCCCTTAAGAAACTTGTTCATGCTCTCTGCCCCTTTGAGATGGATAGAAAAATCCGAAAAGGTGAAGTAAGCCGCTTACCAGTCTTCACAACCCAGAAATGTGTTGGGAGCCTGAAAGCTGTCTTTTTGAAGTGTAAACATTAAGGAAGCTAGTAGCCTATCTCCTAGACCAGGTGAGGGCTTCCTTAGGTGACTAGCTCTGTGCTATAATTACCTGTTTATAGACTTGGGGTAGGGGGGGCGTAAACCGCCTCCCCAATTACCGGTGGATCTGGGATGAACTATGTGTGACAAATGGTGCCCTCTGGTCCTCTAACCTGAGAACTAGTTATTTTTGTCTTTGGATGTGGTATCTGCTTCGTGAACTAAAGACGGGAGCTTTCTTTCTGTCTCTGCCATCTCTGTATCTTAATTAATGCTCATTCGATAATAAAGCTCTTTTCTTTCTCTTCCCCTTTTGTGGAAAGGTTTTCTGGGTCAGCAGGAGATTTTGTTTTGAATTCTCCCCCCCCCCACCCCTCCCTGCCTGGCATCTCTCCCTTTAGAACATGAGCTCCGTGGGACCTTGTCTCCCGAGTTCATGGGCGTGTGCCTGGTGCTCAGCAGGTGCTCAAAACCTGTTTGTTGAATGAATAAACAAAGTTGCTGGTCGTTTCATTTGAATTTTATTTTTTACAATGAGCAAGTGTTACCTATTACAATAATTTTTTTAAAAACTATTAAGCTTTTAAAAACTCCACGGTTGGGAGTTCCCTGGTAGTCTAGTGGTTAGGACTCAATGCTTTCATCACTACAGCCTGGGGTCAGTCCCTGGTCTGGGAACACAGATTCCCACATCAAGCCACTGCATGTTGTAGCCAAAAAGGAAAAAAAAAAATTAAAATTAGCATTGACTTAAACATCACATCTTATCCAAAAATCAAGTCAAAGTGGATCATAGACCTAAACTGAAAATATAAAGTTATAAAACTTTATAAAAAAACATAGGAGGAGTTCCCGTCATGGCTCAGTGGTTAAGGAATCCGACTAGGAACCATGAGGCTGTGGGTTCAATCCCCGCCCTTGCTCAGTGGGTTAACGATCTGGCGTTGCCGTGAGCTGTGGTGTAGGTTGCAGACGCGGCTCGGATCCTGCGTTGCTGTGGCCCTGGTGTAGGCCGGTGGCTACAGCTCCGATTAGACCCCTAGCCTGGGAACCTCCATATGCCGCGGGAGCGGCCCAAGAAATGGCAAAAAGACAAATATATATATGACACCATCTTGAGGATTTAGAATTAGCAAAGCATTGTTAAACTTGACATGAAAAGCATAATCCATAATATTAAAAAAAAGAAAAACCTCCACAGCTTCCCACAGAACAGGTAGCCGCTGGCTTGTTTTATGGATATTGATTATATTTCCTTTTAATCCCTATGCTTCTTAGGCATGAGTCAGTAGCCTTTACAAAGTTATTAGTAACTACTTCAGACAGTCTCATTAGCAAGCATTTCAGACATCAGACAAACAAAAATCTTCATACATCATAGTTACAGCTAATCCAGATCCCTCCTAGGTACTGAGAAGTGATCTGTTTCTTTCCTAAATGCAGCCGAGAGGAGATTCTTGGAAAACCATACCAGCACTTCCAACCTCAACAAGCTCAGCCTTGCTCAGTGATGGTTTAATTAGCAGTATGTCTCTCTCTGGAGGGGGGGGGGTCCTCCCTGGACTGGACAGCTCAGGTCTTCCGCCCTGCACCCTCCACTGCAAAGCTTTTATTTGTCTGTAGCCCATACCATTCACACTCAGAGTGAATGAATGAAGAGAGACTGTAAGAGCCACTGTGCTCACTATGACAGCTTTCGAGAAGGCACTCTATGTGCCAGTCCCTGTGCCAAGGACACTTTTTTTTCCATCGCACCTGTAGCATATGGATGTTCCCAGGCCAGGGATCGAATCTGAGCCCATCAGCAACCCACGACGCTGCACTGACAATGCCAGATCCTTAACCTGCTGAGCCACAGGAGAACTCCCCAAGAACACGCTTCAGAGAAATTTCATTTCTCAAGTCCCCGCTCCGTGCCAAGTCCAGTTCCACAAGCACAGAAAGATATTATCTCCTTTACCTTCGCAGCAACTCTTGGAGAGAGGCATTACTACTTCTGCTCCACACAAGGAAAGACACAGAGACTGCAAGAGTTGGAGTCACTTCGACAGAGCTCAGGGTACAGCTGGGTTCTGAGCCAGGCCTGTATTGCACCAAAGCCATGATGCTAATCACCAAATCGGAAAACAACAATCTTTTTTTATTAATGATTTTTAATATCTGGTTTACAGGGTTACGTCAATTTTCTACTATACAGCAAGGTGACACCATTTTAGGGCCACACCACATCATATGGAGGTTTTCAGGCTAAGGGTCCAATCAGAGCTACAACTGCCAACCTATGCCACAGCCACAGCAACATCAGATCCGAGCTGCATCTGCGACCTACACCACAGCTCAGGGCAACACCAGATCCATAACCCACTGAGCGAGGCCAGGGACTGAACCCTCATCCTCATGGATACGAGTCAGGTTTCTGCTGAGCCGCAGTAGGAACTCCCCAAGTCTGTTTCTTTGGGCAGATCCTCAAACTCCAGACTCCCTTGTAGCTAAGAGTGTCCTGTGACTCACTTCTAGCCACTGAGCCATAAGGGGCTTCTCAAGGTGGGGGCAGGGTGGGGGGAGGTGTCCGGAGGTCCTGAATGTGGGCACATAGATTCCCATCTCCTTCCATGGCACCTTCTTGGCAGAAAGTCTAAAATTTCCCTTTGCAGCTAGGTTTCTGTGTATGAATTCATGTCTGCTGTTTGGATGCATTGCAGAATATTTCGAAGTCACAAATGGGACGGAGGCATCCTCCTGCCTTTGGGGTTGTTTGCTGCTGGTAAACAAGTTTGCAGAAATGTGGGGTTTTCTGTAGCAGAATTCCGGTGTCCAGTCACCAGCCCATGGGTGTGGACATTTGGTTGTGGCGGAGGTGGCAACCTGGCCCTGCTTTCCAGTGTCCAGTGACCTGTTTTGTGGAAGCTGGAAGGCAGCTGCCGTGGTACAGTTTCCTGACCCCAGTGTCTCAGCTCCAGAAGTGTGCTCTGGAATTCATTCACCCTGCTGGCTGACCCCTGACACCCACCTTGCTAGTTTCTTTGGGCAGATCCAAAGAAACTGGCTGATGGCAAATGCCTCTGGCTGGCCAGCATCGCTCGCTCTATCCAGAGAGTCTTTTCTGGGGGTCGAGCTTTTCCAATGGTTCTCCAAGCAACAATTCCCTGTGCTACATTTTTTCTTCCTAAAATAGTAAAGATCTAGAAACATGTCCAGTTTCAACCAAAAAATGTTCCAGGGGGTTGGGCATGAGCAGTGTATCAGGGTAAGAGGTCTCAGGAAAGGCTCCACTTCTTTGAGCAGGATGGAGAACAAAGATTATCACGAGGTAGTTAATAGCCAAGTACTGTGGTAGATCGCATTTCCCAAAGATGGTCCCAGCAATACTTCCCGTCCCACAAGCCCTTCCACACGAGACCTTGCCGTTTCCCATCAAGTCAGAGGAATCTAACCTTTTCACTCTTGAATCTGGGCTGGCCTCTGACAGGCTCGCAACCAACAGGATGCGTCAGACCCACCAGGCAGGAAAAGAACAAGGCCTCCAGCCCCGCCCACTTCGCTCGGGCGTCCCGCTCCGGCCCCGCCCTCGCCGCTCAGGCTCCAGGGGGCGGGGTCGATGGGCGGGGCTGAGTGTGGTGCGCGGCTCCGGCCCCGCCCCTGCCCCGCCGCTCCCGGCTCGGGCTCCCGAGGCCCCGCCCACCGCGCTGGCTGCCCCCCCTGCGGTCCGCTGCGCGGGCTGCCGAGCCGGGCTGCGCACCATGTCCGGGCTGCTGGCGCTGCTGGGCCCCGCGGGCAGGGGGTGCGCCCGGGTTCGGCCTCGCGCCACCTGGTTCCTGGGCGCCGCCGCCCCCTGCGCCCCGCCGCCTGTGTTCCTGCCGCTGCTCCGGCCCGGGCCAGACGCTCAGCTGCTGCGCGCAGCCCGCAGGAACTGCCACGGCCGCCAGGTAAGCCTCCCCACCCCCACCCCTATCCCCGGGCGCCTCGATCGCGGGTCCATCTCCTCCAAAGGAGAGTTTTGCAAGCGCAGCTGCCCGAGACCGAGCACCTCCAGAGTCCTCAGGTCCCAAATCTTTACGAGCCAAGGAAGCACTCTCCCAGTTGACAGTGGGGAAAACTGAGGCTCGAGAAGGTATAGCGATCTGCCCAAGGTCACACACAGTCTCCGGCGGATCCCGGGTTCCCAGAGCGTCCGCCAGTACTGTGTTGGTATCTGAGAGGAGTGGAGATGAGGTTGGGCTTGGTATCCAAGTTCTCCCCTGGCCATTAGAGTTGTTCTCTTTTGAAGTCACGTTGGAGCCTCCTCACCGGGCCGAGGAGAAAGGCTTGGCGGGTGCTGCTGTCTTTAACGCCTCCCCGCACTTGCTGCCACGCCTTTTTATCCGACCTCCATGTCACACTGCAGGCCGACTCGTGCAAGAAACGCAGTGTTGTTTGTTTCATTGCGTTTCTCTAGAGTTGCCTTCTAAGGATGGTGGGTGAAAACGGGCTTCCATTCAGAGCAGTCATGCAAACTATCCTTTTTTTAAAAATAGCTGTTACAGTTTTGTTTTGTTTTGAAGTGGGCCTTCTTAAAGGAAAAAGGGGGTCAGCGGTGAAGACTGGAGATCCGGGACTAGCAAGTGGGGACACGCAGCGCCTGGGGCTTTGCACCCTTTGGTCCCTTTCTGTGTGACCTCAACACAGGACCTGAACCTGTTTTTGGTTCTGAACCTGTTTTCCGGCCTTTCAGGGAACTAAAAAGAGCACCTTCCCAACAGTAGTTGTGGGGACAAGTCCATGAACTGATGCAGGCCTGTGCTTGTTTGACCCTTTTCTCCCCTGAGGATGGAGGAGCTCCTTCCCTGCCTTCGACAGGCGGTAGATCTTCTCTGAGCCCAGTTTGGGGGTCCTCACAAGTCTGGCACTCTCCTCACACACCCAGTGGTCTCCCGGTGATTCTTCACGGATCAGCCCAGCTGTGCCTTCCTCCCGGAAGCCCTCTCTGACTACCACTGAAACCTCGGGTGTCTGCACTGGCTCCCACTCAGCACCGTGGGTGTGGGTCTTCTACGTGCTCATCATTTAAAGACTTGCTTGTTTGTTTTATCAGCCTGGCCCTGGCAGGAGTGAGTGTGTGTGTGTGTGTGTGTGTGTGTGTGTGTGTGTGCTGCTCCCATCCATGTATTTATTAAAGTAGAGAAGGTTCTTTACTTTGGAAGGGTCAGGAAGATTTGAGGAATGAGCCAGAAGTCTTGCTCACAAGTTCGATTGTTTAGAATACCACCAATTTTCATTCCTTCAAATAAATAATATTAATAAACACCTTTTTTTTTTTTTTTTGCTTTTTAAGGCCACACCCACGGCATATGGAAGTTCCCAGGCTAGGGGGCCAGTCGGAGCTGTAGCCGCCGGCCTACACCACAGTAACAGCAACTCAGGATCTGAGCCGCGTCTGCGACCTACACCACAGCTCACGGCAACGCTGGATTCCACCCACTGAGTGAGGCCAGGGATCGAACCCACAACCTCATGGTTCCTAGTTGGGCTCATTTCAGCTGCGCCACCGACGGGAACTCCGGTAAACACTATATTGTGTTTACTTTGTACCAGGCACCCTTCTGAGTGCTTTGAAAATGTTAATTCAGATAATCTTCATGATCCCCCTGGGACCTGAGTTACACTGTCATCCCCACTTAAGCCCAGAGCGGTTGAGTCACTTGCTGAGAATCACACAGGGATTCCTTGTCAGAACTGGGAGCCAAATCAGTCTGGTTCCAAGGCTTTTGCTTTTAACAGAGGTGCTGTGTGCCTAACTTATCCGTGAGTGTCTGCTCCGTGCTAGGCCCTGCTCTAGGTGCAGGGGACAGAGCAAGGAAGAAAGGGACAGGGTCCACCCTCAGGCAGTCTACAGTCTAGTGGGAGGGGAGGAACAACACACAGGAAACTGTCAGGGCTGCTGATGTGACCCGGGCTGTGGGGAAGGCCCAGGAGGAAGGAGGCGGGCCGGTGGAGCTGCGGGGTGGGGCTGGGGGTGCTGCCAGGACATCAGGGAAGGAGGTGAGCGAGAACGGAGGGAGAGGAGGACCCTGGGGTCAGAGAGCAAGCCATCTGCGAGGTGATGAAAGCACTTGGTCTCAGCGCAGGCGCCAGGGGAGGGACGAGAAACATTGAAACACTGCCTCACGATACCTCGCAGGTGCCTAATAGCTCATGAAGAAACAGGTGTCTGAAAAGGGTGCTTTGTTGCCAGTCACCCCCTCCTACGTTCCTTTCCTTTAGCCCCTTTAGTCGCCTCCAGGGTTAGGAAGGAAAACGCAGGACCCACAAGGCCAAGGCCGAAAGAGATTTCCTTTCACCCCAGTAACAGGAAGAAGATTGTCCATGTAAGATTCTGACTCTAGAATATTAAAAACTAACCAACCACGCCCCCGGCTGACAGGAAATTGTCCTTTGTGTCTGAATATTTGGTCCCTCCCATGGTCTTGCAAAAGATACTGGCTATTCTGTCACTGGAAGTCTGGCTGCCTTTTTATTTTTCTTTTTTGGCCAATAGGCCTTTTGCCAAAATAGAAGTCGTACAGAAAAGGGCTCTCAAGAGAGACAGCCTGGCCCGGTCCTGGCAAGGGGACAGATGGGACATGATGAAGTGAAGTTGGGCCAAGTGTCCGGGTGGGAAGCAAAGGAGGCTTCTCTCCTGGTGGGCCCCAGGAGTGGTTGGGCTCTTGGAACCGTGGGTGGTCCTATCAGCACCAGCAGTTCTCCCATCGGGCTCTTCCTCTGCAGCCAGAAGGCAGGCGGGGGCCTGTTGAACAGAAGGAGCCTGAGCTCCTGGGGCCATTCTGGCTGGAGACAGGTGCCCACCCCCAGGAAAGGAGACCAGTGACAGTATTTCTTCCCCCCTCCTGGAAGTTCTGGAACAGGCCCTTTAGGAACGGTCAACTCCTGGGGGACATGCAGGGGAGTCGGCTGGTGACTCTGCAGGCGGTACCCCGTCTGATGCTGCCAGCCAGCTCGTGGCTTCACCCCGAACCTTGGTCTTCCACCTGTGAAGGTGGGAGCAACAGAGGTGCCCACCCGCGGAGTGGTGAGGGGTTTTGTGAGATGATACCTTTAAAATGCCAAGCCCAGTGCCTCTCCTGAGGATGCAGGTGGTTTTCCTAAAACCTTTCCAAAAATGTTATGCTTTCCTGCCCATCCAAGTTCAGCCTCTGGGACCTCATAATCCGCCCCTGGATCTCAGTAGCCCCTCCCCCCTTTTAGGCATTTGTCTTCTTAAGTCTGAAAAACCCCACCGAAGTCAAAACTGCAGGCAGCAAGGAAACGCAGGCTGTCCCCACCCCGAGGGCCGTCGCGTTTCAGTCCCAGAGACGGAGCAGCCTTTAAGGAAACCGATTTCATGCCAGGACCAAAGCTTCCAGGTGTTTTGGGGTTTGGGTTGGTTGGTTGGTTTTCAGTCCCAGCTGCAGTAGGGGAGCCAAAGAGATGCTCTTCCCGTTGGAAGGTAATGAAAAGACTTAATAAATCGGAGTTTTGCACCAACTTTTTGGGGAGAGGAGCTGGGCAAATGAGTAGCCGTTGTGTATGATTAAAAATCAAGGATGGGAGCTCCCCGGTGGCACAGCAGGTTAAGGATCCAGCGTTGTCACTGCTGTGGCTCGGTTTGCTGCTGTGGTGTGGGATCTACTCCTATCCTGAGAACTTCCCTATGCCGCAGGCATGGCCCAAAGGGAAAAAAAAAAAAAAAAAAAAAAAACCGTCAGGGATGGTTTGGGGCAGGTTTTAATCCAAGCCTGCAGTCGGTCCCCTGTACTGGGGCGATGGCCCTTCACTGAGCCGAGTTCCGTGGCTGAAGGATGGGGGACAGTAGGATGGTTTGCTTATCTTCCACATACATGTAGCTCTGCTCGTTTATCTTCGTCATTCCGGCGGCTGGTCCAGAGCCAGGCCCTCCGGGTCCTGCAAGAAAGCAGGCTGAGCTGCGGCCGCAGGGGGCACCAGGCCCAGCGGTCACCCAGACAGCAGACATTCTTTGGAGGGCAAAGTGGGCTGTGGCCCCCAGCTTGCACTGCCAGGGAAGTTTTAGAATCTGGACTTGGTATTTCAGCGGCATCGAATTCCACTTTGTAAAAAGGAATAAAGTTTGATCCGGCCACAGTGTGGATGAACCTTGAGAACATGACGTTAAAGGAAAAAAGCTGCCGTTGTCTGCTCGGCTGCGATGACAAGCATACCGAAGGCTGGCTCGTTTAAAGAACTGCTGTTCCTGTCTCGTGGTCCTGCAGGCTGGAAGTGCAAGGTCAGGACACCAGCAGATTCCGTGGCTGGTGAGGGCCTGCTTCCTGGATCATAGCCAGCCGTCTTCTCGCCGTGTCCTCATGGTCCGGGCCGGGGGGGTGGGGGCAAGGGAGTGCTTTGAAGGGGTTTTTTTTTTTTTTTTTTTTTTTTGGCCATACCTGCAGCACGTGGAAATTCCTGGGCCAGGGATCGAACCCAAGCCACTGCAGTGACACTGGATCCTGAACCCACTGAGCCACATGGGAGAGCCCAGACCACACTCTGCTGTCCGCTTGTTTTCCCCCATAGTGAGTCCAGAAGGCCACCCTGCAGGGAGGTTTGACGCAGATCTGGGGGCAGAGCTAGGGGACCTCTGGGCGCGGGGCTAGGGGAATCTCTGGAGGAAACGGCAGAGCAGAGGAAGCAGCAAGTGCCGAGGCCTTGAGCGAGCCTGGCCTCTTCTCTGGCAGAGCAGAGGAAGCAGCAAGTGCCGAGGCCTTGAGCGAGCCTGGCCTCTTCTCCCTTAAGCAGCAAGAAGGCCAGTGTGGCCGGACTAGGGAGGTGGGAGGGAGAAGGGTGGGCTCGGGTGAGACTGGAGGGCTGAGGAGCCGGTGCACAGACTACTTTGGCCTCCAGGAGACCTCTGGCAGGAGCGGTGCTGTAATCCCACCACGGGTTTTACAGGCTGCCTCTGGCTGCTGTGTTGAGGGGTCGAGGGTGGGAGTGGAGGACCAGCTGGGAGGGAGGCCGTCCCAGTAAGCCTGGCGAGAGATGATGGGCTGGCAGAGGGGAGAGAGCGCTGAGTCTGGATGAGGCAGGGTTGGCCGATGGATTGGACGTGGGGGCAGAGGAGTCACGGTGACTCAGAGGTTTTGGCCGGAGTAACCAGGAGGATAGAGTTTGCCAAAATAGGTACAGGCTTGACCTGGAGAGGAGAGTGTGACCTGGACATGTCACAGGTGTCTGGCCGTGGACACCCAGGCCAGGGAAGATGTGCCAGTTCAGTTTGGGGGGTGCATATCTGTGAGTCACCAGCCCAGGGCGGATGTCAGGGGGGCCCAGCTGCAGTCATGCTGGGGTTTGGACCCCTTCTTGCTCACCGTGCCCGCCCTGGGTGAGCCCATGGGTGACTAGAGGGGAAACCCAGCGGCCTCCTCTCAGCCTGCTAAGCTGGTGCCCGGGTGGGACCTCCCGTCTTCCCGCCCACAGCCCAGGCCAGAGTCGTTGGGAGCTCAGGTCCAAGTGTGTCATCACACAGTCACGTTCGGGGCTCCAGGAGGCAGGAGGTGGCCCTGTGGAGGGCAGGGGTGTCTGCTAGTGTCCTGAGGACAGGAGGGCAGGGCTGGGCCACCAGGGCTGCTGGCTCAGGGGACAGCACAGACGAGCCCAAGGGACGAAGGAGGCAGTGCAGACCTGGTGTGCGATGTGGGGACAAGGTTCCAGCGGAGAATGAAAGGATCCGAGGAGGCAGGAGACAGGCTGCACGTAAAACTCTTTGTCGAATCTCGCGTGTGATCGCACCTGGCAGACGCTGTCCCTCACCGTCCGAGTGCTACGATCCAGCAGGACCCCCAGGGCCCTGCTCCCTGGAACCACGTGTTCCAGGCCCTGGCCGACAGCAAACAAGCAGAGAATGCTTACATTGCTTATGTATCTGTTATGTGTATTTGTTATGTTATAAGCAGGACAACTGCTGCAGACGGAACCCTCGGAGAGGGAAGTGGGGAGGTGATAGCGTGGCTGCTGTGGAGGGCAGGCAGCTGTGAGGGGTGGTCCAGGAGGGCCTCCTGGAGGAGGTGACGTTTGCGTCTCCAGCTTAGCAAGTGCTGGTGGGGGCCCCTCCAGTCTGTTGCATGGCAGGTGCCTCTGAGGAGGAGACAAGCCACGTGGGGGGTCTGCTGAGGGCAGGAAGAGCAGGGCCGGGTGAGGTGGGCGCGCTGAGCAGGGGATAACCTGGCCATGGTGGCTGATGAGAAGCATCTGGGGAACTGGCTATCTAATCCCACTGCCCAGGCCTTCCCCTCCGTCTATAAAAGCAGAGGTTGGGTGCCTGGACGTGGACAAACAGACTAGCAGCACCCAGGCCCCCTGGGAGCTCTTAGAAAGGCAGCACTGGGAGGCCTTCCCCCAGACTTGTTTGGTCTGAGCTCCCGCCCTCCCAGCAGGTCCGGGTGGCCCCCCCTGCCTTGTTGAATTTGGAGGCTGCTGCTCTGGGCGCCTGTGTCATTTCATTTTCATTCCGGGCATTGCGCTTGTATGCTCCCCGCTCCAGCCTTTCAAGTGTGGCTCCGCTGCAGCGTGTTCCAGAAGTACAAGGAAGCAGCCGACCCACTGCAGAGTCCGTCCCTGGAGCTGACCAACCCCGATGCTGCCTGCGAGGAGAGCTCTGAGGGAGTCGTCGAGGCTGAAGAAATCCCCTGATGAGAAAGGCACTCTCCATATTGAGGAGTTTGGCCTTTCTATCCAACACTGTTGTGTTCCTCGCACACATTCCAGGCCTTGTGGGTGCTCAGTAACTGCTCACAGACACCCCCACGCAGCACATTCTCTTTCGACTAAGCCCAGCCGCTGTATTTATGGCCCGGGAACCAGCCCTCCTTTATCCATTCAGATCTCGGGGGAAAGCTCAATTCCAGAAGTAAATCTATCCTAGCTCCTGCTCCGTTTTATTTCACACCCACTGGCTTGTCTTGTGGTCTAGCCTGGTTATCACGTTACCACCGACATGGTGGCATCAAACAACACACGTGTGTTATCTTACAGTCCTGCAGGTCAGAAGTCCACACTGGGTCTCACAGGGCTCAAGCCAGTGTGTCAGCAGGGCTGGTTCCTTCTGGTGACTCTGGGGCAAAACCCACTTCCTGTCTTTGCCAGTTTCTGGAGGCTGCCTGCCATCCCTGGCTGGTGGCCCTTCCCTCTGTCTTCAGAGCCAGCGGCACAGAGCCCTGCAAGATCTGCCCCAGCTTCCATCCTCCCCCCTGCTTCTCTGCCCCTCCTGCCTCCCGCTCTCCACTTCTAAGTGATGTACCCTGTGATTACGCTGATGCCACTCGGGAAACCCTGGAGGATCTGCCCATCCTTAATGTAATCACAGCTGCAAAGTCCTTTTGCCGCGTAGGGTAACATATTCACAGGTTCGGGGCATGAGGACCTAGACAACCTTGGGAGCCGTCATTGCTGCCGGTCCCACCTGGTCCCCAGGTGCACACAGTGGCTAAGAGGAGCTCATCTCACCGGCCAGGGATGAGCGGAACACCACGTGCACCTGAAGGCTGGTGGTGACCACCAACTGCCTTGCTCCTGTCCTCCAGTCTCTCCCCTTCTCTGGTTTGTGCACAGGAACCCAGCAGAATCACAGCGGCAGCAGGCGGCGACATCAGCGGTACAGAGGAGAAAAAGCAAAGCAAGTCGCAGCAGCTGAAAAAGATCTTCAAGGAGTATGGCGCCGTGGGCGTGTCCGTGCACGTTGGGATCTCGCTCGTCTCCTTGGGCATGTTTTACATGGTTGTTTCAAGGTAGAATTGGGTGGGGTTTTTTTTTTTTTTTTTTTTGGTCTTTATTTTCTTTGTAGGGCCCCATTCACAGCATATGGAGGTTCCCAGGCTAAGGGTCAAATCGGAGCTATAGTTGTCAGCCTGCACCACAGCCACAGCAACACAGGATCTGAGCCGCGTCTGTGACCTACACCACAACTCACAGCAATGCCAGATCCTTAACCCACTGAGCAAGGCCAGGGATCGAACCTGCAACCTTATGATTACTAGTCAGGTTCATTTCCACTGCGCTACAAGGGGAACTCTTTTTTTTTTTCTTTTTTTTTCTTTTTTGGTCTTTTGTCTTTTTAGGGCCATACCTGCAGCATATGGAGGTTCCCAGGCTAGGGGTCTAATCTGAGCTATAGCTGCCGCCCTACACCACAGCTCACGGCAATGCCAGATCCTTAACCCACTTGAGTGAGGCCAGGAATCAAACCCACAATCTCATGGTTCCCAGTTGGATTCGTTTTTGCTGTGCCACGACAGGAACTCCAAGGTAGCATTTTTGGCAGTAACAAATACTTAGTTTTTTGCCATAATGCTAGAGTCTTTGCAAATAAGAGCTTTTTTCCTAAGACCTTTTTATTCATTGAGCTACTTTAATCACATTTTTTAAAATACCGTGTATCTCGTGGAGTTCCCGTCATGGCTCAGCGTGTTGAGAACCCGACTGGTATCCATAAGAATGCTGTGAGCTGCAGTGTAGGTAGCAGAAACAGCTTGGACCTGTTCTTGCTGTGGCTGTGGTGAAGGCCGGCAGCTGCAGCTCCGATGTGACCCCTAGCCTGGGAACTTCCATGTGCCGCAGGAGTGGCCCTAAAAAGAAAAAATAAAATCATAAAAATACTGTATATCTCATAGCCCAAATTAACTGTTTAACTAAATCCTTGCTGTAGTAAACATTTTTCTTTGTCTGTTTGCCTCTCTCCCTCCAGTGGTCTGGACATATCAGCCATCCTGCTTAAACTCGGATTTAAAGAGTCCCTGGTACAGTCAAAAATGGCAGCGGGCACCAGTACCTTCGTGGTGGCTTACGCCATCCACAAGCTGTTCGCACCCGTGAGAATCAGTATAACTTTAGTTTCCGTGCCCTTCATTGTCAGGTATTTTCGGAAAGTGGGACTTTTTAAACCTCCAGCTGCAAAGCCTTGAACTCTTTGACTGAGGGCCTGAAAACCTATTTCTTTTCACTGACACATTTTGGCTTTGGTTTTAGGATGTAGGTTTTTCTGTGGGCAGGGAGGGGGGTGCTAACTGCTGAGCTCTCGTGGATAGGAGTTACTTTTGCCAGCAAAAATCCAGAGTTTTGAATCACTGTAAATTTCTTTTGCTTTATAAACTGCGACAGTGCTATTCACTGAAGGGCTTGTCTGCATCATCTGTCAACAAAACATCACCCGAAAGTTGTCATCTCAGACAAAACCGTCAGCCAGGAAATGTTCCTTCTGGAAGATCATTGGTGAGGGTCTGTCTGCAGAAGCCTCAGGGGTTAATTTTCACTCAAGTTCTTAAAGGGCAGTGATTCATTAAACTGGTTTTAAAAATGTACAAATTCCCCTTCCTCCAATATTTGTCAGGCTGCCTGCAGCTTAATATGCGATATTCTGCCAAACAGCTGCCAGGGCTACAATTAATGAAGCAGAACTTAAGACTTCACAGTGTGTAGTCAGGATCTAAATTAGCATCAGCACTTTGACATTCATTACACGTGTTTGAGGGGAACGAAAAACACGTATTTCTGGTATGTTTCACCGATCCCAACGCCTTCCAATCTGGACACGATGGGCCTGCCTCAGCTGATGGTCCCACGTGTCATGAAAGTAGGTGGGCATCACCTGTCTCTGTTTAGGTCCAATATGGAGCCTCTGCCCAACAGCAACAGCATCAGGTGGCTCCAGACGCCGGCAATTTGGATCCTGCACCCAAAAAGCTGAGACCGTCTTCGCCGCCTTCCCTGTAGCTTAGACGTCAGATGTTCCACAATTACTGTCACAGTGTTTACATTGTGTTGCTACTTATATTTTTTGAGTTAAAATTATGTATGTACCAAAAAAAAAAAAAAGGTTTTATATCACTCTCTAAACAGGACAGTTAGTCACACATGCTGTAAATAGAGGCCACTGGGAATTAAAAATTCAAGCTGGGGAGGGACTGAGCCAGTTTACCAGGTAAAAGGCATGTGACCAGAGGCCCCTGGTTCTGTTCACACCACGAGGAGACCACCTTCCTCGACGTAGCCCGGAGTTGGCGGCGGGGAAGGGCTGTCCTTGGGACTCCACGCCCGGCACTACTGCCCTCAAGGCCAAGGGAACCACCCACCTCGGGAAACCCAGTGTTCAGGCTCCACCTGCAGCTTGGCTGAGGGGCTGCACTTGTCTTTCTGGCTCCCAGGGTTTATTTTTATATTTTGGTTTGATTAATTACACTTGTGACAAGCAGAAAACGAACTGTAAATGGATCGCCCCGGCTCTACTGAGCTCTGACTGCTGACAGTTCCCTTACTTAGCCCTTACTAATGCACATCAACCAGTTTTTTCAGTTAACTTTTTAAAAAAAATTTATTATGGTTCATTTTCAATTTTTGTTTTTAGGGCTACACCTGCAGCATATGGAAGTTCCCTGGAGAGGGGTCGAATCAGAGCTGTAGCTGCGACCTACACCACAGCCACAGCCACACTGGATCCTTAACCCACTGAGCAAGGCCAGGGATCAAATCCGAGTCCTCATGGATACTAGTTGGGTTCATTACCGCTGAGCCACGGCAGAAACTCGATTAACTTTTATAAGAATCTTTGCAGGACAGATTCTCCACTTGCAAGATCGATACAGTGGATCCGTTTCCCCCCTCCCCCCACAACATCCCCTTTAAAACAATTAGCCCATTGCCCAAAGGCTTCAGGGATTTAAAGCTGGAACTGCCTTTCTGGGGTCCTATTCCAAGGGTGTACACAGCAGAGCAAGGTGGCGACACCTGCCAAGTGAGGGCAGGGCCAGCACTTTCGTGTCCACTGTCTCTGTTAACGGTTGGCTTGGGACTCATCACCCTCTCCCTGCCATTCAGATCCCTAGTAACGCCTATGCAAAACAAAGCCCACAGGGATTCCTACCGGTCCAAGGGCTTAAATCCTAAACTTTGATTCCGTGTTGGAAGTAAGGGGAGTGGACTCAAAGGGTCAGGCAGTAAAACAAATTTTCATACCAAATAGCCACACGGTCTCTTCGAAGCCCCATCTGCACTCCACTCCTGTGGCCAGTGGTCACCAACAACAGAGCAAGCGGAGAGGATGAGGAAACCGAAGGCCCAGGGAACTAGAGCATCTTGTGCGCTCACCAGCAGGATGTCCATGTCGCTAGTATTTGCATTGCTTTTATGGAACCAGGGGAATAAAACTGATCATCTATTTTAAAAACGTAAGCCACTGTTCACCTCTAATTTTCTATCAGACAAAACAAGCAGCATGAATTCTGCAAAACAAATAAACGTCTTTGTAAAGTTTTTGAAGAACTTCCTATTCCTCTTGGGGCAAGCCGTCACTGTCACCGATGGAGTGGCACTGTGTGTGACCCATTTACGAACACTGTACCACTACAGCCAGCTATTTGCTTTGCTTGTGTGGGACGCTGCTTGGGGAAATGACAGCCTAGGTGAGGCTGGCGTGTCATGTCAACTCCAGGTGGGGTGGATGGGACATCAAAGCTGAAGCCTGGGGGACCCAAAAGCTCCTTTGTCCCCAGGGGGCTCCCCGGACACTGCAGTTTTACTCAACATGGAAGTGGATTTTGCCACTTTCTCCTACTCAGGCATTTCTGGTCTCCTAACGCCTCGTGTGCGTTAGGAGGGCTGGCCGTGAAGGCACATGTCTCTGCTAGTTCTCAGCCAGTTCAACTCCTCCGCCTCCGTCTTCATCACTGTCGAGTCACCACCGCTGGGTGATGCAGATTTTGGCAGCTAGAGTATGTAATTTTTCCACAATAGGAGCATATAGAACCTGAGACCAAGAGATCTGCTCTTCACGGCACCTGCTTATTTCTAGGCCCAGAGAGAACAGATGGTAAGAAGCATCACCTGTGCACTCCAGAGAGATGCATCTGTGGACTTGAGTGTCAAGTTGACACACATACCACAACTCCAGTGTGTGGCCCGTGGGAGCCAAGGGGGGAAGGGTGCCCCTGCCAGCTGCACTGAAGGGGCGGCGGGCGTCCACTTTTATAAGCCACATGAGCTCAGGTTGATCCCAGACCCCAGTAGGCTAGGGAGAAGGGATTCGGCTAAGCAGGCACCCCTTCACCTGAGGTTGAAGACAAAGGCCATGGTTGGAAAATCAATTTACAAAGAACCGGCTCCCCCCACGTGGAACTCTCTGCCTGCTGCCAGCATGGTCAGAGCTGAGGTGGGCGGTGTGGACGTGCCGGTCAGCTCTCTCCTCTGTCCGGCCTTACCACCCACACAGTGCACCCCTGAAGCCCCACTCAGCCCCCATGCCAGGATGAGGACATGCCTAGGAGTCAAGCCAGGCCGTGGCTGTGCCCTCCACTCAGGTCCACTGCCTAGAACAGGGGCTGAAGCCCAGTCGCCTCCACTCCCAACCTCTGGTGCACCTGCCACCATCCAGCCGCGGCCAGGGCTCCTGCCGGCCCCTCCCTCGGGCTGCAGGGACCTCTTGCCACACCTGCCTCCAACCTGTAAATCCTCCCATCCTTCAAGCTGAGCTCGGAAGCTGCTTCCTCCGGACACTGCTCCCAGCTCCCGTTGCCATCACGGTTTGCCTGCGTGCTGACTCATCCTCCTGTCACTGGCCACACAACCTGCTTGTGTAGGACGGGGGGATGTGTTCGGGGGCCAGGCCGACCCTGACAGCACCACACAGGGGCCTCCCCACCTCCCCATCTAGCCCAGCATTTCGCAAGGGGTGGGATGTCAACTCCTGGGAAATGCACCTAACGTCAAGGTTACACATGTGAGAACTTTAAATAAGTGTAATCATTTTATAGATGTCGTGATGCACTTTACAAAGATTATAAACAAACACCAAAATCATGAGAGAGAAAAAAAAACCTTTAACATTTAGAAACAGCCAAGACATGCTGTGTCCCGAGCAGGGGAGCCAGGAACTTGTGCTCTGTCTGCCTCGCCAGGCACCGACTGGCTGAGGAGGGCCGGCCAGCCAGGCTCCCGGGGTGCTGGACAGACGCTGAGCATCCTGCAAGGATGGCATGGAGGTGAGATACAGGTCCGTACCAAAGTCTCTGACATTTAAAAGAAATGGTCACGTGTTCATCCTGACAGCTTTCTCAGACTGGGCCACCCGATAAGTTACACGCACACAGGGACAGGGAGGTTATTGCACAGCTTTTCCACTGGTCGGGCCCAAGAGGCCACCTTCCCCACAGCCGGGCCCCGAGGCCTCTTCCACGAGGACGCTGTACTCACAACAGGCTGTGGGGTGGCTGCCCCTGAGCCTTGCCTCCGGACTGACTGGACCACCAGCGACATGAGTAGCACGATCCTCGTGGCGGCACTCACTGCAGGGGCCTGCACGTCCTGCAGGTCGAGGGTGGGCCGGCAGCAGAGGACAGGTCAGCGGCTGGTTGCAGACAGAGTACACAGCAGCCCTGGCTCAGGAGTTCTACCCGCAAAGGTTCTTAGGGTTGCTTGCTGGTGGATTCTTTTTTGTGACTACTTGCTGGCTTGGAATTGGCGGTGATCCAGGGGTGTTCGAGCACCTCCTTGAGGGTGGGCCTGTGGCTGGGGTTGTGCTTCAATAGTCTTGAGATGAGGTCCCTGGCTCCCTCGGGCACAAAGTCAGGGAAGGTGAATTCCACCTGGATAAGTGCACAGTAAGTGACAGTCACAAAGGGGCTTGGAGAGAAGGGCACCGCCAGCTCGCAGCCCCAGCTGAGGCTGACGAGGACGTGCTAACAGAACCATGGGTCCTCCTAGTGACACCTTACCCGGGATATCCTTTTGTAGGTCTCTTGGTACGTGTTTGCCTCAAAGGGGGGCTTCCCAACCAGGAATTCATAGCAAAGCACCCCCAAGCTCCAGAGATCCACCTTCTCGTCATGCATCCGGCCTTCGATCATCTCGGGGGGCAAGTAGTCCAGGGTGCCGCAGAGGGTGGTTCTCCTAAAACAAGCAGACGCAGGCTGACGCGCTTCTGCTACCAACAGCCGCTCGAACTCACCAGCAGCGACCCTAGCGTGGCGTGCTGTCCCTAGGCTAGGACACCTGGGGCAGTCTGAACACGGACCAAGGATCAGCTATTAACACGGCTGCTCATTTCCTTAGCGTGGAAATGGCTGTGACCATACAGGACAACGTCCTAATTTTTAGGACATGCAGACTGAAGTGCTGCAGCCTCTGGAACTTATTTTTGAAGGTTCACAAAAAGGAAAACACCCAGACAATATGGCAACAACTGTTAACAGTAACACAACTGTCTGAATGTAGGCACTGGACCGGCAGGTGAGCCATCACCTGCAATTCGGTGCTTCTATACGGTTTTTTATAATGGAGGTCGGAAACAGACAGCACGCCTGGCGCGAAGACCATGCAGGTTCGGCTGCTGCTTTATTTATATCAGTTTCCATTGCCTGGTGCCCACTGAGCGCACGAATGTTCACTCAACTGCATGGTGACCTGGAAGAAGGAGCTACCTCTCCAGACATCCAGCCTCGCATCACCACCGAGATCCAGCCCAAATCAGGAGGCTCGCTCTCAAATGGCACCATAACCCAGGAGCTCTTGTGGGTGTGTGCTTATCAACGTGTGGGAGGCGGGGTGAAGTGACCAACACGTCCCTAAACGTCCCTCTCAGATATCTTTCCTAGCACGATGGCACCATTGGGCAGGTAAGGTTGAGCCCTGCGATGCCATGAAGCCACTGTTGTCTGCCTCCCAGGTACCAACAGCCCTCCTACT
This sequence comes from Sus scrofa, assembly GCF_054392235.1. Classification (NCBI taxonomy): domain Eukaryota; kingdom Metazoa; phylum Chordata; class Mammalia; order Artiodactyla; family Suidae; genus Sus; species Sus scrofa. The sequence goes on from NC_139399.1 coordinate 64,689,312, forward strand.
CATGACAACCAGATTTTTGTATTAAAAAAAAAAAAAAAAAAAAGAGCAACTGCAAGAGCAGATTCAGCACATTACTGAAAAGAATCAGGAGTGGTCTGTAATAAAAACAAAGCTCCTCACACTCAATGGCATCAATTTCAGGCTATACAATTTTTTTAACTGCCTTTATTTAATTTTTTTTGCCACACCCACAGCATGCGAAAGTTCCTGGGCCAGGGATCAAACCCAAGACAAAGCAGTGACCTAAGCCGGTGCAGTGACAATGACAGATCCTTAACCCACTGAGCTGCAAGAGAACTCCTAGCTGGCTTTATTTTTAAAAGTAATCTGGCGGGAGTTCCCATCGTGGTGCAGCGGAAACGAATGCGACTAGGAACTATGACGTTGCGGGTTCAATCCCTGAACTCGCTCACTGGGTTAAGGATCCAGCGTTGCCATGAGCTGCGGTGTAGGTCTCAGACACAGCTTGGATCCGGCGTTGCTGCGGCTCCGGCATAGGCCAGCAGCTACAGCTCCGATTAGACCCCTTGCCTGGGAACCTCCATATGCCAAGGGTGCAGCCCTAAAAAAAAAAAAAAAAAAAAAAAAAAAAAATCTGGCTATAATTTTAACACCTACCCCAAAGATGACAAACTCTTATCAGGAGATGTATACTTTCTAAATGCCCTACTTCGCACATGATTTCAAAAGCTCATTTAAACCCAACTGAAATTTAAAAAAAGGAGAAAATGTTTTAGCTCTGTTTGCAAAGTTCACTCAAATTGCTTCATTAGGTTTCTCTCCCTGCTTTAGCTTTAGGAAGGGACAGGAAAGGACTCTTCTGTGGACACAAGCAGACCAAAGATCTTTACCCACCTCCCTGAAAGCCCCGTCTAACCACTGTAGCTCCTTCCAGTGCCCTGTGCTCTCAGCTCTCGCCTCTGCAGGTGCTGCCCCCAGAAACGTCTGTCTCCTGGGCCTGGAGGCAGCGGGTCTCCACCCAGCCCTGCCGTCTTACTCCCCGTCTACACATGCTGCAACTCCCCTCTGCCGCATGCTTGTCATACCTTCTACTTATGTGTCCCCTTCATTAGCCGCTAAGGACATGAAGCATCTTTAACCCCAGGCCAAATGGCTGCAGAATAAAAATGTTCTTGAAGACACTAGTTTGCTATCAGGCCTGAATTACTCCAAAACATATGTGTCAGTGACCTGTCCGACTCCGCACAACATCTACACTTGCATAGTTCACTGGTTAGCTCACGACTAGCCCCAGGGCTTTTGCCAAACCAAACGAGTTCCACCTCTAAAGTTACCTACCTGGAGGACGGGGCATGGACCGACCACCCAAAATCGGCAATCTTAAGCTCTCCAGCGGATCCAAGGAGCAGGTTCTCTGGCTTAATGTCTCTGTGAATAACTCTCTTTGAGTGACAGTAAGATAGGGCATTTGCCAATTCTGTGATATACTATTAAAAAAAAAAAAAAGTATTGATCAATTTAGATTTTATATTAACACAAATTTTACACACCTCTTCTGAAAGGAACCCCAGTATAGATTTTTAACATGTTTTGTAGATTTTAAAACAAAACTAGAAACAATGGATGACTCTACAAAAATACAAACCAATTTAGCGTTCAGCATCAAGTACAAGTTATTCTGTGCTAAGTATTTGCGAATACAACAGATGCAATATTAAAAGACAGGAAAACACTCAGGTATCACTACATCCCCGTGTGGCAATTTACGGCCCAGCAGCAGCAAAGTAAGACAATATTGAAACATGGGGACAATTTAGGGAGTCAGATGTATAATCAATTTTTAACATTTAAAAAAAAACCTAGGACTTCCTGTTGTGGCTCAGGGGTAACGAACCCAACTATTACCCATGAGGATCTGGGTTCAATCCCTGGCCTCGCTCAGTGGGTTAAGGATCTGGTGTTGCCAGGAGCTGCGGTGTAGGTCACAGACACAGCTTGGATCTGGCGTTGCTGTGGCTGTGGCGTAGGCCTGCAGGTGTGGCTCTGGTTTGAACCCTAGCCTGGGAACCTCCACATGCCATGGGTGTGGCCCTAAAAAGATAAAAGAAAGAAAGAAATGAGCTATGAAAAGTTACAAATGAATCTCAAATGTTATATGGTAACATATGTGGTTATATGGTAACTGGTTTTCCACAGGGTAACTGGTTACCAATTCTAGTAGCATATACACCATATACACGTCCACTGGAATTGAATGAATAAATGGACAGCGGATCGTGAATCCAAGTTCTTTCAATGTCACAGTGGAAGGTTACAGATAAACGAGGGGGGAGGACACAGGATCCGTGTGACAATGGACTCATGTGTTGCTTAGCAAGATACCGATGGATACAGAAATAGTTTCAGATACATGGATTACCATACGCACTTATTTCCTGGCTCTCTGTCAGCTGAAAGCTGAGACGTTTTAACACGCAATAGCACGAGCACATCTAGTGCCCAGATTTTGGTTTCTAACATTACCTTTTCCAGTAAAGGGAACCAAAGCTCCCTGGAGAAATAACCGATCACAAGACTGGGATAGGAAACGTATAAGATGGAGCTGGAACACCTTACGGCACCAGAAAACAAGAAAGTGCTTTTAAACACACACACACTGACAGGGACATGTCAAAAGGACACGGGAACCATGTCAAAGAGCTCCCAGTGGCCAAAGCTGAAACAACGAGAGCAAAGTGTATTAGATTACACAGAGTATAAAATGAGTCCATAGCAATAAATGATGGAGTAAATAATGGAAAACAGATACATCTCTGGTACAAAATTCCCAATAATTATGACCATGCTCTGCTTTATAGGACATGGAACATGACCACTCAAGGGCTGTTCCTTTGAAAGGACACAGCACGACAGGGAGGAAAAAAGAGTAACTTCACAGTGGAGAGCGTTGCCACTCCCTCCCTCCCTCCGCCAGGGATGAGGCCAACACTCAGGGCTAGGTCAGGTTAACAGTGTAACTCTTGACAGAGGAGAAGGCCTTTTCCCTCGGACCTTCCTCTCAAAACCCATGACCCTGATCTAACCATGAGAAGAATGAAGGAAATCTGAAAGAAGTGTGGATTCCAGTTAACAGCTATGCACCAATACAGGTTCATTAGTTATGGCAACCGGATCACGCTAACGTAAAATGTTAATAGGAGAAATTAGGTGTGTGTTAATAGGAGAAAGTCTGCAGTATCTCTAATTACTCTATACATCTAAAATTAATCTAAAATAATTTTTTTCTTTTTTTTTTTTAAAGAGGGCAACTAATTATATACATTTCCACAGACACAGCTGTGGAAACTAACCAAATATTCCACTTGGTAACTGATTTTATCTGTAAATAAAGGCACATCTATGTTGTTTTTGATTTTTCCATTTCAAATACTTGATCCTATTAAGCTACCTTTCCATTTGACAAAACCCCCTCTATTATAATGAAAGGTACACGGCTACGCGGGACAGAAGCGCAACAGAATTAGTCTGGACAACAAAAGCAAACTTACAGTAGCAGTTCTCTGCTCATCAAACTTTGACAGTTTCTGAAGTTCTCTATAGACAGCTCCGAGAGGTGCGTATTCCAGGATTAGGTAAACTCTGGTAGCGTCATGGAAATAACCATACAGTCTGAGAATATTTGGATGCCTGCAAGAAGGACGAACTCTCTAACACCGGGTTTGGGAGCTGATACAAGAATAAGTACTGAATAGCAAACAAACCCCTCCTGTGAACCCAGTCATGACAACTGCTTCTTGGCCACAAACACCCTCCCCTCCCACCTGGAGAGTCTGAAACTACGGATGAGACGCACCGTAAGAAACAGGTGTACCTCGCCTATCAGTTCACACGCATTTCACACGGTATCAATGGACCTTGTTTGGCTAAGACTATTTCCTTCCTTTAGGCCATCTTTGCTCTTAGGGGGAAAAAAACTAGGTAAATATTAAGTCTCTGCAAATTTGGAAAAAAAGAACAAAACAAACAAAAGGTAGACATGGCATCCCCACAGTAGTTTGATACCCTGGACACAATGAGACAGACAACACAGAAGCCATGTCTGACAAAAGCAGGTGTGCTGCTAAGGACTCTGGGCAGCTGAGCACAGCCTATATGAGACATTACCAAAAAATTCACTGAAAGCGAAAAAGAAGAAAAGACCCACTGGCTTAAGTCAACCTGCAGGCTGCCAGTTTGAAACCTGAACTCAAAAAAAAAAAAAAAAAAAAAAAAAAAGAGGTGTCATTCCCTTTAATTATCCACCAAATCAAAAAAACCCCCAAAAAACATGTCCAGTAAATTACTCCAATAACAAAACAAACCTTCAAGCAATGTTCCAGGACCACAGCACTTAAGTCTAAATCAACCTCTGAAGAGTGTCAAATTTAATCACTCTCTGCAGTGCTAGGAAGGCAGCCTTCTCCAAAGGAGGTTATTACAGTGAGCTCGTTAAATAACCAAGTTCCATCCATCCCTCTTCTGACATCGACCTCAAGACTTACCTAAGGTGGGACTGTATTTCTACTTCTCTTCTCAGCTGATGCTCAACTCCTGCCTTCTCCAGCTGAGTTTTAAACAATACTTTAAGAGCCAGGATAAACTTGCTTTGTTTTTCTCTTGCTAAATAAACATTACCAAACTTTCCTTTACCCAGCGGGCGGCCAATTTCAAAATCTTCCAAAGCCCATTGCCTTCTAGAAAAGAATTGAACATTTTAAAATGTGAAGAAAACACTTTTCTAACAATGTATGAGTGAGTAGCACACATTCTATAAATTATTTATATTATTTATAAAATATATATATTATTCTATAGATAATTTCACATTCAAAGTTGCATTCGGTATGCACCCTCTTCAAGAGGCCAATAACCACAATGAATGAGTCCACACAGACATCAAACCCTGCACCGCCACCCCGCCCCCACGAGTCTGCGACAAGAATAGTTGAACGAGTCTGCGACAAGAATAGTCTGGACTTTGAGAGTTGAAGCTCCCTGGGAGTGTCTCAAGGCATCCTGAGTTCTGGAGCACGGACCTATTACTGACACCACTTAAGTCCATGAAAAGGATTAGAGGAGTAACTGGAAAGGGAAGACTGCTTCAGAACCACCTGCGAGGAGTTCCCGTCATGGTTCAGTGGTTAACGAAGCCTACTAGGAACCATGATGTTTCGGGCTCAATCCCTGGCCTTGCTCAGGTTAAGGATCTGGCGTTGCCGTGAGCTGTGGTGTAGGCTGCAGACTCGGCTGGGATTCCGAGTTGCTGTGGCTCTGATGTAGGCTGGTGGCTACAGTTCCAATTCGACCCCTAGCCTGGGAACCTCCATATGCCACAGGAGCGGCCCTAGAAAAGGCAAAAAGACCAAAAAAAAAAAAAAAAAAAAAAAAAACCACCTGCAAGCCCAATCAGACTAACCACAGCCTCCTCTAGCCCAGGAGGCGCCAACACTGGGGTAGAGCATCACTCCCGTCAAGCCAGCGGGATGGATCCCACAGGGTCGGGGGGCGAGAACCACCAGATATAGATTCCTGGGAAGTCTATTAGGCATCGAGAGCAAAGAAGGCTGTGGGTTCATTCCTGGCTCCTACGACATTCCAGAGTCTAGACAGTTCAGACATTGAGAGCAGAGGAAAATACAGCCAAGCTCTATCATGAAGACCAAGTGCAATAATTCTATTAACACCTTCAAAATACTCACACAGTCATGTATGTCTCTACAGTTCTGCAACAGGACACTTTATTGCCATTTCAAACAAACCTGCACTTCTTGACTAGCAAAGAAGTATAGAAGCATACATAAACCACACGCTGTAGTTACTTCTAAGAGTGGAGAGCAACTTTTACTACCTTTCTGTAACAGATTGATACAAGCTTTTCCCAATTTTGAAAAATAAGAAAAACTCAAGTCCCTAGTGAAATCTGTCATTAAAATTCCTTCTCTGTTTTAAAGATCAGAAATCTGAAACATCTATATTTTGTAAGTGAGAATAAAAGGAACTATTTCTTTTAAAAAATGATCCCATAACTAAATTTGCAATTACATAGTACTTTCTAGCAGAAGGATAGTACAGAACTTTGTAAATAAAATAAAACTTACTTTTTTGATTCTTCATTTTTCTGTTTTGATGCCGCTTCCTTTTCAGGATTGTTTCCTAGATAGAATAAGTTAAAAAATCTGTTTTTGGAATAACTATACAGAATAAATTAAAAAGCTTTGAGGAATTCCCACTGTGGCACACTTGGTTAGTGATCTGGCTTGTTTATGTGGTATTACTGGTTTGATCCTCGGCTCAGTGCAGTGGGTTAAGGATCCGGCATTGCCACAGCTGCGGTATAGGTCACAGCTGCAGCTCAGTCACTCTCTGGCCTGGGAACTTCCATGTGCTGTGGGTGCAGCCAAGAAAGAAAGGGGGAAAAAAAAAAAAAAAAAAGGCAAAACAAAATGTTTGAAAAGAGATGAATCAAAGAATGGTCACCAGGGAGTTCCCTGGTGGCCTAGTGGTTAAGGACTCAGTGTTGACACTGCCATGGTGCAGGTTTGATCCCTGGCCCAGAACTTCTTTTTTTTGTCTTTTGTCTTTTTGGTGCCACACCCATGGCATATGGAGGTTCCCAGGCTGGGGTCAAATTGGAGCTGTAACTACCGGCCTACACTATAGCCCACGGCAACGATGGATCCTTAACCCACTGAGTGAGGGATCAAACCCTAATCCTCATGGATACTAGTCGGGTTCGTACACCACTGAGCCACGACAGGAACTCTCCCTGGCCCTGGAACTTCCGCATGCTGTAGGCATAGCCGAAAAGAAAAAAAGTCACCAAAAAATATTGGTGGTGTTCCCAGAATGATAGATCCAGATCATTTTCAGTTTTCTTAAAACAAAACAAAAAAAGACTACCACACCCTAACCTGACTTCTGCCAAAGTCTTTACAGAACTCTTGCGAGTAAAGATGAGCAAATACATACAGTTAGGCCCTCAGATCACTCAGACTCCAGACAACATAGCTTCTCCCTGAAGCCTTAGTTTCTAAATGAAGAGCTTCTAAAGCAGAATTACCCATCTGCATATCCATAACAGGCTCCCAACTTTTCCCCAGCAGGTTGGCCAGCCCACTGTCCATCTGCTACCTTCAATGTGCAACAAAACATAAGCCAACCACCAGCCTCCCTCCACTGTACCAGCTGCCAAGGGGAAATTACATGGGCCCTTTCTACTCATCTATCTCCAGCACTTCAAACTCAAACAGCAGCAGTTTGCGCTGCTCAGATATCTGAATTCAGGCCTACGCCGGACCTTCCCCTCCTTGGTTCATGATCTCAGTTAAGGCCATCGGTGTAACCACCACCTCGTGTCCGGTTTATTGCCCAGTTCTGTCAAGACTGCATCCTAAGTGAGCTCTCAAATTCACCTGCACCTCTCCGGCCCGGCTACGTCTTTGAATAAGTTGATGCTCCCAAGTCTTAGCTTCCTCCCCTGCGAAACTGAGTTAAAAACTATGGCTACCTCAGAGTTCCTCTTGTAGCTCAATGTTGTCGTTCTCCCTTGCAGCGTGTTAAGAACCCAACACAGTGTCTGTGAGGATGCAGGTTCCATCGCTAGCCTCACTCAGTGGGTTAGGGATCTGGCATTGCCCCAAGCTGTAGCGTAGCCCAGAGATGTGACTTGGATCTAGTGTTGCTGTGGCTGTGGTGTAGGCCAGCAGCTGCGGCTCCAATTCAACCCGGAGCCCAGGAACTTCCATATGCCGCAGGAGTGGCCCTAAAACAAACGACACACACACACCTATGGCTGCCTCCACAGAGTGGTTCCAAGGACAGACTGACACAGCATGGATGAAGGAAGCCTGCTGTGTGTGAGCTGGGAACAGTTGCTGCTGACACCCACCCTCTTGCACCTGGTTCAGGCCACAGTCATGTCTGACCCAAACCACAATGGCCTCCTTCCCTCCTCGGACCCCCGAGTCCAGCATCGCTACTTTCCAAATCATTCCACACATCCTGATAAGCTTTCTACGAAAGGCAAGTCAGCCCCTCCTCCGCTCAAAACCCTTTCAGCGGCTTCCCAATGCATAGGCAGGAAGCCCCACTCCACGGCCAGCAGTGCTCACCACGACTTTGCCTGGCCTGCGTCAGTCCATCCACTAAACCCCATCCCCCGCCACTTCCCCCACACTGCAAACCTTTGAATTTCAGTTCCAAGTGCACCTGCGCCCCGACCCCCCGCCCCATACCATCAGCGGATTGGCACCATGCCCTCCCTGGCTGTCCAACTCTCCCTCGAGGGTGGGACTCAGGCTGGCCCCCAGAAGACCTTGCTACCTCCCCCCGGACATCAGATCTTCTCCCCATCCAAACAGAAAGGATGGAAACGCTACGGTTACACCATCAACACACGCCTGTACACGTGCTTCTTCAGAAACTCAGAAGAAGGGCTATCCAGGGAGGCTCAGACGCTGCTCACCAGGCGCTGCCGGCTGGGGCTGCTCACTCTGCTGGGTGTTACTCAGAGGCCTGGAGACAGGACGAGGGCCACTGGTTGCCTGCGACTGCTTCTGCTTCAGATTCTGAACTGGTTTATGGCTGGAGACGAGCTTCTGCGTGTGCGAAGGCAGGCGCTGTGAGGAATTCGAAGGACATAAGACCCGCTGGGCCTGGCCGCTGTTTGCAGACGGCAGATGCTGAGCTGGAAAGTGCTGGGTCACTGGAACCCGTTTTGGACCATCGCCAGGTGGAACTGTGGTCTAGGATGGGGGGGAAATGAACTTCAGGGCCTTCACCAACAAAAGCTATTTTGACAACAACCCAAAGTCTGCTCCTAGTAATAACCAATGTCACTCACTGATGAGGGACAGAAAGGGACAGCGGTTTTAATCACCACTCCCAGGTGACACTGAGAGTCTGCTGCAGACACCCAAGTGCACCTCCACCTCCTACCCGCCCAACTCCCACTAAAACCACGGGAATGCTCACTAAGCTTTCATCTAAAAAGGGAGGAGGGGAGTTCCCGTCGTGGCTCAAGGGTAATGAACCTGACTAGTACCTATGAGGATGCAGGTTCGATCCCTGTCTGGCCACACTCCGTGGGTTAAGGATCCGGCATTGCCATGAGCTGTGGTGTAGGTCACAGACGCAGCTCGGATCTGGTGTGGCTGTGGCGTAGGCCAGCAGCTACAGCTCTGATTTGACCCCTAGCCTGGGAATCTCCATATGCCACAGCTGTGGCCCTAAAAAGACAAACACAAATAAATAAGTAAAAATAAAAAGGGAGGCATATTAAACACTTCCTGGGAATTCTCAATGACTTGGGAATTATCATTTAGCAAGAAGCTGCAATTCAGAAATTTTATACCAAAAATCCCAATTCCAGGAGTTCCCGTTGTGGCTCAATGGGTTAAGAAGCCAATTAGTATCCATGAGGAGTGATTCAATCCCTGGCTTCACTATCGGGTTAAGGATCCAGCATTGCCACAACCTGTGGCATAGGTAGCAGCTGTGGCTCAGATTCAATCCCTGGCCTAGGAACTTCCATAGGCCACAGGTGTAGCCATAAAATTAAAAAGTAATAATAAAAATTAATTTTTTTTTTTTTTGTCTTTGCTATTTCTTTGGGCCGCTCCCGAGGCATATGGAGATTCCCAGGCTAGGGGTCGAATCGGAGCTGTAGCCACCGGCCTACGCCAGAGCCACAGCAACGCGGGATCCGAGCCGCGTCTGCAACCTACACCACAGCTCACGGCAACGCCAGATCGTTAACCCACTGAGCAAGGGCAGGGACTGAACCCGAAACCTCATGGTTCCTAGTCGGATTTGTTAACCACTGCGCCACGACGGGAACTCCTAAAAATTAATTCTAAGACCCCAAGCTAATCAAACTAAGGTGGCGGGGGCTGGGGACGTGGGGGTGGAGGATGGCCTGACTTTCTCCAGCTTCAGTGGAAGAAATTTCCTCATAAATGAGGAAACAGTGCTAGAAGAGAGGCCTCAGAATCCATCACCAGGAGTTCCCGCTGTGGCTCAGCAGATTAAGAATTCGACTAGTAGCCATGAGGATGCGGGTCCAATCTCTGCCCCTGCTCAGGGGGTCAAAGGATCCAGGGTTGCTACAAGCTGTGGTGTCGGTCGCAGAAGCAGCTAGGATCTGCTGGGGCTGTGGCAAAGGCTGGCAGCTGCAGCTCCGATTCAACCCCTCCTAGCCTGGGAACCTCCGTATGTCTTAGGCACAGCCCCAAAAAGAAAAAAAAAAAAATTCATCACCAGCTCACTGGTATGAGCACTTTATAAGACAGGTTTCCAACTTCCAAGGAAAAAACTACTTTTGAAATTAGCAGTATCCACACACAACACAGCAGACATCATCCAGGCAGTGACAAACATTTTAAAATTAAACACAGAACAATTTTTTTTAAATGATCTTTATCATAAGAATTGAGGATCAAATACAGTGAATCAAGTTAGCCTTTTTTCTAGTTGGTCATTTTTATACTTTTAGCCAGTAAAAAAGGCTTAGTATCCATTTATTGGAGAAAAAGCCTTCTAAAAATAATCCCTTCCTCTGGGGTGGAAATCAAGCAGTATTTATATTCCAAGTACACAGAAGGAAAAAAACCTCAGGACTACTTAAAGGATCTTCATATGAAGGACTCCTTCACTCAGCTGCTCCACAAAAGTTCATCAAATGCTAAGCGGTCTTCATGGGTCTTTCCTCCGTGAAGCCTTCCTGGATTCCCATCTACCCCAAGCTGAACTGCGCACCCCTCCTTGAAATTACCCAGGTTTTATACATGAAACACACACACATATACATACACACCTTCCTGATGGTTTTGTTTTTTTGTTTTTTTGGTTTTTTTTGGCACCCATGGCATATGGAAGTTCAAAGGCCAGGGATCAAATCCAAGCCACAGTTGTGGCAACGCCAGGCCCTTTACCCACTGGGCCACAGCAGGAACTCCAAGCTCTAAGCTTTTTTAAGTCATTGATCATGTGCTTGCTTCCACCATTATGATGCCTGCATCTGACATGGAACCTGACTCAAAAGCACACTCCCAGGAAATGCCCACTAAAGCACTGCCTGACATTGCTCTGAAATGTGACAACTAACTATGGCAAACAAAATTAATTTCTGGAGGAGTTCTCTTGGCACAGCAGGTTAAGGATCTGGCATCGTCACTGCAGCAGCTCGGGTCACCGGTGTGGTACGTGAAAAAAATTAAAGTTATGATCCAAAGTCAAGGTGAAATGAATTCCAGATATAAAAACCAATCTCCAGGAGTTCCCATCAAGGAACAGCGGAAACAAATCCGACAAGGAACCCTGAGGTTACAGGTTCAATCCCTGGCCTCACTTGAGGGTTAAGGATCTGGTGTTGCTATGAACTGTGGTGTAGGTCACAGACATGGCTTGGATCCTGCATTGCTGTGGCATGCGCTGGCAGCTATAGCTCCAATCTGACCTCTAGCCTGGGAACCTCCATGCACCATGGGTAAGGCCCTAAAAAGCAAATAAATAAATAAAAATTAAAAACAATTTTAAAACGTTGCAATTCTCACTTAAAATAAAAAAATAAAGATATAAAAAAATCCTTTTGGGTTTGAGATTATAGATTATTCGATTTACCTTAAGCCCCGAAATGCAGTTTTCTTTACATTTGTCCATGATACCTGAAAAGAAAAAAGAACCACCTATAATTTATAAAAATCCATCTGCTTCAAAGTGCTATGCTGGATCAGGGTTATAAATCCTGACAAAAAAGCCTCACCATCACACAGAATTTTAGTCTGTCATCTAAATGAGGCTGATAAGGGAGCAGTGTTTTCCCACATGCCATAAAGCACAGGTGGGGGCCTTCCCCAAGAGACTAAGCTCTCCCCTCATCCACCCCATCCCACCCCACCCCTGACAGCTCCAACTTCACTCCTGAACCGCCTGGTCCCTCTGCTCCATCTTCTCCCTAGTGGATCAGGTCCATCAGTGTACAGACCCGCTTCCATACCCACAGCCTTAAAAAAGGAAAAAAGTCCTCTTTACCCCACACTGACTCGAGCTAAGACCACATCTCTCTCCTCTTTCAACATCCAAGGGCCACAAGCTCACTCCCTCGGGGCTGTTATCCCCCCAACCGGTCAGGCTCCTGACAGACCCCTGCAGAGCCTGAACTGGCTACAGCCAAACCCAAAGTCCAATTCTCTGCCCCTCTTATTCACATTCCCCACATTCCCCAGCATCAGACACTTTTCCCTCTCCTTTCTTCACTTAGCTGGCAGGTGATTCTCCCATCTTACCAGCTGTCCCACTGCAACCTCCTTTTGACCAACCACAGTGTCCGGATGCCCCACTTCTCCACCTACGCCTTCCCTAAGGCCCCTCACCCAGCCCCAGGGCCTAAATTTTTTTTTTTTTTTTTGCTTTTTAGGGGCACACATGCGGCATATGGAGGTTCACAGGCTAGGGATGAAATTAGAGCTACGGCTGTCAGCCTATGCCACAGTCATGGCAAAGTGGGATCTGAGCTGCGTTTGCAACCTACACCACAGTTCATGGCAACACCAGATCCCCAGCCCACTGGGCAAGGGCGAGGACTGAACCTGTATCCTCAAGGATACTAGTAGGATTCTTTTCCCCTGCGCAACCAAGGGAACTCCCGGCCTAGACATCTTTATTAAAAGAACTGGAACCTGGGTCTTCTGCCTTCCCGTCTCCCCCCACAGCTGGGCTCAGCCCTCTAACAACCCGCTCACACCCTCAGAAAGCCTGCCTGGTACCCCAAGCCAACACACCACATGAAACAAGCACTGCACGCTTGTTTCCCCTCCACTCAGGCCACAAACACTTCTTCCCCAACCACTCTCACTCCCCTGGGGAGCCAGCCCATCCAGTCCCCCTGGCTTTCAACCCCATCCACAGGCTGAGCAGCCCCAAATCTCCATCTCAAGCCCAGACCTCTCCTTTCAACTCCCACCACCTGATCATCGGAGGCATCTGAGTTTTATCAAGTCCCAAACTGAAGTCCTGCTCCCTCCTCACACCGTCTCCCGGAAACCCCATCCTGCCAGGTGCTCAAGCCTTAGGCCTTAGCCGTCTTCACATGGTTCTCCCTCAAACCTATCTACCCCATCGGCGTATCTCACAGGCTCCCTCCTCAAAAATCACTGCTCAAACTTTACTACTCCCACCTGGTCAAACCACACTCCACCCCCTTCCCCTTAATTACCTGCGAAAAGCTCCCAATGGTGACTCTGCTTCCACCCTTGCCCCTTTGTGGTCCTCTCCCAACACAGTGCCCAGTGATCCCACTAACAAATCGAGATATTCTGGGAGTTCCTGTGATGGCCCAGCAGAAATGAATTCAACTAGGAACCACAAAGATGCGGGTTCGATCCCTGGCCTTGCTCAGTGGGTTAAGGATCCGGTGTTGCCATGAACTTCAGTGTAGGTCACAGACATGGCTTGGATCCCATAGTGTTGCTGTGGCTGTGGTGTAGGCCGGGAGCTACAGCTTAGATTGGACCCCTAGCCTGGGAACGCCGTATGCCACAGATGTGGCCCTAAAAAAAAAAAAAAAAATTTAAAAAAGCAAAAGCACTCATTCGTCCCATGCTTTCACATCCACTTGATAAGCAAGCAAATAACTCTCCCTTGAAGGTGGGAATAGGCTAAAGAAACTGGAGTCCTATATCAAACAGTCACTTAGAAATAACAGACAGGGAGTTCCCATCATGGCTCAGCAGTAATAAACCTGATAGTATCCCTGAGGACTCAGGTCCAATCCCTGGCCTTGCTCAGTGGGTTAAGGATCCAGTGCTGCTGTGAGCTTTGGTGTAGGTGACAGACACCGCTCGGATCTGGCGTGGCTGTGGCCGGGAGCTACAGCTCTGATTCGACCTCTAGCCTGGGAACTTTCATATGCAGAGGGTGGCCCCCCCCAAAAAAAGAATAGAAAGGAAAAGGAAATATATTTTCATTATGAGAACATTAATTTCACAATGCTCTGATGCTTCACTCTCCCTTAACAATTATAAGCAGCAAACTAATGAGATCACGGAGGCCCATGGACATTTATTCCACAGTCTTCAATGGAAGCTGCAGATATTTGCTGTAGTCTAATACACTTTTCCTTCTCAGGAAGAATAAACAGCAGAATAAATCTCTGATCCAGAAATTCTGGAGAGCTGCAGGAAGACTGCTTCTCAGGTGATTCTGGTTTACAGCCAAGCACAGGAGTCAAATGCAGAGGACCTGCACGAGATCCCTGCAGTTCACACCAGAGATCCTACTGGTCTAAATAGGAAAGTCGATATTTAATAGCACTGTGGGTTTAGACTTTTTCTTTCTTTGTCAAACCTACAAATGCCTGGAAAAAATGAAGCATGGAAAGGAAATAAGGTGCATAATTCAAAGAAAAGGGAACGTTAAGGGTGACTTTTACTGCCTCCTGCTCAAGGGTGGTAGCCAGGACGTTTGTTAGAAATGGAAACTTTTCAGGTCCGATCCCAGACCTAACAAACCAGTTCCCGCATTTCAACATCCCCGTTCCCGCATTTCAACATCCCCAGATAACCATCGAGCGCTGGGCTAGATCACAGGTTCTCAATGAACCATCAGAACCACCTGCACAGCTTGACAAAAACACAGACACCTGAGTCCTAAGCCCAAGCACTTCTGATCCATTAGGTGGGACCCTACTTTTTCCCAAGGATCCTCAAGCAGTCCTGATAAAGGCAGTCCAAGGTCTACAGTTTGAGAAGCACTGGCCCGCGAAGGCCTCTTCCGAGAAGTTATTTACTCACCCACTCACCCAACCGGCCCGGACACGAGCCTTTGCAGCTAGTCTAAGGTCGCCCCCGTGCCTAACATTCACCACTATCGATACCTCCCTAAGTTCGTCGCCTGCTCTCCACCGCCCCCCAAGCACGTACACTCCAAGACAATAAAAAACTTTATTTTTCTCACCCAGGTGCTCACTGAAAGCACACTGCCCACCCCACCAGCTCAACAACCCCATCCACTCCAGGCGTTTAATAACACCAAGTGGCGTCTTACAGGGCGCCTCGGGACCAGGAGCAGAGGGGAGGGCTCTGGGGAAGCACCAGGCTGGGGCGCGGGGCCGGGGGGGGGGGGTGCAGGGGGACCCTTTCTCGCCCCGACCCTCCCATGCAAGCCCCGCAGCCCCACCACCCGCTTCCCTCCCACCCTCTCGCTGAGGCCACCCACCCAGCGGCTGCCCGCCCTCCTGAGAGCTGCTCCGGGGCTACGCACCTAGGGGTTCTCACCTCCAACTTGAAAACAGCGCTTCCTCCAGAGGGCTCAGCCGTTAGGACGCAAAGTCTTCATTTTAAATAGGAGTTAAACCCTCTTAGCCGAAAGCTGATTGGCCTGAGTCAGAGAGGCGCTACCTTTTCATTGGTTCAAGGCCAACTCGCCGGCTTGAGTCACAGCCCAGGAGAGGCGGCGCGCAGGCGTACTTCCTCCGTGAGGCCCCGGAAGTGGTGGAGCCAACGGCCCGCCACATCCGAGGCCGTTCGAGAGCCCACAGGGCTCTCCTGGTCTGACATTTATCGGTGAGACAGCAGGGCTTTGGCGTCAGGGCCCCCGCGTAGGAGATAAAGTCTGAGGAGGTGAACGAACCTCCCGAACACGCCCGTGAGTAAGATGGCGAGAAGGGCAGGAACGAGTGGGTTCGATCGATAGCGCAGCGCTCGGCGCGACGCCCTTTGCGCGTGCGCAGTGCACGTGCACGCGGAGCGATCGATTGGGCAGGATTCGCGTCTCCATTTTTCTAGGAGAGAGCGGGAGACCGGAGAGAGCGGGTATGGGGGGCCCGGGTTTCGCGGAGAGTGGCTGGTGCGGTCGGCTGGGCCCTTTGGGAGACCACAGGAAGGGGCGAGGCGGGAAGGGTCGACGGTGAGCGATGCGGCCTGTGCCCTGAGTTGCCAGGCTAAGGCTGCATTTGCTCCTCCTCTTCAAAGGCCTCGCTCTCACTCTCTCTCCATCCCCAGTTGGCCTTTAGGTCCGGGTGATAGCGGAACGTACGGTGAGGGGGGCGTCTGTGTTCTCGCCGCGGTGCTCCTTCCAACTCCAGGTACGACCAGTCCTGGGTGGGCCTCTTCCTATCCTCTGGCCGCAGCCCCTTCACCTGCAAACTGGGGATGGTAATTAGGCACTTACTCGCCCAGCGAGCGAACGTTCTTTGGGAGTTGGGAAGCAGGGCTTGTCCTGTCTTTCTTATTTTAACCTTTTGGTACGCCTCCTGATGCTCCTGGCTTAAGTGGAGATACAGGATGGAATAGTGCTCAAGCTCTGGGCTCTGGTGTGGGCAATCCCAGTGGCCACTTTAACCTTGGACGAGTTTCGCAGCAGCATTCTGTTTGCAGTGTTTCCTAACCTTTTTGAGCCAGTTTGATCATCAATGTTGTGTCCTAGTGGGTGTATGTATATATGTGTGTGTATATATATAATTTGTTTTTTCTCCGTATACTTTAAATATATCTTAAGAGTTTAGCGTGGTGTTTGGCAATTGCTTAGTAAATGTTAGCTGTTGGTATTAACACTCATCAGTGCAGCACAGTAAGAACTCAGGCTCTGGGCTCAAATAGATTAGTTTAAGGTTCAGGTTCTGCCATTTACAAGCTCTTGGGTCCTGGGTTAAGTTAATCTCTCTGGGCCTCAGGTTGCCTACCTCTAAAATGAGATTTGATGAGGACTGAACAAGGTAATGCATATTAGTTGCTTACAACATGTGTATTACTGTATTAAATGTCTAATGGATTTTTACTGGTTCATTAAGTTTTTAAGGAGCACTACAGGCAGTGGAAACAGCACAGTCTCTAGAGTCAAATCACCTGCATTCTAATTCACGTTCCTTGGGCAGTAGACCTTGGCCAAGCTATTGCCCCTCCTCACCTGTAAACAGGATTACTGAACCTCCTTTATAGGGTGTTGAGGATTAATTGAGAGGAAACATGGTAAAAAAAAAAAAAACTCAATAAATGTTAGCTCTTCTTATTATCATTAGCCTCAGTAATTCTCCAGGGGGCAGTGTGTAGTTAAAAAACACTGTTCCCCACAACACCTCCCACTTGCAGTCACCCCTGTGAGGTACAACAATACCAGTAGATACCAGTGTTAGCTGCCCACTCACTGCCCTTTTTCATAGTCATCTCTCCTGTGCTTCTGCCTTCCAGTTTTCTCCTCTGCCACAGCTACCTATCTGCCTTTGACTTTTTGTTGTTGTTGTTATTTCCCCAATACAATTTTTTTTTCTCCCATACAGCATGGTGACCCAGTTACACATACATGTATACATTCTTTTTTCTCACATTATCATGCTCCATCGTAAGTGACTAGACATAGTTCCCAGTGCTACACAGCAGGATCTCATTGCTAATCCATTCCAAAGGCAATAGTTTGCATGGATTAACCCCAAGCTCCCAGTCCACCCCACCCCCTCCCCCTCGGCAACCACAAGTCTCTTCTCCATGACTTTTATTCTTTTTTTTTTTTTTTTTTTGTCTTTTTGCTATTTCTTTGGGCCGCTCCTGCGGCATATGAAGGTTCCCAGGCTAGGGGTCCAATCGGAGCTGTAGCCACTGGCCTACGCCGGAGTCACAGCAACGCGAGATCCGAGCCACGTCTGCAACCTATACCACAGCTCACGGCAACGCCGGATCGTTAACCCACTGAGCAAGGGCAGGGACCGAACCCGCAACCTCATGGTTCCTAGTCGGATTTGTTAACCACTGCGCCACGATGGGAACCCCCCCCCCTTTTTTTTGACTTTTATTCTTTATTGCTGTTTGCCCCGGCAGCCTTCCGGCATCTGTACAGACGTACATTTATGTACAGACATTGATTTTTATAATCAAGTTATCTAATCATGTCCACCATTTGGAGTTTGTTTTTGTTTTTGCACAAACCGAAAACCAGCATCTAGTTTTTTTCTCTAAGACAAGGGAAAACTTGAGCCCTTATAAATCAGCCTGAGTGCATAGCCCTTCACATTTTTCCTTTTATAGTTGTTTCACCATATCCCATTTGCCAGTATTTTATCTGCGACCTACACCTACAGCTCACAGCAACGCCCAATCCTTAACCCACTGAGCAAGGCCAGGGATCGAACCCGCAACCCCATGGTTCCTAGTCGGATTCATTAACCACTGCACCACGACGGGAGCTCTGCCAGTATTTTATTAAGCCATTGATCTTTGAATCTTTCCGAAGCGTTCAACTTGATTTCATTTTCATAGCACAGTAGCTTTTTAGCTCTCATGTTTTGATTTACTGCCTAAGGAAATCATAGAATTTAACAAGCTTAGTTGCCTTAAAACATATGTTAAGAATGAACATAAGTAAACCTAACAGCTCAGCTGGTGCAGGCAGTAGTGTCTAGACATCTGACGATACCAGCTGTCTTTCCCATTGCAAATATGAGCCAGTGTTTTATTAACAGAAGAAATGGAAGGTTCTGGGATAGCAGTAAAGAATAAAAATCACAGGTGGGTAGTTTGGCAGAAAAGAAAAGTTGAAGAAGAGAGGTCTCACTGTAAATATTGGCTAACAGGATTTGAACAGTTTCTTCGTGCCGCTGCGCTCCATGCTCTGCATGCACCATCTTGTTGAACCTTCACGAACCTATTTAACAGCTGTGAACCTGCTCCCAGAGAAACAGGGCTGTGGACCGAATAAACGCAGCTGATAGAGCTGGGGTTTCAGCCCTGAAGGTCTGACCAGATTCCTGTGTTGCTTCTGTGATAGCCCAGTGCCTCTGCCCTTCATCATCCGCTTGCCTTCTCTCTTGCAGCTGGCAGGGAAACTGTCTTCCTCTCTAAGATGTACAGAACCAAAGTGGGTTTGAAGGACCGTCAGCAGCTCTACAAGCTGATCATCAGCCAGCTGCTCTATGATGGCTACATCAGCATTGCTAATGGCCTCATCAACGAAATCAAGCCTCAGTCTGTCTGTGCACCCTCAGAGCAGCTCCTGCATCTCATCAAACTAGGTAACTCGTGCGTGCAAGTTCCTTGTGTCCGTGACAAGGTTTCAGATGTTTTCCACCAGTGCTAGAGGGTGAAGGAGTAGGCAGAGATCCAGATTGTGATGGTGTCCAGCCGGTTCTGGGCAAAGGATCGGTATACGAATCATCTGGAGCTTTCTGCCATTGTTACGGACTTGGTTGAAGGCTCAGCTCAAGTGGTCACCTCAGATGCCTCTTCTTCTCTTCTAAAATAACCCAGGTATCTTCCCGGTACTTCCCCCGTTGCTCTAAAACAACACTCCCGTTTCCTTCGTGACTGAATCACTGCCTGAGGTTTTCTTCATTGTTTCCCGCCATCTGTAGCACCTCCCCTCAAAAGACTGCACATTTGATAAAGGCCTTGAACTTCTTCTTGTGTAGCAGTATATCCTGGTGCTTGCCTGGGTCATAGAAAGCACTAGATGGAGTAGAGAATCGTCCGACATGTTTACACCTTTTGCCTTGGCAATGTAAATTGTGAGAATCTGCCTGAGGAGATAAAATCAATTCCACAGAAATGTCCAGCGATGTAAATTGGTCATAAATGTTCTTGTATCGGTAAAATTGGACCCAACAACATGTTGTAGATCACATTTATTACACTGGCTAGGTGTTTATTTTGTATGATTAAATGACCAAGTTAGGTCACACTGCGTTACATAGTATGAGGTTTTTTGGTTGGTTTGCCTTTTTTATGGCCACACCTGTGACACGTGGAAGTTCCCGGGCCAGGGATCGAATCTGAGCCTCAGCTACACAATGCCGGATCCTTTTAACCCATGGTGCCAGGCCGGGGATCAGACAAACCTGCACCACCACAGAGGCAAGGTTGGATCCTTAACCTGCTGTACTACAGGAGGAACTCCATGATTTTTTGTTTCAAGAAATGAAACAGTTGTGTACATGGAGGAAGGTCCAGAAGAATTCCTGCCACCATGATAAAACAGTAATTACCTCTGATAAACAAGGTTATTTTTTATTTTTTGTTTGTATTTCTAATTTTTCCTATGCTAATAAACACTGTTTATATGCCGAGTTATTTTTAAACTTAAAATGCGTATTCTTGATAAACTTCAGTGTACTTAAAGCTCAACTTTCGGAGTTCCCATTGTGGCGCATTGGTTAACGAATCCGACTAGGAACCGTGAGGTTGTGGGTTCAATCCCTGGCCTTGCTCAGTGGGTTAAGGATCTGGCATTGCTGTGAGCTGTGGTGTAGGCTGCAGACACGGCTTGGATCCCGCGTTGCTGTGGCTCTGGCGTTGGCTGTGGCTCTGGCGTAGGCTGGTGGCTACAGCTCCAATTCGACCCCTGGCCTGGGAACCTCCATATGCCGCAGGAGCAGCCCAAGAAATGGCAAAAAGACCAAGAAAAAACCCTCAACTTTCAAAAATGTTTCACTGTATTAATGCTAACAATATATCTGACCTAATGAATTTCAGAGCTCCTACTAACAGTTCTCAACACTAAAAGTATTAAAATTCAGGATGGGAAGAAATGGACAACTACAGAACTGCTTCTTTTGAGTTTCTGTAGTGTGGTTAAAGTAGAAAATTGTGGATGTAGCTGTCTAGATAGATGCCTTTGCTGTTGGAGCCTAACCTGCCACAGCCCATATGCCTGACAGCATTGTCTCTGTGTGTGCCGTCAGGTCAATGTACATGAGTTTGTACAGTATTAGATGTCACGCCGTTCCAAGAAATAGTAAGTTGACATTGGCAAGCACCTTTCCCAGTTCAGATCCAGACCTTGGTCTTGCCCTTTTAAAATAACCTTTTTGTTCCCCACCTTTAATTGTTATTCTTTTCAGGAATGGAAAACGATGACACTGCGGTTCAGTATGCAATTGGTCGGTCAGATACAGTCGCCCCTGGCACAGGAATTGACCTGGAGTTTGATGCAGACGTCCAGACTATGTCCCCAGAGGCCTCAGAGTACGAGACATGCTATGTCACATCCCACAAAGGACCATGTCGTGTAGCTACCTATAGTAGAGATGGGCAGTTAATAGCTACTGGATCTGCTGATGCTTCCATAAAAATACTTGACACGGAAAGAATGTTGGCCAAAAGTGCCATGCCAATAGAGGTAAAAATCGCAGGAGTATTCTTGCCGTTTTCCTTTGGTAGTTCATGCTTGGGAGAAGGAGGGCACAGTTTAAAGCAGCTTTCCTGAGCGGAGCGGTAGGCTGTGCTTTGAGTCGGACAGGTTCTGCCCTTTGAGCCTCTCTTCTCTCCTTGCTGACCTAGGTCATGATGAACGAGACCGCACAGCAGAACATGGAAAACCACCCAGTGATCCGAACTCTCTATGACCACGTGGATGAAGTCACATGTCTCGCTTTCCACCCAACAGAACAGATCCTTGCTTCTGGTTCAAGGGATTACACTCTTAAATTATTCGATTATTCCAAACCATCTGCAAAAAGAGCCTTCAAATACATTCAGGTTAGGAGTGTTTGGAAAGGAGCTTTGTGCTTTTTTTCCCCTTCATAAATACAGTGAGCTACCGTGCGGCTCATCTCTTTAAAAGTAGTCTTGAAGTCCTGCTGCGGCACAGTGGATTAAGAACCCGACTGCAGCGGCTCACGTCGATGCAGTGGCATGCATTTGGTTGCCAGCCTGGCGCGGGGGGTTAAAGGACCCAGAGTTGCCTGCAGCTGTGGCTCGGGTTCCAGGAACTTACATGTACCACAGGTGTGGTCATTAAAAAAAGTAGTCTCAGTTCTCATTCTGTAAAACAAGAGGACGGCGGCAGGGACGCAGTGCCTGCCTGGAGTGGCACAGTGCACATGCTGTCCTGTGCCCACTTCCCCTGCAACCCGAACAGCTGCTGGTCACAGATCAGAGTCCACGTCACTCTTTAAAGTGACTCTTTAGAGACGAACCACCACCACCTTCTCTAAAGTGTACCTTCCAGGAATTACAAAAATTCCTCAGTTGAAACTATCGATGTTTGCTGGGAAAGCAACATTCGGTGCCCTATTTTGAATATACAGTTCAGGTATACTAATGTTTTGGTAGTGGCTTCTACTTTTTAATAATTCCTTAAATTTTTGGAGTTCCTGTTGTTTAAGGATCCGGTGTTGCTGTGAGCTGTGGTGTAGGTCGCAGACTCAGCTGGGATCCCGAATTGCTGTGGTTGTGTGGGCCGGCGGCTACAGCTCCCATTAGACTCCTAGCCCAGGAACCTCCATATGCCGCGGGTGCAGCCCTAGAAAAGACCAAAAAAAAAAAAAAAAAATCCTTAAATTTTTTACTCCGTATTTGGAACCACAGCACAAAAAAAAGAAGCTATTCTTATACTTGTATACAAGTTGTGTTTATGTTTATTCATTAATCATATGTGAGTGTTTCATAGATTGATAATACTCCCCTCTGAGTTTACCCACTGTTTATTTGTAAATAATGGAGCTCACTTCTCTGGTCTTCGGAGCAATCTCACCAGTAAATAATTTTGGAAGTCTTTGTTCAAATGATACTTTGATGTATTCCAGAAAGTTCCTTGTTCTTCTCATACCCATGTACTACCTGATTGTTTTTTGGTTCTTTGTATCAGCCAGGTATTTTCCACAATTTCTCTAGGTTGACCTGTTCACCACTTGGTCCCTTAATGTCTCTTTCCTCACAGGAAGCTGAAATGTTACGTTCCATCTCTTTCCATCCCTCCGGAGACTTTATACTTGTTGGGACTCAGCATCCTACTCTTCGGCTTTATGACATCAACACCTTTCAGTGTTTTGTCTCTTGCAATCCTCAAGATCAACACACCGATGCTATATGTTCCGTTAATTACAATCCTAGCGCCAATATGTACGTGACTGGTAGCAAGGACGGCTGCATCAAATTATGGGATGGCGTTTCAAATCGATGCATCACAACTTTCGAGAAAGCACATGACGGTGCTGAAGTTTGTTCTGCCATTTTTTCTAAAAATTCTAAATACATCCTGTCAAGTGGAAAAGACTCTGTAGCTAAACTTTGGGAAATATCAACAGGACGAACGCTGGTCAGATACACAGGTATGTGAGAAGCTGGTGTTACCTCACGGTTCTGTAGCATTTTAGTTTCTGGAACGCTCTTTTGGATCCTCAAGAGCTCCTCACAATACGTCTGTGAATCAAATAAGAGGCAGAGTTGGAAATAGCACCACCGTTTCTTAACTTGGCTCTTCTCAACATGCCACAGCTAAAACTAGATCTGATTGCGTGCACGGAATACCTGAGAATTCGGGGGTCCGTTGGTAGACCAGTGGCCTGCCCGTTTCCCACAAAAACATGAAAGCCGTCCCAAGAGAAGCCTCATTCCTGAGGGAGGAGAGGCGGCCCCCAGGGGAGAGCACGGTATCCTGAACCCGGGTGCACAGTGGGCCCTTGAGACAGAAAGACAAAAAGAAGTCAGTCTGCTTCTCATGAGTGCACAGTGGTCTCTAATTACAGCCGTTGTACCAGCGAGCTCTTCAGGAGATCTGTTACCCCATCATGAGTAGTCGGTGTTCAAGTGTAGTTATTTGATAGTGCTAAATATTGTGTTTCATACTTCAGTTCCTTTTACAGCAGCAAAGACTGTTTGGTAGGAAACCTCAGCTAGTTTCCTCTGTTGTGAGATGTTCCTACACTCACCATAACCAGAACTTTAAAACTCACAAGAAAACAACGTTGTTGTAAGGGACTCCACTGGAGTGTTAATAAATTCGCATTTTAGAGAAGCAAATTGAAGTGTTAGTGTCATCTGAGCCACTAGGGTGCAGCATGACCTGTCTTAGGGTTGTCTCTGTAACACAGTTTGCTTCCTGCCCTGTCTCGGCTTCTGGTATAGATGGTACAGCTGGCAGGTCTGGGGAAGAGTCATTTTTGTTTTATAAATGTTATGGGACGGTTTATGATTATGTGGCGGATTAGGTTTGTTTTGCTGGAGAATTGGGAAATTCCTTTTTTTCTAATTCACAGTTTAAGACTTATGTGAGCATGTTTAGATCTGCTTTTCCAGTTTTAATGTTTCGTTAGAATTCAAAGGCCTCTTGAAATAAGGAAAAGTGACAACTATCAAGTAAACATTAGAATTTTTGATGTTAAAAGTTAATTTAAGATACTGTTTATAGTATTGAAATGCTGGACTAGGGAGAAAGTATTCACGCCATATATACTAAACATGTCAGACGCTGGTCAGTGAGCCCAAGAAACAATGACCAACCTCATTATAAGCTAAGAAATTAAAGTGAAAGTATCTTTTTTGGTTACCAGTTTTCAGGAATTTAAAAGACTAATATTACCTCGTATTGATAAACATTTTAGGAAATTGCATTGTTAGGAGTCGATTGGTAAAATATTTCTGAAGGGCAGCTTGCCATCGTATATCAAAATTTTAAACATATGTATTTTTGACTTGCTACGTCTGCTCTTAGAAACCCAGTCTAGGAGTTCCCGTCCTGGCGCAGTGGTTAACGAATCCGACTAGGAACCATGAGGTTGCGGGTTCGGTCCCTGCCCTTGCTCAGTGGGTTAACGATCCAGCGTTGCCGTGAGCTGTGGTGTAGGTTGCAGACGCGGCTCGGATCCCGCGTTGCTGTGGCGTAGGCCAGTGGCTACAGCTCCGATTCAACCCCTAGCCTGGGAACCTCCATATGCCACGGGAGCGGCCCAAGAAATAGCAACAACAACAACAACAAAAAAGACAAAAAGACCAAAAAAAAAAAAAAAAAAACCCAGTCTAAGAGTTCCCATTGTGGCTTAACAGACCAAGAACCCACCTAGTATCCATGAGGGTGCAGGTTCAACCCCTAGCCTGGGAATTTCCAAATGCCATAGTTGGGGCCCTAAAAAAAGAAGAAAAAAAAAAAAAAAACTCAGCCTAAAAAGACTCTTGGGCAAGCATCCACACACACACACACATAAAAAGACATCCCTCCCAGAGTTCTCTCGTGGCGGGTTAAGGATCCGGGGTTGTCATTGCTGTGACTCGGGTCACCACTGTGGCACGGGTTTTGATCCCTGGTCAGAGAATTTCCAGTGCTGTGTGTGCAGCCAGAAAATGAAAGTAAGAGATCCACCACCTCATCATCTAGAGTAGTGGAAAGTGAGGTGCACGATGAACGTCCAGAAGGAGCGCTGAGGAAATTGTTAGGGATCCTTTCACCGGCATCTAGCCTTTAAAAGTAAATACTCGAAAAAATAATAAGGCTAAGTACTCAGTGATGTTTGTTGAACACTTCCGCTGCATGGGGGGTCATCTCCCCTCATTATAATCCCCACGACACCTCGTGGGCAAGTGCTGTAGTTATCTTGGTGGAATAGAGAAAATTAAGGCCTGAGGATGTGAAGTCGTTTGTTCAAGGTGACATCACAGTAAGCACTGAGCCCAGGTCTGACACCCAAGTTTGTGTTTCTATCTGTTAAGCTGGATTCCCTCTCCGTAGATCTCTGCCACATACTGCTGAATAAAACAGCATATGCTGTGTGCCCTGATTGGTGTAGTTTACAAATGAGTGTATGGCATGCAGAGATACATGGAAAAGGCGTTCATTAAAATGTAATCAGAGGGTGTAAAATTATCAGGCATTTCTTTTTTAATACTTTAAACATGGACGATGGTAGGTGTGGGGTTTTGTTTGTTTTTTGTTTTGCTTTTTAGGCTTGCACCCTCGGCATATGGACGTTCCCAGGCTATGGGTTGAACCGGAGCTACAGCCACTGGCCTACACCACAGCACAGCAACGCAGGATCCGAGCCACGTCTTTGACCTGCACCACAACTCACAGCAGCGCAGGATCCTTAACCCCTGATCGGGGCCAGAGATGGAACCCGCATCCCCTCCTCGTGAATCCCAGTCAGGTTTGTTACCACTGAGCCACAATGGAAACTTCTAAAATGTGTTTTTTTTTTAATTCATGGTTGTAAAACATAAAGCTTCCTTTGGGAGCGTGGATGTTCATACATCTCAGTGATTCTAATTCTAGGAATTTAATCCTGAAGAAATAAGGTGTTCTGTGCAAAGAGTGTTCATCACAGTATTACTGCTGGGTACAAACTAAGCACGCTTAGCAGGAAAAGAATCATTAGGTGATGGTGCTTTCAAAGGGTGGGGTGCTTTGCAGCCAGTAAGACATGGGGAGATGCACCCAACCTGAAGTTGAACGAGGGTAGAGAAGGGAGAGGTCATGCGACACCACATTTGTATTCTTTTCTCTTTTAAGGTGTTTTTATGCCTAGAAATACATTAGAATGCCAACAGGTACAGTAGGTGGGTGGGTGGGGCCCAGAGGTGATTTTCTTTCTCATACTTTTTATGGCTTCCAAAAGTATACAATAAATGTGTATGACTTTCAGCAATTTTAAAATGCTGTATTTAACATCTCCAGAACTAATAGCAAAAGTAGGACAGTCGAGGGGGTCTAAGGTGTGAACTTGGGAAGGTAGCCCTGGCGCCCGGACCCTTAACCTCTCGGTCTCTGCGTAGGCGCTGGCTTGAGCGGACGGCAGGTGCACCGGACGCAGGCCGTGTTCAACCACACGGAGGACTACGTGCTGCTGCCGGACGAAAGGACCATCAGCCTCTGCTGCTGGGACTCGCGGACGGCCGAGCGCCGGAACCTGCTCTCCCTGGGCCACAACAACATCGTGCGCTGCATCGTGCACTCGCCCACCAACCCCGGCTTCATGACCTGCAGCGACGACTTCCGGGCGCGGTTTTGGTACCGGAGGTCGACCACGGACTAGGGCCACCTGAGCTGCCCGCGTTAGCAGGGCCTTCCCTGAGGCCTCTGCCCCTCCTTCCCCGGGCCCGTCACCAGCTCAGTAGTAAGTCGTTGTACCATCTTCGGCGGTTGTGCCGCCACCTGTACGTGCGTCTGGAATTTGTACAAAAGAATCTTTTTTTACCTTGATGGAGAATCATGGTGGAAAAAGTTGGAAACAGATCTGTGCAGTTGTTCTGCATTCACTGATTATTCCAGTGTGATTTTCATCGGTTTTGTAAATACAGGACTAGCCGTTTCTCTTGACTCTCTTGATCATTTGAAGAAGGATAGGGTATTAAAGTGTGTACTAGACTCAAGTGGATCTGCCATGAGGACTTGTCATTGGGATAATTTGTCACCTTTCCTGCCTGTTCTACATCCCCTTTGTGTGCTTCCTTTCAAAATACACCTGGGCAGATAAGTAGGCATATGCAGCTCTGAGAATCAAGAGTTTTGTGCCACATTAAAACCGCTTTAGAAAAATCCATCAATTCTATCTTAAAATTCTGACAGTATTCTGACACATTCTGATAATAAAGCTCAGATCTGCAACGTCAGTGTAAGCACCTTTTTCCCTTTGGTGGCATTAGTGGCCGCCTCCCATCAGACCTCCTGCAGTGCTTGTCTTGGTAAATGTATTTCTGAGAAGATGACTACCACTCGATGGGGAACACTGAGAATTTATCCTGTCTAATCAAAGTCAGGTGATCCCACTGCCACTTGTCTTCATGAATGATTACTATCGATTGACTTTGTTCTTAAGTAATTTTAAATCTTATTTTTCAGTTCCTTTCAGCATGAACCGTAACTGCTCGGGCCGATCTACACAGGAGCTGTGTTCTCAAGATTTTTGCAGTTAACCAACTAATAACAAGTTTTCTTGACCTGGAAACTTTTTAGGCAGCGACAGTATTTCTTTAGATTCAACTCTAGCTAAAAAGTCAGAGAGCTCTAAACAGAGATAAACTTTGGTTTTACTTTAGTTCCCAATGCAAATACCTCATGGTCTGGGTCGGAGTACCTAGAAATATAATCTGGGATCATTTGATGAAGATATCAAATAGATTAATTGTTTTATGTTATAGGAATTTTATAGTCTTCTGAAGTTTATTCCATAAAAATTCTGCTTTAGACATCATCCTTAAGGATCATTTTAGCTCTTTGGTCTATAAAACCATTTTAAGCAGTCTTTTTTTTTTTTTTTTTTCCTTTGCTTTTTAGGGCTGCACCTGCGGCATATGGAAGTTCCCAGGCTGGGGGTCAAATCGGAGGTGCAGCCGCTGGCCTACACCACAGCTCACAGCTACGCCGGATCCTTAACCCACTGATCAAGTCCAGGGATCAAATCCTCATCCTCATAGATCCTAGTCAGGCTCATTAACCGTTAAACCATAAAGGGAGCACCCCAAGCATTCTTAACATGTTAAGTCACAGCATTTTAGATCTGGTTTCCAAAGAGCTGTATTTTTGGTCCCTAGTGAGTTTAAATTTATTTTGTGTCCTGATTCGCCAGTATTTGAGCATGGCCATCTGAGGGTGCTGCTTTTAAGACTCAAAGAGACCTGCTGAACAGGAACAGGGATAACCAGTTCTATCCAAAACATTACCAACCAAAACTAGTCACTTCTTCCAGCTTTTGCTTCCAGTCTAAGAAACTGTAGAGCAGAGATTTAATGTTTTTGCCTGAAATGACCACACTTCACTCCTGGTTCAAATTCCATGGGACCTTTTTAATTGCTTATGAATTGAAGTCATAATGCCCACTTTTTCCAGCTTTTGGAATAGCCTCAATATTGGATCTGTAGTTTCAGTACTTCTGTTTACAGGATCAAGGTGCTGCTGTGTGTTTCCAAAATACGCTTCTTTTACAATTTTTTTTCTTTTAAAAATCACATAAATGTTTCAAACTGGTGTGAATACCAGGGATATTACTTGGACTTGGTTCCCTCACATCTTTAATTATACCAGCTACACCCTGACATCACATCAGATGGGGAGTGATAATCCCTCAGGATGAAAACTTAGAACTGCTGGGTTTTTCTTTTAATTGTCTTTTTAGGGCCGCACCCTTGGCATATGGAGGTTCCAGGCTAGGGATCTAATGAGAGCTGTAGCTGCCGGCCTACTTACACCACAGCCACAGCAATGCGGGATCCAAGCCACATTTTCGACCTATACCACGGCTCATGGCTACACCAGATCCTTAACCCGCTGAGTGAGGCCAGGGATCGAACCTCTGTCCTCATGGATAGTTGGGTTTGTCACCACTGAGCCACGACAGGAACTCCTGCTAATGTTATTTTTTTAAATATATGTGATTTCTAAAATAAACATTTTGTATATAATGATAATTTAAAGCTATTTTTTGTTTGTTTTTTGGAGCTTGCCTTGAATGTTTTTGTATTTGAACATAAGCTTTCAAGCAGCAGTTATGACTTTGGGCTGATTACTTTTCACACTGTTGCTTTAGTGCTTTGTTCTAGAAGCTAAATTTTTGTAGTTTAATCATCCTTAGCTGTGTGTCTTTGCTCTTCTCTATGAATGTTAAATTTTAAGTATAAGTCCTTTTTTTTTTTGGTCTTTTTAAATTTAGGGCCACACCTGAGGCATATGTCACTTTCCCAGCCTGGGGGCCTACACCACAGCCACAGCAATGCCAGATTCTTAACCCACTGAGTGAGGCCAGGGATTGAACCTGCATCCTCATGGATATTAGTTGGGTATGTTTTTGCTGAGCCACAGCAGGAACTCCTATAATTCCATTTTTTAGGTCATTCAGAGAAATATACCTTTTGCCTTAAGGTAGGCTTTGGTTTCCCTTAGGAAAGGAGATGTTGGGAGAGCAAGTCTCAGTTAAGGCAAGTCATTTCTCTCCTGGGCTGTTGCTTCCCTTTCTGTGATTAAAGAGCTTAATCAAAATCATCCCCAACATTCACGTCCATCAGTGAAGCTCCTTTTTAAAAAACACATCGTAATGGAAACAGAATTGGGAGGTCCCATCGTGGCGCAGTGGAAACGAATCCAACTAGGAACCATGAGGCTGTGGGTTCCATCCCTGGCCTTGCTCAGTGGGTTAAGGATCCGGTGTTGCCGTGAGCTGTGGTATAGGTCACAGACGCAGCGTGGATCCTGCGTTGCTGTGGCTGTGATGTAGGCCGGCAGCTGTAGCTCCGATTAGACCCCTAGCCTGGGAATCACCATATGCCACAGGTGCAGCCCTAACAAAAAAAAATGTTTAAAAAAAATAAACAGAATCAGGGCTGGGTGACAACTTCTACTTCTGGAAAAACAGCAGGCTATGTAGTCAGAACCCTTTCAGCACACTCCTGGTTAGAATTTGTTTTTCATCACTAGGTAGATAGCTGAGCTAGGAAGAAAGTGGGTTCCTGAGGCAAACCCCACCGAAGAGCACAAATCCAGAGGATTAACAGTGATGGGGCTGCCGGTTGCACCAAGGACGTGTGTCAGTCCCTTGTAACCGAAAGATGTCTGAGCCTTCGCAGGGTGGGCACTTTGATGAAGACACAGAACCCAAAAGGTGCCCACTCCCCTCCGCAAAAGGATGAACTTGGCAAAAACGCCGCCTCAGAAAGAGCTTACCTACCCCTACAGCCGCTGGCTTAGATGTGCAGGGAAGGTTCCCGGGTGTTGGCACAGGGGAGGGTTTTCAAGAATCCCGTCTACGAGCCATGTGCCCCGAGCAAGCTTGGAGCCGGTCACACCACCTGTGTGGTTTAGAGAAAAGCAAACTGAGAATCGAAAGCAACTCCAGGTGGTAGAGGCCACGTGTGCCAGACAGGCCAGCACCCGTTCTCCGTGGAAGGGGCACATCTGAACCCCGGGCTGCCGTGAGTCCTCGTCCCAGAGAAAAGTCTAAGAGTCGTGTGTTCACGTTGAGTGTAGGGAACAGCCACCGTGATGAGAACCGGCAGAAGCGAGTCACGTGGTGGAATCAGCACTTGCACAATAGGTGTGAAGAACTAAAACAGTAACTAGACTGGGGCCAAGGGTCAAGAGCTTCAAAAGTGACCAAGTGGGTATGAACAGCAACCTTCAGAACATTCGGTGCTTCTGTAGGTCTCATGTTTTTGTCCTTTTTCTGGAGTTTGACCTGTGCCCTCCTACTCCTTTAGTGGGTGTTTTCATCTCTGAAGCCTCTTGCCCAGTCATTTTCTGGCCAATTTCCTCTTCCCCTCCAGGCTGCGCCCCCACAGGGAGGGCCAGCCTGGGGCGTCATTTCCTACCCTGGCCTTTCTCGATTACTGTGTCTGCACCCAGCCTCTCCACCCTTTCCTTTGCATCCTTTGCTTCAAGTCCTGCTCTGATTCCTTTTCCCTTTTAACCTTGGGATCAAAGTTCAGGCTGTTAAGCTGAATTATCACTAATTATTGCAGCTGGAGAAGCCCAGTCCTCCATGAATTATCCCTTCCTTCGGGTGTGAAGATGAATTTGTTGACAATCTATGAAATTCTGCTTTGACCAGAGGAGCTCTTTTGTTACTTTCGTGAGGTTAAAGTCTGCCAGATAATCAGATGATTTTACAACAGCTCAGTCTGAAATTTCTGCGAGGCCTTTTGTGTTTTGAACATTCTGGGTCTGGAGTTTGGTTGGACTTTCTATAAGTCCGGTATCGAGGGCCCAGGGACCAAGTACTACCACCCAAGGAGCCTGGATGGCTGAAAGTCCACGTGAAAACAGCGGAAAATACCCAAACCTGTTCAGTACGCAAAAGCAGCCTGCCTTGCTGCATATTTCCTGGGAGCTGTGGAAGTATTCAGACTCCCTAGGTTCTGAAAAGACAATTCAAACTACTGTTCTCAGCGACACCTTGGTCAAGGGAGGGAAGTTACCTTATTAGAGGCTCCCTGACCTGGTTCTCTTGAATTCTGGCAGTTTCAACTTTCCGTCTGTGGAATGTTGCGAAAACCAACCACTGAGTTTCCTAGAATATCAACTCTCGCAATATCTGTGCACGTAGGAGACTCGTTTGCCTGAAGATGTTAACATGAATAGACTGCAGCAAAACACCCACAGCCTTCATTCAGAAAAATCATGGCGGGATCAGATAGGAAACGGGAAACTCAAGCCCCTCGTTCACGAACTCTGCACTAAATACCTTTGTAGGACCTAGTGTTTAATTTCAGGGCCAAATCCTATTACCTTTGTCTTGTTTTTGGTTAGATTGCTTTTCCTTAATAAGGACATGCAAATGACAGCATTCTAATCTTCATGGGGCCTTCGAGGTCGGCCCTTCGGCACTGCCATGGACCCCTGGAGTTTGCCAAGGTGGTAGGAACCATCCAGACAAGTTGGCGTGAAGTCTGTCTGTTGTCTTTTTTCTTTTTTGGCCACCTCGTGGCATAGGGAGTTCCCAGGCCAGGGATCAGATCTGAGCTGCAGCTTTGACCTACACTACAGCTGCGGCAACGCCAGATCCTTAACCCACTGTGCCAGGCTGGGGATTGAACCTGCATCCCAGTGCTCCAGAGACACCACTAATCCTTTGCACCACAGTGGGATCTGTCTGTTGTCTTTTCCAAGAGACTTGGCCTCGGATTCTGTCTCTGTTCATCACGGTGTGACCTTGAGCAAGTTTGTCCATCCTTTTTCTTTTGTCTCAAATGTATACAAAGGTGAATAATAGAAGAGAAACAATGGTTGCCAGAGGTGGGGGGGAGGGGACAAGAAGTGACTGCTGATGGGCACAGGGTTTCAACTTGGGGTGATGAAAACGTTCTAGAATTAGTGGTGATGGTTGCACAACTCTGAATGTACTAAAAAAAAAAATACTGAATCCTGCTCTTGAAAAGGGTAGATTTTGTGGTATGTGAATTATATCTGGAGCTGCAGCTGCTGCCTGCCTACGCCACAGCCAGATCCAGACCCGAGCTGCGTCTGCGACCTACATCACAGCTCACGGCAACGCCAGATCCTTAACCCACTGAGCAAGGCCAGGGATCAAACCCACATCATGGATACTAGTTGGGTTCGTCAACCGCTGAGCCATGATGGGAACTCCCTAAAGCTGTTATTTTTTTAAATTCAATCCCCACAGTACAGTACAATGAATCCCCATGGACCCATCACTCAGACTCCCCAATTTTCGACCCATGCCCAAAATTGTTCTACCTATGTACCTCTATCCTCTTCCACCTTGAATTATTTTAAAGTGAATCTCAGATTTTGCCTGTAAATATTCAGTATACATCTCTTAGAAATAAGGACTTTTAAAAACACGATCCTAACATCATTACATCTCAAAGCATGTATGGAAACATCGAACTTTGGTTTAGTAGATGCCAACTATGGAAACCTGAACTTGAGCCTTGCCTCGACAGCGCTTGCGTCTTCCTCATCTGAGGTGCTACGTGGCCCGTGGCCGCCGACACTGAGAAGCTGGTAGAGCCAGGAGAAAGCAGGAGCAAAGAGGTGCACCCAAGAGAAACGTCCAGATTCACAGATCACCTGCCATTTTGCCGTGGCCTTTGCCTCATAAATAATCACCACTGGTTATAGGCATTGCAGTAGTACTGTTGTAATGATTTGTCTCATCTGTAAAGACTTAACAGGATACAATACTCCTAGTCTCAGCCTATGTTGAGCTGCCCTGCTTCTCACACCTCTCCTAACTCGCGAAGCCTTCCGTAAGTAACCCCTCCTCCCGTCTCTCTCCGCATCTCTGGCTGTCCACCTTGCCCTTGTTGCCAAATCAGTTTGTGATCATTCTGTGGCATCCTTGTGGCTCCCATTATCTTGCCTCTGCATGTCAATTACATGAGCCCAGACATTGACTTCCAACAATAATGGGAATTTAAAATCAGTCTGCTATTTCCATCCCTAAATCCTTCCTGGTGCCCAGACTTGCGGGGACCAAGCCAGGGACAACCAGCAGGCAAGACAGTACATGTCGTCATTGCAGGAAGGGAGATATGGGAGAGACAGCTTGTTACAGATGGAGGTTGAGCCAGGCTCAGAAAGATGGGTACCAGTTTGTTACATGAAATAAAAATGCAGACGTGCCTAGAGGACCCTGTAGGTCGTCGCTGGGTGTTTGGTGTGAGTGCAGAGAACGTGGAAAGAGCAGGTCCTGCTCATCTGCAGGAGCTAGTGCTGTGGTTTCGAGTACAGGCGGTGGGTGGCTTGATGAGTTGGATAATGTGATGATCCATGTTCAGCGTAGCGCTGGTGCGGAGCAAAGACCCGGGGTTTGCGTGGGGGACAGCAGTGGGGGACAGCGCAGGGGCGGTGGCGGAGGGGGACGGAGTGTGATCCTGATCCTGATGGGGAAAAATGCGGGACAACGTCTCCTGGGCAACCCCTGACTTGTTTTCTCTGGCTGTCGCGGGGCAAGTTCTAGGGAGCAGGAAAGAAGCAGCACGGACCCGTCATCAGAAATATGGCCCGGCAGCCTCTACCCAAGAAAATGAGCTGGGTCTGCCTGGTGGGGGTTGTTCCACGACATTCACCAGAGGAGGATGCCCTGCCTTCACACACTCAGCTTCAAAGAAGGAACTTCACCCTATAAAGCAGAAGACTTGTTTTTTTTTTTTTTCTTTTGCGGTTTCTGGTAGCAAATGTGTGACCGTCTCTGCTTATAGACGTCAGGCAATGAGGAGTGAGTGTGGCTTGGATCCCAGCTCTCCCCTCCTTCACCCCTTTCCTTCTCTTCTAGTCCTTTCCAGAAAGTTCGCCAGCTGGGAGAATCATTCTGACAGTTTCCTGTGCTGTCAGATAGCTCCATAGAACTCCGTTTCTGAGAACCAGCCAGAGGCATGCAGTGACATTGCGCAACCGCCTCTAAGCGGAGCTTATCACCCGTGGGGCTCCAAGGCGCGGCTCACACCAGCAGCAT
Organism: Sus scrofa; assembly: GCF_054392235.1. Lineage (NCBI taxonomy): Eukaryota > Metazoa > Chordata > Mammalia > Artiodactyla > Suidae > Sus > Sus scrofa. The sequence continues at coordinate 64,723,909 of NC_139399.1, forward strand.
GAAAGGAGCAGGCGGCCCAGACGGAGCGCCCAAGGTGAGTGGCAGGGCCGTTGGAACCACCTGCGTTGGTTAAGGGCCGTGGCCCGTTGCCGTGCTGAGATTCCGACGAGGTCAGGAGCATACCGGTTGCATGTGAGTTCGAGAGGGGAGAGGTTCCTGCATGTTTAAGTGCAGAAGATAAATGGGCTTTAAAGCTCTTACCCATTTTGACTCAGAGGTGGATGGAAATGACTTTCTAGCAAAAACCAGCTTAGGGGGTTGATCGCACAACCAAGCCATTCCTCTGTGTCTGTTCATCGGCTGACAAACTCAAACGGGAGCTGGACCCGGGTCTCTGCCCCAGCCCTGAGGCCACAGGGGGCCTCCTCAAGCTGTTTGCACCTCAACTTCTGTGTTCACATGTTTGCGGGCTGCTAAACAAACTGCCTGGACATAGGGACAAGGAGGTCAAGGTTATTTTGCTACATCTTTTTAAATTTTTAAGTAGAACTGGAAAAAGAACTGAAAACAGTTATGAAATGGGGAGTCTGTTTATATGAATTAAATGTGTTATTTATTATTCCAACAATCATAACAGGAGCCACTGGTGGAATGTATGGCTGAACAACGCACGACAGTCTCTCTTAGGTAGATGGTGTGTAAATAGTGTAACGACCCTTGAATTCTCTACCCAGCTATTTTCTTTGAAAACTTTTAAACCATTGGGAAAATGGGGAAAAAGTGAATTCCATCAACCTGCGCATGTCTTTTACCGACATTGACCGATCCCTGGCATTTTGTCACATTCGTGTATATCTATTTGTGTATATTTAGACATAGGCTACATTCGCATTTTCCAAAAATCCAAAAATATCCTCTTTCGCTTTGGGGGCAGTTTTTACTTCGTGATGTGTTTGTCTGTGGTTTGTTTGCGGTTCCAGCCCGGAATTCACTCCAGGGCCGCACATATCGTGTGCTGGGTCTCTGTCACCCCTGGTCTAGAACAGCCGCTCCTTCTGCTTTTCCTTCATGACGCTGACCTTCTCTATGCCCATCCAGTTTTTAATTTAACTTTCGTTTTGAGTTGGAGTCTAGTGGATGTACATGTGTTTCAAGTGCACAGCAGAGGGGATCAGTTACAGTTCTTTTTGTGATTCGGATTTCTTTTTATGTATGTGCCGTTTATGCTCCCTCATTTCGGTAGCATTTGACCATGTTCAATTAACCTGTATATATAGATGCGTGTAACCTGTATCTGACATTCGCGGCAGCACCCCTGAAAGTCAATCATCAATAGTGTGCAGATAATTCCCGCCAACCCTTACTGACTGTCCATCTGCCAGGCCCTGTGTTGTGTGGGCCATTTGCATTTTCTCATTTCTCTGGATGTCTCCCTGAGCAGATGTGCTACTCGGAGCCCCACTTTATAGATGAGGAAAGCAGATCTCGTGGGTCATTCGCTAGCGAGTGGAAGGCCAGGGGTTACACCCAGGCAGACTGCCCAGGGCCCCAGCTCTAAACCACTCAGTCCATGCTGACCCTTAGGTCAGCAGTCAGCATCTTTTCATCAAGAGCTAGACAGGATTTTAAGCTTTGTGACCCAGCTATAATCTCTGGTGCATATTTTTTGTTTTCATAGTCTTTTAAAATATAAAATCTTTCCTCACTCTAGGAGGGGTCATGCGGGTTGGGTCCGCAGGCCATAGTGTGGCAACCTCGACCTAGGCAGTGATGTCCCAGCTCCCACTGATGCCCTGCCCAGTAAGGGCAGCAGCAGGCCAGGAAACCAAGTCTTCACCCCAAGTCCAGGGGCAGCCAGGTCCCGATTTCTTGGGCATCCCTGCGGAACTGCCAGCACACATAGAAGATACTATGCGTTTTTTAAAGGTTTTACGGGAATAGGGGCAGTAGCTGAACAGGCTGAGCTTCTTGTCTTGCACAATGAGCAGGACGGATTGGAGCTCCATCCGTTTTAGCAACATTGATTGACCGCTTTGTCTTCAATGCTTTTGATTAAATGGTAACACAGGCTTAAGGGGCTCATACCATGTGCGTGGCTCTCAGCTTTCATGCATTTGACTTGAAAGCAACCCCGACTTTCATTCAGGGGCACCCAGACGCCTTTCGTGCCCCAGGGTCAGCCTGTGTACAGGCATGAACAGCAGCCGCCCTCCCAGGCTGTGCCCCACGGTTGCTGCTTGACAACCAACCAAGGGCTCCTTGTCTGTAGAATTTCATCTTTGTGCACAGCAGGGTCTGTGTCATTGCCTGACTTTGTGTTAGGTTTTCCCTAAGCGTCTGATAAAATGAATAGAAAACTCTTCTAAACCACGATGATTTTAGAGCTAAGAAATGGCCTCAGACAGTGCAGCTCAACAAAGGTAGAGGCTGTTCGCGTGGCCGAGGTAGTAAATCCCACTTCTCCCTTGCCTGCTGAGTGGACTGTAGCTGAGCGACTCCATGTTCTACTCGATTCCAGAAATGCCCTAGGAGGTCCCGTGGTGGCCCAGCAGAAACACATCTGACTGGGAACTGTGAGGTTGTGGGTTCGATCCCTGGCCTCACTCAGTGGGTTAAGGATCTGGCGTTGCCATGAGCTGGTGGTGGAGGTCACAGACGCGGCTCAGATCTGGTGTTGCTGTGGCTGTGGTGTAGACCAACAGCTGTAGGTAGCTCTGATTCAACCTCTAGCCTGGGAACCGCCATATGCTGTGGGTGCAGCCCTAAAAAGCAAACGAAATAAAATAAAATAAGGTCTCCGAGACAAGGTGAATAAGTGGTTTTATTACATGTAAGCCCTTGCTTTGGATTTTTGGTAGTTTCAAAAGCGCCTTCTTTTTGAAAATGGGGACTGCATGTCCTTTAGAGTGATTCAGTCCCATTCGTCGCAAATTGTGTTTCCCTCTGAGCGTGTCCCCGTTCGCGGGTGCATGTCATTAGAGGTGACACTGAAAAGAGCATCTTTGTGCCAGACGTCTTTGCTTCCCTGGAGTAAATGTCCAGGAGTCAAAAGAGGAATCCTGGGTCAAAGCAGCGTGGTGTTTATTTTCCATCACTTTCTGAGACTTTCTGAAATTTGAAAACCTACTTTCTTTGCGATTTACACTTCCTCTCTTTCATGAGTAGCGCTGCAAGTTGGATGCTCACTTGGTTTCCTGAGGGGCGTTTTCAAACGGATGTCTTTATCATGTTCCTAAAGCATGGGTGGTCCAGAGAAAGGATCAAAATAATATTTATGTTTTAAGAACATGTCAACGTCCTGGCTCAACATCTCAGACTCAGTATCAACTAAAAAGCAAACATCCTTGGGTCCTCTTCCATCTCAGCTGAGTGGAGTGGTTCTCACTCCAGGAGCATCTAGACAAAGACTTAGAATTTAAAAAAAAAAAAAGAAAGAAAGAAAGAAAGAAAGAAAAAAAAAATCACCAACACGCCCAAGGCTGGTTTAGACACCGACAGGCTGCCTCCTGGCAAGACTCTCTTGCTCCGGTGTTTCTGGGCATCACCACTCAGCGAGGCTTCGTTTGTGAGTGCAGAGCGATTTCAGGCTCTCCTGGTACCTTTGGAAGCACCGAGGTGGTAAACGGGCATTCGGAACTCAGTCTTTGCGGAAGACGGGCGCGTGGGGTCAGGTGCAGAGAACTCGCCCTGGCCCGCTAGCCTGGCCTGAGCCCAGGCCCACCAGCTCCCCACCTCCAATCCCTTCCCTCTCCCCTGCTGTTCCCAGCCTTGGGACGCTCCTCTCTCCTGTGGCTGGACCACTGGTCCTCCTCTCAAGCATCGCCTGACCCCGAGGCCTCTCGGGAGCAGCCCACCTAAAGGGCCTTCCTCTCCGCACCCACCCCATCACTCTCATCATCTGTCTCATCCTCACTCAGCAAGAGTGGAAATGGCGTTGCATTTGTTTGTTGCACCCTCTGAAATGTCAGCTCCACGAGGGGCAGACCTGGGCCTTCTGCAATGCTGCCTCTCTGGTGCCTGCAGTAGCACCTGCACATGGTAGGTGCTCAGTAAGCACCTTGCTTGGTGTGTGAGAATGGAGGCGAGCTTACAGGGAATGCAGAAGAGCCCTTGCATCACGGCCTCGAGGACAGGAACGCTACTTCCTGTTTGCCAGATGTCTGGGAACAGAGGTCACCCCTGACTCTCAACTCTTCTAACCCCTGCCTGGCCCCAACCTGACCCGGCACTCGGCCTGGATGCTTGAGAATTGCCCACCTCCTCCCGTGGTCAGATGTTGCCTGAGGTCTGAGCCTTTGCAAATGAAGGCAAGGACCTGTGGTCTCCCTCTGAACTTGTCCAGCAACTTCATCCCTTCACCTGCCTCCCCGGGCAAAAGAGGCAGACACAGCACCCTGCTGGAAATCCTTGTCTACTGTTTAGGTTTTCACCCAACACAGAGTTATTGAGCTCTGGGGGCCTGGGGCGTCAACACAGAGCTGACAGTCCAGTGGAGTCAGACAGTTAGTAAAATGAGTAAACGGGTATTGCAGGTGCTGATAACTGCCGTCAGGGAACAAAACAGGATGACTTAATAGAGGTGGTGGACAGAAAGGGTCCCTCTGGAAACCAGAATGCTGGGAAAAGCATTCCAGGCAGAGGGAACAGCAAATGCAAAGGCAGGAATGAATTCAGCAGAGCAGCGTATCCGCGAAAAGGCCGGTGTTGTTGGAGCAGAGTTAACAAGGGGGGCAAGGGGTCTGAAAGGAGATCTGAGGGGAAAGCAGGGTTGGGCCTCGGGGGCCCTGTAAGAACTTTGAGGTGCATTCTAACTGCAGAGGAAGCCACCAGCCCATTTGAAGCAGGAGATGACGAGGTCTGCGCACGTTTTTAAGAGACCACGCAGGCTGCTGTGCAGCACAGTTGGAAGGAGAGAGCAGAAGCAGGGAGATGAGTCAGGACAGAGCAGATGGCTTTGTTTTCCAGTTTGGATGGTACCATGCTGTCCTCAGTGGGCACGGGGAATTGTTGGCCCTGACTTCTGAAAAAAACTGTTTGGTGTTTCAGACTGTCAGGAGGTGTGACCAGAATGAAGAGTATGTTAAGGTATAAGTGGCTTTTAAGGAACTACTTGTGCTGCATATTTTTTTAAAAAAGAAACTATTTTCCACCAACTTTATTTCCATTTTCTGTTGAGACAACATCGCTTTCATTCATTCCATGCATCCTGAGCCAGACACTGTGCTCTAAGTGTCGCAGAAGACAAGTGTCCAGTACCCTTTCTCAATGTTTTTTTTTTTTTTAATAAAGTTGCTTTTTTTTATTCTTTTTTTCTTTTTCTCCTTTTGGCCACCCCATGGCACATGGAGTTCCCAGAGTGCAGCTGTGGTAATGCCAGATCCTTAACCTCCTGTGCTGGGCTGGGTATTGAATCTGCATCCCAGGGCTCCAGAGACATTGCCAATCTCATTGCACCACAGTGGGAACTCTCCCTTTCTCAATATTTACTAAGATGTCATCAGTGGCATAAGTCCGTCACATTCTGTTATTCTTGCCCCTGTTTGATAACCTTTATTCTCATATCATTATATTTGCTATAGAGCTCACTTAAAAAAAAAAAAAAAAAAAAAAAAAAAAAGCAAAACAGCACATCACCACTTACCCCTGAAGAGACTATTCAAAGGAAAGTGGCCTCATGATAATGGAATGGGGAAGCTATAGAAACATGGTGTGGTCATTTTGGAACTGTGATGACTAAGGGAGGAAATGACAAGGGCCTGGAGGGGAAATAACTTCAAAGGAGGAAGGTGGGGAGGCTGGTAACAAAAAAAAAAAAAAAGATGTCGCTGCAAGTGATATTCGAATACTCCAACATGAGTTGCAAAAAGGGGAAATGACTATTTTAGGAGCCATTTCCCAATGCGTGGCTCATACACCGTTCGTTGACTGGCGTGCCCACAGCAAGGACAGAATCAGTGCCCAGCACACAGCGTGCGCCCCGGACCGCATCTCCCGCTTCTCTGCTGGGAGGCTTCGGAGGCTCTTAAAATGCCTCCAGGAACTGTCATTCGTGGGCGAGTCGGGGCTACTCATCTGCCCAGTCACTCTAGAGAGCAGTTCTCCAAGCGGTTATAAGTTCCTGGATCTCTTGTTCTTTTTCTTTAAACTATTGCTCCTTGAATCAAGAGCGGGTTTTGTGTGTTACACGTGTTACAAGCAGCCTTCATTTGGGGGTTGGAGGGGCGCAAACTGGGTGCGCAAGCAGTAAGGAGGATGCCTCGCCCTTGGAGGCCTTGGCCGTCGAGTTTGACCAAAAGTAAATGGTCCTTGTGGCATGTCTGCTTTGGTTCAGAATTTAAACTCTCAGGAGGTTGAGAGGGCAAGAGAGTCAATTACTAATAGCGAGAACTGTCAAGTTGCTTTTGTCTTTTTACACTGATGTTTCCCAAAGTGAGGGGTCCACGGCCTTCAGGAAATCAACAGGAACAATTAACAGGAGCTTCCTGGTGGTGTCTTGTGCAAGGCTGCAGTGAGTTTATCTGTGGCCCATTACTGACAACAAAATAAATAAGCCCAGTGAACAGGAACCACCAACAGAACAAGAGAAGAGCTTGAGGAACAGGTGGTTCGTTGCTTTCCTAACACCCCTAAAATGACCCAGGGAAATGGAGAATTTGGTAAACAAGCATGAACCTTCACTCATTGCTCTGGATCCATGAGACAGGGTGGACCAGCTTTGAATTCTTCCTCATCAAATGGAAACTCACCCTGCAGGGACTGTGACCTCTTTCCCACAGGATGATTTTAGGTACGACACACAGAATATATTTTTTTTATGTTAGCTATGTATTTTAACATATGTATGGAGTTCCCATCGTGGTGCAGTGGTTGACGAATGCGACTAGGAACCATGAGGTTGCGGGTTCAATCCCTGGCCTCGCTCAGTGGGTTAAGGATCCAGTGTTACTGTGAGCTGTGGTGTAGGTTGCAGATGCGGCTCAGATCCCACGTTGCTGTGGCTCTGGTGTAGGCCAGTGGCTACAGCTCCAATTCTATCCCTAGCCTGGGAACCTCCATATGCTGCGGAAGTAGCCCTAGAAAAGGCAAAAAGACAAAAAAAAAAAAATTACATATATATATATATGGAGTTCCCATCTCGGCTTAGTGGTGAGGAGTCTGACTAGCATCCATAAGGATGTGGGTTCGATCCCTGGCCTTGCTCAGTGGGTTAAGGATCCAACATTGCCGTGAGCTGTGGTGTAGGTCGCAGACATGGCTCGGATCTGGCGTTGCTGTGGCTGTGGTGTAGGCCGGCAGCTGCAGCTCTGATTCGACCCCTAGCCTGGGAACCTCCATATACCTCGGGTGCAGCCCTAATGAAAAATAATAATAGTAACATATGTATATATGCATTGTAAAAAATTAAAACTAATCAACAACTTGTAATTTCGCAGGTCATATTGCTTCGGGAGAGTGATTTCTTTTTAATTGGCTTAATTCAACATTTTACTTTAAATTAAGAAGGTACAGACATGGATACGACAGGAAGCGTGCAGTTAAGAGAAACACAGAGTTTAAGAAACACAGTCTTAGACGAAGCTTTCTCCTAACTGGCATTGGTGTAATTGCTTATGACCAATCACAGGACACGAAACACCTTCTTTCATCTCCATGCCTCTTGCCCCTTTTACCCTTCAAAACAAGAAAAAAAGGAAGGAAAAGATGAGAAAGGGAAGGATCCCATCTGTCATTTTCTTTAATCCCTGGGATGGTTTCCATGAAGTAGATAAAAACAAGAAAAGCAACCACGCAAAATGCAGGGGTTGGAGTTCCTGCTGTGGCGCAGTGGGTTAAGAATCCAACTGCAGCATCTCGGGTCCCTGTAGAGACAAGGGTTTGATCCCCAGCCTGGTGCAGTGGGTTAAAGGATTGAGTGTGGCTGCAGGTGCAGCTCAAATTCAATCCCTGACCCGGGAACTCCCATGTGGCACAGGTGCGACCATTAAAAAAAAAAAAAAGCAAGGGTTGCAGCCAGGTGGGAACCTGCACTTCCAGATGCGGATCCTGAGGCCCTGGGAAGTTCTCAATTACTTGCCCTCCTCCCTCCGTGAATTTTTCACAAGAGGGGGCTGAATCCTCAGCCACTTACCTTGCCCCAACCTTGCTCTCAGCTCTTTTCCTCAAAGCAGGTATCTTAAGAATTCAGGAACTTATCTAGGAAGGGATGAACTTGGAGTTGGGGGACAGGTGAATAAATATGCTGGGTCCGTGAGGCCCTATACGTTCCAGGATACAGCGTGGTGTAACACAGCCCTGTCTTGGGCCACATCCCAAAAAGGTCAGTTACTTAGAAGACCAAGATCTTCCTTGTTGCATCGCTTCAACCCTGAGCTTAGACCCAGGCAGCCTGGTTCACCTTGTTCCCCCCACAGGACATGTTGTCAGACATACAGTAAGTGCTTAATAAAGAAATGTTGAATCCACGAAGTATGAAAAGTGCATTTTAGCAAGATCCCCGTGAATAAGGAAAGAACATTCAAACAACTCGATCCAGGTAAGACCCAAATGTGGGAGTTTCCATTGAGGCTCAGCGGGTTAAGAACTCGACTAGCATTCATGAGGATGCAGGTTCCATCCCTGGCTTCACTCAGTGGGTTAAGGATCTGGCATTGCCGTGAGCTGCCGTGTAGGTCACAGATGCAGCTTGGATCTGGCGTTGCTGTGGCTGTGACAGTAGGCCAGCAGCTGTAGTTCCAATTCGACCTCCAGCCTGGGAACTTCCATATGCTTATTCAGGCATCCGGGGAGAAAATGTTTCACTTCCATTGGGTAGCTTGGAATTTTTTTCTGGTCACAACCTCTTCCTCAAAGTCTCATTAGAAAGTAGGCAGTGCTTTCTGTGGCTACAGAGTTCCTGTAACGAGAGGCCTTTTCATCTGAACCACTGGCAGGATTCAAAGCTGGAGGGACCAGAGTCGGCGTTGTCATGGAGAAATCCGTGACACTTTGGGCTTGTGTGTAGGCAATGCCATTGCCAGATCCTTTTTGGAGGCATTGGGAAAACAAGGACTGACTCTTTTATGGAGGTTATTCTTGTGCCCTCGCATCCCGTCTCATTTCCAAGTTCACCAGGCTTATTCACGTCCCCAGAGCCCATAGCGAAGCCCATCACTGGCTGTTTGCATTCAGATGGAGGGTGGGGAAGGGCCCTAAACTTTCCCACCCCTGGCGGTGGGTGTCCGCCCAGATCTGCTGGCGGGACAGCTGCAGAAAGAGCACTGTCCAGACACAACAAATGTTTCAGACCCAAACCTCCCGACGTTCCAGCACCAATTGCTAGAGAAGGATCTCCCTCCCAATTTCTGCCAGTGTTTCCCAGGATATGGACTAATTGCCTTTAAAAGTAATTTCTGTGAAGGATCCAAATGGAGCTGAATGTGAGGGTCCGCCTTTCTCTTTTCCGGCCTCTGTTTCCTGCAACTGTCCCATTGCTTAGGACTCAGAGGTGACCGTGTAAAGGGGTCCATGGCTTGTTATTTTGGTTTTTTTCCCCCAAAGATAAGGAAGGTAATGACTCTTCCACCAATGGAAATTACTGGCAGTTGTCTTATGTCCCAAGTTTTGAAACAAAAAAGAGAGGAATCATATTTTGTTTAGAAAGTTACAGTCTATCCAGTTAAGTTTTTTTTTTTTTAAAGCATACATGTGCCTTTAAGTATACAAATAATCAGCAAAAGGAAGTTTCAGTATCTCAGTTAGATGACTTCAGATCACTTTCTATACCTTCTGGAGCCTTCAGTCTAGGACTTTTCAGTTTTTTTTTCAAAAGCAGAACTGAAGCTGAAACTCAGTTATTTTCCAAGCCTATCTGGCAAATTCAATATTAACCACAAGAAAAACGCAGTTTTGCCTCAGCATCTTTCATTTAACTACTTTGCTAAGGTTTTTTTTTTTTAGCACAGCTCCAAGAGAAACAACTCTTTTTGATGTTGTGGGGTGGTGCAAGAAATTACTTAGCTGTCACCTCATCAAAAAAAAAAAAAAAATCCAAATATTTCTAAGAAGGAGAGGCAGCTCGTTGCAGCCATCTCGAGTTCTGCAGGAGGGCACACTATTTCTCTCACCATGTTGGGCCTGACACTTTAGAAGAAATAGCGTAGTTGCAAATCTCAGGGCAAGCTCTGCTTGTGAAATAGACCCCGTTGCTATTTTCAGAGCTCTCAGTTCCCTCGACTTGTGGATTTTGACTTTTCTCTGTAAATAAAGCTAGGGAAAGCTCCTGAAATTTCACGGGAGGAAAGAAAAGTCAAGATCACTTAGAGAAAGAGAAAGAGAAAGGGGCGGTGGCCTGATGGCCTGCAGACCTCACGCTCTGAGTCCCCAGGGAAGGAAAGCAGCAAGGGATTCTCCTCAGGCCTTCCTTCAGGGTCCTGCACCTGCTCGTCCTAACTTCTAGTCTTGGGGACCATCCCGTCTGGCCCAGGTGTTTGTGCTCACAATCCATGTCATTCTGTGCCCAGCCAAAGGGGGGGACGTGGTGGTGGCCAAAGGGCAGCAAGCCTCCCCCATTTGCCTGGGGACTCATTCGATGCCTAACTTGCCCAAGGCTGGGCCAGAAAAACCCTTAAAGCTTCTTCAGGCCTAAACTTCTGTGATTCTTAACACACCTGCGGCTAGACCCTGTTTATTTAAGAGGGGGGTTTTTGTTGCCTTCTCTGGGTGTCTTTATGCTGCAGCCCTGCTCTCAAGGATCTGGGGCCAGAGAACCACACACACAGTCATCTGATTCTCAGCAACTGTCCAGGCACTTTCCAGCATCTTCCGTGCTGTAACTGGTCCTCGGATAGATGGGCAGTGTGACTTGCATTGACAGTGTCAGTTATCCTGGAAGTTCAAGAAGGGTTTCTCCAGATGCTTTTGTGTGGCAAAATGTTTGGGGCCGAGATTAAGACTGACTTGGTCAAGGTTCCTGTCTATCAAATCTGGGAGTAGAACAGGCTTCAATGGTCATGACAAACAGGAGCTCAAGTTCACCAATGCAGAAGCCATTCTCTTCCCCAAGAAGAGCATCCTTAACCTGATGAGCCATAAGAATCCCTTTTAAAGCCTAGATTTTTAGTATTTCCCATTGTGGCTCAGCGGGTTAAGAACTGACCAGTATCCATAAGGACTCGGGTTCAATCCCCAGCCTCGCTCAGTGGGTTAAGGATCCGGCATTGCTGTGGCTGTGATGTAGGCTTGCAGCTGCAGCTGCAATTTGACCCCTAGCCTGAGAACTTCCATATGCTGCAAGTGCGACTCTAAAAAGACCAAAAAAAAAAAAACAAAAAAAGACTAGATTTTTATATTGAAAAAGCAGAACATGTACACATAATTTTGGGGGGGGATTTCTGTTTTGTTTGTTTTTTTGGCCACCCCACACAGCATATGAAAGTTCCCAGGCCAGGGATCGAATCCAAGCTGGGGCTGTGACCTACACTACAGCTGCAACAATGCTGAATCCTTAACCCACTGCACCACAGCAGGAACTCCCTGTAAACATGGTTTTTTAAAATTCAAACTGTGCTGGGGAATTCCCTGGTGGCACAGTGGGTTAAGGATCTAGCATTATCACTGCTGTGGCTTGGGTTGCTGCTGTGCCAGTTCTGTCCCCAGCCTGGGAACTTCTGCATGCCACAGACATGGCCAAAAAAAAAAAAAAAAGGAATTGACCTGTACCAGTGAACATGGACTGAAAGCATATTTTCCTTTAAAATCCCAGATCTCTAAGTTTTCCTGGTCTTCAGTTCTCCTGGCCAGAGAAAGAACCCCAACAGCTTATATCATCTCCCAGAAAGTTACTGTACTCATAAAAGAATACATGGAGGCATGCCATCTACAGTTTCACATCTTTCTTTTTAAAATAAAAATACTGTATTTAAGAGATTATTCCATTTCATCTCGTATAAACTCCACCTCATTCTTTTTAACGGCTGTATAGTATTCCATTATACAACCATGTCATTAGGTATCGGTAATTACATTGAAGCCATTTTCTGATTCTTGATACAGAATCAATCCTGATACTCTAACCATACAACTCACCCCACTGACTGTGAATGTTTTTATCAGCTTACCATCCCTCTCTCTAGAGGTGTACCACGGCCTTCTGTCTTTCATCAAAACACACGTGCCGTCTTGCAATGGAGATGGTGCTAAAAGGACAGACTCCAGGGCCAAAACTGCCTCTGTCAATCTGGGTTCTATTCCTTGCTGTCTGAGCAACCCTACACTACTCACCCACCCTCTCTGTGCCTAAGCTTTCTCCCCTCTTACATGGGTATTAGTGATAGTGCCTGCTTCATGGGCTGGTGACTATCCAGTGAGGTAATAAGTGCTAATTACTAATCTCAGTGCCTGGCACAGAGTTAAAAAGCCCTGAGCCATCCTTATTGGCTAAATAGCAAACCACATGAACATGACTTAATATGCACTAGAAAGATGAGCGTGGATTTCCTCTTTGAGTAATTAAAGGAACTGGATATGAGCTGAGACACATGGCGTGTAAGAAATCTGCCTTGTTGTGTGGGGTTTGCAAAGTGGGGAGCCTTCCCAGACGGTCTTTGCTGTGACCCCTTAAAAGCATGCCGACCCCCCTCTCGTCTCTCTGGAGGTGGCCTTGCAGAGTGTTCAGCTTTGTCACCCATCAACTCTCACAACAGAAGTGTCACGAGAGCACTTTGTTTCTTCCTCGGGGGTGTCCTCCTTCCTCTGTCTTTCTTCCCTTTTTTGGAGAATGTGGGTGGGAAAAATGGAGGTGGTGTGGGGATTTTTCCTAGGCTCTTGGAAACTTTTCTTTCTCTTTCTTTCTCTCTCTCTCTCTCTCTCTCTCTCTCTCTCTCTCTCTCTCTCTCTCTCTCTCTCTCTCGAACATGATGTGCTTTAAAATATGATAGAAACATCCACAAGTCAACAGCACCATTCGCACTGCTTTGATCTTTCTAAGCCTATCTGCATATTTACATAACGCAAAATATTTCCAAGTGCATTGAAGGGGAAGCCAGTTGTCTTTAAAGATGATCAAAGACCTTTCTCCATTCTGCATGTACTCGGCATCTGGGCTCAGCAGCCTCGTAAAGACATAGGACCTCAAAGTAAAAGTTCCTACATCCAGGGAGAGGTTCCATGAACTTCAGGGATTCACATTTCCCATACATCAAAGGATCTGAAATATTTAAAATGTATACATTTTTGGAAACTTGTGCCTTTTGTATAACTTCTCTCTCTCATGGCCTCAGACAGGAAGTATAAACCATTCTATCACCTTCCCCCAAAACTAAGAATTCTTGGAAGTCAGTCATGGAATCTGTGAGAAGGAAGTTAAAATGCTAAACATGGACGCTTTCCAAAAAAGGATTTTAGTAGAAGAAAAATGCCCATCTTGTTCATGAGTTTCCATGACGCTGTACAGAGCGGGGGCCCAGCGACCACCGGCTGCTCAGGGCTCCTTCTGCATCTCTGATCTCTATCTCTTCCTGCTGGGGAGACTTATTTATCTACTACTTCCTGCTGTGAGCTGGTGACCTCATCGTGTGATCTGCCTTCCCAAGGAAATGATAATTTTCTAGCTACGTTGATGGAAACCATCTCAGAAGCTCTCTTCTCCTATCGCCTGGCCACTAATACTTTCATTTTAGGGGTCTGGGGGCGGGGGGAGCCCTTGTGAAAGATAAAGTGAGGAGGCAGCAGGACTGGGCTGTGATGCTGATCTGCCCTTTGTGAAGGGAAAGGGGACCAGGCAGGAGAGGGTAGAGAGAGCCTCAGACTACAAGCAGTTCACACAGTCCTGGACATAACACAGTGAAAGGCTTCAAAACAGAATGCCCTTTGGAGGAGTCCTGCCTTGGGCAGAAATGCTCCAGCCCCCTGCCTATTAACTTCCAATTTGCAAAGGAAACCAGCGTGGAGCCTCGAAGACCCCAGCAGTGGGCTGGACTCAGCCGCAGAGAACTTCATTGGGTCCATGTAGTTATTTTCTTACGTCTCTCTAAGCACGCCGCAGGCTCCACCACTCCCAAATGTCTGACACCTGGCCAGCTTCACGTACATATACTTCTTGCCCATCTCCTATGATCATCTGAGTTTTCTGTTCCTGCCTAGCAATATCCTTAAGTCAGCTCCTTCCCAGGTTACGTGCACCTTGACTTTAGCAGATCAGAGGGGGGAAATTGACTTAGACTTGGAGAGGCTGTGTGGTGAATTGACAACGGCAGGCTTCAGAGTCAGACAAGCTCGAGTGTGAATCCCCACTCTACTGCCTGCTGCAGTGACCTTAAAGCAGAAAGGCAAGCTGGGCACTTGGAGAGCCAGCGTGGGGACAGTCACTGAAGAGCTGTGCCCTCACTCCCGGTCTGCAGGGGGGATGACCAACCTGGCGATGGGAATGATGGAGAAGCCCAAGACGGAAGCTTCCACAGGTGGCATTCCACGGGCTCAACTCCTCTGCTTCTGCTCAGAACTGTAGCTGCTGGCTCTTTATGTCCCTGCAGAAGACTGAGTGTGGGGACCAAATCTCTCTGCATCTTCCTTCCCCTGGGCCACGCCGCACCCCTCCTCCTCTCCCTGGCAGTTACCATCCTGCCCTTCTTAGAAGACTCACCCGAAATTGCGCATGATCCCTCACCAATCCTCCCTCCAGCTGCCCTCCAGCCGACCTCCCCCTCCCCCCAGCCACCGGCGTCTCCGCCTGGACTGGACAACTGGCTTTGATGAGCCTCTCCAGCTTGACACGGGCTCCGCCACATCCCCTTTCCGCCCGGCATTCAGATAAACATCAACCAATATGGAAATCAAGCCCCAGATTTTTGCCTACGCCTCTCTAGACAGCCTGGTCATCTTTCAGTTCCTCTAACTCCCCACGCACTTCACACACACACACACATTCACTCCCTCCCTCCTGCCCACACTCACCCACTGCTCTTGCTCACCACTAACCTCCACTCGCCCCCAGATTGCAGCCTCCACAGCCCTTTGTCGGGGAACTTTCCCTGTGCCCCGATCCATCACCGCTTGCCAAGTGCACTTGTAACGCTTCCCAACTTTCTGTATTTTCTTCTCCCTGGCAGTTACCATCCTGCCCTCCCAGAAACGCTGGGAAGTCCCGTCATGGCACAGCGGAAACGAATCCGACAAGGAACCGTGAGGTTGAGGGTTCAATCCCTGGCCTCGCTCAGTGGGTTAAGGATCTGGCATTGCCGTGAGCTCTGGTGTAGGTCGCAGATGCAGCTCAGATCTGGCGTTGCTGTGGCTGTGGTGTAGGCTGGCAGCTGTAGCTCCAATTAGACCCTTGGCCTGGGAACCTCTGTATGCCACAAGTGGGGCCCTAAAAAGCAAAAAAGAAAGAAAGAAATGCTGTATTTATTCTGATTTTTCTGATTTGATTGGAGTGTGTCTCCTCTACTGGAACGTACACTGGCAAGAGATCAGGAGCTGTCTTGTTCGCTGCTGTATCTCCAAAACAGTACCCGCATATCATGGTGCTTAAGACAATCTTGATGAATGAATGAAACTAGCTAATTACTCCCATGGCTCATTGCTGATTCAGTTGCTTTTTATTTTTTGGTTTTTCTTGCTTTCTTTTTGTCATACCCACAGCATGCCAAAGTTCCTGAGCCAGGGATCAAACCCACGCCACAGAAATGACCCAAGCCATAGGAGTGACGATGCTAGACCCTCAGCCCCCTAGGCCACCAGGGAACGCCCTTGTTTTATTTTTATAACACTATTATTATTTTTTGTCACCTTAGTTTCAGGTATACGACATAGTGATTCAGTTATACATATATTATACATCTACATATTCCTTTTTTTCAGCTTCTTTTCCCTTATAGATTATTACAAAATATATAGTTCCCTGTGCTGCGGGTCCTTGTGGGTTATCTATTTCACATGTAGCCGATTGAGTTTAGGTTAGGACCTTGCATCTGGCCATTGTGTGAAGGTCTCCCTGGAAAGGGAATCTCTTATTCTTTGCCTTTATTTCCCTAAACTCCTGTCCCTTCTTCCTTCGATGCTTATTCATCCTCCTTTCGCAACTCCCAGCTATTGTATGAAAATGGGCATTTGCAGGAAACGCTCTTTTTGAAAACTGGTGAAGAAGATTTCTCCCACTGCACCTAAAATCGAACTGCCTTTGTGCCCAAAGAGAATAAAAATATAAGCATATATCCTCCTTCCTCTCTTTAGTACCTACACAAATGTTCCCCCAGTAACACCCTGTTAAAAAGTCACTTGGAGCGTTCCTGTTGTGGCTCAGTGGGTTAAGAACCCGACTAGTATCCATGAGGATGCGGGTTCCATCCCCAGCCTCGCTCAATGGGTTAAGGATCCGGTGTTGCCACAAGCTTCATATAGGTCGCAGACATGGCTCAGATCTGGTGTGGCTGTGGCTGTGGTGTAGGCTGGCAGCCCCAGCTCTGATTAGACCCCTAGCCTGGGAACTTCCATCTGCTGCAGGTGGAACCCTAAAAAAAAATAATAATAATAACATGGGCATGGCCTCAGCAACACTCATAGTTCTTCTCGGGATGCTTCGCAGGGCTGTCGGTCACTTCCATCTGTTGTCTCTAAGGCGTTCAGCACAGGGCCAAGGACAGAGGTGCCTGATGCGTGTTTGTTGTGGCTGCTCTTTCTGGTTCTCCACACCCTGCCAGCCAGCCTGTCCTTGGAAGCCTGGCTTGCCCCACTGGATCCTTTCTTTTTTGCGTGATTTTTTTGTTTTGGTTTTGGTTTTGGTCTTTTGTCTTTTTAGGGCTGCACCCACGGCACATGGAAGGGGTCGAATTGGAGCTACAGCTGCCGGCTTATGCCACCGCCGCAGCAACTAGGGATCCGAGCCGCATCTTTGACCTACACCACAGCTCACGGCAACACAGGCTCCTTAACCCACTGAGCAAGGCCAGGGATCAAACCCACGTCCTCATGGATGCTAGTTGGGTTTGTTAACCACTGAGCCATGATGGGAACTCCTGGATCCTTTCTTGAACATGCCCAGAGGGTCACCCTCTTGGAGTCCTGCCTGCACAGGTCAGGGACAGCCTCCGTGGGAGATCTGTCAGTTATGCAAAGATCTGGCGGAAGAGTGTTCTGGGCAGAGGACTAGCCAGGGCAAAGGTCCTGAGGCAGAAGCAAGCTCAGCGCATCAAAGAAAAGTCAGAAAGCAGTGCTGCTGGAGAGAAATTAACATGAGGAGCTAGGAGGCCGATCGGCTAGGGAGGTTAGATTTTATTCTCAGTGTGGTTGCAAGCGAATGGGTGTTTTAAAACAGGAGACCCACAGTCTGATTTGTGTGTATAAAATATTCTGGCAACTGTCTGGAGAATGAATTATAATAATTATTATTATTATTAATTATCATTATTATAAACAATTATAATAATTATTATAAGGGGAAGGGTGCAGTAATGGATGTGAGAATGCTTAGAGTCCATGTGACCTTGGGCAAGTCATTTGATCTCTCTGTCCTTCAGTGTCCTTGTAAAATGGGACTAAGAAAACCCACCTCATGGAAGTTCCCACGTGTTGCAGTGGGTTAAGGATCTGGGATTGCCACAGCTGTGGTGTAGGTTGCAACAGCAGTGTGGGTTCAATCCCTGGCCCAGGAACGTCCACATGCCGTGGGTATGGCCAAGAAAGAAAGAAAACCTACCTTGGAGGCATCTGAGACTTAAATGAGATAATGGCTTCAGTGCACCCAACAAATAATAGGTCCCCATTCAGTAAAGTCTGCTGTTCCCAAGCTTTCTCACATGTATTGAATTCTTTTATAACACAAATCTTGAAGGGCATTGTTATTAAACCTCTGAGATATGAGTGGATTGCAGAAGATGGCCCTGGACTATTCTGAGGGGAATCGTGTTATCACAACATATTTGGAGTTTTCCTTTGCTGAGACTTCATGTCCTTTAGGACGTAGGCTGCTGCTCTGACAGCTCCAGGCTCTAAGTGCAGAGTAAACTGTCTTGGGGTAAGATTGTCGCTGTCCATCTTGGACAGCTGTGGGTGCCCCGCAGGGTGGAGGGTAACAGCATCCCCGTCTTTCATGATAGGCAACCCCACCAGCTAAGCTGATGCCAATCTGGACACTTCCAAGCAGCTGCCATAGAAGCAGCTGCCCTGTGAACACACACACTGCGTGGTTTCTAGACAAAGGCAAGCACGTCTCAGACGATGGGCTTTTTCTTTCCGGCTGTGTTAGATGTGTTTCATAGGAATTGTGATAGGTTGGAGAGTGTGTTTTGTTTTCCGTTTTCTTCCCAGTGTGGACAAAGTGTCATTTTTCAAAAAGGTAACATCATGACTCAGATGAATATAAAATGAACTCATGTCAAAGACTTTGTTAAACTGATTCGTGAAGGTCCAACCAACAAGAGGATAAACCATAACTTTTCAGGTTATCTTTTCTAACTGAAGAGAAGTTTCTGGGCTTCCTTAGCTGGAAAAAAATCCCTAGAGTAGCAAGTCGCTGTACTAGATCAAGACCTCTAATCATGCCCTCCATACGATTCGAAAACTCTGTTCCTTCTGAAGGCTTCATCTCCGCTGGGTTCTCCAAGCTGAGTGCCTACATTCATGAAACCTGCTCACAGCACATTGAAGTGACAGTGCTTGAGCGGGCAGACTAGTAGGTCTTGAGATCCATCTTCTGGACCTCACCAGCATCATTTTTTTTTTGGCTGCACCCATGGCATGCAGAGGTTCCCAGGCCAACTGTGCTACAGCAGCGACAATGCCAGGTTCTTAACCTGCTGAGCCACCAGGGAACTCCTCAAGGGTCATTCTTACTGGAGGCCATCTAAAAAGGTGGCCAGAGAGCCAGAGAGCTTCCTTTTAAATGCTTCTCGCGACAGAAATAAGAGCTCTCATCGTGGTGCTGTGTGTCTCTCTACCTTCCAAAAACGTGGACAGGACAAAGGGCATCGCGTTACTCATCCTTATCCATCCATTAACTCACCAGGTAGCAGTGAGCACCTGCTGGGTGCTGGACTCTGGGAAGGCAGGGGGAGCAGGACGGCGTGGTCCCTGCTCTGCTGGAGCGGGTGCTCTGCAGGGAGACAGATGCCAAATACGTGATCTCCCACTTAGTGAATGAAATACAAATGTCCTAAGTCCTGGCGTGGACGGGTGCTGAGCAACGTATCGGGGAGGACTAGCTTAGTCTGGGGGATCTGGGGGTAGCCAGGCCTCCTTTTCCAAGGCAGAGATGTTCAGATGAGTCTGGAAGCATGAGAGGGATTTCACAGGGTGCAAGGCTGATGATTGCTTTGAATCAAGGGAAGAGCATGCGCGAAAGACCCGGGGACCCCCAAACGGGTGGCGCGCATGCGTGATAAGGAAGCGATGCCGGGAGGCAGGAGCAGGATCCCACGGCGCCTGGACGTTTGGCAGAGATGGAGCTTCATCCAAAGGATGTTGGGAGCTGCCGAAGGGTCGCAGAATGGGAAATAACACGGCCCGAACCCGTGCTCCCGAAAACTCCAGCCCAGGAGCAGTGCTGGTAAACGCTCGGTAACGCTTGGCTGCATTTGTAAAGGAGCACGCGCTGACCAAGGGGATGCTTCTCCGGATCCCCGACTCCTAAAACGACTCAGCCTCCGAGAAGTGAGACTCCGTACCGTCCGTTCTCGCTGAGGGTCTCTGGTTCACTGTGGACGAGAGGGGCAAGCCCTGCAGGCGGCAGGGGCCTCACCAGGCCTGTGCCTGTAACTTTTAAGATCGTTTTCTTTCTTTAGAAAATGAATGAACGGTGGCGATGTCCCAAGGAGGTGACACTCTTCCCGAACGGCAAGTTATCCACTCATCTGGGCGTGGCCGAGAGCGTGTTAAAAAAACATTTTCCATTTTCCTGGCAAAGATTTTGGAACGAAACGTGCCATCCAGTAGAGATAATGGGCAGGATAGGTGAGGGCGCAAAGGAAAAGGCCCTTTCATTCAAGGCTCGTGGCCAGTGGGCGTGAAAGTGAGTCAGGGCTGGCTGGAGGGCTGTGCGGAGCACGGAAGAAGAGCCGTGGTGGTTGCTACCCTGCCAGCTCCCCTCCCTAGAAATGGCTCTCTGGAAATAAGTGGGGGCGGGGGGTGCGGCTGGTTGTCTGAGAAAACCATCATTTCAGCACTGTAATCCCTCTGAACTGGAATTAGCTAAAATGTCCCCAAATCAGGAAGGACAGGTTATGGGTCATTCATACAGTGCAAAAGCATTCTGCTAGTTAAAAGGGTAATGAGGAAACCTGTCTCAGGACAGAGGAAGATGTTCACAATCTGTTTTAAAAACAGATTTTAGGAGTTCCCGTCGTGGCTCAGGGGTTAACGCATCCGACTAGGAACCATGAGGTTGTGGGTTCGATCCCTGGCCTCGCTCAGTGGGTTAAGGATCCGGCGTTGCCGTGAGCTGTGGTGTAGGTTGCAGACGCAGCTCGGATCCCGCGTTGCTGTGGCTCTGGCGTAGGCCGGTGGCTACAGCTCCAATTCGATCCCTAGCCTGGGAACCTCCATGTGCCGAGGGAGCGGCCCAAGAAATGGCAAAAGGACAAAAAAACAAACGAAAAACAGATTTTAAAAACTTAAAGTGGGGGGAAAAGAAGCAGATTATAAAACTATCTATTGTGGGACTGCATTGAATTTTTTTCATTACTCCATGAATTTTATTACATTTATAGTTGTGCAACAATCATCACAACCAAATTTTATACCATTTCCATCCCAAAGCCTCAGTGTACATTTTAAAATATAACTGTGACTCTAGGTGTGTGTGTGAGACTAAGAAAAGTTCCCGAAAGACACGAGCCTAAGGAGTCACAGTGGTGACCTGTGCTTGGTGGCACTGTAGGCATTTTTGGTGGTTTCTGTTTCCTTGTGTTGTGTCCTGTCCTTGAGGAACTTGTACCGCGTGCGTAGCCAGGAAGAAGGCTTCATGTGCAAAAGGCATGTCTCCTAGGAGGCTCTCAGCTGCTCTGGACTCTGGGGATGGTCAGTGCCCGGCTGCCTGCGTGCAGGATCGCCTTCCGCTGCAGCGTCTCAGATAGACAGGCAGTGTTTCCCCAGATCCACTCCGGCCTGCCTGTGGGTTTAAGACGGTGTTTCACAGCAGCTGGCCATCCAATCCCAGTGTGGTGACAGAAAAAAAGATTATGCAAAACAAGCATCAATTGACAACAGATGTAATGGGAGTGCTGGTCATTTTTGCTTTCTTTATAAACTGTGTGTCCTAGGAACGAGTTGGGATAAAAAATATGATGAACAAAATTTAATTTTTTAAAAAGCACCTGCAACCGACTCAGAGACGTGGAGAACAGACTTGTGGTTGCCAAGGGAGAGGGAAGAGGGAGGGGGTGAACTGGAAGCTGGGGGTGAAAAGATGCAAACGATTATGTTTAGAGGGATGAGCGATGCAGTTGTGCTGCAGAGCACAGGGAGCTCTAGCCAATCCCCTAAAACAGACCATGGTGGAAAATAATACATGTATTATAAAAGAAGGTATATATATATATATATATATATATATATATATATATATAACTAAGTCACTTTGCTGCACAGCAGAAATTGGCACAGTTGATTGTAAAACAACCATAATTTTAAAAAAAGAAAGAAAAAATAAAAAAGCAACCGAAATGGAATCATTACCTCTGAATGGTGGGATGATGGGTGCTTTTCACTGTCTTCTTTTTGCTTCTCTATTTCCTAATTTTCCCTGTGACTAATATGCTTTGATATAATAAGGGAGGGACAAAGGCGATTACTTTGAAACCCCCAGAAACAAATAGTTCACTTATTTGCAGCAGAAACTTCCAGTACGAAGGGGCTTTAGGGAAGGAACACGGGTCTGAGAATCAGGAGATTGCCTGTGTTTGGGTCCTGGCTGTGTAGACGAATCACTCCCCCCCTGTGTCCTTGTTTTGTTGCATGCGGATAGATGAACATCGAAAGGGCTTCTGCTCTGTCCTGGGGCCGAGCCTGATGCTGGGGCGAGAGCAGCAAGCTGGGGGATTTCTGGTCCCAGAGTCATGGGACTTAATCCCAGTTAAGAGAAAAATAGCAACAACCAGACACAGAGCCGTCGAATGGTGTTGACGGTTAACAGCCCAGCCTTACTGAGCACTCACCAAATGCCAGTTCAAAGAGCTTCCTATACATACTGACCCATTTAACTCTCACCATAACTCTGTGAAGTAGATAGTACTGTTATTCCCATTGTACAGACAAGAACACTAAGGCCCCCAAAGAGAGTAGTTAATTTACTCAAGGGCATGGCTGGGAATTCACAGAGCGGGGACTTCACCCCGACTCGGTGCTAGGCTACATTCAATTATGTAACTAGGAGGGCCGTCGTTGCTATAAATTAGATCAGAGCCATGAGAGCATATTGGGGAGATTGGACCTGGTCTCCGCGTGCAGGTGAGACTTCCTGGGGGATGTGATCGTTTTACCTGAGAGCCCCACCCCCCCACCAAAGAAATCAGGCCAACAGCGGGGACAAGGGCCTTTGGGGTCAAGGAAATGAGGTGAAAGAGCAGCCGGGTTCTAAACCAGCGACATCACTGCAGGGTCATTGGCAGCGGCAATAACCGTGACCTCTTCCTCCCCTGCCCCAGGCGCTCCTGGCCCGGGCGCTTTATGACAACCACCCTGACTGCTCCGACGAGCTGGCTTTCTGCAGAGGAGACATCCTGACCATTCTGGAACAGGACGTGCCGGAAAGCGAGGGCTGGTGGACGTGTCTGCTCCACGGGAGGCAAGGCCTGGCCCCTGCCAACCGCCTCCAGATCCTCGAGGAGGCCCCCGCAGACGGGCCCTGTCCCCCTTTCTTCGGTGGCCTGGAAGAGGCTCCCGGCCGCTCCCAGGAGAACTACGAGGTGCCCAGCCCCCCGACGCCAGGCCCCGTGTATGAGCAGATGAAGAGCTGGGTGGAGGGGCCCCCGCCTCCCACGGTCCAGATCTACGAGTTCCCTGACCCACCCACCTGCGCCAGGATCGTCTGTGAAAAGACCCTGAGCTTTCCCAAACAGGTAAGCTGTTTGCAGGTGGAAGAATCAGCTCAAGGGCACGCCACGCCCTGGGGCTTAGCTCCCCCTGAGTCACGGGGTCCACCAGGAGACCAGGCGCAAGGTGGGAACCAGATGGTTGGGGGGATGGGGTGAGCTTGTGTTTGGCCCCAGTTTGGGTTGCATTTAACACACGTGGCACCTCCCAGCTCTCCAGGACGCCCATATTTGGCAGGAAACTGAGTGTTCAAGGTGAGGGTTCCCATGGTGGCGCCGTGGAAACGAATCTGACTAGTATCCATGAGGACGCAGGTTCGGTCCCTGGCCTCACTCAGTGGGTTAAGGATCCGGCGTTGCTGTGAGCTGTAATGTAGGTCACAGACACGGCTCGGATCTGGCGTTGCTGTGGCTGTGGTGTAGGCCGGCAACTGCAGCTCTGATTCAACCCCTAGCCTGGGAACCTCCATATGCCGCAGGTGCAGCCCTAAAAAAAAAAAAAAAAAAAAAAAAAAAAAGTTCAGGGTGCTCTTTTTTTTAAAAATGATCATTTGGATACTTTATAGATTTAAAAGAGATTTTGTTGAAATGTATTTTTTATTTTATTTTTAAAAATTTTATTAGAGTATATTTGCTTGACCGTGCTGTGCCAGTTCCTGCTGTGCAGCAAAGTGAATCAGTCACGCATATGCACACATTCTTTTTTATATTCTTTTCCATCATGGTCTGTCCCAGGAGATTGGATAGAGTCCCCTGTGCTGCAATAGGACCTTGTTGTTTATTCTTTCTAAATGTAATCGTTTGCATCTACCAACCCCAGACTCCCCGTCCATCCCATTCCCTCCCCCACTCCCCCTTGGCAACCACAAGTCTGTAGTCTATGTCTTGTGTGTCTGTTTCTGTTCTGTAGGTAAGTTCATCTGTGCCATATTTTAGATTCCACATATAAGTGACATCATATGGTATTTGTCTTTCTCTTTCTGACTTACCTCGCTTCACATGAGAAGCTCTAGTTGCATCCGCGTTGCTGTGAATGGCACGATTTCATTCTTTCATGGCTGAGTCGTATTCCATTGTGTATGTGTACCACATCTTCTTAATCCGTTCCTCTGTCAGTGAACATGGAGGTTGTTCCCATGTCTTGGCTATTGTGAATGGTGCTGCTATCTTTTTGAATTATAATTTTGTCCATATATGTGCCCAGGAGTGGGGTTGCTGGGTCATGTAGTAGTTCTATATTTATGTTTCTGAGGAATCTCAATACTGTTTTCCATAGAGGCTGCACCAGCTTACATTCCTACCAACAGTGCAGGAGGGTTCCCTGTGCTCCACACCCTCTCCAGCATTTGTTATTTGCAGAGTAGTTAGTGATGGCCATTCTGACCGGAGTGAGGTGGTACCACGGTGGTCTTTGTTTGCATAAGAAGGAACACTAAATGGCCAGTGGTGAATGGGGGGGGGGTTGCATTTCCATGGTTTCAAAGGCAAGAAATCACTCATCAGATTTGAAATATGTGTTATTTTCAACCCAGAAACTTTGCTTCCACAAATGCTGCAGAAATACACAAGAAGGCAAAAATACACCTGGATGAGGAGGCCATGGCCTTTATAGCAGTAATTGTTCTAGGGAGAAATCCAAGATACCTAAACAGGTATTCATGGAGGATTGGCTACATAAATCTTGGCATGGCCCTGCCATGAACTACTACGCAGTTGTGAAAAAAAGATGAAGCAGTTCTATGCAGTATTTATCAGGTGGGAGAGAGAGCCATTTAAATAAAAACCAAACAAACAAAAACAAAAAAAAAAAATGATCTGTGTGCGTATGTGTGCATGTGTGCACACTTAAAGGATCATGTACCAACAGTGGTTAGCCTGAGGAAGTGGAATAGGTTTCAGAGAAAGTGAAAGAAGCCATTGAGCAGGGGCCTTTATTTTTTTCATTCCTGTGTCCCCAGCATCTAGGACCATGCCTGGCCTGGGATGGGTACTTGATAAATATCTGATGAACAAAGAGGTTAGAAGTTGATTTGTGTGTTATATAGAACATTTACTGCAGCTGTAATTTTAAAAAATAACAGTTAAAGCAGAGGAAAAGAAGCAGACAGTCAATGCAGAATGGAACATTTTTTTTTAAAGAAAGAAAGGAATTAAAAGAAGAGAAAAATAATGTACTGTTTTCCCCCAAGCCCTGGCCTTCACGAGGTGTTAAGAATGCAGAACAGATTTGCATTCAGTCTCTGCGGGCATTTTCTGCCATCACACACTTTGCTTTCAGCTCAGATGACACATCCCACCGGGCCACACTTCTGGACAGAGGTCCTGGCGAGGTCTGTGTCCAGGAAAGACCGCGTCCCCTGATGTATGTGCTGGATACACACAGACACACACACACAATGTCCCACTTACCTCGCAGGCCTCTTCCACACCAGCTTCCAGCACCTTCTTCAAACAGGAAGGCTTTGGTTCCTTGAAAGATAAGGCATACTTCAGATTTCCCGCCTCCCTGGGCTGCCAGCCAGAGAGGCAGTTGTTACACAGAACAGCTGCCACTCGTTGGGCCCTGGCCCCCAACGCCAGAAGGAAGCCAGCCGTGAGCTGGACCCCAAGACCCTTTTCTGGAACAGCTGGCCCACATCGGGGGCCTGGCACCCTCAGCTGTCATCTGAGCAGCTCACCCAGAGCAGGGCCTCGGGTGCTGGCTCCTCCAGCCTAAAAAGAGGCCTTGGCTGAAGCTAATTTGAGTTTCTTTTCGAAGCCACTAAAGAAAACAAAACCAAAAAAAAAAAAAAAAACGAAGACCATTTTCCCCTCCCCCTTAAAGGACAGCAGGTGCCATGTCCGCTGTTCACCAGAGATGCTGAGCCCACAGCACAGTGCCAGGCTCCCACCAGGGGCTCCCTAAACCACAGCGGGATGAAGGAATGAGCAGGTCCTGCGCTCGACTTCATGATGACGGCCTCAGAGTCGGCTTCTAACCCGACGCTGATGTAAAAGGAGAGATGAGTTTACTGTCCTAAAGCCGGGGAGGGTCAGGGCATCAGCTCTAAGATTCGTCCTTGAGCTGAAGCATGGCACCTTCACGGGTGCAGGCTGTGGCCATGCACCAGAAACCACAGCTACCCAAGGGGAATTCAGAAGCCAGGGGCCCCTCGCCGCTCCAGAAGCTTCTTGAGATGGCCCCAGTAAAACACCTGGGGGACTTTCCTGCCCTTTATTCCTACCTAAGTTCCCTCCACGGCTGCCCTGTCTATATTTTTATCCCCCCTTTTTCATTACCTTCTCTGTGCTCGAAGGTCATTTAGAGCAGGAGATGGCATCTGTGGCTTAGAAATCAGGAGCCCAGGTTCACCTGGCTTCTGGGGCAGCCACGGCTCTACGGGGTGACTCAAACATCACCACACCGCCCCCCGCCCCCCCATGCCTCTTTCTTGCTCTGTAATAAGAGAAGGCTGGGCCCCATCACTTTGAAGTTCACCCCAAGTTGTATCTTTGGGTTATTCTGAATACCTTTGCTTCTCCCTCTACTGCAAGATGGAAGGAGCTGTGGAGTTCCCGCTGTGGCACAGCCGATGGCTCAGGTCACTGCGGAGGCCAGGGTTCAATCTCTGGCTCCATATGCCGTGAGGGCAGCCATTTAAAAAAAAAAAAGAAGAAAGGAGCCAGAAGAAATGCAAGATGATAATCAGTTAAGAATCTTCTGATGCACAGAAAAGGCAGATGTCTCCTCCCCTTTCCAGTTCTTCAGCTTGGCCCATGGCCTGGGGGGCCCATTTCAAAGATTCCCTTTATACCCGGGTTGACTATCTCTAGATCCAGCTTGACCAGAAACTCAAAAACCAAGAAGGTGGAAATGTGTCACTTCTCTCAAGTTGTCCCCATATTAGAGAGATAAAGAGACCTCTTAGAGTAGAGCAACCCTTCAATTTACCAATAAGGAAACTGGTACCCAGGGAGGCGCACTGGCCCATCCAGCATCAGAATACCAGCGACGAAGGTTCTTTGTTGTGCCCGTGTCTCTCTACCCCCCTGGGCTGCCAGACCCAAGGCAGAGCGTTTGACATGCCCTTGATCTTATTTCCCTGGCTCTGTGGCCGAGCCGTCTGTTAACTTTTTAAAAAATCTTTTTCTATTATTGTTAAAATATAGTTGATTTACAGTGTTGTGCCAGTTTCTGCTTATAGCAAAGTGACTCAGTCATGTGTGTGTGTGTGTGTGTGTGTGCATATAATGTTCCTTTTTTTTTCTGCTTTTAGTTCCCAGGCTAGGGGTCAAATCGGAGCTCTAGCTGCTGGGCTACACCACAGCCACAGCAACACAGGATCCAAGCCATGTCTTCAAGCTACACCACAGCTTGCAGCAATGCCAGATCCTTAACCCCCTGAGCAAGGCCCGGGATCGAACCTGCGTCCTCATGGATGCTAGTCAGATTCATTAACCACTGAGCCACAGCGGGAACTCGTGTTCTGTGTTTTATATTGTTTTCCATCATAGACTGTCCCAGGAGATTGGATATAGTTCCCCGTGATGTATGGTAGGACCTTATTATAATCTATCCATTCTAAATAGTTTGCATCTATTAACCCCAAACTCCTAGGCCATCCCATTGCCTCCCCCCTCCCCCTTGGCAACCACAAGTCTGTTCTCTATGTCTGTGAATCTGTTTCTCTTTCATAGATAGGTTCACTTGTGCCATATATATATATATATTTTTTTGTCTTTTTGCTATTTCTTGGGCCGCTCCTGCGGCATATGGAGGTTCCCAGGCTAGGGGTCTAATCGGAGCTGTAGCCACCGGCCTACACCAGAGCACAGCAACGCGGGATCCAAGCCACATCTGTGACCTACGCCACAGCTCACGGCAACATCGGATCGTTAACCCACTGAGCAAGGGCAGGGACCGAACCCGCAACCTCATGGTTCCTAGTCGGATTCGTTAACCACTGCACCACGATGGGAACTCCCACTTGTGCCATATTTTAAATTCCACATATAAGTGATATCATATGGTATTTGTCCTTCTCTTTCTGACTTACTTCACTTAGTACGAGAATCTCTAGTTGCATCTGTGTTGCTGTGAGTGGCATGATTTTGTTCTTTTTTATGGCTGAGTAGTATTCCATTGTGTATATACATATATATACCACATCTTCTTAATCCATTCATCTGTTGATGGACACTGAGGTTGTTTTCATGTCTTGGCTATTGTGAACAGTGCTGCCATGAACATAGGGGTGCATGTATCTTTTTGAATGAAAGTGTTGTCCGGATATAAGCCCGAGAGTGGGATTGCTGGATCATATGGTAGTTCTATATTTAGTTTTCTGAGGAACCTCTGTAATGCTTTCTGTAGTGGTTGTACCGATTTACATTCCCACCAGTCCTGCAATTCCCAAGGGTTTCCCTTTTCTCCACACCCTCTCCAGGCTTTATTATTCACAGACTTATTAACAATGGCCATTCTGACCCATGAGAGGTGGTACCTCACTGTGGTTTTGATTTGCGTTTCCCTAATAATTAGTGAGTTGAGCATTTTTTCATGTATCTACTGGCCATCCATATGGCTTCCAAGAAATGTCCATTTAGGTTTTCTGCCCATTTTTCAATTGGATTTTTTGGATTTTTGTTGTTGAGTGGTGTGAGTTGTTTGTATATTTTATCTGTTAATTTTTTTTATTAAAGTGTAACCTATAGATCCTAAGGGTATATTGTTCAGTCATTAGAATCCAGATCTAGAAGCAGAACAAAACTGACACTCCAGAAGCCCCCTCCCACCTCTCCCAGCCACTTCCCCCCAGGGTAACCACTATTTTGAGCTTTGTTTTACTTTTTGTTCCAACTTCCTTAACATAACAGACTGGCCTCTTTTTGGAAAGAAAAAAAAAAACAAAACAAAACCCACCATGCAAAGAAGGTGTTTGATTTTGGTTTAAATTCAGAGAGGGCAGTCTTTTGTATCGCAAGTAAAAAGGGTCAGATTTCCCAATGAAATTCTTTTAGACCCTCTAATTTCTGAACCGGGGTTTCCTTCTGTCCCCCGAAACCTTTCAAACCACACTTCTCAAAACATGTCCCACAATCGATTGCCACCTTCAGCCTACGTTTTCCAAGAAACACTGGGCATTTTTGACCTGACTTCTTTCCACCTGAAAATCCACACACAGGAAAGCCCCACTGCTGTCTGTAGAGGGCCTTGTGGGCGAGTGTGACCCACAGAGTCAGATGCATGAAGAAACTGGACCTCTGACAGAATAACAGCAGTGGAACCACATTTGGAAAGGCTCTGTGCTGGGCGAGAGCTCTGGTGATCGAAGAAGGGGGAGGCGGGTAGGAAGGAAAGAAGAGGGACTGGCGGGTGACAGCTGCACAGTCCCTGGGGTTGGACAGGAGATGGCCCGAGAGGAGCTTGGAATTAACCCAGAGTGTGATAGGGAGCCACTGCCGACTTTGTCCTTAGACCAGCCAGCCAGAGACCAGTGGGGACAAGTCAGTTTTCCTGACCCCTGCAGTGAGGGGATCCCAGAGCAGAAGATAAGGTGGCCCCCCAAAAGCCTAGTCTGCCCATTCATGGCTGGGTCCTCAGCATCATTAGACAAACACGTTAATAACCCAGGATTGGAAGCACAGCCTCGGACCCTAGCAAACCTCAGAATCGCCTGGGAAGTTGGCGATCCTGCAGCTTCCCAGTTTCTCTGTCAAAACTCAGAGGTTCTGTACAACAGACACAGAGCCCAGGAATCTGCGTTTCCTACCCGCCTCCCAGGCGAGGCTGATGCAGGCAGCGATGGGCCAGCCTGCGAGGAAGACCGCCCTCCACCCCAAGACCTCCCCACCAGCCTCCTGCTATTCCCGGTCTCCTAGCAAAGGGCCTCCCGTTACAGGTCCTGGAGGACTTGCCCGCTGCCTCCGCTGTCTCCTCATCCGTGGACTCAGTGGTGATGTTTCTTTCCCTGTGTCTTCTTTCTGTCCCCAAGGCCATCTTCACGATTCCCAGGGCTGCTCGGACCTCGTTGCCAGCTCTGCCTTGCCAGGTGTACGATGTACCCGCCCAGAGCCGGTGCCCCCCAGCCTCAAAGGTGAGCCCCATCTGTGACTGCCCTCCCCCCACCCAGGCCTCTCCATCCAAATGGTGGGGTCTCAGCATCATGCTGCCCTGCATTTCAGCTTTACTGCTGGGAGATCCAGAGCAGTAAAGTGACTCCCAAGGTCATATCATCACTCAGAAGCCGGCTTTGTGCCCGGGGAGCCCAGACCTGCTCAGGAGAATGTTACAGTTATTGGCATTTTGAGCATTTTAAAAATTTTTTTACTTTTTTTTTCCCATATACCCTCAGCATGGAAGTTCCCAGGCCAGAAGCTAAATTGGAGCTGCAGCTGTGACCTACACAGCAGCTGTAGCAACGCCAGATCCTTCAACCCACTGCTCTGGGCCAGGGATCAAACCCACACCTCTGTAACTGCAGCTGCAGCTAGATTCTTAACCCACTTCGCCATGGCAGGAACTCCAAAAAATTTTACTTTAAAAAATTTTTACTGGCAGAGCTTCCATGCCTGCCTGCTTGCATCTCTTACAAGTGTTCCATCCTAATAAATCTGTTTTTTGCCTAAAAAAAAAAAAAAATTAACTTTACTTCACTTGTAATAGATACTTTTTTATGTATTTATTTTTTTGCTTTTTAGGGCTGCACCTACAGCATACGGAAGTTCCCAGGCTAGGGGTTGAATCGGAGCTGTAGCTGCCAGCCTACACCACAGCCACAGCCACAGCCATGCCAGATCCTTAACTGAATGATCAAGGCCAGGGATTGAACCCGGGTCCTCATGGATATTAGTCAGGTTCATTACCACTGAGCCACAAGGGGCGCGCCCTATAGTAGATACTTTATAGCTTATGTATCTACCTATACGCATATATACAAATATATGTATCTGCACTTTTTAAAAGTAATAATATGAATGATATATATCACAGTCTTAACGTTGTCATTGGTTGTCTTAACATTGATTATCTCTGGGGGAGGAAATTTTAGGGGTTTTTTTTTTAACTTATTTGAATATCACTGGTACTTTGATTTTGTAAGATAATGCTTCATGTAATCAGAAAAAAACCCTGCCTCATTTCTCAGCCCATCAAAACTGCCCTGTGGCTGCAGGCTGCCCTGTCCAGCTCTGCGCATTGGAGTGGCCTGGGTGCTTTAACCAGGCCTGCTTCCTGGAACCACCCCCGGAGACACTGATGTCTGAGGGCTGGGTGGGCCCTGGGCAGCAGGAATTAAAGGTCCCAGGTGGATCTTGAACGCAGTCAGGGCCAAGATCCATGGCTCTAGTCTCGGTGAAAATTCAGGCTGCCTCTGTGACTTCCTGGTCACTTGCGGGTCGGAAGTCTCAGTGGAGGAGTTTGCAGGTCTCATCCAGGCAGTGCCCAACCTTCCTACTACCTTTGAGCGAAAGGTCCTGCCTCTCGGCTCGTGTGTGGCGCCTGGGCTCCTGCCACAAGGATGGAGGAGCTCACCTGTCACTTGTCTCAGCAGGGTTAGACCTGGTGCACTCTGACCCCAAGCTCAGGTGGCACAACTTCAGTCACAGAAGGTCCTGGTGGGCACTGTCCACTCTGCCCAAAGGCAGTGAAAAGAGTTTCTTCCTTCCCACACTGAGGAGGGCACAGCAGGAGACGCACAGCCCACCTCCCACCCAAGAAACCCCCTCTTTAAATTCCTGCTTTTTCTCTTCCTTTGTAAAATCTGTTTTGGTGCTCTCAGCTCGCTTTGAATGTGTAGCCTATTTTTCACATCCTAATGCATATAGTTCCTCATTGCTGCACACACACAAAATGCCTATTATGTGGATGCGTTCCCATCGTAGCTCAGTGGTAAAAAATCCATGAGGATGTGGGTTCCATCCCTGGCCTCAATCAGTGGGTTAAGGATCCAGCATTGCCCTGAGCTGTGGGGTCGGTTGCAAATGCAGCTCAGATCTGGCGTTGCTGTGGCTGTGGCTCTGTCATAGGCTGGTAGCTGCAGCTCCAAATTTGACCCCTAGTCTGGGAACTTCCATATGCTGTGAGTGCGGCCCTAAAAAGACCAAAAAAAAAATGCCTATTATGTGTACTGGCATCATAGGTGTCATGTCTTTTGCTCATTAATAGGCATGTATACGTCATTCGGCTCAGTGTCTAGTAATTCACCCGCATTCAATAAATATTTTCAGGAGTTCCCGTCATGGCGCAGTGGTTAACGAATCCGACTAGGAACCATGAGGTTTCGGGTTTGGTCCCTGCCCTTGCTCAGTGGGTTTAGGATCCAGCGTTGCCATGAGCTGTGATGTAGGTCACAGACGTGGCTCGGATCCCGCGTTGCTGTGGCTCTGGCGTAGGCTGGCAGCTACAGCTCCGATTCGACCCCTAGCCTGGGAACCTCCATATGCCGCGGGAGTGGCCCTAGAAAAGGCAAAAATGCAGAAAAAAAAAAAAAAAAAGACAGGAGTTCTCTTGTGGAGCAGTGGGTTAAGGATCCATTGTTGTCACTGCAGTGGCTTGGGTCACTGCTGTGGTGCAGGTTGGAAATACACCCAGTGCAGCACATAATTCCGCCATCCAAACATCATGACTGAAAGCCTCAAAGTCTTCAGTGATTTGTGGGTTTTTTTTGTTTTTGGTTTTTTTTTTTTTTTGGCTGCACCTGCAACATGTGGAAGTTCTCCAGCCAGGGATCAAACCCATGACAGAGCAGCGACCCCAGCTGCCACAGTAGCAACACCAAACCCTTAACCTGCTGGGCCACAAGGGAACTCTTGATTTGTGTTTTCATTGCGGTGGGGGGAGCAGAAGCAATGCTGGACTGGAGAGAGTTTGTGATGTGCAGCCATCAGGAAGGAAAAATCTAAGTTGTCCTCCTGTGTGGTCTTTCCCCAGGAACCAGGGAAGCAGCAGCTCTATGACATACCCCCCAGCCGCCAAAAGGCCACCCTCGGTCCCCTGAGCAGCCAAGCAAATGTAAGTATGACAGATGCTGAGAGCGGGTGCTCTGCAAACCTGAACCGCCCCTGGGAAATGTAATTAACTTGGTCAGCATTAAGACGGCAGCTCCCTCCGAGCAGAACTTACTTCACTGGAGGCAAAACCCATAACTGCAGTGGTTATGCAACAGGACAAGCTGTGTGGTTTGGATATATTTTTTCCATCATTTCCAGATGCCTCAGTTTCTTATTCCAGGTTTATTGGGGATATTGACCTAATTCCTGCAAAGGACCCAGTACAGTGCTTGGCACAGAGCAAGAGCTCAGTAGACTTTAGATAAGTGCTTCTTATGATCATAACACATCTTGGAGACGTGTTGCATTAAAGTGGGTTTTTATTTGTATATCAGGGAGGTGCCTTAATTCGAAATCTGTAAGCCATGTGTATTGACGGATTCTGTCACATGTATACAATAAAAACATACCTGTGCCCAAGGTGGCATCCCAACAGTGTCACAGGAATGCATAGGAGTTTGGTACATGGACAGCAAGGGGTTAGGAGGACATTTGGGGCAGAGGAACCAGTTTGGGCAAAATTAGGGAGTTCCCTGGTGGCTCGGTGGGTTAAGGATCCGGCATTGTCACTGCTATGGCTCAGGTCACTGCTGTGGTTTGGGTTTGATCCCTGGCCTGGGAACCTTCGTGTGCCATGGGCGTTTTCCCCCCCCACCAAAAAAAAAAAAAAAGAGTCACAGATTGGGCAAAATTAAATGTAGTGATATAAGAAGACATTCTTGAGCTCAAGGAAAGGCAAGCAGCCTGGGTGGCTGGACCTTTAAGGAGGTTGGTGGCAGGAGTGGTGGCAGAAGCAGTGGCAAAGAGGCTCCAAAGGGGGCTGGTGGCAGACAGGGAAGGGCTTGAGTGAAGGAGCATGAGCAGGGGAGTGATAATCAGACTTTTAAGAAGCCCAGTGCCCAGTGCTTAGTGGGTCCTCAGTATAATGCACACTGGTCACACCAGTCGCCCACACCCTCTTTGCCTTGCTCTTAAACTGCGTGACTCTGTGGTTCTTCACAGGGGCAGAATGTTCCTCTGACATCAGCCACTGCCTTAAGGAGGGGCGGCTGCAACACGCTACCAAACCCTCAGAAATCGGAATGGATCTATGACACGCCGGTGTCTCTGGAAAAGGCTGGTGTTCAAAAGGCATCGCTGGCCAACTCTGGGGAAGAATTAGGGCACCGCGGCCTCCCCAGGTACATGTCCAGTTTCCACAGCCCTCCCAACAGCATCGCAAGGTCCCACCCTCCACACCCGCAGAAAAATGGTCCCATGCAGAAAAAACTCAGCCTTCCAGAAATTCCTTGTTACAGCTTCCCGCCGCCCAAGTGCATGTTCCCTTTGGATGAAAGTGTCAGCTATAAGGTCCCTTCGAGCTTTCTGATCCCCCGAGTGGAACAGCAGAACACCACGCCCAACATTTATGACGTCCCCAGAGCAATGCCAGATGTTCCCCAGGCGGGGAAAGAGCTGGGAAAAGCCGGCGGGCCGTCAGAGAATTCCGTGGACCACAGTTCCTCGTGGTTCTGCAGCCGGGCAGCATCGCTCTCTCCCGAACCCGACAGCATCTCCGTCTCCAGTTCTGACAGCAGAGCCAGTGTCCTTTCCTCCTGCTCCTCCACGTCCACCGACTCCTCCTCCAGCTCCTTCTCGGAAGAGGCAGCCAAAGAGCTCCCCTTGGACCTGGACTCGGCCAAAGAGACGGTCACGGCTCTGCAGCACAAGGTGGCCAGCTCTGTGTCCAGCCTGATGCACTTTGTCAGTAGGAAGTGGAGATTCAGAGACTCTCTGGAGGCCAACATCGACGCCATCCGCAGGGCCACTGACCGCATAGAGGAGTCCTTGAGAGAATTTCTGGATTTCGCCCACGGAGTCCGTGGGACCGCGGGCAACCTCACCGACAGTAACCTTCAGACCAAGATTAGGGATCAGCTACAGACAATCGCCAACGCCTACCAAATCCTGCTAGAAACGAAGGAGCGCCTGGAGAGCTGCGGCTGGTCCCTGGAAGTCCTTGCAACTGACAAAGTCCAAAACAGCCCGGACGACCTGGAGAGGTTTGTCCTGGTGGCCCGGACGGTCCCTGAAGACATCAAGAGGTTCGCCTCCATCGTCATCGCCAACGGCAGGCTCCTTTTCAAGTCAAACTGTGAGAAGGAAGAGCCTGTGCAGTGGACCCCAAATGCAGAATTTAAGCTTGCGAGACGCATCCAGCTGCCCCAAAAGGAGGGCGAATCATACCAGAGGAAGGCTCCTTTTCAGAAACAAAGGGCAAGTGAACAGCCTCCTGAACTAATAGAGAAAAATAAGACGAATGCCTGTGGACAGGTGAGTGCAAAGTTCCGACTGGGATCCTCTAAGGGGGTGGCCCATTTTTATCTGGAGGGGTCACCAGTAAGTTCCCTGCTGAGAACCTGTCAAGAGTGGTCCCATCTTTAGAGAGACAGGGGTGCCAGTTTCTGGAAGCTAAGATTCATGAAAGTAAAATCCTAGATGCCATCTTATTAAGAAGTAAGACACTTTTTTTTTTTTAATATTAAGGTAGAGGATGCCTTCTAGAAATTTGAGGGTTTCAGGCTGCCTTCTGATGCTAGGATTAGAAAGGCTTTGGGAAATCTTTTGAAATTTGTTCTTTGAGCAGAAATTTTAATCTCACCATCCAGTTTCCTTGCATTTTGGAAAGCTGTAAATTTAGTCATTGTCAGTGTGTTTCTTAGAAACAGAAGAGGGAGTGGAAACCCTTCCAGATTGTGGGTCGTCCCGGCAGTCTCCAGACACGAGTTACTCTCAGAAATACTTGGCTCCCGGTGTTTAGACATGGTGGAAAGAAACCCGTAGTTCAAGAATTGCAAGTGACAGGACCTTGTAAATCAACTATAATAAAAATATAAATCTTTAAAAAAAGGGGAAAAAAAGAAAGAATTGAAAGTCTCAAGAGGTACAGCAGGTAACTTGGGGGTTGTGTCAGGGAGGTAACTTGCAGCTCCAAGTCTTAGTTTTCTGCTGATAGGCCTAGCAGGGCAAAGGTTTTTTTGTTTTTGTTTTTGTTTTTTTTTCCCAGCCCCTCCTCATATGGAAGTTCGCAGGCCAGGGATCAGAGACCTAAGCTGGATCTTCAACCCACTGTACCAGGCTGGGGATCGAACCCGTGTCCCGGTGCTCCCAAGATGCCACCGATCCCACTGCGGCATAGCGGGAAATCCACAAGGGCTTTAACACCCTCTGGAGAAGCGGGACATCTGGATGTTTTTCATTTCCCGTTTAAACTGTGTGTCATTTTATTGGGCCATGCTGGTAGGCAAAATTCAGTGCTCAGGCTGTCAAGGTTGCCCTTGTTGGGAAAAAGCATCAATAAGGCAGAACTATTAACAAAAACACAAGGAGGATGCAGGGCGCTTAAAGTGGACGTAACCAGGAGTTCCCGTCGTGGCGCAGTGGTTAACGAACCATGAGGTTGCGGGTTTGGTCCCTGCCCTTGCTCAGTGGGTTAAGGATCCAGCGTTGCCACGAGCTGTGGTGTAGGTCGCAGATGCAGCTCAGGTCCCTCGTTGATGTGGCTCTGGTGTAGGCCGGCGGCTACAGCTCCGATTCGACCCCTAGCCTGGGAACCTCCATATGCCGCGGGAGCGGCCCTAGAAAAGGCAAAAAGACAATAGATAAATAAATAAATAAATAAATAAATAAATAAATAAATAAATAAATAAAGTGGACGTAACCAGCTACGCAGTTGTGTAAAGACCATTCTAGTTGGTAATTCGAAGGGATTTTATTTTTCAGAAGTTGCCTCACCTAGAAGAGAAAGAAAAACCCATCTTGGAACAAAGGGTGGATGAAAAGAAAGACTTAGAAACACAGGTAAGCAATGACTTTTACTCTCTAATACTTTTAGTATTCACTCTCTAATACTTTTAGTTTTTTTCTTCCTTTTAGGGCCACTCTGGAAGCATATGAAGTTCCCATGCTAGGGGTCTAATCAGCTGTAGCTGCCAGCCTACGCCACAGCCACAGCAATGTGGGATCTGAGCCACGTCTGTGACCCACACCACAGCTCATGGCAACGCCGAATCCTTAACCCACTGGGCGAGGGATCGAACCCAAAACCTCGTGGTTCCTAGTTGGATTCACTTCCACTTCACCACGACGGGAACTCCAGCATGCACAGTTTAATAGAAAGAATGTTTCAGACCTGCTGGCTAGGCTAAAAGCTCCACATCTTCATTTTGCTAACTGAGTGACCCGAGGCAGGCTTTTCTCTTCAGGCACCTCAGTGTCCTTAGCTATAACCTAACGAAAGGACTTTGGGTTTTTTTGTTGTTGTTTGGGGTTTTTTTGGCTGCACCAGTGGCATGCGGAAGTTCCCAGGCTAGGGATCAAACCTGTGCCACAGCTATGACCAGAGCTACAGAAGTGAAAATGCCAGATCCTTAACCCACTGAGCCGCAAGGGAACTCCCCAAAAGGGCTTTTGATTGTTACCTGGGATGGTTGCCACTAAGTTAGATGCTGAGACTCTTTCGCTAGTGCACAGGCTTTGGTTCCACATTCCAGAAAATAAAATTCATGAAAGCAAATTCTAAATGAAACTTTTTTAGTGCGTAAGATGAATAGTTTAATATTAAAGCAGATAGGTCGGTTTATTTTGATTTCTTCTGAAAATGTGGGGTTTTCAGGTTTACCTCTAATACTAGAATTAGGAAGGATTTTTTTTTTTTTTTTTTTAAGGCCGCATCCGTGGCTTTTGGAAGTTCCTGGGCCGGGGATTGAATCCAAGCCCCGAATGTGGCAACGTGGGATCCCAACCCACGCAGGCTGAGGATCGAATCCCTGCCTCCACAGTGACCTGAGCCACTGAAGTCAGATTCTTAACCCCCTGCACCATGGCAGGAACTCCAGGAAGGATTTTAAAAATGCTTTAAGGGAGTTCCCGTCATGGTGCAGTGGTTAACGAATCCGACTAGGAACCATGAGGTTGCGGGTTCGGTCCCTGCCCTTGCTCAGTGGGTTAACAATCTGGCGTTGCCGTGAGCTGTGGTGTAGGTTGCAGATGCGGCTCGGATCCCGCGTTGCTGTGGCTCTGGTGTAGGCCAGAGACTACAGCTCCAATTAGACCCCTAGCCTGGGAACCTCCATATGCCACGGGAGCAGCCTAAGAAATAGCAAAAAGACAAAAAAAAAAAAAAAAAAAAAAAAAAAAGCTTTAAAATCCGTTCTTTGAGTAAATTTTAAAATCTCGCCATCAAGTTTTCTGCATTTTTTTTTTTTTTTTTTGTCTTTTCTAGGGCCACTTCCGCGGCATATGGAGATTCCCAGGCTAGGGGTCTAATGGGAGCCATAGTCACGGGCCTAAGCCAGAGCCACAGCAACGTGGGATCTGAGCCGTGTCTTTGACCTACACCACAGCTCACGGCAACGCCAGATCCTTAACCCACTGAGCAAGGCCAGGGATCAAACCCGCAACCTCATGGTTCCTAGTCAGATTCGTTAACCACTGCGCCACGACGGGAACTCCTGCATTTTTTTTAAAGTTATGAATTTAGTCATTGTCTATGAGTTTCTTAGGATGGGTTTCTAATGGTTTGTCGAGAGGACTGCGTGAGATTTTACATGTATATAATATGTATGATTATATGTAATGTCGTATATGATTATGTAGATATGAAATGATTTATACATAACAGTGTTTGAAGACATTCATGTTCCTTTGTTAGGCAAATGTGGCACAGCGAGACTTCTAAACAAAACAGTCCTCTTTCTCATAAAAAGTCTAGCTAATTGAGCAAAAACAGGAAAAGGGAGGCAACCACAGCCTGTCGATCAAATCTCTCTCTTATCGTTTTTTTTTTTTAACCTCTTCTCTAGAATCCAGGCTCCCTGATCCCCCGGCCTTTGAGCCAGCAGAATCCCGAGAAGAGAATCCACCTCTCGGAACACTGCCGGCTCTACTTTGGGGCGCTGCTGAAAGCCATCGGCGTGTTGAACGGCAGCCTCAGCAACAGGCAGCCCCCCGAGACCTTCATCACGCAGAGCAAGCTGATCATCATGGTGGGGCAGAAGCTGGTGGACACGCTCTGCAAGGAGACCCAGGAGAGGGACTTTCGCAACGAGATCCTCTGTGGCAGCAGCCACCTCTGCAGCCTGCTCAGGAACCTGGCGCTGGCCACCAAGCACGCCGTGCTGGAGTACCCAAGCCCCGCAGCCCTGGGCCATCTCCAGGCTGAGGCCAGGAAGCTGGAGCAGCACACGCAGCAATTCAGAGGGACCTTGGAATGAGCCTCCCCTCCCCTCCTTCCCCGGGCAACCCCTCGGCTTCCAAGGCACACCAACAACCTGCAAGGCTGTCCTACGGGAAAAGCCAGACTGGGGACGCACACAGCAGGTGGCAACAGCCAGAACCAGTATCACCAAGCAGCCATGCAACCCCAGGACCCTGGCTTCATCCCACAGAGTCAGGGAAACGAGTCAGGTGTTAAGCAAAGACCTTGCTAAGTTTGTAGCACATCCTGTAGGGTCGGCGTGTGAAATGAGGCTGTAGAAACCAGTTTTTATATTGCCTAAAGGTGTGCCTTTTGTATTTTATTTTATTTTGTCTTTTTGGGGCGGCATCCACAGCACATGGAGGTTCCCAGGCTAGGGGTCCATTTAGAGCTACAGCTGCCAGCCTACGCTACAGCCACAGCAACACAGGATCCGAGCCATGTCTTCGACCCACACCACAGCTCACGGCAACGCCGGATCCTTAACCCACTGATGGAGGCTAGGAATCAAACCTGTGTCCTCATGGATGCTAGTCAGATTCGTTTCTGCTGAGCAACGACAGGAACTCCCAGGTGTGCCTGTTTTAAATTCATTCATTCAGACCTTATTTTTTGCGTACCCACACCCTATGTCAAGTTCTAGGTTTCGGGCAGAGAGCACTGATTCACACAGCGGCTTTGTCCTCAGGAAGCTTACAATCTGGTGGAGAGACAGACAAATAGTGAAGAAATACATAGACAGTGTATTAGGGAAAAAAGTGGGAGGAGGGAGGAAAGCTTCTTTTCAAATGATTACTTTCTGCATCTGCTAGAAAATGTGACAAGATTTTCGTCTTGGATTGAATTAATTCCGTGAGATTGGTGCCATTTACGTATCTGCATCTTACACCCCCCCCCAAAATTTTTTTTGCAATTGTATTTTAGCTGAGTTAAAGAAGCATGCTATATTTGCAACGGGACATGTCCCGTTGGGTTTCTTATTTATTTTGTACATGATAGGTTCTGTGTTGATAAATTCAGCAGACTCAGAAAGATTTATACCTCAATCTGTTACTGTTTATAATATTGTGTAAATATCGTCATGACCTGAGACATCCTTTGCAGCAATCTTTTCTCTGGAAAAGTCTCTGATCTGTGTCACTTGGGCGCAGGTACCAAAGCAAAATGTTTACTCGTGGCATTCAAACGCATCTCCCTGGAGAGGCAGGTGAAGCCAGGTTCACACACGCAAGGCTGCTTGGGAAAAGCAAAGCCAGGAAGTGTGGTAGGAGCAGGGTCCCTATCGCCAGGCCCAGATCTGAAATCGGCCCAGAGCTCCCCCCAAGTCAAACCACCTCCTCTTCCTCTCCGTGCAGCTGGGACTTTAGCTCGCGTTGCTATGGTTACACCATCCCCACTTCACACTACAGGTAAAGGTCCATGTTTTCTATGGGCATCTCAGCCACTAAACACCTTCAGAGCCTGGAAGCAGCATCTCCAGGCTGGAAACCACCTGAAATGGTACCGGGTCCAGTTCCTATCTGCTGCTCTGTTCTTAATAAGTGCTTTTAAGTCGTTGACTGCAAAACGACTCAGTTATTTTCTCGGAGTCAGTTTCAGGGTCCCTGAAGACAGACCCCATCTTTGCGAGGCTTGGTTCTCTACACCAGAATGGAGACAGCCACCTTCTCGGAACAGCCGTGATCTGTGTCTGTTAGGACTCCTTCTGTTACAAGGAATCAAAAAACACATCTAATCTCTCTTAAGCAATAAAGAAAATGTATTGATTTATTTATTGGGTTTGTTTATTTATTTAATTTTTATGTATTTATCTTATGGCCACACCTGCGGCATATGGAAGTTTCTGGGCTAGGCGTCAAACCAGGGCTGCAGCTGAGGCCCACACCACAGCCACAGCAACATCAGATCTGAGCCGCATCTGTGACCTTTACCACAGCTTGTGGCAATGCTTGCTCCTTAACCCACTGCGCAAGGCCAGGGATTGAGCCTGCATCCTAACAAAGACTATGTTAGGTCCTTAACCCACTGAGCCACAATGGAAACTCCGAGAAAATTTACTGATTGGACTATCTTAAAATTATCCAGGGGCAGGCTGGCTTTAAGCGTAGCTGGTCTGGGGTCCTCCAGCAGAATCATCAAGGCCCAGTCTCTCAGGCCCACTTTCTCGGTATTAGCACTCATCATTGCAGAGCGGCTGCCCAGAGTTCTGTTCTTCTTGGTTTGTGGCCAGTGAGGAAGAAAGACTCTTGATTTCTGCTTGGACTAGTCTAGATCAGATGCCTGCCCCTGAAAGCACCATGACAAGAGGGGCATATACCTAATACCCAAGTTGACCTAGACCTGGAATTCAGCCCTACACACACACACACACACACACACACACACACACACACACACACACACGTATCTCTAGAGATGCAGAGATGCAAGAACTGCCAAGTGTCTTGAGATTTTCCCCTGCTTCAAATTAACAAGTTGGCTCACAAGTTAGCTGCCACAGATTCATGGATGCTGAGAGAAGACAGGAGATTCTAGGGTCAGAGACAATGTCAGGGGTCCCCGCGACCACCCCTGTGTTTAAGGCTCCGATAGGAGGAGTGACAGGATTCAACATGCAGGCGTGCTCACAGCGGTGACCTGTCACAGAGAAGAAACAAAGGAAAGGGCACGGGTGGTGCCAAGAGTCCCCTCCAGGTGTCACACGGGACACCCTCCACTCCCCCAGCAAGAGTTGTGACAACACACAGGAGGTGTCGCCGGCTGGGGAAGCTCATGAGAGCCTGGCGCCCAGGGCTTTCATTGGGGTGACATGCACGTGGCCTCTGCGCAGCACGGACGAAAATCCCAAACTCGGTCAGGGAAAGCAGGTGTTTAGCATGAATCATGTTGTTCATACAAGCAGTTTAGGCGCGGTGCCATTCCTACCAACTCTGGGGAGGGTGGAAACCCTACCTAAATCCAACTTGCTTAAAAAACAATTTTTTTATGGCCAAACCCACAGCATATGGAAGTTTCCTGGCCAGAGACCCAATCCAAAGCCACAGCTCCAACGCTGGACCCTTTTAACCCACTGTGCTGAGCCGGGGATCGAACCCTCACCTCCACAGCAACCCAAGATGCTGCAGTCAGATTCTTAACCCACTGCACCACAGTGGGAACTCCTTGCATTTTTTTTTACAAAGTTTTCTTGAAATATAGTTGATTTACAATGATGTGATCATTCCTGCTGTACAAAAAAGGGATTCGCTTAGACACAGACACACACCCATTCTTTTTGAGATTCTTTTCCCACATGGATTATCACGGAGTATTGGATCGAGTTTCCTGTGCTCTACAGCAGCTCCCTATTGGCCAACATTCCATAGGGCACAGTGTGGATATGCCAGTCCCAACCACCTGCTCTCCCCGCGCCCACCTCTCCATGCACGACCAAAGCCAGTCTTGCAGTCAGGCCTTTCTAAGGATGCTTATCAGGCCTGTTAGCTCAGCTCTCCTGCACAGAGTCAAAAGGCTCTTCTTACAGCATCGCTTTATGTTTATCTCCCCGCCGCCCTCAAGTGCCAGGGACGACGAGAGGGTGGGCACAGGTGAAGCTGGGCACGCAGTGGGTTTGTGTCAAAGCCAAAAAAACCCAAACGAGGGAAACCCCAATCTTTTGTGATAGGCTCTGTGCAAACCTGCCCAAGTTCTGCCTGAGATGGAGATGTTATCTGTCTTCCAAGGGTGGTTTGCTACAAACATCCTCCAGGGAGTTCCCGTCGTGGCTCAGCGGTAATGAGTTTGTCTAGGAACCATGAGGTTGTGGGTTCAATCCCTGGCCTTGGTCAGTGGGTTAAGGATCTGGTGTTTCTGTGGCTGTGATGTAGGCTCGGCAGCTATAGCTCTGATTGGACCCCTAGCCTGGGAACTGCCATATGCCGCGGGTGCGGCCCTGAAAAGCAAAAAAAAAAAAAAAAGATCATCCAGAACAAAATGTTGTCAATGCCTCTTGCTCAGAAGACGTGCAGAGACCCCCAGAGGACCAGGTCCCAGCAGGAGCCCCAGCGAAGTGAGGAGCGTCCTTGGAAGAAGGAGGGGTCGATGCCGGAAGAGACCCCAGTAAGTGTTTAGTCCAACACTGTCGCACACTGGTGATAACACCGGCACGTGTTTAGGAAGCGATCACTGCATTTCAGACCCTGGGCTAATGCTGAAGGCGTCTCGAGTCTCTGAGTCCTTTATGAGACATGGTCTGGTAGGTAATGAGTAGGTCCTGCGTGGTGTCCCAATACCCTCTACACGCGTGTGGAGAGAGATGGAGAGCGAGCCGAAGAAAGAGAGTAACAGAGTTCTCCACATCGCTCTGTCTTTGTTTGCGATGCGTTCAAACCGAGGACTTTGTCAACCAAGTACCAACCCACTGGTTTTAAAATAATAAAAACCGCTGCTCTTAGCAAAACGTGTTTCCTTCCTTTTCCTGCAGCAGAGCAGTTATGGAATGAGTTTCCATGGACTAATTCAAGATCATTACTTCTGAAAAAAGTGTATCGAGTAGGATAAAAATCACATTTTACAGCTTTTAGCAGCTTTTTGCTAAGTATTTCTCTTTAATGCCCAGAGTTCTGTACTGTTTCCTCTTCAATGTAGGAAGGGGAAATGGGGGGGCGGGGGGGTATAGCAATCTGACCTCAATTAAGCTACATTTCATCGGGAGGCTGGAAGTGGTGAGAAGCCCTGCTTAGAGATCTTCCAGTGTGATAAGCCCTGGGGGGGGGGGGTTCTGGTTTGGTGGCAAAAATTTTTATTAACAAAGCATCTTTTAAAAGTTTTGTGTTCTTCCTGAGTATGTACCCCAGGTCTCCCGAAGCTGCCTCTTTGTAAAACTTGCCCTTATTTTTTATTGAAGTTTAGTTGATTTACAATGTTGTGTTAGTTGCAAGTGGACAGCAAAGTGACTCAGTTATACACACACATATTCTTTTTCAGATTCTTTTCCGTTATAGATTATTACAAGACAGTAAGTATAAGTTCCCTGCGTTATATAGTACTCTGAATTTCTATCCCCCCCCAACCCCACGCTATCCTCTTTGGTAACCATAAGTTTGTTTCTTGTGCCTGTGAGTCTATTTCTGTTCTGCAAATAAGGTCATTTGCATCTTTTTTTTTTTTTTTTTTTTTTGCTTTTTAGGGCAGCACTGGCAGCATATGGAGGTTCCCAGGCTAGGGGTTGAATTGGAGCTACAGCTGCTGGCCCACACCACAGCCACAGCAAGGCGGGATCTATCTGAGCCACGTCTGCAACCTACACGGAAGCTCACGGCAATGCCGGATCCTTAACCCACCGAGCGAGGCCAGGGATCAAAC
Source organism: Sus scrofa (assembly GCF_054392235.1). Lineage (NCBI taxonomy): Eukaryota > Metazoa > Chordata > Mammalia > Artiodactyla > Suidae > Sus > Sus scrofa. The sequence continues at coordinate 64,768,453 of NC_139399.1, forward strand.
CTGCAACCTCACAGCTCCTAGTTGGATTCGTTTCCGCCCCGCCACGATGGGAACTCCATCTTTTTTTTTTTTTTTTTGGCTGCACCCTCCACATGGGGAAATTCCTGGGCCAGGATTCAAACCCACACCGCAGCAGGGACTCGTGGGTGCTGCAGGGACAATGCGGTATCCCTAAGCCGCTGCACCGCGAAAGAACTGTAGATTTTTAATGACGACCATTCTGACTGGCGTAAGGTGAACCTCATTGTGGTTTTGCTTTGCATTCTCTAACAATTAGCAATATTGAGCCTCTCTTCATGTGCCTGTTGGTCATCCAAAAACTGCCCACTCCTATAGGTTATTTGCTAATACCGTTTTCCTTTCATTCATTCACTTAGCAAATATTTACCAAGCATCTCCTATCAGCTCGGCCTCTGCTGATCACTACAGGTGGTGCAGGGGACAGAACCGGGGCTCTGTCTGGCGCAGCTTTCATCCCACCTCTTTGCTAAGAGGGTGAGGTGACCAAGACACTGTCCTCAGATGGAAAATGCCAGGGGGCTCCTCAAAAGCTTAGTAATCAAGATAAATTTTATACATTTTTTCTTTTTACAGCTGCACCCATGGCATGTGGAAGTTCCCAGGATAGGGGTTGAATCAGAGCTACCCTGCTGGCCTACTCCACAGCCACAGCAACACAGGATCTGAGCCACATCTGTGACCTACACCATGGCTCATAGCAATGCCAGATCCCTAACCCAATGAGCAAGGACCGGTATCAGACCCGCATCCTCATGGACCCTTGTCAGGTTCTTAACCTGCTGAGCCACAATGGGAACTCCCAAGATAAATTATATTTTGATTCAGTATTTTAAAAATCAAAATCAATACAAAAAGATGCACAGTGAACAAGACATAAAAATTTAGGGAGTTCCCATCATGGTGCAGTGGAAATGAACCCAACTAGGACCCACGAGGTTGCAGGTTCGATCCCTGGCCTTGCTCAGTGGGTGAAGGATCTGGCATTGCCGTGAGCTGTGATGTAGGTCACAGACGCAGCTCAGATCTGGCATTGCTGTGGCTGTGATGTAGGCCGGCAGCTGTAGCTCTGATTCGACCCCCAGCCTGGGAACCTCCATATGCCTCGGGTGCTGCCCTAAAAAGCAAAAAATAAAAATAAAAAATAAATGTATGACATATTATCACGGGTGGTAAGTGTGATGGAGAAGTTAAGGCAGGCAGTAGCATGATGGATGCTCTTTTAGGTGAAGGGGTCAGGGACGATGGCTCTGAGGAGGGGACCAGGAGCAGAGTGATGAATCACTTGTGGAGTCAGCCTGCTACACCTATGGGAAGGGTATTCTGGAGGGGGAACAGCAAGCCAAGTGCCCAGAGTAAAGGTACACCTGGAGAGGTCGATGAAGCAGAGGACAGCTGGAGCCGAGGGAGGGGAAGAAAAATGGATGATAGGAGATTGGAAGAGTAGCCAGAGGCCAGTTCATGTCATTCCCTGTATATTCCTGGAATATTTTATTTTTTTATGGCCTCACCCACCACATATGGAAGTTCCTGGGCCAGGGACTGAACCCTCGACTCCCAGGGACCCAAGCTGCTGCAGTCAGATTCTTAACCCACTGTGCCACAGCAGGAATACCTCCTGGAATATTTTTAAATACTTCCCTAAAAGTGCAAATGAAAAGCAATTTTTGTCTTGAATTATCTCAGCGATCACTTCTGTTTTCTACTTTATTTTGGTGTCCTTTTCTTAGGAAGTTCTTCATCCTTAGGTGAAGAGGTCAGGGACGATGGCTCTGAGGAGGGGACCAGGAGCAGAGTGATGAATCATCTGCGGAGTCTGCCTGCTACACCTACGGGAAGGGCGTTCTGGAGGGGGAACAGCAAGCCAAGTGCCTTAGGCATAACCTTAAATTGGCTGTGATATTCCTAAAGAATCCCAATACATAGATTTGTTTTGGTTTTTTTATGCTGTTAAAATGAGTTCCCCAGCACATCAGCTTTTTGCCCAGCGCTGGATGAGCACATGGGCAAAAAGCTGACAGGAAATCAAACCCACCAGAGTTGAGAAGTCTGTAATATCTGGGAACTAGTGTAACAGAGAGTAGAAACATTTAAAGTCCTGGGCCTTACGAAACCATGAATGAAATACATACATGTCTAAATTATAGAAAATGTTCCCATGTATTAAAGGATATTTTTCTGAAGACTAAGCCTAAAATTTTCATCAAATTTTCCAACAGGTCCAACGGCCCCAGAAAGGCTTTGCAAGAAGATAATGGTTTTCTCTTTCATGATTTCATTCCTTCCCCGCCCTTTAAGTTCACAGCTTGATCCAGGGTTCAAAGTTGTATTTTTGTAAGAGAATATCCTTTACTGGTTCATTCAACAAAGGCGGCGGGAGGAAGCAGCAGAGAATGCACCTGCTTCCCAGTGTGGTTGAAATTGAAATGGCTCAAATCAAGAAAAGCACAGAACACAACGCTTGACAGCTCTCAACAAAAATGAGTTGCTATTGATGATAACAACAAACAGTAGAAACATTTTAGCTGTGTACCCTCTGCAACACAGAGTAGCTTAGTGACCAATATGCTAAAAGAGGAAGCCAAGGAGGAAGAGAAAAAAACATCCAGCTACTGAACTTTAACGCCCACGAGGTCATCACCACAGGGTGTCATCAGCAGCTTTTGGAGGAGAGGTTAAAGAGGGTGGCATCTGTAGGTAGATGGGCCTCATTTGAGAAAGCCCCTCCCTTATCTTCTACTCCTGTTACTTCCTGGATATGTGCCCCTGAATCTCATTACATCTGAACCTCAGGCTTGCGGTTTGGAAAAAAGAAGGCAGGCTAGCCCCCGAATTGTGTTGTGAGGACAGGAGGAAAGAAATGCTTCCAAAGTTTCCAGTGTAGAATCATGGTTTGAGACACAGTCGCTATTTTTTTTCCCTCCCCAGATGAATTTGGTGAGGGGTAGATTTCCTGGCCAGCAAAAAATCACTGGCTTGAGAGTTGTCTAGAGATCTTTGGGTTTTTGCAAGTCTCTGATTTTCTGCCCATTGCTGTAAAAGAAAACTAATCTTAAAACTCCTTTCTCGATTACTAGCTGTCTGACCTTAGATGACTGCTTTGATCTTTCCAGCCTTCTGTTTCCTTCCCAGTAAATGAGATTCTAATTGCATTTATTTGCATTTATTTATTTACCTAGCAGCCGTGGCGTGTGTAAATTCTTGGGCCAGAGATTAAACCCACACCACAGCAGCAACCTGAGCCACAGCAGTGATAATCAGATCCTTAACCCACTGACCTACGCAGGAACTCCTCCAAATGTATATTTTTTTCCTTTGGTCTTTTTGGGGCCGAACCCTCATACGGAGGTTCCCAGGCTAGGGGTCGAATTGCAGCTGTAGCCACCAGCTTACACCACAGCCATAGCAACATGGGATCTGAGCCACATCTGCAACCTACGCCATAGCTCATGACAACGCCAGAACATTAACCCACCGAGTGAGGCCAGGGATTGAAACTGCATCCTCATGGGTACTAGTCAGAGTCACTTCTGCTGCCCCATGATGGGAACTCCTCCAGTTGTATTTAGAATGAGACTGTACTTTTGGTTTATCGAGGAATAAAACAAAGTCCCTGCAGAGTTTCCAGTTTTGTGATGGGCTTAAAAAACAAATCATAAGCCAATCAGAGACCAACTGATTAGAGGGCTTGTTTTCTTTTAAGTCCCATTAATTGCAGTAACAGATAACCCACTCTTATAACCCTTAAAGTTTTCATATCCACATATACTGTGTTTTCTGTTCCCAAGTGGCGAATAGTTTCAGCTTTTTTACATTTCACTTTGGTCATCATGGTAACATCCAATCATAAAGGGCTGCTTTACTGACAGAGGATAGGCTTTCCGCTAATATTTCCTTTTCTTTTTGTCTTTTTAGGGCCGCACCCATGGCATATGGAAGTTCCCAGGTTAGGGGTCTAATCCCAGGCTAGGGGTCTAATCACAGCCACAGCAACACCAGATCAGAGCCTCGTCTATGACCTACACCCCTACACCACAGCTCACAGCAACACCGGATCCTTAACCTACTGAGCTGCAGGGATTGAACCTGCAACCTCATGGTTCCTAATGGGATTCGTTTCCACTGAGCCAAGACGGAAACTCCTATTTCTAATAATTAAATGAACAAATGGAGAGATAGTCAAGGGCAGGGGAGCAGGCAATCATGAATTTTAACAGGGAGTTTGCAAGGGATTTATGTTCTCTTTATAGATGTAATACAGCCCTAGGAAAGGTGTGGTGCCATCAGTGTATGATTTATAAATCTGCGTCTGTTAGACTTGCTGTTTCTTTTTTAAATTTACTTTTTACTTTTAATTTATAATACGCCCCTTTTTTAATAAATAAAAACATCTTTTAGCCAGGGCTTCAGGATGCGGTGAATGAAATACATACACGCACAAACTGCGTGTACCTATACAATATACACGGCAGTGTCAGAAGTTTCAGACCGTAAGAGAATCTTACTCCTCCACAGCCTCATCCAACACCACTTTAAAGGATTTACCTGCTTAGGTCATACCTAAGGCTCAATAAAAAGATGCATTCTCTTTTGAACACACCAACGGTAACTGAAGGAACGATCCATTCATATTCATCAGTAATTGCAGTAATAAAATGCAGCCCTTCCTTGCTCTTACTCCCAGTCTGGGGATATCTGCCCACAGTCAGAGAGGCTAGGGTGCAACGGGGCCCAGGAGCGGCGGGTGACCCTGAGCCACCTCGACTAGTGCGGGCCCCTCACCCCCGGAGCGTGGGCGAGCGATTTGCGGGCCCCTCGCCCCCGGAGCGTGGGCGAGCGATTTGGCGGGTGCAGCAGAAATCCAGCGCCCATCGGAAAAAGGAAGGGAAGGGCGGCAGCGGCGGCGCGGGAGTGGGAGAACTCTTGACACCAGACACACTCACAAAGCCCTGCCGGCGCTTTGCAACAGCCCCAGCGGCTGGGCCACGCCCAATGCCTAAAGACGCTCTCCATGGCAACCGGGGCTTGGCAAAAGCCCCGCCCCGTCCCCCGCCCCGTCGCGACTAGCGGTTTGCGTCACGCGGCGCGCCGGAAGTGACGATTGCGCTCGCTAGGGACCCCGGAAGTGGCTGCTAGGGGGAATTACTGCGGACTCTGACTCTTGGCTTGCTATGGGTTGCGACGGAGGCACAATCCCCAAGAGGCACGAGCTGGTGAAGGGGCCGAAGAAGGTTGAGAAGGTCAGTGACAGGGGCCCAGTGGGGTCCGGGGGCTTCTGAGGCATGCAGAGCTCCCCGGGGAGAGAAGGGAGGTGGGAGGGGGAGCTAGAGGGGTTCTACCGTCAACGAAGCTCAATTATACCTTTCAAAACTCAAAATTAACCGCAGTATCAATAACGGACCTTTACTGAGCGTGTGGCATTCACCCGGCAGTACGCATAATGTGGCATTGCTCTTGTAACTCTTACAAGAGCCCTAGGGGTACATACTGTCATTAGTCTCTCTTTTCAGACCTGGAAATTGCGATCTAAGAGGAAAAGGTTGCAGAGCTAGTCAGTAGGAGAGCCAGGATTTGAAGTCTGTCTGCTGTCTGCTGCTGTTTTGTACACCCTAACTTCGTTTCCTCAGTAAAGTCTTCTCAAACCGCTCCCTGTGAGATCAGGGCCTCCTCTAAAAACTGTCTTACCCCCGTGTACACAGCGTTCCGGTCAATGAATGTTGATCTCAGACGATTGCAGAGGCTGCATCTCTTTCCCCTTTACAAGTAGCAGGGTTCCTGGTACAGTAAATATAGTGAATAAATGAATGAGTGGATAATCCCTAATTCTGAAAAGTGATTGAGCCAATTATAATTTATAGGGAAATTGAGTCAGTAACACGACCAAGATCACACAATTGGTAGGTAATAACAGGATTCCCATCCAGTTATTCAGGATTTCAGAGTTAGCACTAGTAATTGCTTTTTAATAATAGTAGGTGTGTAAAGCACCTAATACAAGTGACCAAGTGACTGACACACTGTGACTCCATTCAGCAGCCAAAGAGGATTTTTTTTTTTTTTTTTTTTTTTTGCTTTTTAGGGCCGCATGTGCGGCCCATGGAAGTTCCCAGGCTAGGGGTTGAATCGGAGCTACAGCTGCCAGTCTATACCACAGCCATAGCAACAAAGGATCCCCGACCCACTGAACAAGGCCAGGGATCTGAAGCCACATCCTCATGGATACTGGCCAGATTAGTTTCCGCTGTGCCGAATTGGGAACTCCCTAGAGAAGTCTTTTTTAAAAATAAATTACGTGTATCACTATTGTGTTTAAATCACTCAAGTGGCTTCTCATTGTATTCACGGTAAAATTCTCACAGACCTTGTGTGATCAGACCCTCTGCCTCTCTTTATATCTTATCTAATGCCCCTTTCCCACCCTTTCTCTTCCAGCTATATAGGCCTTGTTCCTCAACCCGGAGTATAATTTCCTCAACCTGTGTTCTTCACTGAGATACTCATATCACTTGGGTTTTTGTTTTTTGGGTTTTTTTGTTTGTTTGTTTTTAAATGCTTCAAGTCTTTACACAAATGTCATCTCATCCCGGTCCACTGTAGCCAAAATACATCTCATTTCTAATCACTCTGCCTTTTTCTGCTGCTTTTCTTTTTAAATTTTTTTTGGCCGCACTTGTGTCATCCAGAAGTTCCTACGCCAGGGATCAAACCCACACCACACCACAGCAGCCACTGGAGCCACAGCAGTGACAATGCTGGATCCTTTAGCCAAAGTGTGGCTCTTGATGTGGGGAATGAATAGGACAATAGCTACGACAGTGTGGTGGGGGTTTGTTTGTTTTTATTTTAAATAATAGAGGGGAGGGACAAATTAGGAGATAATTAGGGACAAATTGACAGATACGAGGTACTATACATAAGATAGGTGGGCAGCAAGGACTTAGTGTATAGCAAGGCAATTAGACCCAGTATCTTTTAGTAACCTGTAATGAATTATAAGCAGCAAAAACCCTGAATAACTATACTGTATGCCTGCAACTAACACAACCTCGTAAATTAACCACACTTCAATGAAACAAATAAGTAAAATTTTAAAGTTATAGAATAATTACAACAAAATAATAGAAATAGAGAGTAGTGATGAAAAGCATGGTCTTTAGCGCCAGCCCACCTGGGTTTGTTTTTTTGTTTTTTGTCTTTTTGCCATTTCTTGGGCTGCTTCTGCGGCATATGGAGGTTCCCAGGCTAGGGGTCGAATCGGAGCTGCAGCCGCCAGCCTACACCACAGCCACAGCAACTCGGGATCCAGCCGCATCTGCAACCTACACCACAGCTCACGGCAATGCTGGATCCTTAACCCACTGAGCAAAGCCAGGGATCGAATCCGCAACCTCAGGGTTCCTAGTCGGATGCGTTTACCACTGCGCCACGACGGGAACTCCCCCCACCTGGGTTTTTATCCTAGCTCCCATGTCTGCTTGTGTGTGTGACCTGACTTAGTGGTACCTCCATTTCCTCAACGACCAAGGTAAAAATATTCATTCATAGGTGTTTTATGAGGACTAAGAGATTCAGTCACAGAAACTGTTTAGCACGGTGCCTGGCACAGAGTAAACACTTAAGTAGTCATTCCTGCAAAATTTAAGTTAAAGGGAATTTAATTTTTTTTTCTTTTATTTCCTTATTTTCTCCCAAACGTGCCATCCTGTTACATTATTCATCTTGGACATTTTAGGAAGGGGAAAGAGTGGGACATGGAATATTAAATAGGTAAAAATATCATTTGAGGGCTGTGGAAACTCTTATATCGGGATTTTTTTTTTTTTTGATATTCCATGCAGTGAACAGTTTGCAAAAGACACTTCTATTAAATTAGTAATTTTATAAAAACTATACATCTTTGTGCTTAACTTTTAGAAAGTGCCTGTCTTCTCAATTCTTTGTCCTTAAATTCTGCTCCAATTTTGGAGCCTTTCCCATTGTTGGAAATTAACCCGTACTGCTTGTTTTTTGTGTGTGGCCTTCTAACTGACTGTCAAGATGCAGACATTAGTATTTATAAGCAACTAGCATAAACAATTTAATGACTTGATGATGTAAACTCTTTCTTTGTACGTGTCGTGTATGGCGAGGCCTTTATTTGACGTAGTATTACATCCAGCTTTGTGTGTCACTCCTTTTCTTTTTTAATTTTATGACTGTACCTGAAGCATATGGAAGTTCCCAGGCCAGGGATTGAATCTGAGCCGCAGCGGCAACCTACACTACAGCTGTGGCAACGCTGAGTCCTTAACCCACTGCACCAGGCCAGGGATCAAACCTGCACCTGCCTTGTAACCCGAGCCACTGTAGTCAGGTTCTTAACCCACAGTGCCACGGTGGGGACTCCATGTGTTACTGTCTTTGATTTAAAAAACAAAAATCAGGGAGTTCCCGTTGTGGCTGGCAAGTATGAACCTGACAGGTATCCCTGAGGATTTGGGTTCAATCCCTGGCCTCACTCAGTGGGTTGAGGATCCAGCATTGCCATGAGCTGTGGTGTAGGTGGCAGATGAGGCTTGGATCCTGCGTTGCTGTGTCTGTGGTGTAGGCTGGCAGCTACAGTTAGTTCTGATTCGACCCCTAGCCTGGGAGCCTCTATATGCAGCAGGTGTGGCCCTAAAAAACAAACAAACAAACAAATAAATAATAAAAAAATTTAAAAAATCAGGAGTTCCTTGGTGGCTCAGCAGGGATAAGGATCTGGTGTTGTCACTGCTGAGGTACAGGTTCAGTCCTGGCCTGGGAACTTCCGCATGCCTCAGGCATTAACCAAAACAAACAAACAAAACTCCAAATCATTGCAGTGGGGTATTACTGGATAAGTCTTATGTGTGGAACTGTGGACCATATGTCTTTCAGAGGGAAAAATTAATTGAAAGGACTTTTTCTTTTCTTTTCTCAGGTTGACAAAGATGCTGAATTAGTGGCCCAGTGGAACTACTGTACTTTAAGTCAAGAAATATTAAGGAGGCCAATAGTTGCTTGTGAACTTGGCAGGTATGGTTCCTTTACTTAATGGAGATGAGTTTTTCTGAAGTGATCTTAAAAAGAATTTTAATGTCTTTAAATGCAGTTCTTAATTCATCAAAGGTGCATTATCTCAAGCAAAGTTAGAAAGCCTAGGTTATCAGTCCCTGTCTCTGAACAAACTTCTGCACTTTCCAATTGAGTTTGGTTTATTTACTCTATGGGTTGAAAACTCAGGGACCAATAGGAGCTCCGTTTTAAATGCATGAAAGACCCGAGTGGGGAGAGTAGGAAACGGGCAGGGAGCGGGGGGTGGATGAAGTTCATGTTCTGTCTGAAGGTGGCTGTGGCTCGGTTCCAGCCCATGGTTACAGTTCAAGAATGGACTGATTCCAGAACTTCTGATTTTTTTTTTAAAGGAAAGTTGAAAATGTGTACTTTTATATTAAATTTCCCAATTTTTAAAATCCTTGTTCTGGAGTTCCCATTGCCTGTTGTGGCTCAGTGGTAACACACCTGACTAGCTTCCATGAGGATGCGGGTTCAATCCCTGGCCTCACTCAGTGGGTTAAGGATCCGGATTTCCCTGAGCTGTGGTGTAGGTCGCAGAGTTGGCTCATATCTGACATTGCTGCGGTATAGACTAGAATGTTTGACAGATCTTTATTGTTGCAGACTTTACAACAAAGATGCCGTCATTGAGTTTTTATTGGACAAATCTTCTGAAAAGGCTCTCGGGAAGGCAGCATCTCATATTAAAAGCATTAAGGTAAGACAGGGGTTTCTGCAGTACTCCACGAGTCTCAGTGGTTAAGGTTTATTTTATAGAATTCACGTACATTTCAGCCTGAACTCAGAAATTTGGAAATCCAGCCCCACTCAGCCACCTAATAAAAGTGGGATTTAGGGCAGGTCAGTTGAAGCTCGAGCCAGAAGTTCCCCACACCGATACTTCCTGGATTATAAGTCCATTGTGACTTAATGTGTTTGAATGAGCTTCAAAAATTCTCAGTGTGCTGAGTTCCCGTTGTGGCTCAGTGGCAACAAACTCCTCTAGTATCCATGAGGATGCGGGTTTGATCCCTGGCCTCGCTCAGTGGGTTAAGGATCCGGCTTTGCCGTGAGCTGTGGTGTAGGTGGAAAACTCGGTTTGGATCCTGAGTTGCTGTGGTTCTGGCATAAGCCAACAGTTGTAGCTCCCATCTGACCCCAGCCTGGGAGTTTCCATATGCCGCACGTGTGGCCCTAAAAAGCAAAATAAAACAAACAAAAAACACCTCAATGTGTTATATAGCGAGGCATTATTTTTGTAGTTAAAACTCAGCTACTTGAATTTTTGATTTGGAAGACACTTTCTATAGAATTAGAAGTTTTTATAGGTAGATCACTATTAAATTTTGGTTATCAGAGTTCCCTTCGTTGCTCAGCTATAAACAAAGGATCCATGGTTGACTAGGATCAATGAGGATGCAGGTTCGATCCCTGGCCTTGCTCACTGGGTTAAGGATCCAACATTGCCGTGAACTGTGGTGTAGGTTGTAGACGTGGCTCGGATCCCACGTTGCTGTGGCTGTGGCATAGGCCAGCAGCTTTAGCTCCAATTCGACCCCTAGCCTGGGAAGCTCCATATGCTGCAGGTACGGCTCTAAAAAGCAAAAAAAAAAAAAAAAAAAATTGTGGTTATCGCCTGCTGATTACAAGTTCTTATTGTTAAATTTCTTTCATAAAAGTGGAAAAATGAGTTTTTTAGTAAAAAGTTTGTTGAGAGAACAAAATCTTTCAAATGTGATCAGTAGAAAAATCAGAAAAGTAGTGAAGAATTTGAGACCCACCAAGCTTGTCAAGTGCCTCATCTAAGGGAGAGCTACCACATTGCTGCAGGAGATGCTTCGAGGCTGCTGGCTTGTTAGTGAGGTGCTCAAACCAGATCCAGAGCCCTTGACTCCCAGTCGAAGACTTTGGGCTTGTTTCCTTTGCTAACCCCCTTCTCATTCCTTTTTATTTATTTATTTATTTTTATATTTGGCTTTTTGTTTGAATTCTTGGGGGTAATTACAGGATACAAAATATTTTTACTTCAGAAAAATTAGTAATTCTGAGAAGTACCTAATGGTAGTGCTATAGAGATAACCAGGCTGATTTTTGTCATCTTTACCTTGCGAAGTTAAATTTGTTTCTAACAAACCCACAGTAGCATAATTATCTTATCTCACAAATGTGGTGATCTGGAGTTCACAGCTGTGGCACAACAGGATCACCGGTGTGTTTGCAGCACTGGGGCACAGGTTTGATCCTCCCGGTCCAGTACAGTGGCATAAGGATCTGGCGTGGCCGCGGTTGTGGTGTTGGTCACAGCTGCGGCTCGGATCTAATCCCAGGCCTGAGAACTTCCATATGCTGTGTGGTAGCCAGAAAAGAAAAAATGTGATTATCACTGAATTGAATTTTTTTTTTTTTTTTTTTTTTTTGTCTTTTTAGGGCCGCACCTGTGGAAGTTCCCAGGCTAGGGGTCAAACTGGAGCTACGGCTGCCAGCCTACACCACAGCAAGGCCAGATCCAAGCTGAGTCTGCCTGCGACCTGCTGCACAGCTCACGGCAATGCTGGATCTTTAACCCACTGAATGAGGCCAGGGATCAAACCTGCAGCCTCATGGATTCTAGTCAGGTTCATTTCCGCTGAGCCACGACGGAACTCCTGAATTGAATTTGTGGCAGACTGTACTTAAACACCAATATGTAGTGTGTGAGGTTGAACTTTTAATGCAAAAAAAAATTTTCCCAAGAAATCATGACTGTAAAGACAAAAGGATTCAATAAAAGATTATTATTACTGTGATTAATCAGCCACAAATACTCTTTTTTTTTTTCCCCCAACCTTTTAGGGCCTCACCTGCGTCATGTGAGGTGCTCAGGCTAGGGGTCTAGTAGGAGCTACAGCTGCCAGCCACAGCCGCAGCCACAGCCACGCAGGATCCAAGCCACATCTGCAACCTACACCACAGCTCACCGGATCTGTAACCCACTGAGCAAGGCCAGGGATCGAACCTGCAAGCTCATGGTTCCTGGTGGGATTCGCTTCCACTGTACCACAATGGGAACTCCACAAATACTCTTAAGAACTTGATGGGACAGTCAGGCCAGCTGTCAGCCAGGCCAGCCTTTCATATCAAAAGTTACTTTTCCTTGGAGTTCGTGTTGTGGTACAGCAGAAACAAATCCGACTAGTAACCATGAGGTTGCCGGTTTGATTTCTGGGCTTGTTAGGTGGGTTAAGGATCTGTCATTGCCATGAGCTGTCACGTAGGTTGCAGACGCAGCTCAGATCCCAAGTTGCTCTGACTAGCCAGCAGCTGTAGCTCCGATTTGACCCCCAGCCTGGGAACCTCCATATGCTGTGGGTGCGGCCCTAAAAAGCACACAAAAAGTATATATATATAAATATAAATTTTAAGAAGTTACTTTTCCTGGAGTTCCCATCGTGGCGCAGCAGAAACAAATCCAAGTAGGAACCAGGAGGTTGTGGGTTTGATCCCCGGCCTCGCTCAGTGGGTTAAGGATCTGGCATTGCCATGAGCTGTGGTGTAGGTCCCAGACATGGCTGGGATCCGGCATTGCTGTGGCTGTAGCGTAGGCTGGCGGCAAGAGCTCCCATTAGACCCCTAGCCTGTGATCCTCCATATGCCACGGGTGCAACCCTACAAGGACAAAAGACCAAAAAAAAAAAAAAAAGTTGCTTTTCCTTATGTAGCAAAATATTTGTAAAATAGAAATTAACTATCACAGTGCATTTTAAAAATGCTATTTGCCACCGCAATTTATGGATTAATTTTACGTCCATGTTAATTGATGCAAAAGTAAAAGCAGAAGAAATTTCGATGGCAAGAGACTAGAATAATAGTTAGGGCTAAAAATGATCCATTTATCAAAGGAACTCTTTAAATTATTGATTTTTTGCACAGAATGTGACAGAACTAAGGCTTTCCGATAATCCTGCCTGGGAAGGAGACAAAGGAAGCACCAAAGGTGACAAACATGATGACCTCCAGCGGGCACGTTTCATCTGCCCTGTCGTGGGCTTGGAGATGAATGGCCGACACAGGTCAGTAATGGACACGGGCAGGTGATGGACACGAGCCTGGGCCTGGAGGATGCAGGCTGTGGCTTAGCCGTCACACAACGTCTCTACGTTCCCTTTGCTTTGGGTGGCGCCTTAGAGGCAGTGGTGCTCAGCACAAGGCCACGTTCACTCCCCATCGCCACGTGTTACGTGGCCTCTTTTTTATCCACGGCCTTCTGTTCCTCAGGTGAAGAACCCAAAGAAGGATTTTAGGCATCTCTCCTGTGACACATCAGAGACTTGGGATGTTTGATCTTTTCTCCTGGGAAAGAAAGTAGGGGACCCATGTTTCCCATCAAACAAATCCCATTTGTTTACAGTGGCTGAAGAACTCTGCAGTGGACAGCAAGCTGTGGTTGATCCTTCTGTAGAAGGCCCAGCTGATGAGGATAATTTGCCCTGAATTTGAGGCTAACAGGTGGAGCACCAGGAATCTTAAGCTTGAGATTATGTAGTAAATTGCGTTAAGTATTTTCCCCCTTAAAAAATGTGCATGTTGAGTGGGTTGGTAGGTGCCTTATTATAGGCTCTCTCACTTTGCCAAAGCTTTGTACCCCTTTCCCACCATTTAGAAACATCTGGTAGTCATCTGGAATCTTCCTTGTATCACATTACATATTGAGAGGTTGGTTGTTTGTTTTTTTAAACCATTTTCAGTTAGGAAAGAGGGGTAGGGAAAGCATCTCAAATAAATAAAGCTTTTAAGTGTTCCCATTGTGGCGCAGTGGAAACGAATCTGACTAGGAAGCGTGAGATTGCAGGTTCCATCCCTGGCCTCTCTCAGTGGGTTGAGGATCTGGCATTGCCACGAGCTGTGGCTTAGGTCACAGATGCAGCTCAGATCTGGTGTTGCTGTGGCTGTGGTGTAGGCCAGCAGCTGTAGCTCCGATGAGACTCCTAGCCTGGGCACCTCCATGTGCCGCAGGTGCGGCCCTAAAAAGACAAAAAAAAAAAGGCAAAAAGATCAAATAAGTAAAGCTTTTAAAAAAGTGAAATGTTTTGGAGAATGAGACTCGTATACCTAAATTTGCCTCGTGTGTGTGTGTGTGTGTACATACACATTACTTTGAGGTGAAAGACATGACAGTAATCATTTTTGGGAGTTCCCACTATGGTGCACTGGGTTAACAACCTTAAAAGTAAGTAAACAACCACATTTCATCTGGAGCACTCTGGCCCATTCCTTTAAAGGACGCACGGGCGCTCTCTGTGGCAGCCTACGCCAGGGAGACTAACCCTGTGCTCTGAGACGGAGTCACCTGGGGCGTCGTGGGTCTGCACAGAGGGAAGTCTGAGGCCCAAGGAGCTCGTGCTTCTAAAGGAGGCGGAGTGGCCACTGCTGAGGCCTCTCGCAGTGCGCCCTTCAGTGGTGGCCCGTGAGTGATGAGTGTGATCGGGAACGTGATTGTGACGCTCGTTTTGCAGGTGACACACACAGCAAGTCATCCAGTTCCCCATCCTAAACATAGGCGATTCCTATTTGTCAGGCACACCTAAATAAAGCTGGGGAAAAAAGAAGAAGAAATCAATAAAATGAAAAGCTAAAGTCCACCATTTGGGTCATGTAAGAAATGTTTTGGAGAGAGTTCCCATTGTGGCTCCATGGGTTAAGAACCCGACTAGTATCCATGAGGATGTGGGTTTGATCCCTGGTCTCGTTCAGTGGGTTAAGGATCCAGCATTGCCGTGAGCTGTGGTGTAGATCTCAGACGCGGCTTGGATCCTGTGTTGCTGTGGCTGTGGTGTCGGCTGGAGGCTCCAGCTCTGATTCAACCCCTAGCCTGGGAACCTCCATGTGCCTTAGGTGCGGCCCTAAAAAAAAAAAAAAAAGTGAAATGTTTTGGAGAATGAGACTCGTATACCTAAATTTGCCTCGTGTGTGTGTGTGTGTGTACATACACATTACTTTGAGGTGAAAGACATGACAGTAATCATTTTTGGGAGTTCCCACTATGGTGCACTGGGTTAAGGATTCAGTGTTGTCTTTGTAGCAGCACAACTTTGACCCCCAGGCCAGCACAGTGGGTTAAGGATCCCACGTCACAACTGCAGCTGGGAATCGTTCCCTGGCCCGGGAACTTTCATGTGCCACAAATGCAGCTGAAAAAAAGAAAAATTAATTATTTTAAGGTATATATTTCAGTGGCATTTAGTACGTTGGTGTTGTGTGATTGTCACCTCCCTCTAGTTCTAAACCTCTTCATCCCCCGCAAAGCACGCACTCGGTAGTCACTGCCCGTCACCCCTTCTCCAGCTGCTGGAAGCCACCAGTCTGCTTGCTGTCTCTCTGGATGTTTCGTATAAATAGAATCACGCATCATGGGACCTTTCGTATCTGGCTTCCCACTTCTTTTTAAGAAAACTGTGGTTCACCCCAAAAGAGGAACTCACCAGAAACAGACTCTACCCTGGGGTCTTGAGCAGGGTTACCTGGAGCCTGTTGCTCTGATTGTGGCTTCCTCTCGTGTTTTTCTCTTTCATTTGCTAGTTAACCTCTTCTCTTTTTTCTCTTCCCAGTTAATTGAGCTTTGCCAGTTTGGGCTTCATTCTCCTGCTACCCATAGGGCCTCCACACTAGAAAGTTGATTTGGGATTTAGTTTATATATTTAATAAAGTGTATAATAAAGATTTAAATGTATAGAAAAATAGAAAATAAGTTAGTGTAATAAAAACATTTGGCTTTTGTTTGAAGAAAAACAGTTTCCTCAATTTTTAATAATTAGATGCATTCCTAAAGTAGGATTTTTTTTCGTCCTAAATCACAGTTAATGGATGTTAGCACGTGGTATTGATTTGGTTTCATTAGGGCAGTCTCCCATCTGCTGTAATCCCTGGGACGGGGATTAGAATTGGGGAAAGCTATTACTGTGGCATATTTAGAAGAACATACAATATCAGGGAGTTCCCTTCGCGGCTCAGTGGTTAACAAACCTAACCAGCATCCGTGACAATGCGGTTCACTCCCTGGCCTCACTCAGTGAAGGATCCTGTGTTGCTGTGAGCTGTGGCTTGGATCTGGCATTGCTGTGGCTGTGTTAATGCCCTTTGCCCATTTTTCTATACTGTTTATTACTGCTTTTTTTAATTTTTTTTTATTTTTGTTTTTAGTCTTTTGGTCTTTTAGGGCCACACCTATAGCATGTGGAGGTTCCCAGGCCAGGGGTCCCCTGGAAACTGTAGCCACTGGCCTACACCACAGCCACAGCAACGTAGGATCTGAGCTGTACCTGCGACCTACACCACAGCTCATAGCAATGCCAGATCCTTAACCCACTGAGCGAGGCCAGGGATTGAACCTGCATCCTCTTGGGGGCTAGTCAGGTTCGCTGAGCACTGAGCCACAACGGGAACTCCTATTACTGCTTTTAAAGACCTCTTTGAATTGTCATAAACTTTGAATCTCATATATATTTAAAGTATTTTCTCTTTAAGTTCCTATTCCGTCTTTTGACTTCTTGTGTTTGTGCTGTTTTTTAAATTGTATCTGTTTTTATTTATAGGAGCTTTCTTTCCAAAGAGTTATTGCAAGAGGGGGGGAATGGGGTGGTGGCTTGTGTTTGTGGTTTTAGTTTCAATATGCAGTTTCTCCTCTACCTGAAAAGGAGAGCTTTTACTGCGTTCTTAAGAAAACTTTCCCAGTCTGAAGGGGAGTAAATTGAAGAAGCAGTTACCGTGTGACTCATCTTGCTGACAGATGGACAGAATACATGAAGATAAAGCACAGGCGTTTACAGGCGCAGTTCAGAGCTGTGCTAGCTTCGAGTTCCCGCTGTGGGGCAACGAGTTAATGATCCGACTTGACTCTGGGGGACGCCGGTTTGATCCCTGGCCGGGTGCAGTGGGTTTAGGGTCTGGTGTTGCTGCAGCTGTGGCGTGGGTCGTTGTTGTGGCTCAGATTCGATCCCTGACCCAGGAACTTCAATATGCCATAGGTTAGACTGTAAAATTAAAAACGAAAACAAAAGCCTGGCAGCTTGATACTGAGATGCTGAGTATAGTTCCCTGGAAGGAGCTTGGCGGGGCCGCCCTTGCTGCTCGGGATGCCAGCTGCCTGTGCACCCACTCGCTGCCACACAGATGCTAGTGTGATTTTTCACTCTTTACCTTTCTTCGTAAAAGCGAAAGTCCTCTTTGGATTTCCTTCAGTTAGTGAAAATGGGAATGAGTGTAGGTTTTTGTGAAAGTAAAGTAGTGTAAAGTGAACTTTCAGAAAGTAGAAGTGTGTGTGTGTGTGTGTGTGTGTGTGTGTGTGTGTGTGTGTGGCTCACACAGTTTTCTTCAGTGGAATCAGATGTACCCATTTTTCTCTTTGTGGTTCTTGGCTTTTGTGTAAACTGAACAAGTGTTAACTGATAACATGGTAATAATTCTTATTTTTATTTCTTTTTTTCTTTTTCTTTTTCTTTTTTTTTTTTTTTTTTTTTTTTTTTTGTCTTTTTGGGGCTGCACCCATGGCACATGGAGGTTCCCAGGCTGGGGGTCGAATCGGAACTGCAGCTACTGGCCTATGCCACAGCCACAGCAGCTCAGGATCCGAGCCATGTCTGTGACCCATACCACAGCTCACAGCAGCACCGGATCCTTAACCCACTGATTGAGGCCAGGGATTGAACCTGTGTCCTCATGGATACTGGTCAGATTCGTTTCTGCTGAGCCACGATGGGAACTGCAGTAATAATTTTTATGTTATTATTTAAGTCACTCCCTGTATTGAATTCTTTCTCCAGGTTTTGCTACCTGCGGTGCTGTGGTTGCGTGTTTTCGGAACGAGCCCTGAAGGAGATAAAAGCAGAAGTTTGTCACACAGTGAGTTGTTGACACACATCGTTTGTTCCTTCTGAGTAGCTGAAGAAATCAGGCTGTCTGGGGTCCCTCCCTCCGTGTGTCATTTCAGCATCTTGTAGCTCTTTCTGAAACATAGACCTAACCAGCTGCTTCTCTGCTTACAACCCTTCCACACCTGTCCTTGCTGGAAGGACAGCCTCACACTGCCTCTTGTGACATGTCCCTGGCTGCCCGTCCTGGTCAGACCAAGCCCGGCCGCTGCCCGGACAAGCCTTCGTTGCTTCCTCCCTGACCTGCCAGCTGGGCGTGGGGGCCCGGGTGGGTGCTGCTCCCCGGGAGCCTTGGTTCCAGAGCCACTGCCCTCTCCGTGGGCCTTGCCGCTAAGCCGTTGTCCTGTCCCCTGGGCACGTGTTAGCCCCCTGGTCTCACCAGATTGTGATTGTGAGTGCTGTGGTGCTTTCCCACTGGACCGTGAGGGTTTTTTCTCCTTCTTTTAAAAACAAGATTTCTTTTTTTTGGAGCAGTTTTAGGTGCACAGGAAAATTTGGAGGAAAGTAAGGGGTTTCCCGTACACCCTCTACCCCCACGTGCACAGCCTCCCCCACTATCTCCCCCACGCCCTCCGTACTAAACCCACGTGACGCATCATCGTCACCCAAATCCCCTCGCTTGCATTAGGTTCATTCGAGGTGTCATCCATCCCGTGAGTTCGGACAAGTGAGAACGACCCGTGCCCATCATTGTCGCATCGCACAGGGTATCTTGGCCGCCCCCACTGTGCTCTGCGCTCCGCCCGGGGGTGTTTGGAAACGAGAGCAGGGCTCTTCCTCAGTAAACACTCATACGCATGAGCAAGGACCTGATGGAAGAGCGCTGCTTGGCTCACACGAGGGAGACGCGGGGCTTTGCAGCTGCAGCCCAGATGTTTTTGTCTTGGGTGCTCTGCTGTCCGTGCAGAGCCTGGCGTTTAGGGTCCCAGGGCCTCCTGGCTGCGTTTTCACCTGTATCAACTCTCCCTGCATTTCCTTAGGTCTCCCAGTACCGCTCCTCCCCGTGGATTCAGCAGCTTTGGTGGAACAGCTGCTGTGGGCAGGCCCTGTGGGCGGCCACGTGGCGGAGAAGCTGGATGCAGTCCCTCCTTTGGGGACCTGCTTTCCCCTTAGACAGACAGATGCTCAAGGAGCCCGGCAAGGCAGCACCGACTGTGGCAGATGCGAGTAGGGAAACTGGAGGGCAGGGAACTGGAGGGAGGGGCCGCCCAGAGTGGTCGGCCGAGGCACCTCTGCAGGATGGAGCTAAGACCTGCAGGGCGAGACGGGGCCAGCCCAGCGAGGTTTGAGCTGGAGCTCAGAAGTGACGGAGGACTCTGCTAGTGGAGGGAACAGAGTGTCGTGGAGGGTGGGGACGGGGAGAAGTGGATGAGATGGAGGGTTGGGCAGGGGTCACCCCCCAGGGCCTGGGTGGCCATACTGGGGCTTGTGGACGTCATGCTAAAAGCAGTGGGAAGCTGGGGGAGGCTCTCAGCCCCGCTAAGTGTAGTTTAGTTTTCGAATGATTTCTCTGTAAAGAAGTCAGAGGTGGGGAAGGATGTACTTGGTGATTCTCTTTGTAACTCAAAGGCAGACCAGTGGTGACGAAGTCAGGGAGGGCGTGGAGTTGTGTCCACTTGAGGGCGATTATGGATCAAGCCATCATGGAAGTCGGGATGTCTCAAAAAGCTTTTACCAAGAAAAAAGAAATTCAGAGAATGCATTCGGGAATTGATTCACGTTGTCTAGTCACCAGCGTTTATTGTCTCCGGTGTTAAAGATGATGTTGCAGGGGTTCCTGGAGCAGGAGAGGAACCTCGCGTGTGATCTGTGCTCCAGTACATGCCTGTGTGTTAACAAATAGTGTGTGAGATGTTGTGTACAAGTGTTAGACCCATTTGCAGGTATGCTCAGCAAGTTCACGTGAAAGAATACAAATTCGAGATGGTTGGAAATGAGGCTGAAATGTATTAAGCAGCCAAATGTCCTAAATCGGTGGTTCCAGCCCAGGCTGCACTGTAGAATCACCACGGTGGGTAGTAAGTTGCCACTCCCCACGTCAGACCCCACATCAGAATCTTCAGTGTTGGTGGAAAGCTCACAGATGGCTACTTTTTTTTTTTTTTTTTTGTCTCTTTTGCCATTTCTTGGGCCGCTCCTGCAGCATATGGAGATTCCCAGGCTAGGGGTCAAATTGGAGCTATAGCCACCACCCTACGCCAGAGCCACAACAACTCGGGATCTGAGCCGCGTCTGGAACCTACACCACAGCTCACGGCAATGCCGAATCCTTAACCCACTGAGCAAGGTCAGGGATCAAACCCGCAACCTCATGGTTCCTAGTCAGATTCTTTAACCACTGAGCCCTGACGGGAACTCCCAGATTGCTGCTTTTATTAAGTTCCCAGAATAATTCTAAAGGGCAGAAAGGTTGGTGGGGGGGCCTCAGTGATCTAAGGCAATCCGACTTTGCCCTCACCCCCAGCGGTGACCATCTCTTAGACTGGGGTGCAACTGGGCGCCATCGTCCTTCCCGTCAGCCGGCCCAACATCCATATTTGTAACTGTGTTGACAGAGTCAAGCAGCGTGGATGTGGGTGACACAGCTTTACAGGGAAGTTGATGTTACTTCGTGGAAATGCAGCATTGCAAGGGCGTCCCAAGAAGGGAAGGAAGCAGGAGGAAAAGGGACAGGTTTCGGAGCAGCCGAGACGGGTGCCCCGGGCGTTGGCTCCTCCCACCTCCTAACAGGGGCAGCCTGGGATCCAGGAAGCCCTCAGAGACAAAATGCTCTTCAAAATAGATCTGTTTCCATGGAGTTCCTGTTGTGGTGCCGTGGAAGTGAATTCGACTAGTATCCGCAAGGATGTGGATTCTGTCCCTGGCCTCACTCAGTGGGTTGGGGATCCAGTGTTGCTGTGGCCGTGGTGTAGGCCAGCAGCTGTAGCTCCAATTTGACCCCTAGCCTGGGATCCTGCCATGGGTGCGGCCCTAAAAAGCGAAGAAACAAACAAACAAAAACGAAAAAAAGCAAGATAATGAGCACTTTCCAAGTACATAAGCTACATGAAAATTGCCTTTGCCAGATTGAATAGCTATGTGTTAGTTTGCCAGGGCAGCCGTGGGGCAGCCGTAAGGAGACACCACACCCTGGGAGACCCAGCGGAAAGGTGTTGTCTGGACAGAAAGGTGTTGTCTCGTGGTTGGGGAGGTGGGGAGTCTGCGGTGCTGGCGGGGTTGGTTCCCCCTGAGGGCGGTGAGGGGCCTCTGTCCCAGACGCCTCTCTCTCTGCCTTGAAGGTGGTGTTTCTCCCTGTGTCTGTTCGTATGGTCTTCCCTCTGTGGACTTTGCGTCCGAATCCCCCCCCTTTTTTATAAGGATACCAGTCATTGGATGAGGGCTCGTGCTAGTGGCTGCATCTTAACTCATTACATCTGCAGACGGTCACATTCTAACGAACGGGGTTAGGATTGGAGGTTAGGACCTCCACATCTCAGGGGGGACACAGTTCAGCTGATAACCCTGTACAGTTTAGAAAATCATGGTGTGTGGGGTGGTCTGTGGTACATTTGGGTGGGAGTCATTCATTCCGTCACTCACGCAGCCAGTGTTGAGAGCCTAGTATATATCAGCTTTGGTTCACACCCAGACCAGCGTGGTTGGCCCAGAAATATCCATCACTTACCCTGTGGGCTTCAGATTCCATATGTAAAATGAAGGAAGTTCTTGGATGCTTTCCTTTTAAACCCAAATTCCAAACAATAACTTTTTTTTTTTTTTTTTTCTTTCCTTTTCTAGGGCCGCTCCCAAACCATATGGAGGTTCCCAGGCTAGGGGTTTAATCAGAGCTGTAGCTGCCAGCCACAGCCACAGCCACAGCAACTCGGGATCCAAGCCGCGTCTGCGACCCACACCACAGCCCATGGCAACACCAGATCCTTAAACCCACTGAGTGAGGCCAGGGATCAAACCCGCAACCTCATGGTTCCTAGTCAGATTCGTCTCCGCTGCGCCACGACGGGAACTCCCCCAAACAGTAACATTTTTAAATGAAGAAATAAATGACCAATTCATACACCGTCGTCAGGAATAATTTCAAGTCTCCAGAGCTGAGTGATGCTCAGAGTCGAGTATTGGCTACCTCCCGTAACACACAGCCCCCCAGTTCCAGCAGCTAATACAGCGAGACTTCCTGGTTGGGCAGCTTTCTTTTAAGGGAAACTCAAGGAGTCGGGCTTCTTCTGTCTTGCAGTCCTGATTGCCTCTGGTTTGGGGAGTATTCTCCGTTCAGCTGGCTGATGGGGACAGAGAGGAGAGTGGCTAGCTTAGGTTTGTATGACCTGGGCCAGGGTGTGGTACGCAAGTCTCCTGCTCTCGTTCCATTGGTCAGAACTCAGTCATGTGACCACACCCGCCTGCAGGAGCCTGGGGATTGTAGTCAAGCTGGAAGCCCAGGAAAAAGAGGAGGACATGGGACATTTCTGCCAAACTACCAAAAGGAAGAATGTTAGCACGGTTTCAGGAGCTGTAGTGCATTGTGAGAATGTGGATGCGGTGAGATCAAGCCACAGCGTCACAGTCTAAAACACATTATTTTTTTTTTTAAGTGGATATTCTTTTTGTATTCATTGAGACGTAGTTGACATAAACTACATTACTTTCCAGGTGTGTGACATAATGATTCAATCTTTGTATATATTGAGAAATGATCACTACAGTAAGTCTAAATAACATGTGCCACCATATAAACTTACAATTTTTTTTTCTTGTGACAAGAACTTTTAAGATCTACTCTCTTAGCAACTTCTAAATATACAAAATGGTAATAGGAACCATGGCCACCATGCTGTTCATTACATCCTAAGTGGATGTTCTTTTTTTTTAATTACTCAAATGGATTTATCGCACCTGTAGTTGTGTAATGATCATAACAATCTGATTTCACAGGATTTCCATCCCACAGCCCAGGCACATCCCCCCACCCGCAAACTGTCCTCCAGAGACCATAAGTTTTTCAGTGTCTGTGAGTCAGCATCTGTTCTGCAGAGAAGTTCAGTCTGTCCTTTTTTCAGATTCCACGTGTCAGTGAAAGCATGTGATGTTGGTGTCTCATTGTATGTCTGACTTCACTTAGCAGGATAATTTCTCTGTCTAAAACACATTATTTTCATGTTTTAGGTAGTATCTGAATTTAGAGGAGCCAGTGTTATAAGAACAATGTCAGGAACCTCAGTGATAACTTAGGATGTGCACGTTCTCTGTTCTTCCCTCTGTGGGTCCATCAACATTTGCCTTCTCAGTTCATTGGAAGAGACTCCGGGGTTTGAAGTAGCTCTGGTTCTGTGCTCTCAAGCACGTAGTGTGCTCACTTGATTTCAGTAAACAGGGTCCAAAGAGATGTAGTTGCTAGGTTTTTTTTTTGTTTTCACCGTAAACAAAGCCCCAGCCAAAAAATTAATTGTATTCCCCACTGCATTCGTCTCTCCTCGTGCTAAGAAACACGGTGGGGTGATTACAGGTTGCAAAGTAAACGATGTGCTTGTTACTCAAAGCGTGACTGTGGTCCTGCAATTATTGACATCACCTGGGCAGGTTTTTGTTTTTGTTTTTTAAGAACTGCAGGCTCCCAGGCCCCTTCCCAGGCCTGCAAAATCAGAAACTGCATTTTAACAAGCGCCCCGGGGGACGTGTGTGCACAGTAAACACAGATGCCGGGGGAGGTGAGCGCGACGTCTTCCTCCACCGCCGCCTTGATCCTTCTCCCCTGTGTGCGTGTAAAGCTGGGGAAGCTGCTCAGGAGGTGAGAGGTGTGAGCAGGAGTGTTTGACCTGCTGGATTTCTGGCTTCATTTCTGTAGGGTTTGTGTCAGGTGGGTGGGGTGTGGGGATGTTTTCAAGTCAGAAGTGGAACAAAAATGTATACTCATACTAGGTTTAGGGGGCTTTTTTAGGGCCGCACCCACGGCATATGGGGGTTCCCAGGCTGGGGTCGAATCAGCTACAGTAGTCGGCCTGCACCACAGCCACAGCCACAGCCACGCCAGATCCGAGCCACATCTGCGACCTTCGCCACAGCCTGCGGCAAATGCTGGATCCTTAACCACTGAGCGAGGCCAGGGATCGAACCCATGTCCTCATGGATGCTAGTCAGGTTCGTTACCACTGAGCCACAGCGAGAACTCCTGTTTTTTGTTTTTTGAGTTCTTGTCATGAAGAGGGTGGGGCAGAAAGGGGAGAAAATCATTTCAGGAGGGGTCTCTTCAGAAGTGGTTGGTGGACTCTGCTTTTCAGGCCCGGCATCCTTCCTGTTTTACTCTCTGCCACTTTTATGGTCTTTGGGAAGATTAAGCCTCAGGGAACTGCATAATATACAGCACAGGCAGCCTTAAACCTTTACATGTAAAAACAAGAGAAAAATTGAGCAGTGGACTGCCTGTTAGCAGGAAGGTTCTATTCCCAGCAAGTTGGAGGAATTCTCTCAAGATCCCTGTTAACCTCAAGATCGCCTTTAGGATACAGTCTGGGTGTTCCTGTCGGGGCGCAGCAGAAAAGAATCCGACCAGGAACCGTGAGGTTGAGGGTTCGATCCCTGGCCTCGCCCAGCGGGCCAAGGATCCGGCATTGCCATGAGCTGTGGTGTAAGTCACAGACTTGGCTCATATCTGACATTGCTGTGGTATAGACTGGTGGCTACCACTCCGATTAGACCCCTAGCCTGGGACTCTCCATATGCCGTGGGTGGGCCCTAAAAAGACAAAAAGACCGAAAAAAAAGGATACAGTCCGAAGCAAAGTATTTCAAACAGCTTTACCTGGGATTTAGTTTTGTTCTCCTGCTTTACAAACAAGCACAGTAAGAGTCTGACCCCGGAGAGTGAGCAGTAGTTTCTTGTTGCTTCTGAGACCCATGGATGCTGCTACTTTATCTCGGCCTCCCTGGCCTGTCCCAGCCTGGTGGCTAATGGCCTCAGCCTCCTCCAGTGTGCCACTAAATCCCCGCTGGTGCTTCCCTGGATCTCATGCTGCTTCATTCCACTGTGCTGTTATTTATTTTTATTTTATCTCGCCGTTACAGAAATGATTTGTTGAGGTGGATTCTTCTGTTACGATGTTTGAGCCCATCGAGGGCAGGTATGTCTTTGAATTTGTGTTCTGTGAATTGACATTGAAATGAAATATAGGATGGCTTGTGTTCCAAGTAACTCAAAGAAGACTGAAGCTTCTTGGAGTTCCCACTATGGCACAGAGGCTTAAGGATCCAGTGTTGGCACTACTGTGGTGTAGATTTGATCCCTGGCCAGGGAACTTCCACATTCTGCAGGTGTGGCAAAAAAAAATTTTTTTTTCAATTAACTAGAATTTTAAAAATTAAGGTTCGCTTGGTTGAGTCACTCCAGCCCCATTTCCAGCACCCAAAGCCCCCTGTGGTTGTGGCTGGCACTGGGCAGCTCACACACAGAAGGGTTCCACCGTCGCGGGAAGAGCTCTTAGCGCCGCAAGGCTGCAAAAACTGAGGACAGCCTTTGTAAGAAGTTGTGTTTCAACTCCAGGATTTCACTTCACCAAAGGAAATACCCTCTTCCTTGTTTGTCTCAGATTTGCGGGACAGAGCTACATTGTTCCCAGCTAAAAAGGACTGTTAGAGATAAGCATATTTTAATTTTCAGTGGGAGTTTGTTCTTTATTAGACTCTTATACGCAATAGTATCTTTAAGAAAAAATGTGTTATTGTTCTAACTTGAGTCTGGATCTAAGTGGTGGGGGATTTTAATTTTCAGCAGCTGTTTAGTGTGGTTGTTGGGCTCCAGGTGGCTTATCCAGACATTGGCAGGACTTTGAGTTATTTTTTTCTTTTGTGATTTTTTTTTCTCAAAGCTGTAAAGGTAGCCTGTGGTCAATAGCAGAGTCTTGTCAGTAGCGTGTTTCTAGATTCATTTGCGGACTGACTCGTGTCCAGGGATTATTTTGCCATTCTTCTTTGGTGTGCATGTTCTCGAGTCTCCAGCTGAGGAAGCAGTGACACCAGTAAGCACGCAGACACGCCCTGTGACCTCCAGCTCAGGGGTTCAGTCTCCTATTAAGATGGCTCTCCCGCTGGAAGTGCCAGTGCGGTTCCTCGGGGACCTCTGCCTGCCCGAGCACTCTAAGTCTGTGCCACCTCTCCAAGCACGTGACCACCAGAGGCTCTGCGGAGTCAAACTGGCTGGCAAACAAAGACGGCGATTGAATGATCCAGGGCAAGTCTCCCGGGCCATACACACAGCTGTCCTGCACGTAGCGGCCTGCGAAGAGAACACAAAACTTAGCTGCCTTTGTTTCCCGTCTCTTTACATCCACGCAAAAAAGGGATGCCCGTCTTCCAAGGTCATCTGTGTGAGGCCTCTTTGTTTCCTGAGAGATCAGGCTACACATGGTTTCCCTAATGGCATTTCCCTGAGGAGCTTTGATGCTGAATTTTGAATTTGCAAAGGAAGGGAAGTTTCATTCGCTTCGTGATCTCTGAAATGTTTACTGGCCACTTCAAATAAATACTGTAGTATTTTTGCTAGTCGTGAGCACAAGGGAGATGTAGCAGCACTCATTTTCCTGATAAAATCTACATTTTGATATCTCGTTTTTTTTTTTTTTTTAACGGTCACACCCGTGGGCCATGGCTGTGACCTCCACCACAGCTGTGGCGACACCAGATCCTTTAACCTACTGCACCAGGCCAGAAATCAAACCCGAGCTTCTGCAGCAACCTGAGCCTCTGCAGTCAGATTCTTTTTTTTTTAAGGGCCCCGCCTATGGCGTATGGCGGTTCCCAGGCTAGGAGTTGAATCGGAGCTGTAGCTGACAGCTTAGGCCACAGCCACAGCAATGCCAGATCCAAGCTGCATCTGTGACCTACACCACAACCCACGGCAATGCCAGATCCTTAACCCACTGATGGAGGCCAGGGACTGAACCTGCTTCCTCATGGATGCTAGTCAGATTCCTTTCCGCTGAGCCATGAAGGAACTCCTGCAGTCAGATTCTTAACCTACTGCTCCACAGCAGGAGCTCCCTGATAGCTTCTGTTTCAAGTTCTCAAGTATCTCCCTTGGTTGTGGGTAGTGCATGAGAATGACGTGGGTTTAAGTCAAGTCATTGCTTTCAACATTTTATTGGTTTTGCTGAGTGACTTTTGATGTAATAGAAGTAGTTCAAAATGGAATTACAGTTCGGATCCAGCACAGATTGGATGGCTTTGAGAGGAACTCAGTGGCACACCTTGATGTGCCTGATACCGTGCTTGGCTCTTCCTACGCTTGTAATCTTGTGATGAGGTCTCTGTCATCACCTTCCGTTTGCAGAGGAGGGAGCGCTCTGCTTAAGTCTGAGGGAAGGTTCTGATCATTTTGGAGACCTCGCTCTTTTTGTTCGTGTTTGTTTGTTAGGGCTGCACCTGCAGCGTATGGAGGTTCCCAGGGCAGGGGTTGAATCGGAGCTGCAGCTGCCAACCTACACCACAGCCACAGCAATGCCAGATCCGAGCCACAGCTGTGACATCCGTACACCGCAGCTAGCGGCAGCGCTGGATCCTTAACGCAGCTAGCGACAGCGCTGGATCCTTAACCCGCTGAGCGAGGCCAGGGATCGAACCCATGTCCTCATGGATGCTAATCCGGTTCGTTACCACTGCGCCATGACGGGAACGCTGGCCTTGCTCTTTTCTCTGCACAGTCCTCCCCTGCTCTCTCCCCACCCCAGCCCGTAATCCTACCTCCCCAAACCTGTCTTCAGGGAATATCGTTAACAAAGTGTGGAACGGCACACACAGAATTGTCCAGTGTTGTTTGTAAGATTGAAACAAATCCAAAGGGCTTTCTGCTGGCTGAGCAGGCCTCGTGTGGTGAAGGGTAGAACTGGTCCATGGTGAGCCTTGTATCTGTGCAAGCTGGTGTCGTGGTGGGAATCTTTTGAACTGAGAGGCTCTTGGTACGATATCATAGAATCTCAATAGAACTGGACTTACCCAACTGGAAGTGTAAACATGAAGACAGAAGTATGAAAAACTTAGGACGCAGGGAAAAAAGAATCAATGCCCCGCGGTTGTGGCTGCGTGCTCTCTAACTCAGGTGCTTCTGAACTGGGAGGGAACACAGATAGGTGGGACTTGTTCAGGGTTGTCTCAGTGCTGTGTTGGTGATTAAACATGACCCCTTTCCACCTGATAACACAGGGTGGCTGTTACTCTGTGCAGAGCCAGGCCGTCCGCGCCCACGGTGGCGGGGCACCTGGTTTGTGACTGTGGAAGTGACCTCCCTTCTCCGAGGCTGGGCTTCCTCGTCTGCAAAGTGTAAATAATGGTGGTTTCTACCTGCAGGTCCCTGTGAGTGTTGACGGCAGGCCCAGAGCTGGTCTCTGGAAGGATCTGCCGCAGACCCTCTCGGGGCTGACTGAGTGCTGGCCGCGGCTGGCCTCGTGCCGCTTTCCTGGTAGAAGCATGTGCACAGCGAAGCTAGTGATGGTGAGAACTGTCTGAACTGGTCACTTACAGGGAGTGATGGGTTTTGTGAAGATGTGCAGCAACCAGGCTCTTTTGCAAACATTATTGGAATACTCAGATTGCTCCTGTAAGAGTTCTGAGTCTTAACTTTCTCGGTGAATTGACAGCACTTTTCCTGACTTCTTACACCGTTTGTGAATCACTTTTTCAGGAAGCATCTGAACGCCTCCTTTTCTGAGCCTCTATTTGCCTGTCCTGTCCCATCATCCCCAGTGTGTCGTGACAACAAGCCACCTACTGGCTGAAGAAAGGCCAGGGTTGTTTGTTAGCCTGTCGTTTAACTGTCAGTGTCTTTCTGTGTGGCTCTCCCCCAAGTGAGTCATAGCTACTTAAAAAAAAATACGAGAAAATTATTCCAGCCCTTCTGACCTGGTACCCGTCAGGCGGGTGGCCTGTGCTCCTGGCAGCAGCAGGAATTGTTCGTCTTTGAACCATTCAGGTATTAGATTTTACGTTTTTTTTTTTTTTTTTTTTTTTTTTTTTGTCTACAACCTGTATCTTTGAGGTTGGGGGGGCGCGGTTTGCCACAGCATGCAAAAGTTCCTGGGCCAGGGATCAAACCCCCATCACAGCAGTGACAACACTCAATCTTTAACACTAGGCCACCAGGGAACTCCGAGGTCAGTCTTTAAAACAGCTTGAAAGCTGGGTGAGCCTAGTTTACTGTTTATGTGTCATCTGCTGTAGACAGAATCGCGTACAGATCTGTCTCCTGCGTTCTCAGTCCACCACGGCCCAGCGGAGGTCAGGCCCCTCCGTTCCCCTTCCCGTGGCTGTGCCCGGAGCAGCTGCCGTCTCTGCTGGGCTCAGGCATGTCGTGCTGTGAATTCCCCTGAGACTGCCTGCTCCTCTCGAGCATCTTTAAGCAAGGGGTTCAGGGGCGGGGGTGGGGTGGGGGGCAGAGCCAGCCCAGGAGAGTAGGCACGAATAGCTCTCCAGGAGCCAGGTGCTAGGTCTTGGACCCAGGGGGCATTCTCCCCAAAACTGATGTGCCTCAGAGAGGACTCCTCTGCAGGCAGCTATTTCTCTTCCATTCTTCCCGGAATAGACGCTGCTCCCCTCCACCCCAAACCTTGCTTTGTGTATTGCCGCGGAGGTGAGACCTCTGGCACGGCAGGCAGAGGGGCAGCAGAACTCCCAGTTCCTCGGGGACAGTCGCTTGAGGGCAAAGCCAAGAGCCCTGTTTTTAGTAAGAACTGCACAGAAAGTCGGGGACCAGCCGAGCCGCGTGCACCTGTCGTACTCGGTGCTCTGTTCGAACAGAGAGACCCCGGGAGACCGGAGCTCATTTTAATACGTAATTGGATTTGCATTCTAGGAGAAGGTGGAAAAGGCCAGATAGCTCGTGTATTTCTGTCTTAAAACTTTAAAAGTTGCAACCCCGTCATATGTCCACTTTTTGAAAATCATCATCTCACATCTTACAATCTGTGTAGCTTTCTGTCTGAACATTATAATCAAAGGAAAAGTTTTTTTAAAATTGCCACTGTGCTAGTTGGATCATCACGAATTCCAGATTATTGTGCACACGATTGTCAGTCTTCTCCCGCTGTTAGCGAGGCAGCAGCTGTATGTTTTTTGTAAACGCGGAAGACATTCTGGGGCTTGGGTTTTGTTTTTACCTTTACAGCCGTCACGAACCGTTCCCTCCTCGCTTCTCCATTTAACGGCGCGAACGTTTCCTTCCCAGCCAGCGTTCGGGGTGGAACCCGGAGCATCTAAGGGAAAAGACAGAGGCATCCGGTGAGAAGACTGAGGAACGTCCAGCCTCGGGCAGATGCACATTGTCATCTGGGGGAAGGCCGGCGCCGGGGCGGGCGAGGGTACCGCCCTGGAGGCAGCACTCGGGTGGAACCAGGTCTTCCGTTCCCTCTTTGCTTCATCCCTTCCTCCATCCCTAGCAACTCACTTAGTGTTGATGACATGCTCTTTGTGGTTATGTTGGGTTTCTTTGGATTATGTTTTCTCCGCAACAGCTCTCTGGGTTGATTTGAAAGGATTTTCAATGGATATGAGAGTTTACAGTAAGGTCTTAACCCATTTCTGCTAGATTCATTGTCTGTACTGTCGCCTAGACCAGTGAACTTAGCTGCTGAAGCGTGAAGCCGCATTCCCTATAGGAGCCAGTCAGCTTTGTACCAAGAGCAAATGAGCCCATTTTAAAGAGGGCATCAGGGCAGAGTTCCCATCATGGTGCAGCGGAAACAAATCCAACTAGTAACCATGGGGTGGCAGGTTTGATCCCTGGCCTTGCTCAGTGGGCTGAGAGCCGGCATTGCCGTGAGCTGTGGTGTAGGTCGCAGACGTGGCTCAGATCTGGCGTTGCTGAGGTTGTGGTGTAGGCTGGCAGCTGCAGCTCCGATTCAACCCCTAGCCTGGGAACCTCCATATGCCGCGGGAGCAGCCCCAAAAAGCCAAAAAAAAAAAAAAAAAAAAAAGAAAGAAAGAAAGAAAGAAAGGTTGTTGGGGGAGTTCCTGTCATGGCGCAGCGGAAACGAATCCAACTAGTATCCATGAGGAGGCAGGTTCAATTCCTGGCCTTGTTCAGTGGGTAGGCAATCTGGTGTTGCTGTGAGCTATTGTGTAGGTCACACTTACGGCTCGTTTTCCCCGTTGCTGTGGCTGTGGTGTAGGCTGGCAGCTACAGCTCCAATTCTGCCCCTAGCCTGGGAACTTCCACATTCCACAAGTGCAGTCCTAAAAAGCAAGAAAAAGTTAAAATTAAAGAAAAAAAACGAGGGCATCAGATTTCCCTCCGCCTCTCAGAAAACCTATCTGTAATATCGTCTTTGCCACAAACAAAATTAGCCCGCTACCTGGCCCTAGTAGGTATCCAGCAGTATCTCATAAGTAAACAAAGAAAAGGAAGAACTTTCCAAAGATCGGTGCTCACAATTTTCAAAAGACGCTATATGACGAGAAGCAAAATGCTGGTCCTTCTTTCTGGAGAGGAAACAGAAGCAGCCAGCCTGGCTTGGGGACATGGCGCACGCTCTCAGCGACCGTCAGATCCCTAAAAGCAGAGAGCTCCCCGCAGCACCCCAGGGGCAGATGGTCTTAGAACACGTGGAGCCGTCTACCAGGCCCAAGGGGAATCGCTGAAGGGGAGAGAATCTTCGGTGGAGGGGACGCCTCTGTCCCTGGCTCTGGCCTGAGCAGACCCTGTTTTGCTGGCTCGTTCTTACCTTTCAGTCGGTTCAGAGTCACCCAGTAGTGTCGCTCTGGGCCGTGGATGTCCTGGGACCACCGAAGCATGTCTTTGGCGCGGGTGTCTGTCAGCACGAACTCCACAAACTTCCTCGTGAGTACATAGGAAGCGCTTCCAAAGTAAATTGTTAAGTTATGGGGCGGGTCGTCTCTGAATCTTTCATTTGGAGATGCATAGATGTTTCCTTCGGGAGTGAATTCGCGATGAGTTTGGCTTGTCTTGGATTTATTGCTTGGTGGCTGGATTACTCCAGGAGTGATGTTTTTATCATTCCATTTGCTTCTGATGTAGCGTATGATGTCTTTGTTAGTTTTGATCGGAAAATCCTGTCCACAAAGATTAATGACATGGCTCCATTGAAATTTGGAATGGACTAGATCTTTCATGCAATTGATTTCTGCCTGTAGTCTCCTAAAGCCAGTGTAAGCCACTTTCTCTCTCTTTGATGAAATAAAAATATTTTCAAAACAGTTAACCAGGGATTGCACAGCAGTCTTATACTTCTTTGGGGCCTTTGCATCAACATGGATACAGTAAACATTTTGGGGCAGATAAATAGCTCTGAGGAGCTGCACAAACAGAGCCAGCTCCTTATGAATAGTTACAATATATGCCAAAGGGAAGGTACCCTCTTCTGCAGACAGCGGTCTGGTTATGAAATGCAGCTCCCGGGAAATCCTGGAGCAATTTCCTGGTCTGTGTAAACGAGCAACTATTTCAGATCCGTGAGGATCTTTACAAAATTTTGCGATTTGGAGGGCCGCCTCTTTCCCTTCAAACAAAGCTGAGCATAATTCATCTGGATAAAAGCCACATTCCACTACTGCTGGGTGGGTGGGTCCCTCCTCTGGGTCCTCAGAAGTTGGATTCCTTAAATAAAGAAAAACAAAGATGCCAATGGCTGCGCACACGAGAATTCCAGGCTTTGTGGCTCGCAGCTGGCTCATGGTTTGCGCTCCAGTCACTTTCTTATTACCGTGGTTTGAAGTGTTTTCCTCTAAGTTTCCTAAAAGAACAACAGACAGTATTTAGAGTCTTGTAACTATATCCCCCCACCAATTTTATTGGCATGCACGTAGGTAAAGTGTATATAATTTGATCAGTTTTTATATCTGTTACACCTGTGAAATCCTCACCACAATCACGCTAACAAGCAGTCCTCTTACCCCCTAGAATTTTCTTGAGCCCCTTTTACTCCTTCCCTCTCCCCACCTTGTCGTCACGCACATGTTCTCGTCACTGTAGATTAGTTGGCAAGCCTGTAGTTTTTTATAAATGGAGCCATTCGTATGTACCTTTTTTGGCCCGGATTTTTTTCACGTAGGATAATGATTTTAAGATTTCATCCGTATCATTGCATTTATCACCATTTCCCCCTTTTATTGCTGAGCGGTATTCCGTGAAATGGACACGCCACAAGCCATTTATGTGCTCAGCTGCTGAAGGCCATCGAAGTTGCTTCCGGTTGTAGGATGTCATTGCAAGATGCCGTAGCGTTTGTGCACACGTCTTTGTCTAGACCTAGGTTTTTGTGTCTCTGGGGTGCATACCTAAGCATGAAATGGCTGGCTTACGTACAGGTGCGTGTTTAATGTCTTAAGAAACCGGAGTTCCCATCGTGGCACAGTGGTTAACGAATCCGACTAGGAACCATGAGGTTGCGGGTTCGGTCCCTGCCCTTGCTCAGTGGCTTAACAATCCGGCATTGCCGTGAGCTGTGGTGAAGGTTGCAGACGCGGCTGGGATCCTGAGTTGCTGTGGCTCTGGCATAGGCTGGTGGCTGCAGCTCCGATTCGACCCCTAGCCTGAGAACCTCCATATGCTGCAGGAGCAGCCCAAGAAATAGCAAAAAGACCAAAAAAAAAGAAAGAAAGAAAGAAAGAAACCTCCAGGTTGTTTTCCAAAGTGGTTGTGTCATTTTGGATTCCCACCAGCAACATAGGAGAGCTCTGTTTCCTCTACAACTTCACCAACCCCGGGCGTGGTCACTGAAAATTTTTAACCATTCTAATAGGTGTGTAGGGGTAATTCATTGTAGTTTCACTTCGAATTTTCCTAATGACTAACGATGTTGAGCATAGTTTCGTGTGTTATTGACCTTATCTTGGCAGATAAAAATCTAAGGTATTTATTTTGGACATAGATACTGTCCTATTCAGAATTTATCTTATGCCATTGTTCTGTATCATTGGTATGAGAATAAATCCTTGTAATAAAGGAAACCAGAAATTCTGTGATCACATAATTCAACTTGTAGAAATGAGTTTATGAGTTGTTTTCAGAAAAGGCTTCAGTGATTAATAACAAGATATCTTTAATAAAATTATTTAATAATAATTTAGTTGATGCTCTTGAACTCTATGGAGACATATGAATGGGTATAGCAGCCAAAAGTGACTGGAGGTGTTTTAATTATTTAATTATCAGGGGCATGCAAAGATCATCCTTTGGCATTTAAGCAAGAAAATTGGTCAGATAAAAGGTCTATATTGGAATTCCCTTCATGGCTCAGCGGTTAACAAACCTGACTATCATCCCTGAGGATGCGGGTTCGATCCCTGGCCTCAGTCAGTGGGTTAAGGATCCAGCGTTGCCTTGAGCTGTGGTGTAGGTTGCAGATGAAGCTCGGATCCCGCATTGCTGTGGCTGTGGCATAGGCGGGGGGCTACAGTTCAGATTGGACACCTAGCCTGGGAACCTTCATATGCCATGGGTGTGGTCCTAAAAAGAACAAAAAATACCTTTTATAAGCACAAGATCATCATAATCAACCCATCTCATATCTGGTCTCTAAAATAGGCACAACCTATATCATAGAAAGAGAAATTCAATTGGAAATACCTTTTTGAAATGCAATGAAAAAGCTTTTAACTGCTTCTCTGTCAGGGATTTTGGTTGAAGGTAAACCATGTCCCCTAGTTTGTTACATTTTTCTTTGGCGTTTGACTTTAGTGTGGAAAGAGGGTTTGGGAGATTTTTTGGATTGTTGTCTTTTTTTTTTTTTTTTTTTTTGTCTTTTGTCTTTTGTCTTTTTAGGGCTGCACCTGAGGCACATGGAGGTTCCCAGGCTAGGGGTCGAATCAGAGCTACAGCTGTCGGCCCCAGCCACAGCCACAGCAACTCGGGATCTGAACTGCATCTGCGACCTACACCACAGCTCATGGCAACACTGGATCCTTAACCCACTGAGCGAGGCCAGGGGTTGAACCCGAAACCTCACCGTTCCTAGTCAGATTCATTTCCACTGCACCACGACGGGAACTCCGTGGATTGTTGTCTTGATTGTTATTTTTAAGCTTATGGTCAAAGTAAAACCTTCTGGTCTCATCACAGAAATGTTAGCCCCGCTTCACTGACAAACTGCACCCCATGCAGAGCCCAGGGGATTGGATGTTTTCCGTAGTTTTAACAATTAAACGAAAATACATCCTGTGCATAGTCCATTGCCCTTCAGGGCAACACGTGGGCTAAGTGCTTTTCCTTTCCTCGCGTGTGTAGACAGGTGCAGGAGCTTAGTCGAGTGTTACTAGCTTGCTGCCTTTCTGCCTTTGGTTCTGTTAATCTGGTGTTCACCGTTGCCCAGTCGCATCTGCCTTTTGGCTCAAGTTCACTTTGAAATTTAGAAATAGGTGCGTGCTAGAATGCCCCTTGGTCACCGGCTTTATTGCCATTGTTTTAACACAAGGCTTTTCAATGGGGGTCAGGACAGCCTTGTAAAGAAGGCTTTGGAGACGCCACTGCTGTTGAATTGAAACAGTCCTTGCTGTTGCTTTAAGCTACATCTAGTGGAGAATAGGAAGATTCCCACAGGAATCAACTCTTTAGGGCCTGGCAGTTTTTCTTGTTTAAATTGTGCCGAATACCATGTTTCAGCTTTGCAGACATTTTGTAGCCTCGGTTCTTAGTGAGTTGTTGTTTTGTTTCTATAATGTGAAATCAACTTTTGTAGTCATTATGAAAGTGTAGTTATTAAACATGTGACTTTGTATCACTAAGTTAATTTCCAAGAAATGTAAGTGGTATTTTCCAAGTGAGGGCAACACGCAGCCCATTAAAAAAAAGTATAGTCTGGAGTTCCCTTGTGGTGCAGTGGGTTAAGGACCCAGCGTTGTCAACTACACCAGCTTGACTGGCTGCTGAGGCACAGGTTCAGTCCCTGACCTTGGAACTTCCATATGACTCGGTGTGTTCACAAAAAGAAAGTGATTTTGAAATCGAACTGATTTTGAACTATTTTTTTTTCCTCCACAGAAAGTTGTATTTAAACTATTTATTTTAAAGGCTTTAGAAAGAGTGGCAGTCACCCTTGTGTATCATGGAGCAGATACAGAAGCTCTTTTGTTCAGATCAGACCTTTTTTTTTTTTTTTTTTTTTTTTACATTCCAGTATTGTTTCTTTGTGTACTACTGAAATTACAAATGATTTCTAAAATCTCTAAAATTGTATGTGTGTAAGAATTTTTTAAGGGTTTTTTTCATGTACAGTCATTCCTTAAATTATCTTTCCTGGGCCTTAAGTGTTTTGATATTCCTTTAGTTTATTATATCTGCAGCCTTTAACGAATAGCATCATTAAAATATATATAGTGTCCAGTAGAATTAAATAGCTTTCAAATGAGGAATGATGTTTTGAAGATCACACATTCAGCTGACTGAGGATGTGGCATCCAAGAGACTTTGTAGACTATTTTTCAGTAGAAGTAATTACCAAAGCTGTGGCTGAGGATGGTGTTAAATTTTTTTTCCTTTTTATGATGCTAGAAATCACAAAGGTTTCCAATTACAGTTCTCAGAAGATTATTTTACCTTTTATGTTTTTTTCCAAGCGTAAAATATTCCCAAGGAGTTGTTGCAAAATACATTGCTCTCCTAGTTATTAGTGAGTATATTTTCTTCTTTCGCCTTCTGCAGGTTCCCCTCTCCCCATCCTCCCAACAAGCCCTCACAGCCAGAACCCAAAGTCAGCAACCTAGCTTTGGTATCAGGTATTACCAGCAGAACATGTAAGGCAGTCACCACTTCTCATGACGGGATTTTTTTTTTTTTTTGTCTTTTTTTTTCTTTGTCTTTTTGTTGTTGTTGTTGTTGCTATTTCTTGGGCCGCTCCCACGGCATATGGAGGTTCCCAGGCTAGGGGTTGAATCGGAGCTGTAGCCACCGGCCTACGCCAGAGCCACAGCAATGCGGGATCCGAGCCGCGTCTGCAACCTACACCACAGCTCACGGCAACGCCGGATTGTTAACCCACTGAGCAAGGGCAGGGACCGAACCCGCAACCTCATGGTTCCTAGTCGGACTCGTTAACCACTGCGCCACAACGGGAACTCCTCTCATGATGGGATTTAATTTGCTATAAAGACTTTTCAGGGGGATTGGCAGCATCCCAAATAAATTAATTCTTTTTGCTGCATATTTTATATGTATATTTTAAGGTAATTCCTTCCACTAACTAGGTAACAGGCATCTTTGAAGATAAACTTATAACATTTTGTTGCATATTCTAGAATATTCCTGTTTTAGAGCATTAACAGCAGCTTAACTGGATTAAACAGTATCGTCTTCATTTTCTGGACTGCAGATGGGGTGTGTAATAGCACCTGCCTCACAGGGACCCCGGGACAGGAGTGTGGGACCAGATTCACGAGAGTTCCGTGCCGCGATTGGCTGGGGGAGGGAGGTGCTCGGTGCTTGCGTGGGGTGGGGGCTTGTGTCCACCACCCCCAGAGTAGGGAGACCCTCAGGTCTTAGATGTCGGTTCTCTCTCCATTTCCTGTGTGTTGGTCCAAAAAAATTCACCATAGCTGCGGCAATGAATATTTTGTGTTATTTTTGTCATCTCTGGGCATAGAGTGGTGTCCAAAGCACCATATGAGTTAAGTTTTTCTTGAATTATTTGAGCTTTATCGTATTAGACTAGTTTTGAATTCAGAGTGTCCACCTGTCTAGTGAAGTACATGTCTTATTCCTAAAATGTGTGTGTGTGTCTTTAGCCACTTGGATGCAAAGGGGAAAACTACATTTTAGGATAGCTGCTCAAAACAATCACAACAAAGTAACGTTTTTATTATTGGCACAAAATGAGAATTGAGAGCTTGTCCATGTCCTCGAGGCTCAGTCATTATTTCCCATGTGAGGAACGAATAAATGGCCGTCTTTAAAATTTAAAATTTAAAAATCAAGTTGGTCCCACCCTTGAAAATATTCCACTTGCGTTTTCTTTGGCTTAAATAAAAAATGAGGACTCTTTTTGAGAGGACACTATGCCTGCTCCTTCTGCATTTTAGAATATTACTGATATGACAGCCGTGGAGGAGGCCAAGAAAAACAGATGACAACAGTAATGATACCTGCTCAGCCTGGACCGTGCAGGACCCCTGCGTAGTCAGTGCGGCTCTTCCCCGAAGACGGTCCTCCTGGTCCGG
Source organism: Sus scrofa (assembly GCF_054392235.1). Lineage (NCBI taxonomy): Eukaryota > Metazoa > Chordata > Mammalia > Artiodactyla > Suidae > Sus > Sus scrofa. The sequence continues at coordinate 64,806,569 of NC_139399.1, forward strand.
GGACGGAAACCCTGGCGGGACCTCGCCCGGCCTGCCCGGTCCGGTCTCGTCTCTCCCTGGCTTCTCTTGCGGCGGCTGCAGCTTAAATCACATGAGCAGAGTTGCCTGGCAGGTTTTGTTACCCTTTCCTCCCTGGAGGATTTCACTGACTCTGACCTGGAGGTTGAAACCTAGACACCCTGGCCTCGCTGAGCAGTTCTTTAGGACTGGATCACTGCCTTGCAGAATAAAACGAGGCAACAGCAGAACACAGCCGCCCACGTGAAGGGCGGTGCAGGGCAGTCCTCGAGTGGGGAAAGCGGGACGAGATCCCCACTGCCACGGGTCAGATTCTTTACGTGCTTTTGAACATGAGGCCACGTTTGGTTCTCGGACCCCTTTTCATTAAAGGGGTAAAGAAGCGTCATTTAAAAATTCATTTGTTTCCTAAATGGCATTTGGAGCCGTCAGGTGCTGGCGGCATGGCTCTCCAGAGGGCCAGCTGTTACCTGCCCCCGTCCCTCCCTCTGCAGGTGGGAGGTGGCATCTCCGTGCTCCGCCGGGCCTCCCCCCTCTCGTCACTCTCCACAGCCTCCCTCACTGGTCGAACATGCCCCCTTGCTTGCTGCTCCTCGCGTTAGGTTTACCCCAGAGGCATCTGGTGAGAATCCTGAGGCCGAGGGCCTCTCACCCCCTTGTACGACCTGAGCCGGGCTTCTAGTCAGAAGGGTCCAGCTTTTCTTCACCTGCTGTGGGCCCCTCCAGATGCCTGTTGCTCTTTTGCAGAACAGGTGTCACTGTTGCCTTAGGAGGATTTCTTAACTGGGCAGCTAGAGCCTCGGCTCCTGAAGCTTACTGGGGCTACTGCGGGCTGCACATGTGACCTATAGGCTTTTTATATAAAAACAGATTGTGCAGCCTTTCAGTGGGGGACCCTGTATGGTTTGTATGGAGATGTTAAGATTCTGGGAGTTGAGGGATTGATTTTATCCAGCAAGAGTCAAGACAGGCAGGAAAGGTCCTTATATGTGTGGAAAGGCCACTCTGCCAGCTTGTGAAGTGTTGCTGCAACTCTGCCCCCCTGGTCCCTGAGTGCTTGGTTTTTTGTTTTTTGCTTTTTAGGGCCACACCTGCGGCCTATGGAAGTTCCCAGGCTAGGGGTCGAACCAGAGCTGCAGCAGCCGGCCTGCACCACATCCACATGGGAGCCGAGCCGTGTCCATGACCTACAACACAGCTCATGACAAGCCTAGATCCTTTAACCCACTGAGTGAGCTAAGGATCGAAGCTGCATCCTCATGGATACTAGTCGGGCTTGTTACCACTGAGCCACAACAGGAATTTCCCTGAGTGCTTGTTTTAAATCATCCTGTGGGTGCCACCCAACTGGGCCTGGCAGGTCCGTTCACAGTGGCCTGTCCCCTTGGGGGGACGATCGGTGCTGGATTTCACCTGTCCCTCACCTCCTTAACCTGGAAGAAAGCAGTGGAAGAAATCACTGAGAAAAGGATGGGAGAGCTGCCCACAGGCACCTTTCTGCTCCCACCGCTCTACGAAAATGCCGAATGAAAACCAGCCATGCTGGAGAAGCCGTTGTAATAAATGGGCAAAGGTTAATAGGCTTACATTCATTTCTTATAAGTCATAAACACAGGAAACAGTTCCTCCGGTTATGATAGAGAATAACCAGAGTTCCCATCATGGCGCAGCGGAAATGAATCCGACTAGGAACCATGAGGTTGCCTGTTCGATCCCTGGCCTCGCTCAGTGGGTTAAGGATCTGGCATTGTGAGCTGTGGTGTAGGTTGCAGTCACAGCTTGGATCCTGCGTTGCTGTGGCTGTGGCGTAGGCCGGCAGCTGTAGCTCTGATTAGACCCCTAGCCTGGGAACCTCCATATGTCAAGGGAGCGACCCTAAACAAAAAAGGGGGGAGGGGCGAGAAAGAACAACCAAGTCTGAGAAGTGGCGTTTTTGGGTCAGAGACGCATGGAATTGGTTGTTCATCACAGTTATTATTTGTAAAAACAAAGATTGAGAAGCCCTATTTCATTTGTTTGTGATAGAAATATGCAGATATGTAGCATATGACCCTCAATTCTGTTCCCTTCAGCACTTTCCCGCTTTTTTTTTTCATTTTTTTATATTAACATCCAGAGGTCATATACAACTTCTAGTCTGCCTTTTTTTTAAACGTATGATAAGCATTTTTTTTTGTTGTCAAAAACTCTAAAATAATTATGTACTCTTTCATTTAAGGAATGTATTATGATTTTTTAAGCCATTTCCCCCATTTTTTAGACATATAAGGTACAAGTGATAAAAGGAAGCAAAACTGAAAATAAATATATGCTTTCAACCATAGAGTGACAGTACACAGAGAACCCTGCATTGGCAGGAAACTACAAGCAAAGGGACAGGTCCGTCCCTTTGGACCAGCTGTGCCTTTGCAGCAGCCCTGCCCACCCCCCCACCCCCCTACCAGCCAGAGTGACCCACTCTGCCCTTTAACCCACGGAGAAGAGCCCCAGTCAGGCAACTGGCATCGTGCAGAAATCTGCTTCCTGTCCTGGTTTCACTTGCATTCATGAGTGAGCCACCCAACCCAAGGTCCGAGGGCCAGCAGAAGCCTGCCATGGTCGGGCGTGAACCAAGGACAGGTGACGGGGCCTGTAGGCAGCAGCAGGGCCATGTGCTCGGTCTCCAGGGGCTGCCTGCTCAGGTCCAGGCAATTGAGGCCCTGAGGGGGTGGCTTTGATATCAGTGGATCTTTTGAATTTTGGAGACAGCAATATTTAATGTGTGAGGTTCCTGACTTTTGTGTTCTTGGCAACTAATTCAACTTTAGAAATACAAGTCTGGGTGTTATCTTGTGGTGCAGCGGGTTGGGAGTCCATTGTTGTCACTGCAGCGCCTCAGGTCACTGCTGTGGCGTGGGTTCCATCCCTGGCCCAGAATCTTCCATATACCACAGGTGCAGCCAAAAAAGAAAAAGGAAGTACACCTCTTCAAGTAGCACACCACGGCTGTGCCAGGACGGGGCCAGAGCCGTCAGTAGACGGTGAACGAGCTGTGTGGGGGGGAAACTGATGCCTGCGGACACCTCGGGCTTTGGGGGGCACGGCGGGGAGGAATGGCAAAAAGAGCCCAGAAAGCCCTTGGCGATGAGAGCAAACGTGTGACTCCTTCAGCCTCTGGGTGTTGCGCTCAGGAGGGACCTAGACTCCAGAGCCCCGGCCCCAAGCCCCACCAGGCTTTATCTACCGCCTGATTCGGTGCCTGCAGCATCTTTTTCTTTCTCTCTCCGAGGAGGACACCCCCAGGGAAGGCTCTGCGCAGATCTCTGCAGCCGGGGCTTGGGGCGGGCGGTCCCTGCAGAGGGGCTGTCCCTGTTCCCCTCAGCCTCCCTGCGGTGATGCCCCCGAACAAGCACCTGTTCTTCAGAGGCAGCCCTGGCCAGACCGGACACCCCTTTCCTTTTTCCGGTAACTCCTCCCTGTGGCAGCGACCTCAGGATCTCTGGTCAGAGGAGGGGCTTTTCAATCGTGAAAATGTACCAGACCCACTGGAAAACGAGCCGACTTTGACCTGAAGCTGCGGGTTTCGGCCCTGGCACCGCAGTGCTGGACACGGGACGTAACCCCGCTAAGGCAGCGGCCGGGGAGAGTCATCGGATGGAGGCCGTGTTTCAGGAGGGGCTGGGAAAGCTTCGCAGCTTTTAGGAGAAAGAGCGCTTCCATGTCTTGTGTGGAGAAGATTTTCTTTCAAGGAGATCCTGGGCGCAGGGGGTCTCTTACTGTTACTGTTCTGGGCAGAGTAGGACTCACTGGGCTCGGCCTGTAGCCGTGCTCACGGCCCAGGTTCGTGCCGGCGATGCTTGGGGATGTGCTGCCCTCCGACGGTGAGGGACGGAGACCTGGCAGAGCCTGGAGAAGTCTGTGAGAGGCTTCCTGTGCTTTCTCCCAGCAAGGAAGACGCTCTGGTGTTTCCCGCCACCCCTTTGTAGCAGGGAGTGGGCCCGGTCCAGGATACCAGATCCCCAGCTGCTCGAGTCCCTTGTATAGAATGGTGAGGCGTTGGCTTATAACCTGCGTCTTCCCGTGTACTTTCATCATCTTTAAATACCTAGTGTGATACAAGTGCTACGTACATAGTTAAATACAATGTAAACGTTACGTAAATAGTTGCCACACACGAGTACTCAAGGCAACTGTTTACATGATAGTCATGTTTGATTTTTGGAACTTTCTAGAAATTTTTTCCCATATATTTTCTATGTGAAGTTGGTTGAATCCAAGGATGAGGAACTCAGGTATGCAGGGTAGGTGATATTTCTGCCCAAGGAAGCTAGTTAGAGACATGGTGCTGAGAGATACCTTGGCCCTCCGTCTATGTTGACACCCGTCGCTCTGCTCCAGGAAAGTGCGGACTGCAGCAGTAGCTGCTGCTGGCTGAGGGGTCAGGGCCCAGCCCTGTGCTAATTCCCTACAGTCTAGCCTTAATTCTCTCCTCCATCCCATCATGTTGGGAGTTCAGTTTATTCCCCACTCAACAGATGCGGCAGCTGAGGCCGAGGTCTGGGCAGTGGGACTCTGGAGAACCCACAGCAAGAACACACACCGGCTCCCCAGGCTGCCCCTGAAAATGCAGATCCCTTGTGGGAGTGACAGTTGTAGCTGCAGCCAGGAGAGGGCTGCAGTGCAGGCTGTGCCTCCAGATGGGTCCTTCCGCTCCTGCTGGGAGGAGCCCCTTCACCCTGATGGACCAACTGCCTGAACTCTAGAACAGTGGTTCTCAAAGCCTGGTTCCCCCACAGGCAGCATCAGCCAGACCTGGGAAAACATTAGAATTGCAAATTATCGGGTCCCACCCTAGAAGTCCTGAATCCGAAACGGGGAGGGGGTGGGTCCCAGCGACTCCCCAGGAGGTTCTGATGGAAGGTCAAGTTCGCCCAGCTCTCTGTCTGGAATGGGCGATGCCCTGGGCTGCTTCCCTTTTCACCGTGGCTCTGCTGTGTGTGAGTCTCGCAGGCTCCTATTAAATCCGTCATCTTGAGATGAACCAGCAGTAGGTGCTCGGTGAGAATTGCTCATCCCTCCTTAAACGAATGTTTCCTAAACGTCCACCAGGTGCTTGGGTCTCTGCATGGGGCCCCTGCTTCTGAGCACCTAGAGGTCGGGTCCACTGGGGAGACCTGTGAGCGAAGAAGCCCAACACAATTAGGAAACGGGAGGAATGCTCCAGAAATTCAAGGTCCCAGGCCCAGCTGGGACCAGTCTTGCAGGCAGACCTGCCGTGCTAACCGTATCCAGAAACGGCCCCCAGCAGGACGCGGGCGCCAAGGCGCAGGCGGGAAAGCAGGCATTTCCCGAGGGCTTGCGCAGCAGGGCTCGGGCCAGGAGTGAGGGTCTGAGGGCCGTCTTGCTCCACGTGGTGACAGTTCCGTCTTCCCGCTTTTGCTCTCCCCAGTGCGGGGCCGCCTTCCAGGAGGACGATGTCATCGTGCTCAACGGCACCAAGGAGGATGTGGCGATGCTGCAGACGAGGATGGAGGAGCGGCGGCTGCGAGCCAAGCTGGGGAAGGTACCGGAGCCCTGGGGTCTGTCCCTCACCTGCTCGAGCTTGGGTGAGAGTAAAGTCTTCAGGTGCTGCCCAGCCGCGGCCCCTGCTCAGAGGCCAACCACCCACCTGCCGCCTCGGGGTCTGCAGCGACTGGGGCCGTTTTTATGACCCAGAAGTGCCTGGGCTTTGAAGCGTTTCCTGGGCTCGGGCGCACCCTGGCCGCGCTGTGGTTCCGCTCTGCTGCGCTCAGCTTCCCCATCCATGAGGGAGAGGGTAGCACCACCTGCCGGGACTGTCCGGGGAGGGTAGGCAAGACCCTGCTCAGGGTGCAGCCGAGGGCGAGGGGGCCTTCTTTGAGGTGGCCGCGGGCGCTGGTTTTAGGAGAGTCGCGCTTGGTGCTCCTAGCTGTAACGCAAGCAAGGGGAAAGTCACCCCCAGACCCCACCCCCAGCACATCTGAAGAGCTCACGCTGCCCGGGTTCGAATGTCCCCGAGTCACCGGAAGAGCTGGCTGGGGCCGGGGGCCTGCAGTTCCTGTCTGCTCCTGGGCATGCAGGTGTGGCCCCCCCCACACACACACCCCCAGCACTTCTTGTGGCGAGGAGCTCAGCCCCCACTGTGGGAGCCACTTCCTTGCCTTCCTGAGCCTCCCATGGGCGCCGGCCTCCAGCGGTGCCTGGGCTCCAGGAAGGGAGGGCAGCGATGTGCACTGACGCAGCAGCCCACGCTCTGGGTGTGCGGGGCGAAGGCTTTGTTTTGTGCCCTGGGTTTAGAGTCAGATTCCATGAGCCGTGGCGTCATACTGAATGATCTCATGGAACAAGCAGGCTCAAAACAAGTGATCGGCTAGAAAGTCATTTAATGTGCCGTTGATTCTGGATCCAGCAGTCAGTTTTGTTATTCTTGAGTATTTACAGGTGATGGTGCTAGTATTTTTTCATTCTTTAAAAAAGAAAATTTAGGAGTTCCCGTCGTGATGCAGCAGAAATGAATCTGAATAGGAACCACGAGGTTGTGGATTCGATCCTTGGCCTCACTCAGTGGGTTCAGGATCCGGCATTGCCGTGAGCTGTGGTGTAGGTCACAGATGCAGCTCGGATCTGGTGTTGCTGTGGCTCTGGTATAGGCCAGCGGCTATAGCTTCCATTCAACCCCTGACCTGGGAATCTCCATATGCCGCAGGTGCAGCCCTAAAAAGCAAAAAAAAAAAAAAAAAAAAAATTAGGTTCAGGGTATGTGTGGGAGAAATGTCATGTCATCACAAGGAAGGCAAAAGAATGCTTAAAATAGTAGAAAATTAACTTCAGTATCCTGAGGACATAAAATTGGGGGGGGGGGATAGCCTGCCTATTTTTATGTTCCAGGTGTGCATTTACCAGTGATGTCATAATTGAAGATTTTTCAGGTTTTTTTGGAAAATTGCAATAGAGGAAAGGGCAGGACCATGGTATCTTGGAATAATACACACTTGATGGTACGAGGCTTGAAAAAGCTGCTGCTCAAGAATGTGTTCTAACTCTGTTGACAGTATTCTTTCTACGTACGGATCCAGAATCCTCAGAGCCAAACCATTTGCACTTCCTCCTTTTATCATTTTGCTCAGGTCGAAAATAAATAATGTGTGCGCACGGTTCTGTATGTACTACAGGACTGGGGCCCAAACCTTGGGATCAAAGGCCAGTAGACGCGTTCTGCTGAAGCAGTTTTATACGCGGTCGTTACGGCGTCCCTGAGAAATAGTTCAAGGGCCGTCTGTCATGTAAAGGGTGAGTTGAGGTTTAGAAGCGAATGGACAGAAGTGCCTTCATCCTAAGTTGGTTTTCTCCGTTACTGCCATCTCTTTACTATAAGAGCAAAAAAAAAAAAAAAAAAAGTTTGAGATATTCTTGACAAAGGACAATTGCCAAAAAGGATCTGCTTGTTCTTCGTTGCTACCATTGATCAAATTCCGTTTTTAGAAAGCACCAGAGGGAAAGGCTGTATTGTAGAGGAAGCTCCTGGACACGCTGGCGTGGTCGGTACCGTTCCCACTCTACGGAGTTGTCCCCTCTGTCCCGGGCCTCCTGCCAGGTTGTTCAAAGCCCAGTGGAACTATCATGTCCCTCTCGGCAGAATCCTCACCAAGCTTCTGGGCGCGGCTCTTGGCTACTGCTTCCAGGAAACAAAAATATTTCCCAAATATACCCGCAGCTGGAAACGGGACACAGCATTTCCCCTCTAGCTCCTTATTGCTCGTGCTTTTCATTCAGATGGCCTCGCTGTGATGGGGGGCTGAGGAAGGGGCCGTGTGCCGTATTTTCTTGCAGGACGAGGTATTACGTTCAGAGGTTTGAGTGCCTGTCTTGCGTGTGTGAGATGAATGGGACGCTGTGGTGTTTTGTACTGCGTTACAAAGCATATTGCACGTGTGTGTTACACATCCCAGGCCTCTGCCTGGGAAAGGTCTTGGTATTTTCTAGTGACAGGAGCCTTCGGAAACGATGAGGTTGCGTATCCTTAGCGCCACCTTTTGCACACATAGGAAAATGGCAGTAAACTCAACTCTGCGTGAACATGGTCTGTCGTCCTTGCCGTGTTCGAATCCGTCTAACACAGCTGTGTGGCTTTAGAATGGTTACCTTCATTTCTTAAATTTTGGCTGACTGCTATAACTATTATGAGCAACAGAATTCTAAGAGAAGTAGCCCAGAGTTGAGGAGAATTGGCTAAGAGTTCTTAGTACAGGCATCAGGTCCTTATAGTCAAGTAAACAAAGGTCGAAGCAGACAACTTTGAAGAAGTCTCCCTGGAATGGGTAAGATTTAGTACATGTTTATTCTGGCTGGACTTTATGTTTCTGTTTTGTTTTTCTGGTGGTGGGGTTTTTTTTTTGTTTGTTTGTTTTGGTTTTTTTGCCACACCCTGGGGCATGTGGAAGTTTCTAGGCCAGGAATTGAATCCGAGCCACAGCCGCAGCCTACACCACACCTAGGGCAATGACGGATCCTTAACTAACTGTACCAGGCCGGGGATCAAACCCACGCCTCATCAGTGATCCGAGCTGCTGCAGAGACAACACTGGGTCCTTAACCTGCTGCACCACAGTGGGAACTCCCCGGCTGGTCTTTATGTTATTTGTCATTGAACTGCTCTTTTGTACGCAGTAGACACCATTCCCACTGGCTGTTATCATTGAAATCTGTTGTCTTTGTTTGGATTTTTGAGAATATGGATTCTGGAGTGTAACTGCACAGCTGAGCAGGTCTCTCCAGATACACATTGTGTGAGGCAGGAGGGAAGCATGTGGGAAGGACCAGGGTTTAGGACTGGCGCCTATCAGAGTCTTCTTCAGAGTGAGCCCCGCCCCGAGTGAACCATGAGCCTCTCGTTGTGCCCCCAGGACGACGGGAGCCACAGCAACACCAAAATCAGTGAATCCAAGCACGTATCCTCCCTCCTCTTTCTTTTCACAGAAAACAAAGAAACCCAAGGCAGCAGAGTCTGTCTCAAAATCAGACATCAGTGAAGGTAAGACACTGAAAGAAGTCCTTAGTTTAGCCAAATAAAGGCCACAGGTCTGTTTGCCAAATAAGGTCCTGAATTTGTTTTGTTTTGCTTATTACTTTGTTGCTTTTGCAGAAGCCCCAGGACCATCAAAAATGAAGGCAGGGAAGCCTGAAGAAACCAGCCTTGATTCTCGAGAGAAGAAAACCAGCTCGGCTCCCAGAAGTGCAGGTGCGTCCTCCTGAGACAGCAGTGGGCCGCCTAGAAGGGGGGACACGTGGGTGGTTGTGTCAGTTTCGTTGGAGGGAGTTCGAAAACTCAAGCTCATCTCAGCTGCGTCTCTAAATCGTTCACTGGGTTCTCTTATCACCTCTCTAAGAAGCAGTTGACACACCTTAGAGCAGGAGCCCTGTCCTGGCTGAAGGGGTGTGGGCGCAAACACCAGCTGTCATGTGGCATCTACACCTGGTGCCAGGCTAACAAGGGGCGCAGAGACCGGCTCAGATGTGCCACTGACGCTGGTCGTGGACTCAGGGCAGTGGGCGCAGCAGCCCTGTCCCTCTCTGCTGGGGCTTTATGTCACCACATGTATCCTCAGGGCCCACCTGCCCTGCACCTGCCCCTTGACCAGGAGCCGTTGCCAGATAGTCCAGAGTTGAGTGCACTTCTCCCAAACACACTCTCTTTACAAGGAGAATAGTGTTTATTTCACAAAGAAGAAAAACGCGATTCATCAGGTGAAGGAACATGTAGTCTTGTGTTGCAAACGCAGGGTTCATGGGTTCCGGTCCTGCACGCGTGAGCCGCCCGGTCCCCTGGCCTCGGGATCTGGGCCGAGAACACAGCAAGTAGTGATGAGTGTGATTTTAAACGGCAGGCTCAGATATAGCGGCTTCGTGTGTTTTTAGGCCTTGGTGACGGAGGCGGTGCATCTCAGCATTCGTCCCTAGGGAGCAGGAGGGCAGTTCCCGCCTGGGACTCGAGAATGCTCGTCCCTTGTTTTGAGCGCGTGGTGTTTGGAATGCTCTGTGGTCCCGACCTTAAGGGCTTTGCGTTTTTCCAGCAGCACATGGGAGCTCTTCTGGAAAAGCCGGGAAGCCTGTGTGTGGAGCCCCAAAGAGGTCCATCGCGGACAGCGGAGAGTCGGAAGCTTACAAGTCCCTTTTCACGACCCACAGCTCCGCCAAGCGCTCCAAGGAGGAGTCGGCCCACTGGGTCACCCACACGTCCTACTGCTTCTGAAGCCCGCCCGCCGCCCCCAAGCCCTGTGCTGGCGGCTCTGTCTCCTCGGTTGCAGAGTCACGCCCCCTAAAGATTGGAGCCGGTGGGGACGCAGGGGGACCTGTAGGCCCCTGCCCTCGCCTCCCTGGGGCCCACGCTTGCCTCCGCCTGCCGGGCGCTTGGACCTTCCCACGGCCCCGAGAGCGTGTTGGCTGCACTGTTTGTGCTTAAAGTAATTAAAGATTCCAGATTCCTCAGGGGTGTGTGGTCAGCTCATTTTGATGAAAACGCTCATGGTTTTGCTGCCAGCGGTTAATTACTGAAATAAGCCGGGTGAAACTGAACTTGAGAAAGGACGGTTTCGAGTGCCTCCCGCCTGCAGGGCTGTGGGCGGCACGGCTGCGCCAGAGCAGAGCCACTGGGTCGGTTGAGTGCTTGGGGGTTTCTTGCTTTATGGCTTTGATGGCAGAGGAGATTTAGTTGGGCATCTGAGGATTTGGTACAAAAATAAAGTCGGTCTAAAGTCTCCTTTTTCTCTCATCTCTGTATTTGTCTTTCTTCCACTAACACTTGAGTAAGAAAATTGCTGCCGTTGTATTTCTGGCATAACGATTCCATGGCAGCATGTTTGCTCCACTCTCTCAGCAGAAGATTCTAAAAGGGGAGCTGCTCATGAAATTGGTGTGTTTTATCATCAAGTGCGTCGAAGTTAGCTATGAACGAAACTTTGAGACTGTATTAAGAATCAGGACTATCAGAGTTCCCGTCGTGGCCCAGCGGTTAATAGACCTGACTAGCATCCACGAGGACACGGATTCGATCCCTGGCCTCCCTTGGTGGGTTGAGGATCCGGTGTTGCCATGAGCTGTGGTGAAGATTGCAAACACGGCTCAGATCCTGCGTTGCTGTGGCTGTGGTGTAGGCCGGCAGCTGTAGCTCCGATTCGACCCCCTAGCCTGGGAATCTCCATGTGCCGTGGGTGTGGCCCTAAAGAGACAAAAAGACAAAAAAAAAAGAATCAGGAATATCTAGGTCTCAACACTGCCTGCTGGAGACAGTTGTGTTATTGAGATGCTTCTTTATACCATATCCAGGGCACTGGTTTCCATAAAAACAGGAGAAGGAGCTGGAGAAGGAAGGTCTGAGGAGGGGGCGGAAAGCCGAGCCCCCCCACCCCACCCCCCACCATGTCCCTGGCATCAACAGGGTGTGAAGGTGGGCCCAAGGACGTGTCCACACTGTGAATATAGAGGCATTTTAATCTGTTGTGGACTTTTCCAGAAAAAACCTGAAAATGACCTCTTTTCTTTCCCGGAGGGCCATTTATATACAGATAAGAACAGTTATAAGAGCAGTGCCTGTTTCCTAGGGAGTTCCTGTCGTGGCTCAGCGGTTAGCGAATCTGACTAGGAACCATGAGGTTGCGGGTTCGATCCCTGGCCTTGCTCAGTGGGTTAAGGATCCGGCGTGGCCGTGAGCTGTGGTGTAGGTTGCAGATGCGGCTCAGATCCCGAGTTGCTGTGGCTGTGGCGTAGGCCAGTGGCTACAGCTCCGATTCGACCCCTAGCCTGCGAACCTCCATATGCCGGGGGAGTAGCCCAAGAAAAGACAAAAAAAAAAAAAAAAAAGCAGTGCCTATTTCCTAACCAATGCATTGGTCTTGCCCCCTGAAAGCCGGGCTTGGGTGGTCTCCGGCAGGGAGCCCCCCAAGCGGCAGGAGCATGTGCACGCACAGTCTGCGGCCCAGCCCAACTCCCCGCCCTGCCCTCCTGGCTCCCGTCCTCTCACAGGGCTTCGTTGTCGCTCAGCAGGGTCAGAGGCCCAGGGAAGGCGCCCGCGGACCTGTGGTGACGCCCAGCAGAACATTTTCTCCCTGGGGAGCAAGCGTGTCTCGGATGACCCAGGACAAGGACAAGCCTTGTGTTCCATTAGTTGGGACTTTTTTGGGTTTCATGTCATTTTTAGGAACTGATGGTTTCAGATGCGCCGGCCAGCCCGCCCTGTCTTGTTCCCGGCCCTGGCCTCGGGTGTCACACAGGCTGTGTCCTTCACACCTGCCTACCTGTAAGCCCTTCTCCGTCTGTGTCGCCCTCCCCGCTCCTCCCCACGTGTCTTTTTCAGGAAAGCCCTTCCTGCCTAAACCAGCCTGGAGCTGCCCCCTGGGTCTAATGAAATAAATAAACTCTAATGAAATAAATGCTCTCAAAGAACGCAGGCGAGCACACTCAGTAAGGTCAGTGAGTGCAAGCGTGGGGCCATGGGGAGTGACGGGGGCCGAGGACAGATCCTGGCCACCTGCAGGGCCCCGGTGTGATCAGACCTGCCCTACTGGGAAAGGAAGCCAGAAATCCGGCCTTTTAAAAACAAAGCCCACTTACGATGGAGCATGATATTGTGACAAAAAAGAATGTGTATATGTATGTGTAATTGGGTCACCATGCTGTACAGTAGAAAAAAACAAAATTGTCGGAGTTCCCATCGTGGCGCATTGGTTAACGAATCCGACTAGGAACCATGAGGTTGCGAGTTCAATCCCTGGCCTTGCTCAGTGGGTTAAGGATCCAGCGTTGCTGTGAGCTGTGGTGTGGGTTGCAGATGCGGCTCGGATCCCGTGTTGCTGTGGCTCTGGCGTAGGCCGGCAGCTACAGCTCCGATTGGACTCCTAGCCTGGGAACCTCCATATGCCATGTGATCAGACCTGCCCTACTGGGAAAGGAAGCCAGAAATCCGGCTTCCTAGAAAAGGCAAAAAGACCAAAAAAAAAAAAAAAAAAAAAAAAAAAGTACTGGGGAAATAACAATTAAAAAAAAAATCAAAGCCCCACCCCACATTTCAGTATTAGCAAATAATTATTCTTAGAACATTGACGAGCAAACGACACACATCAGTGGCTCTGAGTTGGTAGCCCCCCATTTAACATCTTGCGCGCTTGGTGCTCAGCTCCACGGGGGCACGCGCCTTGCCTGCCCCGCTCACCACCAACAAACAAAAACAAATAGCTGATGGGCTCTCAGTAGAGTCGCAGGGTCAGAAAGAATGTGCTGGCAAGGAGATGGCGGCCCACCCGTCCCCCACCTCTTGGTTACCGCCTGCCACCAGTGTCACCATGTCCCTTTAAGCCCTACTCCCAGGCGACCCTGTGGGCCTCCTTATCCTGCACCCTGAGGTCGTCACAATGGGCTGAGCTGCTGCTGGCTCAGGGCCTCTGTGACATCACCAACGGCCCAGCCCTAGGTCCCCAGTCTCCCAGGTGCAGGGCAGACAAACCCACCATGAGCCACTTCCTCCCCCATCTCTGCTCATCATGCGGTCGCTGAAATGGTTCTTGTTCTTGCCTCTGTGCCTCTCCTGTGGCTATGCCTTTATGTTTTCTTCTCTGAGAGATAAAGCCAAAGAACCCCAGGGAAAGGTGCCTTGCGGAGGGCACTTCCGGATTCGGCAGAATCTGCCAGAGCGTGCCCAAGGCTGGCTTGGGAGCAAGTGGCTCTGGCTTGTTTTTGTTATTGTGCTGTACGTGATGCTGAAGTTTCGAGGAGATAGTGAGAAGAGTAAGGTAAGAGCAGCCCTGCTTTTCATACCACCCTGATCCCATCTCAGAAATCTCAGGCTCAGAGAAGCCGGTGTTCTAGTCGTTACAGGCAGGACCGTTAAATAGAAGGAATTGGGATTCAGAGAAGCCACGTCCTGGTCCCGAGAAGCGTGGGCTCATTCATTTCCCCGTGTGTCCTGAGCAGAGACCACAGACCTTAACCCCCAGAGGGTGGGACTGATGGTTGAGGGCCACCTCTGTTTATTGGGTGAATAAAACCTTGGATCGATACTGAATCTATTAAATCAGTTTCTCGCGTTGAGTACAGATTCAAGAACCTGGCGTGTTTCAAGACACAATTATGTAGAGTCAGGTTCGCTGCCCCTGACTGGTGAATGGCCTGCCTTATTTACAAGTTGCCCAACTGAAGGGAACAGCAGCGTTATCCCCAGTAAAGGAAGACACCTGTCGTAAAGGGACAGAGGTGTAAAGAGGTAACAGCTGGTCCGTAAAGTGGCAAAACAACCTTGAGAAGGGGAAGGGTAGAGAAGTATGGCAGCCCGGTCTCTCCCAGACAGACCCAGCCCTTCCGGACACTGTGTCCAAACCAACAGAGCAGGGCTTGGCTCACCCTTCCCGTAAAAGGCGAGAAAGTCGCTGTTTTCAGCTTTGCGGCCCATGCAGGTGTTGGATGCAAGGATCCAGCTCTGCCATTGGAGCCTGAGTGCAGCCATGGAGCGTGTACAGATGCGTGCACCTAGCTGTGTCCCAATAAAACTTTATTTGCAAACACAGCCAGATCGGGCCACCGTTGGCCAGTCCCGGGGCTCGATCAGTGCTGGAGCCCGCTTCTCCGGGGTGAGCCCACCTCCCCCAGAATCCTGCCAGGACCAGCGAGCATCAACGGTATGGTTCACCCCACATCTCTTCTCTCGACAGGAGCAAAGTCCTGGTGGCCTTCGAAGCTGTTCGTTTCGCTCTCCCGTCAGGAAAAACCAAAATACTGCCCCCAGCAAAGACTATGCATTCAGTACCTTAACCCAGCTCGAGATGGACCTGGTGAAGTTCGTGTCCAAGGTGCGGAATCTGAAGGTCGCCATGGCAACCGGCGGTCACCTCAAGCTTCAGCACTTAGAGGCGCCTGCAGACCCGCACAACAATATCACCATCTACGAGATATGGGGCGAAGAAGACTCCGAGTGAGTGGATTCGTGTGTCCGTAGGAGAGAGTTGAGTGTTGCCAAACCGTATGCAAACCAATAAAACTATTCTGAAGAAAAAGAATTCTCGAATTTGGGACCTGTTTCCTTTCTCTATTTTTAAACTTGAGAAAAAATGTGAGAGCCGTGGCCGTAACACGTGTCCTTTTGTTTTTTGGCTGTCTCGTGTCCTCTAGAGCGGAGGGTGGTGAGACGTGCATGGGTGGAACTAGGAGCATAGGGGCACACCCTTGGCCACCGTGCCGTGGTCCTTGCGGAGTAAGGCTTGGGAAATTTGGGGTAGGATGCTGATACGATTTTCATACTGGCTATCTTTAGAGTAGCTATGGGTGCAGAAGGTGGAACTTTTTTATCTCTGTGATATATCACATTACAAAGAACTTGAAATATAGATTGAAAATGATGGAATGATTGAATTAGGTGTGTGTGTCAAGGGAAGGCGGATTCTAGACTCACTCCATTTTCTTGGCAGCAGAAGAGGCTTGTTCACTCTGTCTCATGGGCTCTGTGTATTGACACTTTCTTCTAGGAGACTCACCCATGTCTAAGTGGGTTAAGGAAAATGGAGAATTCCACTGTGCTTTTAATGAATTGGATTATAGGCGAGCTAACCCGGGGTCAATATACATGAGTCGATTTGAATGTTCTTTGTAATACTTATTAAAATCTGGGGAGTTCCCTGGTGGCTTAGCAGGTTAAGGGTCTGCATTGGTCCCTGCTGTGTTGTTGATGGTTTGATCCCTGGTCCTGGAACTTATGCATGCTGCCTGGGCAGCCAAAAAAAAATATCTGGATATTTTGGCATGTTTGTGTGGCTAGTGGAAACTATAGATACGGCAGGCTGTTAGATTAGTTTCTGACCCCTGTCTAGGCCTGCCTGGTGGTTTCGGAGAGGCTCAGCTTCAGGCCTGGACAGAGATGTTTGCTGGGTGAGACTTGGAAATGCCCTTATTGTCACAAATTAAAGTGTGCTTCGAGTTCCTGTTGTAGCTCAGAGGGTTAAGAACCCAACTAGTATCCATGAGGATTAAGGATCCGGCATTGCCACCAGCTGCGGTGTAGGTCACAGATGCGGCTCGGATCCTGTGTTGTTGCTGTGGTGTAGGCCAGCAGCTGCAGCTCCAATTCGACCCCTAGCCTGGGAACCTCCATGTGCCGCAGGTGCGGCCCCAAAAAGACCAAAAAAATAAAATAAAATAAAATAAAAACAAAAATTAAAGTATGCTTGAATCTCCATCACCTTCCTTTCTGGCCACGGGCAGCTAATTCTCTTCATCTGGGCGAGGTCCCGTCTGGGTCAGTCCCCATATACATGGGAGTGAAACCTTGGCTCAGAGCTGCCCGTCTCATCCCCTCCCGTCACTGTTGTGCTACCTTTGAAAAGCAGCCCCTGAATTTTTTTTTTTTTTTTTGGAACCCTTTCCTTTTGTCTTAACTTCAACTTGCAGGACGTAGAAAAATGGAGGGAGGGGGATGACTGTTTTCCTCCTCTGTACTCCCCGGGTGTTTTCAAGGCAAGGGGCCATGTGAGTTATTTTCACAGCACACTCTGAAGAAATGCAGATAAGGAGAAAGAGTTGTTTTTGTTTTTATACTTTTAGGGCCACATCCATGGCATATGGAGGTTCCCAGGCTAGGGGTCCAATCGGAGCTACAGCTGCCAGCCTACATCACAGCCACAGCAACGCGGGGATCCGAGCCGCGGCTGTGACCTACACCACAGCTCACGATGGCAACACCGGATCCTTAACCCACTGAGTGGGGCCAGGGATCGAACCTGTGTCCTCATGGATACTAGTCGGGTTTGTTAAGCACTGAACCATGACAGGAACTCCAAGGAGAAAGCTTTTTGGTGCTAACCTGTGACGTCAAAATGGGACACGTTTGCGATTAGAATGGAGATGAGCTAAAGGTTTGCAAACCAGGGCTCATGCACCAGTCAGCCGCTGCCTATTTTGGTAACAGCCCATGAGCTAATAATGGCTTTTATATTTTCAAAGTATTGAAGAAGGAAAAAAAAAAGGAGTTCCCGTCGTGGCACAGCGGGAACGAATCCAACCAGGAACCATGAGGTCGTGGGTTCGATCCCTGGTCTTGCTCAGTGGGTTAAGGATCCGACGTTGCCATGAGCTGTGGTGTAGGTCACAGACGCGGCTCAGATCCCGAGTTGCTATGGCCCTGGTGCGGGCCGGCGGCTACAGCTCCAATTTGACCCCTAGCCTGGGAACCTCCATATGCTGTGGAAGAGGCCCAAGAAATAGCAAAAAGACAAAAAAAAAAAAAATTTTTTTTTCTGTTTTGTGGGTCATAATGGTTTCTGTGTAATAATTCAACTCTGCCATTGGGCACAAAAGCAACCATATATGGTACATACGTGATGGGAGCGGCTCTGTTCCAATAAAATGTATTTATGGTCACTGATCATATTTTTGTCTCTAGTTTTGTCCAGGGAACCACTAACTGAAGATGAGAATCCTAAGAGCAAAACGTCAACATTCCTTGGGAGTTCCCACTGTGGCACAGTGGTTAAGGATCTGGCATAGCCACAGTTGTGGCATAGGTTGCAGCTGTAGTGAAGTTTGTAGCTGCCAGTCCGATTTGATCCCTGGCCTGGGAACTTTTGTAGGTGCCAAAAAAAAAAAAAAAAAAAAAAAAACGTTCATTATAGCAAGTTGACCAAAGAGATAAGGTAGAAAAAGCTGCTGTCCCTGGTCCCTGCCCAGCCTAACACGGAGCTTTACAGACCACAGCCTGGCCTAGAAAATACTGTTTCCTCAACCCAGTCCATTGCCTGCAGTATTTTCATGCAAAACTACATTCAGCGTAGATTGAGGAGCCAGAGCGCCACAAAGCCCTCGCTTCCGCTGTTCCAGCCTCAGCGCAAATCCCCGTGTTCCCACGCTCTGCAGCAACTCAGCCAGTCGTAGCTGCCGGATCTCCGGAGTTGTCTACACCTGCCGTCTCCGTCAGAAGAGGTTCCCTTGGGTGGTTGGCAGGTTCATTTTCTCGTGGCTGTAGGACCCACGGCTTCTTCAAAGCCAGCAAGGAGAGGAAGGCTCTAGAGTGAGTCTGCTCACGGAGTCTCCGGAAGATGAGGGGATCCAGCAGTGACCTCTATCCCTACATCCTACCCCTATCCCTACACCCGGTGTGAACACAAGTGTTGAAACCCAGCCGCCAAGAGGCAGGTGACGGGGGCATCTCAGTGATGCTAATGAGGATGCCAGAGATACCAGCTGACATGGCATGTGGCCTGATCACCTGCAGAGCCTTCTCTGTACACCTGGGTGCAGGTAGTAGGCAAGATTCTGAGGTGAGCCCACTGGCACACAGCCTGGTATAATCTCCCCTGAGTGAGGGCAGGGATTATGAATAGGCTCACACACACAGGCTCTGGCCCTGAAGAGGCTGGCTGCCACATGTGAGGTCCTGAGTCGCCAGGTAGGGATGTGAGGACAGCTTCTAGGCTGTGAAAACGTTCCCCAGTCAGCAGCTGAAAAAGCACCTAGGAAGAGTTCCCTTGTGGTTCAGCGGGTTAAGGACCTGGCATGGTCACTGCGATGGCCTGGGCCGCTGCTGGGGTGTGGGTTCAGTCCCTGGCCTGGGAAATGCTACCTGTCATAGATGCGGCAAAAGGAAGAGAGGGAGGGAGAGAGAGAAGGAAGGAAAAGAAAAGAAACGAAAGAAAAACAGGAATCTCAACTACAAGGAAGTGGGTTCCACCAACCAGGGGCCGAGTCACAGGGTCCCCGGCCTGGTGAGGTCCCGAGCACAGGAGGCTGCCCACTCGAACCCAGAAACTCTGAGATGGTCCATGTGATACAGTTCCAAGCCACCAAGCATGTGGTGGTTGTCGCACGGCAGTGGACAAGCCGAGGAGCACAGGCTCCCAGAATCTTCCCCTCTGCTGCTTCTGGTGCCTCGGATTACACGTCCCCTTCTTTGTGACCAGGTCCCTCTGACCCCGGGAAGTGGGACCAGAGGATCAAGGATGGCTATGTCCTGATCCTTGAAACCAGAGGTTACAGCTGTGGGCTCGGGGCCCACACCTCCCCCTGCCCCATCATGTCTGTTGGAGCCACAGTCGGATTTTCTTTAATGTTTTATTTTGAAATAATTGTGGGCTCACAGGAAGTCGCAAGGCAGCACAGAGCATCCCGTCACCTTCACCTCGGTTCTGCTGCTGGTTCCACTTTGGGGACTTGAGCAGCATCCCCAAACCAGGAGGCCGGCGCCGGAGCCACGCCTGGGGAGTTCTGTGCATTTGATTCCCCGCGGCTCCAGGGACACACCACGCTGTCCAGATGCAGGACTGCAGCTGAGCCGAGACCCCCGGCGCCCACGCCCGGGCCTCCCCAACGCCCTGGCCACGACGAGTCCATTTCCGCCTCTGTGGTTTTACCGTCTCTGTCTTCTTCACTCAGCGCGGGGCCCTCAGATCCACCCAGGTCGTTCACCGGCCAGCACGTTGCACCTGTCTGCGCCCAAGAACTGGAACCCCTGCCTTTGGTAGCTTTGGTTCTCGTTACAGGGTTCTGATGGACTCCGCAGTTTCACGTCTCCGGGTCAAGGTCAGGATTCCCATCGCTGGGTCACATGGAAAGTGTCTGTCTTGGCTTCCCGTCTTTTTTTACCCTTCGGATTAGTGATGAGTATTTTACAGTGAGATTTCCTAGTACATCGTGGAGAGGGGGCCACAGGAACCCCAGAAGTTCCTGCAGTAGACACACGACCACCATTCGAGACGCAGGGCTCCCGGCCTCTGGTCCTTCCCCACTCGCCCTCCAGCGGCATCCAGTCCTCGCCCGCCTGCAGGCCACCCCCTCCCCGCTCACAGACCAAGCCCCCGTCGGCCTCAGGGCCTTGGCACGTGGCCTCTCTCCCTGTGCAAAGGGAGTCAGTTTTTCCTCCAGCTGTCACACCGCCAGCTGTGGTGCCTCTCCTCCTGGTCTTTGCTCAGAGGTCAGCTCCCTGACCTCCCAGCGGCTGGAGGACGCCCCCCACCCCCCCTTCACCGAATCCCCCACTTTATTTTACTTCCTTCCCGACACCGGCACTGGGTGACATCAGGCTTTGTGTGGACCTATGTCTCGTTCGGCCCTTCTCCCCCTCAAACGTAAGCTCCAGAAGGATGGAGGTGTCTCCTGTGGTTGCTGCAGTGTCCTCAGCATCTGGAACAGACCCTGACACGTAATGTGTGCTCCATGTAGATTTTTGAAAACCTTCTTTTTGTTGTTGTTGTTGTTGTTGTTGTTGTTTTAGGGCCACACCCTCGGCATATGGAGGTTCCCAAGCTAGGGGTCGAATTGGAGCTGTAGCTGCTGGCCACAGCCACAGCAGCACGAGATCCGAGCCTCATCTGGGATGTACACCACAGCTCATGGCAACGCCGGATCCTTGACCCACTGAACAAGGCCAGGGATCAAACCCGCAACCTCATGGTTCCTAGTCGGATTCGTTTCCACTGAGCCATGACGGGAACTCCCAGATTCTTTAAAACCTTCTAATTGGGAGTTCCTGTTGTGGCTTAGCGGTAACCAACCAGACTAGTAGTATCCATGAGGTTGCGAGTTCCATCCCTGACCTCGCTTAGTAGGTTAAGGATCCGGCCTTGCTATGAGCTGTGGTGTAGGTCGCAGAGGCCGCTTGGATCCCGAGTTGCTGTGACTGTGGTGTAGGCCGGTAGCTGCAGCTCTGATTCAGCCCTTAGCCTGGGAACCTCTATATACCGCAGGTGTGGCCCTAAAAAGACAAAGACAAAAACAAAAAACAGAAACCTAAGAGGCTGCTCACATCACTCCAGGCTCCCAGGAAGGAGGAGGGCGTGGGGTCCTGGCGGCAGGGACAAGGAATGAGCAGCTGTCCCCTGCGTGTATCTTCTAAATCTTTGTATCGGAACCATCGTGAGATTTCACATACCTTCACGTGCGCAGACAGCAAACTGACAGTTAAAACCAATTTGCAGCAACCTGGATGGAGCTAGAGACTCTCATCCTGTGTGAAGCAAGTCAGAAAGAGAAAGACAATGTCAAATATAAGATACGATATCACTTATATCTGGAGTCTAATATACGACACAAAGAAACCTTTCCACAGAAAAGAAAATCATGGACTTGGAGAATAGACCTGTGGTTGCCAAGGGGGAAGGGGAGGGAGTGGGATGGACTGGGAGTCTGGGTTAATCGATGCAAACTGTTGCCTTTGGAGTGGATTAGCAATGGGATCCTGCTGAATAGCGCAGGGAACTCTGTCTAGTCACTTTTGATGGAGCATGATAATGGGAGAAAAAAGAATTTTTACATGTATGTGTGACTGGGTCACCTTGCTGTACAGTAAAAAAAATAAATAAAAGGTAAAAATAAATAACAAAGCCAACCAGGATGTGGGGGAACCGGAAATGGGATCAGACACTCAGAGATGGACCTAACCCACGGCAAGGAGATCCCTGGCCACCCTGAGGGGGTGGGAAAGAAAGGCCATGACCTAAGGAAGCCGAACTTCAAGTCTAGACTGGAGGCTGCAGAAGCTGAAGACAGAGGACTGTCAGGAAGGCTGTATGTAACCTGTTCCCTTGTGCTCCCGCTGCGGTCTGGGTGGGAAACTTCTGAACCAACTACTTCAACTAGT
This sequence comes from Sus scrofa, assembly GCF_054392235.1. Classification (NCBI taxonomy): domain Eukaryota; kingdom Metazoa; phylum Chordata; class Mammalia; order Artiodactyla; family Suidae; genus Sus; species Sus scrofa. The sequence goes on from NC_139399.1 coordinate 64,828,188, forward strand.
TCTGAACCGAACACAGCCGTAAACATAGATCATGAGAGGTGGGTTCCTCGCTGTTAGAGGAAGACGTTCTAAGAGGAAGGAGGATGGCTAGAATGAACCTGAGGTCTTGGGCTGGCAGAGGGATCAGGATTCAGTTGTAGAATCTGAGCATACATAGATGTGTGACACATAAGTGCACATGGACAAGAGGGCTAATATATACATACACATTTTGTGGCTCTTTCTGTTCTTTCTTTTTTTAGGGCCGCACCTGCAGCAGGTGAAGTTCCCAGGCTAGGGGTCAAATCGGAGCTGCAGCTGCCGGTCTACACCACAGCCACAGCAACGCGGGATCTGAGCCGAGTCTTTGAACTACACCACAGCTTACAGCAACACTGGATCCTTAACCCACTGACCGGGGCTAGGGATCAAACCTGCGTCCTCATGGATTCTAGTCAGATTCGTTTCTGCTGATCCATGAGGGGAGCTCCTCTTTGGTTTCTGTTTTATCCTCCGTGGGTTTCTCTTGCACAAAGGAACAGATACGTGTGTCTTTTCTTATACCCTCTCTTTCTGACGTGAAGGACAGCAAGCTATCCCTTTGGGGCTTTGCTTTCTCCACTTAATGGAAGGTCCTTGGAAGTCCCTTCATCTGGGCTCTTAGAGGTCTCTCGTTCTTGTTCCTGCTGCAGATGCTCCATTGTGTGGAAGCCCCACAGTCTGTTCAGCCTCTGCCTTACATGCAGACATTCAGGTAGTTTCCAGTAGTTGGAAATGACAAGCAATACTGCAGCGCATAATCTTGTGCATAACGTGTTTTTGTGTTGTGGTGTGGTTTTGTTAGGTATTGCCAAATTTCCCTCCAGAAGGGATTGTGCCAACTCACATTCTAATCAGGAGCGCCAATAAAAATTTTTTTTCACATCTGTAGTTGTATAATGATCATAACAATCTGATTTCACAGGATTTCCATCCCATACCCCAAGCACATCCCCCACCCCCCAAACTGTCTCCTCCAGAGACCATAAGTTTTTCAATGTCTGTGAGTCAGCATCTGTTCTGCAAAGAAATTCAGTCTGTCCTTTTTTCAGATTCCATATGTCAGTGAAAGCATTTGATGTTGGTGTCTCATTGTATGGCTGACTTCACTTAGCATGATAATTTCTAGGTCCATCCATGTTGCTAAAAATGCCGGTATTTCGTTCCTTTTAATGGCTGAGTAATATTCCATTGTGTATATGTACCACATCTTCTTGATCCACTCCTCTGTCAATGGACATTAGGTTGTTTCCACGTCTTGGCACTATTGTAAATAGTGCTGCAGTGAACATCAGAGTACATGTATCTTTCTTTGCGAGTCATGGTTTTGTCTGGATAGATGCCCAGGAGTGGGATTGCTGGATCAAATGGTAGTTGTATTTTTAGTCTTCTGAGGAATCTCCATACTGTTTTCCAGAGTGGTTGCACCAATTGACAATCCTCCCACCAACAGTGTACTAGGGTTCCTTTTTCTCCACAGCCAATAAAAATTTTTAAAAGAACATGTGTGCAGGTGGCGGGAGGGTCCGCTTGGAACATCCTAGAACGCTTTGTGTGGCTTGCAGTTATGGAGGGGGGCCACTAGGTGGCGGGCAAAGCCCATCACCAGGAAGAGCGCTCGCGTTTCCCAAAGATTTTGAGGGGCCTTTGAAAACAACAATGTGTAAGTTGAAGTAACAGCAATCATAACACTTTTATTACTGATGATGACGAGCAGTCATAACAACACTTTTTATTAACAATGAAGATGTGTCGTTTGATTGCTTACTCAGTCATTCAAGTGTTCATCGGTTCCTGGTTCTGGGAAAAAAACAGACGTCTTGCCACATAGAACTTGCATTTTCCTGGGAGAAAAAAAAAAAAAAAAACACATAAGCCCAAGGTAGAGTCCGACAGGTGGGCTCAGGTCCCACGGAGGAAAGTCCAGTGAGGAAAGGGACGAGGTTCCTGAACGCAGGTTCCTCTGCCCAACACGCAGTGAAGCCAAACAGAAACGTCAGTTTGGAGCAGAGAAGAGTTGATTTCAGGGCCAAGCAAGGAGAGCAGGTGGCCGGCGCCCCAAGCTCCCTGAAGGGTTTCAGCAAAGCGTTTTTCAAGGCCAGGCGAGGGAGGGTATGGCTGGTTGGGGCCAACTTCCGGGTGTCGGAATCCTTTGTTCTTGCATCTGTCCACGTGGTCGGGTCTCAGCTGCTCCTGGAAAGCTCCAGCAGGCGAAGGGTTACTGTCTGTGCTGCAGGGGTTTATCTCCGGGTGGATGCAAAGGCTCATAGCCTTAAAGATGAGAGCCCTGAGATGGACTCGCCTGTATATTTCAGGTTATGGGCGACATTCTTAACTCAAAGCAAAAGAAAACAAAGTACAAGAAGTAAGAGAAAAAGAAAAGCAAGTTGGAGTTCCCATCTTGGCACAGTGGTTAACGAATCCGACTAGGAACCATTACGTTGCGGGTTCCATCCCTGGCCTCGCTCAGTAGGTTGAGGATCCTGCTTTGCCATGAGCTGTGGTGTAGGTCACATGCAGCTTGGATCTGGTGGTGTAGGCTGGGAGCTGCAGCTCCGATTGGACCACTGGCCTGGGAACCTCCATATGCCACGGGTGCTGCCCTAGAAAAGACAAAAAAAAAAAAGAAAAGAAAGTTGAAAGAAACGGAGTTCCCATCATGGCAGAGCCGAAATGAATCCAACTAGGAACCATGAGGTTGCGGGTTCCATCCCTGGCCTCACTCAGTGGGTTAAGGATCTGGCATTGCCCTGAGCTGTGGTGTAGGTTGCAGATGCGGCTCGGATCCCACGTTGCTGTGGCTGTGGTATAAGCCGGCAGCTGTAGCTCCGATTAGACTCCTAGCCTGGGAACCTCCATGTGCTGCAGTGCGGCCCTAAAAAAAGCAAAAGGAAAAAAAAAAAGAAAAGCAACAGATCCAATACGGAGTCAGATTTGTTGTTCCCTCTTACCTGGGGAGTTGGGGGTGGGCTGGTTGTCTGCAGTCTTACACAGTGTGGTCGGGAAGGGCTCCCTGAGAAGCAGTCACTGGAGGGAGTCAGCCTGAGACCAGCGGGGAGCAGAGTGAGGACACAGGAGGGGACTTGCCGAGGCCCTGAGGCAGGAGGGCCTGGCCTGGGGGGCGTGCGCCAGAGACCAAGTGTGGGAGGGGATAGGTGGGTGGCACACAGGGAGCAGGAAGTGACGGCCCTGGTGAGACTGTGGCACCCAACCTCCCCAGCCCTCAGTGCACCCATTCTCCAGGGCTGGGGCCAGCCCCACACGGAGGCCGAGTGTGAGGAGAGTTTGGTCCCTGTTCTCAGGGGCTCTCAAGGGACAGCAGGTGGGGGAAGGTCAGGTTTCCTGTGGGAAATGAGGCGTCTTGTAGGGACCTGTGGACTGACCTGCTTCCCATCGTCTTTGAGCCACTTAACACTTCCGAAAACTGTAGGAAACATTCAAAGCATTTGTGTTTATGAAAATGCAGGTGTGAGTTCCCTGGTGGCCTCACAGGTTAAAGATCTGGCATTATCACTGCTGTGGCTCGGGTTCAGTCCCTGGCCTGGGAGCATCTACCTGCTGTGGGTGAGGCTGAAAAAAAGGGAAAAAAAAAAAAAAAATGCAGTCATTGCTCACTGGTCGCATGACTCTGCATCTGTCTGTCTGTCCTCCCCTCCCAGCCGTACCCGCCTCCCGGCCCCTGCTCAGCTGATGAGTTGAGAAACGTCTTTGTCACATTGTCACCTTATATTGCATGACTGTCGTGATTCCGCGTCCTAAACCGTTCCCTTTCACGGTGCCCTGAGCCTTTCTCAGCGACAGTGCTGACATGAAGACACCTCCAGCACGCGACTCGGGGAGATGGAGAAATTAGATTCCTCTCCATTTTGAAAACCCACAGAAAGGAGACATGATGGAGAGGAGGGGGGCTGCGGCCACGGGGGGACCTGGGCCCCTCCGTCTCATATTCTCTAGGTGACACGGGCACCCGGGGAGCCCCAGCGGGGACCTGCCGAGGGTGGCAGCACCCTGGAGGCAGAAGGAGGCTCTGCGCCCCTGAGGGCAGAGCCCGTCTCACCAGGAGCATCTCTGCACCCCGAACCCCTGCAGGGATGGAGGTCCCCCAGCCTGGCATCCGTAGGAGAGCCCCTGCCGTCGCAGGAAAACCTCTGGATTGCTTGACTGTGCGGAGACTGTGAGCCTGCCCAGGCCTCCCCGTCCCCCATGTGTGCAGACGGACTTCAGGCAGATGCTTCAGCAGCTTTTGCCTCTCACTTGGATCAGAGGCGCCTGCAGCCAACTCCCAAGATGTTTTTCCAGACTCTCCACCTCCCCTCACTCATCTGTTCTTCTTTCCGTCCTTTACCGGGTCATCTCTCAGCCAGTACTCAGGAGCCGCTTGCTGTGTGGACGTGGTGGTGGGTGTGGAGGATGCAGGGATGAGCCAACATGGACCACAGGGAGCCCCGCCTCCCGCCTGTGAGGGGAGTTCCCTGCTGGCGCAGCGGGTTAAGGATCCCGTGTTGTCACTGCTGTGGCTCAGGTTGCTGCTGTGGCAGGGGGTTCAGTCCCTGGCCCAGGAACTTGCACGTGCCACAGACGTGTCCAAAAAAAAGAAAACTCTTGTAAAGAAGGGGCCTCTCGTGCCAGACGGTCAAGAATGACCTTTCAGAGGACACTTTGAACAAACTGTGTGAGGTGAGGAGCCAGCAATGCGAAGAGCAGGTGCAAAGGCCCTGAGGTTCTCCCAGAAGCGCCCCCCTTCGGAGGGCTGACCTCCATCCTTCGTTATGCTTCCATTTCTGTAGTGACGGAAGCCCTACAAAGAGGATCAGGATACGCTGTCCCCAGATATGCCACTTTGGCATCAGGATTATTTTGAGCTGAAGGCAGTTGAGGCAGGAAGAGTTCTCAGCCCTCCCCTTTCCTGCCTAAAAGCGAGACATAAATTTCCCATTGAGAAGGTGCCCCAACTCCCACCGCAGGGGGAGAAGAGGGACTCTTATTACCAGATTGGGAGTTGAAACCAAGATAAGTTTGCAAAAACAGACTTTACTAGAATTAGACCTGCCTTCCAGTAGTTTCCCCCATGTATTTCCTAGTCACTTCCCCACAGTTTGTCCCTTGACTCCTGAACCCTCTTCCTTCGTTAAAATGGTGTATAAGCCCCTGAGTCCACCTGCTGCTTTTTTCTTTCCTTTTTTTTTTTTTTTTTTTTTGTCTTTTTGCCATTTCTTGGGCTGTTCCTACAGCATATGGAGGTTCCCAGGCTACAGGTCTAATCAGAGCTGTAGCCACCGGCCTACACCAGAGCCACAGCAACGCGAGATCTGAGCTGCATCTGCAACCTACACCACAGTTCACGGCAACGCCAGATCCTTAACCCACTGAGCAAGGCCAAGGACCGAACCCGCAACCTTGTGGTTCCTAGTCAGATTCGTTAACCACTGTGCCACGATGGGAACTCCCCACCTGCTTCTTTAAGTGTCACTTCTTTTCTGTGAATTCCTGTGCACCCAAATAGTAGTAAAAATTGTGTCTTTTCAGAGCTCCCTGGTGGCCTTGAAGTTAAAGGATCTGGTGTTGTCACTGCTATGGCTTAGGTTCAGTCCCTGGTCTGGGAACATTTGCATGTTACAGATGCAGCCAAAAAAAAAAAAAAAAAAAAAGACTGCTTTTCTCCAGTTGAGCTTTTATTAGTTAATTTACAGTCCTCCATTTGAGCCTAAGAGGGGAAAGGAAATCTTTCCTCCCCCACATCTTCAGTCCTCTCTCTTCTTATATTTTGGCTCTTCTTAGGCCAGAGTTTGGACGTACCACGATTCAGCCAGGGTTAAACAGGTAGCTTGGCTCTCCCCAGCGTTTCGTGAACATGAACACACATGGGACGTCTTTCTCGGGTCTGGGCAGGATGTGACGCCTCCTGCTTCAGGCAGCGCAGCCACCATCTGCCAGTGTTTGGGTTTATTCCACAGTCAGCAAACACTGAAAGCACAGCCAGTCAAGACACTGAAAATAAAAACCCTGCCATGGCTCACACGTGACTTATTTTAGAATTTCTAAGTACAGCTAAATGATGACTCACCCTACTTAAATTCCAAGCTGTTTCCTGGGCCATCTGGTTCATCAGAATATGAAAGACTTTGCCCAGCAACCTGGAAAAGTACCCGAGGGGGAGACGGAATTTGTAATCACTGAGCGCTAGACCTGAGGAAGACAGCTGAGCCTGAGTTCCTTGAGGACAGGAATGTGGTCAGATACATGCGTAGGAGGGAGTTTCCTTTGGGGGGCTGCAGAATCCATCTAACTAGCATCCATGAGGGTTCGATCCCTGGCCTCACTCAGTGGGTTAAGGATCCAGCGTTGCCGTGAGCTGTGGTGTAGGTTGCAGGCAGATGCAGCTCGGATCTGGAGTTGCTGTGGCTGTGGTGTAGGCTGGTGGCTACAGCTCCAATTCAACCCCCTAGCCTGGGAACATCCATATGCCATGAATGCGGCCCTTAAAAAAAAAAAAAAAAAAAAAAAAGGAAAAATAAAGAAACTGCATAATGTCTGGGCCTATTTTTCTTTCTTCTTTTATTCTTTTATTTATTACATTCATAGTTGTACAATGATCATCACCATCCAATTCTGTAGGATTTCCATCCCCCAGCCCCAGCGCTTCCCTCCACCCCACGAACTGTCGCCTTTGGAAACCATAAGTTTCTCAAAGTCAGTATCTGTTCTGCAAAGAAGTTCGTCGTGTGCATTTTTCAGATTCCACATGTCAGGGAAAGCATTTGATGTTGGTGTCTCATTGTATGGCTGACTTCACTTAGCATGATAATTTCTAAGTCCATCCATGTTGCTAAAAATGCCAGTATTTCATTCCTTTCAGTGGCTGAGTAATATTCCATTGTGCATATGTACCCCATCTTCTTGATCCACTCCTCTGTCGATGGACATTTAGGTTGTTTCCACGTCTTAGCTATTGAAAATAGTGCTGCAATGAACATCGGAGTACATGTGTCTTTCTTTGCGAGTCATGGTTTTCTCTGGATAGATGCCCAGGAGTGGGATTGCTGGATCAAATGGTAGTTGTATTTTTAGTCTTCTGAGGAATCTCCATGCAGTTTTCCATAGTGGTTGCACCAGTTTACATTCCCACCAACAGTGTACTAGGGTTCCTTTTTCTCCACCCCCTCTCCAGCACTTATCATTTGTAGACTTTTGGATGATGGCTATTCTGGCTGGTGTAAGGTGATACCTCACAGTGGTTTTGATTCGCATGTCTCTAATAACGAGTGATGCTGAACATCTTTTTGTGTGTTTCTCGGCCATCTGTATGTCTTCTTTGGAGAATTGTCTGTTTAGATCTTCTGCCCATTTTTTGATAGGGTTGTTTTGGGACTATTTAAAAAAAAATCCTTTTTGTCTGATTACAGAAGCAATGCAACCCAAAGCATAAATACCCAAAGAAAAATAGATAAATTAGACTTCATCTAATCTAAAAGCTTTTACGCCCCAAAGGAAGCTGTGAGAAATTGAAAAGACAACTCAGAGAGTGGGAGAAAATATTTATACATTATACACCTGACAAGAATCTAGTATTAACCACGTGTGAAGAAGTCACAAGGCAGCAGTGGAAAGAAAAATAATCCAACTGAAAATGGCCAGAGAACTTAAGTGGACATTTTTCTTCAAAGAAGATGTACAAGTGGCCAAGGAGCACCTAAAAAAGATTCAACATCAGAGTTCCCACTGTGGCTCAGCAGGTTAGGGCCTGATGTTGTCTCGATGAGGATTCGGGTTTGAACCCCTGGCCTGGGAAGTTCCACATGCCATGGGCGTGGCCCCCCAAAAAAATGGTGTAGAGCAATGGTCCCTCTGAATCCACAGACGCAAAACCTTTGCACGTAAAGGGTTTTGTAACAACAGATTATCTCAGAGCCAGAAATCTGCCTGTATCTAGAAATCAAACATCAGTCTTGGGAGCTCCCGTTGTGGCTCAGTGGTAACAAATCTGACTAGTATCCATGAGGATGCGAGTTCAATCCCTGGCCTCTCTCAGTGGGTTAGGCATCCAGCATTGCCGGGAGCTGTGGTGCAGGTCTCAGATGCAGCTCAGATCCTGCGTTGCTGAGGCTGTGGTGTAGGCCTGTGGCTACAGCTCCGTTCCACCCCTAGCCTGGAATATGCCGTGTCCAGCCCTAAAAAGGAAAAAAAATATCAAATCAGTTTTCATTTAGCAACCAAAGTCACATGTTTGGCCCAACACGCTCTCCCAGATGGCTGGTTTCCTAAGATGCTATGTGAGAGGCCATGCGAATAATGCTTAAAAACTGTAATTCAAAAGGAGACATACACCCCTATGTTCATTGCAGTGCTACACAATAGCCAAGACATGGAAACAACCATCGATAGATGAATAGATTAAGAAGATGTGGTACATATATTCAATGGAATACTACTCAGCCATTAAAAAGAACAAAATCATGCCATTTACAGCAACATGGATGCAACTAGAGATTCTCATACTAAGGGAAGTAAGTCAGAAAGAGAAAGACAAATACCATATGATATCATTTATATGTGGAATCTAAAATATGGCACATGGACAGACTTGTGGGACCAACAGAACAGACTCATGGACATAGAGAACAGACTTGTTGCCAAGCGGGAGGGGAGAGGGAGTGGGTTGGACGGGGAGTTTGGGGTTGGTAGATACAAACTGTTACATTTAGAACGAATAAGCAATGAGGTCCTACTGTACAGCACAGGGAACCGTGTCCAATCTCTTGGGATAGAACATGATGGAAGATGTATAACAAAAGAAATGTATGTACACGTGTGACGGGGTCCCTTTGCTCTATAGCAGAAATTGGCACAACATACTTTAATAAAAAATTAAAATTAAAGATTTAAAAAAGGCTCTGTCAGGAGCTCCCCCCCCCAGAAACAAGGAGGATGGGGAGGAAGTGGCCCCCCGACAGCAAGTCACTCTTTCCCATCTGCTGTGGGGTAAGAATCCAGGTGCCCCAGGAGTGTGATCTACTCACAGAGTTACAAAGATTGGGGCCCAAGGTGAAATCAAGAGTGGCCATTAGGAGTTTCCCGTCGTGGCGCAGCGGAGATGAATCTGACTAGGAACCATGAGGCTGTGGGTTTGATCTCTGGCCTCGCTCGGTGGGTTAAGGATCTGGCATTTCTGTGAGCTGTGATGTAGGCTGGCAGCTTCGGCTCGGATTAGACCCCTAGCCTGGGAACCTTCATATGCCATGGCTGCGGCCCTAAAAAGATAAAAAGACCAAAAAAAAAAAAAAAAAAAAAAAGGGTGGATATTAGTTCTCTTAGGTCATATACCTGGGGCGTGTTTGGAGGCTGTGAATCAAAGCTGATTCTGGACTCTAGTAGCTCCCCACCGTGGGATACAGGCTTAGCAAATAAAAATACAGGATGCCCACTTAAAAGTGAATTTTGGGGAGCTCCCCTCGTGGTGCAGTGGTTAACAAACCCGACTAGGAACCATGAGGTTGCGGGTTCCGTCCCTGGCCTTGCTCTGTGGGTTAAGGATCTGGCGTTGCCGTGAGCTGTGGTGTAGGTTGCAGACGCGGCTCGGATCCAGCGTTGCTGTGGCTCTGGCGTAGGCCAGTGGGTGGCTACAGCTCTGATTCAACCCCTAGCCTCCATATGCTGCGAGAGCGGCCCAAGAAAATGGCAAAGAGACCAAAAAAAAAAAAAGTGAATTTTGGGGGAGTTCCCATTGTGGCACAGCAGAAACGAATCTGACTAGTATCCATGAGGATGTGGGTTTGATCTCTGGCCTCACTCAGTGGCTTAAGAATCTGGCGTTGCTGTGAGCTGTGGTGTAGGTCACAGATGGGGCTCGGATCTGGCGTTGCTGTGGCTGTGGTGTAGGCTGGCAACTGCAGCTCCAATTCAACCCCTAGTCTGTTGAATTGCCTCCATATGCCGCAGGTGTGGCCCTAAAAGGAAGAAAAAGTGAATTTCAGACACACAATGACAGTGAATAATTTTTAGTATAAGTATATCCCTTGTAATACTTGAGACACACTTCTACCAAAATTTTATTCTTTGTTGATTGGAAATTCACATTTATCTGGGCAGCTTGTATGTTTCCGTGGTGCCTCTGTGCAAGTGTTTGATGGACACAAGAGACAAAATCTTGGCAAAAAGTTAAATCAACTACACTTCAAAAAATTTTTTTGAAATCTTGTCAAAAGAGAATAGGAGTTTCCTGGTGGCCTAGGGGTTAAGGATTTGGTGTTGTCACTGCTATAGCACAGGTTCAGTCCCTAGCCCGGAAACTTCTGCATGCCACGGGAGTGTCCAAAAACAGGAAAAAGAGAGAGAATAGAAGATGCTGGAAGTTGTGCTTGCCTGGGAATGCAGTTTGAACGTCAAGTTCTCCTCTGCCGAGGGGGGAGGTCTCTCCGCTCCCATTCACGGCTTTTAACAGTTTATTGAGATACAGTTCACGCCCCACACAGTCCAGCCACTCACCGTGGACACATGGCCGGTACATTTTGGATGGTCCCCGCTGTGGGCGACCATGACCACAGTCCACTCTAAACATTCTCATGGCCCCCCACCCACTGGCTGTCCCTCTCTGTCCCTGCCCCAGCCCCTGGCCACCACCAATCCACCTTCAGTCTGCAGGGAAGTGCCTCTTCTGGACATTTCTTATGAATCAAATCATACACGTGCAGCCTTTTGTGTCTGAGCATCTGTCAGTACTGTGTTCCTTCCCACGGCTCAACATTATTCATATTCTGATGTCTGGTTAGACCACATGTTTTTTAATCCGTTTGTCCACTGATGGACCTGTGGCTGGTTTCTGCCTTTGGGCTGTCGTGTCCCCGATTCTTACCCCTTCACAGTCATTATGGCACAGCGTCTCCCTATGGATCTACACACACCTGCCTGTGTCCCCTCGCTCGCTGCACTGTAGGCTCCAAGCAGGCCCAGAATTCTGTCTGAGCCAGTGTGTGTGCCCGGCCCACGGATGGGAAGTGAACCTGCCCCCACGGATTCAGGCCTCTGCGAAATGCAAGCATCACGAGCTGAGAGAGGAAAAGTTCGCGTGATTTGCAGGCAGGTAAAGCCCTCTGGTGTGGCCTTAAAATGCTGCTCGGTTCCTCTGGGCTCCGGCCGTCGCTGCTGTCTAGTCTACACCATCAGCTCTCTCTGCCTCTGATCCGGCACATCAAGGGCAGGTGTGAGGACACGTGTGGCAGTGGGTGTGTTGGGGGTTAGTGGGCGTGGGGAGCTGGCGTGGGAGGAGCCACGGTCTTCTGAGAACCAGTTCCCAAAATGTGCTGGTTCCACCAAGACGCGGATAGTTTGATGATTTCAACAGTTACCCTGCGGAGGGGGTGGGGTTCCGGTGTGCGATCAACTCTCTTAGCACAAACCAAGATGCTGGTAATCCCCTCTGCTCCGCTTTTTGTTTTATTTTATTTTATATTTCGCAATTTGGGGGAAATTTGCCAAGTGTACCCTTGTTCCTGGCAAATCAAAGTTTTATCTGCCCATCTGAGTCAGGACTCTTAATTTTATTCATTCTTTCAAGACTTATTTAATTCTACCTTGTCTTAGCCTCCTGGGGCTGCCGTCACTATGTACCAGGTGGCCCAACACCACAGACGTTTATTCACTCACGGTTCTGGGGCTCGAAGTCCAAAATCAGCATCAGCAGGGCCGCGTTCTCTCTGAAGGCTCTGGGGAGGGTCTGTCCCAGGTCCTTCTCGTAGCTTCAGGTGCTTGCTGGAAACTCCTGGTGGCCTTTGGCTTGTAGATGCATCCTTCCGGTGTGTGCCACTGTTGTCACTCGGCTTCTCCTCTGTCGCTGTCATCACCTGGCCATCTCCTCCCTGGGTTTCTCTCCCTCTCCTTTACTTAGGAGGATACCAGTTGGATGCAGGGCCCACCCTTCTCCAGTGAGAAACCCAGAGAGAAACCCAGGGAGGAGATGGCCAGGTGATGGGACCCCAGCTTAGCTGACGTCATCACGGCATCATTACATCACTGCATCTGCCAAGAACCTACTCCCAGGTAAGGTCAGAGTTACAAGTACTGGGAGTCAGGATGTCACCTTGTCACCTCGGGAGACACAATTCAACTCACGATGTATTCTCTCCAAGAAAAAAAATCTTAGGAGTTCCCCTTGTGGCTCATCAGGTTAATAATCTGACTAGTATCCCTGAGGATGTGGGTTCAATCCCTGGCCTTGCTCGGTGGGTTAAGGCCCCGGCGTTGCGGCACAGGGGAAGCGGGGGCACTGGTTTCCAGTGGAAGAACAATGGGAAGTGGGGAAGGAACACACAACACCGTCTTTATGGGACCGTGAAGTGATAGCCTAGAGCGGTGGGGTCCAGGCGCGTGGGTAAGTGGGGCATCTACGGGAGGTCACATCCAGGGGCTGCCTGGCCCAGGCACTGGTGGCGGCCAGTCGTTTCCATCTTTGAGTCAGTTCTCTCACTTGACAGCGACGAAAGAGAAGGAATGCTGCCTCTTCTGCGTTCCTTCGTTCACCGGCTTGTAATCCACCCAGCAGACTCCGAGGTCCTCACACGTCTTCTGCAACTGGCTGGAATTAGTACACTATGGGGCTCGCAAGGCCGTCTGGCCTCTGTCATGTCAGCTCGACTTCACTTGGTGCAGTGACAGCAGTCTTATTACTCATCTCTTGCCCGGGGTTGCTTTTGAGACCACAGGGACCACAGAGCCCGAGTCGCCTCTCTGGCCACTTACAGAAACTCTCTTCTAAGCCTGTCGCAAACGGCGAACGTCTCCCAGGTCAGTGATCCCCCTTCCTCGCCACGGGTCTCAGTGACGTCATTTTGCTTCCCCTCCCCAGACGTTTCCAAGGCTGCTCTGCTGAGGATGCTTGTGTCCCAGCAGACGTTGTCACCGACGAGGTTGCCAGGGAAAGACCCCTTCTGAACGTGTGACAAATATCCACAACCCCCTGGCTGATGTTTGTCCCAGCCCAGGTCTGGTGGCGAAGCTCTCAAGGGCTAAACAATGGACATTTTCTAAGCTGTGTCTCCTGACCCAAGATCTTGCAACTTGGCAAACCCACACATTAAGCCACCGGCTCAGGAATCCCACGGGGAGCGCAGGACAGCCCCGATTGTTCCCTGGAACCTGGCCCCAATCCCATCAGGCTCCTTGAAATTCTCCCCCCTGCGTTGGAGTGGAAGCCTTGCTTACTGGGCCTGGGGTCCTCCTGCGCTGACTTGAGGAGGAAGATTTAAGACAGAAGCTTGAACAAGCTTTTCCTGTCCCCAGGCACGCCCCAGATGCTTCTCTGGGTTTCCTTTTCTTGGGTAGAAACCCTACCTGGATTTGCAAAGGACCCGGGGCTCTTTGTCACCCAAGATCCCTCAGGGGCCCCCGGGGAAGGTAATTGTTTGGAAAGTGTTGCCTGTGAGGCAGTTCTTTTTTTGAGTCTCTGCCCCCGCCCCTGGTATCCTTGGGCCTCTGCCAGGCCGCCTCACAGCATTTTCACTTGATGAATGGGAGGTCTCTCCTCCTGAACCGGGGGAGTGTTTCTTGTACCGACGGTGGAGTTGGAAAAATCCAAAATCTCAAGCCTAGCTCTACCCCTGTGTTTATCGTGTCAGACACCTCAAACGCAGAGGTCACCTCCCCAGCGACTTTCACATGGATTGGAAAAGCCAGAAAGAAATGAGAGTCACTCATCATAACCATCTCTTCAGACTTTTTTTTTTTTTTTTTTTGTATTTTCTAGGGCTGCACCTGCAGCATATGGAGATTCCCAGGCTAGGAGTTGAATCGGAGCTACAGCTGCCGGCCTGCACCACAGCCACAGCAACACCAGATCCTTAACCCGTGAGCTGTGGTGTAGGTTGCAGATTCGGCTCAGATCCCGAGTTGCTGCGGCTCTGGTGTAGGCCAGCGGCTCCAGCTCCGATTCGACCCCTAGCTTGGGAACCAACATATGCCGCAGGAGTGGCCGAAGAAATGGCCAAAAGAAAGGGCTGTACCTCTTGGCTTCGATGTGAAGACGGAGAAAAAGAGTAGCCTTTCATCCCATGTCCACTGCCAGTCCTGGCCACCAGGGGTGAGTCACACCAAGAGATGGGACAGCCAGGATGTAGAGCTTGAAGGCCAGACCTGCTGGGGTCAGGAGCTGCTATTTTAAGTGACAGTGACCTGACCCATTACTAAATCACATTCACTCAAGTGTCTTAGAATTTGACCCAATCAGACTTGTGAGTCTTCCTCCCCGAGGATGGGAGGGAAGAACTACAAGAGGTCAAGTTGAGGAGCTCCCGTCGTGGCGCAGTGGTTAACGAATCCCACTAGGGACCATGGGGTTGCGGGTTCCGTCCCTGGCCTTGCTCAGTGGGTGAAGGATCCGGCATTGCCGTGAGCTGTGGGGTAGGTTGCAGACGCGGCTCAGATCCCGTGTTGCTGTGGCTCTGGTGTAGGCCAGCGGCTACAGCTCCGATTCGACCCCTAGCCTGGAAACCTCCATATGCTGTGGGAGCGGCCCAAGAAATGGCAAAAAGACCAAAAAAAAAAAAAAAGTTCAAGTTGAAAACTCCCGGGGAAGGGCTGTGATGGGCTCAGCTTTGATCACACGGAGGAGACAAGCCAAGAGGACCCCCGGATGCCCACCTGCCTAGAGAATTCCGGGGGCATCCATGATACCTACTTACTTGTTTTAAGATGCCCTGACATGATGTGAAATATTTACTTGGTCTCTGCCCACACGTCCAAGCACAGAGCTCCTAAAACCCTTGGAATCTCCAGAATGAGAAAATGAATTGTCTTGTATGCTAACGGATGGCTGCTGGCTGGCAGTACACTCTACGTGTGGGGGTTTGTCTTGAAGCAGTGTCTTCTTAGAAGGCACCTTCCGGTGTTGTGTTAATTTCTGCTATGGCGCAAAGTGATTCAGGTTTGTATGTGTGTGTGCCCGTATGTGCATATGATGTCACACTCATACAAACACACCTACACTTGATTAAGATATTCGTCTCCGTTACGGTTTCTCATACGACACTGAATATAATTCTCTGGGCGGTGCAGTGGTTTATCCCGCCGTGTGTGATATTTACACCCGCCAACCCCCACCTCCCCCTTCGCCTCTCCCCCAACCCCCTCCCCTTGGCAACCCCAAGTCCGTTCCCCTTCTCTGTGAGTCTCTTTCTGTTCCGTGGGTAGTTTCATGTGGGTCATATTTATTCCACACGTATGTGACATCATGTGGCATTTACCTCCTGCCTTCAGAGAGGCTCAGGCTCTGGCGTGGCAGCTCCCGCCTGGGGGGGCACCTTCTCTGAGCCTTGGTTCCCCAGCTGCAGACCCAGGGTCCTTCTGGAGTTGGTGGGAAGGCCCGAAAGCTCCCGACGTGGGTGCTCAGCAGAGGGAAATGGTGACAGTCACACTGGCCCAGAGCTGGAGCAGGCCTCGTGCCAGGATTGGGGGTTTGTAGGGTTTTCTTCGTCTTTTTAGGGCCGCACCCGGGGCATATGGTGGTTCCCAGGCTAGGGGTCGAATCAGAGCTGTAGCCGCCAGCCTACACCACAGCCACAGCAACGCGGGATCCAAGCCTCTTCTGCCACCTACACCACAGCTCACGGCAAAGCCAGATACTTAACCCACTGAGCAAGGCCAGGGATCGAACCCACGTCCTCATGGATGCTAGTCGGGTTCTTAACCACTGAGCTACGATGGGAACACTCCACCCCCCTCTTTTTTTTTTTTTATTGCATCTCCAAACTGAGCCTGGAAGAGGCTGAGGTTCTGTGCCAGGGAGCAGCTACGTGTAGAGAGATGAAGGGTGGGCTAAGTCACTCTAGAAGCTTCTCTTCTTAAGACGCCTGACCTCGGGAATCTTCCTCCTCTGCTCCTCTCTCTCTTCCCCACGTTCTGTCCTCCCTCCTTTAATGGCTACACTGGCCACAGATGGAAGTTCCAGGCCGGGGATCAAATCCCAGCTGCAGCTGTGACAATGCCAGATCCTTTAACCCACTTGCATGAGGCTGGGGATTGAACCCACACCTATGCAGCAACCCTAGAGGCTGCTGGTCAGATTCTTAACCTACTGCGCCCGGGTGGGAACTCTGCCCCCCCCCCCACACACACACCTTTTCCTTTTCTTTAAATGCCCAAAGTTGCTGCCGTTTCCTAAGGACCCGGCTAAGCGAGTCAGGCCGTGTGAGCGCAGGCACTGGGCAGGATTAAGGGAGGATTAGGGCCCTTTGTCAGTGTCTCCTCCCGCCCCTGCAGAGACCAGACCTGAAGGATCGCTAAAGAATCCCTGGCAAACAGCTTTCCCGGGGGCCTTGTTTGGATGGCCTCGTGCTGGGCGTTGCTCCACCGTGTGCAGCCTTCCTGGAAGTGAGCGAGGGCTTCTGAACTTGTTGGGGTGAGTCTCCATTCTGGGGCCAAGTCGACTCATCTCTGGGGACCAGCTGCTTCAGACCCCAGAGACAAGCCACGTCCTGCCAGGAGACGTCTGCTCCCCGCTTCCAGTGCCCAAGGGTGTGTGTGGCGCTGTGGGCAGCCCTCCTGCTCCTCGCTGGACCCCTTCTTCTGTCCGTCCTTCCTTCCTTCCTTCCTCCCTCCCTCCGTCCCTCCTGGCTGATGGAGGAAACACCCAACCTCCTCCCCTGACATGAGGCCCGTCCCCCACCTGCTCCAGGCCCCGCCCTCTGTGACCTGCAGGATTTCAAGTCTTCAGTTGTTCTCTCCCTCTCCTGAATCGCCCATCTCTCTCTCCCCTGCATCTGGTCAGCCTGTCGAACTGCCTCCTTATTAAAACAAGGACAAGGGAGTTTCCTGGTGGTCTAGTGGTTAGGACTTGGCGCTTTCACTGCTGCAGCCCAGGTTCAAGCCCTGGGCTGGGAACTGAGATCCCGCATCAAGCCACTGCATCCCATGGCCAAAAAAATAGAGAACGAAACTAGGAGTTCCCACTGTGGCACAGTGGGATCAGCGGTGACTTGGGAGGGCTGGGACACAGGTTCAATCCCCGGCTCAGCACAGTGGGTTAAGCGTCTCGTGTTGCTGCAGCTGCAGCTTAGGTTGCAACTCCGGCTTGGATCTGATCCCTGGTCCAAGAACTCCATATGCTGAGGGGCCAACCAAAAAAAACTAAAAAAAACAAATCAAAAGAAACAAAAGGGAGTTCCCACTGTGGCTCGGCGGAAGTGACTCCGACCAGGATCCATGAAGATGTGGGTTTGATCCCTGGCCTCGCTCAGTGGGTCAGGGATCCTGTGCTGCTGTGGCTGTGGTGTAGGCTGAATTCGACCCCTAGCCTGGGAACTTGCATAGGCTGCGCTGCGGCCCTAAAAACAAAAACAAAAACAAAGAACAAAACTCTCTGACCTCTGCCTGCCCCACAAGTGTCCACCCTCATCTGCTTTCCTTCGGGGTCAGACCCCCTGCGCTCGCTCTCCCGTTTCCTCAGTCCCCCCCAGGCACCAGGGCCTCCCCAGCTTCTCTCTTGCCGAGGGCGCCACTTCCACCATGCAGTCACATCCTCACGTTAGAGGCACCTTAGCCGTCCTCCGCGGACCACTTTCCTCTTCCAGAAACTCTCTCCCGGCTCCCTTCCCTGACACACCTTGCTCTTCCTGCCCCTTCCTGGCCTCCTCCTCCACCTCCAGCCTCGGCCCCCCTCCTTCTGCCCTCCAGATGCGGGGTCCACGCAGATGGCCCGGGCCCTTTTCACAGCTGGCCTCTCCCAGGGTGTCTCTCCATCCCCGTGGCTCTCAACCTGCCTCGTGGCTGATCACCCACGCTTACCTCGGGCTGGCTGTCACCTCACGAGGCTCCTGCCTGCCCGACACCCCATGTGAGCCTCTCTGGGGCGTTCCACGTGAGTTCTGAATGACACCGCCCATTCTCTGCCACCTCTGTCTCCTCCCCAGGCGTCCTCAGCTCCAGAAGTGGTGCCCAGATGCCCGAGCTGTGGCCTCACGTCCTGCTTCCCCCTCAGCCCTCCCACCCAATCGGCCACCAGCCGTCAGCGCTGACCCTTACCTTCCTCCTCGCTTTGCCACCCTAGCCAGACCACCACCAGCTCCCTCTAGGATGAGGCAAGAATTTCCTGTATGATCTCTAGTCCTTGGGATCTTTCTAGAACGAAAGTCCAATCAGGTCAGTCTCTGCTTGCAACCATTCCATGCTCCCAGGCCTCTGAGGGGACATCTAACCTCCCAAACTCGGTTTCCAGAACACTTCAGAGACTAGCCCCCCCGCCCCCGCCCCGCAATGACCCTGCTGCCACCCCTGGGGTGCACGCTGTGTCCCAGGTGTGCTGTGGGCTCTCCACTTCCAGAAGGTTCTTTCCACTCCACTCTGTGTGGGCCATGTTCCCCTACCCTACCTCTCATCCCCGTTTACTCCTACTCATTCTTCTGTCCTTTGCTTGACTTAGATGTCACTTCCTCCAGGAAGCCCTCCCTGACTCATCCTCCCCAAACAAAACAAAATCAAACTGGACCAAAAAACTGAGTCATAAGTTCCTTTCTTGCCTGAGGAGGGATCAAGAAAGCTGTGTGTGCATAACAATCACACCGGCGTTTGCCTTCTTCTTTACGGGTTAACAGAAGTGGAGTAAGGATAGCATCTAAATATAAATAACTGCAGGAGTTCCCATCATGGTGCAGTGGTTAACGAATCCGACTAGAAACCATGAGGTTGCAAGATCAACTCCTGGCCTCGCTCAGTGGGTTAAGGATCCAGTGTTGCCGTGAGCTGTGGTGTAGATTGCAGACGCGGCTCAGATCTGGCATTGCTGTGGCTCTGGCGTAGGCTGGCGTCACAGCTTAGATTAGACCCCTAGCCTGGGAACCTCCATATGCCACAAGTGTGGCCCTAGAAAAGGCAAAAAGACAAAAAATAAAATTAAATAAATAAATAACTGCACAGCAACAGAAACACACAACTCTTTCCCTGGTTATGTGACTGCTGTGATTAGCTGATTGAGACAGATCATCAGAAAATGAAATACTTAATTGGGTTTTCTAGCAACTGTGTTTCTTTCCTTTCCAAATAGGTGGTCAGCTATTCCAGCAACGGATTATAGACTTGGCTTCTGCCTTTCACATCTTAAATCATCACACCACCTTCTAGAACAGTGAACATACCTTTGGCTAACTTCATTCATTCATATTGTAATTATCATTATTGTCTCTTAGGATGGATAAAAGGCAGTCACGGAGGTAGAAGCTGGTGGCAGCGATTTTTTGACCTTGCTTGGCCTCACTGTTGGTTGTACTCCAAGCACCGGGCACCTGGTAGGGGCTGCATCAGTGCTTAAGAATGAGTGAATGAAATCACTTCCAAACCATCCTGGGTTTCATATTCTTGGCCTCCAGTGGTTAACTTCAGCACACACACAAGACCAGGCATGGCTTTCGCTCTCGGGATCATGGAACCATAGAACGGCAGGATGGCAGGGTGTCCCTCCCCTGAATGTGACAGTTGAGCTGGCTGAGCTGTGACACTGAGCAGCCGGCCGGATGGAGGAAAGCCCTGGGGGAGGGTGCAGGGTCAGGTCATACGGGGCTTGCGGCTTTATCCTGAGGACAGTGAGAAGCCCTAGGGGAATTAAACACATCATCTGATCTGATTTCCTTTTTGTTTGCTTTGCTTTTTTAAAGATCCCTGCAAATCTCTGGAAAACCGGATCCAGGACCAGAGAAAGTGAGGGATGAGAGTGTAAACACGCAATTGTGACACCAAAGGAACGTTTCCCCACCCTTAAGGCCCATGCCCAGAGGCAGATCGCCATCTTGTGGTGAAATCTAGGAACTGCCTCCTCCCAGCCTAGTTTCCAGGGCTCCCCGCAGGGGTGGGGCCGGGATTTGGACCCCAGAGACTTGTCCTAACAGTCTGAGGATCTAAAGGCCTATGTGCAAGTCCTGGTTAGACCACCCCTGGCTGTATGACCAAAGAGGATTCATGTTTCTTATCTGAATCGTGCAGAAAGTATGCTCTCTTGCCTCTGGGTAAAGACAGAACTAGAAATGAGATTGTCTTTGTCACAGGCTTTGTAAACTCTCCTGTGTGCTTGATGGGTATTGCATTTTGGAGGGTGAAATAAGAACATCTTTCTTCAGTGTTACTTTAAAACAAGAGCATAAGGAGTTCCTGCCGTGGCGCAGTGGAAACGAATCCGACTATGAACCATGAGGTTTCAGGTTCGATCCTGGCCTCCCTCAGTGGGTTAAGGATCCGGCATTGCCGTGAGCTGTGGTGTAGGTTGCAGATGTGGCTCAGATTCTGCATTGCTGTGGCTGTGGTGTAGGCTGGCAGCTACAGCTCTGATTAGACCCCTAGCCTGGGAACCTCCATATGCCACAGATGTGGCCCTGAAAAGCAAAAAAAAAAAAAAAAGGAAAAGGAAGATGCCTGAGTGGCTGGGATATCTGGCACTGGAAGGCTTTGGGTGTCATTCAATGTGACCTCCTTATTTCAAAAGGAAGAAACTGAGGCTCGGGGAGAAAGCCAAAGCCAAGGACTTTTCAAGGTTCATATTGTTGGACTCTGCCGCTGCTTCTTGATTCCACAGTGAGTGGAAAACTATCTTCTGGCCAGGACCCTGCGTGGGCAGAAGGTCCCAGGGGTCCTGCAGAATGGGGTTCAGAAACGGGGACAGTGAGGACGAAGGTCATGCACCCGGGGAACCTGGGGGGGGGGCGGGTTGGGTGCTCCGCGTTCCGTGGAGATGTGGCCCCAAACCCCTTCCCTGGACAGAAGAGGGATCTGAGATGCAGGAGGGGGCGGAGCCGCGCCCCACCCTCGGGCAGGCAGCCTTTGCAGCGTCCGTTCCACCCCAGCTCACCGTGCGGCGGCGGGGGTGGGGGGTGGGGGGCTTTGTCAGATTCTGACCAAATGCCTATTTCCAGAGGGATCACCGAGCTGGGCGCTTTACAGCCTCATTCTTCTGCTGAATCTTCCCAGCAGCCCTGCAAACGCAAAAGGGTTTCCTGGCATTTGGCAGAGGAGGAGACGGGACTCGGGGTGATGGTGTGAAGCGGGGTGCGGGGCGGGGGGGGCGCGTCCAGAGGTGACCCGGTCTCTGCTCCACTCTGAAAACGGAGTTCATGACCCCTCACGTGGCCTTGAGCGCTCCCGGGTCGGGGGAGGCTGTGTGAAGAGGGCTGATGTCTCCTAGGAGTTTACTTAGATCAAACCACTTACCCCTGCTCAGCGCTTTGTTAAAGAAAAAAAAAAAAAAAAAAAAAAGGAAAGAAAACAGATTGCGAAGTGGCAGGTGTTTCCCACCTCCTGATGCACAGTGGGCACCCAAATAAAGGCACTTTCCTTCCTCCACTGGTCCCACCCAGCCCTCAGCTTCTCCTCACCCCCACCTGGTTTAGGACCCAGATGAAGGAAGCCCCCAAAGATTGGAAGGAAACAAGAGTTCGATCCCTGGCCTCACTCAGTGGGTTAAGGATCCCGCATTGCCCTGAGCTGTGGTGTAGGTCGCAGACGCTGCTCGGATCCCACATTGCTGTGGTATAGGCTGGCAGTTAGCAGCTCTGATTCAAGCCTAGCCTGGGAAGCTCCATACGAGAAGGGTGTGGCCCTAAAATAAGGGGAGAAAAGGGGAAGGAAAGAAGCATGACTGCCTCTGGGGGATTCCTCCTACCTCCCACCCCTCCTTAAAAGTACATGGTGGGAGAATAGGGGTATCCCTTGCTGGAAGTACCCCAGCTCCCTCAGGAGTGATGGCAACCCCATCTATGGAGAACAAAACTCTGCCCCAGGGGTTCTGGGAGAACCAGGGGAGTGGGTGGAGCAGCTACCCCCTGAGGCTTCTTGGGCCTGAACCCCTAACAGAGGCAGGTCCCAAGCCTGGTGTAGGGCTGGTGGCTGCAGCTATGATTCGACCCCTAGCCTGGGAACGGCCATATGCCACAGGTGCAGCCCTAAAAATCAGAAAAAAACACTGAATAAAATAGGAATCCTCGAGTTCACACTGACATAAATTTACAGATGAAGAGATAGGAGTTCCCATTCTGGCACAGTGGGTTAAGAATCCAAATGCAGCCAGCTTCAGATGATGCGGAGGCATGGGTTCAATCCTCAGCACAGTGGGTTAAAGGATCCGGTGTTGCCACAGCCGCAACTCCAATTCCATCTCTGGCCCTGGAACTTCCATGTGCCATGAGTATGGCCATTAAAAAAAAAAAAAAAAAAAAAAAAAGAATAGACAGTGAGGAAAAGAGAAAGTTCTTTCTTCCAGAGACAAGAAACATCCATGGATGCTAAAATGAGTGAGCGAAAGTAGGGAAATTAAACATCTCTCCCTGAAAGGCTTATTAAATACAAAATTAAATACAAAAGAGGAAAGGTCACTTTGCTGTCGAAAAACTCCGCCAAAGCCATCTCAGTCAAGAGGTGAGTCATGGGTCAAGTTGAAGTGATGTGCAGCCTGATAGGAGACGCGAGGGGAGCACAGGACCTGCTGTGGGATTCCGGGCAAACATGTGGCCGGGGTCTCATCTTAGGAAACCTCAGGGGAACGCAAATTGAGGATCATTCCACCAACTGCTTGTCCTGTCATCTCCAAGAAGGTCAAGGTCATGAGAGTTGAGGAAAGACTGAAGAGCTTCTCCAAACGGTAGAGGCCGGAGCGATGCTGTGTGCAGAGTGCAATCACCATTGGACCCTTCGCTATAAACGGCATTATTATCAGGATAATTGGCAAAACTCTGAACGAAAAGTATACAGGAGCACTTGAGTATTCCTGCAAGTTGTCTATAAGTTGGACTTTGTTTCAAAACAAAATATATATATATATATAATTATCTTTTATACATATAAGGTCTTATGTATATGATTCATATACATATATGAATTAGAGTATATTCCAGAAATTCACCATGCCAATTAGAAAAATATATGAATGTAATTAACCTCATTAACAAGGGAAAAAACCCACGAATGCAGACAATCCATTGATGAAATCCCATGCCCTTTCGTGGTTAAAATAACAGCAAAACCTGTCGACAAACATCTTGAATTAAGCACTATTCTTTTTATTTTATTATGGAAATTTTTGTAGATACATACCAGGAGGGAAAAATAAAATAAACCTATGGTACCTATGACTGAGCTTCAACAGTCATTAAAACTTGCCCGTTCTGGAGCTCCTGTCGTGGCACAGTGGTTAACGAGTCCGACTAGGAACCATGAGGTTGCGGGTTCGATCCCTGGCCATGCCCAGTGGGTTAAGGATCTGGTGTTGCCGTGAGCTGTGGTGTAGGTTGCAGATGCAGCTTGGATCCCGCGTTGCTGTGGCTGTGGTGTAGGCCGGCAGCTGTAGCTCTGATTGGACCCCTAGCCTGGGAACCTCCATAGGCTGCTGGTAACGCCCTAGAAAAGATAAAACAACAACGACAAAAAAAACAAGATCGAGCTGCCCTCTGTCAACACTTCTTTTCACCATGCGGTTGCAGTCAGACCAGTGCAAGAAGGAAAGAAAAGTTATGAGGGCTATAAAGGCAGGAACAACACGTGTTTTTGTTCTCAGACAATGTGTCTTTCTCAGCAGGAAATTTAAGAGAATATGCAGATAAATGAAGAAATCCGATAAGAAAATTCATCATTCGTATCCTATTGGGTACAAGCTTTATAGGAAAAAATAATCACTGGAGCACTAACGAGCAGAAGTGAAGAATTAGAACCTGTAACTAAAATAAAGATACGAGGAGTTACCTGGTGGTGCAGCAGGTTAAAGGACCTGGCGTTAGGCGTTCCTGTCGTGGCTCAGCGGAGACAAATCTGACTAGTATCCGTGAGGTTGCAGGTTCAGTCCCTGGCCTCGCTCAGTGGGCTAAGGATCCGGCGTTGCTCTGAGCTGAGGTGTAGGTCGCAGACACGGCTTGGATCTGGCGTGGCTGTGGCTGTGGCGTAGGCCGGCAGCAACGGCTCCCATTCGACCCCTAGCCTGGGAACCTCCATCTGCCATGTTCAGATGAAATCTAGCAAAAGATGTGTAAAATCTTTATAAAGAAAAGTATAAAGCTTGGAGTTCCCTGGTGGCCTAGTGGTTAAAGGATCCAGTGTTGTCAGTGCCGTGGCATGGATTTGATCCCTGGCCTAGGAACTTCCACACACCATGGGCATGGGCAAAAAAAGAAAAAA
The DNA here is from genome assembly GCF_054392235.1 of Sus scrofa. Taxonomy (NCBI): domain Eukaryota; kingdom Metazoa; phylum Chordata; class Mammalia; order Artiodactyla; family Suidae; genus Sus; species Sus scrofa. Next base: position 64,852,332 of record NC_139399.1, read on the forward strand.
GGAAAGAAAAAAAAGCGGAGGGGGAGATGGGTGGCCTGGGGGTCTGGGACCGGCATGCACACACTGAGGGCTATGGAGTGACTGGCCAATGGGGACCTGCTGCACGGCGCAGGGAACTCTCCCCAGCATTCTGTGACCGTCTATGTGGGAAAGGAATCTGAAAGAGAATGGACGTGTGTACAGGTGTGACAGAATCGCTTTGTCGTCCAGGAGAAATGGTCACAAGCCCACAAATCAGCTCTACTTCAATAAAACTTTAAAACATGGGGAAGAAAAGAAAAGCGTACAACTTGACCCAAGGCACCAGTGAGGCTTAAATCAGTGGGAAAATACGACGGCGCTGGCTCGGCAGTGAGTTCACTTGCCTTGACTGGACTTCATTTCCCACAGTCCCCTTGCCTGTGTGTTTGTGGCTGCGGTGGCCCTAGAGATACTGGGTCAAGGCCAGGCGGAACGCAGCAGCCGTATGGTTCTACTGCTCGTACAGTACAGTTGGGAGCCTCTGTAGCTCATGCACCTTGTCACTAACCTGCTGACTGATGCCCCAACCCCCGCCACCGCCATCCTCTGGGAGGGGCTCCACCAGCTATGTGTGGGCTTCTCTGCGTACAGGTCCCCACTGGACTCGGACTCCCCAGAGGCCAGGGACCGCCTTGATTTTCCCCCAGGTGTCCAGCAGCAGGGCCCCTGGTCTTGGGCACAGCCCCCTGCACGCAGTGGGCTTTTGGAATTGCCAGTAACTGGGCACCCAGCGTGGGCTCCGTGTCGGATCACTGTTGCAGGCGTGGTTCTGGCTCATGAGCCCGCAGAGCTCCAGTTCTAGACCAGTGGTTCTCCAAGTGTGGTCCCAAGACCAGCAGCATCAGATTTCCTCCCCACCCCCCACCTACTGAGTCAGAATCGGAACCTCAGGGGTCTGCCCAGCGACTCGCCTTCTAACAGTCCCCCCAGGCGGTTCTGATACACATTAACGACTGAGAATAGCATTGAGAACGCTGGAGCTGGAGAGTTTGGAAGACCCCCAATCAGGGCAAATGGGTTCATTCCCCAGGAAGAAGGGAGAGACTTCTCTGAGGCCCATTGTCATCCCAGAGGGATCCGTCGCCCCCCGGGGAGCTGGACCCGCTGAGAGGGCATTAAGGCTCAAGTGAGGTTTTTCCCATTTTGAATCTCTGCTTTATTCGTTTATTTCTATTTTTCCAGATGGGACTTCATATGATTTGCTGGATCACCACTTCTTCTCTCACAGATAGGAAAATGATACCCTTTATCACATGCCAAATCTACGTGTGCATTTAGCTGTTCTCTATTTGCATTTTTAATCTTTGCATCTATTGAATTTTTAATCATTGAGTGAGAATCATACAATTGTTGCAGGACACAAATTACTTTGTTTTCGGAAAAATCTTTTCTTCAGAATTATGTCAAAAAGAAGTATCATTGGCGTTCCCTGGTGGCTCAGCGGGTTAAAGATCCGGCATTGTCACTGCTGTGGCTTGGGTGGCTGCCATGGTGTGGGTTCAATCCCTGGTGCAGGGATCTCTGCATGCCGTGGGCGCTGCCAAAAAAAAAAAATTGTTCCACGAAAAAAATTGACAACATAGAAATAACACCCAGTAATTTCCCACGCCTCCAGTCACCCAATCTCAGCCCCTCACCCCAGGTGGAGGTCTGGGTTAGGGTTCCCGGGAGGATTCGGGAGCAGAGGTGCCAGCATTTCAAAGATAGAGTGTCCAGCCTGGGGGCCAGGAATGGGGAGGTTTGCACCTTTCTGGGTGGTCCTGACCCTCTTCTTGGGGGGGGGCGGGTCCTCCTGGGTTTGACCAGGGCATCTCCATCCTCCACCAGTCTTATAGAGGCTGGCACGGCCCCAGGTACAGGCGCTGGCTTGACTGCATGCACACGTTTCAGATCTGCGTCCACAGTGTCTGGGAAGGTCACGCATCCCCACTTTAGAAAACAGCGTTAATGCCTAGATTGAATGAGAGGCACATGGGGAGCCCCCGAGAGGAAATAGCGATTGTGGAGGAGGAAACTCAGGCCCAAGGGGCTTCAGCTCCCTCGGGACCCCCGCATAAGAGACAAACAGGCAAATCATTTTCGCAAGATATACAACTGGTTGTGCAAATTAAATGAACCGTCCGAAGGATGCGTTATGTACCATTGACACACAGCAGGGGTGTGCCTGAGATGTGCCTGGTTATCCCAGGAACTCATGTTCTCACCTCAGCCCTATCCTGAGAAGAGGACCGAGGCGCAAATCCACAGTTCCGCCACTTCGAAGCTCAGTGCCGAGGTGTGTAAAGCGCCCACTGTGTGCCAGGCACGGCACTAGGCTCATGGCACAATCGCTTTCCTTTTATCAGCAGGTACCCGTCTCATCCTTGTTGTATAAATGGAAAGGCTAAAGCCCACAGAGTTACTAAGTAACTCAGCCCCTATCCCCCAGCCTGGAAGTGGCGGGGGAGGGATTTGAACCCAGGTCATCCAGCACCAGCCTGTGTTGCGGCCTCACGGCTCTTCTGGGCTGACGGCTGTCACATCTACTCTCTCTCGAATGTTTGGCGTGTTTATTTTATGGCCGCAGTAACAAGTTCCCATAAACTCAGTGACTTCAAACAACACAGATTTGTTCTCATTCAGTCCTGGAAGGCAGAGTCTCACATGGGTCCGCAGGGCTGTGTTCCCTCCGGGGACTCCAGGGGAAACCCGTGCTCCCGTCTCCTGGAGGCGCCTGCAGGCCTTGACTCGGGGCCCCCTTTCCCACTTCAAAGCCATCATTCCAGCCTCTGCTTCCATCACCACCTTATGACTCTGATCTGCCGTCCTCTTACTGGGATCCCTGTGATGACAGGGGGTCCGCTCGGACGATCCAGGGTAATCCCCCGTCTCAAGATCCTTAATCACCCCGCTAAGTCCCTTTGTACGGTGTCACCACGTCAGGTGACGTATTCCCAGCTTCCAGGGAGTGGGTGTGAGCCTCTGTTGGAAAAGCCATTGGTGTGTCCACCCCATATGCTTATTTCCATTTCGGAGAATAATAATGAAAAACGTGCTTAGTGCCTTCCTGGACCTTAGTTCCCCCGGTTTCATTCACCAGAAAAACCTGTCGATCGAGCAAGGCTAGGTTCATTAGACCTGCTGCCGTAAAGGACAAGCCACTTCAACAGAGGCTGAAATTAGGGGAATTAGGGAATGGCATTTATAGGGTTTTAAGGCCCTGCTTGGATGATTTTAAAGCGGTTTTGCAAGGCAGGGAACTGGTTGGAATCAGGGAGTCTCTGACACAACCGCTTCGGAATGATGGGCCCAGGGAGGTGGCGTTTTGAAAGGAGCCCTGATGCAAAATCTTATGTTCCAGAGCAGGTATTTCTTGGAACAAGCAGCAAGTGACTTTGGCCTGATCCTGGTATTGCTTAAGTCAGGGATTAGGTTGGTTTTCGTTCTCACTGATGACAGTCCTAAGAGTTCCCATTTTTTTTGGAAGCTCCTCCTACAGGCCGGGCAGCTTGAATACATTTTGGCAAGTATTTCAGCCTCATCTCAGGACAGCATAATAATCCCCCTCTTGGATTTGGGAGTCAAAAAGTCCTGCGTGAAATTCCTGGCTCCTATTGCCTCTGGGAAGAGGGACAGTTTCCTGTTGTGTAAAGTCAGAATATAACACTCCCTGCTCTGAGGGTTAAGGTGCACGGGCTGTGGCTTGAGCCGCTACACACCTTGTGCCCACAGGAGCAGCGCCACGCAGGCTCGGGGGCCTCGGTAGGCCAGGGCCAGCCCCCCCACCCCCGCATCATTTATACTCCTGACCTTCTCTTAGTCTCAGAAGTGTCCTTCTGCGGATGATAAATGACACGGACACCGTTTAATGCGGGAAGGCGGTGGCTGTTATTCCTACTCTGTAGGTGAAAGGGGGAGGTTCAGAGAAAGCAGGTCATCAGTGGGCAGAACTCACCAAGTTGAAGTTCCTTTTCTGCCCGAGTACTGCCCCCACCCCACCGCCACCCCACGCCAGGCTTTGACCATTTTTGTGATGTTTTAATTGCCTCCACCTCCCCAGGAGACCAGGAGCCCCGTGGAAACCAGGTCCGTCTCCTCCACGGTACACCTGTGCCCAGAACAGCAGGGAGCCCCAGAGTGTCCTCCGCAGAGGCCTGTCACTCACACGCAGGTCAGCCGCTGGCTGCCTTCCGAATGTTCCAGAAGGGGTGAGACTGTAAGCAGGACAGCTTTCCTCTTCCTGAGACCCAGCCTCTAGGGAGCCGCCCTGAGTCCTGGGAAGGGTGCCCTCCCTCCGTGGGACTTGCCCCCACCCTCCTCGCAGCCGCCCTGTACGCCCTGTGTGCAGATGCCCGCGAACTGGTGACTAACGGCATTCGTCACACTGCCACCCACGAGAGAGGACTCTGATAACCATCCACCTTCCAGAGACACAGGAAGTGGGAGCAGCTGCACCTGGCACTGGGCTCTCTCAGGTGTGGTTCAGATGCCGGGCTGGAGCCTGACCCCACATGTCCCCATCCAGAGGGATTTTTTCCTGTAATTACCATACTTTGGGCTTGGCCCTCACAAAGATATCGCATCCAAATCAGATGGGATTTCTTGGCTCTGATAAAACAGCGTCTCCTCTTAATCGTAGCAGAGGCAAGGACTGCTTCCTACCTTGCTCTTCCCTACAGTGGAGGAAACTGATGATGCAATAGAACAGAGATATCTGGATTCATGGGCTATATGGTCCCAGCATTAAAAGGGTCAACCACTATGGATGCATTTTAACAAGGCTGACAGGGAGCAGACCCTGTGACTCAGCAGTTTCAATTCCTGGGACCTCGTCTCCAGCAACACCCACCGTCAGGATGTTCCTTTTATCTCTCTTGGTAACAACAGGAAAAACTGGAATAACCTAAGGGTCCCTGAAGCGGGGGAAGGGGCTCATCAGGCTGCATCCATACAATGAAATGCCTCCCAGGTGCTTCAACTAACGAGGCAAAAGCCCAGGATGACGTCAGGGCCCAAGTCGAGAACAAAGCCCACCGTTAAGTTATGTGTGTTTGCAAATTGATACCCAGATGAGAGCCTAGAAATGCAAATGAGGTAAGTCTGTTGCCTCTTCAGTATTTAAAAAAAAAAAAATTGTATTCAGGTAGGACTGAAGTCATTTACAAAAACACCCAGAGCAATAAAAAACAAGAAGGTAGCAACTTGAAGCGGTGGCCCTGAGCCCTGCCCAGTCCCAGGGAGGTGAATGCTGGGGCCAACAGCCCGCAGGGTTCCTTGGTAAAGTGAGAGGGTTGTGCCAGAGCTGGGCAGCAGGAGGAGTAAATTATAACTAGAATTTCACCCAGATTCCTCCCCTCCCCCCCGCCCACAAGGCTCAAAAGTCAACCCCAACGCTCTTCTGCATCTGATGAAAGGTCTGACAAGGTCAGGGGTCCCATTCTCTGCGCTGCTGACATTTGGGGCAAAATCCCTCCGGGTCCTGGGGACAGGGGGTGGGCTCCTCTGTCCTGTAGGGTGTTTCGCAGCATCCGTGACCTCCACCCACTAGATGCTGTAGTAAACACCCCCTTTCCTCTGTCGCGACAACCAAAAATGGCTCCAGATGTTGCCCAATGTTCCCCGGGGGCTAAGTCACCCCACCCCACCCCTGGCTGGGACCCACCCATCAGGGTTTGGGTTTCCTGAGATCTTCCCGACGGGCAGCTCCGGAGCTGGGGCAATGGGTACGATCACCCCCTCTCACTCTTCAAAACGCCCTGCAGGGGGAACCATGCATGTGGCCACCTGGCTCTGACCCTTTGCCCCACAAATGCGCCTGTGCTGGTGGCATCACCATCCCAGGGTCTGGCATCCAGTCCCCGAGGGGGATAAAGATGCCAATACTTCCTCATCACTGACACTTGCTCCATCAGATGCGTCTTTAGCTGAATTGCCACCTCTCCTTTCCTGGTCCTCTTGGAGTTCCCAGCTTTTCCTTAAGACCTAAGTAAAAGTAGGAAGTGGGCGGGGAGGGGGGGAGTGGAAAACGCTGTGAAGTAGTTGAATGAAGTTCTGCTGAGAATTTCAACCAGTTCTAGGTTTTTCCACTTTTTTTTTTTTTTTTTTCAGTCTAAGCCCCGCTAGGGAACGCAGTTGCTCTTGGAATTCTGTGAATAAATATACTGAGCGATTGGATGTTTGGGGGGCGGAAGTAATCCCTAGGGACACAGCAGTGGACCAGTGGACAGGGCGCCCAGGTCCTGGGGCTCTTCTTTTGGAGTCAAGGGCAGAGGGGTGTTGATACTGACCAACGGGCATGTGTAAGAAAAATGGCGAAGAAATGAAACACAGCAGATTGTGATAATTCAAAGACCCCTGGGCAGCCTCCCTCATGCTCCCTCCAGCCTAATTCTTTGCCCCGGTCCCTGGCATCTTCTGAACCTTCTCTGCACTTGACTCATTCATTTATTACATCCCTTCAGTGGAATGGAAGCTCCAGGAAGACAGGATTTTTATTCATTTATTTTTTGTCTTTTTAGCGCTGTACCTGCGGCATATGGAAGTTCCCAGGCTAGGGGTTGAATCGGAGCTGTAGCTGCTGGCCTACACCACAGCCACCGCAACTTGGGATCCAAGCCGCATCTGTGACCTACACCACAGCTCACAGCAACGCCGGATCCTCAACCCACTGAGCGAGGCCAGGGATCAAACTGCATCCTCATGGCTCCTAATTGGATTCGTTTCTGCTGCGCCACAACAGGAAGCCTGAGGACAGGATTTTTCATCTGTTTTTTTTTCCCCCCACTCATTTCTTTTCTTTTTTTTTTTTTTTTTTTTGTCTTTGTTGTTGTTGTTGTTGTTATTGTTGCTATTTCTTGGGCCGCTCCCACGGCATATGGAGGTTCCCAGGCTAGGGGTTGAATCGGGGCTGTAGCCACCGGCCTACGCCAGAGCCACAGCAACGTGGGATCCGAGCCGCGTCTGCAACCTACACCACAGCTCACGGCAACGCCAGATCGTTAACCCACTGAGCAAGGGCAGGGACCAAACCCGCAACCTCATGGTTCCTAGTGGGATTCGTTAACCACTGCGCCACGACGGGAACTCCTCCCACTCATTTCTGATGCCCAGAACAGTGCTGGCCACTTAGTACAGGTGCCACCATATTTATGGAATGAAAGAAGGAAAAGAGACAACTCAGAGCAGAGATAGGGAGTCACATGGTGGCAGGACGTGGTGGAGCCGGGCGACAGGGTGGGGTGGGGGGGCAGGTGAGAAGCTGACACGTCTGACTCACCTGCTCTGAGAGGCGGCCACCAGTTAGACCTTCTCAGGCACTGATGCCACTGACACGTGTAGAAGCCCAACATACTGCAAAACGAGTCTCTTTTTATTTTTATTATTTTTAAATTGAAATACCGTTGATTTGCCATGTTAATTTGTGCTGTACAGCAAAGTGACTCAGGTATTTACATATATATATGTATTTCCATAGGCACATGTAGACACTCTGTTTTTAAGGTATCCTTGTCCATTATGGTCTATCAGCGAGTCCCTTTTAAAGTCAAGGCTCCCACTTTGGACACTCTTTAGGGGCTTGGCAGTCATTGCTTCTCCCTCCTCCCTTCCCCAAACCTGGAGAGGCTGAGAATGTCCTTCCCATCCTAGAGATGTGCAGACGGTAACACGCTAAGGAGGAGGGGACCCCAAGCCCCCCGCCCCCCACGCTGGAACAGCCCCGGGCGGCGCACAGGCTCGCTCTGCCTCTCATTGTCTCTGACACTGACCATGACCCTGGCCTGGCAGAGCAGAGCCTGCTGGGGCAGCTGAGGACTAGGAGAGGGCAGGAGGAGGAGAGGCACTCAAGGTGGCAGACGCAGCTCCATCCTCACCTCCGCTGGGAGGCTCAGGACAACCCAGAAGCACCACAGGCTTGTCGGCACCCCAGGCTGGGCACAGCTGCCTGTGAAACGCTGCCACTCAGGTGGCCTCTGGCTCCCTAATTCTGCTGGGGGACCCTAACGCAGACCCCTGGGAGGTGGGACTGGAGAGGGAGGGGAAACTGTGCGCTTGATCTGGTGTTTCAACTTCCTTTACCATAAACATGTATCTTTTAGGTAATCACACAGATTGTTCCAATTTTTTTTTTTTTTGCTATTTCTTTGGGCCGCTCCCGCGGCATATGGAGGTTCCCAGGCTAGGGGTCGAATCGGAGCTGTAGCCACAGGCCTCCGCCAGAGCCACAGCAACGCGGGATCCGAGCCGCGTCTGCAACCTACACCACAGCTCACGGCAACGCCGGATCCTTAACCCACTGAGCAAGGCCAGGGATCGAACCCGCACCCTCATGGTTCCTAGTCGGATTCGTTAACCACTGCGCCACGACGGGAACTCCCTGTTCCAATTTTTGACCAAAACGTAAAATAATCTAGTACTGGAAAAGCAGACACCCCAACAGGAGTTTGATAAACGGCAAAAGATGTCAGTTCCCATCATTGGAGAAAGAATTAATTACTCAAAAAAATTAATCAAAGACACTAAAAAAAAATACATCTTTTTTTAATCCCAAAGGAAGCAGACATAGCCAAGAAGAGAATGCATAATGTGAAGTCATAGCAGAAAGAAAAGAAAAATGGGAGTTCTCGACGTGGCTCAGCGGAAACGAATCTGACTGGTATCCATGGGGATGCAGGTTCGATCCCTGGCCTCGCTCAGTGGTTTAAGGATCCGGCGTTGCCCTGAGCTGTGGTGTAGGTCCAAGATGAGGCTTGGATCCTTTGTTGCTGCGGCTCTGGTGTAGGGCAGAGGCTACAGCTCCAATTCAGCCCCTAGCCTGGGAACCTCCATATACCATGGGTGTGGCCCTAAAAAGACAAAAAAAAAGAAAAAAGAAAAATGATGACTTAAACCCCAGGACAATGAAGAAAAAGGCATATGCGTTTCACTACGTAAGAATTTCAAACGTGAACTATTTCAAACATGAAGAAGGAAAGAGTTCCCATCGTGGCTCAGTGGTTAACAAATCCGACTAGGAACCATGAGGTTTCGGGTTTGATCCCTGGCCTCGATCAGCTCAGTGGGTTAAGGATCCAGTGATGCCATGAGCTGTGGTGTAGGTCACAGACGAGGCTCGGATCCCGCGTTGCTGTGGCTGTGGTGTAGGCCGGTGGCTACAGCTCTGATTAGACCCCTAGCCTGGCAACCTCCATATGCTGCAGGTGGGGCCCTATAATAAAAAAAAAAAAAGAAGAAGAAGGGATAATGAATGCCATGGCCCCTGCTCAGCTCCCGTCTGGTCCGAGGGGACAGCTGGGCAGGTACTGAAGCCCCGGGGGCGCCTCCACAGCCACCCCACTTGTAAACTGTCTTGAATCAGGCCTTTTTCTTCCCCTTTATGTTTCTGTTGCTTTTGGCACAAGGCCTGGCACATAGAGGTTCTTACTGAATTAAGGGAGAGCTCAGGGCTGCCCTAGTCTGGTTCGGGCGGCGGCGGGGGGACCCTAAGGAAAGAGGCAAAGAGGAGCCCCTCCCCCCATGACAAAGGCACTTCCCTGAGACTGAACCTCCTGGGTCTAGAGGAGGAGGCGGGCTGGGCTGGGAGAGGGCAGGGGACAGAGCCGAGGCTTGTGCTAAGGCCACTTCTGTTGGGCTTTTATGCCCTTGCTTGTGTGTTTGGGTTTTGTTTTGTTTTGTTTTGCTTTGCTTTGTCACGCCATAGCATGGGAAAGTTCCTGGGCCAGGGATGGAGCCCAGGCCACAGCAGTGACCCAAGCCATAGCAGTGACAACACTGGGTCCTTAACCCAAAGGAACTCCTTTTTGTTGTTTGTGGGGTTTTTGGGTTGTTGTTTACATTTGATTTTTAATTATAAAAGTAAGGCCAGGGAGTTCCCACTGTGGCTCAGCGGTAACGAACCCACTAGTATCCGTAGGATTTGGGTTCGATCTCTGGCCATGCTCAGTGTTAAGAATCTGGCGTTGCTGTGAGCTGTGGTGTAGGTCGCAGACACGGCTCGGATCCCATGTGGCTATGGCTGTGGTGTAGGCTGGAGGATCCAAATAAATCAATGTACAAGACCACACAAAGACAGAAAATAAAAATAGACAGTATTCATGCTCATGTCATGTCATCCGCCTCCTGATTTTATTTCCTACGATTTTGCACATTTTCAGGTATTTGATCCACAGTTAATTTGCAAGACCACAGGACATCCTCCTGCCATGCCTGGGGTGGCCTCGTATAGAAAGCTGTGTTCTAACGTTCCATGGAGGCTCTAGAAAGTGCCTCAGAAAACATCCTGCAGTTGCCCCCCTGCCCCCGAACACCATCCAGCCTCAAATCAGAAATTATGCATTGCATTGGCCAGTTATGTCTCCTTAGTCTAATCTAGAACAGTCTCCCATCCAGTGCCCCCCGCCACACACCTGGCCAGTGACCCTGGCAATGGACCACCCTGTGCTCGTCTCCCTGGTCCCTGGAATGTCTTTCACTCCCTCCCTCTCTTGCCTGTAAACTGGAAGTTGGGCTTTCGGGCTTCATGAGATGCTGACTAAACTTTTTTCAAGCCATCTTCATAAGTGGAGTTGCCAGAGATAGCAAATAAAAATACGAGATGCAGGAGAGTTCCCGTCGTGGTGCAGCAGAAACAAATCTGAGCAGCATCCATGAGGACACAGGTTCGATCCCTGGCCTCGTTCAGTGGGTTAAGGATCCGGTGTTGCCCTGAGCTGTGATGTAGGTGGCAGACGTGGCTCAGATCCCCCGTTGCTGTGGCTGTGGTGCAGGCCGGCAGCTGTAGCTCCAATTCCACCCCTAGCCTGGGAACCTCCATATGCTGCAGGTTCGGCCCTAAAAAGCAAAAAAAAATTAAAAAAATATATGTATAGCTGTGACTCTAGGTGTGTGTGTGACTAAGAAAAGGTCCCGAAAGACACGAGCCTAAGGAGTCACAGTAGTGACCTGTGCTTGGTGGCGTTTTTGGTGGTTTCTGTTTCCTTGTGTTGTGTCCTGTCCTTGAGGAACTTGTACCGCGTGCGTAGCCAGGAAGAAGGCTTCATGTGCGAAAGGCATGTGCGCCATCTCCTAGGAGGCTCTCAGCTGCTCTGGACTCTGGGGATGGTCAGTGCCCGGCTGCCTGCGTGCAGGATCGCCTTCCGCTGCAGCGTCGCAGATAGACAGGCAGTGTTTCCCCAGATCCTCACCGACCTGCCTGTGGGTTTAAGACGGTGTTTCACAGCAGCTGGCCATCCAATCCCAGTGTGGTGACAGAAAAAAAGAAGACTATGCAAAACACGGCTTGGATCCCACGTTGCTGTGGCTCTGGTGTCGGCAGCTGCAGCTCTGATTCAACCCCTAGCTTGGGAACTTCTATATGCCTCAGGTGCAGCCCTAAAAAGCCAAAAAAAAGGTGGGGGGGGGGGTTGAGTAAGATAACTGGAGAAACTATTCATATTTAAAATATCAGTAGAGTTTTTGTACCCGAGGAAGTAAGAATTAGACATATAGTTAAAATAATGATATAGCAAAAAAAAAAAAAGCAACAAAAATGATAAGGAATAAAATGAATAAAAGACATGTAATATTTTTTGGAAAGATTTATAATACTTTGCTAAAGAACTTAAAGGAAGTTTTACATAAAGGCCATTTTTCCTCAAAATAATCTCTAACTTCAAGGGAAGCCAATAAAAATATGTTAATGAATTGAACAAAAAACTTGGCATGGGGAGTTCCCTGGTAGCCTGGCAGTTAAGGATCTGGTGTTGTCTCTGCTGTGGCTCAGGTTCGGTTCCTGGCCAAAAAAAAAAACATTAGAATTCATAAGTTCTATGGATTATAGATTCTGGAGTCTGGATTTTATTTTATTTTATTGTATTGTATGGCTACACCTGTGGCATGTGAAAGTTCCCAGGGCCAGGGATAGAATCTGACTCCAGCCACTGCAATGGCAATGCCAGATCCTTAACCTACTGCACCACAAGGGAACTCCCTGGAGTCTGGATTTTAGACTTTGGAATTTTGTTACTTTGTAAAAGATCAGGAAGAGTCAAGACAATTTTGCAAACTGAAACAAGAACATAGCTTAAAAGATTTTAAACTTCCTCCGAAGATATGTGCTACATACAACAGGCAGTATCAGATTAAGGTATGAGACTGGAGGGCCTGTGGGAATATGTCTATGACAGGAGTGAAGGGACAGCTTGGTAAAAAGGAAATTTTTTTTTTTTTTTTTTTGGTCTCTTCTAGGGCTGCACCTGAGGCATATGGAGGTTCCCAGGCTAGGGGTCTAATCGGAGCTGTAGCCGCCAGCTTACACCAGAGCCACAGCAACGCTAGATCCAAGCTACATCTTCTACCTATACCACAGCTCACGGCAACACGGGATCCTTGACCCACTGAGCGGGGCCAGGGATCGAACCTGAGACCTCATGGTTCCTAGTTGGATTCATTAATCACTGAGCCACTATGGGAAATGGATTCATTGGCAAATGGCTCTGAGTACCTGGCTCTTATAAGAAGATAGATTCCTGTTGTTACATTATTCACAAAATAAATTTCAGATGGATTAAAGAACTAAATATGCAAATGTGGCACCGAAAACTTAGAAGAGAACATAAAATATTATGATACCAGGGTAAGAAAGTATTTTTAATTGAGATAAAAATAAGAAAACTAGGAGTTCCCATCATGGCGAAGTAGAAAGGAATCCAACTAGGAACCATGGGGTCTCGGGTTCGATCACTGGCCTCGCTCAGTGTGTTAAGGATCCAGCATTGCTGTGAGCCGTGGTGTAAGTCACAGATGTGGCTTGGATCTGGCATAGCTGTGGCTGTGGTGTAGGCTGGTAGCTCCAATTACACCCCTAGCCTGAGAACCTCCATACACTGTCCTAAAAAGCAAAAAAAAAAAAAAAAAAAGGAAGAAGACTATAAAAAAAAATCTTGATGCATTTGATTGCGTTGAAGTTTTCTTAGAGTTCCCTTGTGGCACAGTGGGTTAAAGATCCAGTGTTGTCACTGGCAGCTTGGTTCACTGCTGTGGTGTGGGTTTGATCCCTGGCCAGGGACTTCCACATGCCACCAGCACAGCCAAAAAACACCTGGTTATTTTACTATGCATAAATGTAAGTACATCAGCATAGGCATCTCAGACTGGTGGGGAGTGTGCCTCTCCCACTGGATATGGGATTCCATATCCAACCCCACTTCTTGTTCCCTACATCCCACTTGGACTCAGCAAGTATCAAGGTGCCACTGGGTTCCTGAGTGGGGTTCTTTGCTCACAGGTCTCCCCAGTGGACTTGACCTCTAGGTGCTCAGAAGCAGGGGCCCCATGCAGAGACCCAAGCACCTGGTGGACGTTTAGGAAACATTCGTTTAAGGAGGGATGAGCAATTCTCACCGAGCACCTACTGCTGGTTCATCTCAAGATGACGGATTTAATAGGAGCCTGCGAGACTCACACACAGCAGAGCCACCGTGAAAAGGGAAGCAGCCCAGGGCATCGCCCATTCCAGACAGAGAGCTGGGCGAACTTGACCTTCCATCAGAACCTCCTGGGGAGTCGCTGGGACCCACCCCCCTCCCCGTTTCGGATTCAGGACTTCTAGGGTGGGACCCGATAATTTGCAATTCTAATGTTTTCCCAGGTCTGGCTGATGCTGCCTGTGGGGGAACCAGGCTTTGAGAACCAAGGTTCTAGAGTTCAGGCAGTTGGTCCATCAGGGTGAAGGGGCTCCTCCCAGCAGGAGCGGAAGGACCCATCTGGAGGCACAGCCTGCACTGCAGCCCTCTCCTGGCTGCAGCTACAACTGTCACTCCCTCAAGGGATCTGCATTTTCAGGGGCAGCCTGGGGAGCCGGTGTGTGTTCTTGCTGTGGGTTCTCCAGAGTCCCACTGCCCAGACCTCGGCCTCAGCTGCCGCATCTGTTGAGTGGGGAATAAACTGAACTCCCAACATGATGGGATGGAGGAGAGAATTAAGGCTACACTGTAGGGAATTAGCACAGGGCTGGGCCCTGACCCCTCAGCCAGCAGCAGCTACTGCTGCAGTTCCGCACTTTCCTGGAGCAGAGCGACCGGTGTCAGTACAGACGGGGGCTGGGGTGGCAGGTGGGTGGGGGCGGGGGGGGAGATATCCTTGAGGGTGAAAATGCAGGTTGCAGAAGGGTACAGGGTTTTCTAGGCATCTGATTCACGGACCCCTACATAGGAAATAAAAGAATAAAACAGGCAAGGGGCAAAGAAGGGAATACTCTCAACCTGTTTCCTCCAGTGGTAACTGGCTACAGTGTTTGCCTTGCTGCACTGGGCCTGGAGAGCACAGGGGTTATGCTTCTCTTTTTTAATATCTGGAGGACTTCATTTGAATTTTTTTTTTTTTGTCTTTTCTAGGGTCTCATCCGCGGCATATGGAGGTTCCCAGGCTAGGGGTCTAATCGGAGCCATAGCCACCGGCCTATGCCAGAGCTACAGCAACGCCAGATCCGAGCTGCCTCTGCAACCTAGACCTACACCACAGCTCACGGCAACTCCGGATCCCTAACCCACTGAGCGAGGCCAGGGATCGAACCGGCAACCTCATGGTTCCTAGTCGGATTCGTTAACCACTGCGCCACAACGGGAACTCCTGAAATTTTTAAGTATTAAATTTTGTCAATGTGTTTCCTTTATGTTTTGCTGTTGAAATCACATCCATAACTAAACTTGTTTAAACTCCTTTAACGCTGCATACGCTTAACTCTTTACTATAACGCTTTTTTTTTTTTTTTTTTTTTTTTTTTTGGAATAAGGAGTTAAGGTTTTCCTGAAAATTCTTCTCCTTAATATCACTTATTGAATAACAGGTTCTTTCTTCACGGATGTAGAATGATACCTTTTACCGTTTACCAAGCAAGCCCCCATCTATAGGTAAATAGGGTATTGATGCTTTATTCAGTTCTGTTAACTGTCCTGATTTCCTTATACCAGTACCAGATCATTTAATAAAAAATTAAATTGGTATGTTTGTCAAAAAGAACGCATGTTCATGGCAAACGCTGTTGGAACAACACATAGAGGGTAATTTCCCACAACTGACCCCAGTCCCACCTCCCAGCGATCAAGTGAGCCCAGATGAGGTGCCTGCATTTCACAGGCGGCCTGGAGTTCCCGTCTTGGCTCAGTGGTGACCGAATCTGACTAGGAACCATGAGGTTGCGGGTTCGATCCCTGCCCTTGCTCAGTGGGTTAAAGATCTGGCGTTGCCGTGAGCTGTGGTGTAGGTCGCAGACGCGGCTCGGATCTGGTGTTGCTGTGGCTCTGGTGTAGGCCGGCAGCTACAGCTCTGATTAGACCCCTAGCCTGGGAACCTCCATATGCCGTGGGAGCGGCCCAAGAAATAGCAAAAAGACCAAAAAAAAAAAAAAAGAGGCAGCCTTTGCCAGGCTGTGATCAGCTGGTGGGGGTGGGGGTGGGCCTTTCAGTGCTTCACCCAGATTCTCAGTGGTCCTCATTAATTAGCTAGAAGTGGTGTGCCTTGGGGGCTAGCAATAGGATGAGTTATGACTGTTTTAATTTACAGATGACAAAAATGAAGTCCTAAATCATGAACTGTCTTGTCCAAAGTCATGCTGCCGGTTGGCAAGTGAAAATTTTCAGGTTAGAGCTGCATAGCAGGGCAGGTGCCATTCTTTTTGCCCAGCCCATCTTTCCTGCCCTGTCTCGCTTTCTCTGCTCAGATCTGGTGCTGCTGTGGCTGCGGTGTAGGTCGGCAGCTGTAGCTCCGATTCAACCCCTAGCCTGGGAACTTCCACGTGTCTCGGGTGTGGCCCTAAAAAGCAAAAAATAAAAATAATTACATGCTGGAGGGCTTTTGTCTGCGGACCGGCCCGGTCTCCATGTAGCTAGTACGGAATCATCTAAGGAGCTCAGAATTGCAGCCGCTGGTGCATCAGTCAGTGCCAGACAACCCTGCTCCTGCCACTCTTCTGGGCAGGGGCCACAGTCTTGTTTCTCTGAGCGACACAGCCTGTGCGTACCAGAGGCTTCCTCATGTCATCCGCTTTTATCCAAACTTTGATGACAAGCCGCCTTTCTCAGTCGGCTGGGCCGGGACGAGGACAGCATCACGCTCACCCACTGGGCCAAGCAGGCTCCGGGGTCGCCCCTTAGCCCACACCTACCCGGAGGGCACTGACTGATAAGACGAAGTTCTAGATTCTTCTCATATATTTTCTCAGTTACTAGAACAGCAACCCCTTCAAGTCTCAGTTGTCCTAATACTGGAGAAAAGTATTAGTGGTGTTTCTTGATTAATTTGAATTCCAGCATTGCCACGAGCTGTGGTGTAGGTTGTAGATGCGGCTCGGATCCCGTGTTGCTGTGGCTGTGGTGTAGGCCGGCAGCTGTAGCTCTGATTCACTCCCTAGCCTGGGAACCTCCATACGCTGCAGGTGCAGCCCTAAAAAAAAAAAAAAAAAAAAAAAAAGCAATAAATAAATAAAATGAGACATATTGATAGTTAATAATGCAGAGGCATGGCCCAGAATATTGCTGGATGATAAATGTGTGTAAAATAGCAACGAATAAGACCTTTACAAGGATATATACTATATATATGTACACACACATATACCATGAGGGGTTTTATAAATATGTGTAGATATTTATATGCAGAGATATGTGCTTCAATATATAGAAAAATGACTCCACAGTAGTTGCCTGGTGGTCTAGCGGTTAAGACTCAGCACTTTCAGTTCTGTGGCCTGGGTTCAATCCCTGGTCGGGGAACTGCAATTCCCACATCAAGCCACTGCACGCTAGGGCCAAGGAAAGAAGGAAAAAGAAAAGGGAAAAAAAAGGACTGCAAGGCTGTAGCAGTCATCTGGGGCTTGAATTCAGAAATAATGTCTACTTCTTGGTGACTTCTCCTGTGGCTCCACAGACCACTCAGCCTAGGGGAGCGCCAGGGGGATGGGCATTTCTGTGTTCCGTAGCTGTACATTTATATATATTGCATGAATATGTTATAACCAAAATATATGCATGCATTAGTGGGTGATTTTAAAAAATACATTAAGGAGTTCCCTTTGTGGCTCAGTGGTTAATGAACCCGACTAGGAACCATGAGGTTGCTGCTTCAATCCCTGGCCTTGCTCGGTGGGTTAAGGATCCCGTGTTGCCGTGAGCTGCCCTGTAGGTCACAGACACGGCTCGGATCTGGTGTTGCTGTGGCTCTGGCGTAGGCTGGCGGCTACAGCTCCGATTAGACCCCTAGCCTGGAAACCTCCGTATGCCGCGGGAGCTGCCCTAGAAAAAGCAAAAAAAGACAAAAAAAAAAAAAAATTAAAAATACATTAAACAAACAATAAAAAAAAAAAAAAAACCCAACAGAAAGTTTTAAAGTGGGAATAAGGCGAATCCCCTGTCCTCACCCATTCGCCCTCCACCCTTCCAGGGAGTCACATCCACAGCGGTTCCTTCAATCTGATATTGTCCCTTTGTGAGTAAATATTTGTGTTAAGGGAAAATGTTAATAGCAGTTTTCTGCTGTGAAGTTGCCCAGTTATGCACTGGGTGTGGCCGAGGGAGGAGAAAGGAATTAAGCCACACCTCCCCCCAAAAGAAACACCTCGAAGGAAGGAAAGAACCCACAAAGTGAACCCTTCCCTCTGAAGCCGCCGATCGCCTGAGCCTGGTACAGAGACACCGCCAGCGACCACCAGTCTTTTAAATAACAATGATGTTAATCAGAATCAGACTAGCAGCCTTTGTGGGCTCAACCCTGTTTCAACTCTAGCTAAACAACCCTCTCTTGAAAACGGAGCTCACGCCTTATTTCCATTTTATTTGTTATTATTATAGAACGTTTCAAACACCTCCAGAACTAGAGAGTACTGCTCGGCGACCCGCCTTCACCTGGCCCGGCTCTCTTTCAGCCGCCACCACTTGCTGCCGCTTTTTGTCCATTTCTCTCCTCCACGCCCCCCACCAAGATTTTGTAATAAACCCAGCCCTTGCATCCTTTTCACCCAGCAATACTTTAGCGTGTGTCTGTGACAAAGAAAGTCCTTTTTGCTTGTTGCTCGTTATTCTGGCCACCTGACCCCAAAATAGTTATTGCTCCCAAATGAAGTTATGAATACGTTTTTTCCATCCAATAACCAGGCCCTCTTCAGTGTTGGGGCTTCTTTAAGTTTTATTGATGGAGACTTGATTTACAAGGTTGTGATAACGTCTGCTGCACAACAAAGGGATTCAGTTACACATGTGAACACATCCATTCTTGCTCCGAGTCTTTTCCCGCTAGATTATCAGAGGGTTGGTTGCCTTTAAATCGGGCCAGAGGAAGACTTTCCCAAGCAGCTTTGAAAAGTCACCCAGGGAGTTCCCATTGTGGGAATGGGAATCCGACTAGTATCCATGAGGATGTGGGTGCGATCCCTGGCCTCGCTCAGGGGGTCAAGGATCCAGCGACGCCGTGAGCTGCGGTGTAGGTCACAGATGTGGCTCCAATCTGTGGTGTTGGCTGGCGGCTGTCGCTCCAATTCGACCCCTAGCCTGGGAACCTCCATATGCTGCGGGTGCGGTCCTAAAAAGCAAAAAAAAAAAAAAAGAGAAAAATGTCACCCCAAACGGTAAGGCATCTAGACAGATGGCAAGTGAGGTCTGTGAATTAGGGCCATTGCTCACCCTGGGATCTTGTAAACACCGCACCATCCCTAGCCCAGACCTGCTGAAACCCAATGGCCAGTTTAAGGAAAACCGCCAGCAATTAAAGTTTCTCTCCATACTGCACAGTATGGTCAGTCTGCTCTGGATTAATCTACCTTCCCCTGAGATCTGGACCTCGCTTGGCTAGAAGAGGTGTCTTCTTCAGGTTTTACCACCACCAGTGAGAAGGTCCCTCTTGCAGCGAGCATCAGCCAGGCTGCGGGGACAGAGAGGTCCCCAGGTTCTGAGGCTCTTACTCTAGTGGGAAGGCAGACAGCAGCCTTCTAATGAAGGAAAATAACGGCAGGGGGCTTGCTCATGTATCTGCTGAGCGAAGTCTCTTCTGACACCGAATAAGGTGCACCAGCTCCCAAGGCCCCCGCCACCCCAGCAGCCCACCTCCCTCTTCCTGCTTCACTGTGTCCAGTGCTCCTAACCTCTGGCTGTTGGACATGAATCTTCCCTATTTACTTGTACATTGCCTTTTTTTTTTTTTTTTTTTTTTTTTTTTTTGGCTTTTATGGCCCCACCTGCAGCCTATGGAAGTTCCCAGGCTGGGGGTGGAATCACAGCTGCATCTGCCAGCCTACACCCACAGTCCCAGCAACACCGGATGCTTAACCCACTGAGCGAGGCCAGGGTTGGAACCCACATCCTCATGGATGCTAGTCGGGTTCATAACCGCTGAGCCACAACGGGAACTCCTTTTTTTTTTAATCAGTTGATTTACGTTATTGTGCCAATTTCTGCTGTAAGGCAAAGTGACTCAGTCATGCGTATGTAAACATTCCCTTTTTAAAAAATATATGTTGTTCCATCATGGTCTACCCCAGGAGTTTGGGTCTAGTTCCCTGTGCTTTCCAGTAGGACCCTGTTTTTTATCCATTCTAAATATAATCCTTTGCATCTACTATCCCCAGACTCCTGTCCGCCCCACCCCCTCCCCGCACCCTCTTGGCAACCGCAAGTCTGTTCTCTATGTCTGCTTCTGTTCATCGCTTTTCTCTTAGGGGAAGTATTTGCTGAAAGAAAGCCTACTAAAAATGTTTGAATGATGAAAGCACCTACTGGTGATCAACAGCTGAATCAGCTATTTAAAAAAACATCTGACAGCAGAAATTCACAGAACATTGGAAGTCAACTATAATAAAAAAAATTTTTTGGATTCTATTTCATTCCTACCCACAGGAAGAGTTCCTATGAGGAAAGAGGCTGATGCAAACAGCTGAACTGAAAATACCTTGCCTGGCCCCTGCAGTGGGAGCTCCCCCTCAGGGCTCAGAGCCGCGCCCGCCCCAGCGTGTCCTTTAGGAGAACTCCAGGAAGCCCGAGGACAGTGCTGCAGGTGGGTCACTGAGGACTCCATGCCCTTGTGGCCATCCTCCGGGTCACCTGTCTGGATTTTTATTTTTTTAACCCCAGGGCTCTGCACCCAGAGGCTGGCGTTTTATTATCCCTCCCAGACCTGAAAGGAACGTAATCTCAGCCTCATCCGTATGACAATCTCAGATGTCTCAAGATGGGTCTGTGCATTCAGAGTGATTCGACTCAGAATAAAGCAGGAGTTTTGAGGGGAGGGGGGAGGAGCATAGGGCGGCGGGGGGGCAGGGGGGCGGGGAAAGGACTGGAAAAGAGCAAATAGATGCCGAAGCGCTCACGGAGGAAGAAGGCAGCGAGATGAAGGTGTGGAAACGAGGCTGAGGGCTTTCGAGCTCCGTCTTGGAACCTGCATAGGAATAGAGGGTTTAACCAACATGCGGACAGGGTACAGCCACAGCCCCAGGCCTATAGGGGAATCTAGGAGGGATTTAAAGATAAATGCTAAACAGATATGTGTGTCTGTAGGACCAGATTACTTTGCTGCACAGCAGAAATGATCACAGCCTTGGAAATTAACTATACTTCAATAAAACTGGCTTAAAAATAAAAGAAAACAAACAAAAGATAAACGCCAATGGCTGTGCGGCAGAAATTGGCACAGCATTGTCAATCGACTAGACTTTAAATTTTTTAAATGTGCAAAAAAACTTAACTCTAATGGATACGTGTATCCCCTTGAAAAATATGAGTCTTCCCCCTCAAACTCAAACACACGCAACTGTACACACCACAGTTCGTTCCCTATGGGTTCAAACCCCAAACCTAAGAAACAAGTTCTGGGAGAATCCTTGAAACAAGACAGGTAAAAAAAATTGAGCTATGGAAATGCAGACAAATAGCATGGACTCCAAGTGGTCAATGAATACGGGGAAAGTTGGTCATTACCAGACCCTCCGATGGTGCAGACGCTGAAAAGTGAGCTAGAGGCCTAGATAATAAGGCAGAGGAGCAGCCAAGGATGTTGCGACGTGGAGAACTCATGTCCAACTCCGTAAGTTGCCTGCAAAAGATGGGCTCCGACAAATAGAAATAGGACGCAGAGGAGGCCTCCCTAACATCTGGACCACGGTTATGGGGAAGACGCCGGGACGTTCATACTCGTTCTGGTGGACAAACGGGACCTCGTGGGGACGTGGGCTCTCTCCAGTGCAGGGCAGGGGACTAACTTGGCTGCAGCCTTTTGGAAACCATGCGTAGCATTTGTCACAAACTCTTCCCAGCTTTTCCGCACAGAATATGCCTGTGCGGTGCTGCGAATCGCGTAGACTCTCTGGGCAGTTGTTCCATTACCTCCCATAGCGCAGACGAAAATCCTCGTGGCTCCCAGGCCTTCGTCAGCCCGTGGGTGGCTTCGATCGAAGCCACTGGCTCTTCGAAAAGTGACTCAGTCAGGTAAATGGTTTGGTACCTGGTGTCAGAGCCTCACCCTTGAGCTACCTGTCCAGCTCGGAAGGGCAAGTATTAAACCTTTGTGTGCCTGGGGTCCCGGGTGTGTGGTGGAGTCACCTCTACAGGTGCACGTCCCTCCCACCCCACCGGGACACCACGCCTTGTCACTTCCTACCTCGCCTTTCTTTCAGAAGTACCTGAGCCGGCTTACGTATCAGGTTCATGGTGGACCCCACGGTAAGCTCTGGTACCTGGAGGCACTCAGACTGCATCTGCTGTGGGAACCAGGAACCACCTCACCCACCACCCTGCCGTCTAAGAAGAGTGTCTTATTTACCAAACACCTGCTGGTAGGTCGATGCACATTGAGGCTCTGGCGATAACAGGAGGAATGCTTGTGGACTGAGTCGTTGAGCCCCTGGCCCCACCTTAGCTTCCAATCCTGAGCTCACGGTGCCCCAGGGCCTTGCCCCCCCCCCCGCCCGCCCCCGCTTCCTCCGAAGACCTGCTCTCTGACCTTCTGCCCCTCTCGACTGCAGGATCATCTCCTCCAGGAACCCGCCTCACCCCAGAAAAGCCGGGCTTCCTTGGTCCCACGGCACCCTCGTTTCTCTGTTGTGTCACCACATCTGTAAAAGGTGGGGTCAGCCGTGTGATCGCTGGCCGAGATTTTGTCTCTCACCAGCGACGGTGAGCCCTGAAGACGGGGGCTTGGGCCTCTTCTGTGGACTCTCAGCTTCCCAGCATCTGGCCTGAAACATTGTAGGTGCTCCATAAATATCTGCGGAATGAAAGATGGAAAAAGAGACAACTCGGGCAGAGATAAGGAGCTGCGGGGAGGAGGGAGGCGAGGTTGCGAAGGTGACACGTCTGACTCAACCCCGTTCTCAGAGGGCACCTGTGAGGAGGACCCCCTCAGGCGCCAGTGCCACAGGAACACAAGGACACTGAACACACCCCAAAGTGACCTTTCAAAGTCAAGGCTCCCACTCCAGACACTCGCTGTGGGCTTTGCCGATGTTCCCTTTTGCTCCTCTGTCCCCAGACCTCGAGAGGTTGAGAATGCCCTGCTCACAGCAGCCAGAGAATGTTCCTGCTCTCCTGGATGCCACCCTCCCTCCTTCCCTTCCCTGGTGTCTGGTTTAAGACCTGGTGGGGGAGTTCCCTGGTGGCTCAACTGGTTAAGGATCCGGCATTGTCACTGCTGTGGCTTGGGCTGCTACTGTGGCGAGGATTCAGTTCCTGTCCTGGGAAGCTCCGTGTGCTGCAGGTGGAATTTAGCACACAAACTCCCTGGTTTCAGGGCTCCATCAACTCCAAGTATTTAGAAATCCTGTGCCTGCCCCCCCAGCCCCTATAAACTGGGAACACTTTAAGATATAGGGTGGGTAGAGGCTTTAAAAGTTCCCTGGGAGTTCCCGTCGTGGCTCAGTGGTTAATGAATCCGACTAGGAACCATGAGGTTGCCGGTTCGATCCTTGGCCTCACTCAGTGGGTTAAGGATCTGGCGTTGCTGTGAGTTGTGGTGTAGGTTGCAGATGCGGCCCTGATCCCGAGTTGCTGTGGCTCTGGAGTAGGCAGGTGGCTACAGCTCCGATTGGACCCCTAGCCTGGGAACCTCCATATGCTGCGAGAGCGGCCCAAGAAATGGCAAAAAATAAATAAATAAATAAAAAATAAATAAAAGTTCCCTGAAGGATACAGGATGTGCCACAGGGCCCCAGATGCATGGTCAGTGCATCTGGGGACACTGGCGGCCTCCATCCCCCCAGCGCTGGATGCCAGAGGAACCCCAATGGCCCCGCCCACTCCCTCTCCCTCCACCACCTGCCTTCTCAGAGGTGCAGAGGCAGGCCCCCTCTTTCCCTAGAGACTGCTCCCGAACCCCCTGTTCCCCTTCCATCAGAGAGAAGGGGAAATTCAAATCCAGAGGTGGGGTGGTGGGGAACGGTGGGAGGGACTGGGGAAACTGGTCAGAAACCTCTCTCCTGCCTCCCCACAGTAGATGCAAAATGACAAGTGATCCAGAAGGTTTCAGGTGTGTCCCCAACACGTGTGCCTTCCCCAGGGGCAGGCACCCTGATGACTGTGGTCCCTAAGGGGTCTCAGCAGTGCATTCATATGGGCTTCCATTACTGCCCTGTTTACAAAGGAGGAAACTACAGCTATCAGAATAGAGAGGACTGGAGTTCCCGTGTGGCTCAGGGGTGAACGAACCCGACTAGCATCCATGAGGATGTGGGTTCGATCCCTGGTCTTGCTCATTGGATTAAGGATCTGGCGTTGCCATGAGTGGTGGTGTAGGTCGCAGACGCATTCGGATCCCACGTGGCTGTGGCTGTGGGGTAGGCTACAGCTCCGATTCGACCCCTAGCCTGGGAACCTCCATATGCCTCGGGTGTGGCCCTAAAAAGACAAAAAGAAAAAAAAGAAGAAGGAGAGAGGCTGTCTTTGTCCCCAACCCCTTCTCTTCCTTCTGGGGACGTTTAGAACAGTAGACTTTTTATCCTCTAATGTAGTAAAAAGCATAATTCTTTTTAAACATTAATTTATTAAGTTTTAAGTTGAGGTGCAACTGACATACTTTTTATTAGTTTCAGGAGAACAGCATGATGGTTTCATATTTGTATCTATTCCAAAATGATCACCACAATAAATCTAGTAAACAAGTAAACATCTGTCACCATAGTTACAGATTTTTTTTTTTTCCCTTAGGATGAGAACGTTTCAGGTCTACATTTAAATCTATACTAGTAGGAGTTCCCGTCGTGGCTCAGGGGTTAACGAATCCGACTAGGAACCATGAGGTTACAGGTTCAATCCCTGACCTTGCTCAGTGAGTTAAGGATCCAGCGATGCCATGAGCTGTGGTGTAGGTCAGAGACGTGGTTTGGATCCCGAGTTGCTGCTGTGGCTCTGTCGTAGGCCGGCAGCTGTAGCTCCAATTAGACCCCTAACCTGGGAGCCTCCGTATGCTGTAGGTGCAGCCCTAAAAAGAGAAAAAAAAATACACACACACACTAGTCTTGGAGTTCCCACTGTGGTGCAGCAGGTTGAGATCTGGTGTTGTCTCTGTGGCGGCTGGGGTTCCAGCCCCCGCCCAGTGCACTGGGCTGGGGATCTGGTGTTGCCACAGCTGTGGTGTAAGTCGAAGCTGCTGAACAGATTCAGTTCTTGGCCTGGGAACTGCCATATGCCACAGGTGCCAGTGCGGGGGAGGGGAGAATGCAATCGTCAATATTATTAGCTGTATCCCCATGACTTATTTATTTTTCTTTAATTTTTTTGAATATGTAGTTGATTTACAATGTTGCGTTAATTTCTGCTCTATAGCAAAGTGATTCAGACTTATTTAATTATTTTTATGTTAAAAAGTTTTTAGTTTTAATTTGTAAGCCATGCCCACAGCAGGTGGAAGTTCCCAGGCTAGGGATGAAACCCATACCACAGCAGTGACCCGGGCCAGAGCAGTGACAATACCAGATCCTTAACCCCTGAGCCACAAGGGAACTCCAGACGATTTTTTTTTATAATGATTTTTATTTTTTCCACTACACCTGGTTTATGGTGTTCTGTCAATATTCTACTGTACAGCAAGATGACCCAGTTATACATACATGTATACATTCTTTTTTCTCCCGTTGTCATGCTCCATTATAAGTGACTAGACACAGTTCCCAGTGCTACACAGCAGCATCTCATTGCTTATCCATCCCAAAGGCAATCGTTTGCATGAGATGATTTTTTAAGTTGAAGTTTGTGCCTTTCGACTCTCTTCATCCGTTTTGCCTGCTCCCCACTCCCAGCCATCAGTCTGTGTGAGCTTGATGTTTTGCTTTTGTTTTTAAGATTCCACATGTGAGTGCCGTCATAGGGTACATGTCTTCCTTTGTCTGATTCTCATTCAGCGTAATGTCTTCAAAGTCCATCCATAAAGCAAGATTTCTCTCTGTTCACAGTGGAATAGTATTTCATTGTAGTCCGTGTGTGTTTATCTGCATCTTCTTTATTTATCTGTCCAGGGACTTTTAGGTTGTTTCCATATCTTGGCTGTTGTAAATAAGGCACAGTGAACATAGGGGTACAGATTTTTCAAAAACGCGGTCCTTTTATTTTTTTCCACATGCCATGCCTGTGACGTGTGGAAGCTCTCAGGCCAGGGATCAAACACGAGTCACAGCAGTGACCCAAGCTGCTGCAGTGACAACGCTGCATCTAACCCACTGTACCACAAGAGAACTCCCCCAAACACAATTCTCTGATTAATTTACTTACCCACTTATCTATCCCTTGATAGAGCTATTTACCTGTGCGATAAGTGAGCACCTGCTGGGTGGCTGGATTCCAAGGACACCGAAGGGCAGAGATTCGTAAAGTTTTGGTCTATGGACTTCTTTACATTTTTAAAAGTCGTTGAAATTCTCAAACACTTTTGATTTTGTGCATTATCAGTAGTAACTGCATCAGAAATTACTGAGATTTAAAACATTTATTTGAAAGTAACAATAATACACCTATTACACGTTAACCTAAAAATATATTTTATGGAAAAAATAACCATATTTTGTAAAACTGAAACAAATTTAGTGAGAACAGCAGCCGGGTTGGTTGGTTTGTTTTTACATTGTGCATCTCCTTTTAATATCTGGGGTATGGAGAAGGCAATGGGATTTTTCTCTGCTTCTGCCTTCAGGCTCCTGAAATAGCACCTATCACATAGCCCTGGAAAACTCCACCCCGTGGGGTGAAAGAGGCAAATGACATCTTATGTTGTTATGAAATAATTGTCGGAGTTCCCTTCGTGGCTCAGCAGTTAACGAACCCGACTAGGAACCATGAGGCTGCGGGTTCGATCCCTGGCCTTGCTCAGTGGGTTAAGGATCCGGCGTTGCCCCGAGCTGTGGTGTAGGTCGCAAACCCAGATTAGATCCTGTGTTGCTGTGGTGTAGGTTGGCAGCTGTGCTCTGCTTTGACCTCTAGCTTGGAAACGTCCATGTGCCCAAAACACGACCCTAAAAAAAAAAAAGAAAAGAAAAGAAATAATTGTCACTATCAGGTCTCGATAAAGGGGTTTTATGGGCTACCCGAGATGCTGTCTTCTGGGCTTAAGTTCTAATTTTGCCCCAAATAACACTGAACTCTCAAATAAAATAAAAGATTTTATGGACCCCACTGCCACGAGGTGACACCAGCCAAGGGCAGCAGGACCAGGTGGGGCTGGGGTCACCAGGAGGCCCCTGCTCCGTCTCCTTGCCCTCTTCCCCCGGCTTCCTTCCATTCCCAACCCCCCAGTTCTCTCCAAACCTCCCCTTCCTGTGCCTCTGCCCGCCTAGATAACCCGCTCTGGAGGCTTGGGGTCTCAGCGAAGCTCAGGCTTTTCAGAGTCTGAGACCTGCAGCTCTGGTTTCTATTTGGTGTGTGGCCTTGGGCAAGTTGTGTAACTTCTCTGACCCTCCTTCCCGCCCCCCCCCTTCAAGGTGAGGAAGCTAAGGCCTGACTCGAGGGAGTGTTCTGTAGAGTCGAAGACATTTTATAGTTAACCAATGTGAATGATGGCTAGTAAGTTCTAGAATGTGCAAGAAATGGAACACATTCTTTGGCCAAAAAAGATGTTGTATTTTATTTATTTATTTATTTGCTCTTAGGGCCGCACCTGCGGCATATGGAAGTTTCCAGGCTAGGGGTCGAATCAGGATCTGCGGCTGCCAGCCTACACCACGGCCATAGTAACACATAATCCAAACTGCATCTGTGATCTACACCACAGCTCACGGCAACACCGAATCCTTACTCCATTGAGTAAGGCCAGGGATCAAACCCGCATCCTCATGGATACCTGTCGGGTCAGTCACTGTTGAGCCACAATGGGAACTCCCAGGAGTCTATATTTTAGAGAAAAGGTGCATTTAAACAAATTTTATTGGAGTATAGTTGACTTACAAAGTTGTTTTAGAAAAGGTTCGTTTTGGAGTTCCTGTTGTGGCTCAGCGGAAACGAATCTGACTAGTATCCATGAGGAGGCAGGTTCGATCCCTGGCCTCCTTGCTCAGTGGGTTAAGGATTTGGCGTTGCCATGAGCTATGATGTAAGTTGCATACATGGCTCAGATCCCAGGTTGCTGTGGTTGTGGCATTGGCCAGCAACTACAGCTCTGATTTGACCCCTAGCCTGGGAAACTCCATATGCCACAGGTGTGGCCCTAAAAAGACAAAAAAAGAGAGAAAGAAATAAAAGTGCATTTTAATTCATAAAACAAGTATGTAATGAGTACCTCATATATGCCTGACTTTGGATAATATACATAAAGCATCAGAGTTCAGTTATGAAATTCCATACAGCAATTTTTAAGATGAGGCTTTAGAACACAGAGTTTCAAGATATATTATTAAGTAGAAAAAGCAAGATGTAGAATGATAGAGGAATATATAGTACTATGTATTTATGAGCATGCAAACACATTTATTTTTCTTTTAAATATCTAAGGTTTAGGACAAGCAATGAAATCCTTCTGTGTAGCACTGGGAACTATATCTAGTCACTTATGATGGAGCATGATGGAAGATAATGTGAGAAAAAGAATGTGTATACATATGTGTGGCTGGGTCACTTTGCTGTACAGTAGAAAATTGACAGAACACTGTAAACCAATTATAATGAAAAAATAAAAATCACTTAAAAATAAAAGAAAATGAGGTTTTAAAAGAAATCTAATGTTTAGATATTAATTACAAATCTAATTTCCCTTATATAAAGAAATGATGTATTTTTACCTTATATATCTAAACATCAATTGCAGGTATAATTAAAGACCTGAAGAAGCTTAAAATGGACTTAAAAAATATGTTATTTAAAATATATTATTGCGGGAGTTCCCTGGTGGCCTAGCGGTTAAGGACCTGGTATTTTTCCTGCTGTGGCTCAAGTTACTGCTGTGGCTTGGGTTCAGTCCCAGGCCCAGAACTTCTACATGCTGTGGGCTTGGCCAAAAGAAAATTTAATAAAATAAAATAAATGTATTATTACAAAATAGATATTGCAAAAGTTATCACTATGCTTAAATCTATTCTAAAGCTTAGTCATCTAAGACCAATTCATTTCTCCATGATTTCTGCACTTGATTTCCTTTTTTTTTGGCCACACTCATGGCATGTGAAAGTTCCTGGGGGAGGGATCAAACCTGCACCATAGCAGTGACCCAAACTGCTGCCATGACAATGCTGGAACCTGAACTTGCTCTGCCACAAGAGAACTCCACTCAACTTGACTTCATTGCTTCCTTTCTAGAAGTCAGTAACATTATGGCTTTCACTTGTTAAAAGTGAAGCATAGGAGTTCCCCTCGTGGCTCAGGGGTTACCAAACCCGACTAACATCCATGAGGACATGGGTTCAATCCCTGACCTCACTCAGGGTTAAGGATCTGGTGTTGCCGTGGGCTGTGCTCTAGGTCACAGATGCAGCTCTGATCTGGTGCTCTTGTAGCTGTGTCCAGTGGCTACTTCTCCGATTCAACCCCTAGCCTGGGAACCTCCATATGCTGGGGGTGTGGCCCTAAAAAGACAAAAAAACCAAACCAAACAAAACAGTGAAGCAGAATATATATTCAGTAAAGTGGCACATCTTAAGGGTTCAGTCAGTCAACATTCAGAGTGAATACATTCTTATAACCAATGCCCAGAGGAAGTCCTGGAACATTCCGTCATCCCTCAAGGTCCCCTCCTGCCCTTTCCCGTCCATCCCCTCCGCACAGGTAAATTGACCAAGACTCTGATGTCTGTCGCCATTGAGAAGTTGCATCTGTTCTTGAACTCGAGCCTCATAGTCTACATTTTTGTGCTGGCTTCTTTTGCTTTAACTTTACATGTGAAACTAGTGGTGGTTCTTCTTCCTCGTTGTCATGTAGAATTCCATTGCCTATGTACATGATTTATCCCTCCTACTGTTAATGGACATTTGGGTTGTTTTCAGTTTGAGGTTATTAGGTGCGTATGTTTTTATTTCTCTTCACCAAATACCCAGGCATAGAATTGCTGGGTCCTAGGATAGGTCTCCTGACTCCATGTTTCCTGTGAGTTCATAGACATGCAGGTGAGTGCTGAGAAAGAGTCCAGATCCAGGCCACAGTCCATGCTGAGATCATTGGTTACTTCTTGAGAGGCAGAGGGGAAGGAGGGAGAGAGCTGGAACTGGGAATAGTGATCAAATTTGACTATAGTCTTATCTGTAATATTTAAAATTTGTGGAAAACAAATATGCACATGTTTTAGCATGAAATATAATTTAAAAATTAAATTGCCTAATCTAGTACTTGGCACAGGTATACATACAAGAATACTTGGAGTTCCCATTGTGGTGCAGGGGAAATAAATCCATCTAGTATCCGTGAGGTAGAGGGTTTGATCCCTGGCCCTGGCCTCGATCAGTAGGTTAAGGATCTGGTGTTTCTGTGAGCTGTGGTGTAGGGGGCAGATGAGGCTTGAATCTGGCATTGCTGTGGCTGTGGCTGTGGCTGTGGCCGGCAGCTGTAGCTCTAATTTAACTCCTAGCCTGGGAACTTCCATATGCTGCAGGTGTGCCCTAAAAAAAAAAAAAAAAAAAAGATTTTGCGTGTGTGTGTGTGTGTGTGTGTGTGTGTGTGTGTTTAATTTTATTGAAGTATAGTTGACTTACAATGTTAATTTCTGCTGTATAGCAAAGTGATTCAGATATATATATAGATACACACACACACACACACACACACATTCTTTTTCATATTGTTTTCCATTGGTCTATCACAGGATGTGAACATTGTTTCCTGTGTCACACAGTAGGGCCTTATTTATCCATCCTGTATATAATAGTTTGCATCTGCTAATATCAAACTCCCAAGCCATCCCTCCTCCTTCCTCTCTTCCCCTTGACAACCAGAGTTTTTCTCTGTATCTGTGAGTTTGTTTCTCTTTCATGGAGATATATCTTTATGTTGTATTTTATTTTAATTTTAATTTTTTGCTTCTTAGGGCCGCACCTGCGGCATATGGAGGTTCCCAGGCTAGGGGTCCAATCTGAGCTGTAGCCACCCGCCTACGCCAGAGCCATGGCAACTCGGGATCTGAGCCGTGTCTGCGACCTACACCACAGCTCAAGGCAATGCCCGATCCTTAACCCACTGAGCGAGGCCAGGGATGGAACACGCAACCTCATGGTTCCTAGTCAGATTATTTCTGCTATGCCACGACGGGAACTCCTATTTGTGTTTTATTTTAGATTCCACATGTAAGTGATATCATATAGTATTTGTCGTTCTCTTTTTGACTTACTTCACTTAGTATGTTAATCTAGGTCCACCCATGTTGATGCAAATGGTATTATTTTGTTCTTTTTTATGGCTGAATAATAGTCCATTGTATGCAGCGAAGTGCTTTTGGAGAGTGAAGAGGGAGCCAGACCAGCTTCTTGGGCATGTGGCCTGTGCTAGTTGCAAGGGTCCTAAACCTGGAAGGCATCACACTTGGGTTCATGCTCTATGGTGACTCTCCTGGAATTCTTTTTTTTTTTTCTTAATTGGCTGTGCCCACAGCATGTGGAATTTCCCAGGCCAGGGACTGAACCTGCACCACAGAAGCAACCAGAGCTGCTGCAGTACCAATGCGGGAACCTCAACCCACTGGGCACAAGAGAACTCCTAGAATTCTTAACTTTTGAACGAGAGCCTGCATTTTCATTTTGCACTGGACCTGGCCGATTCCGATGCAGTTTCCACCCTTAGGACCGCACCTAAGAGGCAGGGACTGGTGGAGACAGCGTGCACCTGCCCCAGGTGCTGCGTCAGCCTCTTCTGCTGCCTCGCCCCCACCCTGAGCTACTGAGCGGCTCCTGCAGAAGCAGAAAAGCCCTAGGCCAGAGCTGCACTGAGTCACTGAACATGCCACGCCTTTGTCTGGATGTTGATGAACAAATCAGAATAACGCAGGGCTGCTCAGCCTCAACGCTGCTGACATTTTGGATCAGAAACTCTCTGTGGTGGGGGCAGCTCTGGGCACTGTGGTGTGTTGAGCAGCATCTCCAGCCTCTGCCCAGGAGATGCCAGGAGCACCTGCCCCCAAGCTGTGACAACCGGAAATCTCTCCAGACTTTGCCAATGTCCCCTGGGGGCCAGATTACCCCGTTGAGAGTCATAGCTTTCATGGAGAGCTCTGCCTCTGGGCTGGCTTTTCCCTGTTTCTTCCAGACTTAAAAGAGACTGAATCCCAGCCTTATTACTATAAAGATACCAGATCTTTCTATCTATACATTCTGAATAATTCTACTCAAAATGGAAGCAGAGTAGGGGTGTGTGTGTGTGTGTGTTGGGGGGGGAAGAGCATGACACATTGATTCCAAGACTTTTCTGGAAGACTCCATTCAGGGAGATGAGGTAGATATGGAAACAGGGGCAAAGGCTGCAATCATCAAAACACAGCTTGGCACTGGCACGGGAACAGACAATTCAAGGAGACAGATGGGCAGAAGGCAGAGAAATACGCATGTACAGGGGTCAACTTACATGATTAAAAGTGGCATTTCCATCTGTGAGGGCCATTGGCTGTCATCGATTCACTTGGGGTAAAAAAATAGGTCTGTCCATTTTAGACCCTAAATACATCTTCCCACCCCCATACTAGCTGCATTAAAGCTCGAAACATTAACAAAAATGTATGAAGTTCATTGAAAAAATATCGAAGAAAAGGTACTTTGGGAGTTACTGCTCATGGCTCAGCAGAAACAAATCTAACCAGACTCCATGCGCATGCGATCCCTGGCCTTGCTCCTGGGTTAAGGACCCAGCGTTGCCATGGGCTGTGGTGTAGGTCTCAGACGAGGCTTGGATCCCGTGTTGCTGTGGCTGTGGTGGCGTAGGCCAGTGGCCATAGCTCTGATTCGACCCCTAGCCTGGGAACTTCCATATGAGGCGGGCATGGCCCTAAAAAAAAAAAGAAAGAAAGAAAAAAGAAAGAAAAGAAAAAGAAAGAAAGAAAAAAGAAAAGATACTTTGATAGAAAAAGGGGCAAACTGGAATTCCTGTTGTGGCACAGTGGTTACAAACCTGACTCGTATCCATGAGGAGTCGGGTTTGATCCCTGGCCTGGCTCAGTGGGTTGAGGATCTGGCATTGCTGCAAGCTGGGGTGTAGATCACAGATGAGGCTTGGATCTGGCGTTGCTGTGGCTGTGGTCAAGCCCTGGCCTGGGAACTTGCATATGCTGAGGGTGCAGCCTTAAAAAGCAAAAAGGAAAAGAAAAATGGGCAAACGGCACAAATGTTGCAGAAGTCACACACATGACCAACAAATATTTTTTAAAATGCAAACCAGGAGTTCCCTGGTGGCCTAGGCTTTAAGGATCTGGCATGGTCGCTGCAGCAGCTTGGGATGCTGCTGTGGGGAGGATTCAATCCCTGGCCTGGGAACTTCCTCAGGCTGAGGTACAGCCAGAAAGAAAAAAGAAAAGAAAGAAATAAGAAAAGGTGCAAATCACATGTATCATTTCTTTGGAGTTAGCCAGTTGTCAGAAATTAAGCATGGGTAAAATGACCTCTTTCCATTCTGGAATTGGGTAGAGATGGGCATGTTTTCCACGCTGCTGGCGAGCGTGTAAATGAGACGGTAGATGCTGGTGCCCAAATGCCACTTCGAGGCATCACATCTGGAAAAGGTGCATCAGTATTTCTGCAGGCTCCCAAAGTCTCCAGCAGCCTTGCCCCAGCAGCCCCCGGGCCCTGAAGAGCCTGTGGCTGTGTTTTGTTTGTCCCACAGGCTATTTTAAAAGACACCTTGATTCAACTTGGTAGTGTATGAGTTTCGTCTTCGGCAGACAGGCCAGCACCTAGAGTCTTATTTACGTGTTTTTGCTGCCTCCCTGGCTCTGAAGGGCAAGTCACGGAACCGCTGTGTTCCTGTGTTCCTGCACATGAAAAATGGAACCGAATGATCCTGTCCTCGTGGGGTTCCTACGGATTAAATGAGATCATCCAGGCAGAGGCCTTGAACAGTAAGGCACACAAGTGTCAGTGCGCGCTAGAGGGTGTACAGGAAAAAGGCAAGTAAAATAGAAAATCCTTCAGTGGGCAGAGATCATACACATTAGTCAAACTGAAAACCTTAAAAAAAAAAAAAAAGTGGAAGGAACACAGAAGAAAATCAAGGAGAAAAACAAAAAGAAAGAGGTGAATCTCAATTTATCAGCATGGAGTTCCCGTTGTGGCTCAGTGGTTAACGAATCCGACTAGGAACCATGAGGTTGTGGGTTCGATCCCTGGCCTTGCTCAGTGGGTTAAGGATCCGGCATTGCTGTGAGCTGTGGTGTAGGCCGGCAGCTGTAGCTCCGATTCGACCCCGAGACTGGGAACTTCCATATGCTGTGGGTGCGGCCCTAAAAAGCAAAATAAATAAATACATAATAAATTGAAGATGAGAAAGCACTCCTGCTATTGCAAAGTAAAGTGTATGTTTAAAATAGAGACGCAATGTAACATTTGTTATACCTTCTGTATCACATATAATAGAGATTACGAATAGAAACGTGTAGAATTATACTCTCTGGGGATGGGAAACTTGGGGACTTTCTGTTTTATTTATTTCCTTTCGTGCTTGCATTTAAAATGACCCACCAGTCAAGTCCCTGCTCAGAGGCCATTTCCTTGGCCTGACCGCCACCTGAGGTACCCCTACCCCTCCCAGCCCCTGCCCTTGCTTCCGGTATTATCTGATGCTCTCTGTCTGTGGCATTTACTGACTGTGTCCCAAGACCCCCAGCCTCTCCAGGGCACGGACCTGGCCTCTCGGCCGCTGTTGCCAGACACAGCAGAGGTGCTGGCAAGCTGCCTGCCCTGCGAATGAAGGAACAGGCCACCTGGCAAGATCATCGAAGAAGGAAACGGCATTTCTTCCCTGAACATCTGCTCGGGGCCAAGACTCTGGAGCTGTCCTCTTAGTGTTTCCTTCTTTCCCTTCCTTCCTCCCCTTCCTCCCTCCCTCCCTCCTTCCCTGGGTCGTGTTTACCTAATGCTGTTGACCTGGCCAACATAAGCTTCATCGGTTTGGGGATTTTGTCGGGTTTGTGGAGCTCTGTATCCCCAGAAGCCACAGTGGAGCTTGGCACGTAGGAGGCTCTTAAAACCTTGTTGGGTGGTCCCCCCTCCTAGACGGGGGGTTACCAGGGCAGGCTCCTTACCTGCTGACAGCCTGGCTGAGACCCTGCTAACTAATGACTGCAGGAAAGACAGAATGACTTTGCCAGTGCCCTCACTTGCGGATTAACTGGGGGCCACCGACTTGGCCGATGCACTTAGGAGGTGACCTTGGGTTGATGAGGGGTCCAGAGGGGTGGCTGAGTGTGCGCTGGGAGGGGGGCTGGTGGGTCAGTGGTCAGCCTGAGGAGCAGGTCCAGCCATGCACAAAGAGCAGGTTTGAGGGTAAAGAAATCCTCAGCCTGGGAGTTCCTGCTGTGGCTCAGCAGTAATGAACCTGACTAGTATCCATGAGGACGCAGGTTCGAGCCCTGGCCTCGCTCCGTGGGTTAAGGATCTGGTGTTTCTGTGAGCTGTGGTGTAGGGTGCAGACTCAGCTCGGATCCCGCACTGCTGTGGCTGTGGGGTAGGCTGGCAGCTGTAGCTCTGTTTCAACCCCTAGCTCTGATCCGACCCCTAGCCTGGGAACCTCCAAATGCCACAGGGGTAGCCCTAAAAAGTCAGAAAAAAGCAAAAAACAGAAAACATACAAACAAAGGACCCCATGGCTCTAGGGAGTTGCTGCTGTGGCACAGTGGGTTAACAGTCCTGCTTGTCTCTGTGGAGGCATCTGTAAGTTGCAGCTCTGGCTTGGTGGCGTCCAGCTATAAAGGAAAAACAAAACAAAACAACAACAACAAAACAGCTCCATTCCAAGCCCCTTCTTGCCCAGTCTGTGCACACCCCTGTCAGCCATCAAAGCCCACCTGGTAGGCTTTGACAGGGGACACAGGGCTGGGCTGAGGGCGGACTGCAAATAACTTTCCATTTCACGGGAACACAGGATCATGAAACAAACCACCACAGCCTTCTTGGTTTAAAATTTTGATATTTTGTCCATTAAGGAGTTTTTTGTATGTTTGATTTTTAACAACTAGTACATGAAAATATTGTCCTGATTACTGAGTTTTTGGATGGTTTCTTTTGCTTCGTCACCCTAATTCCAGCCCTGGTCCTCTCTCTTCGGTTACTGACCTTGCAAGTAACTGACCTGCTCTTCTTCTGGGGTCAGGAGCGTCCTAAGAGCAGCTGGTGGGCCAGGTGAGGGGAACCTCTGCGGATTCGGACCTAACCTAAGGGTGGGGTCCAAACGGAGAAGCGGGTGACTTTCTTGATTGGATGGGGTGGGATTGGGGAAGTCTTGGTTTCTGGTAATCACCTCTTTGGGGCCTCAGCACTTTCCTGAATGTAACTGAAAAACCAATGTTTCATCTAATCCTTCGTGTGGGGAGGGGACATAGGCAGAAAAAATCAAATTTTCGTTTCTTTTTTTTTTTTTTTTTTTTTTGTGACCCTGGCATGCAGTCTCTTGATATGGGATTTCAATTCCCAGATCAGGGCTTGAACCCAGGCCACAGGGGTGAGAACGCCAAATCCTAACCACTAGACCACCAGGAAACTCTCTCAAATTCTTTTTTTTTTTTTTTTTTCTGTCTTTTTGAGGGCTGTAGCCGAGGCACATGGAGGTTCCCAGGCTAGGGGTCTAATCAGAGCTGTAGCTGCCAGCCTACACCACAGCCACAGCCACACCAGATCCGAGCTGCGTCTGCAACCCACACCACAGCTCACGGCCACGCCGGAACCTTAACCCGCTAATCGAGGCCAGGGATTGAACCTGTAACCTCATGGTTCCTAGTCGGATTTGTTTCCTCTGCGCCACAACAGGAACTCTCTCTCTCTCTCTTTTTTTTTTTTTTTTTTTTTTTTTTTAAATCACATTCAATCCTGCTGTATAGCACTGAGAACTATATCTAGTCACTTTTGATGGAGCATGATAATGTGAGAAAAAAGAATGTATACATGTATGTGTGACTGGGTCACCTTGCAGTGCAGCAGAAATTTGACAGAACACTGTAAACCAGCTAGAATGGAAAAAATACAAATCATTAAAAAAATCATGTTCAACTTAAGGTAAACTTCCTTGCCTCCTCTTCCCCTTCCCCTCAAGTCCATATGCATGGTAGAATTTTTATAACATGTTGGGTACTTGAATGAAAAATTGTTTCTTTACAGCAAAACAAAAAGCCTGAGTGGTTTTGAGTAGGGTAAACTGCTTGTTTAAAAGGCCCATGTGTGATAAGATTAAAGAGCATCCTTTCAGTACAGAAGGAGCTTGCGTGCCCTAGACCACAGAGAGGGGTAGCGGAATCCCTTAAGCTATGCAGTTATGGTGCTGGAAACGGGCACAATGGATTCGCTACACAGTTTCAAAGCCTCACATACAAACAGTGGAAGAAATCATGTCACACTTGCTTTTTCTTCTTCTTTTGGCCGCACTCACAGCCCATGGAAGTTTCGGGGCCAGAGATTGAATCTGAGCCACAGCTGAGATGACAGTGGATCCTTAACCCGCTATGTTACAGTGGGAACTCCAACCTTGTTTTCCTAGGAACCATTTAAGCCAGTGAGTCTCAAACTTTCCAGTTTAGGAGAATCGCCCGAAGGGTGGGTCAAGGTCAAGGCACAGGTTGCTGGCTTCACCTGTGGACCCCCAGGTTCAGCGGGTCGGGGGGGGGGGGGGCAAGAATGGGGAGTTCCTAGGTGACGGCCACCCTCCTGCTCCCAGACCTCATCTTGGGAATCATGCTATGTCCAAAGTCCAAGTGGAGAACGCTTGTCAACTGACAAAGACATGACACTGGGTTTGGTTGTAACAGGTCTGCCTGTTCAGCAAAACAGAAAGTCTTTATTGCCCTAATAGGATAAATGAGGGCAGGGCTGTGTTCCTGAATCTTCTTTGAACATATCTAAGCTTCTCATGAAAAGGAAATGTCAGTACAAGACATTTCCAATTCTTAGTTTTGGAGGCTAAAGATTTTGTTCAGGAAAAAAAAAAAAAAAAATATATATATATATATATATGTATGTGTTAGACTTAAAATTTTTGGTTGGTGTTCCTGGTATTAAAAGGGGTGTGGAAACATATTTATAGACTGGATCTCGAGAATACTATGTACTTTTTTTTCTTTTAGGAGCTGGATTTAACTTGGTGTTGATTTTTGCCGGCCAGGGTTTCCGTCTGGATCTTTGGGTTGCCATGGTGCCATGTTGGCTTTTTTAATGTTGTTGTTTTGGGGCTGACAGCCCCACCGAAATGAGTTAGTACATGCAGAACTCAGGGGCTTGGCACCAGGTTCAGGGAAGCCAACGTGTGTGTGCCACATGAGGGAGGTGCCAGGGGCAAACTGGAGATACAGCAGCCTGGCTTGTAGGACTTAAAAGAGTGGCCAGAGGAGAAAGGACACAGGTGGCTGCCTGGGGGCTGAGAGCACTCCCCTGCAAGGGGGTCTTGCTTCAGCTTCCCTGCAGAGCCCACTAGTGGAAGTTTCCAAAGAGACCCAGGGGACGGGGTGGGGGGGGGAGTGGGATGGACGGGGGTTTGGGGTTGGTAGATGCAAACTCTTCCCTTTAGAATGCAGGAGCAGTGGGGTCCTTCTGTGCAGCACAGGGAACTGTGTCCAATCTCTTGGGGTAGAACATGATGCAGGATAATGTGAGAAAAAGAATGTGTATATATGGACGACTGGGTCACTATGCCGCACAGCAGAAATTGACCCAACACTGTAAATCAACGATAACTAAAAAAACAAAAAAGAAAAAGAAATGGTAGCTACCTGACACACTGCAGGCATTAGCTAACCCCGTGGTGGAGATCATTGTGCACTAGGTATCAGTCAACACGCTACACAGCGTACACTCACACAATGTTATATGCCAATCATTTCTCAACAGAGCTGGAAAAAAACAAAATAAAATGTCAGACTGTGTTCTGAGGAGTTCCCGTCGTGGCTCAGTGGTTAACGAATCCGACTAGGAACCATGAGGTTGCGGGTTCGATCCCTGGCCTTGCTCAGTGGGTTAAGGATCCGGCGTTGCCATGAGCTGTGGTGTAGGTTGCAGACTCGGCTCAGATCCTGTGTTGCTGTGGCTCTGGCATAGGCAGGTGGCTACAGCTCTGATTCAACCCCTAGCCTGGGAACCTCCATATGCCGCGGGAGCGGCCCAAGAAATGGCAAAAAGACAAAAAAAAAAAAAGATTGTGTTCTGAAAGAGAGAGACAGAGAGAGAGACCCAGAGGAGGGTGACACCTTGCCCAGGTGCCAATATTTCATAATTATGTATTGTGCCACTACAAGATGCTTCAGCTTCTGAGGCCAAATAAAAACATTTGGGCCTTAACAGTGGTCATTACGTTGTTTTTTGTTTTTTTGTTTTTTGGGGTTTTTTTTGCTTTTTTTAGGGCCTCACCCACAGCATATGGAGGTTCCCGGGCTAGGGGTTGAATCCAAGCTGAGGCTGATGGCCTACGCCACAGGCACAGCAACACAGGATCTGAGCCTTGTCTGCGACCTACACCACAGCTCACAGCAACACCGGATCCTTAACTTACTGGACAAGGCCAGGGATGGCGTCTGTGTCGTCATGGATGCCAGTCTGATTCATTCATCGCTGAGCCACTGTGGGAACCTCTACGTTTTTTGAAACATTATAAAAATAAGCAACAACAAAAGAAGACCAGTTACACAGCAACCACAGAATCTTTCTTTCAGGATTCAATTTGGAATTAAAATCAGGATGTTTACAGTGACCAGTGTGTTCATTTTAAAAAATAGTTAACACGAGACACCTTAATTGCAACCCCCCCCCAAAAGAAAACAGAACCCCAGCCATAAGGAAGTAAAACGTCAGCTTTCTCTCCACACCTCCCCCCACCCCCTAGCCCCATCCAACTGCCTGGGTGGAGCCACCCGCCAAAATGTGGCCTGTCTCTTTTTCCTACTCCTATAGCAGGAACTACCCACCAAAATGTGGCCTGTCTCTTTTTCCTATTCCTATAGCAGGAGCTACCCACCAAAATGTGGCCTGTCTCTTTTTCCTATTCCTATAGCGAGACCAAAAGACCAAACATACAGTATGTGTTGATCTTAGAGCAGTACTGATGAGCAAAATCCTACTTACACCTTCAGCTAAGCTCTTTTCCCTGTAGTTTTGCATTCCGCCTATTCTTTTTTTTTTTTGGCCCAAATCTATGTCTAAGCATGAATGTTTAAACTCCTTTACACTAAATGGTGACTGTGCTTACATCTTTTTTTTTTTTTTTTTTTTTTTTGGTTTGGTTTGAGAAATGTAAAAATGTGCCCTTCTCTGCATGGATGGTTCTAGCATCAACATTTCTTGATGCATTTAAAAATCTGTGCTTTTGAAGACTACTTGGGGACAGAGAAACTCTGGGAGAGTTTAACAGGAGGTGGGGTTGAAACTTGCAGTTTTCCTGCTACTTCTTTCTTTTCTTCTAAAGTCTAAGGAGAGGAATCTTGGGTAAGTTTTCCACTCACTTCTCAGACAAGGAAGCTGTTTGGTTGCCTGGGCAAATTTTGTGTGAAAATCATCAAGGAGCCAGGTAATGCAGGGCAGCTTCTGTACAAATCTGATTTCTCCTCCTGCTGACCTGGGTGGTTGCAGTGGGTCCCCTGATGTTTAAAATGACGGTACGGTCAACAGAGTGGCATTTATTTTTGTGTTTACTGTCTTAAGAAGACTGCATTTTACTGGGCTCTCAGCTGTTTTGGGGGATTTTGTTTTGTTTTGTTTTTTAATTCTCTTCTCTTTTCTTAAGTAAGC
Organism: Sus scrofa; assembly: GCF_054392235.1. NCBI lineage: Eukaryota > Metazoa > Chordata > Mammalia > Artiodactyla > Suidae > Sus > Sus scrofa. The sequence continues at coordinate 64,892,638 of NC_139399.1, forward strand.
CAGGTACGTTGCTTCTCTCCTTAAGGCAAATAGCATATGATAACCAAAGTATAAACAAATCTCTCTGGCACTTAGGGAAGGCCTCAGACCCACCCACCTCCTTCTCCTCCAGGGAATTCACTGCCCCTGGTTCAATTTTAGCTGGACCTGGAAACCTGCGAGGTGCCTCGAGTCGGAGCAAAGCCAGAAAATGACGGCGGAGATTCACGGAAGTGTCAACAGACCTGGCTTTGGAGACCAAACGCCTTTAAAATGTCCTTTGATGGCAGCGTGTAGAGATCCTTCCAAACTCTCGGGGGAAGACCCTTTTCAATGGGCGCGTTTACAGTTTCCAAGGAGGAGGAGGGCAGGGGAGGAGTAACCAGGACCTTCAGGTGTGTCTTCCAATCGCGATAGCCCTTTTTGGCTGGGAATTGGCCCCCCATCCCCCTTCCGTTAATTAAATAAACGCTCGGAGCACTTTACAGCACACGACGCGGCCCTTGGGGACCGGTTCCTGCCTTGCTTCCATTATTAAAACCCTCACCTCGCAGAGGGTTGAAGAGCTGGCAACATGAATTTCCAGTTCCTAAAGGTGAGAAGAGAGGTGCGGGGTGGAGGGCAGACGCGGCTCCCGAGCCCGGCCGGCCGGGAGAGGGGTGCGGAGGCCTGGCGGCTCTGGGAAGGGTGCCCCCTGGGTGCGATGGGCGCCGGCGCAGGGTGCGCGGCGGCCCCTGGGCGCTGCGCGGTTCTGGCGCGGGAAGCCGAGGCCGCGCCGCCGGGCGCCTGGCCACAGTGCGCCTCCTCCTCGCCTGGCGGCGACCAGATAAATGCACCAAGGCCGCCGGGCTTAGCTGGCCTGGAGGTGCCTGGGGTTCTGGGACGCCGAGCCGAGAAGGCCTCCGGGGACACTGGGCTCGCGCCTTAGCCCTCCTGCCTGCGCTCGGAGCGGTTAGGCGGCCCTCGGACGGGCCCGGGAAGTTAGTGGGTGGAGAGGTGACAGGCCCGGTGGAGGGCGGGCGTCCCCCGGGGCAGGGAGGGCGAGAGCCAAGCTCGTCTCTAATAGCTGCCAGAGAGCCGCCAGGAAGGTGGCCTTGAAGAGCAGGCAACTTTGTGGCTTTGAGGTGGTTGGACGACGCAAAATTCACCTTCGCCTGCTGGGAAGTGGGGCGCTGGCTGTCAGCTTAGAGACTCAACCCACGACCTCCGCGCCCGGCGAGCTCTCTGTAAGTGGACGCCGGCCCAGACCCGGAACAGACACGGACCCGGACCCTCTCGGAAGAGGCCCCCTCAGCTCCGCGCTTCGCTTTGGTCCGTTTGTAACAAGCAGATGTTTGCGAGGAAGAGCTAAAGACGGCGAACCCCCTTCCAGCACCCGCGGCGCGCTTAGAAGTGAGCGGTAGGAGCAGGGTTGGACCTTGGGCTGAGACGAGAAGCATCTGCGTGTGTGCTGCAGCCGCTTTGAACACCATTCAAAACATTTGCTATTTTTCTACTGTTGCTATCCTTTTGGGGTGGCTGTGAATGATGCATGTGCATGTGGCGTCCGGGGCGTGCACCTTAGTGGGCTTAGACAGTTCGGATGCTCTTTGACTGCCAGGTGTGCGTCCAGTGGGTGCCAGCACTGAGATGGGTGTGGGCTAGAACGTGAATGGGCGCGCTCGCGGATTGCTGCAGGCCCCAGCTTTTCCGCTCCGCGTAACCGCCTCTGACTGCGGTCCGAGTCGGAGCGCAAGCCGTTCTGCGGGGCGGGACAGACACCTTGTTTCCTGCGCGGCGCCCGCGAGGGCACTCGGAGCCTCCACCTGCCGCGAGGGCGCCCCCTCCCTGGGGCGGGAAGAGGAGTCGCAGGCCGGCTCCCGTCCAGCTCGACCCGTCCCGCCGCCTTCCTGGGCTTGCGGTGGGGCGGTGGGGGTGGGAGCGGCGGAGGCCTCCCGCCTGGGGCTGGCAGCCTTATTTCACAGGCAGCAGCCCCCGCATGCATCTTCGAAGGTGGCGCACTGTCACAGCGCTGCTGCCCTTGCAGACGCCTTGTCGCCTCCGGTCTCTGGTTTCTTGCGCCATCCCGCTGGGCTGGGGGCCTGGGTGCAGGGCTTCAGGCGTGTGTGTTGAGCGCAGGCTCTCTAGAGGGCGACAGAGCAAAGCCGCTGACAACCCTCCAGCCCCAAATCCTGGATTGAGCGAGGCGTGCAGCGAGGCTGGTCCCGGGGATCCCCACGCTCCGTTTGCAGTTAGGCGGCTGCAAAGCCACGGAGGGTCCGGAGGGGGCACCCTTCCCTGGCAGTGGCTGCCTAAGGGCGCGGCCACGCAGTCTCACGTCTTCACGCGGCGAGGGGCGGGGGCCTTGGGGAGAGGTCTGCCCTGAGCGCTTAGCCGTCCGCTCTCGGCTCTCCGCCGAGAGAAGCAAAGTTGAGCTCAAGGAAGGGCTGAGGTTTCCGGCATCCGGATCAGGGCGCGCGCGCGCGCGCGCCTGGGTTCCAGCTCGGAAGCCGAAGGTGTGCGTGTTCGGGCAGGGTCTGCCTGGTCGGGAAGATTGGAGATTCGTTTGAGCCGCCTGCCCCATTCAGGGCGCGGCAGTCGCGCTCTAGCTTGAGAGGGGGCAGCGTTCAAAGCCAGAGCGCTGGCTTGGGAATGAACGGCCTTTGCCGAGCGATTCCGAAACCTCTGCGCCCGTGGGGCTCCCCGAACAGGGGTGTGCCGACCCTCAGGGCCACTGTCCTTTTGCCTCCGCCGTAGACGCCCCGGGGCTGCGAGGAATTTCCGTCCCTCCGGGTAGCTTCGGCGAGCGCTGCTGTGGGAAGGGCAACCAGGACCTGGGGTTGGGGGGGTGGCACCTTGCTTCGCAGTCCAGGCCCCAACGTGCCCGGGGACGAAGATGCCGGCGTGGACGAGACAACTTGTTCAAGCTGCATCCCAGGCCGGGTCTTGGGAGTCAAACCCCGGGCTAGAAGGCCCAGCGTGGAGAAGAGCTCCTGCGTCACCGATCCTGGGAGTCTGGGGCGCCTGGACGCGCACGAAAGTGCCTGGGACCCTAGTCCTCCACGCCCAGGGCGCCTGCCTGCCTGCGGCGCCCGGGGGCAATTCCTGTATTTCGCAGGTGCCCCCTTCCCCCACTCCCAAATACCGGGAGCGGTGCTGCTTCTGCGGTTTTGTCCTTTAGCCCTCCGCCCCGGTGTTTTGGAAGAGAGGTGTTAAGCGTCGTGCGTCCACTGTCTTTGTACTTCTTAGTGTAAAGTTCAAAAAAGACAGGTCCGAAAACCTCCCGGTGCTTTCGCCTCCAGGTTTTGTTCTCACAGCTGGTGGGAGTATCGCCTCGGTCTGTCTATTTTCTAAGGCAAAGGAGAACGTTTCGCTCGGTGGATGACTATTTTTATTTTGATTATTTTATTTTAGGCCCATCTGGGTCTAAAGGAAACGCTAAAGCTCACACCCGAGCAGGGGAAGGAAAGCGGCGGATGCATTCATTCTGTGCATTGGGAGCAGCGTCCACTCCAGGCTCCGGACGCTGAACTGATGGATGTTATTGCAAAATCGGACTCGGAATCAAATCAAAATAGTCCCCCTCTCCGATTCCCTGAGAATGTTTAAACTCAGATCCTGGAGTCAGCTGGGATGCGCCAACAAATTTCGGCCTCGAGAATTAGCGACTTTTCCCTCGCAGTGAAAAAGCTCAATTAGAATAATAGGGCCAATAATCGTGAATTCGTTTCTTTAAAAATTGTCCGTATTGCTCTTTGTTTACCAGTTTGGGTGGCAAATACATATTGTGGGGAGGGGCAGCGTTTTTGCGGAAGGAAATTTCGTTTTCTGCCTGCATCTGCGGAACGGGGGTGCTCGCCTCTCCGGCGGGGATGCCTCTACCGCGCCTCTTTTTCCCTTCCCCTCCTCGCTCCCTCCGCCGATAGTGTTCGGGCCCCGCACCCCTTTCCTCGGTTGAGTGGAGGCTTCTAAGTGCCTGGCCGTCGGAGGCAGCTGCCTAGCCCGCGCTGGGCAGGGTAGGGCAGGGCAGGACTGGGCTGCGCGAGGGCACGCTGGTCCCCTCCTCTCCCGCAGCGGCAACTGCCCAACCGTGGAGATGGAGCTTCGGGCGACAGCGGCGAAACGCCGTAGTTCCAGAATTCAGGGCCGGGGCAGACTCCCCAGAAGGCCTTCCCTCTCCCATCCCCTCGGAGGAACGCGGCAGCACTGTGCCCACGTCGTGCGTGTGTGTGGGGGGAGTCCTCTCTCGGGGGGACTGGGACTCCACAGGCAGGTTCCCGGTTTAAACCTAAATCTCCTTGGAGTGGGTGTTTGGGACCTTTTTGGAAATAAGGGGACCTCGGCTATTGTGACATCCCCTAAATCGGAGTCTCTAACTACCCGTGACAACGTCTTCTGGAGGACGGGGGGGGGGGGGGGGCTCTTCGGTGCTTGGATCCCGGTCCCCAGCTCTGCCATCCCGGGTGTGTGCATGTGCACGGTAAGGGCGACGGATGCAAGGCGTGAAGGGGGACCCTGGCCCGGCAGGTTTGATGCAGTCAGCGAGGTGCCGTCCACGCCACTCCTCTCCTCGCCCCCAGCCGCGTGGGTCTCTGCGCTGCGCCCGACCGGGGTGCGGGGCGGAGCTAGGCTGGGACTGGCTGGGGGCAGCCCCGCCCGGCGCCCGGGCCTTCGCGCCGGCCCCCGGGGAGGAGTTATGATAATTTCCTTCTCATTAAGGCGCCTGGATCCCCGGCTACCGCCGGGACACAGAGTGCTGGCGCGGCTTCCCGGGTCCCCGGCGGCAGCCTCTACACCCGCCGCAGCATCTACAATCGCAGAGCCGCGGATGCGCGTCCAGTGACCCGGACAGCTAGGCCCGCGCGCGGCGGGGGCGGCGGCAGACGCCTAGCCACCGTGACCCCAATTTTGGATTTACCGCTCGGGGGGTGGGGGGAACCTGGATTTAACTGGCGATTGTTTTGGGGGACGCCGGACGCCATGTTGTGGAAAATAACCGATAATGTCAAGTACGAAGAGGACTGCGAGGTGAGCTGGGCGCAGGGGCGCAGCTTGGCCCCGCCCGAGTACAGTCCGGAAGGCGGGGGCCACTGGACCGAGGTCGGGGGCGAGGGCGCAGGAGCGGCGAACAGGCACCCACCGCTTGCCCCTCGATGGGACAGGGTCCTCTTTTCCGGACACCCCCTAGTGCGTTTCTCCGGGGTCCCCTTCCTGAGTCCGTCCTTTTCCTAAATATCCAGTTTCGGAAACCGGGCCTGGAAAGAGAATGGCAGATCCCACCCGCAAAGCTTACCGGCTGGTTTCGCGAAGCAAAACAGCCCTTCTTCCCGTTTTCTCGGAAGAGTGCCCGCCCGATCTACAACTCTTAGAGGTGGCTTTTACTCACCAAATCTCCGTCCAAAGGGGTCGGGCGAGGCGACCTGCCGGCGACACCTTTGAGGAGTCTCTTCCGAGGCGGGCTTGTCACCTGCCCCGCTACCCCCTCGGGGAAATGAGAAAACCGAAGTTTGGCTTTCAAGAGACGTGGGGGCTGGGGGGGGGGGTGCTGAGGCCAGATGGGGCCGTAAGCGCTCGGGAGTGCTCCAGCCTGTCGGACAGGTTGAGCTAGAGTTTCGGAGAGTGGGAGGGAGGGAGGCGGCGAGCGGGAAGAGGAAGAAGACGCAGGCGGCGCGAGGCGTGCGCCCGGGCCCTGGGAGAGTAGAGCGATGGCTGCGGGGACCCGGGAGAGCCGCGCGCCCTCGGGACCTGGAGGGGCTGCCCCTGTTTGCAGGCCCGGACATCTCCGCTAGGGGGCGACGGTGTCCTATCTCTCCTGGCTCCCGGCTACCCCTGTGACCCCGGGAACACATGGCGACACGTCCTTTAAGAATTAAGTCGGACAGCAAAGGGGGGGGGGGGGAAACGTGTGCGGGAAAGTTTGCCCAATTTTCAGGGTCCTTTATTCGCCCTCTGTGCCCGATTAGTGGGGAGAGTGACGGTGGCCGGGCAGGCCCTTCTCACTTATCTACCCGCTTTGGTTGGGACACAGCTACAGGGAGGGCAGACCTGGCTGCGGCGGGTTCCTTCCCGTATCCCTTGGGCTGCGCTGCCTGGCAGGTCCTACTAGGGAGGGTCTCTCGCCCGGAGGTCTTTCTCCTGAGGGCGTGGAGGGAGGGTCCCTGGGGCGGGGAGAGCGCGCACTTCCTGAGCTGCGCGCATTATCCGCGCCTGCCGCGGCTTCCCCATTTCTGATTGACTGCGCCGGCATGTGCGGGCTTGTGAGCGATCGCGCGCTGCGCTGCCTGCAGGCTTTCGCCCAGGACCCCTGCCCCAGCTTCTCCCGGCCCAAGGCCTGGGATTCGGACTTGGCGCCTCAAACTGCCTCGGGCGTCAAAGCGCCCAGACGTTCGCTGCCGGCCCCCGAGGGCGCGTTTCCCCAGGTCTTCAGCTTCCTTTCTTCGCGGTTGACAACGAAATCCCCGGGGCACATTGCTCCTTCGGGCCTTTTGGCCCGAGGGCAGGCCCCGCGGGTCGGGTCCGGGGCGGTGCGGTGGGCCCGCGGGGGCACCGGGCGCAGCGCGGCGGCTGCAGTCAGTTCGCAGGAGCGGGGTTTCGTACTAACCGGGTCTGCGTTTCTCTGTCCCAGGATCGCCACGACGCGAGCAGCAATGGGAACCCGCGTCTCCCTCACCTCTCTTCCGCCGGGCAGCATCTCTACAGCCCCGCGCCTCCCCTTTCCCATACTGGAGTCGCCGAATACCAGCCACCGCCCTACTTTCCGCCTCCCTACCAGCAGCTGGCTTACTCGCAGTCCGCCGACCCCTACTCGCATCTGGGAGAAGCGTACGCCGCTGCCATCAACCCCTTGCACCAGCCGGCGCCCACCGGCAGCCAGCAGCAGGCCTGGCCCGGCCGCCAGAGTCAGGAGGGAGCTGGCTTGCCCTCGCACCACGGGCGCCCGGCCGGCCTGTTACCCCACCTCTCCGGGCTGGACGGCGGTGCCATGAGCGCCCGCAGGGAGGCCTACCGCCGCTCCGACCTGCTGCTGCCCCACTCGCACGCCCTGGACGCCGCGGGCCTGGCCGAGAACCTGGGGCTGCACGACATGGCTCACCAGATGGAGGAGGTGCAGGTGAGCCCCTGGGCTCTGGCCCCCTCCTGCCGGGACCGGTTTGCCCCACTGCCTCTCTCTTGCCCCCGCCCAGGCTCCCCCGAACTTAAAGGACACTTTGTCGTTTCTCCCCCAGAATGTCGACGACCAGCACCTACTTCTGCACGATCAGACGGTCATTCGCAAAGGTACGTGGTGAGCCAGAGTCCTTTTCGTCCTCTGGTGCACACGCCCTGCACGGGTTCTTAACTGTGCCGTGAGGTTCTGAACTGGGCCAGATGGGGCATTTGGTATCTTGGGACATTATACGAGCCGTGGAAGGGAAGGATGGGGGGGACTCAAGACACAGACGGTTTAGGAGTGAGAGGAGAGGACCCTTCTCTAAGGTCTAAATGGGAAAGGATGCTCAGAGACCCCCTCAGGCGCTGCCCTCCAGGCCGGAGTTTGTTATGCCCAGTTTCTCCCTTGGGAATGTTGCTCCTTGAATTGAGTGTTTTTACAGCCTGCTTCAGCAAGTCTCCGGAGTGAGTTAACACTGATTTAATTTGAAAAACAACTCACCAGTGCTTTGGTTGAGTTGGTTCTGTGACCGTTTTAACTGCTGAATGGCTTGATGTGATTTTATTTCCTATTTGGAAGATGCACTGGCTAAGGACCCTTAACTCTGACCTGTGACCAAACGTTGGAGACGGTTTGGGCGACAAAACCTACGGCCCCAAAAAAGAATCAGGCTGGGTGATCTGTTGGGTTTATGCACGATGAGGTGGGAGGGATTTGGAAAATTGGATTACTTGGTGAGTGAGTGGCTCATGAAATTAAGTTACATACTGCCTGGATTACCAGTTGGGTTGTGTTGGGAGATGGATTAATCCTAAATGAAAGGTAGTTACGGTCTGTGACTTGATTAAACTGTTTGGAATCAATGGGGGAAAAAATGGGTTTTGAAAAAACCAAAAATCACCTCAGAAAATAAAGTGCATTTCCCAGTAAACTTAGCTGTTTGTATTTTAAAACGTACCGTGCGTGATCAGCTGCACTGAGAGATTTTGGCAAATGGTCTGAGTAAGGTCCTGCGATTTTGGGTTTTTGGATATTGATTTTGGGTTTTTGGATATTCGTTGAGCAAGGGGAGAGAAAACAGATTACCATTTATTTAGTTGTGAAGCAGCCTTTCGAAAATAAATGTTGTCATCGAACCGTGGCTTGAAAAGGAAACCCTCCATGAAAATGAACCCCTCCCCCCATGCTTGGGATCTTGGCTGATTAACTTCCCTAGGTGTTAAGTTGTGAATTTCCTTGGATTGGATTATCTTGGAAGACCATGGCGTTTTTTTGTTTTTTTTTTTGTTTTTTTTTGTTTGTTTTTTGTTTTTTTAAGAATTTGGCAATTTCGAGGCCAACATGCAACGTTATTTGTTTAAAGTGCGCTTTCGGCTCTGGTTAGTGGCTGAGCCAGGTCTCTTTTGCCGGGACTGCCACGTCTGATCTTCATTCACAGGTCCTATTTCAATGACCAAGAATCCCTTGAGTCTCCCTTGTCAGAAGGAGCTGGTGGGGGCTGTGATGAATCCCAGCGAGGTTTTCTGCTCCGTCCCTGGAAGACTGTCGCTCCTCAGCTCTACATCTAAATACAAAGTGACAGTGGCTGAAGTCCAGAGGCGACTGTCCCCGCCTGAGTGCTTAAATGCCTCATTGCTGGGAGGTGTCCTCAGAAGGTACATGGGCACACATTCTGGACATGGCAGGTGGGTGGCTGGGGATGGATCATAAAGGACCAGGGAGGTATTTTTAACATTTCTGTAACTTTTATACCTAACACTGAATTCTAATTCGCTCGGGGAGTTTTTGTGCAGTTTCTTTTCTTTCCAAAAGTGCCAAATGTAGGAGGAAGTGCTAAAACAGCGTGAACAAATCATCATTTGGTTAGAAACTGATTCCATGTATGAAGTGGTAGCGTCTGTATTTGGGGAAGCGTTGCTCCACGGGGCTGGTTCCCCCCGGGGAAGTTTTGTTTGGGGGCTTCGGCAGTTTCCACAAGTGCAAACTGATCTGCTCCAATACAGCTTGCAAGGTTCTGTGATTTAGGGGGGGAAAAAAAAAACCCGTTGGTGATGCTAAGAAAGATTTTTTTTGGCTTTTGCAGGGATTAACTTCTTGTATCACTTGACTATGAAGCCACATCATGTAGACGGGTCTTTGACAGATTTCTGTTTTGTTAGCAGCATGTTAGGCATTTGGAATTTGAAAGTGTGGTTTCCTAACAGTACCGTTTTGGCCTTTTTGGTTCTTTTTCTTTTTGATCAGAGCCAAATCTAAAAACGGTGGCCGGTCCCTGCGAGAGAAGTTGGACAAAATTGGCTTGAATCTTCCAGCCGGGCGACGGAAAGCTGCTCATGTAACCCTCCTAACTTCCTTAGTAGAAGGTCAGTGGGGTTTTTCTGTTTTTGTTTTGTGGTGTTCTTAGTGCTGTGTTGTGTCTTCAATATTCCCCTAAAGAAAAGCTTAAGAACAGCCCTTAGTCGCAAGTAGAGAGACATGAAGGCTGCTTGCCATGAGTTCATTACAATGAATCACAGTAATTTAATCAAATAAGTTAACATTTACGTATTCTCCTCTGGGTCTCCAGAAAAATCCTTGTTCGAAAGAAATGGGTTTGCCTAACCTAGGACCTCATGTTGTCTTGTTGGGCGTTGAGACATTTCCAGTTAAATGAACCAGTGTTTTTTTAAGGATGCAATCGATCGCCTGGTACATTTTTTTTTTTTTTCCTCTCTTTTTTTTTTTAAGGAGAGCTGGTTATTGGGGGGAAGCCTCATCTCAGCTGGTTTTGTAGCTGTGGAATATTGGGATAGTGGTCCGTGGAAAGCCCTGTATGCAATGAGACTAGCTCAACTCACAATCGCTTTGTTCATTTCCCCCATCCAAAAAAAAAAAAAAGTAATGGGCCCCGCAGATGAAGCCCCTCTCCCCAATCCTACGATAGTTAGGATGTGACATTTCAGTTTCTTGAATGGGCCTGCACCCCTATCCTGGAAAGCAGCCAAGAATGCAATACAGCCTTTAAGCGGGGGGGGGAGGAGATGTGAAATAATTATTTAAAAAAACAAAACAAGCTCATTGTTTCTGTGCACAGGAAAATGAGCTGAACATGGAGAGGCTTATCCTGAAGGCTGGAGCAGCCGCTAGCACCTTGCCCAATGAGCAGGGCCCCGGGCCTCGGAGAAAGGCTGGGGAGCCAATGAGGGGTGATCTCCTGGTAGCCAGGCAGTCTTTTGAACACTTTCTTTCCCTGGTCTAAATGGTGCTACTTCGGTGCAAAAAGAGACTTGGCAGGGCCCTGATCTACCTTTTAACGAGTGTCTTTGGAGGTCAGGGCAACGAGAAAGGAGCTGCCTGCTAGATGGGGGGCAGCTGTCGTGCATGGAGAATGGTGGGTTCTGCAGGCATACGTGGCTCATGAATGCCATTCTCCTAGGTTTTCTTACCAGCCAGGCAGGGGTGCTTGAATGAGAAAGTGTGTGTCAGGACAATGGTTCTCAGATTCTGATTTAGTGATGGAGGGGTGGCAGGGGGCACCACCATTTGGGTTTTTGTAAAGCTCTAGCAGCCCCACATCTTGGAACGAGAATGGGCACTTTCGGGTGGCAGATGACCGCCCCTCCTCTGTGCCTGCGGTAGCTTGGAGAAGGGGGTGGTTAGTCCAAGTCAGTAGTTAGGGTTCCTCCCATCTCCAACAGGAAACCCTCCTGCCTCTCTTTCAGGAAACATTCTGCAGACTTGCCCGCACCAGTAACAGGGCGCCTTCATTTCAAAACAAAGTTCCATGTCAAAGACTGTGTCCCATTTCATAAAGAAAAGTGACAGTTTGCTTTTTGGTCAAACGTGCTCTTCTCAAATTTTTGTCTTTTGCACAACAATGCTGTTTTACGATCAAGAGAAAGCATGGGGAGTGCCCATTGTGGCACGTTGCTGTGGCTGTGGCATAGATCAGTGGCTACAGCTCTGATTTGACTCCTAGCCTGGGAACCTCCCTATGCCATGGGTACGGCCCTAAAAAGACCTAAATGAATAAACAGAGAAAGCATGGGGAGTTCCTGTTGTGGCTCAGTGGTAATGGATTACCAATTATTAACCAAGAGGATGTAGGTTCGATCCCTGGCCCCGCTCAGTGGGTGAAGGGTCCAGTGTTGCCGCGAGCTGTGGTATAGGTTGCAGACACAGCGCGGATGTGGTTTGGGCAGGTAGCTGTAGCTCTGATTCAACCCCAAGCCTGGGAACTTCATTTGCTGAAGGTGTGGCCCTAAAAAAAAGAGAGAGAGAAAGCATGGGTGTGTCAGTAATCTGCTCAGTTTGGGTAGAGGACTGGTTAACAGTACAGTGAAAAAATGGGGGGTTTTGCCCCCCCCCACACATTGTATGATTTCACCCTCTATTCCTAGAGGGTACTCTCCCTAGGAATAAGCAGAGTTGTTCTTAGCAGCATTGTTTTCCCTGTGTGTGATTTCACTTTAAAATGCACAAATGGGAGTTCCTGTCGTTGGCGCAGTGGTTAACGAATCTTGACTAGGAACCATGAGGTTGCGGGTTCAATCCCCGGCCTTGCTCAGTGGGTTAAGGATCCGGCGTTGCTGTGAGCTGTGGTGTAGGTCGCAGACACGGCTCGGATCCCGTGGTTTGCTGTGGGTCTGGCGTAGGCCGGTGGCTACAGCTCTGATTCGACTCCTACCCTGGGAACCTCCATATGCCCTGGGAAGCGGCTCTAGAAAAGGGGAAGAAATAAAAAAGATAAAATGCACGATGACTGGTAGACCGATAGATTGTGCTGGAAAAAGGAGGGAAGGGAGAGGGTGCTGTGGCGACCGGAGCCACCCTAAAGTCTGTGGCCCTTGGTGATTATTCTAGGTGAGGCTGTTCACTTGGCTCGGGACTTTGCCTATGTCTGCGAGGCAGAATTTCCTAGTAAATCCGTGGCAGAGTATTTAACCAGACCTCATCTCGGAGGACGGAATGAGATGGCAACTAGGAAAAACATGCTGCTGGCCGCACAGTAAGTATCCAGATGGGAGAGTCTGAGGCCTTAATGTTCGTGCTCTGACCTTGAAGTTGAGGGGCCAGCACAGTCCCTGGTGCTCAAGAAATTCTCCTTAAATAAGTTAGGGTGTTGAGCACAAGGAGATGGCAAGAGGGGCTTCATTTGAAGTCAAATGCCCAATACAGTCACTTTGGGGTAGGTTTTAGAAAAGTAAGAATAGTTAAGTGTGTTGCCCACAATGACAGTTTTGAGCTGCTTAGTTTTACTCAGCTCAAAATAGTTAAGCCACCCTTTATGGTAGTTTGCCTGTCTTACAAAAGTGTGTTGAAAATAATTGATTTTACCACATCCAGTCGAGATCCATCATGTGGGAGTTTCCCCTCTTGGCACAGCGGAAACAAATCCGACTAGGAACCATGAGGTTGTGGGTTTGATCCCTGGCCTCGCTCGGTGGGTTGAGGATCCAGTGATGCCGTGAGCTGTGGTGTGGATCACAGATACTGCTCGGCTCTGGCATGCCTGTGGCTCTGGCGTAGGCTGGCAGCTCCTATTTGACCCCTCGCCTGGCAACCTCCATTTGCTGCGGGTGTGGCTCTAAAAACAAAAAGACAAAAAAAAAAAAAAAGATCCATCATGTGCCTCCTGATAACAGGATTCTTTTGTTTTTTAAATGTAACACTCAAAAGTTCTGTAATAAGCTCTAGGGGGGAGAGAATAGATATATGTGATGTGTAACTGATGCGCTCTGCCGTAAACATGACGCTAATACGATGTAAATCCCCTGTACCCCCCCATGTCCCCCCCTAAAAAGTAATTGGGATGCATTTGTAGGAAACATGGGCAAATTAAATGTCTCAAACACTGCCTTAACACAGCTGAGGTATTTCTCGTGGAAACCAAGAGTAAATCGATTTTAAAATCAGGGTAAATGAAGCAGAAGTAAAGTGGGAAATAGGGCAAAAGCGAGTGCCGCGAGCCAGCCTCTTGCGAAAAGTGAGTTTCAGGGAAACGAATTCAGGGTTGTCGTCCACATCGCGTCTAGGAACTGGTCTGCATCGCAAGTGGCTTCCCTCAGCATCCTGGGCTGCAATTCCGACCCCGCCTCTTTGACCAGACCTGCTGACCTTGGCCCGTGCATTCTGGCCGAAATCCTTTTATCTTTTCTAATTGCAGTGTGGATTAAAGGAGCCGTTGCTTAAAAAGTTTTCAGTTCAAGGCCTACCTAGCACCGAGTAGGTGCTAAGTGCAGCAGCTGGCTCTTGGTGCTGGTTTCAAATCTTAATGGGGTTGTCTAGCCAAGAAGGCCAATTGCAGCCCAGGTATCCAGCCCCCAGTGGTTGGTCTCTGTGCTCTTCGCCTGTTAGGGGCTAGTTGAGCTCACGTGTGTGTGTGTGTGTGTGTGGACTGTCTTCACAGGCAAGTGTGTAAAGAATTCACAGACCTTCTCAATCAAGACCGAACGCCCAATGGGAACAGTCGGCCAACCCCGGTCCTGGAGACCAACATCCAGAACTGCTTGTCGCATTTCAGCCTGATCACCCACGGGTTTGGCAGCCAGGCCATCTGTGCCGCCGTGTCTGCCGTGCAGAACTACATCAAAGAAGCCCTGATAGTCATAGATAAATCCTGTATGAATCCTGGAGACCAGAGCCCGGCGGATTCTAGCAAAACCCTGGAGAAGCTGGAGAAGCACAGGAAGTAAAAGGAGCCTGAACGAAGGGCGCTAGCGTCTGGAAGGGAAAGGACTCCACATCCGTTTGCCACCAGGACAGCCTGGATCCCCTCCTGCCCGGGGGACAGAGTGCACTGCTCACGTTCCGGTTGAAAAGGCCTCCGTCGGTTTCCAGATCTACACGTGCCCTCCTGGATTTCCTAGTATTTCTCTAGCGCTGACGCCTCTCCGAAACCCTGGACTGGACGAGGTTGAAGGTGACCAGTGTTGGTTCTTGACCCATTCTGCTTAGATTTTTTTTTTTTTTTTTTTTTGGAACCCTGTTCTTCCTTCCTCTGCAAGTGGTGCTACAAGTTTTTCAAACTTTTAGATTTCCCGGGCTGAGGAAGACACACACACACACACACACACACACATACACACACACACACTCAGCTGTTGAGATATCAGTTGTGATTCAGATCAACAGTCACTTGCAGTGTTAAGGTGAACGTACTGATGAAGCTTCCTTAGACTCTCACACACTGGGAGGCAAGGGTTGTACCCGCTTAGCAACCGGTTCATAGGTGGTATTTGACACACCTTAAACCCTTGCTCAAAGGGGCCCTTCGGGTATTAACGAAACTTGTAGAAACAAAGCCTGCTGATGATTTTATGTTTTTCTTAAAAAAAAAAAAAAAACTTTGAAAATTAGCTCTTCAAATAGGAGATTAAATTCTCTCTCTCTCATTTTTTGCTGCGCCCATGGCCACATAAAAGGTCCTGGGCCAGGGATCGAACTCGCACCACGGCAGCGACCCAAGCTGCTGAAGTGACAATGCCGGGTCCTTAACCCACTGTGCCACAAGGGGAATTCCAAATAGAAGACCCTTTGAAATGACTGGTTCCTTTAAGGTACGGAAGCTTTATTTTGCATATTTATTTCACATCTTTGTGTTTTGAGGAAACTTGAAAAGGGCAGGCATGAAGCTTTTTTTTTTTTTTTTTTTTTTTTTTTTCTATCTGTCCACCCCACGTTCTGGAGGAGGCTCTATGTTTTGAGAAACTGTGTTTGAGTGTACAGAGTTTATTTATGCATAATTTAATGGGGTCTGTAAATATGGGTGCACTTCTTATGACTTTTTGAGAAATGGGATTCGATTTTAATATTGACTTTTAAAGGTGACGGGGTAAATCTAAGATACATCTTTAGGTTTTATTCATATGTACACAGGGTATTAAGAATTATGAGGATCCTGAGCTCTGTTTCTCGACTCCGGAAGACACTATTTCATTGACTCTGTTCACAAAGCAATAACTTTGTCTCATTTCTCTTGGGCTGACGCGAGGATGAGTGCAAGGTACAGCGCATGGGGGTGAAAATGGAGTTTGGGAAGTGAACTCCTTGCCTGTAAAACATTCCCAAAATAATTGCTGTGTATATGAAACCTGTATAATAAAAGTATTCTCGATAGAAGCTGTGAAAGTCTGATTGTAGCTTGATGCGTTTTTTTTAATCATCTCTCAGACAAGTGGCATGATGGCAGAGCCATTTGATGGTTCGACTGGTGCTGAGTTAACAGGCCTGAGCAGGAGAGCTGTGTGTCAAGGGACATTGGAAGTTTCGTTTTCTCTCCCGCGCAAGACTGCTTGGCTGCGCCACGTCACGCACTCGCTGGGCCTCAGCTATGTAGGTGCCATCCTCGCCACACGAGGGCTGTTGGGAAGTGTGCGAGGGAGGCTTGATGGGCAGTTAAGAGAGGAAGGGGGTACAGTGCAGTTGGGAAGATCTCATGTAAGGCTGCTCTGTTGAGAAACGCTATACTTTTCTGGTCAAGCTGCCATCTCGAAATTTTGAGAATGGAAATAGGAGGATTGTTGGTAAATCCTTGGGCCTCCCCTCCTTGGGAGGAGCTGGCCTTCAGTTGAAGGCAAGCAATAGAGCTGTTGTAGGCTCCGGTGTTGGCAATGAATGGGTGATGAATGGGCATTCGCCATCTTGGGCAACAAGATCCTGCACAGGGAGCCAAGGCATCCTATTCGTTTTGTCTGCTGGGCACCTCAGGGGTTCAGCCTCTGGACGTGGGGAACAGAAGAGACTGGCTGGGCTTCTGTCCTTACTTCACGTTGGCCAGGATCTTGGGTGCACACCGACAGTCCTTGATTTCAAGTTGAAGTGGCCTGGCATATCCTCCAGGAAGTGGTATGTTTATAGTTTGGCATGAGTGCCTGGGCTTCAAAGGGAATTGGGAGCGAGAGGATTTTCCACGTTGGATGAGGCTGTTGCTTCAACTCCAGTCTCATAACCCTTAATTCATAACTCTATCAGATGCCCAACAATTCCTGATCTGCTGTTGGCACTGGGTGTTATTAAGTCATTTAAACTCTGCCAACCTAATACTTTGTTCTTGGCAGCTTGTCCTTGGCCACTGAACGTTCCCATTAAGTTGGATTTATCTGGTTGATATGTCAGATCACAATTGATTTGCTTTAGAGCAGCGAAAAGAGGTCTCGCATTGGCAGTTATTTCTCAATCAGGACGTGAGACGTTGGGTGTCAGGAGGAAGTTATGGGGGGCTGAGGGCCGAAGGAAAAAGGCCTAATTTTCTTATCAGCATCTTAGTTTGCTTTCGGATGAGAGCCTGGCTTTGAGGAGCTGGGCTGAGCTGCAGTGCAGACAATGTTCTGGAATCACCGCAGGGTCAAACGAGGAATGAGGTGAGTCCCTGGCAGGGCTTATGCCTCGCTCACTGTTCATCAGTCTTTTTCCCTCGCGGCCCACTGGACACCCACGGGACAGCCACCAGCTTCCTGGGTCCAGTGCATGGTAACAGCTTTTTCTTCCCAGCTCTAAGCAGAGCCACGAAGAACAGCCAAGCCACCCTAAGGGGTCCCAACCAAAACCTTGACTGCCTTGGCCCTGCCCTCAAGCTCTTTTTTTGGGAGAAAAGTTCTGCTGAGGACTTTTCCATGGTTCAGCCTGAGGCGGGGCCATCAGATCAGGAGACTGTTTCCTGGGGGCCAGGGTGGTTTTTGTTTCAAGTCCGGTGTTAGTAAGAATTACTTTTCTTTTTCCTTTTCCCCTTCACCCCGTGCAGTTGTCACCCACTGGTTCTGGGACAGGTTGGGCTTGTTTTCACAAAGGCACACGATACTGCTGAAATCTTGGCCCTCTGGGGGAAGAGATGAAAACGCTCTCTCTTTTTTCCCGTTTTCACGAAAGGAAAAGCCCTCATTGTCCGGAGGCACATGTGGTCGGTCTAGAGTTCATTCATTTATGTTTTGGCGGCGCCCAAGGCACAGAGACATTGCCTGGCCAGGGGTGGAACCCACGCCCTGGCAGTGACAACGCCGGATCCTTAACCTGCTGAGCCACCAGAGAACTCCTAGAGCTCATTGATGAGAGACGCCTCAGTGGGACACTGTCTGTTGACTGGATACCTGCCCATCTGGGTACCTGGCATCTTGAAGATGCCCACCTGCCTCGCAGACACCTAAAAGAGTGTCTCTGGCGGGTCAGGGGAGGGTGTTTTCCATAGTGCCACGCGGTTGTCTTATCTCCCACGTGCACACAATTTAGTCTTGTGTTAGGAAAAGGATGATTAGTCTGTTTCTCATTTGAAACGATTCCATAACAACCATTTTTTTCTCTTCGGGGGTCTAGGGTCAGGGTGAGGTTTGAGACCTGAAGTTCCTGTATTTGGATGTTAAGAAACGAAACAAGATAAGGTCTTGGATGGGTGAGAGACAGAAACTCCTCCTCCTCTCACGACTTTGGGGTGGCGGGGGTGCTGGAGTCCGCTGCCTAGTTTCCCAGGGTACGTGTTGGTTACCAGCTGTTGTGAATTCCTGTCCAGGTTGTTTTTCCTTCCTAGGACTTCCTTGACGGACGGTGGGGTTTCCTTCCCATGAACTCATCCTAAGTTAAAAAACTCATTATATCAGAAGTGTATTTAGGAGTTCCCTGGTGGCCTAGCAGCTATGGATCTGGCTGCTTCACTGCCGTGGCTCGGGTTTGATCCCTGGCCCAGGAACAACCACATGCCATGGGCGTGGCCAAAAAGCATGTATTCTCCATCTCCCATACCACCATAAAATGATGTATTTGGAGTTCCCGCTGTGGTTCAGCAGAAACGAATCTGACTAGTATCCCTGAGGATGCGGGTTCAATCCCTGGCCTTGCTCAGTGGGTTAAGGATCCAGTGGGTTAAAGATCTGGTGGTGTTGTGGCCGTGGCGTAGGCTGGCAGCTGATTCGACCCCTACCCTGGGAACTTCCATATGCCAAGGGTGAGGCCTAAAAAAAAAAATGTATTTAATTCACCTAACTTACCAAACATCATAGCTCAGCCTCGCTTACCTTAAACCTGCTGAGAACACGCAGATTAGCTTACAGTTGGCCAAAATCATCTCCTGCAAAGCTTGTGTTGTAGCGAAGTGTTGAACCTCTCTGCGGTGTGCTGACGACTGCACTGAAAGTGAAAACCGGATTGGTCGTCCGTGTCCAGGATGGTTGTGAGGGCAGCAGTCGTGGACCCCCCACCGGCAGCACGAAAGGGTTTTATTGGCCCGGGAACGGGGCAGAATGCAAATTCGAAGTATGGTTTCTCCTGAACGAGTATCACTTGTGCACCAACATGAAGCTGGAAAGTTAAGTCAAACCATCGAAAGTCAGGGATTGTCTGTATTTTTTTTTTTTTTTTTTCTCCTGTAGCTGTGGCATAGGGAGGTTCCTGGCCCAGGGATTGAATCCAGGCTGCAGCTGCCCCACAGCTGCAGCAATGTTGGATCCTTAATCCACTGAGCTGGGGATTGAACCAGCACTGCCACAGAGACAAGCTGGCCAGAGTGGGAACTCCAGGGACCATCTGTATTCAGTCTTTTCCTTTTGCGGGGGTGGGGTGGCGAGGTGGTCGTTTAATCTGCCTTCCTTTGCAAAGCAGGTGGAGGACCTGGGAAAAAGCTGCCAAAAAGCTACGAGGGGAAGAGCTGAGGTTCCTTTAAGCATGTTTTCCAGGTGAGGGAGCTTCCTGTTTATCCCTGGCATGGCAGTGACCCTTGGCCAGTGCCTTCTTGAGCTGCCTGAGCTCAGTGGGCGGTGGGGCTTTTCCCCTTGGTTGGAGATGAGAAAGATTTGCTTTCGAAATTGCCTTTGCTGCGGTGCTCTCCGCAGGGGTGGCTGGTGCTCCTTGATGATCTGATCATTGTTGACTTTCCTTTCTGGGATCTTGGATATCTTGAATTTCTCTTCCAGTCTCCGGTCTCCATGTGCTTCTCTGAAATCCACAGGTCACCACACTGGGAGGCTGGGTGACCCTTGGCGCCATCAAACCTGACCCTTTCCTGCTCCAGCCAGCCAGGGCTGGCATCATGCCCAAGGGCCAGTGATGGGAGGTGGAGCAAATCTCTGGCCAATAGTAGCATGGAACATAATCTGCTGCAGAAACAAACTTGACCTCATGATTTTTACAAATTACTATTACAGGTGGTTCCCATCGTGGCGCAGCAGAAGAGAATCCGACTAGGAACCACGAGGTGGTGGGTTCAATGCCTGGCCTCGCTCAGTGGGTTAAAGTTCTGGTGTTGCCCTGAGCTGTGGTGTAGGTCACAGACACAGCTTGGATCCTGCATTCCTGTGGCTGTGGTGTAGGCTGGCAGCTCTAGTTCCGATTCGACCCCTAGCCTGGGAACCTCCAAATGCTGCAGGTGCGGCCCTAAAAGGCAAAATAAATTTAAAAAAAAAAAGAAAGAAAGAAAGAAAGAAAAGAATCTGACTACAGGGGCACAGGTTGCTGCAGAGGTGTGGGTTTGCTCCCCGGTACAGTGGGTTAAAAGATCCACCATTGCCTCGAGTGTGGCCATTAACAAAAGGAAGAAAGATGGATGCTTTTCCTGCTTGTTTCTTCTTAACAACTACGTTGGTGTGTGGTGCTCTTTCCTGGGGGCAAGTGTGTTACCTGGCGACCTGATCTTTCAGCTTCTTGGGGAGAATTCATCCCACCATCACTGTCCAAGTCAAATCCTAAACCTCAGAGGTTCAGTTCACGTCTTCTTTCTACTTGTTTCACTTAGCTGGGTTTCTCTGGGTATCCTCCCAGCATTGACCAGTGGGGACTAAACTTGGCAAGAGGTACTTGGAAGGATTAAATATGGAGGTCCTTTTGTTACCTTTATTCCACTGAATCAGCAACTCTGGGTCTAGGAATCTATGCTTTATTAAGAACAAACTTCCGGTGATCTTGATGGTGAGCTGAGTTGAGGAACCACTGCCTTCCAGGATCTTCTGGTTCTAGCATTTTATTGAGTCACATCTCTTCGGGATGCTCTGTGTCTTCAGTATCTTCTCCAGGTGATGGGCTCCTGCTCTTGACTCAGATGCACCTAGTGACCACAGAGCACTTGGGACTGTGATGGTTCAGTTGTCTGGCTTCTCCAGTGGATGCTAAGCCCATAATGGCAGATACCGAGTCCATCTTGCCCCTCTAGAGCCTCACCGCCCCATCGCCGGATCAATGCCAGCATGGGGTATTTGTTCAATACAGTATGTTGAATCTTGGAGCGGGCTGGGTTGAGAGTGGGGTCTCTGGGGTGGTCCCTGCAAACAGTGCTTGGCCACAGAGGCATCCAGAATGACCCATTGGAAGGGGTTTCGTCCCCTCTTCTCCTGAGCTAAGCCAGCACCATGCGGGGAGTGTTTTCTTTGAGGGACGATGTGTATTGGATGAAGTAGGCAGTGTCTCTTTCTACACACTGCCTTTTTTCAGGGTCTGAAATCCGTCTTGTTATGCTGGGGATTTTGACATCATTCTTGGATACTGGGAGGCAGCCTCGTCCTGCTCTCACTCTCCATCAAGTTGGGGTTAGTGAGACTTAACCCTGGTCTGAGTTTGAGACGTGGCTGAGGTAGAGAGCTCTGTTCCTGAGGCGGAAAGGCCTGGTTGGGATCTGACTCAGTTGCTTGATGCTGTGTGGCCTTAGGCACGCTTCTTCACTCCTCTGAGCCTCCTTTGACTCAGCTCCAAACTGGGGATTTGATGGTTCTTCCATGAGGACATTGGGAAGGTGAATGAGTTGATAATGGACCACAGGGTACTGCATCTTGCCTGGTGCCTGGTTAGTGCTCCAGGAGTTCCCTGGTGTGCATGCTGGGTACTGGGGGTGGGGGGAGAGCCCTTGGGAGCTGATGCCTTTTGTTCTGCAGCTGGCAGGACAGGATACCCGGTTGGATGGGAATATCTTGAACACTTTTCAAGCAGATGCAAACTACACAGAGTAGCTTCTGGAATTTGACAGCTCTCCTGGGTCCCAGAAACCCGGAGAAGGGGCTGTGGCTTTGTGTCCGCTGAATGGCCCACCAGCCTCCTGGGCAGTACACTTGGCCGACTGGATGGGTTTCATGCTGATGGAGGTGAGAGTAGCAGCAAGATACTGGGTTGCTATCCCTGTTCCAGCGTCCTATCCTCTCCTCCCTGTGCCCTCCCCCGAGGTGGGCCACCACTGAGGGCTCAGGGTAGGGCTCAATTTCACCCAAACTTGCCCCAGGGGTTCCTTTTCCACAGGCTGGTCGGGCATCATGTTTGGCCCGAGGGCTTGAGACGGGGCTATGACTTTTCCCCAGGTGGCATTTGATGATGCCTGGAGACATTTCTGGTTGTCAGGAGTCGTGAAACACCCCACAGTCCATAGGAAAGCCCCCACCCCCACCCTCTGAACAAAGGCTGCCCCAGCCCTAAACCTCAGCTCTCCAGAGGTAGAGAAACCCTGATCTAAACAGAGAACATTCTGGAAGCATTGCTGACAGTGTTCGCAGAATTTACTTCCTCGTGGTGAATTATCGTCTCATTTTTCACCTGATGGGATTATGTAGTCTAAGATGTTTAAAAACAAATATGCTTTACTTCGTAATGTTTACATAAATGAATAGATGTTAAGTAAATACATAAATAGATGTTTAAATAAGTGAATAAAGGGAGTCTGTGCAAAAACCCCGAGATTGACAAAGACATGCACCCTCTGCAATGATTTCCCAAATTTTTCTTTTTCTTTTTTTTTAATTTTTAATTTTTTTTTTTTTTTTGGTCTTTTTGCTTTTTAGGGCTGCACCTGCAGCATATGCCATGGGTGCAACCCTAAAAGGACAAAAGACCAAAAAATAACGTAATTATTTAATAAATTTTTTTTTGGCTGCGTCTGAGGCATAAGGAAGTTCCTGGGCCAGGGATTGAACCCACATCACAGCAGCAAGGAGAACCACTGCAGTGACAATGCTGGGCCCTTGACCTACAGGGCCACAAGGGAACTCTCCCGTTTCTTTGTCTCTTTGGCCTGAAATACTGATTTTCTTCAAGCAGAGACCCTGATTGAACCGCTGACATGTGTGCATATCCTTTTCTACAAGACTGGAAAAATGCAGTGATGGAAGACACCAACCATTTAAGAAAATCTTCAGAAAGACAGAATTTTCTCAACTGTTTTCTTTCCTTTTATTTTTTATTTTTTATTTTTTGTCTTTTCTAGGGCCACACCCATGGCATATGGAGGTTCCCAGGCTAGGGGTCTAATTGGAGCTGTAGCCTCCAGCCTACGCCACAGCCACAGCAACGTCAGATCCGAGCCGAGTCTGTGACCTACACCACAGCTCACGGCAACGCCGGATCCTTAACCCACTGAGCGAGGCCAGGGATCGAACCTGCAACCTCATGGTTCCTAGTCGGGTGTGGGATCTCCGAATTGGAGGATGTTCTAATCGTGTACAGCCATGTGATGTGTATTACTTTTGTCAACAATTTTTTTTTTGAAAAAGGAAATTATTTGTGACACTTTAATTCATTCTGTCATCAGCTAGAACAAGTTAGCAACAATGGATGCGGAAGACAGCAATTAAAAGGAAACAGTTGAGGGGTTCCTATCGTGGCGCAGTGGTTAAGGACTCCAACTAGGAACCATGATGTTGCGGGTTAAGGATCCAGTGTTGCTGTGAGCTGTGATGAATGTCGCAGACACGCGTGGGATCTGGCGTTGCTGTAGCTGTGGTGTGGGCCAGCAGCTGCAGCTCCGCTTCCACCCCTAGACTGGAAACCTCCATAGGTCATAGGCAGGGCCCTAAAAGGCAAAAAAAGAAAAAACGGGGAAAAAAAGAGAAGAGTTAGTTTTCAGCTCTTTTGAACCAGCTCTTGGCACACTCTCTGGCCAAAAAAGAGAACCAAAGAAGAAGGAGAAGGGAGAAAGGAGAGGAGAGGAGCAGGAGAGGAAGGAGGAAAGAAGGATAGAAGGGCAGAGGGCAGGAGAGAGGAAGGCCAGAAGCCCCTCTTGGAGTCCCTCCCACCCTTTCGGGGGAGGAAGGGGGCTCCTGCACGAAGCTCTGCTCAGTCTCCAGCTCCACCTCAACTCAGGCTTCACAGCTCCTTTTGCCATCACTGCTGCCCTTCCCGTGGCTCATCTTTCCACCTGGAAGTTTTTCCCCTACTTTCTACAGCCTCACCTACTCACCTCTTCCTCAGCCTCAGCTCTCACCTTCTCCTGGAAGCATCCCAAGCCTGGGCTAGCTTAGGTGTCCTGTGAGTTCCCATCATACCTCTTGTCACTACCTGACTGTAGAGTATTGCATCTAGTATCCAGGAATAAATGAATACATTTATACCAAAATGTCACAGATTGCTAAGGTGAATCACTATCAAGCCATTTAGGGCATTCTCCCATCCTTCCTTCCTTCCACCCTCCCATCCGTCCACCCGCCCTTCCTTCCACCCTCCCATCCGTCCACCCGCCCTTCCTTCCACCCTCCCATCCGTCCACCCGTCCTTCCTTCCACCCTCCCATCCGTCCACCCGTCCTTCCTTCCACCCTCCCATCCGTCCACCCGCCCTTCCTTCCACCCTCCCATCCGTCCACCCGTCCTTCCTTCTATCCTCCCATCCGTCCACCCGTCCTTCCTTCCCTCCTCCATCCGTCCACCCGTCCTTCCTTCCATCCTCCCATCCATCTTTCCAACCGCCCTTCCTTCCATCCATCCACTCACCCACCATGCTAGTCCCTGGATGTCCAACAATGAGCTAAAGCTGTCCTGGACCACTTTGCCGAGTCCACAGTCTGTGAGCAGAGCCAGACATCAGCCCAGCAATTGGATGCATATGTAGCTTCCACCTGGATGCTCTGCATGGGGAGAGAATGGGGAGCCCGTGGAAGTGTCGCTGCCTCTCTACATTTCACAATAGGTGGGCTTTAAGGGTGACATTTCCCGGCATCAGCTGCAGCTAGAGAAATTAGAGAAAAAAAATTTTTTTTTCATTTTCGTTTTCGGCCTGGCGCAGTGTTTCTGGCACTCTGGAAGTTGTGGCTACTCTGTTACATCTGTGAGAGCACAGCCTTCCCCACCTGTGCTCTGATAACTCCCTGCACTGACAGGTACTCTCAGGGACCCACTGCAGTTTTTATTTGGCTGACCTGCCCATGATGCCGGGGTGGGGGCATTGCTGTGTTTTATATGTCACTGCTCCTGTCTCAGAGGGGAAAATGAATGCCAAATGTAATTTGGGAAGGACGTCAGAAAGAAACAGATGGTCCTGCCTCCGGCAGGATGCTCCAGATCTCAGTTTGCTTCTCCACTAAGTGGGGCTTTGCCCACCCTGGTTGGCTGTTGGGCTGCCACTGGCCCTGACAAGGTCTCCAGAGCGTCCACTGTTCCTCCCAGCCTGCCCCCAGCCACCTTCACTGACTGCATGAGGGAGGCAGCTTGCTCTGAATTTGCTGGCGATCCAATCCCTGCCGGGTTGCTGTCCAGCCTCCGCTGCTTTTGAATGTTGAGAAAACTTCTCAAGGAGTTCCCGTTGTGGTGCAGTGGTTAATGAATCCGACTAGGAACCATGAGGTTTCGGGTTTGTTCCCTGGTCTCGCTCAGTGGGTTAAGGATCTGTCATTGCTGTGAGCTGTGGTGTGGGTCACAGATGCGGCTCAGATCCCGAGTTGCTGTGGCTGTGGCCTAGGCTGGAGGCTACAGCTCCGATTAGACCCTTAGCCTGGGAACCTCCATATGCCACAGGTGTGGCCCTAGAAAAGACGAAAAAGACAAAAAAAAAAAAGAAGAAAGAAAACTTCTCAAGGCTCACCCTGCACATGGGTGTGGATGGATGGATGGAATGATAGGTAAATGCCTTAAAGATTTAGCACTTTAGGAGTTCCTGCTGTGGTGCAGCTGATTAAGGATCTGGCCTTGTCTCTGCGGCATCTTGGGTCTCATCCTTGACCTGCAGGTGCAGCCAAAAAAAAAAAAAAAAACTTTAGCTCTTCAGCAACTCTTGATCTTTCGTTAAAGGAAACATGATGGGTACGAAAGCGTCCTCGTTATTTATTTATTCAGCAAAAGTTTCTGAGTTCCAGTGATGGCAGGAGAAGGGGGGGAAGCCAGCATTGGCCTGGGGCTACAACAAAAGATCAAATAGAGACAAGCTCTCCGCTCTTAGAAGATGCTGGAAGGAGGCGACTTGAAGATAAGCAAGATCAGTTCCCATTGTGGCTCAGCGGTAACGAACCCAACTAGTATTCATGAGGACTTGGGTCTGATCCCTGGCCTCGCTCAGTGGGTGAAGGACTGCCGTGTTGCCGTCTGTAGGTTACAGACGTGGCTCAAATCTGGTGCGGCTGCGGCTGTGGTGTAGTCTGGCAACTGCAGCTTCAATTCCACCCCTGGCCTGGGAACTTCCTCAGGCTGTGGGTGTGGCACTAAAAGACCAAAAAAAAAAGGATCGGCCTCAGGTCAATGGGTAGCTACCACCTTTCTCCTCATTATTAGTGTAAACGGAGGCCCACAGGAGGAAATGCAAACGGCACAGAGGTGAGCGTGTGTCCCTCCCAGCTCCGGCTCCCTGGCGGAGGACAGATCTCATTACCAATTAGGTGTGCAGAAGGAGATATTTTAGGCACATGCACACAGTTACATGTATTCCTTTTTTAACCCAAATGGAGGTATTTTGTACACACAGTCTGGCACCTCACTCTTTTCACTTGATTTATCACGTCGATGGCTGCTTACCAGTTCATACAGAGCTGCCTTGTTTTGCAAGATGTCCTTTTGTGTGGGATGCACAGATAATTCATCCTTTCTGGTTGGGGATTAGGATGCTCCCAGCCTCCTGCTGTTAGAAACTAGGTGAGCAGATTGACTTGCAGATTTCTGAAACCAGGGTTGGGTCCCTACAGTCCTGACCAGGCCCCTGGGGGGCAGTGGGTGGGCAGTGCCTTAAGAGAGGTGTTGAGGGAGCCCCACGGAGGAGGTGAGGTGTGGACAGATGGGCGAGAAGGAGCCAGGGACAGAGCTCTCCTGCTGGCAGGAGGACCAGCGTGGCTGGAGGAGATGAGACCAAAGAGAGAGGGACAGAACCCTCACTGTGGGCCTTACTGGCCTTGGGAAGGACTTGAGATCCCACTCCTGGTGCTGTGGGAAGCCACAGGGGGCTTAGAAACATCGAGAAATGTGATTGGATTTATATTCAAAAAAATCACTTTCTGGAGTTTCCGTTGTGGCTCAGCAGATTAAGAACCTGACATAGTGTCCATGAGGATGCAGGTTTGATCCCTGGCCTTGCTCAGTGGGTTAAGGATCCGGCGTTGCCACACGTTGTGGTGCAGGTCGAAGACGTGACTCAGATCCTGCACTGCTGTGGCTGTGGTGTAGGCCGGCAGCTGCAGTTCCCATTAGACCCCTGGCCTGGGAATGTCCATATGCCACGGGTGTGGGTCCCCCCCCCAAAAAAAATCTCTTTCTGTGAAGAATGGATCACAGTGGGTGGGAATGGAAGCCAAAATCCCAGATAGTGGGCCACATGATGGGACAATCTGGGAAGCTTTTTTTTTTTTTTTAATAATAAGGATTGCACATGCAGCATATGGAAGTTCCCAGTCTAGGGGTCGAATCAGAGCGATAGTCCCAGGCCTACACCACAGCCATGGGGGATCATAACCCACTGAGCGAGGCCAGGGAATGAACCCGCCTAATCAAGGGTACCAGTCGGGTTTGTTACTGCTGAGCCACGGCAGGAACTCCATGGAGAACATTTTGAAGGGAGGGCAGGCAGAATTCCTGGGGGGCTGGATGGAGCTTGGGCACAGGGCGAAGAGCTGGGAGGGACCACGTAAAACTCCCGGAATTGGGCCGCAGCAAAACTGGCGAGATGGGAGAAGACTCTGATGCCTGCTTTGTGCAGCTGAGATCCAGGGAATCAGCATCACAGGGAAGGAAATCAAAGGGGAGCTTCTTTCAGCTGAGAGCCTAGTCACTGATGCCTCCGGGACGTGGTCCATCCTGGAGCTCCAGCCGGTGCCTGGCAGAGGGCAGCCTTCCACAGGTTCTGAGGCCCCACACCTCCAGGTGCCCGTCACGCTGGGAAGAGGACGCAGAGGCAAGGACACTGGGTGGGGCTGGCCTTGTCTAGTTCGGAATGAAAAATTCCTCAAGTTTTCAGAAGAGAGGAGGTGGGTTCTGGGCGAGCCCAAGGGTGGGGCTTATTGGCGCTTTATTGACTGTCAACAGTCAAAGGGGCCTTAGAGGTCATTGCTAAACCATTGATTTGGAAACACAAAAGTTGTTGCAAAGGTAAATTCCTTTTGGGCCCTTTAAATGATTATTTAAAAGAATTAAAATAAGAGCAGGTATTGTTTGTTTATCAGTTGTGTGCTACGGCCTAGGCCAAAGGTTTTATATTCATTATTTCATTTCGATCTTGGAAATAAACCCTTCAGGGAGACCTGTCATTATCTGTGCAGTAAGTGAGACTGGGGGTGGGGACCCCACGTCCCCTGGCTGTGATGGGGTCAGAGCTGCTTCCCTCCAACTCCGGGAAATGAGGCTGGAGACTCCCAGGGCCTTTGCACTTCCAGCCTCCAGATGAGAGTTGAATCAGCCAGGAGGAGTCAATGTGTGACCTAGAGACAAATTTAAGGGAAAGCGAAAGATCTTGAGAGTTGAACTCCTGGCCCAAGAGGGGTTCACATCTCTGCGGTTTTGATGATCCCGTCTGCCGTACTGGCCCCCAGAGAGAATGACCCAAGAAACACCCACACCACCTTACAAGGGCTGGATCCCCAGTTGTTTGCCGAACCCGAGTACTATATTCTTAATTTTTGCCCGCTACAATAATACACCCCCTGGAGTTCCCGTTGTGGCGCAGTGGTTAACAAATCCGACTAGGAACCATGAGGTTGCGGGTTCGATCCCTGGCCTTGCTCAGTGGGTTAAGGATCCCGCGTTGCCGTGAGCTGTGGTGTGGGTCGCAGACGCGGCTTGTATCCCGCATTGCTGTGGCCCTGGTGTAGGCCGGGGGCTACAGCTCTGATTCGACCCCTCACCTGGGAACCTCCATATGCTGCGGGAGTGGCCCTAGAAATGGCAAAAATAATAATAATAATAATAATACCCCGATTACAATGAATGCATGTTTAAAAAAAACCTACCAAATGTTGGTGGGCCACATTCTCCCCTATCCCCACAAAGATGTATGGATGTAACAAATAAATGAATTTATGATCAATATAAAATAGATCGAACCCACAACCTCATGGCTCCCAGTCGGATTCATTTCTGCCACGCCATGATGGGAACTCCGGCTTATATCTATGTTTAAAAAATTTTCAGCCGTTAACAAATCCAACTGGGAACCATGAGGTTGCGGGTTCGATCCCTGGCCTCGTTCAGTGGGTTAAGGACCTGGCGTTGCCGTGAGCTATGGTGTAGGTCGCAGATGTGGCTCGGATCCCACATTGCTGTGGCTTTGGCATAGGCTGGCGGCTACAGCTCCAATTGGACCCCTAGCCTGGGAACCTCCACATCTCCATATGCCATACTCTTGGCCCTAAAGAGAAAAAAAAAAAAAATCTGTCAGTGTTGGGATATATTTTGAAGGCAGAACCAGAACATTTGCTGATGGGTAGGAGGCTGGTCCAAGGGTTTTGTTCTTAGTGTCTGAAAGGCTGACTGGGAGTAGGAGGGTTATTACAGGAACAGGTTTAGGAAGATCACGTGTTCACCATCAGACAAAGAAGCAGAGGCCAATGCATGCACATTCTCACCTGCCCCTTTATTTTGTTCCCCCTCCCCCTTTTTTGGGCTGCACCTGCAGCATATGGAGATTCCCAGGCTAGGGGTCTAATCGTGGCTCAGCAGGACTCCCCCTTTGTTTTTTGTTTTTTTTTTTTTTTTTGCTTAAAGATGTTTCCTGAAAATCTTTCAAAGTCAATACATGAAGAAATGCCTCCTTTTGGTAGCTGTATAGTATTCCATTGCATGGGCAAACCATTTATGTCACTGTATGGATGGACCAGAGCTGGGCATGTTTTCAACTGGTTTGATGAATGAAACTACAAACAATGGTTTGTTGTTTCATGACAAGTGTTCACTGTGTGCCATATCTGTGAGGAATATGAAGGGACAGCTTCATGGGAAAGTGATTTGATATTGTGGGGGAGGAGCTGCAGTTTCAGGTCCACCCTCGGTGAAATGGGATTGTTATGTTATCTAAAGAGATAACAAGCACAGTATTTTTTTTTTTTTTGGCCACACCCACAGCATGCAGAAGTCCCCGGGTCAGGGATCAAACCCAAGCCACAGCAGCAACCTGAGCCACAGCAGTGATAATGCCCAATCCTTCACCCACTAATTCACCGGGGAACCCTCCAAGCCCAGTATTTGGGGCTTTATTTATTTTTTCCAATATTGACTTTTTTTTTTTTTTAATGGCCAAACCCCCAGCATATGGAAGTTCTCAAGCCAGGGATTGAATCCAAGTCACAGCTGTGACTGAAGCCACAGCTGTGGCAATGCCAGATCCTTTAACCAGCTGGCCAGGCCAGGGATCAAACACCCTTGCAGCAGCCCGAGATGCCGCAGTCAGATTCTTAAACCATTGCACCACATGGAGAATGCCCCAAGTACCGTATTTTGAAGCAGGCACCTAATATGTGATATTATCTGCTACCATTTCTCATACAGCCTTGTCGTAGAAGCAACAGAGGTGCAGGGTGTTTTGTAAATACCAGTCCGATCTTCCTTGAAAAATCACTTATGTGGACCACTTATGTGGCCCCTTTTGAAGATTAACAGTCTACATTTATGCACCAAAGGCTCTGATAAGTTCTGTAGTAAAGAAATTTTGTTTAACCCAGTGTTGTCCAAACATGTTTGAGGACATCGCTCAATCCCTCCCCTGCTTCAACTGCCTTCATTGTCTCAGGGACCCATCATCTTCTCACCTGAGAAGGTCTGGCTTCAGCTGACACATTAGAGGTCAGAAACAGGACCATCAGCAAACCAGGTTTGTGTCAACTTTTCAATGAGAGATGCTTCTCTTCAGTAAAATCTCTTGTTCTTTTTGTTTTTTCTTTTTAGGGCCGCGTTCTCAGCATATGGAGGTTCCCAGGCTAGGGGTCCAATCGGAGCTACAGCTGCCAGCCTACATCACAGCCACAGCAACATGGGAACCGAGCCACATCTGCCACCTACCCCACAGCTCACCACAAGGCCGGATCCTTCACCCACTCAGTGAGACCAAGGATAGAACACGCATCCTCATGGATCCATGAGCTGTTGGATTCATTACCGCTGAGCCACCATGGGAACTCCCTCTTGTTCTTTTTTGACTCTCAAGGTTTTTCTCCATTTTGGGCTTGAAGACATACACTGGTCCTCCTCTGGTCACCACACACTATCTCTGTGGGAGTCCCCGCCATCTGTCCCATGAGACACTGGGCTGCAGTATGCAAACCAAATAGCACCCAGCACGGGCTCAAGTAGCATCCTATCCAGAGAGCTCCCTGCATGGAGAGAAAACAGGACCTAACCCGGGTCTTCTGAACATTTTCACCCTGAGGCCTGGGTTTAGCTTCTGCAGTTACAGTGTAAAAATGAATGGCTTTTTTTTTTTTTTTTCTTTTTCTTTTTCTTTTTTAGGGCTGCACCTGCAGCATATGGAAGTTCCCAGGCTAGGAGTCGAATCAGAGCCATCGCCACCAGCCTACTCCACAGCCCCAGCAATGCAGGATCCAAGCCTCTTCTGGGGCAACACTGGATCCTTAATCCTGAGCAAGTCCAGGGATAGAACCCCAATCCTCATGGATACTAGTCAGGTTCCTAACCTGCTGAACCACAATAGAAATTCTTAAAAGTGAATGGCTTTAAAAACCTCAACTAGGAGTTCCTGTTGTGGCGTAGCGGAAATGAATCTGAATAGGAACCATGAAGTTGCGGGTTCAGTCCTTGGCCTCACTTTAGTGGGTTAAGGATCCAGTGTTGCCATGAGATGTGGTGTAGGTTGCAGACTCGGCTTGGGTCTGGTGTTGCTGTGGCTGCGGTGTAAGCCGGCAGCTGTAGCTCTGATTCTACCCTTAGCCTGGGTGGGAACCTCCATATGTCGAGGGTACAGTCCTAAAAAGCAAAAACAAACAAACAAAACCCTCTCAATACATGTGGAAACGTCTTGGGCGATGGAAATGTTTTGAAAGTCACAGCATTGTGCACTTGCAGTGGGTGAATTTTGTGGCAGGTAAAGTCTACCTTAATAGAGCTGTTTTTTTAAAAAAGAAGGCAGGAGTTCCCTGGTGGCCTAGCAGTTAAGGACCTGACCTTGTCAGTGCTATGACTCGGGGGTCACTGCTATGGCAAGAGTTTGATCCCTAGCCTGGGAACTTCTACATGCCACAGGCATGCCCCCCCCCCCAAAAAAAAGGAAAAAAAAAAAAGAAAACAAAAAGAAGACAAAAAATGGAAAGACACGATAATCTCTTTTCCTGAGTATTCCCGTGTCTGCACAAGGGGTCTTCTTTCCTCTGTAAATTACACTCAGGGTTTTCTCAGGACAGAGGGTTCATCCCAGTAGGTGGGCTGGAGAGGCAGTTCTGAATTTTTTTCCCTGTAAATGGATGACTTCACAGTTTAGGTGGTGGGAACTTCTGCCCACATAGAGCTAACCAGATCAAATGTCCACCCCCAATGGCATAATCCCCATGCAGCCAGAAGCTCTTTGGTCAGGTCTTTGCTCTGTGATTTGTGGTTGGTTTTGCTGGGTGGTGGTTTCTGAGGAAGGACAATTACATTAATTGAGCCTTTCAGGAAACGGTCCCTGAAGAGAGGTAAGAGGACCTTAATTATGGGTCTGTCTGCCAATTAGAGTGAGAGCCCAAGTTCATGGGTCCAAGAGTCTCACCAGACTTCTGCTGCTCCTTGTCTTTTAGCTCCAGAATACAGACGAGCTGAGGTGGGTTCTAGAGTTTATGGTGGAAGCTACATTCTGCGTATACGTTTCTTTTGAAATCATTGAATTTATGGAGTTCCCCTCATGGCGCAGTGGTTAACGAATCCGACTAGGAACCATGAGGTTGCGGGTTCGGTCCCTGCCCTTGCTCAGTGGGTTAAAAGATCTGGCGTTGCCGTGAACTGTGGTGTAGGTTGCAGACGCGGCTCGGATCCTGCGTTGCTGTGGCTCTGGCGTGGGCCGGTGGCTACAGCTCCGATTCAACCACTAGCCTGGAAACCTCCATATGCCAAGAAATGGCAAAAAAAAAAAAAGACAAAAAAAAAAGAAAAAAAGAAATCATTGAATTGCTCTTCCTTAAAAAGTTACTATGATATAAGAAAAAGTGTTTCCAGTTTATGATCTCTCTCTCTCTCTCTCTCTTTTTTTTTTTTTTGGCTGCACCTATGGCATATGGAAGTTCCCGGGCCAGGAATCTCACCTGTGCCACGCAGCATTGACAATGCAGGTTCCTTAAACCACTGAGCCGCAAGGGAACTCCCAGTTTATGATCTCTTGAAGGGACTCATTCCTGGCTTCCTTTCTTCGTTTGATACATGGACTTAACAAGTTTCTAGATGGAGTTCCCATCGTGGCGCAGTGGTTAATGAACCCGACTAGGAACCATGAGGTTGCAGGTTCAATCCCTGGCCTTGCCCACTGGGTTAAGGATCCGATGTTGCCGTGAGCTGTGGTGTAGGTCACAGATGCGGCTTGGATCCTGCGTTGCTGTGGCTCTGGTGTAGGCCAGCGGCTGCAGCTCCGATTAGACCCCTAGCCTGGGAACCTCCATATGCTGCAGGTGCGGCCCTAGAAAAGACAAAAAAGAAAACAACAAACCAAGTTTCTAGAGCACCTACTATGAGCCAGGCCCAGTGTGGGCAAAGGGATGCACTCTGGGAGCTAGACAGGCTCTTCCTGACCTCCGTGGAGTTTCCAGCCCAGTGAGGGTGGGTAGCCCACACCAGCTCCTGCCCTGCCACTGTCCCTTTGCCGTGTGCCCTTTGACAAGGCTTCGCCCTGCCCCACTCAGGGCCAAGTGCTCATAGCTGTCCTGTTTGACCCTGGAATTTTGAAATCACTTTGGGTAAGTCTCTATGGACCCCATGTTATCTTTCTTTACTTATAAGGTATTCATTGAGCATCTACTATGTGCCAGCTCATTTATAGCAAATGGTGACGAATCAAGTAGACCTGGGAGAGAGGTGACACAGAGGTGACGGCGGTCACCCATGCCCTTTGCCCCTTGGGATCCTTCCAGTGACACCCCTCGGAGGTGGGCATGATCTTGTTCCCATTTCATGGATGCGATCATCAAACTGTGGGTGGGAGCTGGGGTCCCATCTGGATGTTCACTTAACATCAGCAGTTGAGACCATACAACAGTGTGGATCCCACCCCGCAACCCCCACCCAGGAAAGCTGCAGCACCCTCCACCCTTCAAGGCCTTCAAGGTCATTTCCATAAAAAAAGAAAATCCCTCTGAGCTGGTCCTGCCTAGGGATTAGCAATTCCCCAAACAGGAGACCCACCTACTCTTAGCAACCCCTCCCTGTCCCACCCACTCTTAGCAACCCCTCCCTCTCTCAACTCTCCACACTCACCTTGGTTTCTGTTTTGTTCTATGGATGGACTTTCCAAGCTTCCACAGCAGAGGGTCTCAAAAACCAGAGAAATATTAGAAAAAAAAGGGTTAAGGAAAATTATATAATAGATTTTAAGGGTTTACATCAAACAAATAGACTTTTTTTTCTTATGGGTGCACCTGCGGCATGTGGAAGTTCCCAGGCCAGGGACTGAATTTGAGCCATGAGCTGTGGCCTACACCGCAGCTGCAGCAACACCAGATATTCAACCCACAATGTCACCTGGGGATGGAACCCGTGTCTCCACAGCAGCCCAAGCCCCTATTAGATGCTTAGCACTTCATACATTTATTCATCCATTCAGTAGACTGCTGTCTGCTGTCATGTACCAGGCGTTACTTAGGCAAACCCCTGTGATCTAGGAAGCAACAGACAATAAACAAGCAAATGACTAAATACCATAAGCACAGCCTGAGTTCTACGAAGAAAATAGAGATGATGGTGTGAGGATGAGCAGGGTAGATCAGGTGGTCTGTGATGCCTGGAGGAGGTGCCTTTGGAGTTGACACCTGAAGGGTGACAGAAAGCTGCCCTGGGACGGTGTGGGAAGAGCATCTGGCAAAGGGAACAGCCTATGCAAAGGTGCTGAAATGGGGATAAACTTTGACATGGCTGAGAAGTTGAGGGAAAGCCAGGGTGGCTGGGCAGGTGGTATACGGAGCCAATGGTAGGGGCCAGGATGGACAGTGGGCAGGGTTGGATCAGGCAGTGTCTTTCAGCCTGAGATATGAGATTTGGAGTTAATTCTGAGAGCACTGGGAAGCTTCTGGAGGGTTACCTTTTCAGATCATTGCTCTTGGGCAGACGATGGACAGGAAGGGGCTTGGGAGACCAGTGAGGGGGTCATTTGGTGGTTCAGGGAGAGGAGCAAGGTTGGGGCTGGGAGTGATGGTGGGTGCAGTGGGTTGAATGGTGGCCCCCCCAAGAAATTTCCATGTCCTAATACCTGTATCTCGTGATTGTGACCTTATTTGGAAAAAGCCTTTGCAGATGGAATTAAGTTGGGGATTCAAGATGAGATCATGCTGGATAATTGGCTCTAAGCCCAAGGACAATGTCCTTATAAGGAAAAGAAAAGAAGTTGCAAACAGGAGTTCCCACTGTGGCTCAGCGGTAATGGACTCGACTAGTATCCAAGAGGACACGGGTTTGATCCCTGGCCTTGTTCAGTGGGTTAAGGATCCCATGTTGCCATGAGCTGTGGTGTAGGTGGAAGACGAGGCATGGATCTGGCGTTGCTGTGGCTATGGTGTAGGCTGGCAGCTGTAGCTCCGACTGGACCCCTAGCCTGGGAACTTCCATATGCTGCAGGTGCAGCCTTAAGACAAACAAACCAACCAACAAAAACAACACAAAAAACAGACACATGAAGAGGAGGAGGCCATGTGACTTTGGGGATGGAGATAAGGGTGATGCAGACACAAGCCAAGAACACCTGGAGCCCCTGGAAGCCAGAAGTGGCTGGGAGGAACCCTCCCCTAGAGCCTCCCCTAGAGGGAGCACGGCCCTGCCCACACCTTGATCGGATTTCTGGCTTCCAGAACTGAGAGGGAATAGAAGTCTATTTTGTTTAGCTGCCAATATCAGTTTGTGTTAATGTCAGGACGCCCCCAGGAACCCAGTAGACGGGGCGTGAATATTCTAGGAGTAATAGGATAGCAGTTCCATTGCTTCAAAGTACCTTCTCACAAGGAAACCATGACTTGACAGTGGAGATGCCCAGCCAACACCACATCGACCAAAGTTAGCTTTGCCCATAAGGTCGCTGACCCTTTAGAGTGGGGCTCCAGGGAGGGACCTCCTGCTCCAGTCAGTAGAACAAAGCAGCTCCCTTCACAAGCAAGGGAGAGTTTTAATCTTCTCTTTTTTTGGCCAAGCCTGTGGCATGCAGAAGTTCTCGGCCAGGGATGAAACCTGAGCCGCACAGCAGTGACAACACGGAACCCTTAACCCCTAAGCCACCAGGGAACTCCGAGAGTTTTGTTCTTCCATTACAGAATGGAGAGGTCAAGCTCCCACAGGATTTTCCCATCAGGCCGTGGGCGGGGCTGCTTTACAGGGGCTTGTAGGCTGGGAGGGGAGGGGGCAGTTCTCGCGGGAAGGGGCGGAGTTCTCGCGGGAAGGAGCGTTGAGCTGCGCACACTCGGGGTCTCTCTGCACACGGCCCGCCGCCATCTTGGGTTGAGTGTTGTGCGCAGCGCGCCTGCTCCGGAGCGGAGCTGACCAGGCAGCAGTTGAGCATCAGAAGCTCTGGTCCTGAGCGCTGGGTGCGAGCACCGTGCGAGCAAGTGATGCCGGACTGAACGCAAAGGAAAAAGCAAAAGGTCAGACTCTCCTTTATTCCCAGCTATTTTTATTTCCTGCGCCTTGTTCATGGTTTTTGCTGCTTCTTTTGTTTGTTTTTTTGTCTTTTTAGGGCTGCCCCTGCGGCATGTGGAGGTTCCCAGGCTAGGGGTCGTATTGGAGCTGCAGCGGCACAAGGCAGGATTCTTGACCTACTGAGCGAGGCCAGGGGTCGAACCCGCAACCTTATGGATACTAGTCGGGTTTGTTACCGCTGAGCCACAATGGGAACTCCGGTTTTGCTGTCGATTTGAGAGACTGATGGAAGTCCCGCGTCCTGGTGGGATGGGATAGGTCGGGATAGGCCCGAGGCACCTGCCCAAGGCCGGAACCAGGTTGGAGCCAGAGCTGCTCCGTCTGAGGAGCTGGTGGGTGGGGAGCCCGTTGTGGCTCTTGTCAGCCACAGAAGGCTGGGGTCGAGGTCACTGCTGATACGAGGGCGCGGAGAGGAGAGGCCTTGAGGTTTCCGGGGGAGGGCAGCCCCGAGTGTGACCTGAACTAGTGATGCCTCATTATCCTGCGGATAGGCCAGGAGTGACAAGAGGCCCGGAGGGTGACAGCCGGTTCCCAGGCTCCCGCGGGCCAGTGAGACGCAGAGGTGGGTGGCTCGACAGGTCGGGACCAGCCTGCAACCTGTGCTCCTTGGATGAGCGGGCACTGGGCCCTTTGCAAGGAGGAATTCTCAAAGGGCTTTTCCTTCCGGAAGCGGCACCAGGACTATTAGAACAGGAAGGTGTCCTGTGCAGCTGGGGGGCGGCCGGGGGTGGGGTGGGGGATCCTGCCAAGGCTTTCCCTTCAGAAATTGGAGATGGGGCTGCGGGGGAGGCTCTGGTGGTTAGATGACGTTATTAATGACATTATTAAAAAGGAGTGATGTAAAAATTAAAAAAATAGCAATCGTGGGAGTTCCCATGTGGCACGGCAAAAATGAATCAGGCTAGTATCCATGAGGATGCAGGTTCAACTCCTGGCCTCACTCAGTGTGTTGGGGACCCAGCATTGCCGTGAACTAAGGTGTAGGTCGCAGACCCGGCTCAGATCTGGTGTGACTGTGGCCGTGGTGTAGGCTGGCAGCTGTAGCTCCGATTCAACCCCTAGCCTGGGAACCTCCATATGCTGTGGGCGCGGCCCTAAAAAGACCAAAAAAAAAAAAAAAAAAAAAACAATAGTAGGAACGTCTCTCTTTCTGGTCGTAGGATGCATACTTGGTGCCAGGAGCTCTGCCAAGTAGTTTTGATATGTTATCGTTGTGGTTTTAATATTTCAGTCATTCCAGTCTCCCTTTCGGCAGGTAAACTACATCCAGCTCCCAAGAGGAGTGATGTCTCCCTGCAGGTGAGAACACTGCAGGCCTGGTGTAGCTGCTCTGTTCATGCTCTTTAATTACTACGTCCATGAGCTGCTAGCCTGGGTGTGCTAGTAAGATATATACATACATACGTGGCAGACTGTATATCTAGTCGTATAGACAGTCATAAAAATCTAGTTCTATATACAGTCATAAACATACAGTCATATATACAGTCATAAATACATAGTTATATATACAGTTATAAAAGTCATATATACAGTCATAAATATATAGTCATATACATATACAATCATATATATGACAGACATATATATTCTTATATATATATACAGTCATATATATATATGACAGACCTGTGTATAGAGTGTTTTATGTATATATACAGATAGATGCTCATGCATGTATAATAGCCCTCCTGCCTCTGAGTCCTGGGCCACATGGAGGAGGTGACATTGGTGCTGGTACGTTGGCTTTGCTTTGGACTCACTGTGTGCCCGGCATGGAGCTATGCCTTTTGCACACATTTTCTTCCTTCCAGCCCTTCTTTCTTTCCCTCTCTCTCTTCCTCTCTTTCTCTTTCTTTCTTTCATCTTTTTAGGGCCATA
This sequence comes from Sus scrofa, assembly GCF_054392235.1. Taxonomy (NCBI): domain Eukaryota; kingdom Metazoa; phylum Chordata; class Mammalia; order Artiodactyla; family Suidae; genus Sus; species Sus scrofa. Next base: position 64,930,549 of record NC_139399.1, read on the forward strand.
GCTGCAGTATATGGAGGTTCCCAGGCTAGGGGTCGAATCAGAGCTGTAGCCACCAGCCTGCTCCACAGCCACAGCAACGCCAGATCCCCAAGCCACGTCTGCGACCTACAGCACAGCTCACGGCAACACTGGATCCTTATTAACCCACTGAGTGAGGCCAAGGATTGAACCCACCTCCTCATGGATACTAGTTGGGTTCATGACTGCTGAGCCGCAACAGAAACTCCTGGATTATTTTTAATTTTTAAAATTTCTAGGTGAAAACAAAATAGTTTCCAACAGAACGAAAGGGAGATGTTTGCTGAAAAATAAAGTCGTCTTCCCTGACCCCCATCCCTCTCCTTGGGGGCTGCTATTACCCGTTCATGCGTTCCTTCCAGAAAGTCTGTGCAAATATTTATGGTACGGCCCCTTTATATGCTCACACTTCACATACTCCTGTGCACTGTGTCTTTTTTCTTCCCTTATTTATTTTTAATTTTTTAAACCATTAAAAAATTGAAGTATAGTTAATTTACAATGTTGTGTTAACTTCAAGTGTATAACAAATTGAGTGGTAATGAACATTTAATACTGGTGATGTTTTATTTCCTTTTTTGCTAACAAAAATTATGCTGCAGAGTCTACCCGAATATTCATCTTTTTTTGAGCATGTGAAAAAATATATGTACATTCTATTCTCTCTCCCTCTACACACACACACACACACACACACACACACACACATACAGTGTAATTCCTAGAATAAAGGTGGTACTCTTGTTTGTTTTGTTTTTAAGGCCACACCCACAGCATACGGAAGTTCCCAGGCTAGGGGCTGAGTCGGAGCCGCCTACGCCACAGTCACAGCAGTGTGGGATTCAGGCCACCTCTGTGACCTACACCTCAGCTCACAGCAACACCGGATCCCTGGCCCACTGAGCAAGACCAGGGATCTAACCCTAATCCTCATGGATACTGGTTGGATTCATGATCGCTGCCCCACAGTGGGAACTTCAGGGCAAACTTTTAAAACCACTATAGCTGTCACCAAGTGAGCATCCTGAGAGATTGTATCGATGTTTATTGTCTCAACACTGTCTTTCCCCATATCCTTTTTTTTTTTAATAGTTATTTCCTCAGTACCCATGTCCTTGTAAACACTGTGTTATCAAACTTTTTAATATTTGTGTTAGTGGGAGGTTAGGGGCATTATAACCGTCCCTGTCTTCTGAAGTTAGTGGGCCACATGGGGGCTGGTGTGTCAGTGAGAGATGATACTGGACACGGCCAGCGATGGAGGTGGCTCACTTTCCTGTGGGCAGCAGGAAGGACACGGGAGGGGTCCTAAGAATGATCAGCTGGTCCTTGGAGTTCCCATCGTGGCGCAGCGGTTAACGAATCCGACTGGGAACCATGAGGTTTTGGGTTTGATCCCTGCCCTTGCTCAGTGGGTTAAGGATCCGGCGTTGCCGTGAGCTGTGGTGTAGGTTGTAGACGCGGCTCGGATCCCGCGTTGCTGTGGCTCTGGTATAGGCCGGTGGCTACAGCTCCGATTCGACCCCTCGCCTGGGAACCTCCATATGATGCGGGAGCGGCCCAAGAAATGGCAAAAAGACAAAAAAAAAGATCAGCTGATCCAGTGTGTGTTTTACCATCTCTACTTGGTGCTTTGTAGCATGGATTACAGGAGAACAAGATTAGGGAAGGAAAACCAGTTAGGAGGCTACTAGAAATCTGGAAGATGGGATAGTGGCCAGCCTAGGGCAGTGGGCATGGAGGGGGGGATGTGGACACTCTTGGAAACCATTCATCTTTGGGCCGTAGGTCTGGTGGAACTGGCGGATGGAGTAGCCGTGGAGAACCGAGATTCTCCGTGGAGGCAGTGGGAGCTGAGAAGAGATGCGAATGGGGCCGAGGTGTGGTGAATCGGGCAGGGGATATTCTAGGACTCTCCACACAGTCCCTGAATGTTCCAGAGATTCCTGGGTCTGGATTGGACGCCGTTGAGTCTGCTCCGCCCACACCCCCCCCCCAAACCTACCTTTCTCTCCACAGGTGCGGCTCCTACTGCCAGGTGACCCGGCCTCTCCACAGTTACCTGGCTCAGTACTTGGCTGCCTGAGCCACAGGACGCGCGTCAGGACTGCTTCCCCTGGAATTTGTAATCGGAACAGGGAGAGATGCTGAGGGACCTGGGCTCCCCTGACTTGCCCAGTGTGCTCTGGGGCCACGTCTGTGTCATGTATGATGGGAAGACGGGACAGAGGGGGGCAGAGGGGGGCAGACGGAGTTCCTGGGCGGAGAGAAGCAGGAGCTTCCGGCTCAGTGTGGCAGGCTAGACCCCCCGGTTATCGCCACTCCCTTGGCAGAGCTCGCTCAGGACACAGCACAGGAACTGGGGCGTGATGCCCAGAGCTGACCAGGGAGGAGCACGCACACGAGACGCAAAGCTGTTGGAGGCAGGAGAGCTGCTGGACGAATGGTAACTGGCTTAGTATTCCAGAGAATTCCGTGAAGTTCTAGGTCTGTGGGGGTGGGGAGGGTGAGCACATTCTTGCCTGAGAACCCCAGAAATGGCCAACAATGGGAACTCTTAAGGATTCCCTGGGGTAAGAAGGACCTTGCAAGGAGCACTTAGACCTGAGGTCTGTCCATCAGTTCGTGCCAGTGGGTACCCGCCCCTTCTGATCCCAGGAAAAGAGGAGAGGTTTCCTCTGAGGGTTGGAAGTAGAGGACCTGGCCTCAGAGATCCCAGCCTAACCTGGGCTGCAGGTCCTGAACTGAAAACAGGGAGTGGGAAGGAATGTTGATTACTGAGCAGGGAAATGCCCGGTGTCTTCCTGACTCTGCTTCTAGAATCCCAGCAGTTAACATCTGGCCAGCACCTGGAGGGTTTGTCACAGAGAGGGTTGGATGCCACCTAAGATGTGGGGTGCCCACGTCTTACGACTTGGGACTTGGGACCTTGGACCCCTACTGGGAGACCTGTGGGTGGATAAGCTCTGTCTGTCCTGCCAGCAGCATTTGAATCTCACTCTTCAATGTGAATAAATAGCCAAGATCACCTGACCTTGGAGGGAAGGTTCCCAGATGAGATGGTGATAAACACCAACAGAAAGAGGAGTTCTGCGCAGGGAGAGACAGTGCAGAGAGCGGAGAACGTCGGAGAAGCAGAGACTAGAGGCTAGCCCCCAAGCGTGACTTTGCTGGCTTCCCAGTGTTCACGTCCTCTGGAGTCCCTGCCTTGCCCATCCCTGGTTTCTGTGGCACAACCCTCTGTCTGCCAAAGAGCCCCCAGGTGCTGAAGATGCTATGAATGTGTTTCCTTCCCTTCTGACCAAAGGGGTGCCTGCCCCCACCCCTCATCCTGCTGACCCCAGCAGCTTGGAAGAAGAGGCCTCCCCTGGGTTAGCAGTCGGCCCAGCATCTCTGCCAAGTGACCCTGGCAGCTGCAGCCTCCCCAAGCCCCCAGGGAACCAGGGGCATGTCCAAAAGGCTCCATCTGAGGCTGGCTCAGCTCCCGGCTGCCCTCTTGCTGGCAGGGGATGGAGCCAATTGGCCCTGTGTCTGCATTGGGAGCTGTGAGCCCACGCTTGTTTGTAGCCGTCACCAGTGTCCTCTCTCTTTCGCTGGACCAGGCAGGGCTCAGGCTCCTTTGTGTCCTCTCTCCTCCATGTCCAGAAGCTCTGGGGCCACGGTCTTGATTAACCTAACCCTCTTCAAATGAATAAATAATATGTCTCTAAATAGGACTTTATTTAAATATCTGAACAGCAGCTGTGAACGTTCATTCAGTTGCTGCACGTTTATGAAGCGTTTTGTCTCTGCCTATAGGACTTAGTCCTTTTTTGTAATTAGCGCAGATGTATTTTCTAGGTTCTAATATCAAATACCAATAATTTCATAAATGGGTCGAAAAGAATGAGGTTGTTTTGATAACGTGAATATTTGAAGTAAGGGTTTGACGACTGCGTGATCAGCAAGTCATCATCAAGTTGATGGGGTTTGTCATCAACATCAGGGCATTTTGAAGAGTGAAACCAGGCACGTGACACGAAACTGGGCACGTGACATACTGGGACAGTCGGTGTGAGCAGGGTCTGTCCCAGGCAAATCGGAATATATGGTCGCCTTATTGATAGGTGACTTGCTCAAGCCTTGGCAGCGCATTTATTTCTGCTTTTTTTCTTGTTTTTTTTTTTAGGGCTGCACCCAAGGCATGTGGAGGTTCCCAGGCTAGGGGTCTAATTGGAGCTGTCACTGCCGCACTACGCCACAGCCACAGCCACAGCCATGCTGGATCTGAGCCGTGTCTGTGTCTGTGACCTACACCACAGCTCACGGCAATGCCAGATCCTTAACCCACTGAGTGAGGCCAGGGATCGAACCCGCATCCTCACGGAAGCTAGTCAGATTCCTGTCTGCTGCGCCACGACAGTAACTCCTATTTCTGCATCTTTCTGATGGTGGGAACAAAGGAGGAGATGTGATTCACACAGTGAGTGATGGGGGTTTGTTTCATTTTGCTTGTTTTGAGCTTGATTTCCCACCATAGTTCTCAGTCGTGGCTCACTTGGGGCAGGGGTTGGCACACTGAAAAATCCAGCTGCAGCCTGTTGTAAATAAAATTTTATGGGAACACAGCCACACCCACATTGTCTACGCTGCTCCTGTGCTGTCTGGGCAGAGCTGAGTAGCTGCAGTAGAGGCTGTATTTGGTCCTTTATTTATTTATTTATTTATTTATTTATTTATTTATTTATTTTTTGTCTTTTTGCTATTTCTTGGGCCGCTCACACGGCATATGGAGGTTCCCAGGCTAGGGGTCTAATCGGAGCTGTAGCTGCCAGCCTATGCCAGAGCCACAGCAACGCGGGATCCGAGCCACGTCTGCAACCTACACCGCACAGCTCACGGCAACGCCGGATCGTTAACCCACTGAGCAAGGGCAGGGATTGAACCCGCAACCTCATGGTTCCTAGTTGGATTCGTTAACCACTGGGCCACGACAGGAACTCCAGTATTTGGTCCTTTATTGAGAAAGCTTGCTGACTTGGGGAACATAAAGCCCTGTGTCCCTCTGCCAAGGGACCTCGATTTACTTGCCCCACGTTGAGGGGTGGGAGTGGGGAGCTCTTAAAGGTGCCTTAGAATCTACCCTGTAGTCAGCCGTGGGGAAAAGCAGGGACCCCTTAGCTGAGGCCTGAGCAGTGAGGTGGGGGCTGCCTGTGTCCAGGGCATGGGAGAGGATTCTAGGCAGAGAAAAAAGCCCATGTGTGGACCCAGCTGGGGAGACCTCCTGGGGGTTACCGGTAGCCATGCTGCTGGAGGAAGGTGGGCTCAGGGAGGGTTCAAGAGGAAGCTGGAGGGAGGAGGGGTAGGTTCTGTGTGGTCCCAGGCTTTAAATTAGACAGAGTCAAAATTCCGGGAAAACTAATGGCTCTTCTGCCATTAGTTTTAGGCAGCTCCACATTCCAGGACAACTCACTGCTTCCTCTAACAGTCAGGCTGTCCCGCCCCTGGCGGGGGCAGGGAAGCAAGAGTGGGCCACTTGGCAGGTGTTGCAGGTGAGAAGTCTGGCCTAGGTGGGCATTGGGGTCAATGATAGAGTGGCCATTGGGGGTGATCTGAGCCCATCAGCTTCAAGTTCAGGTCCCAGCCCTGTACGGATGACCTTGGGGTGACCTCAGTTGGGTCCTTGGGAAACAGACTTTAAACCAGAGACTTGTGTGCAGGACATTAATGGGGTGTGTTCTCAGGAGCCATACCTGTGAGGGAGGGCAGCAGCTGGGAAGGGCAGGGGGGGTTGTCTCAGCCCATCCCCTGGGGAGCTGTGAGCTGGGTGGGCCCTTCAGAGATGCCCCCAGGCAAGGGAGACAGTGTATCTGCCTGTCCCAGATGCAAGCTGCTGGGGAAGGGGCCACAGAGTTGTGCCGAGGCTGCTCTCTGAGGCTAAGGGCGATGAGCCCCGTGGAGCTCTCTGAGCTGCCACCGTGCCCACCCCAGCCTTGGTCTTAGAGGGTGAATCTGAAACCACAGCACCTACTGTAGCCTCTGTGTGGTGTGAAGTTACTGTTTAATCTTTCTGAGCTTCCACTGTACAAACAGTCTGTGGGCTGTTGGGAGGATGGAGATACTGTGTCCAAAGTGGTGCTGGGCTCTGGGAGGCCGGGGATGTTTGTCTGGTTAAAAGGATGGGCTTTGCTCTCTGAATGAGCCCTTTCTGATGGAAAGACCCTGGGGGCCTAAGGCAGGAGCAGTGGTCTGTCCCACCACTGACAGCAGGTGGCTACTCATGAGGTTCAACTCTCTGAGTCTTAATTTTTTATCTTGCAAATAGGGACAATAAGGGGCCCTCCATGGAGTGTTGGGGGGCGAATGGAGATGGGGAGACGGGAGATAAAAGCTCTGCAAAGGGAAAAGATGTCACCCGTCTCCCCTGGGGGTGGGGCGGCACCAGATGGCTCTAAAGAAAGGGTTCCTGGTGAGGCGGGACCCTTGTCAGGCCCTGAGTGCAGCCCTGTGGACACGCACACATGCGCAGTATCTATTTCCTTTCACACGCATTTGCATGGACACACTCCCCATCTGGGCACGTGCAGATGTGTGAATGCACGTGCACACGTCTTGCACATGCAGCACTCCCCCCAGCAGGCATCCCTAAATGCACCCACTCACATGCTCATGTCAGAGCAAGAAGAGATTGGGAGTGGAGTCCCCTGAGCCCCCTCTCTTCCCAGCCGATGACCCTATTGTGAGGGCTGAGGAACAGCGTTGGAAGAAGGAGCTCAGATGGGGGGCCATGTGTGAGGTCAGGCGGGCAAGACCGTCTGCCTGGCTCTGTCGCAGGTGCCAGGCTGGGCAAGGCCATGTGCTGGCCTGAGGAGTCCAAGCCAACGTTAATGGGCTCCTCTGGGGCCAGGGCTGCAAAGAGAACAACCGAGCCAGTAAACCCAGCCTCTCATTTAGTGATTTGTCCCAGAAAACTCAGAAATGCACCCAAATTAATGGTATTCCGTGCTGACCAGTGGCACTGAGGGTGATTTCTGTCGTCATCCTTTGTTTTGTCTCATTTTTCTCTGGTCAGCGTGCATTAGCTTTGACGAGGAGTCGGGAGCATAAGTGGAGTTGGTTGGAGACACTTGTTAATGATGTTTGTCCAGCACCCCTTCCGCCGACCCCAGCCCCTCGCTTGCCTTCCTGTGGTCCTTGTGGCTCTGGTGGAGCTGACAGTCGTGGAAGCTTGGATCCAGGCCTGGGGACGGGTTTGTGGGCCAGGCCTGGAGAAACAGCTCCCCATCTCCAGGTCCACGGGGATTGTCTCATGACCCATGCCAGGCCAGTCAGAAGCCTTGCTTGTCATTTGATATACAGACATGGGGGAGACTAGCTCACCCTTTCCTCTGGGATGTTAGCACTGTCTCCGGCTATGCTCCCTTTCCCCCCACTACATGGAAGAAACCCCTCTGCAGGGGGCCAGGCTCAGACGGAGAGAAGCTAGGCATAGAAAAGGAATCCCCTTGATTGTAAAATATGCAGTTCATTATTTTATGTGCAACTAAGAAAGAAAAACAGCCCACTAATTCAACTATGACATGCGTTTGGCTGTAAGTCACATTCTGATGTCAGACATACTAATGTGTGAAAAAATACGTACTTGAGAATTGATGAAATGTGAAGATGGATGGATGGATAGAGATTGAGCCAGAAGGTATAAGTAAGAGAGTGAGTCCATGTGAGAGCACGTGTGTGTGTGTGTGTGTGTAAGGGGAGGGGGTGGGATTCCTGAGAGCATCTTTGAGTGCCTGGATTTAGCCATTCCTGAAGTTGACATTGCTTTCTTTTTCTTTTCTATCTTTGGCCGTCCTGTGTCATATGGAGTTCCCTGGCCAGGGATCAGGTCTGAGCTGCACTTGCAAGCTATGCCGCAGCTGTGGCGATGCCAGATCCTTAACCTGCTGTGCCGGCCAGGCCAGGAATCAAACCTGCATCCTAGTGCTCCAGAGATGCTGCCGTTGCCATTGAGCCACAGCAGGAACACCAGCATTGTTTTTATGTGAACCAGTAAAGATCCATGGCTTCCTAGACACATGAATCAGATTTCTGTGATTCATAATGGAAAGAGACTGGACTGATCTTCTGCTTCTGATTGCATTTATTGCCCAGATGCAGGTAACAGAGGACCTCTGGCCTCCTTCACCTTAAGGACCTGCAGTGGCTGGCGGGCACAAAGCCCGATCCAGCACGGCAGCAGGCACCTGCGGAACTGAGGTGGAATCGCTGTTGACCTGCCCTGGGAGCACGTATCAGAAACCTCTGACTGAAATAGTTTCAGCAAAAAGTGTAACTTACCAGCATTGACACTTCCTGGTATGTGAAAAGTCCAGGCGGACATGAGCTGGTCTAGCTTGTGATCTGTGACTCAGGATGTGGTCTTGTCCTTTCGGGGCTCTACTTCCTTCTCTGTCAGTTTCACTCTCAGATGGGCTGTCCTGATGGGGGTCTCCTTGTCAGATGAAGACCTTCCAAGTTAGTGTTGTCGGTGGAAAGAGGTTTTCTTCCTCCACAGGAATCTGAGTGCGTGGGATTGAGCATCAGCAGGTGACTGGGCAGGTGCCTGGGGAACTAGTCCCCGGGGATCCCCTGGAGTGACTAGAACATGCTATTTGGCTACATGAGGTCCTGTGACCTGGAGTGGGCGGGGCATCATCTGCAGAAGATGCTATGGACGGAAAGTGATGGAGAGGTAGCAGCCCAATGGAAAACAGGTGCTGTTACCAGCTGGGCGCCCCATATGTGTCCCCAACAATTCTACCCTTTCTTCTGGGTTAACACCCCACCAGGGAGGTCCCCCAAATCCTAGCATCCTGGTCCTCAGGATCTGATCTCTCTCCAGCTGTCCCTGCAGGGCTGCCGTCCAGGGACCTCCCAGCATTTGGTAGGTGCTGGACCCATCTTTCCTTTAGAAGTGAAACAAAGGAGGCCGGGAAGGGGTGTCCCTTAACTGGAAGCTGGCTTGCCCTCAGGAACCAGGGGCCCTTTCTGGGCGCCAATACGTGATTTCCCTCATCTGTGGGTACAAAAAATATGGTCTTAATATAGTGTGTTTGACAACACAGGCAGGATTAAAGGGCAGCTCTAATTGACCAAAGAGGGGGGTTCCACCTGTTTACTCTCCAGAATAATTCCATGCGGCAGGCACGATTAGTCATGTCCTTGTATGTCATTTGCTGAGAAGAAGTATGATGTCCAAACAGTTCGTGGCTGGGAGGCATGATGCTTGACAGGAACCAGCCCCTTAATCCACAGGAAGGATGGAACAAGTGTCTGAGTGGCGGCTGGACCAGGTGGAAGCAGCTGCCTGTTTGAAGAAGCGTCACAGGGTTCCAGAGCCCAAGTCCACGCCTTTCCAGCTGGGTGATCTTAGGTGAATGAATCTCCCTCCTTGGCACTCGTTTATTCATCTGTAAAGGGGGCTCTTAGGGGATCGAGTGGGGTGATGCTCATACAGTGCTTGGTGTGTTGTGTAGCAGAGAGTAGGTGCTCAGTGAAGAGGAAGCTGCTGCTATTATCATTACTATTAGACTGTTCCCCTTCTTGCACTGTGACAGACGAAATTTTCAAAATGCAGCTCTGGCCACATCACCCTCCATTCTCTGCTTAAAACCTCCAGAGGGCTTTTTCTCTTAGAGCTGGCTTTCCCAGCCTTGGCACTGTTGACATGTGGGGCCTGATCATTCTCTGTTGTAGGGCATCCTGTGCACGGTAGGATGTTTACCCAGCTGGCCTCTACCCACCAAATGCCAGGAGCATCCTGCCACCCTTGCCAAGTCGGGACAGCCAAAAATGTTTGCAGACATTGCCGAAGGGTCCCTGGAAGTGTTGCCCCCTCCTCCACCCCATGGCTTCCCAGTTGAGAACCACTTCCTTAAGCCAAACCCAGAGCACTGTCACGGCCTCCATGTGGTCTGCTGGTCTGGCTCCCACGGACCCCTCCGGTTTCCCCCAGTACTGAGTTTCCTACTGTTCTCTTTGCTTCAGCCACCCCGGTCTCTGCCACAGGAACTTTGCACCTGCTTTTCCTCTGGGAAGGTCCCATCCCCCTTCCTTTTCCTTCACCCCCAACTCATCCTTCAGACCTCAGCTTGGCCGTGACTTTCTCAAGAAATCCTGACCTGCCCTGACAGGTAGAATCCTCTAAGTCTTGGTTTCCACAGCAGCATCTTGCAACTCCTTTTTTGCTTTTTTTTAATGCCGCACGCACAGCATACAGAGGTTCCCAGGCTAGGGGTCGAATTGGAGCTACAGCTGCCGGCCTGCACCACAGCCACAGCAACACTGGATGCAAGCCACATTTGTGATCTACACCACAGCTCAAGGCATCGTTGGATCCTTAATCCCCTGAGTAAGGCCAGGAATCGACCACAACCTCATGGTTCCTAGTCAGATTAGTTTCTTCTGTGCCACAGCAGAAACTCCCACAGCAGTATCTTTTTTTGCAGCACTTATCATGGTTGTAGTCATATGTTTCTGTGTGTGATGCTTTAAAATGTGACCCCCCCTGCCTCGACAGTGGAGCATAAACTCCCTACCAGCAGGGAATGAGTTTTTTGTGTTCCAGTGATTAGCACCTGGTAGAGTGTTGCTAAATGTTTGTTGGATGAATGAATGAATTCTGAGCTATGCAGCTTCATTCCGCAGGCTAGTGGTTGTCTAACTCCCAGCCAGTGCCCTGGATCTCATTGCAGACGATGAGCAGATTCCTGGGTTGGATGGAGCTTGGGGAATGACAAAAATTTTTTTTCTTCTTTTTTTCTTCTTTTATGGCCACACCCTGGGAATATGGAAGGTCCCAGGCTAGAGGTCAAACTGGAGCTGCAGCTGCCGGCCTACACCACAGCCACAGCCACACCAGATCTGGGCCACATCTTCAGCCTGCACCATAGCTCATGGCAACACTGGATCCTTAACCCACTGAGTGAGGCCAGGGATTGGACTGGCATCCTCATGGATACTCAGGTTCATTACCACTGAGCCACAATGGGACCTCCAACAAACAATGTTTTTATCTTGCTTTGTTTTTACACTTTTCATTGAAGTATAACGCACATAAGATGAAATGCACTGGTCTTAAGTATACGCCTGATGATTTTTACAAAGATAGTCCTTTGTGTAGCTGACACCCAGCTCAAGGTACAGAACATTGCCAGCACCCCAGCAGGCGCCTTCCTCTCCCTCCTAGTCAATATCCCACCCAGTGGGGGCCACCAGTCTTACCTCTGTCATCATAGATGAACTTTGGGGGTTACGGATGTTGTATTAGTCTGACTTCTCCAGAGAAACAGAGCCAGTAGGGTGCTTAAATATATTGGGAAAGATTTATTTTACAGGGATTGGCTTGTGTAGTTACGGAGGTTGGCAAGTCTAAAATCTGCAGGGTGGACTGGCAGGCTGGAGACCAGGGAAGAGCTGATGTTGCAGTTGAAGTCTGAAGCATTCCTTCTTGCTCTGGGAGGTCTTCTGGCCGCCAGTGGATTAGATGAGGCCCACCACATTATAGGGGGCTATCTGCCTTGCTCAAAATCCACTCATGGGGTTCCCGTCATGGCGCAGCAGAAATAAATCTGATTAAGAACCATGAGGTTAGCAGGTTTGATCCTTGGCCTCATTCAGTGGGTTAAGGATCCAGTGTTGCTGGGAGTTGTGGTGAGGGTCGCAGACATGGCTTGGATCTGGCATTGCTGTGGCTGTGGTGTAGGCTGGCAGCTGTAGACTCCCTGGCCTGGGAGCCTCCATATGCCTTGGGTGCAGCCCTAAAAACCAAAAAAAAAAAAAAAAAAAAAAAAGAAAAAAATCCAAAAAACTATTCATGTATAACGTGTGTGTGTGTGTGTGTGTGTGTGTGTGTATGTATTTTTTTTTTTTTTTTTTGGCTTGAGGAAATTCCTGGGCCAGGGATTGAACCCACGCCATAGCGGTGACCTGAGCCACCACAGTGACAACACCAGATCCTTAACCTGCTCTGCCACAAGGGAACTCCTGATTTAAATGTTAATATCCAAAAACATGTCATGGAAACATCCAGAATAAGCTTTGGCCACATATCTGGGCGCCATGGCTCACCCAAGTTGATACATCAAATTAGTGGTCCTGCAAATGATCTCTTTTGCGTCTGGCTTCCTTTGCCGAACATTATGGCTATGGGATTCTTCCATGTGGTTCAGGAGCGGTAGTTCATTCTTCTTTGCTGTGTAATACCCCACTGTGTTAGATACTAACATCATGTTGTTGATGGACATTTGGGTTGCTTCCAGTTTGGGCCTATTATGAGTAAAACTGCCATGAATATTTTTGTATATATTTGGTGGAGATAAATGCTCATTTCTGGAGTTGTGGGATTGCTGGGTCACAGAGCGTATGTATGTTTTACTTAGTGGACACTGACAGGTTGCCACAGTGATACATCAGTTTACTTTCCCACCAGCACCGTGTGAGCACTCTAGTTCCGTCGTGCCTCGTGTGCAGTGGACATCGTCCGTCTTTTCTGCTTCAGCCATTCTGGCAGGTGTAGATGGGTGTCTCATTGTGGTTTTAATTAAGCCTTTATTTTAAAAAAACACAAAAAACCAAGAATAGACACCCACACAACTTGGGGAGTTTTTTTTTTTTTTTAATTAATGTGATCTTGTGTATCAGTTTTCAGAAAGGACACAAGCATCTTCCTTACCCCTCCTGTGTCAGGCACTGTTCTGGGGCCTTTCGAGATCTCGTGTCATCCTCAGGACAACCCCTACAAGATGCAGACAGCCCCGGGGGTGGAATAGGCCAGGCACCACGCCCATCCTCAGAGACCTGAGCATGCAAATGAGATGTCAGGTTCTCACTCCCTGGGGAGCTGATGCAGCAATTGCTTCTGTGACTGGCGTGGTGCGAATGTGACAGATGTTCCCGGAGAGAGACAACTGCTTTTGATGGGAGCCACTGCCGGAGTCAGCCGGGTCTCAGGTACCCGTGTTGTATTTCCCGTCAGACTGCCTTTGGAGCGCACAGGTTGCAGATACAGGGAGCAGAGGCTGCTCCCGTTTCCACAAGGACCTGTGTCCTGGTGGATCGATGCTGCCTCAGCTCTGTGGACTCTGGGTCTTCTGGACTTCTGGATCTCATAGGCCAGTAATATTTTCTCACCGGTTTTTGGTAAAGCTTATTTTTGCTATGTGAAGGCATTTGAAAAAGGATCCGCTCTTCTTCAAGAGAACATTGAACACTAGAAAGCGGGTAGACAATCAGAATACAAGTGAATCCTCAGGGTTTTATACATTCTATCGAAAAAGTCAACGTCTTGTCCTGTTTTCCCCATTGTACTGTAAGCTACTAGAAAATTCTCTGCAGAATGGATTTTTTTTTTTTTTTTTTTTGTCTTTTGTCTTTTTTTTTTAGAGCCGCACCCACGGCATATGGAGGTTCCCAGGCTAGGAGTCTAATCAGAGCTGTAGCCGCCAGCCTTCGCCAGAGCCACAGCAATGTGGGATCCGCGTCTGCAACCTACACCACAGTTCATGGCAACGCCGGATCCTTAACCCACTGAGCGAGGCCAGGGATTGAACCCACAACCTCATGGTTCCTAGTCGGATTCGTTAACCACTGCGCCACGATGGGAACTCTGTCTGCAGATGGAGTTTGCGAACCACTGGGGTGATAGAAGAATGTAGACCCTGGTGCGGAACCTTGGGTTGGAGACCAAGCCTGGTGCTTGGGGCAGAGTCACTTGTCTCTCTGAATCCAGTTTCTGGGTAAAGGTCCAGAGTCGTCTTCAGAAAGCACCTGGCATAGTACCCAGCTGCTCTCAGGGCTTCAGTAGTGTTAGCTGAGTGACTTTCTGATGTATTTCAGATCTGTAATCCCTTAGCCATGTGTGCAAAACCAAAACCACTATGAAAATATAAAGTGCTTTTCTTATGTTTGGTGCAAACTCATTTGGCAGCAAAACTTGACATGAAGCTATTTTACTAGTCATACCAATTGGTGTGAATATTCATATGTTTTGCTGTAGAAATGTTATCATATTTATTGTTTGTTTGTTTGTTTTGTCTTTTGTCTTTTTAGGGCCACACCCGGGGCATATGGAAGTTCCTAGGCTAGGGGTGTCTCATTGGCGCTGTTGCTGCCAGCCTACGTCACAGCCACAGCCACGCCAGATCCGAGCCATGTCTGCGACCTACACCACAGCTCACAGCAATGCCGGGTCCTTAACCCACTGAGCGAGGCCAGGGATCGAACCCACAACCTCATGGTTCCTAGTTGGATTCATTTCTGCTATGCCAAGAGGGGAACTCCTAGAAATGTCATCTTATTTGATACTGAGGTGTTTCCCTATTATATAGCATATGCAGTGTATTCCTACAGTCTGAATTGGAATGCCCTGAATTCCGATGTACCTTTGGGTTTTACTTATTTTTATTTTTTATGGCTGCACCTGTGGCATGTGGAAGTTCCTAGGCCAGGGATTGAATCTGAGCAGCAGCTGTGACCCAAGCCACTGCAGTTGAGTTCTTTTTTTTTTTCTTCATTTTATTGTTTTTTTAAGTTTTTTTTTTTCATTAAAGTATAGTTGGTTTACAATGTTGTGCAAATTTGCATTTGGATTCTTAACCTACTGCATGACAGTAGAGTTTTACTGGGTTTTAAATGTCAGAAACTAAATTCAGATTTACTTAGAAAAAAGTTTTTTTTTTAAATTTTATTGAGGCATATTTAATTTGCAAGGTTGTGGTGATTTCAGCTGCACAACAAAGTAATGCAGTCACACATACACACATATCCATTCTGTCTCAGATGCTTTTCTCACATCGGTGATGGCAGAATACTGGGTAGTGTTCTCTGTGCTGTACAGCTGGTCCCCACTGGCCAGTCATTCCGTGTACCTCAGTGTGCACGTGCCAGTAGAAAAACGTTTTTAAAGGTATGTATCATCTCGGACCTAAAAAGGCCAGGAATATTTCTGCCTTCAGGTTTACCTGAAGCCAGGGCCTCAAATGATGTTTATCCATCTCTGTTTCTCACCACTCAGCTCTGAGCATCTCTGCTTTTCTTTGTGGGTTGGTTCCATTCCCTTTTTTGCCTCAGATGCTTGGAGGGGATAGGGCATCATAAGTGGCTGACTTTGGGTCCCACTTGCAGCTCTGCTTTGAACGGGGTAGCTTCTCAGCGGAGGCTGGGGCAGACCAAAGCAGCAGATGGCCACCGCGTCAGGTGTGAACCAGTTCTGCCTTCCCTGGGCAGTCCCAGCACCAGGGGAATCCAGCCAGGCGAAGAGTGCCCTGCAGGATGCAGAGACCCTCGCTGTCTCTGAACTTCTCCTCTTGGGCTCCGCAGGCAGCACAGCGACACATCGGCTTCCTTCTCGTTTCCCTGATCAGAGCGCTGATCTTGCAGTTCTCTGGAATTTCTGCTCCTCTCGGTGATGAGAAGGGCCACAGCACCTGCTCTTTCCTTGACTGGAATGTTCTCGCCGCCTGTCACCTGCTTAGAACCAGTTCATTTGTGATTCTCAGCTTAAGGGACACACCTTCAGAAGAGACTTCTCTGACCCTCTGAGGTTCTCCCTTTAGACTCCCCGTGGATCCCTGCCCTTCTTTTCTTCACAGCATCAGTTTCACTTTGAAGTTATGTACTAACTGGGCCTTCATTTAACAGCCGTCTCCCGGCCTAGGCCGGCATGACCGCTGGGCCATGTCTGTCTCATCACCGTATCTCCTCAACGCTGGACACACAGGGAGTCATCAGTAAATATTTCTGCGTGAATGGCGGCATGTGTGGATGGAGGCATGCGTGAATGAGTGGCAGAATGTGAATTCACACTGCTAGCCATTGTGCATTCTGTGTCCAGAAGACCTGAGTCCGTCTTATTCTGGAATGTTCTTGGGTGCACTGTGGCGGCCCTTCCTGCTCTTTTCTGCGTATACTTCAGTAGTGATTCCCCCAGCTGGGTGGGACCCCTAGCTCTCAGCAGCCTCAGGAGCCCTCAACTAGCTCCAGACGCCCTCTCCCCTGCTTGCTTCTGTGTAGCAGGAATGTGGTGCCACGTGGGTGTCACCGTGCTGGCAGCTCCTGGTGACAACCCCAACTAGGTCTCTGGGCTTTTCCTTACATGCTCTAAGGAAGGCGGTCCAATCCGGGGCCTCTGGCCAGTGCTCTCCCTGCAGTGTCACATGGGGTGTGCGGCAGACTTGCCTGGCTGTGTTGTCCCTGAGTCTCACTGCCCTCCTTTTGGGAAACTGATGTGTGTGCTTCTGAGAGGAGTGGCCAGTGACAGCGTTCTCTCCTGCAGCCTGGTTGTGGTCAGGTGACTGAGCACCAGGGTGGTTGGTCCAGGCACGTGACGTGAGCTAAGCCACCCAGAGCCCTGCCCTGGGATTTCTGCTGGTGGTGGCCGGTGACTGGGAGGCTGGAGGACTGGGAGTGTGGCCGTGGTTCTGGCCCCAGAGAACAGCTGTTCTGAGAGGGTAAAGCTGGCTCACCAATAGGAGCAAAGAGCATGGAATAGAAGGTCCCGAGAATAGCAGTGAGCCCCTTTATTGCTATGAGCCAGGCACCTGGCACATCTCGTCCCTAAAGCATCACCAGCATTATGATGGGAGGAGTTAAGCTGGCTGGATGATAAAGCTCTTGGAGGCTCAGAGGCTTGCCTAAGCTTTCAGCAAGGTGGAGCCAAAACTCTGAAACCGTTGGATCTGCCGGAAAGCCCTGTGGCCCCTGCATTGGTCTGTGGAAGGCATGCCTGCCCCTGCTTTTGGGGAGTCCCCTGTCTCGAAGCTAGTCTTGCTCCAGGAGAACCGAGGGCATCCTTTGTGCGTCTTTGTCATCCTGGTGGGTGAGGATGAGCGCATGCCTGGCTGAGCGTGGGGAGAGCGGAGGACCCCGTGCCAAGGCCGCCGTCCTTTCCCTCCTCCGCCCTCCCTCAGGGCAGATGCTTTTGGGGCCACAGTGGAAGTGACTCTTAAGAATACCTGTGAAACAAAGGGCTTCCTTCATGAAAGAGAAAGTCCCCTTGCTCAACACCACGTAGAACGTGCCAGTTAAACAAACAGCTGCAAAGTACACCCATCCAAGGAAGCAGTTGGAAAAGAAGCCTGCATCTCACTTGGGTAGCCACATCTCCGGGAGGGAGGCGGGGGCCAGGGGAAAGGCCCCCAACAGCCAGAGGAATCGCTGGTGTGTCTCGGAGTTGGAGCACCCCAGCTCCCAGCTTCAGCAGCCAGAACAAAGGGCTGAGTGCCCTCCTGAGTGGGCTCCCCATGCCGGGGAGGGCTGGTGGGCTCTCCTGAGCACAGGAAGGCCCGCTGCGCCAGATTTTCAGCAACATCAGGATGTGGAGAGAGCCCAGCTTACCACATCCCCTTGGCGAACTATGACAAGCAGCGCACCAGCTTTCAACACCACCCTTGTTCTCCATCAATGGGTTCCATTGTAGGCACGAATTCCCTGACTCTGGGAGTTGGTTCTGTGCCCTGGGCACCGTCTCAAACCAGACGACCTGGGCCGTCTGCTCCCTTCCTCAGCGCTGGGAAGCATCCTCAATGTCTTGCCCAAGGACCCCACTGGGGAAGTTTCCTGAGGCTCCCTTCAGTGGAGGGACAGAGAGGAGGACATGCTTGGCCATCCTGCCTCTGGGCACTTGAGCCTTGGAGTCTCTCTTCCCCCCTTTCTCGTTGCCTTTCACGGTTGCTCCCCATTCAAATCCAGGGCAGAGGTCAGTGAACCTACCATCTGCTGTTCTAAATAAAGTTTTATTGAAACAGCCACACTCATTCATTTACGTAGTGTTTATGGCTGCTTTTGCCCTATGATGGCAGAGTTGTAGAGTGGCAGCAGAGATTGTAGGGCCCACAAAACCCAACTTTTTTATACCTGGTCCTTTAAAGAAAAACTTTGCCCACTCATGGTCTAGGTCCAAAAGGAGCTATAGAGGATTTAAGGTTTGGGATTTCCAGTCTCTAGCTCAGTTGACTGATTCATTCATTTGACAAACACCAGAGTTCCCTGGTGGCTCAGTGCATTAAGAATCCACACTTGCCATTGCCGTGGCTCAGGTTTCATTCCTGGCCTGGGAACTTCCACAGGCTAGGGGGATGGCCAAAAAACAGAACAAAACAAACATCTATGCACCAAACCCTGAGCAGGTTACTAAGGATACAGCCGTGGATAAGGCAGACGTGCTTGTCCTTGAGGGCAGAGGAGATGGTTACCGAGTAAGCAGCTCACACAAACTTAGTTACCCCTGTGCTGAGTGTTATAAAGGGTGGTTGGCTGTGTGGACCCAACCCAGGGGACAAAGACAGCTCCCTGGTGGGAGTAACACGTCCGCTGAGACACTGAGGGGGAGCGGGAGGTAGCCAGATCAACGGCTCTGGGAGAGAGGATGGAGACTCCTCTAGACAGAGCGCCCAGCCTGGACAAGGCAGGGCAGAGCATGGCCCCCGCCAGGAATGGAGTGAGGTCCCGGGAGGAGACATGGCAGGTGGCTTGAGGAACAGTCAGCCTGGGATGGGCCAGCTGTCCCCTGGGCATCAGTCTGCCGTGACTGGTCTAGTGAGGGGCCGGGACAGTGTCCTTCCTTCTTTAAGAGAGTGTAGTCTCCTTCTCCCTTGTACAAAGCTCAGTCTCAACTCAGATTAACAGTTTCTTCTGAGATGATGTCTGATTTGGTAGCCACCGATCATGTGTAGTATCTTAAATCTAAGTTTAATGAAAACATAGTTTATTTTATTTTATTTTTTTAAAATTTTTATTTATTTATTTTTTTTGTCTTTTTGTCTTTTTTTGTTGTTGTTGTTGTTGCTATTTCTTGGGCCGCTCCCACGGCATATGGAGGTTCCCAGGCTAGGGGTTGAATCGGAGCTGTAGCCACCGGCCTACGCCAGAGCCACAGCAACGCGGGATCTGAGCTGCGTCTGCAACCTACACCACAGCTCACGGCAACGCCGGATCGTTAACCCACTGAGCAAGGGCAGGGACCGAACTCGCAACCTCATGGTTCCTAGTCGGATTCGTTAACCACTGCGCCACGACGGGAACTCCTGAAAACATAGTTTAAAATAGATCCTCAGGCGTACAAGCCAAATTGCAAGTGCTTGAGAGCCTCATGTGTAGATACGGAGTATTTCTACCATCGAAGAGAGTTCTGGAGTTCCTGTTGTGGCTCGGTGGTAATTAACCCGAATAGTATCCGTGAGGATGCGTGTTTGATCCCTGGCCTCACTCAGTGGGTTAAGGATCCAGTGTTGCCATGAGCTGTGGTATGGATCGCAAACAGCTTGGATCCTGTGTTGTAGCTGTAGTGCTGTGGTGTAGGCTGGCAGCTGTAGCTGTGATTCAACCCCTAGCCTGGGAACTTCCATATGCCTTGGGTGCAGCCCTAAAAAGACGAAAGAAAGAAAGAATGTAAGCTCTGCTCGGCAACATTGGCCAACCAAAGACTCTGGCCCAGTCCTCCATCAGGAAGTTACCTTGGGAGGACTTGTTTTTCAACTGGAAAAATAAGGAGTCTGGGCTTTGAGATCGAGGCTCTTCCAATCATCAGAAACTGTGTGATGTTTGGCAAGTTACTTAATTTCGCTGAGCCTCAATTTTGCCATCTGCAAGATAGGCCCAGAACAGTGTTAGGCGTACTGTTGGCGTTCCCTCCAAATAGCAGCTATGATGCTTTTATTTTTTGTAGTAGGGAGAAAACCCTTCACTGTGGCCCAGGAATTCCTATTAGGGAGGAAACTGCCTTTGTTTGTGAAAAATGCCAAGTTGCTGTGAGGCGAGGCTGGAGGGGTGACCTGAGTTTGCATCGAGGCAGCAGGAATCTGTTTGTGAAACAGGGAGGAGGCAGAGAGAGAATTGCCTGTGATGGGGCTGGTGGGTGACAAACCCTGTGGCTGCTGTGGCTGAACTGCCTTCTCGAACAAGAACATCTGAAGATGGAGTAGAAACTCTTTGCAGGCTGAGCGGTGGGCCCTGAGCCCGCCCCTTCCCCTCCACCGCCACCCCTGTGTATGTCGCCAGAGGCAGAGGGGGCAGTGGGGGGACTGGGATGTCAAGGGGAGAGATGCTTTTCCCACCTGGCGCCCCGTGGTGTGGCGGAGAATGCACATGAGGCGGCAGGAGGGCCCGGCTGCCGTGTGGATCCCCGTGAAGAGGACTCAGAACCCCGGGGCCCGTGGCAAGCTCAGATGACCTCGGGCGGGCTTTGGGCTTCATCGGACAGGGTGTGGGAGGGCTGGGGTCATCTCAGGGCCCAGGAGGCCTCAGTGGACATCTGGGTTGCACTAAACACTGTGGGCAGGGTCTGAGGCTCCCTGCCTGTCTTTGTGCAAAGCCCTGTGTCCTGGGTATGTGGGCAGGGTGCTGACAGTGTCCATTGCAGGTTCTTTATTCATTCATATTCATTCACTCACATGAATAAGCGAGCAGGACTGTTTTGGTTATGTATGTGCAAAAACACAATGGAGGAGGTCCCGTCGTGGCGCAGTGGTTAACGAATCCGACTGGGAGCCATGAGGTTGTGGGTTTGATCCCTGGCCTTGCTCAGTGGGTTAAGGATCCGGCGTTGCCGTGAGCGGTGGTGTAGGTCACAGACGCAGCTCGGATCTGGCATGGCTGTGGCTGTGGTGCAGGCTGGCAGCTGTAGCTCCGTTTGGACCCCTCCATATGCCATGGGTGCAGCCCTAAAACAACACAAAAAAGACAAAAAACAAACCAAAAAATCCGGAAACACAATGCAAACTAATTTGAAGAAAAAATAAAGAGCGATATATGTAACAACAGTCATCCAGGGGTGGATGAATCTGCTTTAGGGAAAACTGGGTGCAGGGCTCTCAAGCTAGGTAAAGGACCCCTCCCTGTCAGGGGTCCCTCTTTTCAGTCTAATAAGACGGCTGCCAGCAGCTTCAGGGCAACATGAACTTCCTGATTCCAGGACTAGGGGAACAAGGAAGACCTGGTGACAGAGTCTTTCTGAGTCATTGGCTCTGATTGGGCCACATGCTTCTCCCTGCACCCCTGGGACAGGATGGTCTGATGGGCTTGGGCTCTCACATGATTCCCACAGGCCGAGCCAGAGGATTGACGGAACAGAGTCAGTCAAGGGAACTGAAGAACGTTGGTGGAGTTGAGCAGATGCCGGTTGTATAGCCAGAGACGCCGGCCACAGTTAGCCCACACAACACCCTGGGGCTGGCTCCGGTGCAGCAGAAGCAGGCCGGGCCTGGGTCCGCACGGAGCTTACGTTCTAGCGGGAGCACTGACCCTTAGCCCGATGGCCCTTGGCCTGCCCTCCCTTCTGGCCCACGTCCAGCCCAGAGTGAGGAGTGAAATTAACTGTCCATTGATATTGTGACACTTCCTGAGCACAACAAAGGGCCTTTCACAGGGAGAACTCGGAGCAAGTATATGCAGGACAACCTGGAAGGCACAGCATTTGGTTGTTGAGATGCCAGATGGAAAATACCCAACAGGTCATGTTTAGAATTTGGAGCTGAAACAGACATACTCTTAAAGAAAAAAAAAATCCATATAAGGCCAGCACGGCAGGTACACCTTTTAAAGTGAAGGACCCTGGGCTGGATACTCAGAAACTGGAAACACATGGAAGGTTCTGCAAAAATCAGTGCTTGATGGGAGCCAAGTTCCCTTCCAGGCTCCATCCTCCCTCTGGCCGGATGCCCTCCTTGGGGAACCAGGGGAAACGGAGACACCATGAGTTGGTTCTCAGGCCCCATCCCTCTCCCTGCCGCCAAGACCCCTTTCAGTGGAGAGTTCTAGGCGGAGGGAGCAGCAGGTGACAAGACCGACTGTGGAGGAAAAGACCACAGAAAAACCGAGGGACAACAAGCAAAAGGCTGAGTGGAGGATGGAGTTGGGGCTGGGCCAGATCTTGAAGGAGTTTGGAAGCCGAGGGCGTGAAAGTCCTTATCCCCGTGCCCTTGGTGGACGTGCAGGAGGGGCAGAGCGGGGAAAGAGCAGCCGTAGGAGTGTCCTAGGGCTGCTGTGTGACAAGCTATGTGGCTTCAAACGAGAGAAAGGTGCTCTCTCTCAGGTCAGAACGTTAGAGGTCCGGAACCAAGGTGTCCCCAGTGTCGTGCTCCCTCTGATGGCTCTGGGCAGGAGCCTTCCTGGCCTCTTCCAGCCTCTGGTGGCTCCATCAGTCCTTGTGGTCCTTGGTTTGCAACGTCCTTACTGCTGTCTCTGCCTCTGTCTTCACGCGGCCCTCTCTCGTGTGTCTCCGTGTGTGTGTGTAGCCTCCTCTCGTAAGCACTGGTCGTCAGCTTTAACGGCCACCCCAGCTAGTGTGATCTCATCTTAACTAATTACACCCGCAAAGCCCCTCTTTCCAGAAAGGTCACATTTGAGGCTTTAGATGGACCTGATCTTGATGCTATTGAGCTCACAATGGTGGTCAGGTATAACGTTCACTTGTCACAAAGGACTCCAGCAGCACGAGGGATGGGCTGAAGGAGACCAGTGTGGAAGCAGGAGGCCGGCTTGGGGTGGAAGAGGCGGAGGAAAACTGGGCTGGGCTGGGGGAATGAATGGAGTCCAGAGATGCTCAGGGGGAGTTCCCTTTGGGGCTCAGCAGAAACGAACCCGACTAGTTCCATGAGGTTTCGGGTTCGATCCCTGGCCTTGCTCAGTGGGTTAAAGATCCGGCATTGCCATGAGCTGTGGTGTAGGTCACAGACCTGGCTCAGATCCTGTGTTGCTGTGGCTGTGGCATAGCCCTGCAGCTCCAGCTCCAGTTAGACCCCCTAGCCTGGGAACCTCCGTATGCTGAGGGTATGGCCCTAAAAAGCAAAAAAAAAAAAAAAAAAAGAATATACCCCAGAGAGTTCCCTGGTGCCTCAGTGGGTTAAAGATCCACTGTTGTTACTGCTGTGGCTCAGGTCGATGCTGTGGCATGGATTGGATCCTTGAGTGGGAAACTTCTGGATGTTGCAGGAATGGCAAAAAAAAAAAAAAAAAAAAAAAAGAAAAGAATATGTTTTTATGTATAACTGAATCACTTTGTTGTACAACCTGATAAGTCAGCTGTACCTCGATAAAACTTTAAAAAATGAAAAAGACCCACAAAAAACAAAATAAACAGAAAAATTATGCCCCAGGTTTCTGGGTGGCTGCTCTGTTCCATCATCAGAGAATCTAATTTTGTGAGGCTTAGGATAGGATACAAAATAGATACGCAGAGGGAAAAAAAGAAAAAAATTAAAAGAAAGAGAAGTTTTGGGCTTGTTGATACCCCACGAGATGCGTCCCCCAGCCTTGGGAGTTCTCTGGGGGCATCTCACAACTCCTGGCTCAGCCTGTGGGCCCCACGCAGAGGCAGTGATGGTCTAACGGAGTAAATAACCCTCCCAGGGAGCTCATTCTCAGTTAGGTCCTTCCTTCTTGCTCACCCAGCCCCGGGCCCTGGGGAATCGCTGGCCATGTGGCGGAATGCAGCATCCTGGGCTCTGGGGCCAGGACCGCCTGGTGCGAAGTGACAAGCTCGCCTTCTCCATCTGCTCGTGTCTGGGCACATGGCCTGACACAGGGGCAGGGGCAGGAGTCTGGGTGTGAATGTAAAATGCTGGGGAAGGTCCCCACCTTTTTCGCGTTGCTGTTCCTTTGGGGGCTCCTGCTGTCCCTGGAGCCAGGCAGCCTGGGCTTGTCTAGAGTCTGGGTTAGTTCCCTGTGGTGGGGTTAATAACAAACTGTCCTGAACTTGGTGGCTTAAAAACAATAAAAATTTCTGCTCTCGAAGTCTGTGGGCCAGAGGTCTCAGGTCAGTCCACAGGGCTGGAGTCAGGGTCAGGCAGGGCCGTGCTCCCTCTGGAGGCTCCCATGGGCGATCCTTCCTGCCTCTTCCAGCTTCTGGTGACCTGTGGCCACATCCCTTCAATCTTCAAGGACAGCATCTTCAGTTTTCTCTCTGCTTCCCTCATGTGGGGGTCATGGGATTCTGTTTAGGGTTCACCAGATAATCCAGGATAATCTCCCTAATTTAATCACATCATGTCCCTGCTTTTTAGGGCCGCACCCATGGCACATGGAAGTTCCCAGGCTAGGGGTCCAACTGGAGCTGTAGCCCCTGGCCTACGCCACAGCCACAGCAACACAGGATCTGAGCCGTGTCTGTGACCTACACCACAGCTCATGGCAATGCCAGATTCTTAACCAGATTCTTGAGTGAGGCCAGGGATCAAACCCACATCCTCATGGATACTATGTCAGGTTCTTAACCTGCTGAGCCACAGTGGGAAATCCCACAACCTTTTCCTTTTAAGGTCACACTTACAGGTTCCAGGGCTCTGGACCTGGTATCTTTGGTGGTAGGTCGGTAGCTCTCTTTTGTCTGCTACCAACTCCTTCACTTACAGTGTGCACGGCAAGTTATTTTTCCTCTCCGTGCCTCTGTTTCTTCAGGAGTAAATGGGAGAGTTTCTGCTTTTAGTAAGAGAACCCCCATCCTTTAGGTGGCCGCAAAGTCATTCAAATAAAGACGCTTCCCAGGGTCCCTTGCAGCTTGAGGACCATGGCCTCTGTTCCAGTCGGCGGGAGGCCAGTGGGAGTGGGGGTGTGTAGTTTCTGGGCAGCACCCCATCTTCTCTTCACGCTTGCTGGTTGGGAGTCAGGTGTGATGGCTGCAGAACTGGAGCGGCCCTCTGGGACCAGGAGGTGAATTTGGGAGTGGCGGCCACCACCTCAGAGGCGCTTATGAGGACTGCAGAGGAGCAGCACCGAGGATGGTCGTTCTCCTCCCTCCACGTCTTCCTCTTGAATATTTCTCTCTTCCTCCTCCCTCCCCACTCCTCCCCTCTGTGCCCCCCTCCTACTCCCCGTCCTCCCACCGCCATCCCCCATCCTCCTCTTTATTGTTGGTTTGTTACTTTGGTTCTGGGGCTTCCGGACTTGCAGGTGACCTTGGCCATGGCACTCAGTCCTCTGACCAGCGAGTGTTGGGGACCTTAGAGTGGAGCGCCTAGCTTGCTTTTTCAGTCGTTCTTGATTTTTTTTTTTTTTTTGTCTTTTTAGCTATTTCTTGGGCCGCTCCCGCGGCATATGGAGGTTCCCAGGCTAGGGGTCGAATCGGAGCTGTAGCCACCGGCCTACGCCAGAGCCACAGCAACGCGGGATCCGAGCCGTGTCTGCAACCCACACCACAGCTCACGGCAACGCCGGATCGTTAACCCACTGAGCAAGGGCAGGGACCGAACCCGCAACCTCATGGTTCCTAGTCGGATTCGTTAACCACTGCGCCACGACGGGAACTCCGGAACTCCTGTTCTTGATTATTAATAAAAACAAGCAGTGACTAAGCAAGCCACTGCACCGGGCACTTGACGTACCTTGTTTTTAAAACTGTACAGCAGTTATTCTGTAAAATGGTCATTGTGTAAGAGATCTTTATGAAAAGATCTTTGTGCAAGTCCCAGCTCTCAGTCCCCCGTGTTACAGGAGAGGCTGAGGCTCAGAGCCTCACAGTCTCACAGCCTCTGGGGGCTGGAATCAGGGGTCCACCCGCTCGCGTGCTCTGAGCCTCGGCCCTGTGTCCTTCCGTGGTGGTTTATGGAGCCCCGACAGGGACCGGCCTGGGGTTGGTAAGGCAGAGCAAGAGGAAAAATCAGCCCCTCCCTTGAGGACTTGCTCGTGGGAGGTGGAGGGGCCATGGGGGGCGGTTTCCTGGAGAAGGTGAGATGTGCACAGAGGAGTTCCCCTCAGTGGCTCAGAGGTAGCGAATCCAACTAGTGTCCATGAGGATGAGGGTTCGATCCCTGGCCTCGCTCAGTGGGTTAAGGATTCGGCGTTGCTCTGAGCTGAGGTGTAGGTCACAGACGAGGCTTAGATCTGGCGTTGCTGTGGCTGTGGCTAGGCCGGCAGCTGTAGCTCTCATTTTACACCCAGCCTGGGAACCTCCATATGCTGCAGGTGCGGCCCTTAAAAAAAAAGACCGAAGAAAAGGATGTTAACTGCATCATGGAGAGAGGGTGGAGTGCACGGAGACAGCGGGCTGCGCGCTGGGGTAGCGGGATCAGGGCGGGTTGGAGAATCGGGAAGCGAACGAAAGGCGCGTCCTGAGGATGGGCGAGGGTTTTGAGTGTGGGCACAGTACTGCTTCCTCCTCGCAGTGAGAGATCTGTAAGTTTCTTCCCTTCTCCAGAAACGTGTTTTTCTTTATAGCAACCTAACTCATGTATTGGGCGGAACTTTGGAAACTGCAGGAAATCATAGAGCAGACGTCTCCACCTGAGTTCACTGCTGTCAAGTTATTAGCATCAGTGCTCATCCGTAGGAGCCCTTCCTACACCAGGCACCTGCTGCCTCCTCTCCAGACACCGCACCTCCTCACTGTGTCCCGACGTGGTGGCAGGGACAAGGGGCTCTCTGGGGTCTTATAAGGACGCTCATCCCATTCGTGAGGGCTCCACTGTCACGACCTAAGCCCCCCAGAGGCCCCACCTCCTAGTGTCGTCTCTCTGGGGGCTAGGATTTCAGCATGAATTTTGGGGGATGGATAAGGTGTGTAGTCCATAACAAGTGCCATCCAGACCCCTCCCGCTACCCTTTTATAGCCACAGACAGCTCCCACCTCTGATGACGGCTAATCTGTTCTCCATTGCTCTAATTCCGTCATTTGGAGAATGTTATATAAATGAAATTACACATTATATAACCTATTCAGACTTTTTCTTCGTTCAGCAGAATGCCCTTGAGTGTTCTCCATGTAATTTTGCAACCCACAACATGAGGTCTGTCTGTATTCAATTAGGTGGATAGAGCACAGTCAATTTAACGAACCCCCTCCTACTACTCAGTTTATGTCCATTTATTTAAAAACATTTTATTGTAGTTGATTTACAACGTTCTGTCAGTTTCTGCTGTGCAATAAAGTGACCCAGTTACTCATACATATACATTCTTTTTCTCACATTATCCTCCATCATGTTCCATCACAAGTGATTAGATATAGTTCCCTGTGCTATACAGCAGGATCTCACTGCTTACCCACTCCAAATGCTGTGGTTTTTGCATCTACTAGCCCCAAACTCCCAGGCTGTCCCACTCCCTCCCCCTCCCCCTTGGCAACCACAAGTCTGTTCTTATTTCTGCTTAAAAATTACTTGGAGTTATGCTGTGGCAAATATCCTTGATGTTGAGTATTTACCTGTATGAAGATGTGTTTCTGAGGCAGATTCCTTGCTTTGGATTTGCCGAGTCACGCATGTTTTAAAAAACATCTCGCTTAATTGGCCAGTAGGAGCAATGTCTTAATTTTCACCCTTCCCACTGATGTGGGAGACTGTTTGGGTCCCTAGGCCCTCATCCTTCTCCTTTTTCTCTTGGCCATGCCCACGGCCTGGGGAAGTTCGTGGGCCAGGGATTGCACCTGTGCCCCAGCAGTGGCAATGCTGGATCCTTAACCCACTGAACTACCAAGGAATTCCCACTTGTTCTCTTTCTTAAGGGGAAAGCTCCTGTTCCCTTAAGCTCATCTCAGGCTTGGGGTTGCTAAGTATGGACAAGAAGGGACCAGAGCAGAGAAGCAGCCAGAATGTCACCAGGGCCCAAGGTCAAAGGAAGAGGTGGGGGGAGGGGCCCTGGCTCCAATGAGGGCACAATGCTGGAAGTGTCTCAGTTTGTTGGGACTGGGATGCTGCTCTGCTGATAGGACACAGGAAGGGGTGGGGTGGGGGGGCTTTCTCTTCCTTATGCCCTCCCAGCCCCTTGGTGCTCCGGTCCCATCACGAAACCATAACCAGATAAAGTTGCCTGGGCCTGTGGGGCTAGGCACCTGGTTCAGCAGAGAAGGGCTGGGCTGACGGAAGTGGGGAGGTGGGGGCAGTACATCCCCTCCCCTCATATTGCAGACTTCTGCCGGAAGCCTCGTCTCAGGGAGGTGGTCTCCCCGGGGCCACACAGGGCAGGCTCACCTTGCCGGCCCAGACCGAGCCCTTTCCCGCTGCTGGGTGTGATCGTCCAGCATCGGATGGCAGGAGCTCGTCAGCGCTGGTGCTGCCTGTAAGCAGCTGCACAGAGGTTCCACCCTCAGAAAGGTGGTAAAAGGCTTCTGGGCAATCGAGGGGGTGTTGGGTGGGAAGAGAAGAAACTTCTGCAAGTAAAACAAGCCGAGGGCGGTGGGATGGACCCTGGTGGGATTGAAAAGTGGTCCTGCCTGTGGCACAGACAGGGTCCCCCTGGAGCATTGTGCTGGGACAGTGCAGCTGGCCTGGGATGGGGTTCAAGCTGCCCCCAAGTGGAAGTGCGAGGCTCCCCCCCACCCCCGCCAGGTGTCCCCAGGTCTCCCGTCCTTTGGGTTGGACACAGGTCCCACGTGCCAGCAGCTCATCCTGCTATTCATTCACTTACTGCCTCGTTCAATTCTCAGCACCTTTGTGCTAAACATCTCCCACAGTTCTGGGTGGAGACGGCCGTGAGCAAGAGGCAAAGCACCAGGGCCCTGGCTCCATTGGGTGGGTCAGATGCAGTCAGAACCTGCGGTGCGAGGCTGGAGCTGTGGGAGCCCCGGCACAGTCCGGCCACTGCCTACCTTGTTCCACCTGGGTTCTTCTGAGCCGTCTCTACCTCTCACAAACACCACCATCTCTTTTTCTTCCCCACAGACCACAGGAGGACCACACGACGAAGCCCACGTCCTTCACCACGGAACCCGACTTCTCGGTCCTGATGTCGGTGTGTTGGACGGGCCCAGGTAAGGGGACGCTCGGCTGCGGGGCGGGAGGGAGGGCTTTTCTTCCCTCTCCATGAAGGCTGGGGTTTTCTAATGCGGCAAGGAAAGAGCGACGATTGCGGATCAGGCGTTGGCCTCGTCGCCGGGAGGTCCCGATCCTGCCATGCGGTTGTGGCCATTGGCAGTCATGCATTTCCTTGTGAATATCCGTCTTTTCTGCCAGCTTGAAATGGTCCATCTGACTTTGCTTGACTGCTGTTGTATGTTGCCTCACGTGTATTTACTCATTCAAGTCTCACAACACCCTGTGCTATAGGGACCATCCTGATTTCCTGTGTAGAGTATAGGCAGTTCAGGCACAGAGAGGTTAAGTAAGCTGCCCCCAAACACACAGCTAGGAAGAGGAGGGTTCTTTGAGCTTAGTGCTCCAGGTCCTACATTCATAACTGCTGTCCTGCGTAGCTTTGGTGGTGAATGCGGGCAGAGACTGTGCCCGCTTGCTCGGCAGCATCGGGCCTGGAGGTGAAGTTCAGTCTCTGTCTGTGGGATGGATGAATGCACGCAGGCGCTGTCACCACGGTGGATGGTGCCCACTTTTGTGAGAGGCGCTTGGGCTGCCTGTGCTGGTTTTGTTTTAATTCATGTTTGGCAAGGACTTAGCTCTTGGCACATGGAAGTGACTCAGAAAATGTCCTCTGAGTGGGTGGATGACCGAGGGAGAGAGTGAGGGACTCTGCGAAGTTGCATGAGGCCAAGAGGCCGAAAGGAGGAGAGGGAGGGACGGAGCCTGGACACACCTTTGCTGGGCCCCAGGCTTGGTTTTTCATCGTTGGGCCGCTGCTTCTCTTGTTGCTGTTGTCATGAATCGGGACCCTTGCTTTGCTTCTTCCCTGTATCCTCTGAGTCAACATCAGGGCATCAGGGTGTTCAGGCCCCTGGATGGTGTCAGGATGCCCCCGTCAGTGTGAGCTCTGGGTTGTCCTGGAGGCAGAGCTCAGCAGACCTCACGACATCCCAGCAGCTCCGGGAGAAGCACCGGCTGTGACATCTGGACTTGTGGGAGATCAATGGGGCGTGGGAGATGGGAACGCTTGTGTTACCTTTCGTGTACTCTCAGAACCTGGTGTGCAAGGGCCTTGGCAGGTGGCGGTGTGTGTGTCTGGGCCATCACACACATGCACACACACACACACACGCACACACACACACACACTCACACGTGGGTGTGCATTCACTTCTTTGCTGCAACTGGCCCTGTTACCAGGACCCTGTTTGCTGCCGTGAGCCCTGGCCTTGCCGCTTTTCCCCACTGTGAGCAAGTTAGTCCCAAGGTCATCAGTAAACAAAGATCACAGCTGACTCTTTTTTTGCAAAATGATTGTGAGTTAAAAAAAATTAAGGCAATGAAAGTGCAAGCTCAGAGCAAGACTTGCAGGGGACAGGTCTCTGCAGGTGTATAGCTGTTGATCCACTTACAGTGAGCATAGTGTCTCCAGGAGGCGTATGAGTTCCCCACCCACCAAAGCGCGAACTCCACGTGCACCTTTCTCCAAGGATGGGCCAGACCAGTAATGATGGGCGTCTTCCCCTCACCCACCCTCCCCTTCGTTCATTCATGGTGTCTATTGTAGAAAAAGTGGAAAGACCAGACAGGGTCTTTGTTTTCTTGTGCCTGAAAACACAGGAATCCCTCGTGGTTCTACCACTCAGTGTATTTATTTAAAACATTAAAATTTTATTGAAGTGTTGTTTATTTAACGGTTGTGATCACCTCTGCCGTACAGCAAAGTGAACCAGTCGCACATGTGCACACACGCATTCTCTCTCCGATTCTTTCCCCACATAGATGATCGCAGAATATCGGGTAGAGTTCTCTGGGCTACACAGCAGGTCCCCATTGGCCAGTCATTCCGTGTAACAGTGTGCATTTGCCAGTCCCAAAACCTCCAGTCCACCCCTCCACCCCAACTATTCCCTTTGGTAAGTTTTTCTGTTTTGCAAATAAGTTCATTTGTGTCCTTTTTTTTTTAATAAGTGATATCACATGACGTTTGTCTTTTGCTGTCTAACTTCATTCCGTATGAAAATTTCTAGGTCCATTCATGTTGTTTGCAAATGGCATTATTTCATTCTTTTTTGTGGCTGAGCAATATTCCATTGTGTATATGTACCACGTCTGTCGATGGACGTCTACCACTCCGTTTCGATCAGCTAAATCTGCTTGCATTTCCACATGGTGCAGCAGGGCCATGAGGTGGTAAGAAAGAACACAGACAAACAGAGCCATGCTACCACCAGGCAGTGTTTTATGGCGCCATTAGCACACAACTATGCAGGAAAGGACCCCCAGCCTTCACCTTCTGGCCAGCCAGGATACAAGCATTCTGTCGGCTTCCACTGCTCCAAGCTGGAAGGTGGGGTGTCCCCAGGAAGTGCAGGATGGGGACCAAAGGGACGTCCTGGGAGCAGCCTAGTGAGGACATTACCATCAGCCACAAGTGAGGGACACTGACCCCTCCTGCCCGGCCAGGGAAGGGGCTGAAGGTCTGTGGGGGTGCCTGCCATTGCCCTCCCTGTGTCCGTGCACACCAGCCGCCAGGGCCCACATCTCTGCCCAAGGGCTTTCCTTGGGACCAGTAGGAGGTTTGCCTTTCTTGGGGCCAGTGGAAGTGCTGGGAGCTGCTGCCCCCCAGAGCGGTTCTCAGCCAACGGCCCGTGGGAACTCCACCTGAATCTTTCTAGTGGGACAACTCCTAGTCCCCCCAGGAGCCTTGCGCTCTGGTCACTCAGACACTCAGCTGGGAGCTGGTGACCCTCCTCCTTGTGCTGGCAGGTGACACTCCCTGTGCTGGCTTCTCTCACCCCCAGCAGGTGTCCTGTAGATGCGCCTCCTAACCCATTTCCTTGCATTGCATTCAGACCCTTGCCTCGCCGTCTTCTACAAGCCCACCCCGTGCCCCTGCGTGACGTGTAGAAGACAGATGGGGAAGGCAGCACGGCGTGACGAGTGCTTTCAAGGGAGGCCCAAGGAGCAGTGGGGAAGCTATGGGGACTTAGGCCTAGAAAGAAACAAAAATCCGCGTTTGGGATTCTCAAAAACAGATTCTTGTAGGGAATTCTTCTAACATGCAGGAGACTTTTAGAGGAGCTCAGAAATGTTTACCGAGTGGGTCTCCTGTACCAGATGCTGAGACACACTGCTGAGGCCAAAAAAGCGTGGTCTCTCTCCTGCAGTTCCTGGTCTAACTGGGGAGACATTGATCAGATGATCCAAGGAAGCATTGTGCCAACACAGCCGTAATACGTGCAGGGAAGGGGAGGTGAGAGGCGCTGTGGCTGGTTTTAAAGGGGATTTTGACCCAGTCCGGGAGGCTGGGGCAGTTCTGCTGCATGCAGCTCCAAAGCACGGGGAGGTTTTGACCAGATGCAAAGGGAGGGACCGGTGTTCCGGGCAAAGGGCCTGGCGTGTGCAAAAGCATGAGCGTAGGGGTATGTGAGCTGGAGCAGCCACGCAGGGTGAGAGGGGACATAGGGAGTAAGGCCGAGTGCTGGGAGATGAGCTTGTAGGGGACAAAGCTGGGGGACGCTGCCTGTGGCCACTGGAGGATTTTATCCTTGGAGTCTTGGAGGCTGTACAGCTGGTGATGGGCTTTAGCTGACATGACTTACTGAAGAGATCACTCTGGTTGCTGTGTGATTGGCTCAGAGTTTACCTCAGGATTTCCTCCTGGCGCAGCGGAAATGAATCTGACTAGAAACCATGAGATTGTGGGTTTGATCCCTGGCCTCGCTCAGTGGGTTAAGGATCTGGCGTTGCCGTGAGCTGTGGTGTAGGTCGCAGATGCGGCTCGGATCTGGCGTTGCTGTGGCTCTGGTGTAGGCCGACAGCAACAGCTCCAATCAGACCCCTAGCCTGGGAACCTCCATATGCCATGGGTGTGGCTCTAAAAGGACAAAAGAAAAAAAAAAAAAAAAAGATTTCCTCTTATCCCTTCCCTGCCTCTTCTGCTCACTAAGACCCTTGATCTGGAACCAGGGAGCATGAAGCCTAGGATTTGCCATGACAGAAATGACTGTCACTGCATTTGAGTCAGCCCACTGCACAGTGGTTTTCATCTTGCCAATTACCTTACCGTTTCCAAAAGCACTTTACCGCTGGAGGAATGAATGGGGCTCGGTGCGGCCTTATATAACATTTGCCGTCCCTCCCAGCTGGAAAATAGGGCTCCTGTCAGGTGATCAGCCCCAAAGAGCACGCCTTGGATCTGATAAACAGACATTGGCACATGGGAGGTTTGAAGGTGGTGCCAGGCTCTGTGGTTTGGACTGGTCCTACGCCTGGAACAGTCGTGGCAGCTACCCATCTGCAGGAGGGAGCAGCATGGGGGAAGCTCAGCCTGAGATAGAAAGGCGGTGTGGGAGGCAGTGCTTGGCCTGCCGGCGACCGACCGCAGGCTTGCAGACTGCTGCCCGCGCACCCAGCAGGACAGCGCATCCGCAGGCCCAGTGCACCACCCGTTCATTCACTCACCGTCCTTCCTGCCGTATCTCCTTTGAAAGCCGAGGGCTGGGGTGGGCTTATAGGGGTGGGGGTGGGAAGGAAGACTGTGGACAAATCGGGAGAGCGCTTTTTGGGACAATGCGTTGTCCTTCATGCTGGATGATGTAGCTTAGAAGCTGTAAAGCCTTTCCTTATTTTGCCATTTGGTTGGTTCTGAACTCAGCTGGGCAGGTTCCCTCACCCCGTGTTGCTTGTGACCACAGTCTGCCAGAGGCCTGGCTGAGGGCCCATGCTGTGGGCCTGGTAGGAGGTCGTGGAAGCACACAGAGACCCCACCTGGGCATTCTTTTAGGACAGCATCTGTTGTTTGGGAGAACAGAGGGCAGGGCCCACGTCTGCTCAACCAGCTCTGCCTGTCCAGCATTCACAGTACGACCTCAGGTCAGCAGCTTCTGTGTCTTGGATAGAAATGCAGAATCTCAGACCCCACCCCCGACCAATTGGTCAGAAGCTGCCTTTTTACAAGTAACCTGCCAGTATAGTACCTTGTAGTTTCAGAAGGGCTGGTTTAAAGGGTATCAGTAAGTGGTCCGTTATTAGAAGCCATTTTTCTGTGCCAGGGGTTGCGTTGTCCAGATCATCTCGTTTCATCATTTCATCCTTACGATCACCCCAGGGGACAGAGGGAAACCCAGATGCAGAGGAGGACGTTGGAGGCTGGCCGACGTCAAGTGCTCTGCCCAAGGTCACGTGGCTGTTAAGAAGCAGGGTCTGGGTGGTTAGTGCTGCTCTGCTCCCCTCAAGAGAACCTGATGGACACTCTACCCACAGCCTGGTGACCCTAGGTCTCCTGCCCAGACCCCTTCCTCCGTCAGTGCCCGAGCCAGCTCTTCGCGGGCTGCGGTCCCTCGGCCCTCTGCACACAGCAGGGCCTTCGAAAGCTGTGCAGTGGTGGACCGTGTGCTCCAGACAGCCAAGTGCAGTGGTGAGCAGCCTGGGCGTGGACGGGGGAGCCGCATCTAGAAAGACCTCACTGCGAGCAGGTACTGGCTGGGGTGAGGGTTGGATGCTCCCACACTTGTGCAAATTCCCTCTTCCGCTGAGGAAGCCAGGCTGGGCAGAGCGCCCCCCAGGGGTGTGTCTGTGTGTATTACACACAAAGAGAGCCGTAGGAGGCAGCTCAGTTGAAAGACAGAAAGGTTTTTTTTTTTTTCCTTTCATATTTGAATGTAAAAGCCTGGTGATTGTTGGAACAGATTTTAGCCTATATTTGGCATTGGAATTTTTGTTTTTTTCACTTCCACTAGGGGAAGTGGGTTTGTAAGTTGTTGGGTTTGGACAAGAACTAGGCTGGCAGCTGTGGCTACTTGCCTGTGGGGGTTTAATCTTCTGTCATTTGTGTGCCACGGCCCACAAGGGCTCAGTTAGGCGCCACCAATGCTTAAATCAGAGATTCCATATCGGGGGCCCATGGGCCTTGTGGAGAGGGCACTTTTGGAAACCCATCTGGATACATAGCACCTGCTGGCATGGGGCAGGCAGCCATGAATTCTCCAAGGCCTGCTTCTTTTTTTTGTTTGTTTTCGTTTTGTTTTTGCTTTTTAGGGCTGCACCCGTGGCATATGGAGGTTCCCAGGCTAGGGGTCCAATTGGAGCTACGGCTGCCAGCCTATGCCACAGCCATAGCAGTGCCAGATCCGAGCTGCGTCTGTGACTGACACTACAGCACACAGCAACACCGGATCCTTAACCCGCCGAGTGAGGCCAGGGATCGAACCCACAACCTCATGGATCCTAGGTGGATTTGTTTCTGCTGCGCCACCATAGGAACTCCTCTGAGGCCTGCTTCTAGGCTGAGCAGTTGCAGGAAGCAATCGGGCCGTTCATCCTCTCCCTCCCTCTCTCTCTCTCTCTTTTGGGTTCCTCTCTGACCCTTGATATCTTAGTTTGAAGGAAAGGCAAGAAAAAGCATCCCTGTGGGAGGACATACAGTAGGTTCTTATGCCATCAAGCTTTTTTAGCCCAAACACTTAAATTGAGTTAAAAAAAAAAAAAAATTCTAGGGCACGGCTTAAACTTCTAGAAGGGATTACATTTCATCTCTGTTGCATTTTTCCAAATGCCACATGCAGGTTTGCGAAATCCTGGGATACCCATTGTAACTGCTGCCCACTCTGGTTTAGGATTTAGGAAGAGGCAGGTCCAAGTTCAGACCTTTCACTTGGTCATTCATTCAGCAGAGCCGCTGCTCTTCTGGTCCCTGCTCTGTGGATCTCCATTCCTAGAGAAGAGACAGACACTGAATACACGAATAAACAAGGCAGTTTCAGACCCGAATCAGTGCCCCGGGACAATAAAATGGACAGCGTGTCGGAGGCATGAGGGCGAGGAGGGCGGCGTTAGAAGGGGTGGTCAGGGACGGCTTCTAGGAGGAGGTGACATCGGAGCTCAGGCCCGTGTGGTCGGAAGTAGTCAGGGAATGATCTTGCTCTGAGCTTTCCAGCTGCCAGGGGCCCTGGGGCGGGAGCAGAAGGAAGGCTGGTTTAAGGAGGAGAGGACCGCGGGAACCAGGCCCCACTCGTGGGACCTGACAGGCCAAAGGATGAAATTGGATTTTATTGAACATGCTTTGGGGGTGTCACAACATGACTCAGTGTTTAGAAGACCTCTCTGCCTGCTGTGTTGACCCGGACAATTGGAGGACAAAAGTGGGCTCCCAGAGGTTGCCGAGGGGTGTCAGGGGCCTCGGGGGCGGCGATGGGGGAGGAGGCTGGGCTCAGCCGTTGGGGTCAGTGTGCAGGGAGAGAGATGCTCCACCTGTAACTGGCTCTTCCCAGCCAGCCGTCTTTCTTCCCCACTGACAACAGCAGGCCCTGCCTGCGGGGCCTCGGTGAGAGAAACGGACCCGCTGCGTTCGCGCATCACACACAGAGGTGGCCAGTCCCGAAGGAGGCCCGCGTGACACGGTCATAACCTTCTTCCGCTTCCCCCTCATCTCAGCTCACAGACAGGATCTCAAGAAAGAAACACTTTTGTTTCGTTATTCACGCCTGGCCTCGTTCCAAAATGACAGGACCTCTAAGCAGGGCAGTTACAGGGAGGACGCCGTGTGTGGGCACTTTAAATTCCTGAAGCCTGTTGTACACCAGCCTTGAGCTTAAGCTCTTTGTTACCTTGCTCAGGCCTCCTGCAGCCCAGATGTAGGCATGATTATTAGCCTCATTTTAGGCGGCTGCGGGTTAAGAAACCAGCCCCACTTCACACAGGTAGCACCAGGCATGAAGGAGCTCAGCCCCACGGTTCCTCTGTCTCATCTTTGTTCTGTGCTGGTTTCACTGTCTGCCTGGCAAAGATGGGGTACTAGAAAGGCTCTTTGGCACAGAGCAGACATTGTCCTTTGCCCCAGCCAGTTACCCATGCTCTAAAGGCTGATGTCTCTTGTCCATATTGGAGGCGGTACTTTGGGCTAACAGGAAAAAAGTCTTTCTGCTGATATTTATGTGCCATCCTCTACCCCAGACGTTGCACCCCTTCCCACTAGAAGAACATTCCGTAACCAGAGGATGCCACCTCTCCATGTAGAGTCCAAGACAGCCCTTCCTGTGGGTTCCAAACTAGCCCATCGTGGATGAAATCTCTGGATGAGAGCTGTGCTTCCAAACTGAAGGTCATGACCCATCATGGCTCATGGAATCTCTTTAGTTGGTTGTGACAAGCAATTCTGAAAAGAGGAAGAGAAAGGAAAATAAATAAATAAAAGGAATGGAGGACTGGCTTTGGCAGCACGGGTACCAGAATAGGAAGGGTATGGAGAAGATTGGCGTGGCCCTGTGCAAGGATGACACTCAATTCGTAAAGCGTTCCAAGTTTTAGAAATAAATGTAAGAAATAGCTAGTAAAATAAAATTTAAAAAGGAATAGAATAGAAAATATCTGTGTCAGAGTACATCTCTCACAGTAAAAGAAATGTTAGTTAAACCTTTATTTTAGTTTATGTGCACCAGATCCAAATTTCGTTGAGAATGTAAACATTTGAGAGCCACCAGATCGGAGTTTTGTTGGGAGATTGTGCTGCTGGAGAAAATACCCTTTTCCACTCATGGGTCCTGTACCTCCTCTGTACCAATATTTTGTTTTATTTTATTATTTCATTTCATTTTGTTTCATTTTATTTATTTATTTCGCTTTTTAGGGCCACACCTGCAGCATATGGAAGTTCCCAGGCTAGGGGCTGACTCAGAACTGTAGCTGCTAGTCTATACCACAGCCACAGCAATACCAGATCCAAGCTGCATCTTCAACCTACACCACACAGCTCATGGCAACACCAGACCTTAACCCTCTGAGCAAGGCCAGGGATTGAACCCACATCCTCATGGATACTCGTCGGGCTCATAACCCACTGAGCCACAATGGGAACGCCTGCACCAATCATTTCAACCTAAAATGTTCAGCTATCAGAAAGTCAAGATCAGTGTTAAATGGCTTCAGCCTACCTCTGCTCAGAGGGTAGAGTCGATTTTGTGAGTGAGGGACTCAGGCAGCAGCCCCGAGTGAGGTCCTTCCATTGAGCTCTAAGTGATGCTTTTCAGTCCTGATGGCTCTGCCTTCAGGTTACAGTCAGCTGTAATGACAGATTGTTATGACAGCGACTTTTTGTTTTTTTTAATATATGTAAGGGGAAATTTTTATTTGACTCTGTAAAACTTAGAAGTGTTTAAATGACAAAGAATGTCCTAAACAAGAAACCAAGGTGAAAAAGAGATTACAAAGTAAAAGAACAAGTGGTTGAAAAAAGGTCAACTCCCCTAAAGTAATCCATGAAGTTAGAGCTAATCTCACAAACCTTAGCTTAGGATATTGTTACTATTGTTTAGGGGTGTGTGTGAGTGTGTTATTTTAAACACCAATCAAGTTTTATTGAAGTAAATATTATATTACTTCGACAGATTTCTAGTAACGACTCCTGACGTATGGGAGTGGTCTGTGTTGTTTTAAAAGTCCCCATGTGGTTCCGTCACCCTTCAGTGATGGTTTTAGTAACAGCAGATCTCTCTTTCAATCAAAACGCAGTACTGATGCTCTCTAGTTCAGCGGCGTTGAATGCGGTGGAAATAGTGTATTCATAAGAATTATGCAACATTCTTATGAATAAGGTATGAATATATTCTGTATTCTTTAACACTGTCTTAGCGGTTAAAAGTTCTATCAAACTTCGGTAAGAGTAACTATAGTAACAGTTCAGTAATAGCAGCCAAATTAGAGAGAAGGAAATCAAAATCACTTTCATAATGATAGTGGCTGTCTTTTGAGCACTCTTTAGGCATTTCCCGTGTTGCATCTCATTGACCTCCTATGGCAATCCGATGACGTATAGACTCTGTTATTATTCCCACTTGACTGAGATTCAGGGGGTTGAAATCACTGGCTCAAGAGTGTGAGTCAGGAATGGTTTGGTTGCAGGTGACAGAGACCCGACAGAAGGTGTTTGTGTGTGTAAGTGACACGACCCAGGTCGTTGGGCCTCAGGCACTGCTGGATGAAGGAGCTCAGAGAAAGCCAGGAAGCTTCGTTTCTTAGCGCTGCTCTCCTGTGGTGGCTTCTTTTCACATAGGCTCTTCTGTGTGGTACCATAACCCTAGGCAACCTGGGCTCGTGTCTCCCAGCCTTTAGGAACTCTAGCACCTTTTTCTTTTTTTGTATTTTAATGATTCTTATTTTCTTCCATTATAGCTGGTTTACAGCGTTCTGTCAATTTCCTACTGTACAGCAAGGTAACGCAGTCGCACACACATAGATACATTCTTTCCAGCACCTTTTTCTTGATAGTTGCTGCCAAAGTCCTGTCTTTCACTGCGATGGGCCAACATGATGATGCGCTGGGGCCTGACGGTTGGCCCCACTTGTACCATGTGGGCCAAGAGATGGGAGGAGTTATTCTGTGTATCAGGTAACTGCTGCCTCACTACAGACCACCTAAAACTTAATGGCTTGGAGTTCCCTGGTGATGCAGTGCCTTAAGGATCCTGCCTTGTCACTGCTGTGGCTCTGGTCAACGCTGTGGTGCAGGTTTGATCCCTGGCTCAGGAACTTCCGCATGTTTCG
This sequence comes from Sus scrofa, assembly GCF_054392235.1. NCBI lineage: Eukaryota > Metazoa > Chordata > Mammalia > Artiodactyla > Suidae > Sus > Sus scrofa. Next base: position 64,969,845 of record NC_139399.1, read on the forward strand.
GGCATGGCCCAAAAGAAGACAAAACCAAACAAAACTTAATGACTTAAAACAATAACGATGTATATAGTTCCTGATTCTGTGAGTTGGCAATTTAGGCTGGAATCAGCTGAGTAAATTTTCTGGTCTCAGCTGGGCACCCTCCTGTTCTGCAGGGCAGTCTTGCTCCAGGCTGAGCGGTCCTGCTCTGCTTCCTGTGGGCTCCCAGCCTCCAGCAGTCTAGCCTGGGCTCGCCCTCATGGAAGGTTCAGGAAGGGGGTAGAGGGGCACAAAGTCTCCTGAGATGAAGCTTGAAATGGGCACACCCTTACTGCTGGCCCAAATGAATGAGACAGCCATCTGTGCTCAGGAGAGGAAAGCCCAGAGAATCAGAGGAGGCCTGACCATGTGCATCCGTGAAACTGCCACCTGTCCCTGAAATTCCCATTGTGGAAGGAGAAGAAGCCTTATCATTTTGGTCAATGATGGCATGTGTTCTTTTCTTTTTTTTTTTTGTTTTTGTTTTTTTTGTTTTTAGGGCGGCACCTGTGGCAAATGGAGGTTCCCAGGCTAGAGGTCAAATCAAAGCTACAGCTGCCAGCCTGCACCACAGCCACAGCAACGCCACATCTAAGCTGTGTCTGCAACCTACTCCACAGCTCATGGCATGGAGTGAGGCCAGGGATTGAACCCTTGTCCTCATGGATACTAGTTGGGCTTGTTTCTGCTGTGCCACAAGGGGAACTCTCTTAATTGCAGCCAGAAGCCCTCCTAATTAATACACCAGCTTCCCTAATAGTCTTCCCCAAGTCTTTGATTGTGTGAGGCTGTGAGCCAGTCAGGGAGAATTCCATTCCCTGTGCTATGCTTTCTTGGTGCTTCTCAGTGCTTGTTACTCTGCAGGGTTTAGAGAAACAGCTCTTTAGGTTTCATTCCAGAGCCGTCTTCTCTCTAAGACCCAGGCATGAGGCTGGAGTAGGGTTTCTCATCATGGAGCTATTGCCATTCAGGGCAAGAGAATTCCTTGTACTGGGGGCTGTCCTGTGCACGTAGGATGTTTGGCAGCAGCCCTGGCCTCTACATGCTGGGTATCAAGAGCAGTCCCTCCCCAGTTTATCACAGCCCAGAGATGTCTGGGGTCAGGGGCTGTGGGGGGAACAGAAGCGCCCCCTGTTGAGAACCCCTGGGTTAGAGGGTTAATTTGGAGACAGATTTCCTGCTGTCTACAAGCGTTCCAAGTACCCCTCTCCTGTCACAGGTGTTTCTTTACCTATGTTGGGGTGGTCGTGCCTCAGGTCTCATTCACAGCAGGATGCACTCTCAGGGGACTTCTCTTCAAACCTGGGCCCCTCATCAGAGGGCCTCACCAGTTCCCCGGAAACACTTGACAGAATTCTGGATCCCCCTGGACCAAGTTGGGACCCCGCAAAAGCATTCAGGTGGTTTCTCCTGCTTGTTCTCATAGTCAGACTGAAATGGGGCCATAGCTTGAAGGTCGGTGATCTCCACAGACCTGGCCCCAGATCAGCCTTAAAGAGCAGGTTGGGAGTTCCCGTTGTGGCTTAGCGGGTTAAGAGCCCAACTAGTATCCGTGGGGATGCAGGTTTGATCCCTGGCCTCATTCAGTGGGTGAAGGATCCGGGATTGCCACAAACTGCGTTGTAGGTTGCAGATGCGGCTCGGATCCACTGTTGCTGTGGTTGTGGCGTGGGCTGGCAGCTGCAGCTCCAATTCAGCCGGTAGCCCAGGGATTTGTACATACTGCAGCTATATGTGGCATATATAGACATAGAAGAGCGTGCGCATGCAGACGGGAAACGTGGGAATACCACAAGGTTTCCTTCTGAGAGTGCCGTCCCTCCTGGACTTAAGGTGGGTTAGGTGGTGGATGGGAAGCTGAGCTTGTGGTGGCCTGGCATTTCCAGCGTCCAAATGGACCTCGAGGATAAAGAGAGAAAGCATTCCCAAGATCTCATTGCAAGGAAACGTTCCTGGAGGAGAGGTGGGAGCCCACAGCCGGCCCAGCACCGGCTCAGTCTCAACGAGGAAAACTGGGTGTGTTTGGGTTTTGTCTAACAGCTTGGAATGATTCATTTATTCTTCTGGTCTCAATAAAAACTCCCCGGCCTTGTGAGAACCTTCCCATCATCACAGACTGTTTTGTATAAAATAAATTGGATCCGTTGGCGTCTGATTCATCTATGCTGAATGCAGCAAAAATAGTGTTTTGTGAGAAATCCTTCTGTCCGCTAAGCCGGGAGAGGCTTGTCTTGAACAACGCCTCCTTCCCTTGGAAAACAGGAAGGGACAGCCAGCCAAAAGAAAATGAGTTCCGAGCTGGCTGGGTTCAAGTCCGGACTCCACCCCCACGCCCACCTGTGGGCTCCGCAGTCAGCCTGCCCAGTGTTCGCTCCAGCTCTTGACACTGGCGAGTGGTTAAGCCCCTGTCAACGCGGCCCTCCTTTTTGGCCTGGCCTTTCTGGTGTCAACAATGTCCTTGTTCAGAGAAGGTTCCATCTCTCCCCTCATCTCTCCTCTTGGCCCCCTCCTTAATCCTTGGAGTGCAAAACTCTGAATGTGTTTTTTCCTCAGATAAATTGAAAAAAAGGGGGCAGGTGCCAGAGGTTTCCAGCCAGCACTCCATATTCTTTCTTCCTGGCTTAGGGTTGAAAAGGAGCACTGTTTTATGATCTTTTAGCACAAGTTCCTGACCCAAGAAACTTCTTGAGGCTTATTTAATTGCAGATGAACGGAAATCCTATGCGAGCTGACTCAGATAAAGGAGGGAATTTATTGGCGCATACTCTTGAAAATGCGGGTGGTTTCAGGTATAGCTGGATCTAGGAGCTAAAAGATACCATCAGCGATCATTCTTTATCTGTCAATTTTGCTTCCCTCTCTTGACTTCATTCTAAGGCAGATTAAATCCACCATCAACCTGAGGTTTACATTTGTCACTCTAGATACTCCAAGAAAAATGGATATTGGACAGACAAAAATGGCACTGCTGTTGGTTGCTACTTAGCTGATAGCGGTCCATGCAATGGCTTGTACTTAGAAAAATTTTTTTTCTTTATGTTTTCTAGTCTTTCCCCAACTTTAAATAGTGAACCTAGGTCTACATATGGATAATTTGGTTGTAGACAATAAACATCCGCTCAAACTAGCTCAAGCGCCGAAGTCGTCATTGTAAAGAATTTAAGGATCATAGTGAGGCCGACTTTGTGAAGGTGAGAGGAGGAAATCAAAAATCCACTACGAAACAATGTGGCTCCTTCTCTCTCCATGATCTCTAGTTCTCCTTGGGCCTTGCCGTCAGTCTCCCCCCTCTCTGAATCTGGTGCTTTGCTTTTCTATGCTTGTCGCAGGACATGGCCAGTGCTGGCAGCTCTCACAGCCTCTCAGAGGTCACCAGAAGCCCATGCTCTCCTCCAGTTTCCAGAGAGAGAATCTGATTGAGCTGGCATGGGTGAGGGTCCACCCTTAGTGCAATCACCTGTGCCCGGGAGACAGGACACATGGCTTGGGTCCACCGGGTAGGAATAATGGAGGCCGGTTCTCTGGGAAGGAGGTCACAGACACCTTCCTTCCTTCCTTCCACAGCGGAAGCGGTGTCCTGTTCCCCTACTGGTGTCCTGGTTTGCATCACCTCTCACCATTTGGAGGACGTCACTCCTGTAACTTCTGCCTGCGACTCTTGTGTCATCTGTTTGCTCCCTGCACCTCCACACCCACTCTGTGTCACCCTATAGACCCTGGTTTCTCAGCTTCTGTACCACTGACATGCGGGTTAATTCTCTTGGGGGGACTGTCCTGCGCATAGTAGGGTGTTAACAGTATCTGACCTCTACCTGCCAGATGCCAGTAGTGCTCCCCACTCAAGTGTGACAACCAAAAATGTGTCCAGACTTTTCCAAATGTTCTCTGAGGAGCAGAACCAGTGCCTAGTTGAGAACCTCTGCATAGGTCTGTAAGCACGCCTCCATCTCCCCCTTTAAAGGGGCCACCACCCTGCACCACACTTACCTCTCTCACTGGGGCACTTTCTTTCTTTTTTTTTTCTTTTTAGGGCTGCACCTACAGCATATGGAAGTTTCCAGGAGTTCCCGTTGTGGCGCAGTGGTTAACGAATCCGACTAGGAACCATGAGGTTGCAGGTTCGGTCCCTGCCCTTGCTCAGTGGGTTAACGATCCGGCGTTGCCGTGAGCTGTGGTGTAGGTTGCAGACGCGGCTCGGATCCCGCGTTGCTGTGGCTCTGGCGTAGGCCGGTGGCTACGGCTCCGATTAGACCCCTAGCCTGGGAACCTCCATATGCCGCAGGTGCGGCCCAAGAAATAGCAACAACAACAACAACAACAACAACAACAACAACAACAACAACAACAAAACACACACACACACACACACACACACACACACACACACACACAAAAAGAATAAATGGAAGTTTCCAGGCTAGGGGGTCAATCTGAGCTGCAGCTGCTGGCCTACGCCACAGTCACAGCAATGCCAGATCCAAGCCCTGTCTTCAACCTATGCTGTAGCTCTTGGCAATGCTGGATCCTTAACTCACTGAGTGAGGCCAGGGATCGAACCCGCATCCTCATGGATACTAGTTGGGTTCGTTTCAGCTGTGCCACAACGGGAACTCCTGAGTCTATTTATTTTCCTTTTACTTCTTTCCCTGGGCTAAGAAGACAATGGATTAATAACCAAAACAGCAAGTGTAACTTTTTAAATAGGAAAAATCAAACATCATACATTTAGGCTTACTAATGGTTTAAATTAAAACCTGGATAAATGATAAGAATTATTAATGAAAAAGCAAAATATACTTGACTTTGAAAATTTAGAAATACGATCTAAATTAAGTCTTAAATTCAACATAGAACATTTTGCTTTTTATTATTTGTTTATTTATTTTTTTGTTTTTAGGGCTGTACCCACAGCATATGGAAGTCCCAGGCTAGGGGTCAAATCGAAGCTACAGCTGTGGGCCTACACCACAGCCACAGCCACAGCCACAGCCATGCAAGATGTAAGCTGCATCTTTGACCTACACAACAGCTCATGGCAAGCTGGATCCTTAACCTACTGAGTGAGGTCAGGGATGATTGAGCCCACATCCTCATGGATCCTATACAGGTTTGTTAACCCCTGAGCCACAAAAGGAACCCCCACATTGGGCTTTTTAAATCAATCTTTTTTTTTTTTTTTGGCCATAGCACGCAGTGGCTTGATGTGGGATCTCAGGCCCAGATGGAGGATCGAACCCAGGCGGAAGTGGTGCAAGTGCTGAATCCTAACCACTAGACCACCAGGGAACTCCCTAAATCAATTTAAAAAACGCTTTTTTGTTTTCAAACAAATAAAAAGTGTTATCAGACAGGATTATAATATTTACTTATTTTTATTTATTTATTTATTTAGTTTTTTGCTTTTTAGGGCTGCACCCACAGCATATGGAGGTTCCCAGGCTAAGGGTCTAATCGGAGCTGCAGCTGCTGGCCTGCACCACAGCCACAGCAATGTGGGATCCAAGCCACGTCTGCACCCTACACCTCAGCTCACGGCAATGCTGGATCCTTAACACACTGAGCGAGACCAGAGATCGAACCCGCGACCTTATGGTTACTAGTTAGATTCGTTTCTGCCACAACAGGAACTCCTTTACTTATTTGTATTTCTTTCTTTCTTTCTGTCATTTTTTTTTTTTTTTTTTTGGTCCACACCCGCGGCATATGGACATTCCCAGGCTAGGGGTCTAAAAGGAGCTGCAGCTGCCAGCCTACCCCACAGCCATAGCAACGCCAGATCCGAGCTGCGTCTCCGACCCTCACCACAGCTCACGGCAACATTGGATCCTTAACCCATTGAGTGAGGCCAGGGATCGAACCCATAAGCTCTTGGTTCCTAGTCAGATTTGTTTCTGCTGCACCACAACGGGAACACCTCCTTTACTTATTTTTAAAATGAACTTTTTGTTTTAGAGGTGTTTTAGATTTTACAGAAACACTGAGAAGGGAGTCCAGAGAGTTTCCAACATCACACACTCAGTTTCCCCTTTCGGTAACATGTTAGCTAACATTATTAAGTGAAGTCTGTACTTGGTACAGGTTTGCTTAGTTTTTCCTCATGTCCTTTTTTCTGGTCCCAGACCCCACCCAGGCACTCTGTGACCTTCAGTCACCCTCTCTCCTCTTGGCGACGACAGGTTCTCAGACTTTCCTTTGTTTTCAAGACCTTGACAGGTTGTTTTTTTTTTTTTTTTTTTTTTTTTGTCTTTTTGTCTTGTTGTTGTTGTTGTTGTTGTTGCTATTTCTTGGGCCGCTCCTGCGGCATATGGAGGTTCCCAGGCTAGGGGTCCAATCGGAGCTGTAGCCACCGGCCTACGCCAGAGCCACAGCAACGCAGGATCCGAGCCGCGTCTGCAACCTACACCACAGCTCACGGCAATGCTGGATCCTTAACCCATTGAGCAAGGGCAGGGACCGAACCCGCAACCTCATGGTTCCTAGTCGGATTCGTTAACCACTGCGCCACGAAGGGAACTCCAAGACCTTGACAGTTTTAAGGCGCACTGGTCATGGATTTTGTAGATTTACCTTATGTTATAGATGCGAGAGGATAGGCCTTGGGGTGGGGGGGACCCGAGGCAAAGCACCCTTCTTAGCGTATCATGTCCAGGGTCCATGCTCTCCACGTGACTTAGCACTTAGGACGTTAAACTTCATCACCCAGCTGAGCCCACGTTTGCCAAGTTTCTTCTCGGCCAAGTTACCTTTCTTCCTTCTGGTTGAGTTTCTTCTTACCCTGTTGCTGTCAGTGGTCTGTAGAATACCTGTAATGTAATCTTGCATTTAATGGAAGAAAGGAAAGAGAATGTCATATCAATTTAAATGCCTTTGGAGCAGAGTTTTTTGGTTTAAAAGAACAAAGGCTTGGGTCACTGCTGTGGCTTGTGTTTGATCCCTTGCTGGGGGAACATCCACCTGCTGTGGGCATGACCAAAAAGAAAAAAACCAAATAAAACAAAAACCCCAAAATATGTGACTTTCCTAGTGGAAGAAAACAGTCTGTCCAAAACACTGTTACCTCAGAAATAAAATCTGGAATGAGGTTTAGTTTCTCTTCCATGGTGACATTGCTCATGATGGAATGGCTTATCAAAAGAAGTAGTTTCTCTCAAGTTTCCAGTTTCTAAGTACTACGAATTCAGAGTTCCCGCTGTGGCTCAACGGTAATGAACTTGACTAGTGTTCATGAGGTTGCGGGTTCGATAACTGGTCACGATCAGTGGGTTAAGGATCCGGAGTTGCCGGGAGTGTGGTGTAGGTGGCAGACATGGCTTGGATCCCGTGTTGCTGTGGCTGTGGTGTAGGCTGGCAGCTGCAGCTCCTATTCTACCCCTAGCCTGGGAACTTCCATGAGCCTTAGGTTCGCGCCCCCCCCCCCCCCCCGCGCGCCAAATCACATTCTTCACTATGGCAGCCAGCCTTTTTTCTTTGCTTTGCTAAAGCTGCCAAATATTACTTGCTTTAAAAAGGCACTTTGAGGCATAAGGAAGGGGAGAATTAGATGAAGGATAAGAGTGTTTTGAAGGATGCATTTATGAAAGGAGACTATTGTGCCTTGCTGGATGGTTGAATAAGCCTGGAGAAATGGATTTTGCTCGTTGGAGTTTGGTGCCCTACTGATGAGGCAGTTGCCATTCTGGGCATTTAGGAAGCTCCTGGGTAGCTTAGCACATAGTGCAAGTGCCCGTGTCAAAGCTTTACAGGATAATCTTCTACACGTTGTCGACATGTCAGCACTTGTCCCGTGAAAGACAGGGATGACAAGTGACTGCAACCTAGAACCAAATGACTTAAGCAAAATGATCACTCATCGGCTGCTCAAATCCACGGGGAGGCTAATAAGTACTGCCTAACTCCTCGGTAGCCCATATGAAATGCCCTATTTAGACAGTCTTCTAAGCCCTTTGTATATAATAAATTATGGAACCCTCACAACATTTTGCTGATAAGGGAATTGAGGCACAGAGAGGTTATATAACTTGCCCAAGGTCACACAGTAAGCAGTCGACCTGGAGTTCAAACTCAGACATTCTGACTCCCAATCTCAGTCCAGACTCTGCAGTTCTGGACTCCCCATCTTCAGGCCCTCCTCTCCACCCCACACACGTTATAGCCTGTCCTGCCCAAGGAGCCAGATGAGAGCAGAAACTTCTGCCTCGTCTTTTAAAAGTCGCATGGATGAATCATAATTTATTTGAAGTGTTTTGGTAGTTCTCTATCTGGTACTGCTGAGGGTTTTGTGATGAACATTCCTACAGAGAGATCCTCAGGTGTCTAGGAGTGGATGTTAGTAGGGTCACTTCCTACCTGTGCCATAAAGCAAAGCTTTGCTACATAACTTTTTGGGACCTGGCTTCAGCTAAGCTTTATCTGGGGACTCAGCTCATCAATGGAGTAAGGGATTTTCTTTTTTGTCTATAATATAGGTCACTTTCTTTTATTTTTTTGCTTCTCAGGGCCGTACCCGCAGCATATGGAAGTTCCCAGGCTAGGGATCAAATCGGAGCTGTAGCTGCCAGCCTACACCACAGCCACAGCAACACGGGATCCGAACTACACCTGCGACGTACACCACAGCTCACAGCAATGTGGGATCCTTAACCCACTGAGCCAGGCCAGGGATCAAACCCACATCCTCATGGATACTAGTCCAGTTTGTTACCGCTGTTTGCTTCTTAGCGGCCTAAAAATGGCCACTCAAAATGGCAGGTGCCCAAGCCGTGTGCACGTCCCACGGCACTAGCTTCAGAGGGTCTGGGGCTGAAGCACATGGTCCAGGACAACGACCTGCCCTGTTAATCCAGTCTCCTTCGTCATGCTGACCCTGGAAGGAGGGGACAGTCCAAGGGGAGACTGTGCGGGTGACTCGTGCGATCATCAAGCTCAAAGGTAGCCCCAGTCTTGGCGCCACCATTTGCTGCTTGGTGACCTGGGCCCCGGGGTTCTCGTGTAGAGAGTGTGGGTGTAAGGGGAGTGCACTACCAGAGGGTCATTGGAAAGAACACACGTCTTCGGGACAGTTCCTGGTTCCCAGTCGGCGCACCAAAGATGGCAGGTGTCATGGTTGTGATCATCCCTCCAGGACACCTGCAGAAAACTGGGTGCAGAGCTGAAGTCCCCCCTTGCCGGTGTAAACCCTTGCACCCTTCCAACTCTGTACCTAGTACTCTGATTAAGGCTCAGAAATAGAGTTAGTAAGAGGAACTCCCTCCCCAGTCTGGGACAGGCTTCAAATCCCACCTTTCAGAGCCTGGATGATGTGTCTGAAGTTGCTATACTGTGTACTCGCACACAGAAGTTCCTAGGCCACGGGTTGAACCCGTGCCATAGCAGCGACTTGAGCCACAGCAGTGACCATGCCAGATCCTTAACCCACTGCACCACCAGGGAACCCTGGGACATTATTTTTGACTATGTACCTCAATATATGTGCACAATTTAGCAATACATGATATTTTCATTTATAATTGTATTACTTATTATGATTTCAAATCATTCATAAATTACATACATGTAGTAGGTTGAAACATGAAATTGTTATTTTTGTAGGTCCTAACAGCCACATAGCTACAGTTTCCTGTGGTTTAACTCCCCAGTAATTTTAAAAATTAGAGAATTAAGAAGTGCCAATTTACCTTTTTACTTTTAGATAACATGTGTAAATAGAAGCTCTAGTACTTTTTGGTGACCTCGGGCAAAACATTCATAATGGCAAAGCCCCATTTCTCATCTGTAGAGTTAATTTTGGCCCCGACTTCATAGTAATGTAGTGAGATTTCAAGAAAATACGTATCATGGTGAATAATGAATTACTTATCATAATCAGGGTGTAATCAAAGTTAAGCTATTATTCAACATCCTACATTCTATTTATGTTTATACACTTGTTCTACAGAAATGAAGCCATATTGCCCTGCTGCTTATTAACCTAACAGCCAGGGCGACTTCAGTGTATAATCCTTGGTGTCATGCACCTCACGCTCCAGCATATGAATTTTTAACAATTTTTAAACTGAATTCCTGTCGATGCCTGTTTTGGTGGTATGAATCTTTCACATCCTTGTAGTTTTAGCTTTGTGCAGACCCTGGACTGTTTTTTAGGGTAAATCCCTGGCCAAGGCAGCATTTTATTCTGGCCCCACCCTGAAGCTTCTCTTTCCACAAAAGAAAGTCTTGACTGGAGATTTGGGGTGTGGAGCTGGGGCGGGGATTCTGCCGGCCCAGGTGTAGCAGTAAAACCAGATAAAAAGGCTGATTATGCATGCTGATGGAAGCTCGGATAACCTCAGTTTACAAAACCCTCCCGGCAGACAGTTTTAAAGATGCCCTTCTTTTGTGATTTTAATATGTCCCAACCTACCCGCCCACGAAGACTATTCCAGTTTGAAGGCTACAAAGAGCCATACCACCAGCAACCAGTATCTTTCCCTTTTAGCTTCCTCGTCTATTTTTAGCTCACCGGAAGGGTCTAGTTTTCAAGGTTTTTCTCAGAGAAATGAAATCCAAATCGTGGATTTTTTTCACATGTTTGCAAACAGAAGCTCAGTTTTGGGAAGACACACAAGCTCTTCCTTAAACTGGTTTGAGGTTCTGCACCTGTGCCTGGGCTGGGACCCTGGGTCTGAATGCCCACTTTTGGAGATTTGAGGGTGAAACAGGTAGAAAGCGAGCAAGATGCAGGTGTAGGGAGGGCTGAGTCCGCTAAGGCGCCTCCCTGTCCTCAGTTTTCTTATGCAAAATTGGGACTTAGCTCGGGGCTCCTGCGAGATAATAAAACAATGCCAGTAGAAGCGTTCCTCCTCAGATGCTGGCTCCCAGTGATTGTAAAGTCACAACAGTCAGTCTCTCGAGGAAAGCGTGATGAGAAGGCTTTGGTTTGGATTTGGGGGTGCTGGGGTGCTCAGCAAAGGCTTCCCTCGGAGGCAGCCAGATCTGCACACAGCACCCCGCTTCTCAGCACCCAGTACCGGAGCACTGGCTCTCCCCTCTCTCCCGACACACTGAGCCCCCAAACAGCTTCGGAGCCTTGGCCATGCTGTTCCCTCTGCCTGGAACACGCTCGCCCCTAGTCTGCCTGGCTCTTTCTTGACATTCAATTCCAAGGTTAACTATCATCTCAGGAGAGCCTCTCTCACTCTCTGACTGCCTAGTTTAACTTCCCTTCACAATGCTTCTCTCTCCCTGAAGCCTGTTCACTTTCTGCTCCTGGATCTGTCCTTTCTAAAGCTGTACAGGGCTTCCTCAGACGCCCGACTGCTCAGCCTGGCACCGAACAGGTGCCCCCAAACATTTGTTGACTGTGGGTCGAGGTGACGTCACAGGGCCACAGTCACCTCCGGGGGCTCTATTGTGCCTTCGTCTCCACCCCTCATTTGCATGTGTGAGCCTCCCAGCGGGATTGGAAAAAGGTTTCCTACCTCTCTTTGTCCTGCAAGTAAGCTCTGCATAAGATTCCTGCAGGGAACCAGAAGCCCTCGGGCTTTGCAAAAACATCTTAATATCTGTTATCCCGGCTTCTTCTCAGGTGTGCTCCCTTCAAAGGCCACCTGTTCTCCAGGGATGAGGCCCAGGCTCAGGGGCTGGTGCCGCTGCTGGCCTCCAGTACTCGGTTACTCGTTTGGTGTCGCTTCGTTGTGCCTCAGTTTTCTCATTTGTGTCGTGGGGATAATAAGTCCTACCCTAGATGGCTGGGGGGGGGGGTGGTAAGGAGGGAAGACCTGGACCCCAAGGCGCACAGCACCTCCCACCCAACTGTGAGTCCTTGGTGAGCTTTGGACGCTGCGTTGTTTAGTGAGCAGAGTAGGAAACTGGGCTGCAAAAAACTGAGGCCAGTTCAAGGCTGCTTTCCTGGCTCGTGGGAGAGCAGCGCTGCACAGCTTCTCCTGACAAGCACGCCTCTGTGCTTTCCATGATGCCCTGGGGCCCTGCTTTGGGATTTTGTGAACCAGAGTAACGTGCTGAAGTAGTTAAAATTTTGGGGTGAGATTGGGTTGCCAGCGTTTCCGTCACCACCGAGCTCACTGGCATTTCAGCCAGGGTGGGACGTGAAGCCTACACCTCAGAGCAAGAAGGAAATTGACCTTTTGGTTTAGGAGGGTTCGTGTCGAGGAAGGATGGTTAGACGATGTCGTCGGCATCCTTGTGGCCTGACCTGCGGGCGTCTGTCTGGCCGTGTCTGTCTCCATGTGGCCTGATTGTCCCCCGTCTTCCGTTCCACGGGCACTCTTGACAGCTTTGTTCTAGAGCCATGATGCCTCACCTCAGGGGACGTTGGAGATGTCTGGGGCACTCTTTGCTTGTCACAATGGCTGAGGGGCGGCTGGCACTTGTGGGCAGGGGCCAGGGATGCCACATGTCCTGTGAGAAGAGCTGGCCTGCTGCCCACGTGGCTTTTGAGCCCCCACCTCCAGCCACTTCTCACCATTCAGGTCTGGAACTCGATTCCACCTGACAGTGAAACACAGAGTATTTTTTGCATAGACTTTATTTTATTTTATTTTTATTTGTTTTATTTTAGTTTTTTTGGCCACCCTGTGGCATGTGGAGTTCCTAGGTCAGGGATCGGCAACCCAGGATTCTTAACCGCCCGTGTCACCCCGGGGATTGAACCTGGGTACCAGTGCTCCAGAGACGCTGCCCATTTTGTTGCGTGACAGCGGGAAAGACTTTTTTTTGCATAGTTTTACTAGGCACTGGCTTTCCCACGCATGTAACTACTGTGTAGAATGAGGGGAAATACACTCGCTCTGTCTGGAACCTCACCGGAGCTGTCCACCGCTCTGGGGAATCACGACTCCTAACGGCCTCGCTGCCCCTCCTTGACGGTTGGCCCCTTGAAGGTGTGAGCCCTGGGCGGGCACAGCCTGGATCCCAGCCCCACGCACAGGCCCCGGTGCAGCATAAGCCAGCGTGGGAGGCTGCAGGGCCTGGCGGTGCCCAGCATGGGGCTCAGGACGGCTCTCTTCCAAGAGCGGTGGAGGCACTTTCGGGCTGTGTCCCCGCCCCCTGCTGGGGTGTGTGGGGGCACATCTTCAGTGACTCTGAACCTCAGTTTCCCTTTCTTTCTCTCCTTTTGCTTGCTTGCTTTCCCTTTCTTTCTCTCTCCCCCCTCTCTCCCTCCCTCCCTTCCTTCCAACACCTGCAGCATGTGGACGTTCCCAGGCCAGGGATGGAAGCTGTACCACAGCAGTGACCTGAGCCGTGACAAGGCTGGATCCTTAACCTGCTGTGCCGCAACAGAACTCCAGAATCCTTGCATTTTCTAGATCCCTGTACAACAGTGTCTGGGGGACACAAGACCGGGAGTGGGGGGTGGGGGGGGCACAGAGGAACTGGTCAGAAATTCTGTGGAGATGTCCACACCTGTGGGAAAGTTTTCAGTCCCTCCCTGGGAAGCAGGCAGCAGATTTGTGCTGCATGGAAAGGGGTTGAGGGTGGGGAGGGGCTGCAGGCAGGGACAGCAGCAAGTGCAAAGGGCCAGAGGCCAGAGAGCAGAGCAGGCTTGAGCCGCGGAGGCCTCGGCTTCCCACCCAGCGATTGTTCCTCTCAGGAGGCTGTGGCCGGAGATGCTGCCTCGCTTGTCCTGCCCCTGAAGAGACACCCCACCTGACTTCGAATTACAGTGGAGCTCAGCTCAACAGCTATGGCGTATTTCAGGTATCTGCAGATTTATAGCGGTTTCCCTCAACAGCAAGATGCTTGGCCTCTTGACTCTCTATTCACTGAAGTTGATTCCTGGCGAACGCGCCGGGTGCACACGGCCCTCTTAGTCCTGGGGAGACAGTGGCGAGCAGGAAAAGTTCTGGTCCGCATGCTAACCAGGCTGCCGAGGCAAAGAGACGTGGTGCCGCTCAGAGGCCACTGTCTTCCTCCAGGCCAGGCATGAGCCAGCCCAGACTCTTCCCCTGTGCTCATTTTATGGACAAGGAAACTGGTAATTCGTCCAAGATCCCACAAGAGAAAGTGCCAGAGGCAGGACGGAAGGCTGTGTCCTTCAGAGCCTGAGCCAAGTTGTGTGTATTCGTTTCTTCTTGCTGCTGTAACAAATTATCACAAACTTAGCGGCTCAGAACAACACAAATGTAGTATCTGACAGTTCTGGAGGTCAGAAGACTAAAATGGGTCTCACTGGACTAAGATCAAGGTGTCGACACGTGTGTCCCCTGGTGTCTATAGGGAGAATCTTATTTCTGGCCCTTTCCAGCTTTTGCCGCATCCTTGCCTTGTGGGCCCTCGTTCCGTCTTCAGAGCTCTCATCTCCTCTGACCCTCCTGCCTCCCTGGTACAGGAATCCCTGCGTGTCTGCCTGGATAATCCCAGATTAACTCCTATCTCAAGATCCGAGACTTAATCACACCTGCACACTCCCTCTTGCCACCTCAGGTGACAGTCACCAGTTTCAGGCATGAGGAATGGACGTCTTGGGGAGTCATTGTTCTGCCTCCCACAGTGCCTAGAGCAAGAAAGAGCTTGGGTCCTGGTTGCGTCTTAGCCTGGATCTGGGGCCTCTCTGTGCCTTGGTTTCCTCCTTTGCGTATCGGGGGTGAGGATGATGGCTGTCTTGTGGGGCTGATGAAAGAGTAAAGGGACTGAGAATCGCAAGGTGCTGGCCACACGCCTGGCACCAAGGTGGCATTCCGTGTCTGGCCAGCCTGCACTTGTCCTTGTCCTTGGGCATAATCAGGTGTCTTTTTGGAGGCAAGTCCCTTGCCCACTCACGACACTCCACCCTGGCCCGGTTCCCTGTCACTCCAGTGAGGGGTCTGGCCCATAGGACTTGAAAGTCCTCTTTCAGCTTTGACCTTTGGTTGTTGGTGGCTCTGTGCATATGTGTGTGTTTATGGAGAGGGAGGGTGGGTGGGACAGAGCCAGGAAAGACACTCTGTGAAATGTTTATATTCTATGCCTTTTGATGTAATTCCAGTCAAACCAGATCTTAAAACATGCAGCAGGAAGCTCCCTTAAATGTTTAATTTGTTGTTTTTCTTAGAAATGATTATTTCCACATTGAGCCCAGAGACAGCCCCGTCTCATCCTGTCTTTCCTCCTTTTATTGTTCCTAAAACTCCCTGGGCTGCGGCTGTTCACCGCTGCCAGTCAGGTGGGCTTTGCACAGGCCATGCTCGTGGAACCAGTAACTGCCTGGAAAAAGCGACACTAGAGAAACTTGGGTCCCCCTGTCAGTTGGGAAAGCTGTCTGGCTTTGGGGAAACTCTCTGCGGCGTGTCCTGGGTCAGCCAGGTGAGGGGTCATTTAGAAGAAATCCAAGCTGGAGAGCACTGCTTGCTGAGAGCCGCATTGGTGATTTACAGGGCAGGTTTTGAGGGAGAGCCGGGGGGCGGGGGGTGGGCAGTGAGGGGCAGCGTGGAACTAGATTTCTTGGGGGGATCTTTTCAGTGTCTGATTTTGCTTTTCATTTTTTAAAAAAGTTTACTGGCGTGCAGTTGATGTATAATGTTGTGATAATTTCTGCTGTGCAACAGCGTGTCAGTGTTTCATTTCTGATGCCAGGAGCTTGCTGGTTTTGAAGAACAATGGCGTGAAGAAGGAAAAAAACATGTAAATTTAATAAGAGTTGAAGCAAGAGATACTTGTGATTTTTTTTTTTTTTTTTTTTTTTTTTTTTGTCTTTTTGTCTTTTTTTCTTTTCTAGGACTGTACCCACGGCATATGGAGGTTCCCAGGTTAGGGGTCTAATCGGAGCTATAGCTGCCGGCCTACACCACAGCCACAGCAACTCGGGATCCGAGCTGCGTCTGCGACCTACACCACAGCCACAGCAACACCAGATTCTTAACCTTCTTAGCAAGGCCAGATATCGAACTTACAATCTCATGGTTCCCGGTTGGATTTGTTAACCACTGAGCCACTCCTTTTAAAACTTTTTTTTTTTTTTTTTTTTTTGAGATACTTGTGAACCTTAAGAAACCTAAGCCCCAAACAAGTCAGAGGTGGTGGCTGACAGCACCCCAGGCCTTTCAGCTGCTGACCGGGGAGCACGTCCACAGCGATGGGGCACATGTACCAACCCGGGATGGGATGGGGTTAGTGCTGACCCGGAAGCTGACATCAAAGGCTTGTTCTTTACAGAGGGCAGGGACACTGGGAGTCCTTGGGAGGAGCTGTGGAGCCCCGGGAAGTGGGTCTGCAGGATCCCACCCCCAGGGCTAGGCTCAGAGGGGGGCTTGCGCCCACGGATGCTCGGGGGTCCCTTTGCGGGGAAGAGTTGCTCAGGGTCAGGATGGGGGTGGGGCATGATGGCGGGACGGGGACTAAGCACGGAACTCTCTGGGCCTCGGTTTCTCATCTGAAGTGGGAGGGTGACTTCCAGCTCAGGATGCTGTCGCGAAGGTGAACCGAGCGGGGGCGGGGGGTAAACTGCTGGTGAGGAGCAGCTGTGGGGCCTCAGAATGGAATGTGCCTTCCTGCCGCCGTCTGGTTAGAACCGGGGTTCTCGGCCTTGGCCCTGGTGACAGCGTGGTCCAGATCCTTCCCTGCTGTGCGGTGTCCTGTGCGCTGTCGGGTGTTTAGCATCATCCCTGGCTTCTACCTCCTGGATGCCAGTGGTACCATCCCCTGTCCCCCAGTGGGGACAACCAAAAATGTCTCCAGTCATTGCCGAGTGTCGCCTGGGGAAAAAAACCCACTCCTCATATAGCCAAATTATAACTAAAATGCATGCCTCTGGTAAACAAAACCCAAAGCCCAAAGGATCGCACAATATAGAAGAATGTAAAGAAATGCCACCATAGCTGTGTTTGCATTTAAAGGTGTCTATTTACAGAGGTTTTTCTATGCAAACACATAGACATCCACACATTTCTACACAAAACAACACGTATGAATTTAATTTTACAAATGATCGCGTGTATACTCTTTTGTGTGTTTTTCTCTTTTATTTTTTTTTTAATTTAAAAAAATTTTTTTTGTCTTTTTTGCCATTTCTTGGGCCGCTTCCGCGGCATATGGAGGTTCCCAGGCTAGGGGTCGAATTGGAGCTGTAGCTGCTGGCCCACGCCAGAGCCACAGCAACGCAGGATCCGAGCCGCGTCTGCAACCTACACCACAGCTCACGGCAACGCCGGATCGTTAACCCACTGAGCAAGGCCAGGGATCGAACCCGCTACGTCATGGTTCCTAGTCGGATTCGTCAACCACTGGGCCACGACGGGAACTCCAATGTATGTTTTTCTTTTAAATCACATTTTTATTTTTACTCATTTTTTTCTAAAAAAATTCCGAAGGGATACATGCTCTTCCTGTAACAGGTCAGACAACACAGAGGCCTGCAGAGAAGGGATCCTCTCCTCCCCAGACTGTCGCTCGTTCTGTTACTGTTATCACGAATAATGGCAGATCTATTTGTGCAAAGCTTTCTTGGTGCTGCTGGGCAGGTGCTGAGCCTCCAAGACCTGGCTCACCCAGGCTGCAGTGTAGCCTCTGAGCTGAGTGCACTGCTTTGTTCTCTGGGTTGTGGGCAGAGACAGCTTTCACAGAGAGGGCTCCCCTCTTTCCTGACGAGAGCTGGTCCTAGATGGGGCACAGGCTATGTCACTGCTGTCCTTCAGGGCTTAGAGCAGCGGGTCTCAACCTTGAGGTGCCTTAGAATCACCTGGAGGGCTTGTTAAAACACAGATTGCCAGGCCCACCCCTGGTTTCTGATTCCAAAGTCTCAGGCAGAGCCTGGAAGTCTGGCCTTCTAGTAAGTTCCCTGGTGATCCTGCAGAACACGCATTGAGAACCACTCCCTTGATCCATGTTTCTCAAAGCATGTGCGTCAGACATGACCGAATCCATCAGAGGTCATTTTAGGTGGTTTACAGGCATGGTAATAAGTGACACTGCACTGCAGGAAGGTCCCTTGTCAGGTTAAGGATCTGGCGTTGCTGCAACTGTGGTGCAGGTTTGATCCCTGGCCCAGGAATTTCCACACACCATGGGTATGGCCAAAAAAAAAAAAGTGACATTGCATTCCGTCAAAACAGGGAGTTATTCTTTATTCTTTTTAGGGCCATACCTGTGGCTTATGGAAGTTCCCACGCTAGGGGTCAAATCGGAGCTGTAGCTGCTGGTCTACACCACAGCCACAGCAATGCAGGATCCAAGGTGTGTCCACGGCCTGCACCACAGCTCACAGCAATGCCAGATCCTTAACTCACTGAGTGAGGCCGGAGATTGAACCCACATCCTCATGGATACCAGTCGGATTCATTACGCCTGAGCCACAGTGGGAACTCCTAGAGAGTTATTCTTATTTTCAGATCTTTTCCAATTCTTCCCGTTGTATCAAGGAGACAGTTTCAGTTTGGGGTTAGTCTGTTCTCATGTCTATCACTTGCTCATCTTTCTCCTTGTTTATTTATTTTTAATTTTAACAAAAAGCAAAAGGGCCTCAAACTTAGACCCTTGAGCTGACACTGCTCGTCTGGCTAGGATTTAACAGTATTGTTTGATTTTGTTGTATTCGTTTTGTTAACAGTCACCAGAAAGCGCAAGGGATGCTGGTTAGCAGCAGTGGTAGGTACTTCCCTTTCAAAATATATTCAAGTCCCTAAAGTAAGTCATTTTAAAAGAAAAATAAGTGAATCAACTGTAGGTGGCAAGGCGCGGGGGAGATGCCATGAAGAGGACTGGGATGAGCAGAACCTGGGGGACCACGGGTGTACTCACCACAGGCACCTCCTATTCTCCAGTCCGCTGACAGCAGCGACCCCGGCAAGTCCTCTCCTATCTCGGGGGCCCAGTCTGCCCGTCACTACGTCCTCTCTGAGGGCTGGTGCACTTGGACGGTCTGGATGCTTGCTGTGAGGGGCCGGCGGCAGGCTCCAAATATGGGACACACGGCCGGGCACCTTCCTTCTGATTCTTGTCTTAAGCACCAAGCGGGAGCTGCCTTCTTGGGGTCCTTTGGAAGTGCCTGTCAGCAGCTGGCCTGTTTCCTGAGCTCTTTTCCTGGCTCTCCCCCAGGGGGACGCTCAGCTCTGGTGTTCGAGGATGAAGCTTTCGTCATCATCAGCTCCTGCAGTGCCCTCCTGAGCTTGGAGCTCTCCTGCTTAGAATTCTTCACTGGGCTTCTTAGCCTGGTTTTTAAGGCCATTTGTGATCTGTTACCTGGGCCGGCTTCATGGACAGACATTCACACAGCGCTCAGCTCTCAGAAGGGCCCGGTGCTGGGTTGAAGGCTCTGCTGTTGCCATCTGGAAATTCTTCTTTCTTTCTTTCTTTCTTTCTTTCTTCCTTCCTTCCTTCCTTCCTTCCTTCCTTTCTTTCTTTCTTTCATCTTTCTTCCTTCCTTCCTTCCTTCCTTCCTTCCTTTCCTTCCTTCCTTCCTTCCTTCCTTCCTTCCTTCTTTTCTTTCTTTCTTTCTTTCTTTCTTTCTTTCTTTCTTTCTTTCTTTCTTTCTTTCTTTCTTTCTTTCATCTTCCTTCCTTCCTTCCTTCCTTTCTTTCTTTGCTTCCTTCCTTCCTTCCTTCCTTACATCATTCCAGCGATAATGTACTATACTTGCCTTTTCAGCTTTATTGTCTTTCTTTAAACCGAAATGTAGTTAATTTACAGTGTTGTGTTAGTTTCAAGGGTACAACAAAGTGATTTAGTTATTCTTTTCAGATTCTTTTCCATTATAGGTTATTTTAAGATATCGACTATAATTCCCTGTGCTGTAGAGTAGGTCCTTGTTGTTTATCTATTTTATATATAGTAGTGTGTATCTGTTAACACCAAACTCTTTTTTTTTTTTTTTTTTTTTTGGTCTGTTTGTCTTTTTAGGGCTGCACCCATGGCACATGGAGATTCCCAGGCTAAGGGTCTAATTGGAGCTATAGCCGCTGGCCTACACCACAGCCACAGCAATGCGGGATCTGAGCCGCATCTGCAGCCTACACTACAGCTTACGGCAACGCCGGATCCTTAACCCACGGAGTGAGGCCAGGGGTCGAACCCGCAACCTCATGGTTCCTAGTCAGATTTGTTTCCACTGAGCCACGAAGGGAGCTCCAACCCCAAACTCTTAATTTATTTACCCCTCTGCCCCGCCCCTGCCTTATATATTTTTATTAGCTCTTTTTTTGGCTAGGTCACATTACATATATCTCCACACCTGCAGTAAATTTTTGAAAACCACTGGATTTGAAAATAACACATCATGACATAGTCAATGAAGAGTTCTAATGTGTATCCACATGTATTGTCAATGAACTTAAGCGAAAGGTAGAATACTCAAAAGTCAAATTCAACTAAGTCATTTAGGATACCTGTTTGGCAGCAGAGGAGGAGATAGGGCTTTCTGGTAGCCATATGATGAAGGAACCCATTCCGAGTCTTCTAAGGGTTGGAGTGGTGGTGATTCTTAGCAGCTCTTGAACAAGGGACCCCACATTCTTGTTTTGCACTGTGCCCTGCAGAGTCTGTGGCCATATCTGGTGCCAGCTCCTCCGTCCTCAGCTGAATCTCCAGCCACCATAGGTTTTGACTTCCTCCTCTCAGACCTCCAGGGTTCCTGCCCATGTGTTCATGGGATTTGGTCCTTCGTTTAAAGCAGGGTTTGTAAGTACCAGACGTGGGGGTGACTGGTGTTTCCAGGAAAGCCCAAACTCTGTCTCAAGGAGCCATTGGCCCTCATATCCAGCCACACTCTCCTGACTCCTTACCAACAGCAAACCTTCAGGTTTTAAGATAAATGTAAGACTTTTAAAGATTGACAGCAGTTCATGCTTTAAAAAAAATGCAAATACAAATTAAGAGACTTTCTATAAAAAACTAACCTGGACTCTTCAAAAATGCCCATGTTGCAAATGACAGAAATCAAAAATGACAGCAGAAGAGTCCTAGGTGAAAGGAGACTGAGAAGATATGACAGCTAGGTGCCAGGCAAGGGACTACAAAGGACCTTATTGGGACAACTGGGGGGATGGGGACATGGACTGTATGTTAGGTAATAGTATGTATACTACTATGTGGTTTGATAATGGAATAGTCATGTGCTATTACGTGCTAATATGTACATTATATAGAATATTTCACCCTAAATAGTGTGAGAACTGCAGTGTGGTTATGTAAGAGAATATCCTTAGGAGACACACACATGTCTGTCTCATAAGCCCCCTGATTTATGACAACTGACACATGGGGAACTTCCTGAACTACCTCTGTGAAGCCTCCCTGACCCCTGAGAGCTAACCCCGTAACTTGTACTGGCCACTTACAGTATTTGGGGCCACTAGTTAGAGATAGGTGCCTATTTGTCTTCTTAATTAAGCTATTAATGGAGAAGGGGATATTTCCTACTCACTTTGGTATCCTTCTCCCCTCTCCCCTGTATTATTAAGACTAGAATAAGCTGCTAGGAGTTTAAAGTCCCCAAATCACAGAGATTTGGACAAGAGAAGTGTTTCTGTCTCTCAGCTGCTTAAAAGGTCAGCAGGGAGCGGATCCAGGTTTGG
Source organism: Sus scrofa (assembly GCF_054392235.1). Lineage (NCBI taxonomy): Eukaryota > Metazoa > Chordata > Mammalia > Artiodactyla > Suidae > Sus > Sus scrofa. Next base: position 64,991,339 of record NC_139399.1, read on the forward strand.
TGTGGCCAGCACTCATTGGAGTGAATCCTTTTGTATTTTTGCACCACTACACAAGACTTTCATTCCTGAGGATAACTCATGGACCAAGATGGCTTCTGGAGCTCCAGCCATCACATCCACATTCTAACCACTAGGAAAGAGAAAAGGACAAGGGAAAAAATTGAGAAGAATCTATGTGCTAGGTGCCTTTTGGGAAAGGTTTCCAGAGGCTTTCACATGATACTGCTATTTGCATCTCATTGGGTAAATTTAGTTGCCTGCCATGCCTAGCCGCAAGGAAGCCTGAGAAATGTAGTCTTTATTCCAAGAGACCATGTGTCCACTTGAAGTGCAGATGTTCTGTTCCTGCTGAAGAGGAGAACGGTCACCCTAAGAGGCAGACAGCGGTCTCTGCCACGCCCCCAAACCAGCAGAGGGCATGGCATATACTTAATCAAAAGTCAGCAAACTACATCCCATGGGCCAGCTCCATGAACTAGGAAAACTCTTAGACTTTTTTCAATGGTTGCATTTTAAGTGATTACATGAGAACCTACAGAACTTAGCCAGTTTCTTAGCCAGTAAATCCTAAGATGTGTACTGTCTGGCCTTTTAGGAAAACTTGCTGACCTCTTGACTAGATGCCCAGTAAATTCTTTTAAAGATTTACCTTTTCAAGTACTTACCAGTCATTTGCCATGTGCCAAGCCCTGAAGATGCAGTAGCAAGCTGCCCTCACAGGGCCCAGGGCTAGTAGGGGTCGGAGATGAGAAACAAATAGTGAAGTGTCATTAATTGATTACAAGCGTGCTTTGTGCTCTGAAGCCCTTTGGGGTGCCATGAATCTCTTTGGGGCAGGCCAGGGAAAGAACGAAGAAGGACTGAGGAGCTGAAGTCTGAAGTCGAAGGATTTCATTAACCTGGTTAGCCCAGGGACGGATGTGTGCTGAGGTGGGTGCACTTCGGGCACAGGGGAGCAAGGACGGAGACCACCAGAGGGGAAAGATTGTGATTTCTTCGTCTGGAAGTGACGACCGCCCGTGTGAGGTATTGTGTAAGGATGAAGGGAGAGGCTGGAGGGGCAGCACAGAACTGAAGGAAATCCTTCTCTACCAGGAGGTACAGGAACCTACCAGCTGCGTGATTAACGTCGTCTCCGTTTGTTTCTGTTTCCAGCAGCCTCTCACATCCCGTGGAATGACTGTTTCTAAATTGTACCCGCTGCCTTCCTTTCTTTTCATCCCCACTGCCTTCCTCAGAGTCTCTTATAGAGAGAGAGAGAGAGAAAAAAAAAAAAAAAAAAAAGCAGGAATTCCAGAAAGACTGGTCCAGCCACATGGAAAGCAGCCCAGAAAACTGCTTGGTGATGGCTGCAAATGCCGTGAGAAGAAAATTATCCTGTAATTGAAGGGGAAATTCTTTATTAGGATTGTTGAAGAGTTCTACAAGCTTCTTTCATCTGCAGCTTGCTCCATGCTTTAATTAATTTGGATTCAGGAGGCTTCCCAAGCCTCCAGTTGCACCATCTCCCTTAGAGATCAGACCTGCTGTGTTACAGGTGGAGCAACTGAGGCCAGAGAGACCCTGGGAAGGGGAACTTGGGGACAAGTCCTGCAACTGAGAGGTGGGTTTCAAACACTTCAAGCCTCAGGCTTTCAGCAAAGAGCTCAACAGCTGCTCCAAAGAAGAGGAAGAGTTTCTACCTTTAAAAAAAAAAAGCTTGTTTTTTTTTTTTTGGTTACAAAACTGATTAAAGCGCATTTTACATAGCATTGGAAAAAAGCAACAAATACACATGAAATTCACGACCTCCTTATATTACAACCAGCTAAGGAAACCTTTGGTATTATTACTGAGTTGTTCTCCTTTTTCTTGATTTTTTTTTTTTTTAACTGAAGCCCTATTCACACTGGCTTAAACGAAAATGACAGTTTTTTGGCTCCCGTAAATGAGAATATCCAGGAGGTAAATCTGCCTTCAGGCATGGGTTTAAGTGATGTCACCAGCCTTCTCTCTCCCTCTCCTCTGTCTTTGGAATAGTCTTTCTCTCTCACTTCCTCAAGTATTCTCTCCTTTCTGTTTTCTTGACTATAAGGTGGCCTTCAGGGGCTCATAGAGGTTTTTTGCAACCTCAAGAGAAAGATGACTTCTTTCAGATAGATCCACAAAAACCCAAAAAAGAAAAATTCCGAGAGGCACAGACATACTAAGGAATGTGAAGAATTTTGCTCATCACTCTAACAGTATCCTTCCCTCGGGCATTTTCAAGAGACTTTTGTAAAGTTTCTGACTGCTTTCACCTTTTTGTTTTGTTATTGGACTGTTTCTTTGAAACTATTTAGAAAAAAAAGAAAACAAAACAAAAACAGGCCCACACCAACCATCCATTATCTAACCAAATTACCACAATCCCCGCTATCATTTGGGGTGTATCTTATGTTTTTGACTAGGTCCCAAAGCATTTCTGTACCAAGTGTAATTGTGGCAGTGGCGTGGTGGGCAGCATAGTTTATATGGGGTTTGGAGACAGATGGACTTGGGTCTGAATCCTACGTTTTATATTCCTATAGCGTATATGAGCTCAAGTATGAGGTAGGGGAAGAGGGAGAGTTCTCTTCCGCTTTGGAGGGAAAGCCCAGAGCTAAATGCTGATTGGACCACCTTTGACCAATGCCCTGGCCAGGGGAATGCCACATGCTGATTGGCTTAGGTCTGGGCTACTTGAGCCAATTGGGGTGGAAGGCCGGGAGGGAACATTCTGATTGGCTTAGGCAGGTGGAAGTGGTTGCCGTCAGGGAGCTGCATATGTCTGCAGGCATATAAGGTCCCCAACCCGACCACAGGTGCCACCTCCCCATGTGGAAGAGTGCAGCCGGCCCACAGGAGTGGAGGGAGTATCTGTAGGGCCGTCTTGGCTCCTCCCCGCCATGTGGAGCTCTGCTTTTCTGGGCCTGAACCTGTGTTCTCTGCCGCAACTCGCTAGCACCGCATCCCTTTACTCGCCACCCGCACCCTCAAGCCAGTGCTCCACCACGTTTTCAGCCCACCCCTTTCTCCTGAACTTGGGGACAGTTCTGACTGCTGCAGTTTGGAGGCTGGACAGTTTTTACTCTTTTCTCCTTGGCCAAACATGAATTCTCTCTTTTAAGAAAGTTATATATATGAGAAAGAAGGGAAAAGAGAGGGGGAAAAAGATACAAAAACGAAAGCCCAAATCCCAATTCCAGTAGCAAATTTTATTTCAAATAGCTCTTAACAAACTAGACTTGAAACAGTTCTAGGAGAGCCAACCAAATGCATCGGATTTAAGTTTCTCATAAAGGCAGAGTCAAAGGGGGAATGGAAGAAAGCAGGGAACTTCTCAAGGGAAAAGACCTCCAGTCCTCTGAGACAGGGATTTTTATGGTTGTTGTCCATGCCCGTGGTGTATTGAGGCTTACTATGTGCTAGGCACTGTTACTGATTATCTTCATCCTCCCTAAGGCCTTCTTGTAGAGAAGAAGCCACCATATGGCTTCCCCAGGGTATGCTGTTTGCAGTGCTGGGACTGGCACCCAAGCCTGTGTTCTTTTTCCAGAGCTCCCTAACCACTGCCCTCCACTGCCTTGCTTCAGATCTGGGATTTGAGAAAATTTGGAGAGTGTGGTTTCTGGGGTGAGTTGGGGCCTGAGGCAGATAAAGCCTCCTCCTCTGGTCTCTATAGTCTATTGGGTTTTGGTTGCTTCATGCAGGACTACTTCAAGCAAGAAGGGGACCTATTCTCTCTTACTTGCTGCTCCCTGGATTCCTCCACAAAGTGAGAAAGCTCAAGCAAGCCTGGGGTCAACTACCTCTTGGGGTGTTTTAGATGAGAGGGAAGCAAGGTGTACTGTTAACCGCTAAATGGGCAAGATCCCTGGACTTGGGGAGGAGCCAGTGTTCCTTCTCGTTGTGACTTGTGAGGAGAGGCAGAGGGGAAAGAGTCAAGGATCAGTGCTCAAAGACATAAAGCAGAGTAAGTGGTAGGGGGGGACTACTTCGGGTGGGACCAGGCAGGACCCCTCCAGGGAGGCGCCCCTCTCTGGGGAGGGTCCTCTTAAGCCGAGCCCTGAATGGGGGGTAGGATCCTCATGGGAAAATCTGGGGAAAGAGTGTTGAAGGCAGGGTGTTAAGATTTGGAGGATGAGCACAAGCTAGCCAGACAAGAGGGGTCAGGGACATGGGAGGAAAGCATGTCTGGCAGAAGGAACTCCATGACCTGGGGTGTCTTGCTCGTGGAATTCCCTGCCACTGTCAGCTATGATGATGATGTCTATGCCCCAGTAGTCTCCCCAGCCTGGTGACAGTGGCCAAGGAACTCGTTTGAGCATGCAGAGGGTGGGGCTGTGTGGAAAGGAATGTGCGGATAAGGAAGGTGTCCCCCTCTTTGGGGACTCTAGGACCTGCTTACCCACTGCCTTCACCCTCAGGCTTCTCAGCCTGTGAGGCCAACAGCCCAGAAGGATGCAGCCTGTGCAGCTGCCAGGCTCCAAGCGCCGGGAGGGAAGAGGAACGCTTTGCAGAGAAAGCATGAGTAGTCACTGAAGAAATGCTTTCTTTTTTCTTTCTTTTCCTCTTCCAGCTCAGAGCAAAAGGCACCGCCTTATCCCAGAGGCAACACCAGGTTGTTTTCAAAAAGTGAAAATTGATATTTGCTCTCTGAGCTGTGTTGATCTTCATTTTAGTGGCCCTCCAGGCAAGCAAATAAGAAAATACCAGTTTCCGGAGTGGGAGAGCACAGAGATGCCATAATTAAGGGGCAACAACCCAAAATTTAATATGGATGATTTGTTTAAATATTCATTGGGTCTGTTTAAACATTCCAGATAACCAAAATTATATCCTGGGGAGGCTGCAGGGTGCATATTTAAACGGTCAAGTGCACGGGTCATGAGCACTGGGGTTTTCGTCTTCCTTTCGCCTCTTACCAGCCCTGAGAGTCTGGGCAAGTTCCTGATCCTTTATAAGTCTCCGTTTACTTGCATTCAAAATGGAAATCATAAGCCTTTCTCATAGAATTGTTGTACCTGGGAAATAATAGGTGCTTGATGCCTTCTGGATACATATGTGAGGTGCTTAGGATAGTGCTGGGGCATAAGGGCAGTTCAAGAAATCTAAGCCGTTAGCATCACAGTAATGATCAGAGGAGTAGTGGTGGTACTGAGTGGGAGCCCCAGAGCCAGACTTTCTGCAGTTGGATACGTGGCTCTGCTACTTTACCAGCTTTGTAACTCAAGCCAAGTTACTTGACTTCTCGGAGCCTCAGTTTTCTTGACTGCAAAAATGGGGATGGTAGTAAAACACGGTTATTAGGAAGACTGAATGAATAGGAGCTTAGAACTGAGCTGGGTGCAGGGTGGGCACTACAGGAGTACTGTCGTGTTATTTGTGAGTATTTAGTGTAGTGTTCTAGTGCTGGAGTGCATTCGCCCTGGGAGCGGGGACTTGGTCCTATTTTCCTCTCTATCCCTAGTGCCTAAAACCGTGCCGAGCACACAGTGGTGCTTAATACATTTTCATCAACTTTGTTGAATAAATGAGATGGAAGGTCAGGGATCGTTCCTGTGTTTCTCTGCAGAGGGGAAGCTCCTGAGCCCCCCACCCATGCTGAGCATCCTGTTGAGTTCAGAATGGAAGCCCTCTCCCCTGCCTCCAAGTGGGTGCCTTTTGTGTTCAAATCTTGTACCCTAAATATAGATAGTGCTCGGCAGGTGGAATGCAAGGACTCCTCAGCGCTAAACACCAACTTTGTCTCCACCATGCGTCTCCAAGCATGCTCACTGCTGGCTCAGGAGCCTGGAATCTCCTCGGAGACTCCCTGTGTTCCGTTCACTTGCATCTCTAGAGCTTTCTACATAGTGGGCACTCAGGGAGGGTTGGAGACATAGTTTTGATGCACATAGATGGCAACGAGTAATGCCATTTTGATATTTTGTGTTTACACATCTGATTGAAGGGGGACAAAAAGAGGTGCATAGTTTTCAACTTGGGGCACACAGGCTATTGGGGAGCAGGGCTGGAGTGGAGGCTGCTCGCATTCCCAGGGCACTAGCTTAAGTTGGCATAATGAGACCTTCCCTTTTATGATAATAGGGTGTCACCAGCCTGCCTCCATAAGAGGGTGTGCCAGTTAACCGTGGGCATGCTGAGTAGGGCATGCCAGTGTAGGCCAGATCTGAGTAGCTCTAGAGAATAACCCTGGGGTCCTGTCTGGCATTGCTCCTTGGCTTGAAAGCCAGGAGAGTTTTTTGCTTCCTTCCCAAAGCTGTCATGTCTGGGGCAGGTAGTGATGTGCCAGGGGTACAGCCATCGTTGAAACATGGCATGTCTTTCAAAGCTAGTTAGAAAGCCTTTTAAGACAATTTGATGCAGATATCAGTATATCATGGAATAGAATGACGGACTTTTTCATAGATTTTTAAGTTAAAACACAAGACTTCAAAAAAACGTCAAGGCTGCTCCAGTCAGATCATCCAGACCCTAAGAAAATGTGTTTGCTTTTCTCTCTGCAGTTAGGAATATTCTGGTGGATGTATTTAGGGAGTCCTGCTATTCTAAAAACCCTGACGTGAGACCCCGTGAGTTGGCCATCTCTCCTTAATTTTTTCTGTGAGATTGATTTCTGGAAGGAATTGACATCTTTGATCTTGAACTCCCTCAGAGGACAGGCTAGAGTTAGTCTATTATTAGCACTGATGGGCCATTTAGAAGGAAGGTTTTTTGGTTTCTGGGACAAAACCCAATTGAAACTAATTAAAGGCAAAAAAAGGACACAGTTTGGCTTGTAGCATTTGGAAACACAAAGATAGATTCATGGATTCATACGTTGTCATCTCTCTCTCTTTAAGCTCTTTTCTCTCTTTCTCTGGCCTCTTGACATTTTTCTACAGAGTGCCTTCCTTAATGCAACTGGGCAAAGATGGGGAAGGTCATAGACATGGAGTAAGCCAGATTCACACACAAGACAACTTTGCCTACGGCCAGCATAGAGGCACTAGAGAGCTTGGCTTTCTCAGAGTCTGCTTATAAAATCCCAGGGCAGGGCTCTGATTGGTCCGGCATGGATCATGTGCATATGCCTAGGCCAATCAGAATAGCCAAGGAGATAGTGCATTGTTGTTGGTCAGGCCTGGATTACTGTCTGTCTTTAAATGGCATGGTGGGGGAGTGTATAACTGGCAGCCCAAGCAGAACCACATGGAAGGAGGGGCAAGCTCCCCAAAGGTCGGAGGGAGTTACTTACCAGAGTTGGGGAGGAGCATTGGGCAGAAATAAAGCACAGATGTTCTCACTTGGAAAAATGGGATGGCATCCAGTTTCTTGTGAAGTTAGCCCCAGGTAGGTGTGGGCTTCATTAAGAGGGAATTTCAGGGGTTTCCACATTTTCAGGGTCCCTATCTGCCTTCTCAGGAGAAAGTTAAAACTTAGAGAAGGAGAAGTTCCCTGGTGGCTCAGTGGGTTAAGGACCTGGTGTTGTCAGCGCTGTGGCTCTGGTGGCTACTGTAGCATCGTTTGTTCCCTGGCCTGGGAACTTCTGCATGCTGTGGATGTGGCAAAAAAAAAAAAAAAAAAAAAAATTAGAACAGGAAACTTGTTTTCATGACCAGAATGTGACTTTGGTTCTGGTTTCTCTACATCTTAAGAGGGTGGGAGAATGTTCTGGAGCAAATGTCTTGGTCTTGGTGCCAGTTTCTAATTCTGTGCATCCAGTAAACCAAAGGCCGGCTTTGTAGCTGGACGGTGCCTGAAGAAGAAAGGTTCATGGAAAAAACTTTTCAAGTATTTAATGGTTTTCAGCCAGAGGCCACAAAGCAATGGCATGCTTTCTTTGGCCAGCACGGAGTTTAGGAAAAAAGAAAACCAAATGTTTGCCAACATTTAAGAATTGGGATACTTCACATGAAAGCATGGATTTCCCGCTTCTCCAGGAAAACCATGCGCTCTCATCCTGCTGGCCTCAGAGTTGCATGTGGTCCTGACTGGCAGGAGCTGAGGAGCAGCGGCCCCTTTAAACAGAATGTAAGCCTCTAGTTTGCCACAGTCCCTACCACTCCCTATCCCCCTTCCCCTGGCGCACTTCATTCATTCATTCCCATTACTTGCTTGGCCTCCTTAAGCATTTGCATGTGCATGTCCTATGTTTTACAATGTCAAATTCCCTGAGCAAAATCTCTGAAGAACTAGGTCGTTCTTTTTCCAGCTTTTTTTTTGTTTTGTTTTGTTTTTTTTGTTTTGTTTTGTTTTGTCTTTTTGCCTTTTCTAGGACTGCTCCTGCGGCATGTGGAGGTTCCCAGGCTAGGGGTCCCGTCAGAGCTGCAGCCACAGGCCTACGCCAGAGCCACAGCAATGCGGGATCCAAGCCGCGTCTGCGACCTATGCCACCGCTCATGGCACCACCAGATCCTTAACCCACTGAGCAAGGCCAGGGATCCAACCCGCAAACTCATGGTTCCGAGTCGGTTCATTAACCATTGAGCTACGACAGGAACTCCTTTTTCTAGCTTTTTGATCTGCATACAGTACTTGCTTTCTCTAAGCCTCAGTTGTTTGATCTGCAAGTCAGGGATGAAATATTTACTTCATTTAATCAATCCTTGCTAACCATGTATTTTTCTAGGTGCTGGGCTTGTAGCAAGTGGACCAACAGACCTGGTGGGTGTGGACAGGGGGAGGTGTTAGTGCGGCAGGGAGGTGGGAAGCATACGTTGGGGAGGTGACAAAATGACAAACTGTATCTAAATCCCTTAGTCCAGGGGTCAGCAAATTACGGCCGGTGGAAGAAACCTACCTGTGATGTGCTTTGGTAAATGCAGCGTTAGTGGTCCACACCTCCCCTCATCGTGTAGGTGTGGTGAACTGCAGAACTGAGTGGTTCCAACAGAGACCGTGGGACCCACAACGCCTGCAGCGTTCATTATCTGGCCCTTTACCGAGAACGTTTGCTATAGCTCCTGCCTCAGCCCAAAGCCTGGATAAGTAGAAGGAACTCGATAAGGGGCAGTTTCTTATTAGTGACGGTCTGCCTGCCTGACTCCCTTGCTGACCTCCCAAGGCTGGGAGCCTGTATTTGCTCACGACACCTCCCTCCCCAGCTGCCTTTCCTTTTTCTTGCTTAGCAGCTGTGCTCCTTGTTTGGGTAAAAACTGCAGAACCAGTATTGGCTACTTCTTCACATGGATTTCATAGCAAGTTTAATGTGGCCCTCAAAAGGGGCAGGGTTGGGGTTCACCCACTGTCCCTTGCTGTGTGTCAGATCCGATTAATCAGACCAAATCAAATACAGGATTAGGCAGGCCATGGCTTGAAGCCCCATGTAGAAAAGGCCGGATCAGTGTTGACTTACATTTTTCAGTGGGGTGTGTGGCAGGCTTGCTGAGGTCTTATGGTCTCATCAATGGTTCTACCCTCGCGCCAGCTTCCACAGCCTGACGGCGTGCCAGATGTTTCTGCTCCCAGCCACTCAGGCAGATTCGTTTTCACCCCAGCAGCATCAGCCCAGACCTTCGTCCTGGGTGCGGGTCACAGAGAAAAAGTGGACGTTCCCCCTGCACGCGGAGCAATGGCAGAGAGTCTTGTGTGTAACCGCAAAGGTCAGCAGAGTCCTTGGGCAGGGCCACCTTCGTGGGTGTGTGGCCTGGGCAGTTGTACAGGTCCCCCTGCTCGGTTAATGCTCTGTTGTCAGTGTACTGAAATTCTTTTTATTTTTTTTAGTTTAGTTTTGTTGGAGTATAGTTGACTTACAGGGTTGTATTAGTTTCAGGTGTACAGCAAAGTGAATCAGTCATACATATAAATATACCAATTCTCTTTTTCCCATATAGATTATTACAAGCTATTGAGTAGATTTTCCTGTGCCGTATAGTAGGGGTTTTTTTGAAATTCTTTTTTTCTTTTTTTTTTTTTTTTTCCGGTCTTTTGTCCTTTTTAGGGCTGCACCCATGGCATATGGAGGTTCCCAGGCTAGGGGTCTAATCAGAGCTCTTGCTGCCGGCCTACGCCAGAGCCACAGCAATGCGGGATCTGAGCCGCATCTGTGACCTACACCACAGCTCACGGCAACGCCAGATCCTTAACCCACTGAGCCAGGCCAGGGATCGAACCCTCAACCTCATGATTCCTAGTCGGATTTGTTTCCACTGCGTCACGATGGGAACTCCTTTTTTTTGAAATTCTTAATAATAATATTTATTTATTTATTGTCTTTTTAGGGCCACACCCCATGGCATATGGAAGTTCCCAGGCTAGGGGTTGAATTGTAGCTGTAGCTGATGGCCTACACCACAGCCACAGCAACAGCAACGCCAGATCTGAGCCACATATGCAGCCTCCACCACAGCTCACAGCAATGCCAGATCCTTTAACCCACTGTGCAGGGCCAGGGATTGAACCCGCAACTTCATGGTTCCTCGTCAGGTTCATTAACCACTGAGCCACGACAGGAACTCCCCCGAAATTCTTAATAATTTTTAACACTTGCATTTTGCACTGGGTCCTGGAAATTAGGTAGCAAGTCCTGACCTTGGGGTAGGGGATTTGCTTAGATTCCAATTTCTGAGGGTGGGAAGGGATTCGATGTGGGGTTGCTGACAGAAAGAACCCCCCTTCCTCCTCTGGCAGCTGATGGGGCAAGACCATGACGACAGCTGCATCATTTATGCAGGCCACATGCTTTATACTCATCATCTCATTCACCCCCGTGAGAACTCTGGGAGATGGGCACCTTGTGTGGGCTGTGAGGATCAGCCAGGTTAGGAATTTGCCAGGGGTCGCATAACTGGTACCCAGGTAGAGTGGGGATTTGGCTGGCTGAGCTCAGAACTCCTGAGATTAGGTCATTTAATGTTTCAGTTTCCTAGCCTGGAAAATGGAAGCAATTCAAGCTAACTTGTAGCATCACTGGGAAGATTGGAGAAGGGCTATACAGTGCCTGGCATGTAGCATGTAGTCCGTGCTCACTGGTGATAACCTGTGATGCTGCTGCTGGTGGTGCTGATGATGGAAAGTGACGGTGATGGTGGTGGTGGTAGTAATAGTGATGGTGAAGGTGGTGGTGATGGTGATGGTGGTGATGATGGAAAGTGATGGTGATGACGGTGATGATGGAAGGTGACAGTGATGGTGAAGGTGGTGATGATGGTGATGGTGGTGATGATGGAAAGTGATGGTGATGACGGTGATGATGGAAGGTGACGGTGATGGTGGTGGTGGTAGTAATAGGATGGTGAAGGTGGTGGTGATGGTGATGGTGGTGATGATGGAAAGTGATGGTGATGACGGTGATGATGGAAGGTGACGGTGATGGTGGTGGTGGTAGTAATAGGATGGTGAAGGTGGTGGTGATGGTGAAGGTGGTGATGATGGAAAGTGATGGTAATGACGGTGATGATGGAAGGTGACAGTGACGGTGATGATGGTGGTGGTGATGGTGATGATGGAAGGTGACAGTGATGATGGTGGTGGTGATGGTGATGATGGAAAGTGACGGTGATGGTGGTGATGATGGAAGGTGACGGTGATGATGGTGATGGAAGGTGACGGTGATAGTGGTGGTAATGGTGGTGGTTGTGATGGTGAAGGTGGTGATGGTGGCGACAGTGGTGGTGATGGTGATGGTGATGGTGAGGGTATTGGTGATGCCAAACTTTGGGCTGTTTCTAGCTCTAACTTTGCTGACCCTTATCCACCCCACTAAAAGGGAATTTTATACCACAGAAAAATACAGAGTAATATTCCTTCACTCCCCGCAAGTTACTGCTAACTGGGGTGGCATAACGCAACAGAAACTTATTTTCTCATAGTTCTGGAGGTCAAGAGCCTGAAATTAAGGTATTGGCAATGTTGATTCTTCCTGGAGACCATGAGGGAAAAAGCACCCTTGCCTCTCCCGTGGCTTGAGGGGGCTGCTGGCAGTCCCTGGAGCTCCATGGCTTGTGGCCACATCTCTCCAGTCTAGTGTCCATCTTCACAAGGCCGTTCCCTCTGTGTGTCTCTGTGTGTCCGCTTCTATCTCTTGGAAAGACACTCTCGTTTGATTTAAGGCCCATCCTAACCCAGGATGATCTTTTTCTTTCTTTTTTTTTTAATTTTTTTTTCTTTTTTATGGCTGCACCTGCAGCATATGGAAGTTCCCAGGCCAGGGGTCAAATGGGAGGTACAGCTACCAGCCTGCGCCACAGCCCTAGTAATGCAGGATCTGAGCCACATCTGCGACCTATGCTGCAGCTGTGGCAGCGCTGGATCCTTAACCCACTGAGTGAGGCCAGGGATCAAACCTGCATCCTCACGACATTACTTGGGTTCTTAACCTGCTAAGCCGCAATAGGAGCTCCAGGATGATCTTATTTCTATCTTTACCAGAATTAAATCTGCAAAGACCTTATTTCCAGATAAGGTCACATTCTGAGTTTTGGGTGGACATAAGCGTTGGTGGGGTTGCTGCTTAACCCATTCACTGAGGTAGGTCGGTGGGTGTCCAGGGAACCCAGGTGAGCATGTGTTGCTCCTGCCCCTCTGCTGGCCCCCAGGCACTGCTCACGGGCATGTTCTGCTCCCTGTGTTCACTGGGCAGCTGTCACAGCTGCTCTCGTCGGCCGTGCAAGTTCTGGTGGACTTGTCCCAGCCACCTCTTTCAACTTTCCAGGACGGTGATTCACGCAGGAGTCATTCTGGCGTGTGCTGGGCCCGGGAGCTGGCGGGTGGACCCCGCCCCAGAGGACCAGGGTGGCCTCTGAGGAGAGGGAGCACCCAGCTCAGGCCCCCAACCCCCTCTCCAGGAGAGAGTGAGCCTCAGAGTCTGAGGTGGGGGGGTGGGGGATGCCGGGGCTCTGGCTGCAGTCACCATTCTCTTTCCTTCTTTGGAATAAAAAGTTGGGAAAGAAAATTGGAGTTTGCCATCATTGTGGGCAGGCTGTGACACGTGGAGGGAGCTAAGGCCATTGTATTGGCTTCCTGGCAGCAGTGGGAGACTCAGAAGGGCATGTTGGCATCCCCGTGGACTGGCATGCCCTCCCCGATGTGGACACAGCCTCTGAATTGCGTCAGGACAGGAGAGTGTGGCTGAGAGAGAAAGAGGGTGAGGTTAGATGGTGAGGTCACCGCTCAGCTTTCATAGGAGTGACATAGACAGAGCTCTGTTGAGAAGGGGGCCCCCACGCTTCACCATTTGAGTCTCCTCCTGCCACCCCCACCCATGCCCACCCTGGGGGTCTTCCGTCTCCTGAGGTGGCGGGAGAACAGCTGGGAGCCTCACCTGTTGTTTTCAGAGAGAAGACAATGCAGAGGGCCAGGGGTCGGGGTGTTGGAGGCCATTTTTCTTTGGACGTGTTTGGTTGGGAAAAGGGGATGGCTCTCTGGTGAAAGGGGTGCGGCATGAAAGTGCCTGTGGATACTAATGTCCCTTGCCTTGTTTCTGGGGCCGGAAGTCTTCAGGAGATCTCCCTGCCAAAGAGGTCCCGACTCGATTTGGGGAGTGCAGAGGCTCTGGGCACCTATGGAAGCTAGAGGCGATTTAGAGAAAAGCTGGAGATTTCTTTGCAAAGGCAACTTTCCTTGTAAGAGTGGAATTTGTTGGTTTTATTAGATGAGGGTGGGTGGGCAGAAGGGGACGACTGAGTGTTTCCTTAGTGGGCTGACATGAATGGAAACGTATATTTTAGTGCTTCTGATAATGATAAGGAGGAAAAACCGGAGGAAGGGCAGGAAGGAAGGAAGAGAGAGAAAGGAGGAAGGAAAGAAGGACGGAAGAGGTATAGAAGCCACAAGTAAAGAAGGCAGGGAGGAGCTCCTGTCGTGGCACAGCAGAAACAAATCCCACTAGGAACCATGAGGTTGTGGGTACGATCCCTGCCCTTGGTCATTGGGTTAAGGATCTGGCATTGCTGTGAGCTATGGTGTAGGTCGCAGATGCGGCTCAGATCCCGAGTTGCTGTGGCTCTGGCGTAGGCCAGCAGCCTCAGCTCCGATTCAACCCCTCGCCTGGGAACCTCCATATGCCGCAGGTGCAGCCCAAAAAAGGCGAAAAGAGACACACACACAAACAATAATATAAAGAATGTAGGGAGCCATATCCAATCTCTTGGGATAGACCATGACGGAAAAGAATATTTAAAAAAAAAAAAAAAAAAAAAAAAAAAAGGAAAGAATATATAGGAATTCCTGCAGTGGTGCAACAGGATCGGCAGCATCTCTGCAGGGCCAGGACACAGGTTTGAGCCTAGCACAGTAGATTAAAGGATTTGGTGTTCCTTCAGCTGTGGCATAGGTTGCAACTACAGCTGGGATCTGATCCTTGGCCTAAGAACTCCATCTACCGTGGAGCTGCCAAAAAAGAAAAAGAAGGGGGAGGTGGGAGAAAGAATATGCATATAAACCGAGTCACTTTGTTGTACAGTAGAAATTGGTGCAACATTGTGACTAGACTCTAACTAAAAGATGAGGAATGAAAAAGAAGAGAACAGAGCGTCAGAGAGTCTCTCTAAGGAGATAGCATTTAAGCAGCAACCTGTTTTGACGACAGGAGGCACCAGGGGGTGAGTAATCCAGATAGGGAGCATGTGCAAAGGCCCTGGGGCTGTTTAAGGAACAGCCTGGAGAAACATGGCTGAGCCTGAAGGGTGTGCGGCTGAATGGGATGAGATGAGTTTGGAATGGGCTGGATCTAGACAACAGATCCAAATTCCCAGGTGGCAGGCTGAGGGGGCACGTGGCCAGCTGGGGTACATTTGCCCCCTGAAGGTTGGCAGCTACTCCTCAGCTCCAGCTCCACTCCTGGGCATGTGTGCTTGATGTTGCCAGGTCTCTGCTCTGTGAGAGAAAGAGCAGAAATAAGGATTCTTATGTGAATGATGCTGGCTTCAAATTTAAAGGCTTAAGAGAGAATTTGCAGAAGAACAGGAGCTCTGGGCTGGGATTGCCCTCCAGGGCCACCAGTTGGCAATGCTGGGACTTGGTCATCATGGGCTATTCTGGACCACAGCATCTGTGAGCGCTCAGTCCATCCCCAGCTGAGCCGGGCCAGGTCACAATCCCCTGCTTCGCTCTCTGAAGCTGGCCAAAGGACTTAATCCAAGGAAGGGCACAGCCAGAAGGAAAAGGGTGTGTCCCCCTTAAAAAGCCACAAATAAAGGAATCCTATTCAGCACCTGAAAAGACCAGTGTTTAATGAGTGGCAGCCTGTCCAGGCAGGTCTGCGTGCACAGTGACCTCTTACACAGGGAGGTTTGCTGCTTGAAAGTTTGCCGCTTCTGCCCGTGGAAGAATCTCCTCAAGCAAAATCTGACACATTTAGTTGCAGTCTCTGCTTTGATGCAGCAGGAAGACGTCCTTAACTGTCCTCTGGGCCCCTGGGCACAGCTGCCTCCTCCCTGCCTCCAGCGAGGAGGGCTGAAGCTTAGCTCCGGAAGAGAGTCTGCAGCCGGTGTGCATGTGAGCACGTGACTCATTCTGCCGACAAGGGGCTTGGTGTCTAGCTGGGTGGTGGAAAGCCATCCAAGTCTAGACTCTTGGTTACGAAGGATGGAAAGTGAACCCACACTGGGTCCAACAGACAAAAGAAGGCAACAGCATGGGTGGACCCGGAGGGCATTGCGCCAAGTGACAGAAGCCAGACAGAGAAAGACTGTAAGTGGAATCAAGGAAACCAAACTCATAGGAGCAGAGAACAGAGAACAGCAGCCTTTGGTGGTGGCCAGAGGTGGGGGTCAGGGGTGGAGGGACGGATGAAGGTTGGCAGCTACTCCTCAGCTCCAGCTCCACTGGTCAAAAGTACAAACTTCTCCAGGGCCCGTCGTGTACAACAGGATGGCAGTGGTTAGTGCTGCCGGGTGGTGTATTTGCAAGTAGCTGAGAGAGTAGATCCTCAAAGTTCGCATCACAAGGAAAAAAATCTTTTTGTAACTGCATGAGTTACTGGTGGATATTAACTAAACTTACTGTGGTCATCATTTTGCACTGTATACGAATGTCAAGTCATTATATTGTATACCTTACACTTAGCACAGGGTTGAATGTCAGTTACATCTCAATGAAACTGGAAGGAAAAAGCCCAGGGAATAATAGATGGGCTTATGACCCTGGAAAGTCAGCTCATGGGTAGTTCAGAGACATGAATCTCTCTCTGTCCCCTCACGATTTCCACGCTGCTCCCTTCTCAGCCACCAGCAGCTCCTGCAGTTTCTAGCCTGGCAAACTCAGCAGACCGTGTACCCAACCAGACCCCGGGGACTGACACCTATTGGTCCAGCCAATCTTGTGCCCACTTGTGACCCAATCATTGTGCTTCACTGATCTGCCCTGGTTCCAGGGAGTAAGGTTAAACCCCACACGCCACATGGACCAAAAGTAAGAGTGGAATGGTTTCTCCAAAGGAAGTAGACACTATTATTAGAAGAAGGGGGATGGCTGTTGGACAGGAAACAGCGAAAGGCCATCACACCACATAACACAGCTGATAAGTATCAGGTGCTGGCTTTGAGCCTCGGTCTGAATAACTCTGGATTCATGTTTTATTTTTAAATTTTTATTAAACTATAGTTGATTTACAGAGTTCCCTTTGTGGCTCAGTGGGTTAAGAACCTGATTAGTATCCATGAGGATGCGGGTTCAATCCCTGGCCTTGCTCAGTGGGTTAAGGATCCAGCTTTGCTCTGAGCTGTGGTGTCGGTCGCAGATGCAACTTGGATCCTGTGTTGCTGTGGCTGTGGTGCAGGCCGGCAGCTGAGCTCCATTTCAACCCCTAGCCTGGGAACCTCCATATGCTGCAGATGTGGCCCTAAAAATAATAATAAAAAAAAAAGTGTAGTCGATTTACAATGTTTTCCCAATTTCTGCTGTACAGCAAAATGATCCAGTCATACGTATATCTATACAATCCCTTTCTTATATCATCTTCCATCGTGGTCTATCCCAAGAGACCAAATGTAGTTCCCTCTGCCGTAGGGTAGGACCTCATCGCTCATGCATTCTAAATGGAATAGTTGGCATCTATTAACCCAAACTCCCCTTCCATCCCACTCTCTCGCCCCTCCCTGTTGGCAACTACAAGTCTATTCTCTATGTCTGTGTGGACTCATGTTCTGATTGGGGGGTTCAGGAATGGCTGGGTCTAGGGATTCAAACAATGTCAGCAGGACTTGTCCCCCACCCCCACCCCTCTGCTCCATTTCTCCTCTCCGCTTTCCATTGGTTGGTTTCTCTCTCAGGCAGGCTCTTTTCATGGTGTTCCCGAGCAACTCCAGGTTTACAATGAACAGTTTAGCAACTTCTGTAGAAAGAAACTCATCTTTTCCAGAATAGCAAAAAAATTCGCGGGACTGACTTGGGTCACGTGCCCATCCTTGAGCTCATTGCAGTGGTCTGTCCCCGGAGCCGGTGGCGGTGAGTCTCACCTGGATGGTTGTGCTGTGGCATCTGGAGGCACTGTTCCCAGAAGAGGGGGTCATGGGCCAGCTAAAACCGTAGACGTCCCCCAGGTAGGGAAAGCACACACTGGCCGGGCCCCGACTCCTTTCCTTTAGGAGCCTGGCACGCTGCGCCTGGCCGCTGGGGTCCCTGGAGCTGCAGGTTGGGAGCCAGGACCCTTATACTGTCCACCACAATGACTTTTCAAGTGTCTGGTAGGAGTCCTCTGTGGGAAATTCTATAAGGCCTGTCTTCTAGTGGTGGAACTGGGACTTCCAGGAGCAAATGCGTTTTTTGTTTTTTTGTTTTGTTTTGTGTTTTTGTTTTGCTTTGCTTTTTAGGGCCTCACCCGAGGCATATGGAGGTTCCCAGTTTAGGGGTCTAATTGGAGCTACAGCTGCCGGCCTGCACCAGAGCCACAGCAACGCGGGATCCGAGCTGCGTCTGTGGCCTACACCACAGCTCACGGCAACTCCAGATCCTTAACCCACTGAGTGAGGCCAGGGATCGAACCCACAACCTCATGGATACTAGTCGGGTTCATTTCCACTGAGCCACGACGGGAACTCCCTCAAATGTGTTTGGAAGGGAGTGTGGACCATCCGTCAGAGAACGTTGGCTGGGGTGTTGGCAGGGAGAGAGCCTTGCATTTCTGTTGTGATTAATGAGGTTTAGGGAGAATACTGCTTCCTATTTGCATCGCACACAGTAGTTTTAAAAAACTGCTTTGAAATTTGGAACCTCAGAGGAGCCTCATAACAGTCTGGGTACCAGAGTCTGGATGATCAGCCGCATTGCCAGAGGCAGAAACTAAGAGGGTATGTGACATGGTGGCAGGGCAGGTTATTGGGAGATCCAAATGGGAAGCTAGTCTGACCCAGCTGTACTAGCTTCTCCTGTTTCACCACGCCTACACTCAAGTATCCTGCGCACATGAGTTATGGACCCAGAGGGCTACAGAAAAACTACTACCTCAAGCCACTTATCAGTTGTGTGACCTTGGGCTCTGCACTCTGGTTGCCTCGTCTGTAAAGTGAGTAAGCAATGGCACTTGAGATTGTGGAAGAGGTAGTGAGTTATTATCTGCAAAGTCTTAGAATCATCCTTGGAACACAGCAAACCCAATCCTGTTTACTATTGATCGGGTAGCAATTAGAGTCAGCTGTGGCTGGGGTTTATTTTCCCACTTAAAGTCCAGGGATGCGCAGTTGCTGGCGTTTAGTTACAGGCTCACTGGTCCCAGAGCTGAAGTGGCTGTGCTTCCTTTGGCCTTTTCCTTTAGTCCCAAGATTGCTGCTAGTGCTCCAACCATCTCATCCATATCCCAGTCAGGAAGAATGAAGAATGGGGAGTGGCCAAAGGGCTACCATCCAGCTGAGTCACCCCTTAAAAGACTCTCATGGGTGCCACCCCCATGACTTCTGCTTATATAACAATGGCCACACACTTTGCAAAGGAGGCATTAAAATGTGGTCCTTCAGCCAAACTCCCCTTGGGCTTTGATGATTCAGGATTTCTGTTAGAGAGGAGGAGGGACACTGGATAATGGGAAGGCATCCAGCGGTCCGTGCTATGGAGGTTTTTTTGTTGTTTTTCTTTTTTTGAAGCTAACATGCATACAGGGTTTAAAGCAAGAGTCACACACTTACACACCCTCAGACAGGTAGCCTTAAATGCAGGAGGTAGAGTTCCCATTGTGGCTCAGCAGAAACAAATCTGACTGGTATCCATGAGGACACAGGTTTCGTTCCCTAGCCTTGCTTAGTGGGTTAAGGATCCGGTGTTGCTGTGCCTTTGGTGTAGGCCGACAGCAACAGCTCTGATTGGACTCCTAGCCTGGGAACCGCCGTATGCCTCGGATGCAGCCCTAAAAAGACAAAAAAAAAAAAAAAAAAAAAAAAGCAGGAGCTGGGCTTCAGAGGCAGAGAGGTAATCAAGAGTGGTGGAGATTGGGGCAAGCTGGAGAACTCATGTTCATGCTGTTTCCCGCTGGCTGCACGGAAGATCTAGCTGACCCTGGTCACGTGAGAGAGAGGAGCTCAGTGTTACTCTAGCCTCGGATTTATCCAAAAAAAGAGTAGACATACAGTTTTAGATGAAATCTGCTCATTTTTCAACGATGATAATGAGTTTGAATTTACCTGCCTCCTGTCCCCCCCAAACTACAAGGGTCAAAAAACACACAATCATGAGTTGGATTTACTTTATTTTTTTTTAAAGTCAGGTTTATTGAGATATAATTTCCAAACAATAAAATCCACCTCTTTTAGGTGTAGAGTTCTGTGAATTTTGTAACATATCCTGTTGTGTAACCATCATCACAACCAAGCTATTATAACACTTAAAAGTAACCCTTAAAAGTTTCTTTTTGCCACTTTTTAGTCAACCACTACCCTCCACCTGTGGCAACAAATAATCTTTTCCCATTGCTCTAGTTTTGCCTTCTCCAACATGTCATAGAAATCACACAGAACCCAGCTTTTTTTTTTTTTTTTTTTGGTCTTTTTGCGATTGCTTGGGCTACTCTCGCGGCATATGGAGGTTCCTAGGCTAGGGGGTTGAATTGGGGCTGTAGCCACTGGCCTACGCCATAGCCACAGTAATGTGAGATCTGAGCCGCGTCTGCAACCTACATCACAGCTCATGGCAATGCCAGATCCTTAACCCACTGAGCAAGGCCAAGGATCGAACCCGCATCCTCATGGTTCCTAGTTGGTTTCGTTAACTGCTCAGCCGCCATAGGAACTCCTATTTTGCTTATTTTTAGTAGCCACTTGTTTCTTATTCTTCCATTGTGAGAGTTATTTATATGTTTTGGATACTAGTCTTTTATAAGCTGTATCTTTTGCAAATATAGTGTCCCAGTCTGTGGCTTGGCTTGTCTTTTCAGTTTTTGTAACAGTTCCTTTTAAAGAGCAGAAATTTTTTTGGTTTTCTTTTTTTCCTTTCTACTGTTGCGCTTGCAGCATATGGAAGTTCCCAGGCTAGGGGTTGAATTGGAACTGCAGTTGCTGGCCTACAATGCCAGATCTGAGCCATATCTGCAACCTACACTGCAGCTTGCGGCAGTGCCAGATCCTTAACCCACTGAGTGAGGCCAGGGATTGAACCCACATCCTTCCAGAGACTGTTAGGTTCTTAACCTACTGAGCTACAACAGGAACTCCTTAAATTTTGATAAATTTCAATTTATCAATTTTTAAATTATGGGTCTTGTTTTTTATGTTCTATCTAAAACATAATGTGCATAATCTAAAGTCACAAAGATTTTCTCCAGTGTTTTCTTCTAGAAGATTTATAGTTATGGTTTTTTTACATTTAGACCTATGCTCCATTTTAACTTATTTTCTGTA
Source organism: Sus scrofa (assembly GCF_054392235.1). Taxonomy (NCBI): domain Eukaryota; kingdom Metazoa; phylum Chordata; class Mammalia; order Artiodactyla; family Suidae; genus Sus; species Sus scrofa. The sequence goes on from NC_139399.1 coordinate 65,012,086, forward strand.
TATGGTGTGAGGTATGAGTTGGGGTTCTTTTTTTTTTTTTTTGGTATATGGATGTCCGATGGTTTGAGCACCCATTTGTTGAAGGACTTTCCCTCTTCCTTGAATTGCCTTGACAGTGTGGTTGAACATTGGTTGACATTATTTATGTGGCTCTCGTTCTGGAGTCTGTATTCTGTTCCATTGGTCTATGTGCGGACCTTTTATCAGTACCACACTAGTGCCCAGGCATGAGTACTTTCTCAGGGTTAGCTCTTACCATATTTTATTAATTTCTAAAAAGTAAACTTGATTTTAGAATAATTTTAGATTTACAAAATGGTTTGCAAAAATAGAGCAAATTCCCCTAACCCTTTCACCTAATATTCTGCTAATATTAACATCTTACACACCCTGAGTACATCTGTCAAAACAAACACATTAACCTTGGTAAAATACTATTAACTAAACCACTTGCCTCTCACCAGTTTTTCCTTTAATGTTTTTTTTTTTCTCCCTGTTCCGGGACCCAACCCAGGACACCACATTGCATTTAGCCAGGGGGTTTCCTAGAGGCACATTCTAACGTCTCTAGAATCGAGGTTGACCTTATAATCAAGATCATCTTTCAGTGATAGCCCGGTGTGTTTTTTTCTTACTGGCACATAAGATTATAGAGTGTCTTTGGTTAATAAGATATTAGTGCTATGGCTTGATCTCCTTAGGCCTCTACTTCCCCATCTGTAAAATGGGACCAGTGCTAGGGCTCACCTGGCAAGGATGTGGGAGGGTCAAGTGAGAGACTCCACGGAGAAGGCCTAGCCCGTGGCTAGGAATTAACGGTTAGCCTGAACCCAAAGTGTCAGCTCTGTTCGGAGCCCACTTGCTGGGGGCTGGTAAACACATCTTTCCCTATCTTCCTTATATCGAAGAAAAGTTGCCTGGAGCCCTGATTTCTTCGCAGCTTTTGTTCTCCCAGCAGGAGCCCACAGGAATAGCTACCAATTAAAATAACAAAGTTTCAGGTGACAACATTTGCAGAAAAAGCTGCAAATGTTTAATAAAACCCCCGTTGCTGGGAGAGGGAGACAGCTGCTTCCTCCGGAAGACCTGGAGCCACGTTTCCACCTGGCCAGTGAATCTGCTTTTGTTAGAACAAGACCGTTGGTATTTTTGCTCAAGCTCCAGCCCTCTGTCCGCTCCTCGCTGAGTGACCGGGGCCGGGCCGCAGTGGCGCCCCCTTTTCTGCCTTTGCTCTCACATTCTGCTCGTGGTGCATGCGTTCTCTGTGGATGGGGCGTTTTCAAAACTGCATCAGCCACACATCCCTTGTGGACGATGAGGATTGCTGTACAGAATTGACATAATAGAAAAGAAGGACGTTTAAAAAGTGGCCGGTGGAGGAGTTCCTGCTGTGGCGAAGTGGGTTAAGAATCCGACTGCAGCAGCTTGGGTTGCTGCAGAGGTGCGTGTTTGATTCCTGGCCCCATGCAGTGGGTTAGAGGATCTGGTGTTAGCATAGCTGCAGTGTCGGTCACAGCTGCAGCTCAGGTCCACTCGCCGCCCTGGGAACTTCCATATGCTGCGGCTGCAGTCGTAAAAATAAAATAGAAGCTCCTGTCATGGCTCAGCGGTTAATGAACCTGACTAGAGGGTTTGATCCCTGGCCTCGATCGTGGGTTAAGGATCCAGCGTTGCTGTGAGCTGTGGTGTAGGTCACAGATTCGGCTCGGATCTGCCGTTTTAGGCTTGGATGTGGCCGTCGCCTAGGCCGGCAGCTGCAGCTCCAATTCGACCCCTAGCCTGGGAACCTCCATATGTGGCCCTAAAAAGACAAAAAGTAAAATAAGTAAAATAAAATAAATAAACACCAAGAAGTGGCCGGTAAGCCCACCATGCAGAGATTGCCATGATGGATGCCATGTGCTTTTATCTTTCTTTTTCGGTTAAGAAGTAGATTTGTCTTCTCTTTCTGTTAAAAAGTAATATTCACTGTAAGAAAAATTAGAAATTTTAGGAAAAGCTCAACAGTAAAACATCCCCTCTCATCTCAACATCCAGAATACCAATGTGTGAAGGCCCACTCTTTCAGAACTTAAATGCGTCTATTTTCAAACATATGTTAATGTATTGAGAGCCTTAGTAGCTGAGAGGAGGTGCTGGGGGTAGACCACCTGGTTTTAAATTTTGCCTCCACTGGCAGCTAGCTGTGGGCAACTCATGGGGCTTCCCTAGCCCTCAGTTTCCCCATCTATAAAATGGGGAGGTCGTTGGGACTTACTCCAGTTGTTGAGAACATCACAGACATAGAGTACACAAACTCGAGTACACAGAGCTCTTAGGACCCCAGGCTTGGCAGAGTGAGCCCTGACAGATGGCATAATGGTTACCGTGCTCCTTTCCAATTGATGCCTAACAGATTACTCAAACCCAGTGGCTTAAAACAACCCTGGTTTATCGTCTCACATTTATCGTCTCACTGGTTTTGTGGATCAGGATTCCAGGCGCAGGGTAGCTGGGTCCTCTGCCCAGAGTCTCACAAGGCTGCAATCAAGGTGTTGGTGGGTTCTCACAGGGTATTTGGGGTCCCCTTCTGAGCTCATGTGGTTGTTGACAAATTCCTTTCTTTGAAGCTGTAGAACTTGTGGCTGGCTTCCTCCGGGGCAGGAGGAATGTGGGGCTTTTTTTTTTTTTTTTTTTTTTTTTTTTTGTCTGTGGCATGCAGGGGCTTGATGTGGGATCGGTTGCCAGACCAGGGATTGAGCCCGAGCCACAGCTGTGAAAGTGCCAAATCCTAACCATTAGGCCACTGGGGAACTCCCTAGACCTTCTTTTGAAAGGCTCACCTACTTAGGCCAGGCCCACTGGGGAGAATCTCCTCTTGATGAACTCAAGAGACAGCTGTTCCAGGACCTTAATTACATCTGCAAAATCCCCTCCCCTTTGCCCTAGAACAGGACATAGTCAGGGGTGACATCCCCTCATAGTCACAGGTCCTGCCCCCACTCCACGCAAGGTGTTTACCCAGGACCTCCGCAAGCGGGGAAAATCTTGGGGGAGCTTAGAGTTCCACCCACCACAGTTAGTACCTTAAGGCCCTCCCGGCATCCCGTGTTTTGGTTTGGGGGAAAACTGGAAATTTAAGCTGTTCTCAAGGATTCAGACTTGGAAAAGAAGACCCCATCTGTCAGACGGAGCTTTGGAATTGGATGTGCTTTTGAGTAGATGAACAAGCACTTTCATTCGGAAAACGATTAATTAGCTGGTTCATTCATTTTTTTTTCTCTAAGTGATGACCCCGCTGGGGCCCCAGGGCTTAGTGCTGAAACGTGGACTGGCATGGACTGATCGTAGTAAGACCTGTTTTTTTGCTTTTTAGGGCCAAACCTGTGGCACATGGAGGTTCCCAGGCTAGGGGTCAAATCGGAGCTGTAGCTGCCGGCCTACAGCACAGCCACAGCAATGCCAGATCCGAGCTGCATCTACAACCTACACCACAGCTCATGGCAATGCTAGATCCTTAACCTACTGAGCGAGGCCAGGGATTGAACCCGCACCCTCATGGATACTAGTTGGGTTCGAACCTGCTGAGCCACAACAGGAACTCCAATAGCGGAACGTTTTACTGAGCACGTGCTACAGCCAGGTTCCCCTGCTGCTGTGCTCCGTGGATTAGCTTTGTCAGTCCTACCACAACCCTGGGGGGATGTGTGAAGATCACTTCCATTTTATTAAACCTGGCCAAGATCACGCAGCTAGAAAGCAGCACGGCTGAGGTGGGTGGTCCAGGCATTTTGCCTCCAGAGCCCGTGCACGCACCACACCACACTCTCCCCTCACCGCTGACAAACATGCTCATGCACATGTGGCTCAGTCGGGCAGGCTCCCTTCCTCCCCACAACTGCCTTGGGACCCTCCCCGGACCAACAGGGAGGTGTAGGGGGAGGAAGGGCAAGCCTGTTGGAGAGCTTTAACCCCAGTCACGTGCCACTGCCCTAGGAAAAGCAGGGTCTGACCGTGCCTCCCATGGCCCAGGCCTTCAATGTCCATGTCCTCTGCCCCCTCAGATTCCCCGAGGGAAAGGGTGAAAGAAGGAACAGCAGTTTCTCCACCCAGGGCTGAGCAGCGCACCTGCACCTCGCAACCCCTGCCCTGCGTATCTCCCGGGCAGGTCTGGCCAGTTCTGGGGATTTTCTGTGCGTCAAAAATGCACCTGGTAGCTGTGGGTTAGGTGGTCCCTCCTTCCTCCCCCCTCCTTCTTTTCCAAACGGACGGCATGCAGAAGTTCCCAGGCCAGGGATCAGACTTGCGCCACAGCAGTAACCAGAGCCATAGCCATGACAAAGCCAGATCCTTAACCTGCTGAGCCATCAGGAACGCCTCCCTCACCCTCTTCTTTGGCTTATTTGTCAAGGACACTTTTTCTTGGGGAAGGAGTTAGGGAAGTGGGGGGCAGAAACCTTGATGAGAGCATCTGGACACCTCTGGTCCCTTGCAAAGCTCTGTGCCGCAGTGGAGAGTAGAGACCAGGAGTTCGGGTGTAGAAGGCCCAGCGACCAGGTGCTGAGGCTGGTCACAGCCATGTCGCCACTCTGGGCTCGGTTTCTGCAGGTGGAAAGTAGAGGCGGCGCCTGTCTCTGCCTTACAGGGTTGCATTTGGAGGGTCATGTGAGATAACGTGCATGAAGCGCTTAACACCATGCCTAGCAGCTGGAAAGCTCTTGGAATCTGGGTTGTTAACGATTCCTGAGCAACACGGCTGTGTTCTTCCCGAAGGCAAAGGCCCCCCGCAGAGGCTGTTCTGTCTCTCTCCCCTCCAGGCCCTCTTCCTTCCTGGGGCGCGGGTCCCTGCAGACAGGACCCGGGCCTCACACCATGGGATTCACCCAGTCTGGGCTCAGGCCTTGCTGGCCCCCAGCCCTGCGCCCTGGCCACGGTGATTGGTGGTGGGGTGGACACTAGACAGAAGCTGGGCCAATCAAAGTCCTTCCCTTTCGCAAAGTGGACTGGAGAAAGGAAACTCACTCTTGCTCACACAAACCTGTGAATCACACAAACCTGGAATAATTTACTCCTGGTCATCTCTCTGGCCTCCACTGGTCTGGGAGCTCCCGGAGGGCAGGGAGACCAACGTCCTGTTTGCCCCCATGTGTCCCCCATGTGTCAGTACAGGGCTCAGTGCCCCCCTATGGTGGGTGATTAATTTGATGAATGAGTGAACGGTGAATCTCTAAGAGTGTAAAAGAGAATTTTGCAAACTTTTGCTTTCCTTGGAAATTTTTTATTTCCATGCATTCTGGAATGAAAGTGCTAGCTCCCCTAAAGTGGCAAAAGTTGGTTCATGGGGGAGAAAAAACTCTACTTTTTATGTGTAAAGTACAACTGTTCAGGTGGTAGATCAACTGATGTGTCTGTGGTAAGAAGATTTCACGGGATGGAGTTCTCCTTGTGGCTCAGCAGTGGACAAACCCAACTAGGCTCCATGAGGATGTGGGTTCAATCTCTGGCCTCTCTCAGTGGGGTAAGGATCCAGGGTTACCCTGAGCTGCGGCATAGGGGGCAGATGCAGCTTGGGTCTGGCATTGCTGTGGCTGTGGTGTAGGCCGGCAGCTGTAGCTCTCATTGGATCCCTAGCCTGGGAATTTCCACATGCCGTGGTGTGTGGCCTTCAGAAGACCAAAAAAAAAAAAAGAAAAAGAAAAAAGAAAGAAACATGTCACGGGAGAGCTGCGAGCAGGAGGGACTGTCCAGAATGGCGCCTCAGTGGGATGATAATGGGAAAAAGTTGAGAGGCATTGTTTTATTTTCCATCTGGGGCCCGGTTTCCTCAACTGTAACACTGGGGTAGTACTAATGGCCAATTCAGAAAGTCGTTGCGGTATCGAAAGGCATTTAGAAGAGTGCCTGGCAAGGCAGAAGCACCATGGCTATGTTGGTTCTTACGGTTGTGGTTGCTGACGTTTTAGGAGCGTTTCGTAAGTGTTAGGAAATTGAAGAGCACAGGCCTGGCGTCACATGAACCAGGTGTAAGGACTCGCCTTAAATTTTTGAATTTGCTCATCTGCAAAAGGAATCAAAGACTTGCCTTGTAGCGCCGCCATCGGGGTTAAAGGGAACGATAGCGTGACGTCCCTGGCCTGTGTTAAGCCACTGTGTCGTCACCCGCACTGCTGCAGATAGGGAGACCATGGCCCTGAGCCCTGGAGAGCTATGCTCCGGGGGTGCAGCCAGCCCCGCACCCCACCTGCAGCCCTGCAGCCTCAATCAGCCTGCGCTTTCCCGCTTTCCCTGGAAAGTTGCACCTCGGCCCTTCCTTTCAAGACCAAGGCGCCTGCATCCAGCCAGCCCCGCCCAGAGGCCCGGTCCGCACAGACGGGTATGAGGTCTTTGTTTCTGGTACCCCCCACCACCCCCCATCTTCAGCTTTGCCTTTGTCTGAAGCAGAACAGCAGTGTATGCTGGGCCTCTCCCGCCCTTGTCCCTCTGCCAAGTGCTGCCTCGGGTCAACCAAAGCCACTGTTATCTTTTCTGCCGGAGGCCCTGGAGGCCGCCAGGTCTGGGTCTAGGACTCGGGCTTCCAAATGCCAGGTCAGAACTCTCACTGGTTTTTCCGGGCCCTGATTTTCTGGTCTGGGGGCAGGAGCCTCTGGGTTTGAAGCCAGCTTTGACTCCAACGCATTTGCCCTTCTGAACAGGGAGGCCGAGGATCCTGGGCTCTCGAGCCCGATTGCAGAGACACAGATTCTTTCTTTGGGTCTTCATTCCTTCGGCTTTGAGGGTGTGGCACTGTGCAGTCACTTGGGCGTGACCTCGGCCTTGTGGCCAACTCAGGTTCTGGGAGGCGTGGAGGGAGGGTCAGGAATGCCAGCCTTGTCTCCCACCGGCTCGCACATGTCTGGAAACCAAAGGCTCTGCCTGCTCTAGGGGAGACACTGAGGGCAGAAGGACCTGCCAGGGCCTTCCTCTTGCCCTGTTATTTTAAACAAGAGTCCGGTCACTGGAGCTGGGCTGCTTGTCATCCAATGGCCTGTCCTCCTTGCCGACCCTGTGCCCCCTGCTGTGGCCGCACTGGCCTTCCACTCCCTTGCTGACACATACGGGCTTGTGCGGAGCTCAGGGCTTTCCCCATCACTGCTTCCTCCTGGGGAGCATTCCCCAGATCTGTGCCAGGCGGGCCCCCCCCTTCTCCTCTCGCAGGTCAGAGGTCACCTCTTCTAGGAGGACTCAGCCCACCCTTTGACACTTCCTCTCATGCTTCCCTGTTTTCTTTGTAAATTTTACCCCCTCTTGAAACCGTTCCATGTATTTATCTCTTTCGTTGTGTTTTTTGTTTTTTTTGTTTTTTTTTTCTTTTTAGTCCGCACCTGCAGTATGTGGGAGTTCCCAGGCTAGAGGTCGAATCTGAGCTGCAACTGCCAGCCTACGCCACAGCCACAGCAACTCAGGATACGACGAGCCAAGTCTCGACCTACACCACAGCTCACGGCAACACCTTAATCCACTGAGCAAGGCCAGGGATCGTACCTGCATCCTCGGGGATGCTAGTCAGATTCTTTAACCACGGAGCCACGATGGGAACTCCTAAAGTATGCTTTTATTCTTCAGTATTTATATTCACATCGAAAATCCTGTGTGGGCCCCTGTGTGTAGTTGGGTCGGATGTTGCCGTCCCTATGTCACAGGCAGGAAGACGGAGGCTCAGGCAGAGAGGGGTCTGCTCAGCGTTCTGGGGCATGTGTGGCTGTCACACTTGAGAAAGTTCTTGGTGGGGACCCTGCCCCTCTGGAAAGCCTCCCAGGACCAACCTTGGTCAGTGACCCCTCCTCCATCACACTGAGATATGTCCCCTGTCCGAGCATTTGTGTCATAGTCGCTCATGGCTTTGTCTTTCCTACTGGACCTGTGCGGTCGGTGGCCACCAGACCAGTGTTCCCAACCAGGGGCAGTTTTGTGTCCCACCTCCAGGGGACATTGGACAGTGTCTGGAGACATTTGTGGTAGTCACGACTGGAGGCTGGGATGCTACTGGCATCTCGCGAGGCTGCTAAAGACCCTATAATACACAGTGCGGCCCCACAACAGAGAAGTATTTGGTCCAGAGGTCAGCAGAGCCTGCTGGAGACACAGGGGCTGCTGAGCACATGCGGTGTGGCTGGACCACATGGAGATCCCAGATTTCAGACTTAGTAGGCCGAAAGGAATGTAAAATATCCCATTAATAATTTTTAAATGTTGACCACATACGGGATGTTTTGGATATATTGGGTTAAACGAACTAGATGATGAAAGTTAATTTTACCTATTTAAAAATGATTTTAATTGTAGCTACTATGAAATTTTAAATCACATATAGGGCTTGCTTTATGTTTTGAAGGGGCTTCCTTGTGCTAGATGGTACATGCCCCTGGAGCAGGGGTTTGCCTGCCTCTGGCTGGGTTTGTGCATTGTCGTCAATGCGACACTGAGCAGGGAGTGGACACAGGCTGGGTGCTTGGTAGACAGCTGTGGGGGACAGAGAGGAGGGAGAGTCAGCAGCCCCAGGACTCTCCAGCCAGGACCCCAAGGACCAATGGCGACCCAGAATTCTCCATCCAAGTTCAGGATTTAAGGCAGGTGCCAAGGAGAGCTCCTTCCTTCTAGAAGGTTCCCGGGCTGCCCTCTGTCCCCTATTCACTGGCTCGCCCTCCTCTGGGTCCTCTGGCCGTGTCTCCTCCCACTCCACCTGGCTGACGGTGATCTTGGGTGAGTCACTTAATCCCTTGTTTTGTAGCTTCTCCATTTGCAGCCTGCCCCCTTTTTTAGTCCCTGTCAGCATGAGGTTCACTTGGATTTTTTTGAATTAATTAATTTTTTTGGCTGTGCCCATAGCATGCAGAAGTTCTTGGGGCTGGGACTGAACCTGAGCCATAGCAGTGACAGCACCGGATCCTTTGCTTTTTTTTTTTTTTTTTAAGTGCCGCGCCCACAGAGCATATGGAGGTTCACGGGCTAGGAGACGAATTGGAGCAGCAACTGCTGGTCTACACCACAGACACAGCAACGCCAGATCCGAGCCGCCTCTGTGCCCTACACCACAGCTCATGGCAACGCCAGATCCTTAATCCACTGAGCAAGGCCAGAGATCGAACCCACGTCCTCATGGATACTAGTCAGATTTGTTTCTACTGAGCCACATCGGGAACTCTAACACTGGATCCTTAACCTGCTGAGCCACCAGGGAGCTCCCACCTAGGTCTTTAAATCTAGCTGCCCAAACCAGAATCCTCCAGACCAGAGGGAATCAGTCGCAGGTTTTCTTTGACTTTAATTATCTTTAGCAAATGAGCGGATGGTCCCCACAGGAGAAAGGGTTGTGCCCCAGAACACTTATTTGGAAATGTTTGTCCTGCCCTGACAACGGGCTTTCTGAGAACACGGCTCATTCTTCTTCGTTACACAACACAGAGATGATTGAGCAAGTGTCAGCCATGGTGACTGCCGGCTGGATTTGACTGGATTCTGTCCCCCGAATATTAAAAACAGGTCAGTTTTCTTCTCGGCCCTCGGAAGATTTGCGGTCGGGGCTGGACAGGGCTCTGAGAGGAGGACTGCTTCCTGCTGGCACTGAGAATGTCTAGAGGGGATGTATTTTAATCGTGAACCTGGCCTTTTGATTCCCCGACTAGCTACGTGATTGTCAGCACCTAGCAGCCTGGCCTAGATACTGGAACTGAAAAACAAAATGACAAGTCTCTTTTCATGTAGATGTTCCTGGGATTTTTTTCTCTTAAAAAAAAAAAAAAAAAAAAAGTCTGATTGTGAGAGATAACATGTTCATGGAATGGCAAAGCTTAGGAAAATACAAAGTACAACTTACCCAGCATCCCATCTCCCACTGATTATCACTGCGAACATGGTATGTTTCAGCTTTCTTTCAGCCTTCGTCTCCTTTTTTTTTTTAAAGAAAGTTGTTATGTTTATTTTATTTAATTATTTATTTGTGGCTGTACCTGCAGCATGTGGAAATTCCCAGGCCAGAGATTGAACCCGCGCCACAGCAGCAACTCCAGACACTGCAGTGACAATGCCAGATCCTTAACCCACTGTGCCATAAGAGAACTCCTCAGCCTTCTTTTATATATGCATATTCAAGTTTTATTGTGTATAGTATTTTATAATATTGCTATCACACAGCCTATGTTACTTTAAACTTTTTTATGTTTTGCTTTATATCGGAATCTTTTGTCATCTCATTCAATATCAGTTTAAATGATTGCACAGCCCTTCACTATGAAAGCAAACCAACACCTATTTAAACAATTCCCCATTGTTGGATTTTTAGGCCGATTCCAACTTTCTGCTATTGTAAGTAACTCTACAGTGGACATCCTTGTACATAAATCTCTGCACACATCTCTGATTATTTCCTCGGGGTAAATTCCTAGAAGTAAAATTAGTGGTGAAACGGTTCGCACCCAGTAAGACTTTTTCCCCTGCCTTCTATTCATAGTAAGACTTTGGATCAGTCCTGTTGTCTTAGCCTGGAAAATCTTTGATAAATAACATTTCCAAGAGCACTAGAGTCTTTTCTCTCCCACTCCTTCCCCACCCTTGCCAGTCCTGGTAGATTTCAACCGAAACACAGAAAAAAATATTGGGCTTCCCTTGTGGCTTCAGCATAACTCCATGACGTTTTCTCTGCAATGGCTCTGGTTGGATCCCTGGCCTAGAAACTTCCATATGCCATGGGTACGGGCAAAAAGAAAAGGAAGGAAGAAAGAAAGGAAGAAGTAGGAATAATTCTATACCTCTTGGAGAGAACCACTGTTAACAAGTTGGTGAATATTTTTTCCAGCCTGTTTTCCGTGCACGTGTGCTCATGAGCGTGTGTGTGTGTGTGTGTTGCAGACGTGGAATGATGGCAGGGGGTTGTGCACCCTGATTGGACTTCAGCGCACTGTCCTTATCCTTTATGACGCAGCCTTCTTTACACGACTCCATCACGTTGCACTGGAAATCCGTACCGGAGCACATTTCACCAGTGCCGTAATGCTGAACATATGTAGACTGCTTCCAAACTGTTCCCGTATAAGTGGCATGGGAATAAATTTCCTTCCTTATCCATCGTTTCTAAATAATCCCTTATAACCAGATCATGCCGGAATAAAAAAGAATGCACATTGTACAGATTTTAATGTATATTACAAAACTCAAAATGGCCAAGGCCACCTTCCTTCCACTTGTCTCAGCCTGTCATTTCTGCCATTCTGCTGTCACTCTATGTCGCTGTTCTTTTTTTGCCCTTTTATTTTTTATTTTTTAAATTTTTTTAGGGTCATGCCTGCAGCTGATGGAAGTTCCCAGGCTAGGCCTTGAATTGGAGCTGCAGCTGCTGTCCAAACCGAGTCTGCGACCTACACTGCAGCCCAGTGGCAATGTCAGATCCTTAACCCACTGAGGGGGGCCAGGGATTGAACCCGCATCCTCGTGGATACTAGTCAGGTTCATTGCTGTGGAGCCACTAGGGGAACTCCTCTATTCCTTTTTAGTACTGCTACCCTGAACAGAAGCGTTATCTCATTATAGTTTTCACTTCAGTTGCTTTGATGGAGAATGAATTTAAACATTTCACAGAAGTGTATGGCCCCTGTGCATTTCTACGTTTGCTATTTGTCTCTCCTTTCATTTTAGTCCTTTTATGCATCATGAGAGCTTTGTGTATCGTGAGAGTCTTCCTGCTTTGTCGTATATGTTGGAGCTCTTCTTCCTAGCTGTTACGTGTTTTTAAAATTTCATTAGTGGTGGTCTTTGATGGCCTGGAATTTTTAATGTTTATGCTGAATCATTTTGCCTTTTCCTTTGTGTTGTCTGCCCTCGGAAGCCTCGAAAGGCCCTCCGAGGGAAGGGTGTGTAGGGCTTATGGCTGCAGTGGCCATTTGGGCAGATGTGCGGGTGAACTTGTGGCATTGTGGGGGTGGGGGTGGGGGTGGTGAAGGAAACAGCCTTAGACTTGGGAGGAGCCATGACCCCCGCTTGGCAGGGCAGCCCGGGCCGTCCAGAGCCCCTCTGTCTTTTCTTCACTTTTATTAGGAATCCATCCCTAACTGACGAGTAGGAAGAGGGCTGGGCAGAGAGTCAGGGCCGCTGACCTCGGGCTGTGCTGCTCACTTACTGTGAGCCTCAGACTCTCGTTTGTAGAAAGAGGGAATGATCAGGATTTTTCCTGTCATCCCTACTGGTCACAGGAGGACCTTAAACAGGGCCCTGAAAGTCACCCCCTCCCCCATGCCAGCAAACCCCTTTCTAGCCTAGAAAGCCAGACCCCACAAAAGAGAGAGGAAAAATTCCAGCATATAAACATGACAAATTCCTGCTTGTCAAGAAAGACCACAAATGCAAGGAAAAGGCAAAGAACAAACTAGGAAAAATATTTTCAGCCACAGAATCATTAAACCTCCCTGATCCAGCCAAGGGACAGGTAATTTCTGCACATCCTCCCTCAGAGGCTGTGGTAGGGGGAGTGGGGGGTGAAGGGAGCCGCCAGGGACGGCACCAAGCTGGGCCCATGGGCCAGGCTCAGTGCAGGCCTAGGGTTACCCCCAAGGGACGAAGGAGTCAAGGATGAAACCTGCCTCCTGGGCAGCGTGTGCGCCTTCCTCGAAACGGAGAAGAAGACAGTGCTGTCGCCTCTGCTGTGTCCTGCGGCGTTCAGGCAGAGCCTCCGTCCTCCTCTGAGCTCCTCTGGAAAATGGGTTTGGAAAGGTTTGCTCCCTCACCTCCCTCCTCCTTCCTGAAGGGATGTCAGTTGGCGTGAATCAGGGCATAGGTATCTTGGCCCAGCCACCTTTTTGACAACAGGAATGATTAAACAGATAGTTTGTTTATTTTATTCTCATCTTTTGTACCCACATCTCCAGCAGAGCTTTGTTGGAGGGTGTAGACAGGAAAGGAATTTTCTGCAAAGTTGGAAACCCATGGTGGGAAGAACATGAGGGCATCTTTGAGGTGGAGTTTTTAGTTCTTCACGGCATTCCTTCTCACTTTAAACTCTTCTGCTTTTTTTTTTTTTTTTTTTTTTAGGGCTGTATCCTCAGCATATGGAAGTTCCCAGGCTAGAGGTTCAATGAAAGCTGCAGGTGCCAGCCTACACCACAGCTCACGGCAACCCTGGATCCTTAAGTCACTGAGTGAAACCAGGGATCAAACCCAAATCCTCATGGACACTAGTTGGGTTCATTACCGCTGAGCCACAATGGAACTCCTTTTCTGGTCTTATGTGGCCTGGAATGTCTGCTGAATACCAGGCCTGAGAAAGGACTTGAGTTGCAGCATGAAAGCTTGGGTTAGACATCAAGAGGGACTTCCCGGTTAATGAGGATGTGCAGGTAGAAGAAGGAGTGAAAGAGGAGAGTTGCAGGACCAGGAGGGGGTTTGCTGGGAGACACTCCGGTGCCTGTGAGTGAGACCCTCTCCCCACTTTCCCAGAGGTCCGGAAAGCAGCAGTGGGAGCAAAGCACAGCCCTGCTGGAAGGATCCTGAGGGAGAATGCAGCGCCTCCCTTCCATTTCATAGGTGGAGACCACACAGAAAGTTCTCACCAAAGACCTCCTGCACGCCAGGACAGTTCTGAGCACTAGGCGTGCAGCGTGAGCGAGGCAGATGACTAGCAGATGAGGTCGGGCGCACAGGGTGAATGTCGGGCGATGGGGCTGGACTGGGGCCGGAAGTGACGGGGGAGGAGGGGCGGAGAGCATCCTTTAAGGCGGGGTCATGGTAATGCAAGATGAAGTGACTCATCAGGGTCACACAGAGATACATTCAGTGTCTGGTTTGCTGGCTCTTAGTCGACGGCTCCTCCAGGGTGTTTTGGTTGCAAGTGACAGAAAGCTTAACTCAAAAGGCTTATGCCCAAAGGAAACTGATTGGCTCAAAAATCCACCGGTAGGAGTTCCCTTGTGGGGCAGCTGGTTAAGGGTCCAGCGTTGTCACTGCAGTGGCTTGGGTCGCTGCTGTGGTGTGGGTTTAATTCCTGGCCTAGAAACTTCCACGTGCCTCGGGTGCAGCCAAATAAAGAAAAAAAAAAAAAATCCAATGTTACACGCACGTCTTGATCCAGGTTCTCAGTGTCACCATGCCCTGCTCTCTCCCTGTGTCTGCCTCTTCCGCAGGGGCTTTAATTCCCAGGCCCTCCGCGGGAGCAAGATGCCTCCGGCAACTCCAGGTCTGCGTCCTGAGGGTCAAGTCCAGCAGGGCAGATTTTCTTCTCCTTCTCCAGCAATTGGAACACAAGGCCTGGGCCTGACTCCCTCGGTCCAGCTAGGGGCACAGCCCCACTTCTGAAACGCTCGCACTGGCTTAGGCGGTGTTGGCACCAACCGTCTGGGCTTGGGTCCCGGGCTCCCCCTGCAAGAAGGGGAGGACGTGTTTCTGGATGAAGTCGGAGCAGCCAGCCCACGCCCAGCCACCTCAGGGCGTCTCCCTGCTCTCCATGCTGCGGCCCCATCGGCTGCCCCCCAGGCTCTGCCAACACCTACTGTGTGTGCTTCCCAGCCAGAGCTTAGCTTTCAAGATATAGGAGATCCTTTTTATTTTTTTCCCCCAGTCTGCCAGGATCTTATGATCTACTTGAGGAAGCAAATCCTATATCCTCATTCTCATCCTGTCTGTTTGTGGTTTGCTAATGACATGAATTTTCTGTCCACAAAGGGGAGGATGTCTGTGGGCTGGAGGCTCCAGAGCGATTGAGGGAGGCTTCTAGTGCATTTCCGAGGGCGGGTTGGATTGGGTGAGGGTTGGCAGAGGGTGAAACTCGTTGATGCACAAAGGATCCTGGCTATGGAAACTGCACACATCGGAGCTTCCGTCGTGGTGCAGTGGAAACGAATCCAACTAGGAACCGTGAGGTTGTGGGTTCGATCCCTGGCCTTGTTCAGTGGGTTCAGGATCCAGCATTGCTGTGAGCTGTGGTGTAGGTCACAAATGTGGTTTGGATCCCATGTTGCTGTGGCCGTGGTATAGGCTGGTGGCTCCAGCTCTGATTAGACTCCTAGCCTGAGAACCTCCTTATGCCATGGGTGCGGCCTTAAAAAGACAAAAGACGAAAAAAAAAAAAAAAGAGAAAAGAAAGAAAGAAACTGCACACATACCCACTGGATTGCATTTTGTCAGGATGCTCGGTCAGGATTTGTATAGTTCTTGTGCCACTGGTGGTTTTCAAGATTATAAGGTGGGAACCAGGCGATGTGTATTTTAGTAGTCAGAAATTTACTCCAATTTGTCTTCAAATGAATATTGTTACTAATGTATCAGACTTGGGTAATATGACCACTGGTGAAGTGAAAATTAAAAAGAACAAAGGAGGGGGAGGAGTTGATTTAAAGAAAGATCCTAAATGGTTTGCAGAAATGACAGAAAAATATTGTGATGGGAATAAGGTTTGGGAAATGCTGGTGAGAGGCTTTTTTTTTTTTTTTTTTTTTTTCTTTTTAAACTGCTGCACCTGCGGCATGTGGAAGTTCCTGGGCCAGGGGTCAAATCAGAGCTGCAGCTGCTGGCCTACACCACGGCTTGTGGCAACTCGGGATCTTTACCCCACTGAGCAGGGCCAGGGATCGAACCCACATCCTCACAGACACTGTATCAGGTTTTCATCCAGCTGCGCCACAAGGAGAACTCCTGATCTGGAGCTTCGATTCTGGGACGAGACTTGGATTGAAATGTTAAACCCACCATGCAGCCACGACAAAATTGGGGGCAAATGGCTTCACCTTTCTCACCCTTGGTTTTCTCACCTGTAAGATGGGGTTGCGGCTGGGGGGTTTTGAGGAATCCTTGAGATCAATAATGCGTGTGAAACACAGCAGCGTCCGATGCAAGTGAAGTTTCATTCAGTCAGCGGTTCATAATGGGTGCCGTCTTTCCCAGGGAGGGAAGAGAAGCTGCCCAGGAAACAGGCATGGCGAGAGTGAAGGTCTGGGGGTGGGAGTGCACGGGGCAGGTTGGGGGCTGCTGAGCAGGTGGGATCAGGGGTGATGCTGGGTCTGGAGGCAGGACGTACCATTTGAAAGGAAACCCTAGAGGTTGGGACTCACTGCTCTCTCCCAGATCCTGCCCCCCCCCCCAGTTCCTTCCCCCCTCCCAGATTCCCCCCCACCCCGCCACAGCTGACCACCATCCCCCACACTCCTCCCTCTGGAAGGCACAGTTCCCTGAGAACTGGGATTGTGCTGGGTAGAGTTAATCTATGTTGTTTATCTTTTAAACACCATTAACCACAAATTAGCTGATTCTTTTGTGGCCATAAATTAATAGATTCCATTAGTGAACAGTCAATTACGGGATGATTACTTTTTCTCCCGGAACCTCACATTTTTTTATAGCTGTTTTGCCAGCATCGGAGTCTCCTCCCACTCCTGGTCTCCCTTCTGGGTTCTTGGTTCATTGGACCGGATCTTCCAAATGGGCTGAGAGGCTGAGGGTGGGTGGCATGGAGTCTCCCGGTAATGAGGTTGTAAGCAGCAGCCTGTTGTTTGTTTTGCAGAAATAAAACCGACCAGAGGTTTATTTTCAAGAGAAATTTTATGTCCAACACAAACCCAAACCGCAAAGTTTCCACCTCTTTTTATTTCTGGATATGACGTAAACATATGCTGTTTGTGTTTTCTTCCATACCTTTCCCATTTCTGGGGCCTCATCTTGGTAAATCCCTGTTAATCTTTCTTTTTTCCTCCACCCATCCCATTGTCCATCCATCCATCCATTCATCCATCCAGCCATGCTTCTATCTAGATACATCCTTCCGTTCTTGGCTAGAGTTGCCAAGAGGGACACTCACCCACCGAATCCATCTGCCAAGTCCTGAAGGATTCAAGTAGTGAGATGGAGCTAGTCTTTGGGACCCATAGGCACAAATCTGCTACAGGGATGGCAAACCTAGTGCCCCCAGGGGTTAGGCAGGTGACTTAAATAACTAAAAGCAAGAGTGTCCCAGGGCTTCCATGAGCTGTGGGGCTCTAGCCTTCTAACTCACATTAAAAACAAAATGCAATATTTTTAAACCTTGGCTGGGGTTCCCGTCTTGGCTCAGTGGTATAGGTTGCAGACGCGGCTCGGATCCCGCGTTGCTGTGGCTCTGGCGTAGGCCGGCGGCTACAGCTCCGATTCGACCCCTAGCCTGGGAACCTCCATATGCCACGGGAGTGGCCCAAGAAATGGCAAAAAGACAAAAAAAAACCCTTTAAACCTTGGGTTTGTGACTTCTGCTGTATTAGCCAGAATTCTTTGGTTGCAAGCAATAGAAATTGACTTTCACGGTGGGCTGAATAATGGTCCCTGAAGATGTTACCCCCTAATCTCCAGAACTTGTGAATGTGGTATCTTACGTGGTAAAAGGGACCTGACAGATGTGATGAAGGATCTTGTGATGGGGAGAGTAGTCGGGGGTCATCCAGGCGAGCCTGATGCAATCACAAGGCGGGGTGGGGGGGTCATGCCAGTGGTAGGAGATGTGAAGATGGAAGCAGAGGTTGGAGGGATGCAGGGAGGAGCCCACAAGTCCCGGGATGAGGACGGCTTCCAGAAACAGGAACCGGGCAAGGAAATAGGTTCTCCCCTCTGCTTTCGGGAGGAACGCAGCCTTACCGTCATTTAGCTTTAGCCCAGTGACTGATTCTGGACTTCAGACCTCCAGAGCTGTAAGATAATGCATGTGGGTGGGTGTAAGTCACAAAGTTGATGATAATTTGTCATTGCAGCCATAGGAAACTCATCCACTAGCAAAAAAAGAATTTACTGAAAGGGCTTTTAGTAGCCTCCAACTCCAGCTGAAAACAGAGACTCAGGAAGGACTCTAGATGGGAGAGTGCTGGGATTTTAGAGAGCAAATCTGAGGAATGGTTCCCTCGGTCCTTCACTGGGATAAAATCGGCATTTCTCACACTTGTTTAAGGCTGCTCAAAACTCATATTCCTGGGAGAGGGTCTGATGGACTGAGCTTGGCCGCCTCACCAGAATAGAAGTCCCCCAAAGCAAAGCTAGGGGCCACATTTGAGTGACTCGTCTCCTCCTTGTCCTCGCAGTTCTGGCCAAGGGTGGGGCCACAGACCACAGATATGGTGGCTGGGTCCCCTCTGTGAGGACAGGGGGCTGGGCAGACCCAGTGGGACTGAGGATATTCCCAGCTGTGTCCCATCCTCAGCCAGCCCAGCTGTGGGTGCCTTCCAGTGCGACATCTGAACTCAGCCTCCAGAAGGGCGATTCAGTCCTTGTGACCTCAGCCTGCGGTCACAGCCCCATGCCTGTTCTTGCCAGGACCAAGGTACCCACCCCTAACCGGGCATGGTCTTGGATCTTTGCCTCCCACCTCCCACCTTTCTAGCACATGTCCGGTTTTCTTCCTAAACAAAAAAAGTGGAGTTCCCGTCGTGGCACAGTGGTTAACGAATCCGACTAGGAACCATGAGGTTGCGGGTTCGATCCCTGCCCTTGCTCAGTGGGTTAATGATCCGGCGTTGCCGTGAGCTGTGGTGTAGGTCGCAGACGCGGCTCGGATCCTGCGTTGCTGTGGCTCTGGCGTAGGCTGGCGGCTACAGCTCCGATTAGACCCCTAGCCCGGGAACCTCCATATGCCGCAGGAGCGGCCCAAGAAATGGCAAAAAGACAAAAAAAAAAAAAAAAAAAAAAAAGAAATTGTATTAACTCCATAAATGTGCCCAGACGCTGTCGAGCGTCAGGGGCAAAACGAGCCGTGGTCGAGAACCTTGGGTTTAAAGCATCACTTCCATCTCTTTCCACCATCTCTCCCGTCTCCAGTCAGGGTCCAGGCCACCATTCTCCCACCTCAGCAGTTACGGGAACCTTCTCACTGGTCTCCATTCCCTCGTGACTCTTCCAGTCTGTTCCCATAACCTGCCGGAGAGAGGTTTCCCAGAAAGCAAATCTCATCCGTCATTCCTCCGTCTAACACCCTCTGGGTCTCTATGGCGGCTCTTGGACCACATCCCAACCCCGCGGCATGCTCTCCAGGATCTTCCCACGTCTCCAACCTCGTATCTCAGAACCTTCCTCCTCCTTCTCTAAGCTCCAGCCAGATACTGCCCTTCTCCACATTCTTCCAGTGGATTTTCTCTCCCACCTCCGGGCCTTTGCACTTGCTGTTCCCTTTGCCTGGAACACTCTTCCTACCACTTGTTGCTTGGTTAACACTTACTCATCTTTGAGACGTGTTTCAGTTGGGAATGCTTTTGCTTAGTTGTAATGACACAAAACCAAATGTAATGAGTAGTCTGGAGGCAGCTGGTTTCTGGGGATTGGTTCTGCGACTCAGGGTTGGTATCTGGGGTGCTCTTGGCCTTGCCCTCGGGGCCTCAAGATGGCTGCCTCAGCTCCAGACATCCTACTCCTACTTCAGGCAGGAAGAAGCAGGGCAGTGGAGCCAACAGACCTTAGCTTTCATCTCATTAGTCACGACTGTCCCACAGCAATTCCCACAGCAGCAGAAGCTGAGAAGGTAAGAATTTCATTCTCTCAGCCTGGAGAGAGGGAATAAATACAGGGGAATGGGGCTGGGAATCTGTCTGTTAAGCTTAACACTTTCTCCTGACAGCCTCCCCTGATGCCCTAGACCAGGTGAGCTACTCCCATTTTCTGCTCTCCTAGCACCCTCTACCTCTCCTTCTTACCCTTATCACAATGGCGATTTATTCACTTACTCGATTAATTGGTTAATGGGCATCTGGTTTTCTCTTGGGCTGGGAGCTCAGTGCGCCTAGTGAGTTCCCTCCTGTTTCTCCAGCCCCAGCACAGGGCCTACTGCCCCGTAGGCCCTCGGTAGCTATTTCTTGACTTCAGCTCCCAAACAGTTCCTCCTAGAGCATAGAGAGGCCCTGACCCTGTCTGCCCGGGGACTTTTCTTGCCTCTGAGGGTGAAAGCAGCCTCCTTTCGTTGTCCGCTTACCCTGTTTTGGCACCTTTTCTACCCAATTTCAGTTTCTGAAACAGGTCCCCTGAGTTCCAGTTGCACTCTGCTGGCCACGCGTTGACAAGGAGAGGAGGCTTGTCTGCAGATCAGTTCTGAGATGCGGCACTGGGACACAGGGCTGCTTCTGGTGGGGCTGCCCCTCGGCTCTGGGAGGATGGAGGATCCCAGGTTCCCGGGACAGAGGGCCAGGCCCCACCTCCTCATCCCCTTTGCACCTACCTGCAAGGTGGGACTTGTGGGTTTCCCTATTTTGCCCATTGATCGATCCCATTGTGTTACCATGGGTTTTACAGTTTTTTCTGTAAGACCCAGTAACTTCATGTATCCATGTGGTGCATCTTTATTGAGTGTCTGGTAACTTGTGATGCTGCAGATACAGGGGAACAGAAGATGGAGGCAGTTCTTGCCCCTGTGGGGGCTACAGTCAGGTTTGGGAGACAGACACAGGCATTAGTCAAAGATGCGAGTAAATGTAAAACCGCAAGACCTGGGAAAGAGGCAGTGGTGCTGGAGGGTCCGGCACGAGGATGTCACTCAGGGAGATTGGAAGAGGCCTCTGGAAAGCGGGGACGACCCACCTCAGAGAGGAAGGAAAACGGGAGTCGGGCAGGTGGAGGCGCCAGGAGGATGTGTGCCGGGCAAGGGGGCCACGAGGCAGTGGCTGAGGATGCTTTTCTCCCGGGCGCCGATGAAAAGTCCCTTCTCACGGCACATCTCAGGCTTGGGCACTGGCAGATCCATGAATGCCCTGGATCCATTTGCTCATCGTTTTGGGGGGAGACCTAATGGGCCCCAACTTGGTGCTGTGCCCAGGGCTCCCTGAATGAGCCAACGTTGCTGCCACCTGTAACTTTTCTCAGATGGGGAGAAGGGGTGGGTGCTGACACCAGGGAAGGCTGCTCTTGCTCAGACTTAAAGCTATTTCCAGGCGGGCGCCTGGAACCTCAGGGGCTGGCTGTGGGCAAAGCATTTTGCTGCTGTACCCAGGGGGCGCCTCCAAGGTGGAGCAGGCCGACAGTTCCCAGGTGGGGTGAATTCTGAGTTTTCCAATATTCAAAAAATCAGAAGGGAAAGGAAAAAAAAAAAAAAAAAAAAAGAGGAAAAGGACACAGTCTGTCAGCCACATCCAATATAAGAAAACAAACCGGAGTTCCCGTCGTGGCACAGTGGTTAACGAATCTGACTAGGAACCATGAGGTTGCGGGTTCGGTCCCTGCTCTTGCAATGGGTTAACGATCTGGCGTTGCCGTGAGCTGTGGTGTAGGTTGCAGACGCGACTCGGATCCTGCGTTGCTGTGGCTCTAGCATAGGCCGGTGGCTACAGCTCCGATTCGACCCCTAGCCTGGGAACCTCCATATGCCGCGGAAGCGGCCCAAGAAATAGCAAAAAGACAACAACAAAAAAAAAAAAAAAAAAAAAAAAAAGAAAAGAAAAGAAAACAAACCGTTGCTTTCCCTATGGGCTTTCTCGTCAGTTGTGAATTTCAGCAACGCCACCTGCGTTGGGCTGACCCTTTTGAAGGAAGGCGGAAATGCTAGGTTTGGTCCCCAGAATTAAATGAAGAGAAGCCAACCGGTGGATGTCCTGATGTGGTGTCTCACGCTGTTTTCCAGCGTGATTTCCTGTGGCTGTCACTTCTCGCCATGGTGACGGGAACCTGGGGGTTCCTGGGGGGAGATTAGGAGCTGCGGGGACCTTCATGGCACGCAGGTTTTGTTTCCCCTGGCTGTGTTTCTGGCAGTTAAAAAAAGAAAAAAAAAAATTTTTTTTTAAAGCCTGGTCATTTTTTCTCTTTGGTTACAAACGTCTTTCATTTCTCCCGAAAGAAATGAAAACACACATTGCCGTGTAATGATGTTTACTGGAAAAAAAAAAAATCTCCGAGTAAAATCAACAGACACAATCTGGATAAAATAGATCATTCAGCGGCTTCCTTGCGAACTATGCCCCTTAATCCCGGCCAGCAGCCCGCGCACCCTGAGCTCGCTGGCATTTATTTGTTTTCCTTTCCTGGGAGTGCGCGGTGGGCAGGGGCGGGGCCGGCCTCGTGCCGGGTGAATAGCGAGGACACATTCTCCGCATAGCTGGTCAGAATCGCATCCATCAGGAGAGGTTTTTCTCCTCGGTTCATGGCAGCGAATCAAATATTTAAATGTGATTTTTAGACTTAAAGGTACATGAAGAGATTTGTTTGACGAAGGAGGGGTGAACAAGAAAACGCTGCTCCAATGATGGGGAAGAATTTTCCGCTGGGATGAGGCTGACTCACCAGCAACAAGTTTAGCCTGAAAACGTACTAACCCTTTCATGTTTTCCCAAAGGAAAAGCCCCCACTGGCCAGACCCTTTGTTGGGGACTCGGGCTGGGCCCCAGCGGTGGGTGAGGGGACTGGGGTGCCTTCGCCTCATGGCATCTGCCTCCGGTGGATGGTCCCCCGGGCAGCTTTCTGAGCTGAGTGCTGACAGCTCCGATTTGCCAGCGAGGTGGGGAGAAATCAGAAGTGATTCATCCTCCTGCTCGGTGTGGTGGGGAAGGCCGGACGGGGCCTTCAGCCCGCTCTGGTGTCACAGCAGCAGAAGGAAACACTAATGGGAGCCGACAGCTCGGGGTGGGGGTGGCCCAGGAGGAGGAGGAAGCACTGGGACAGGGTCTGACGAGGGCACGTCACGCGGAGTCAGGCAGGACCGAGGGTGGGTGGCGCAGCCAGAGCATCCTCTTGGCAGCTGGGCACCTGCTCCTGGGTGGATGGTTCCAAGAGAGGCCCGACCCCAGGGATGGCAACTGCAGTGTAATTTCAGGTGGTCCCCGGGTGGACATTTTCCCGTTAGAAAAATGCTTATTAGTGAAAATACCATTAGCACTCCGAACCCATGATTTGGGGTGCTGGTTATATTTTTTCCTAATGGAAATATCAATCATTGCTAATTGTGGTGGCTTTGCGGCAAGCCGGGCACGGTGCTAGGTGGTAAAGAGGTGTATGTAGGCTTGATGCATAGGTGCACACATCTATCCTTTTAGGACTCAAAATAGCCGCATGAAGAGGTAGCAGCATCCTCATGTTACAGATGAGGAAACCAGTGCCAAGGAGCCTAAATCTGTCACCCAACACTCATCAGCCCCATGGTTGGTTTTCATAACCCAGTAATAATAAAACAGCTCCTTTCTCCCTGCAAATACCATCCCTGTAGGTGCTCAGTGGAAACCTGTTGATGAATTGCTCCGTCAACCCATGACCCTTGTGTTTTTTCAGTCCTTTTTCTTGGACCTGTTCTGTGATTTTGCTTATTTAAGCCCCGCTCCTCAAAGGCGTACTGGATGTCTAGACCAGGGCAGAGCTCACGGTCCCTCTTCCAGAAGAGCCTGCTCGTCTACATGTGGGAAATAGTGATGCAGGGAGAATTCAGGCAAGTTGATCAGTCACGGCTTAGAAAACTTTTCACCTTCTGTGGGGTCAGTTTTAACCACCTTCTCACCAGCCTATGTGGCATCGGCCGTGGGGAAATGGGTCCCTTCCCCTAAAAATGCTGTCTGTAGAGGGTTTTTTTTTTGTGTGTGATTTTTAAAAATTATAGTTGATTTACAAGGTTGTGCCAATTTCTGCTGTGCAGCAAAGTGACCCTGTCACTCTGTGTGTGTATATATACACCCGCATTCCCTTCCTTGTGTTCGTTTATCCCACGAGACTGGATATGGTTCCCGGTGCTGTACAGCGGGACCTCACTGCTTGTCTGTTCCAAATGTAATGTCTTTAGCGTTGTAAGTTCCTATTGGTCGGACCCTGCACAGGACAGAAGGCTCTTTTCCTTCTCTTCCTTTGGGGTCGACAGTTGACCCATTCACGTCCAAGACCTGTCTGGTAGCCCTGGAAAACAGGCGGTGCAACACACACACACACACACACACACACACACACACACACACACACCCAGCCTTGTGCTCTCTCGCGGTCCTTCCTGCGTGCACACAGGCACACACTCACGGACACACACATCCGCACTGGAAGTGGGGACCATTTGGAATTTCCGGTTCAAGCTGAGGGAAACCTCATGGGAGTGGGTTTTTAGCAACAGTCAATCCTCAGCTCACCTGCATCCAGTTGAATTCACCTAGAAGCCACTACCAGGTGCCAGGCTTCACGTGGGGGTCTGGGGTTGGGGGCAGCAAAGTAGGAGAGAAGCAGGCGGTGAGGTGAGAGGAAAGCAGACCGAGGAGCCCATCAGGACCCACAGCTCCCAACTCTCTGTGGGCCTCAGTTTCCCTAGTTGTGATGACTTGGTCCGTTCACCTCCTGTCTGTGGTGCCAGGAAACTCTGTTCCAGTGAGGAGGTGCCTTCAAATCCTAGGTGAAGCCTTGCTTTGTTTGCTCTGAGAAGGCCAAGCGGCGGAGAAGCTGGAGAGGCGGCTGGCCCCTCACCTGTGCACCTGCTGAGCCAAGCGCTTTAGCACCCCGCCCCCTGCCCCCAGCCAGGGGTGCTGTGTTCAGTGGTTAAGGGCACAGGCACTAGACCAGACAGCCAGTGTTTGAATCCTGCCTCTGCCACTCACAAGCTGGGTGACCTTAGGCAAATTGCTTAACCTCTCTGTGCTTATCTTACTTATACCGCACGGACAGAGCACTCACCTGATGAAAGCACCTGGCACAGGCTAGCTCAGCATCCTGCCTCCTGCCCCCATTCAGACCTGGCTTCCTGGCTGGCTACTCCCGTCCTATGTCAGCTTACACACACCTCCTCAGAGAGGCTCGCCTTGACGTCCTGGCTAACATGCCTTGTTCCTGTCCTTTTGTTTCAGAGCATCTTGTCACAACTTACAACTTTATATTTAGGTGGGTATTTACCCCTTTGATCTTTTCTTCCCCACTGGACTGTAAGCTTCCCAAGAGCAGGGACCATGTCTGCTCATGGTATCTTTGCAGAGCCCAGCAGCGTGTCAGGCACACAGTAGGTGCTCAGTACCTTGGTGCTGCAGTGCTTTGTGGCGCCCCTGGTGAGTAGAAAGAGAGGCAAGCTCCTTAGGAGAGGTGCCAGGAGGAGGAAAATGACATCCCGATGTCTCTACCCCCAAGTAGCTCCCCCTCCTCTCTCCAACCCCCTGCCATCACAGTTCCTCAGTTGCACAAAGTAGGCACCTCCTGTGAGCCAGGCTCTGGAATGCAGCAGTGACCGTGAGGCTTGGCCACTTCCTGCTCTTGTGACATCCAGCTGCAGAGGCTGACATTAAACAAGAGAACATCTGGGATGAGTGTCGTGAGGGCTGCATCAGCTGTGACGAGAGGGCATGGTGGGCCCAGCCTGCTGCGGGCAAGTGGCTTCTCTAAGGACGACATCATGTAGCTGGGTGGTGGACAACTGGAAGGGCACGAGGGCCGAAGGAACAGAGTGGGTGAGCGTCCTGAGGCTGGGAGAGGTACAGGACCCTCGAGGAACCGGGGTGGGGGTGGGTGAGGGCGGGGGGAGATCAGGGAGGTTGGAAATTCAGAGTGAGGAGGACGAAGCGGGCTTGGGAGGGACCCCAGCGGGGAGGAGAGCCCCCAGAGTCCTGGAGGGGGTGCGGACTGCGTGTTCTCAGAGTCCAAGAAAGGCTATTTATTAACTCATCCCGGATAACAGGCAGGAAGGCCTCTGTCTGGGGACGCACACAAAGGGCGCCGCAGAGACACAGCAGTTTGTCTGCAGAGCAGTGGGGTGCCAGCCAAGGCATGTAGTCAAGCGAGGGATGTCATCAGATGTGCTTGTTAAAAAAAAAAATCCGTGTTTTGCAGTGAAGAGAACTTTGCGACCCGCATGGAGTTTGGAGTTTCTTGTCACTTTGTCATTAGGGGATGAGGAGCAGTAGGGCAGCTGCAGAGCGGCCGCTGGCAAGTGACCCCCCACCCCTGGGCTTCTCCCTTCCGCAGGCTCAGAGGAAGGGGATTGCCACAGACATTGGCGCTTTCTCACCTGGGCTGCAGGCCTCGGTTCCCCCACTGCCCACATCTGGACCGTGCCCAGCAGTTGGGTGCCCACCCTGGCCAACCTGCTGAGGCCACTTGTGCGTGAGGTCCCTATATGTGGGTGCAGCAAGAGAGGCTGAGCATGGGTGTAGGCAGGGCCGCAGTTCCCAGACCCACCTGAGGTGCTGACCATTCTCTGAACAAGCCATTGCTCTCTGCCACCCAGAGAAAGTGGTAGAAAGAAGGAATTCCCAGGCAAATGGGAAAAACTGGAAGCCACAACAAAGACCTCCAGGGATCAACAGAGGACAGAGGATAAATATACACCTTGGCTGTAGCCTCTGGGATAGAAAGAATAATGGCTCCCAAAGATGTCCGTGCCCTCATCCCTGCAATCTGTGGCTATGCTACCTTCTGCACTCACCACCCACACCCTTTCCCCAGCCTCTGCCAATGAACATACTCTCTAAGTAGAAATGCTCCCTCTGCAAGGGCACTCTTTTTTTTTTTTTTTTTTTTAAACTTTTCAGCGCCGCACCAGAGGCATATGGAGGTTCCAGGCTAGGGGTCAAATTGGAGCTTTAGCTGCCGGCCTACACCACAGCCATAGCAACACCAGATCTGAGTCACATCTGCGACCTACACCACAGCTCACAGCAACGCCAGATCCTTAACCTGCTGAGCTAGGCCAGGGATCAACCCCGAGTCCTCATGGGTACTAGTCAGATTGGTTAACCGCTGAGCCACGACGGGAACTCCTGCAAGGGCAATCTGAAGCCCCAGCTCCCCTTGCATTTGACTTATCTCTGGGCCCTTCCTCTGTAGAAATTCTGAGACCCCTTAGGCTAGACTTGACCTCAGGAGCTGTGACTCTCCTCCGTCCTGCAGGCACTTGCCGTGTGTCCTTAGGAACTCACAATCCCTCTGGAATAACTTCTACCCCACGGCTACCTCTTCTACCACCTGTGAACCTCTGGTCGCAAAACATCGGGGCACCTTTAGCAAATCCCTTCCTACCCTGGCTGAGCATCTGCTTATTCATCTGCAAAACAGGCCACCGCCCTGACCAGGGGTGATACGGGGGGGAGCCTTTTTTGGGGACGTGGGCAGCCCGTTAAAGGGGATGGTTAAGGGGGCACTGATTTCTGGGCTTCTGCTGCTTTTTTCAGTGCTTCTGAAAAAAATGTATTCTCTTCCCTGCAGCTCGTGGAAAGGGATTAACATCTTGTTGCTCAGAGGAGTGTCCGTGGGCTGGGGAAGCTTCAGTGTGAAGGGTTCAGAATCCCAAGTGGTTTTGTTCAAGACAGAATGAGAGTCCGAGGCAGGGAGGGGTGGCTGGGGTGAAGGTGGGGACCATTCCTGCTGGCTGGGCTCTCTGGCACCAGGAACAGGCAGTGCTCATCGCCCCCTGACTCTTGCTTGCCCGCCCGCCCGCCCGCGGGGGTCTCCAGGCTGCGGGAGTGGGGACCCTCGTCCCCATGCTGGTAGTGCAGGGGACTGGCTGTCCCTGGGGTCTGCACTTAGTAACCAAACCCGAGGAGGAATGTGTGGTCCCCACCCCATCCCTGGGGACCGCAGCCTCCCAGGCCTGCCTCTGGTGAACCTGCCCCCACCAGGTGCCCCCAAATCTGTTCTCCTCGGGGGGCCTTTATCTCCTCGGATCTGCGCCCGTCGTGGGAAAGGGCCTGTGGGGAAGCGGGGAGCCGAGACCTGGTGCGAGGAAGAGTCCTGGGTTCCCGTCACGTGCTCATCTGCTCATTTCCCAAACCTTCCCTCGGTGGAATAACTCGTTTGGTGAAAAAGGCTTTCTTTCCTCATTTTATGGCTGGGAGGTGTCATCGGACAACCCCTTCTGTGTGCCTGCTTGGGGCGGGGGTTGGGCAGGAAGAGCCCCTCGCCCTGGGGTCCCCAGCCCCTCTGCGGTCCCCCACTGTAAGGGCAGCGAGTCTGGCTGGGAGATGCACGTGGGGAGGGCTGCCAGGTGAAGGGCAGAACAGTCTCCACTTGCCGGCTCAATAAAGACTGAGTTACTGCCGAGCCATTGGGTCAAGCCTGAGATCAAGAAGAAAGAAAGGAGTAAGTCAGACACTCAGCTAAGAGGAGAGAGGGGGTTTTAAACAGCTAAAGAGGAATTCCCACTGGGGTACGAGGGACTGTTGGCGTCTCTGGAGCTCTGGGATGCAGGTTTGATCCTTGGCTCGGCATAGTGGGTTAAGGATCCGGCATTGCCACGGCTTTGGCATAGGGAGCAGCTGCAGCTCGGATCTGATCCCTGGCCTGGGAGCTCCATATGCCGGGGCGGGGGGTGGGGGGCAAAGAGGAGAAAAAAAGATAAAGAGCAGAAGTGAATGGGGCACGCACTACACTACATAGAAACCTGGCCCTGTAGGTTGGCTACTGTGATCCCTATTTAAGGAACTGAGGCCTGGAGAGGTGGTGTCATGTGTCCGAGATCACACAGCTGGTGAGTAGCGGGGCCTGGATTTGAAACTGTGTCACCAAATTTGGGGTAACTTATTACGCAGCTATTAGCATACCAACTGGGTTTCCGTGGTACATCATTGACCTGTCTGTTAAACCCCTTCCTCCTTCCAAGGACTGATTTGTTGGTAGGTTTGGGACTCAATCCTGGCCAATGAGAATTGAAGGGGTATCTGCTGAGGGAACTTCTGGGAAAGGTTTTCTGATTTTGAAAGAAAAATTTCAAAAATATACAGTCTTTTTTTATCTCCACATGAAGCTCTATGAGGAGTTAGTACCTGGGCAACTGCAGCAATTTTGTGACTATGAGGGGAGTGACCCAAAGATGGCAGAATAGGAAGAGAGAAAGATCCTTGGTCCATATGTTATGAGATACTTATTATCCAATCTCGAGCCCACCCTACTGCTGTGAAATAATAGTCCCCCTTATTGTTTAAAACACTTTGAGTTTGACCTTCACTTACTTTCTAACTTGATAGACCTTCTTTTCCCTCACAACCCACTTTTCTCTTGCCCCAGTTCATCTCTGAGTTTGGGGCAGGGAAAGCTTAAGAAGCTCTAACATACAGAAGAGGGTTTCTGCCTGTTTATCCTTTAAACCAAGAGCAAGAGAGACTCAGAATGGGAATCCAGGGGTCTGATGGTGGAGGATGGAGGGCAGGAAAGGAAGGAAACAAATCAAGAGGGAAGACCAGTGATGGAAGAAATAAAGAAGATTATGCCATAAAGACAGGGCAAGTAGGAAGAAAAGGAACAGGATAGGGAAGACCTGTGAGGAAGTGGGAAAGAGTTCAAGGCTACAAGACATCTTTGTACTGCTCTTTGATTCTGGAACCATCTTGCTCACATCATCCCACAAGGCCATGCAGGACAGAGATTAAATCCACAAGCTCTGGCATTCGAATTCTGATTCCATTACTTTCCAGTGGAGTCTTATTGGGCAAATCACTTAAGCATATTGAACCTCAGTTTCCTGATTTATAAAATAGAGAAAGATGATAATAACATCCATCTCAAGGGGTTGTTGAAAGGAATTTAGACAGGACTCTAGTTGTCAGTACAGAAACTCAGTTCAGACTGGCTTAAGCAAAAGAGTGATAACCTTGGCACCTGTCCCTAAAAGGTCAAGGAGTAATAGGCTTCAGGCATGGCTGGATCCAGGGGCTCAAATGATATCATCAACATTTGGTTCCTATATATCTTTTGTCTCTTTTTCTCCCATTGGCATTATACTCAACTAAGCTTTCTCTTTATGATTGCAAGCAGATCCAACCCTATCTTCTTAGTAGGCTCAAAGGGAACAGTACCTCATTTTTGGTCTAGTCAGCTAGTCTGGTGGGTCTGGTGGGTCCTGGACCCATTCCTACACCAGTTGTGTAACCAAGGAGATGGATTATGCTAGTTGACCAGCTCTGGGTCAGGTGGGCCTGGATCTGGAGATGGGGCCAGCTCTACTCACTGCATTGAGATGGGGTACACACATGTGAGGTTGAAGTGGGGTGGGGAGAGGCTTTGAGGAAAATTAGGGAGCTGTCATTGGAAGAAGAGAGGGTGACCACTAGACAGACAGCAGAGCAGCATCTACCATAAGCCCTTCGACAGCCATCAACCCCACTGCTCTGTACTTAGCTCCAGGAGAAGCAATGGCAGAGCAGACAGTCCCTGAGCTACATTTGACTCAGTGAAAACACGTCAAGAGCAAATGACTTTTAAAAACATTGTGTAGGAGTTCCCGTCATGGCTCAGCAGAAAGGAATCTGACTAGCATCTGTGAGGACACAGGTTTCATCCCTAGCCTCACTCAGTGGATTAAGGATCCAGCGTTGCTGTGGCTGTGGTGTAGGATGGCAGCTCCAGCTCCAATTTGACCCCTAGCCTGGGAACTTCCATATGCCACGGGGGCGGCCCTAAAAAGACAAAAAA
The DNA here is from genome assembly GCF_054392235.1 of Sus scrofa. Classification (NCBI taxonomy): domain Eukaryota; kingdom Metazoa; phylum Chordata; class Mammalia; order Artiodactyla; family Suidae; genus Sus; species Sus scrofa. The sequence continues at coordinate 65,042,356 of NC_139399.1, forward strand.
TAAAATAAAATAAAATAAAAAATAAAAAATTATGAGGAGTTCCCATCGTGGCGCAGCAGAAATGAATCTGACTAGGAACCATGAGGTTGCAGGTTCGATCCCTGGCCTTGCTCAGTGGGTTAAGGATCTGGCGTGGCCGTGGGCTGTGGTGTAGGTCGCAGACGTGGCTCGGATCTGGTGTGGCTGTGGCTCCGGTGTAGGCTGGCAGCAATAGCTCTGATTGGACCCTTAGCCTGGGAACCTCCATATGCTGCAGGTGCGGCCCTAAAAATACAAAAAGACAAAATAAAAAAAATAAAACCAAAAAACTGTGTTAAAATACATATACCATACAATTTACCATCTTACCCAGTTTTTTAAAAAAATTTTTATTAGAGTATAGTCGACTTAGAAAGTTGTGTTAGTTTCAGGTGTACAGCAAAGTGAATCAGTCATGCGTACACGCGTATCTGTTCCTTTTCACATTCTTCTCTGAACCACACGGGTTATGACACAGTGTGGAGTAGACGACCCTGTGCTGTACAGCAGGTCCTTGCTACCAATCCCTCTTTCCATTTTGCATTTTTTTTCTTTTTTTTTAAAGGCTGCACCCATGGCATATGGAGGTTGCCAGGCTAGGGGTTAAATCAGAGTTTGTAGCTGCCGGCCTACACCACAGCCGCAGCAACACCAGATCTGAGCCATGTCTGTGATCTGTGCCATGGCTCACAGCAACGTTAGATCCTTAACCCACTGAGCAGGGCCGGGAATCGAACCCACAACTATTTGGATTCATTACCGCTGAGCCACAATGGGAATTCCGCATTTTACCCATTTTTAAGTAAATGCCATTCTCTGGCATTAGATACATTCACACTGCGGTGCAACCATCCCTATCATCCTTCTCTAGAACTTTTTCATCTTCCCAAACTGAAGCTCATTAGACAAGAACTCCCCCTCCCCCTCCCCGGCCCTGGACACCCTCCCTCTCGCTTTCTGTCTCTAGGAATTCGCCGATTCCAGGTCCCTCACATAAGTGGAATCCTACGGCACTGGTCTTTTTTGTGTCTGGCTTGTTTCACGTAGCACAACGCCTTCAAGGTTTATCCACGTTGCAGCATGTGTCAACATTTCATGCCTTTTAAGGCTGAATGATATTCCTCTGTACGTATAGCCCATATTCTGTTTATCTAGTCATCTGTTGACAGACACTTGGGTGGTTTCCAGGGCAAATGCCTTTTAAGCCCAGAGCGTGCCCACTTTCATTTTTATAAGCATCGTGACACCCAGGCCAGCATCCTGCTTGTCCTCTCTGGTCCTTCCCCAGGCCTGCTCATTTGGCTTCAGAAAATAGCAAGAGCAAAGTAGAGTCACATAAGCATAGAGGTGAGTTCCCTGGTGGCCTAGTGGTTAAGGATTTAGCATTGTCACTGCTGTGGCTCAGGTTCGGCCCCTGGCCCAGGAACTTCCACATGCTGAGGGTTCAGACAAAATAATAGTGATAATTAATAATAATAATAATAATGAAGAATAGAGGTGATAAAGAAAAAGGGGGGAGAGGATTAGTAACTTAAAAGAAAAAGGTTTTCAGCAAAAGAGACTCATTTTTAAGAGAAAGAAGAAACAATTAGGTCTGGTGGCAGCAGCTCACAGAGGAAACACAGTTGTCAAAAGGAGGGCTGGGACTTTTCAAAGCGCTTACTGGAACGAAACAGAAATGCTGAGCTTTGTTCTGTCTTTCCCAGGAACACGCTCGTTTTGGAATCAAAAGGCTCTGAGGGTGGTGACAGACTTCAGAGCATGAAATGGCATTACTGGAAATGTTTGGGGGCTTTTGTTCCTGAGGCTGGGGCCTCCTGAGGGATGGGCTTCGCGGCCCGCCCAGCCGGCTGCAGCGGGCACGGAGGGGTAGCGGGCAGGCCGGGCTCCTGCCTCGGGGAGGGGCTGTGGGAACTGCCCTCCTGGTTTCTCAGCTCCGCAAATGGAAGCTGAAGAGCCTCAGGGACTTTGGCCAGAGACTGCTCTTGGGGAAGTGAGGGCTAAGGACTTGCCAAATGTATTAAACGGACATTAATAAACAAAACCAAAAAGCAACCCCAAACGGTATCTGAACCCGGCACAAGAGCAGCAGCAGAATAAGCAGAGGTAGGTCAGTGCCTGCAGGTTGGTGACCCCCGTGGCCGCCTTTGAGATCTTTAAATACTGCCGAATGACCCCAGCTCTTTCCTAAATGGTCTCCTTGCCTGTTTCTCTCAAAGTTAAATCTGATTGCATCACTTTCTTTCCTCAGAACCTTCCGTGACGCACCCTTGAGACTGAGTCAGGCTCCTTCACTGTGCACCCATTCCACCTGGCCGCCGGACGGCTCCCCTCTGAGCCTGGCTCCTTGCTTCTCCCCCTTGCAGCTCTGCGCTCCCGTGGCACCGAGTCATTTCCGTTTCCTCCAAGGAAACCAACCCTCTCCTGGCCCCTGGTTTTGCACAGGCTCTTCCATCTGCCTGGTGCACGCTTTTTGTGCCTTCTTTGCCCATCAACACTGTGTATTCTCTCGGTTTCACACAGACACCACTGGCTAAGGGGCTCTTTCTTTGTGCCCCAAGTCTGACTATAGATATATCACTTTATTGGAGTTCCCACCATGGCTCAGCAGTAATGAACCCGACTCGGATCCATGATGATGTGGGTTTGACCCTTGGCCTTACTTAGTGTGTTGAGGACACACCGTTGCCATAAGCTGTGGTATAGGTCACAGATGTGGCTTGGATCCTGTGTGGCTGTGGCTGTGGTGCAGGCCAGCAGCTGCAGCTCTGATTTGACCCCTAGCCTGGGGGGGGTCAAATGCCACAGGTTCCATATGCCACACTTCCATATGCCACAGGTTCTGCCCTAAAAAGCAAAAAACAAACAAACAAAAAACCCAATATATATATATATATATATATTTATATATATAGTTATATATATATAACTTTATTGCATTTATATTTTCACTTTTCCCCCTCAGGTTTTCTCAACCTTGACACTATTTACTTTGACACTGGATAATTCTTTGTTGTGTTTTTTTGTTTTGTTTTGTTTTTTAATTTTTTTTAATCTTTTTTGTCTTTTTGTTGTTGTTGTTGTTGTTTCTTTGTTGTGTTTTGCACATTGTAGGATGTTTAGTGGCACCCATGACCTCTACCCACTCCCCCCCATCCGCAGTTGTGACAACTAAACTACATTACCTGATGGTCCAGTATTGCTGCTGGAGCTCCTGCCATCACATCCACATTTCAGGCAACAGAAGGAAGAGAAAAGAAGCAGCAAAAAGGGGCTTTCGAAAAACATTTTCTGCATTACAATGTGCTAAATATTGTGTTAGGTGTTAGGGGTATAAGAGAAAACAAACTAGACTGTCCTGTGTTCCTTTAATAACAATAACATGAAGTCTTTCCTGTTGCTTTTTGGTCTCTTCCCACCCCTCTTCTAATTCTCTGGCAAATCCTGCCAGCTCTGAGACCCATGTCCAGAGTCTCACCTCTTGTCACCGTCTCCCCTGCCTGGTCAGAGCCACCATCACCTCACCTGGGCCACCACAGTACCTCCTGCTAGTCCAGCATTACCCTCACCCAGCCATGCCCTGGGCTGTGTATTCACACAGCAGCCAGAGAGTCTGGGCTGCAGCTTCCAGCCTACACCGCAGCTACAGCAATACCAGCTCTGAGCCTCGTCTGCGACCTACACCACAGCTCATGGCAGTGTGGATCCTTAAGCCACTGAGCAAGGCCATGGATCAAACCTGCATCCTCATGGATACTAGTCGGATTCGTTACTGCTGAGCCATGACGGGAACTCCCAGAGAAGCCTTTTGAAGGCAACACAAGTTATCCCTGGTAGGCTGTTGGCTACAACCTTCCCATAGCTTCCATCTCATCCAGAAGAAAAGCCAAAGGCCTCACAGCAGCCCTCTGTCTCCTGCACTCCCTCCCCACCTGCCCCCACCCAGCATGTGTACTTTCTGTCCTACTCCACCCCTGCCCTCTGCACTCGAGGCCCACAGTCTCTTGTCTTTAGTCCTAGCCCTGTCCCAGGGCCTTTGCTCTGGCTATTCTAGTTGCCTAGAAAACTCTCCCCCTCACTTCGACCTCTCCAAGGGCTGCTCCTGTTCCACATTCAGGTCTCTGTTCCTGTCACCTCCCCAGAGAAGGTTTGCTGACCACTCCTGTCCACCCCCACTGTCCATTTCACTCACCTGTCTCCCACCTCCTTTAAACACTTACACCAGTAAGAATGTCAGGCTGGGAGCCTTTTCCTGGTGTTTTTCACTGTGAGACCCTCAATTCTTGAAATTGAACTTGACTCACAGTAGGCTCTCACATTCATCTGTGAAATGAGCTCTGAGTCTTCAAGGTCCAGTCTTTGCTGATCCCAATGAACATGTTTGGTAGAGGACTTTGCCGACTGGGAAAGCTTACCTACCCTATTGGAAATGGCAGGCGCCCACGCCCGGGCAGACTGTGTTGTTTGGCTTTATTTTCTGCCTCTAGCTTATACTTGCTTTCAGGTCCAAGGGTGTCTTGGGATAAGAATTTCCCTCACTTACCACTTCGCCTGCTGCTGGTATTCTCATCCTTCCTTTGCGATGAATGTACTGATGGCCAGTGCCTTAAGGCTAAGGCAAACATTTGGCTGCCAGGAGAACCTACGCTTGAGTTTCTCGGTTATGACACCAGTGAGAGTTGGGGCTGGGTAATTCTTTGCGATGGGGGCTGTCCTGTGTACTGTAGGATGTTTAGCAGCATCTGTGGCCTCCATCCACGAGATGCTAGGAGCACCCTCCTGGTGTGATGACCAAACACATCTCCAGATATTTTGGGATGTTCCTTGGGGGACAAATTCATCCTGGTTGAGAAGAACTGTTCTATGAAATTATCAACTCACGGTGTCAGGGAGTTGGGACATGGCTGTGGTTGGAGCAAGCCAAGCGGACTTTCCCTGGCTTTCAGGGAATTGTTTATCCATCAAGAGGCAGCCAAGAGGGAACTTGTTTTCTTAGGAACTTCCATGCAAAGGTATTTTTGGTACAAACAAAAAGACAATCCATGTTTCAGCTAAAGCTATAAAATTAAGGTTTTTAAAGTGTCCCAGTGCCATTAAATTCTTTATGAGGAAGAAAAACATTACTGTCCTTCTTTCCCCCTTGAATCAACAGAACAAGTCTTTTTTTTTTTCTTTTTGTCTTTTTAGGGCTGCACCCGCGGCATATAGAGGTTCCCAGGCTAGGGGTCAAATTGAGCTGTAGCCACTGGCCTGCACCAGAGCCACAGCAATGCCACATCTGAGCTGCATCTACGACCTACACCACGGCTCACGGCAGCGCTGGATCCTTAACCCACTGAGTGAGGCCAGGGATCAAACCCACGTACTCATGGTTCCTAGTTGGGTTTGTTAACCACTGAGCCATGACAAAAACCCCCAAAAAAACAAGTCTTGAAAATCACCTTGTAGACTTTTAAGATCTCATCACAAAAATAATAAATTATTACCAATTTTAAATGAACCCATGTATTCCCAGGTCCTGTCTAGGAAGCTCTGCAGAGTCACATTTAGACTCTGGATTTATTACCCATTTTAAAGATGAGGAAACTGAGTCCCGGTGACTTGCTTAAAGGCATATGGCTTGGGACTTTCTCAGTCATGCATGTCATGAACCTCATAAAGACTTGCTTTACCAAAAGGGATGTGCTGGCTCAGAGAATAGGAGCATTGACTGTGAAGCTCGAAGAAAGGCAAAGCGGGTGAGAACGGAAGGAGTGGAGTTGAGGTGATGCTTCTTGTCCACCCGCTTTCCTTCTCCGCTTCTGTCTCCTCTCGCTGGGAACACTCCGCGGCAACCCACATCCCAAGTATCACAGTGTTGGAAGCAAGGCTCCTGCTTCCAACCCTCCTGTACATTTCCCAGGGAAGGACTCCCGTTGGCTCCTCTGAAATCACATGCACACCTGTGAACCAATACTGAGCCCACGATGTAAGCCATTCTTTTTTATTTTTACTTTTTTTCTTTATTAAAGTATGGTTGATTTACAGTGCTGTGCCAATTTCTGCTGTATAGCAAAGTGGCCCAGTCATACAAATATATACATTCTTTTTCTCATATTATCTTCCATCATATGTCCCAAGAGACTGAGTGAATAGTTCCTGTGCTACACAGTAGAACCTCACTGCTTATCCATTCTAAATGTAAGTTTGCATCTATGAACTCCAAACTCTCAGCCCATCCCACTCCCTCCCCCTCCCCCTTGGCAACCACGAGTCTGCTCTCCATGTCTGTGAGTCTGTTTCTATTATGTAGACAGGTTCATTTGCACCATATTTTAGATTCCATATTTAAGTGATATCATATGGTATTTATCTTTCTCTTTCTGACTACTTCACTTAGTATGAGAATCTCAAGTTGCATCCATGTTGCTGCAAATGGCATGATTTTGTTCTTTTTCATGGCTGAGTAGTATTCCACTGTATATATGTACCATATCTTCTTAATCCATTCATCTGTTGATGGACATTTAACGTGTTTCCATGTCTTGGCTATTGTGAGTAGTGCTGCTATGAACATACGGGTACATGTAACTTTGAATTGTTGTTTTGTCCAGATACATGCCTAGGAGTCAGATTGCTGGATCATATATAGTAGTTTTATATTTAGTTTTCTGAGGAACCTCCATACTGTTTTCCATAGTGATTGTACTAATTTACATTCCCACCAACAGCGTAGGAGGGTTCCCTTTTCTCCACACCCTCTGCAGCATGTGTTATGTGTAGTCTTATTAATGATGGCCATTCTGACCGATGTAAGTTGATACCTCACTGTCGTTTTGACTTGCGTTTCTCTGATAGTGATGTTGAGCATTTTTTCATGTGCTTGCTGGCCGTCCGTATGTCTTCTTTGGAGAAATGTCTGTTTAGGTCTTCTGCCCATTTTTCAATTGGGTTGTTTATTTTTTGTTGTTGTTGAGTTGTATGAGTTGTTTGTATATTTTGCAAATTAAGCTCTTGTCAGTTGCATCATTTGCAAAGATTTTCTCCCATTCTGTAGGCTGTCTTTTCTTTTGCTTTTTTATTTATTTTTTAGGGCTGTACCTGCGGCATATGGAGGTCCAATTTAGGGGTCAAATCGGAGCTGCAGCCGTTGTTGGCCTACGCCATAGCCATATCAACCCGGGATCTGAGCTGCATCTGGCACCTACACCACAGCTCACGGCAATGCCAGATCCTTAACCCAGTGAGCAAGGGCGGGGATCAAACCCTCGTCCTCATGGATACTAGTTGGGTTAGTTACCACTGAGCCACATCAGGGACTCCCTGTAGTTTATCTTTTCTTTTCTTTTTTTTTTTTTTTTTATGGTTTTCTCTGCAGTTTTCGAAAAAGAAAAAAAAAGTCATTTTCTTTGGGCTTGCTTGAGTTATGTGTCATGGGGGCAGGGTTTGTTATCAAAATATGGAAAAGGGGGGAATGGGTACCACAGCCAAAAGGTAATAGCTGCTTAGCTCAGAACCAAGATGTGGGTCTAGGTTTGAATTAGGCATCCTTCTGAAACATGTCCACCATTGCCAAGTACATTGGATGTTTTGAAACAAACTCTTGAAAGAAAAAACTTCATAGTCCTGCAAGAAAGAGATCATCACCCCCATTTTGCAGATGAGCCTGGAGATTAGCTGAGCTCAGTTCATACTCCAGAGTTCTAACTTGTAACCTCTGTGTTTCAGTGCCTCCTATGTATATCAGATTTGTCCCAGAGAAACGTCCTCCTGGTCTCTGGCCCCCAGTTGATTCTGATTACTTGGACAGGGTTAAGGGGACAAGAGGGTTAAGGGGACAAGTTGGGAGATACAGAAGAGGGACAGAGGGAGGGCTTCTTGGAGGAGGTGTTAGCTCACTGGCACCACAGGTTGAAGCTGGACCGGCCTGTGCAGAGGTTGGGACCAAGCAAGGCCACGGTGCCGAGGGCCAGAAGCAAGAGGGCCTTTACCTTCAAGGAACCAAACATACTCCCTGTAACTGGAGCAGGGAAAGAGGAATAATGACTCTGAGGATGGAGCAAGGGGCAGATCTCTAGGACCAGAGACTCAGGAGCTGGAGTCTGACCTCTCAGAGCAATGGGAGACATGGAGGGTTTGAGCCGAGGGGGCGAGCCTCTGGGCCAGTTTGCATGTTGGAAAGATGTCGCTGGTTGTAGTGTGGAAAATGGTTTGGAGGCGGGCATGTTTTTTTTTTTTTTTTTTTTGGTCTTCTTTTAGGGTCACACCCGCGGCATATGGAAGTTCCCAGGCTAGGGGTCCACAACCCCAGCAACGCCGGATCCTTAACCCACTGAGCGAGGCCAGGGATCAAACCTGCATCCTCACGGATACTAGTTAGGTTCTCAATCTGCTGAGCCACAATGAGAACTCCCGAGGCAGGCATATGGTTATTGAGCACTGACTGTGCCAGGCACCGATTTAGGCATCAGGGATACAACAGTACCCAAGACAAAGGCCCTGTCCTTACAGACATTCTAGCAAAGGACACAGAAATCAAACAAGTAAGTAGACTCAGCCTCTTCCATCTCGTTCAGTGAGGGCTGTAAGGAAACTGGCATAGGGGAGGGCACCAAGGGTGAGGGGTGGATGCTGTTTTAGCCCAAATCATGTCCAGGAGGCAGCGGATGGGGGCCTGGGGTGAGGATGGGGGGGCGCAGAGGATTTCATTTTGTTTGCCTCCAGCGACATGCGTCAAACAGTGGAGAAGGGGGTGTCCCCGCTGGCGGCCTCTGGGCTGGGCCTCCAGGGTGCCCGTGCTGCCTTTGCTTTGGGCAGCTGTCGAGCGGATATAAACATTTAAAAGTGGATATAGCTTGGCTCTCATTCAGCATGTAAATAGCTGTCAGATCTTCAATTTTGAAAGGACTGGTTCTCTGAGATTTGTATAAATGTTTGACCAGAGTAGAGGCCGCACACAAGGAGAAGCAGGTCTCTCCATGCCAGGGTCCTGGGTTTCAAAGACGCAAGCCTGTTGGACGGGAACTCATTTCAGAGGTGGAGACGGGCTAGAATGAGGGAGGATAACAAAGAGGGATTACATGTGTTCCTTATCCCACAAGCACAGCCTCATTAGGAAAAGTAGGAACGCTTAGAAATAGAGCTCGGGTTGTTTGCAGTTCTTGTCTGTTTGTTTGTTCTGGTTGCGCCTGCAGCATTCAGAAGTTCCCTGGGCCAGGGAGTGACCCCAAGCCACAGCAGTGAAAACATGTAATCCTTAACCTGCTAGGTCACCAGGGAACTCCGATGGTTTGGAATTCTTAGATTGAAAATGCAATTTGGGAGTTCCCTGATGGCCTAGTGGTTAGGGACTTGGTGTTGTCACTGCTAGGTGTGGGTTCAGTCCCTGGCCTGGGAACTTCCACATGCCATGGGTGCAGCCTAAAAAAAAAAAAAAAAAAGAAAGCATCAATATCGGCTGGTTAATTATGTCAAACGGACAATAGTCATGTGAGTTACTAATAACAGGAGGAATTGTTATTAACAGAGGGATATGGGAATTCTTTGTACTATCCCTGATAGTTTTCTGTCTGTCTAAAACTCTTCTAAGAAATGAAGTCTGTTGGAAAAACTGAAATTTAAGGATCGATGTGAAGGTTGTTCAAGATGCATGACGGAAAACAGCGATTTCCTTTTTGTAAAACAGCATCACGTGTGTATGGATGTAGGTACCGGTCAAGTCTGAGAAGATGCTCCCTTTCCCCCAGGTGGTTATCTTGAGGGTTAAAGCGCATCGTGGGAGGAATCTTTCACATTTCCACTGTGTTTTGATTTTTAGGACTGCACCTGCTGCATGTGGAGGTTCCCAGCCTAGGGGTTGAGTCGAAGCTGTACCCGCTGGCCCACATCTCAGCTCACGGCAACATCAGATCCTTAACCTACTAAGCGAGGCCAGGGATTGAACCTGCATCCTCATGGATCCTAGTCGGGTTCGTTAACTGCTGAGCCATGAAGGGAACTCCCATGCCAGAGACTTTTACAGGACAAAGTTGAGTAAAGGTATTTTACAAACACACACACACACACACACACACACACACACACACACACACAGCAAAAAATAACTCCATGGTGGGCAGAAGCAGCAAGGAGAGTTCCAGCAGTCAGCTCCAATTTCATTTCCCATAAATCAGCCTCAGATTAATTTCCCTTGATTCATAATTCAGAGTCAACAGCATGGGAAAATGAGACTCCTCTCCAGGTTTCTGGGCATACTGAAACAGCCTTATTCTTAGAAAGTCTGATCTTGTCTGGGGTCCCTGGACTCTGCCACCATCCAGGGACTTGCCTTGTGTGGCTGTCACTCACTCAGTGGCCAGCCCTGGGAAGGATTCCCCACACATGCCCTCAGTCCTCAAAACAATTCTTTGAGGTAGACTGTGTCATCACCACCCTTTTACATGGGAGACCCAGAGAGAGAAGGTCACTTGTCACCCAGCCTTGGGGAAGGTTCAAGTCTAATGCAGAACTGTCTGATTCCAGACCCGCAGTTTAACCACTCGCCCCTAACTCCTCAACAGTAGAGGCTGTGATAAAGGGAGCTGCTCGCCTGAACCCCAGTCCCCTTCCCGGTCCCCCGAAATGAGGAAGTGCCTGTTCAACAAGATGGTTCCAATGAGCTTGAATCTCCAAGGCTATTGTTTATCTTTCTGGCGGAATATTTTGGTCCCGTAACCAGGTGCACGTGGAATTTGGTAACAATCAAAAAGTCCAAGGAGGCGTGAAAACCCAGCACATGTTGGCTTGAGCTGGGCCGTATGGAAAGTATACGTTTGTCATCAGTGTTTACATTTTCCTTATTTATTTTTCCTGAAACCTCATCAAAATAAAAACCGATCACGTTGCCCTGAAGCCCTTTCTGATGTGTGGGAGGTGCCCTGGACATCATTTTCTGTTAGAGGAACGGAAAGCCGCAAAATGGAAGTGCACAGCAGGGTGGGTAGGATGGACAGGCCATCGCTGGGAAAAAGAGGGGCCTTTTCTCTCATTTAACCCAGATGCCCCTTTGGAGAGGACGGCGTGGCTGCAGGACAGCTTTTGGGGGCAGACTTCACGTTAGAGTTCTTTTGGGAACCATGTTTCTGGCGTCACTTATTTTTATACATCTCTGTCTTGCCGCACCCCATCAGCCCTGTCACATGTAAATAGACAAACAGGGAGTGGGGCCGTGGTTTTTATTTTTTGTTTTTTCTTGAAAATCCGCCTGCTGTGTCAGCCGAGTGCTGTGATCTTCAGGTAAGAAGATCCTTCCTTGGACTTTGTAACAAAGTGAAGCGATGTCTCTGGTTGATTCCCCTCCCACCAAAGTGCCTTTGCGGAAGGGAGCTGAAAGTGGGTTCTCGCACAAGGAGGTCTGCCTCAAACTGCCGGTGGGAAGTGTTCTGCTCTTTAGTGCCTTCTTTCTGGCCACGTGTAAAAAGCATCACATGATCCCCATGCAAGGAATCGGAAGCTTATTTCCTTGGCTGCCCTCACTGAGGAAGACCGAAATTCATATTAAACACATCTCGGGGAGGTGTATTCTTTCTTTTTTTCTTCTTCCATTTTTATTGTTGAACTTCATCTGGTGCTAAGGTTTCTACTAGAGAAGTAATTTAGAGCATTGTGGCATTTCCTTTCTTAATTAATCCCAACTGGGGCTTCGTCTAGAGCAAGCATCCGCGGTTGATGGCTTCATCACTGCGCAGAGGGCTCTTCCTGCTGCATTTGTAAACACCAGCCTGGCCACAGCACTACGGCAGGGTTCTGGTTTGAATTAAAGCCCAGGCTGAAGGATCAACCCAGCTGTGCTTTCCTGTAAGCTCTGTCAGTTTTCCAAAGCTTGTTAACATGCTAATATAAAAGGAAATAGGACAAACTTCAAGGAATTTACAACTGGTCTTAAACTTCAAAGACAAAAGCTACATCCATGCAACACACACACACACACACACACACACAACCAATATGTCCTTCCATCCCCTCCTTCCTCAAACACAACCCAACACAACACAAAACAAAACAATCCCCCCCCCCGCCCCAACTAATAAAAGTTCATTTAGCAACCCAGGGATGTCTCTAGACGCCAGCTTGAAATACTGTGGCCACAATCCACGATGTTGCAGGCAGCAGTTACAACACCAGGCTTTTGTGCGTTGTGAAACATGGGGCAACATTAGTAGGTCTGATTGGAAACACGATAAATATTTCTCCAGCCCCCAAGAGAGTGACGCCAATCCAGCCTAAAAGGTCGGCTCCCTCGTTCCCCCGCAAGTGGGTTGGGTGGAAAGGGAGGACCTGACCACCACCCTTACCTGCCATCTCCCCCCACCCCGTCCGGCCCTGGAACAAGGCGCAGCACATCCACCCTGTCGACAGGGGCTTGGGATGAACTCAGGAGGGAGAGGCTGGGGCACGTTTCTTAGCACATGGTGATTCATTTTTAGAGCCATCTCTTGGAGATTCTGACAACAAATAGAAAAGCACAATTTAAAACTTCCTTTTAATGTTCTCCTTTCTCCAGTGAGTGTCAGCAATTGTATTTATCTCAGCCTGCCGGGGTGTAGATTCCAAAACCCAGTTCAAGGATTTACATTAACTTCCTCTGAGCGTTTCCAAACTGGAACCCAGATAGTGAAACTTAAGTTCCCATTTATGATGAGGCTCAAGGTGTGGCTGTGACTCCTTCATTCCTCAGCCTCATGAATTGCTGACTGTGGGCAGAGTGTTTTCACAAATGCCCATGTGGGTCTGCTCAGGATGTCCAAGAACTGCTGCTTTGCCCACTGCCTTTGTACTATTTTTTTCTTTCTTTTTTCCTTTTTGGATGTGCCTGCATCATACAAAAGTTTCTGAGCCAGAGGTAGAACCTGCACCACAGCTGTGACAACGCCAGATCCTTAACCCACGGAACCACCGGGGAACTCCTGCCGGCTGACACTAGAGCTGTAGGGTAGCCATCCCACTCAGGGGAGGGGTTCTCAACCTCAGCACTCTTGATCATTTGGGCCAGATCATTCTTTGCCGTGGCGGGGGGGAGCATTGCAGGATGTGTAGTCGCTTCTACCCACCAGATGCCAGAGCACAACCCCCACCTCCCAAGTCAGGACAGTAGAAAGTATTTCCAGACATTGCTGAATATCCCCTGGGGTAGAGTTGCTAGATAAAATACGGGATGCCCTCTTAAATTTGAATTTCAGATACACAATGAATGCTTTTATCTGTAGCATATCTTATGCACTATTTGGAACATGGTTAGAAGTTATTTTTGTTGATCTGGAATTCAAATTCAACAGGACCTCCTATATTTTCGTTTGCTAAACATGGTAATCCTACCTGGATGGCAATACCACCACCAGTCCCTGCCACCACCCTGTCTTGAGACCCACTGATTTATGGAAAAGAATAAGAATAACTGCTTCTGGTTCCTGGTTTGCCCCATATTTGGCCATATTATTTCTGAAAAGCCATTTTAATTCTTGGCGTCTTCCTCTCTTTGGTGTGTAAGGGGGCCATGATGTCTGCCCCATCTTGTGGTTGGACAGATTCAGGTGCAGCTGAGAGCCTGAATCCACACACAGCTATCCTGTCCCCAAACCCCATCTTCTCCGGGGACATCACTGCCCACCCTGGAAGGCCTGCGCCAGCGCTGGCTCCAGGTTTGACCAGTCAGAGGCTCACACTCCTCCAGGCACAACGATTGGCTCATAGGACACCATGTGACCCGAGCAGAGCCAATGGGAGATAACGCGGTTTTGCGGGGCGATTTCAGCGAGACATGCTTTTATCCCGTGAACCTGATCTTGGCATCTGAAAGGCGGGCGCGGCTGGGGGCTCTCCTGAGAGGAGAAATGCAAAGTAGAGCTGAGGGGTGGGGAGAAAAAGATGATTCCCGGTGGAGAGACCCCCAAAGCCATCGCTACCTCTGGACTTTTCTGCATAAACCTAAACTTTACCTAAATCAGTTGGAGTTTCTCCCACACCTGACAGAAGAGGCCCCACTGACTCCATGTGTGAAAGGGCCTGGCCACGCCTCGCCCATGCTAAGCGTTCGTAAGTGTTAGGTATCGTTGCTGCCCTGGGTTTCCTCAGCTAGACTGTAATGTCCTGAAGCTCAGAGGCCATCTCTTCTCTCCCATTGGCTTTCTGTTTTGTTTTGTTTTTAATTTCTCTTTTTTAGGGCCGCACCTGCGGCATACGGAGGTTCCCAGGCTGGGGTCAAATCAGAGCTGTAGTCACCGGCCACAGGCACAGCCACAGGCACGCCAGATCGGAGCTGCCTCTGCGACCTTCACCACAGCTCACAGCAACGCCGGGTCCTGAATCCACGGAGTGAGGCCGGGGAGCAAACCCACGTCCTCCCAGACACGGTGTCAGTTTCTTAACCTTTTGAGCCACAACGGGAACTCCTCCCGTTGGCTTTCTGATGCGAGCCACAGGCGCCTGAGGCTTGAATCAGAATGGACTCAAGGAAGGGGAGAGGAGGGATGGGTGGGTGGATGAAGGCACAAGCAAGGTGCACCCTGGGAAGCAAGGGAAGTCCTCCCTCTCCTAGCGCCGTCTGGCCAGCTTTAGTGATTGTTCCCGGCAGGTCCTTCCTTCTCTGCCTCCACTCTCCCCTCCTGCCCCTGGGTGGTGATTAAATGCAAGCTGGGTCCCACCAAGCCCAGTCCCTGCTCAGGGCCGTTGCCCTCTCTGCTCCCTCTGCCTGCGTCACCCTCTCCAAGTTTCTTCTGGTGGCTCCATCCTTAAAACTCTCCCAACAAATGCTGCCTCCTCTGGGAGCCTTCCCTCACTGCCCAGCGCAGCCCCCTTCCCATCAGTTCCTCTGCTTTATCTCATTCATGGCGCATCACCGCCCACAGTCATGTGCCGTGTTTGTCAGCCTGTCAGAGCCCTCTGCCCCACCATGTAAACGCCATCTTTTTTTTTCTCTGCCAATCCATCTTTTTTTCTTTTTTCTTTTTCTTTTTTTGGCTGAACCTGAGCCTTGGGGAAGTCAGCGACCCAAGCTGCTGCAGTGACAACCCTGGATCCTTAACCCACTGAGCCACCAGGGAACTCTTAAACTCCATCTTCTTGATTACTCTGTCCCCAGACCTAGAAGTTCCATTCATACAGTAGATGCACAATAAATATCAGTTGAAGAGTTTCCGTTGTGGCTCAGCGTTAACAAACCCAACTAATAACCCTGAGGATGTGGGTTTGATCCCTGGCCTCGCTCAGTGGGTTAAGGATCCGACTTTGCTGTGAGTTGTGGTGTAAGTAGCAGACTCAGTTCAGATCTGATGTTGCTGTGGCTGTGGTGTAGGCTGGTGGCTACAGCTCTGATTTGACCTCTGGCCTGGGAACTTCCATATGCCGTGGGTGTAGCCCTAAAAAGACAAAAAAACAAAACAAAACAAAAAAATCTGTTGAATGAATGAATGAGTTACCTACGTGTCTGGCTTCCTTGGCAGACTGCGAACCTGTCTTGTTTTGAACCCCCAGGGTCCATTTGTTCCAGAGTGAGGCCTCAGTGCATGAGTGTTGAATGAACAAAGGATTTCTGGTACTATGCTAGTCTCCGAGGAAGCCAGGGTGACAGAACGTTCTCTGTGGGTTCCGGCTCTCAGCCTCCCGCGGGGGACTGGGGGAATGGGGACAGCATGAAGCCAGGGAGGGCAGTATCGGGGCCTTGGGTCTGCCGTCTCCCGACGCCGTGGTCCTGGGCGTCAGATACTCGTCTGTCGAGTAGGAGAACAGCAGTCCCCTCTCACAGCTCAACTGTGAGCATCAACTGAGGCCAAGCAGGCAGCAGGCCTAGAAGTACCCAGTCATGGCCCAGAGATGTACTGAGATGCTTGTTTCTGTTTGGCAGTGCTCCCCTGCGTCCATTTATCCGTCCAGAGGAAGGAGGTGGCCTGTTCAAGGTCACACAGCAAGTCTGAATTTCCCCCTTGCATCAAGGAGGTGAAAGGCCCTGCCTTTTGCCTCCTGCCCCCCTTCTCACCCCGAAACCTCCTGGCTTCTACCTTGGGCCCCTTTTCCTCCCGTGAGGTCGGCAGGGCCTTTTCCCCTGGGTGGGCACGTTTTATTCTCAACAGAAAAAAAATGACAAAGTCGCTCATAAGCCCGAGCTGTTTTTCACACTGTTCTGTCTCTGACAGGCTGTTAGAAAAGTTGGGAGGAGAGGTGCTACTGTTATACTTTTGTTATTCGGTGCTAATTAGAAGAAAGCCGAGCCTGGGATGAAGAACAGCTTCCAAGAAGCACTTATTGTTTCCACTGGAGTGAAAATGAATCCAGATTAAAAGTCTTCTGATTCCTGGGCACTTCATTTCAAGCAAAATATTGTTTTGCCCTTAAACAATTAAAATTACCTTAAAATCGAATAACATCGATATGTTAAAAAAAAAAAAAGCCCATATTCTGAGTACTTAGAGGCATCTGACGGTTAGCTTTTCCTGCAGCATTTGTAACGAAGATGCTGAGTGAGTTTGCCAC
The DNA here is from genome assembly GCF_054392235.1 of Sus scrofa. Lineage (NCBI taxonomy): Eukaryota > Metazoa > Chordata > Mammalia > Artiodactyla > Suidae > Sus > Sus scrofa. The sequence goes on from NC_139399.1 coordinate 65,058,856, forward strand.
GTGGGAAAGTGTGTTTTGATCAGCAGAAGTGCACATTCTGTGTCTACAGACTGAATAGAAGAGGTAGATGGGGTTCCCTCCCTTTGGGGGAAGCAGGTGCTAGAAGCAAAGAGCTTTAGCTGAGAAGCCTGGGAACATGTGCGGGAACAGCTCCGAACATCTTTTTCTTCAACGTCCAGTGTGCGCTGGTTGCTGAATTCAATCTGTGTTCTGGCAGCCAGGCTACCGAGCCAGGTGTGGGAGTGTTTATTGAAGCGTCACACGAGGCCGTGAGGTGGGCACTCTTATCATTGTTCCCATTTCCGTAGAGGAGGAAAGTGAGGCTAAGTCAGGTATCCAAAGTCATACAGCAGGTAAACGGCAGTCCCAGGACGTGATCCCAGCATCCAGAGCTCCTCGCTGTGGCAGCGTTATTTTTGCCCAACTGCACAGGTTAGGGAACCGAGCCTCCGCAGGTTCCATCCCAGCTGAAGGTCACAGAGTGAGAAGGGGGTGGAGCCCTGCAGGAGGCGCCGGGGCAAAGAAGGGTGGAGAACACCTCGGGCAGATGACGTCACTGTCTGTGCCTCGGTTTCCTCCCCTGTAAAGCGAGGGTGCTTAAGTTCCCACCTCGGCCTGGGGTGGGAGGGTTGAAGGGGATTATCCCTGTGACGCTCTGCACGGCATGCAGGTCACCCGCTCCACCCGTTCAAAGCTGGCTGGGACCATCACCATTGCTATGCTGATTCTAAGGCCATGCCCCTTCTGCATGCCAGGATGCTGCGGGGCAGAAGGGGGGGCAGGGGGGAAGCCCTCTGTTATCCCCAGGGCCTGGGTTTCTTTCAAAGGGGCACCAGAGAGTCAGAACAGACAACCTTGAGGGCACTGGGTATTTCTCGCAGCCCTGCCACTGAATCCTTCCTATCATACTTATTTATTTGGGGTCTGCGCCTGAGGCAGGCAGACGTTCCTGGGCCAGGGATCAAACCCGTGCCACAGCTATAACCAGAGCCACAACAGTGACGACACTGGATCCTTGACCCATTGAGCCATGAGGAAACTCCGAATGTTTTCACTCATTCATTCCTTCGTTCAGTGCTGGCCCTGGGACAAACAGCAATAACCGTCTTTAAGTTCCTGAGTCCTATGTGTAGAAGGATAGAGATTCGCTAGGCAGATGAGAGTGACGAGCCTTCTGAAGCCCCGTGGTTTCCGCCTACCTCCTGCAGAGATGACCAATAATAAGGAATATTTGTAAATAAGTAATAAAAATGGAGGCGTTCCCGCTGTGGCACCGTGGGTTCATAATCCAAACACAGTGGCTTGGGTCGATGCAGAGGCACACGTTCCATCCCCAGACCAGCGTAGTGGGTTAAAGGATCTGGTGTTGCCACAGCTGCGGCTCAGATTCGGTCCCTGACCCGGGAATTTCCACATGCTCCAAGTGAGGCCATAAGAAATAAATAAGTAAATTTGGCACATTTATCTTCCCAAATGCTTTCACTTCCACCCTCTGGGGCAGTCTTCATCAGGTCTATCTGAGCTATGTGGCAGACTGAGCAACCCTCATTTATCCCCACTTGACAGATGAGAAAGTTGAGGTCTATAGAAGTTGAAATGGTTTGCCCAAGGCCAGGGAGCTAGTTATCAGTGGAATCCGGGTCTCAGCACTGTGCTTGTTCCCAGTGAAGCAATAATCCGGGTCATGTCGCCCTTGGCAAGGTCCGATAAGGGCTCTTTTTTCTATGCTGGTAGCTAGAAAAGTGGGCTGGGAGCCCTTTAGCCGGCATTTCGTTATCCTCTCCTGACGTTCTAGCTGAGCAGAAGGCTGTGGTCTCCATTCTTTGTGGAAACCACTCAATGAGTCATCCAGTAATAGCTGCGTAAACACTTCCCTATACCTGGAAGGGAGATAAAACCTAGTAATAACTCTCAAGGCTTATTCTGGGCTTGGCAACATAATCAAGGTAAATAATGTACATGGAGCACCTACTATGTGCCTGGGACCACGATGTCATTCTCACTAACTTTTTGCCGGATCAGGAATTCACTTACTGAATTGATAAGCCGAGATCTGGGAAAGGAGGCTGGGTTAGGTTGAAGCATTTGCTAGGGTCGCCTGATGAAATACAGGACGACTTACACTAAAAAAATGTTTGTTGTTAATCTGAAACTCACGTATAACAGGATGTCCTGTGTTCTTTTTTTTTTTTGTCTTTTTAGGGCCGCACCCGTGGCATATGGAGGGTCCTAGGCTAGGGGTCGAATCAGAGCTGTAGCTGCCAGCCTATGCCAGAGCCACAGCAACATGGGATCCGAGCCACGTCTGCGACCTACACCACAGCTCATGGCAATGCCAGATCCTTAACCCACTGAGAGAGGCCAGGGCTCGAACCCGAAACGCCATGGTTCCTCCTCAGATTCATTTCCACTGCGCCACGATGGGACCTCCCGGGTGTTCTTGTTTGCCAAATCCCTTCCAAGATCATGTGGGGCGTCAGGAGCAGAACCGAGGTGAGCAGGCTCTCCAGCTTCTGCTTTTGACCCCTGGGATGTCCGGTCCCATCAGCTTTGAGAGACTGATGGGAGAGCAGGGCCAGCGGGAGACCAATTAAGGATGTTTGATAGATTAAAGGAAGACCTTTCTTGTCAAAACTTCCACCAGCTCCCAGTGGAAGAGGCCCCTTGGTTGGGAGGAAAACTCTTGAAACTTTTTTTGGATAAATTAAGGTGGGCCAAGGCTCTGTTTCGGGATGGTGATGGAGGTTGGGACCTTGCGGCTAATGCCGGAAGAGATTTAGGGGCTTGTATGTTAGCTACGGAAAGGGGTACCAGAGGAAGGGGGCAAGTGGGACAACATGGCCAAATTCGGGGATCTGAGGAGAAGCAAGAGCCAGAGAGAAGCCCCAGTGTGCCTGGGAGGTGGGGGGAGACAGAAGAAAATGACCCTCACCCCCTGGAGAGCAGCAGCTGCTTCAGAATGGAAGTAGTTGCAGGACCAGAGGGAAGGAGATCACAGAAAAAGCCAGGAAGCCTTCCTGGAGGAGGCTGGGCTTGAATGGGTTGGGAGTCAGGGCAGGGTGTGAACATGTGGAGCCTTCACTGATTTGTTTCTAGAGTCAGTCTTTCTCTAAGGGCTCCTTCTGGAAAGGACTTCACTTCACTTGGTTTTGCTGTTCACAAACTTCAGTTATTACATTTCAGTTAAATAACCAATCCCCCAACAACTGATGCAGTTCAGAGTTACCATTGTATATTAAATGTGAGTTATTTTTAAAAGTTCCGCTTCCACTGCTAGTTCTTCATAGCACATCTACCATCGATGGCACGTAGGCACCCATGACAGACATCACTAATCAATTGTAGCACTCTGCAAAATGCACCCAAACCAGACTGGCTGGCTTTGGATCCAGGATCTTTCACTTTCTAGCTGTGTGTCCTGGGGCAAGATATGTAACCCCTCTAAGCTTCTATTTCCTTATCTACAAAATAGACGTAAATGGTAGTACCTCACAGAGTTGCTGTGAGAATAAAACAAGATCTGTGTGAAGCACGTAACACTGTCTCAGGTATCATATTGCCCCCCTCAGTCTAGCTAGCAGCTGTAGCAGCAACACTGCCAACACTCGATTCAGCTTCGGAAGCCTTCTCAACCCAGCATAGCAGACAGCCACTACCAATCAGTCTGGCAGGGAGGGGGAATCTGCTTTGCCATCACTGTTGGGATCCAACGCTTATAGATAAGAAAAGAGACCCAGGAAGTTGAAGCCGTGGGCCCAAGGTCTCACAGAGGGCTGGACGCCTTGGGCTCTGCTCTGGTTCAACCATGTGTCAACCCCGCCCCCTCGTCCCATTTTCTCCTCTATTCCAGGCACATGGAAAGGCTCTCAGCCTGGGCTTGGGCGCTGAGGTCAGGACACCCCGGGGGCTCTTGGGGTTTGGGATATGTTCATAAGTCTTGCATCTTCCCATTCAGACAAGGTCTCTGGAGGCAGTACAACATCTGTCCTCTGTCAACCTCCAAGTGTGGGGGTTGGCCTTGGCAGTCGAGAGAGGAGTGAGACGAGAAAGCCACTGTCCCATCCTGGGGCAGCTCAGAGATGGGCAGCCTCTGTCTGCCCGTGAAGGGTGGACCACAGTCAGGATTCGCCAGCCGCCCTTTGCTTTGCCAAGAAGGGCTCTCACTTTTGCCCAGTGTTGCTTCACAGGAACTGGTCCTCCCTGGTTGCTACAGGGAGTGAATTTCAGAGTCTGCAATCATCACCTGACTGGGCAAGCCTGGGAGCCAGACCTGGGGTGAAGGATGTCCAGGGATGGTCATGTAAGGGGAGCGAACTGCCCGGAGGGGCGAGGAAGCTGGGTCCAGCCAGCTCCCAGGACGGCACGCCCCAGCCAGGCTCGTCGGTAGGCCACGATGTGAACACAGGTCCGGGCACATCTGGTAGGAAACATCTCTGCCCCACACCCACGAGCAAAGCCACCCAGGGGCCAGGGGCAGACACACTCCGGCTCTTGAGGCAGATGAGATAAGAGGTCACGAAGTTGGCTGGGGAAAAGAGATTTCTCAACACCAACTCGACTGCAGCAATAATGCCGAAGCCTGCTTATTTGGAAGAGTTCTTATTATCTGTACTGTTTAATGAGCACTTAGTAAGTGCCAGACACTTTTTGTGTGTTCTGCCTTTTAAAATGTCCAGGCAGCACCATGAGATATGTCTTCCTGTTGTTATTTTAAAGATGAGACAGTAGCTCAGGCAGGTGGCTGGCATGCCTTGGTCACACAGCCCTGGTAGAAATGGAACTTGAACCTGAGATACTGTGTGTCCCAGTCACATCCATTGTCCCTGTGTGGCATCCTGGATGCTGCTCCTGTGTCAGCACTGCCTGTAACCAGATTTAAAGGGTGGGTAGGTCTTTATTAGATGGACGTGAGCAGAGGGTATTTCAGGTGGAAAGTCAAGCTCGAGAAGAGTCGAGGACATGGAATCGGCATGGTGTTTGGACGCCGTACAAGAATAATCTGACTTGGTTAGTGGTAGCCATTAGGATCTACCAGGGCTGATTATCAATAGACAGGTGCATCTGGTGTCATGGGTCTTGCAAGCTAGACAGAGGTGTTATGGTTCAGTGCAGTAGGGAATAGGGATTCGTATCCTGGCAGCCATTTGCAGGACGGATGCAGGTGAGGGGAGATGGAAGGCCGCTTGGAGGGACGGTCTAGACAGGAGTGTGGGCCTTCGGAAAGCACCGAAAAAAAGAGGATGGGGCTGTGGCAGGTTTGTTGCAGCCCTGCTGCCTTCACAAGCCTGGTGAAGGGTGGACATATGATCCGTTTCTGCAAGTGAGCTGCAGGGGCTTCCAGGAAAGCATCCCTTGCTCCTAGGAAGGGGAGATGCACAGAAAAGGGGGTCCTTCTTCCTCGGATGTGGTTGTCTAGGAGCTGGAACTTTGATGTCCATCTTACAGCCTCCAGGGGAGGCTGTCCAGGGGCAAAGCCTAGACCCCATGGCTGGCAGAGTGGAGAGATGGAAAGAACCAGAGTCTCAGAGAGACAGAGACAGAGAGAGAGAGAGAGAGATGGGACAGGGCTAAAGAGGCTGCTCTTGGAGGCAGGGCAAGCAAGTGCCCCTTGTCTTCAGTCCCGGTCCTGGAGGCGAGTGTACTTCTTGCCTTTGGCATCTTCGGCAGTCCTCTGCATTCCTACAACAAACTCCTTTGTAACTGAGCCCATGGGGGTTGGCTTCTTCTTTTTTCTCTTTTTAAGGCCGCACTCACAGCATATGGAGGTTCCCAGGCTAGGGATCCAGTCGGAGCTGCAGCTGTCAGCCTACACCACAGCCACAGCCATGCTGGATCTGAGCTGTGTCTGCAACCCACACAAGAGTTCAGGGCAATGCCAGATTCTTTTTGTTGTTGTTGTTATTTTGTTTTGTTTTTTGTCTTTTCACCTTTTCTAGGGCCGCTCCAGCGGCATATGGAGGTTCCCAGGCTAGGGGTCGAATCGGAGCTGTAGCCACCAGCATCTGCGACTTATACCACAGCTCACGGCAACTGCAGATCCTTAACCCACTGAGCAAGGCCAGGGATCGAACCTGCAACCTCATGGTTCCTAGTTGGATTCGTTAACCACTGCTCCACCACGGGAACTCCAATGCCAGATTCTTAACCCACTGAGCGAGGCATGGGATCGAACCCGCATCCTCATGGATACTAGTCAGTTTTGTTAACCCCTGAGCCACAGCGGGAACTCCAGAGGTCAGCTTTTGCTCCTCCTTCGAAATCACTGTGACCAGACACCTGGAACCAGCCTTGTGTCCCAGCACCTAGGGTGGTACCTGGCACAATTACTCATTGAGTAATTCCCAATTACTCAATGAATTTTATTACGTTTATAGTTGTATGCTGATCATCACAACCCAATTTTATAGGATTTCCATCCCAAACTCCCAGCGCACCCCCCCCACCCCCCAACCTGTCTCGTTTGGAAACCATAAGTTTTTCAAAGTCTGTGAGTCAGTATCTGTGCTGCAAAGAAGTTCATTGTGTCCTTTTTTTAGATTCCACATGTCAGTGACAGCATTTGATGTTGGTGTCTCACTGTCTGACTGACTCCACTTAGCATGATAATTTCTAGGTCCATCCATGTTGCTGCAAATGCCGTTATTTCTTTCCTTTTCGTGGCTGAGTAATGTTCCACTGTGTATATGTACCACGTCTTCTTTATCCACTGCTCTGTCAATGGACGTTTAGGTTGTTTCCATGTTTTGGCTATTGTATGTAGTGCTGCAGTGAACATTGGAGTACATGTATCTTTTTGCGTCATGGTTTGCAGGGTTGCTAAGTACAGAATGAAGCTGGGTGAGATGGGCCTTGACCTTGGAGGGGATGCAGAAAGGCAGGGTCCCACCTGGGTCAGACATCACTACAGATGCCTCAGCTGCAGTAGTCTCAGCCATGTGGGGCTCTGACAGACGTGCGAGAGCAGAGGCCCTTATTCGTGGGGGGGGAGCTGGATATGGCTTCGACTTCTGGGCCCACGCCTGTAGTTTCTGCTTCTTAGTCTGGGGTGGGGGCTGGGATTTGCATTTCTTTCTTTCTTTCTTTCTTTCTTTCTTTCTTTCTTTCTTTCTTTCTTTTTTTTGCCCGACCCTTAGTGTATGGAGTTCAGATCCTAGCTGCAGTTGTAACCTACGACACAGCTGTGGCAACAGCAGATCTGTAATCCACTATGCCAGGCCAGGGATCACTCCTGCATCTCAGGACCCCAGGGCATCTCAGGGGAGCGCTAAGATTTGCATTTCTAGTAAGTTCCCAGGAGAGGCCAATGCTGCTGGTCCTGGACCCCCCTGGGCAGTCCCGCTGCTGGGAGGTTGTGAGACCTGGTGTCGCCCAAGGCCCCACCATCCGGCTGAGAAACAGTGGGGAAAGGGAGGTTGTGGATGAGAGTCGAGCAGGTTGGGGCCAGGTAGGCCTCCCAAAGCAGGGGCTGTCAGGAGCCAGCTGGCTCTGGTCCTTGACCTCAGCCAGTTTCCCCTTTTCCTGGAATCTGAGGGTCAGCTAGGCTCCAGGATGTGGAAAGTGAACGTCTGGTGTAAGCTAGGTGTTCTCGGCCCGTGATGGATGTGAGATGAGGGCGCGTAGTCACTCGCGGAACGTCCAGGTAGGAGGAGGGTCCGCACGGATCTGTGTGCCGCTCCCCTCGGCACCTCTGTTTCCAGTGACGGGTCTTTGGGGAATTGCCTTGGGACTGATGACGCCAGACAGGGCCAGAGATCCAGAAATACTTGGGAATTTGCAGGCTCAGGATGGCCCTGGCTGGAGGCAGGCTGGCGGGGGTTGTGAAAGCCTAGCTCCTTACCCCCGGGCGGTCCCCGAGGGATCAGGCCCAAGCCACCCGCTTGGACTCCCCTGAAATCCCACCCTCCTGGGCTCTGCGTGCCCCGGGCCTGCTGGCCCTGACCTTTCTTTCTCCCCGTAATCAAGCACATGCCGTGAATCCTTGTGTGATTTCTGGGGACGCCAACCGCAGACAGATGCTATCTGCAGGATGCGATGGAATGAGGTCAGCGGCCAGGGCCAGGTGCCCGGAGGCGGACCTAGAAGGCATTTGGAGTAGGATGGGGAAGTTCTGAGAGTCGGTGGGGTAACTTTCTGTAAAGGTCTCCCTCCAGGCCCCTCAGAAAGCAAGATCTCCGAGATGCAACAGCAAAAGGGGCCCTTTTCCAGCTGTTTAATTAACGCTGTTATGGAGAAAGTTAAATAAAGTCTTCTAGAGGTTTTTGGCTTATAATGTATATTAGAGATTCTTCATGGCCGCATACAGCCAGCAGACACGACAAGGAAGCTGTTGGAGCGAAGCCGTTGGCGCGAAAACGTGGCTTCCTGCTTCCACTGTGCTCTCCCCAGTCCGAGTCCCAGAACACCGGAGGGTCCGGTGTGGGGCCGGGCTGGGGCCGGGCCTGGGCTGTCAGGGCTTCTGATGAAAATGACGTCCTGGCTTTCCCCGTGTCCGGTTCATGACCGGTGGGAAGTCTCCCCTTGTGCTGCCGCAGAGGCGCGATGAGGGGTGGGGGAGACACCCCAGAAACTAGGCAGTGTCCTCCCTCTGTCTGCAGAGCTGCAATTACCTGTTCGGGTGTTGCCTCCCACGACTTGGGCAGAGCAGGGTAGGGGGAACGGGGGAGCCTCTCCGGGGCTGAAAAGAGGAGCTCAACCTTTATAAAGGCTTCTTTGCATGAAAACGCTCTTTCTTCAGCAAGGCCGGGCTCCGAACCGGGTCCTTGATGAGATGACGATGATCTGCGAAAAGAGCCCCCCACCCCAGGCGGGACGGGGCGGGGCCGTCACAGTAGCTTCCCTTTCCTGTGCGGGCCACGTACTCAGTCGTGTTGTTCCTTAGCCTCAGAACCGTCCTGTGGTGGCCCCTTTTCACAAGTGAGAAAATTGAGGCTCAGCGGGGTCGGCTCACACACAGGCACACACTGCGAAGGGGCCAGACCGTCACGCTGCGCAGGACGCAGCCCCTGCTGCCCCGGCCACCCCCCGCTCCAGCCTTCCCCTCCCTCTCGGTCCGCTCCGGCCTTTCTGAGTCTTGGGGGCAGAAAGCTCTTCCTGCCCCCAGGCCTCCGAGTCTGTCGCTGCCTGGAGCACCTTCACAGGCGCCTCTGTCCTTTGATCTCCCTTACCTGTCACGTCCGAGGCTGGAGGGTGTCCCCTGCTCCCCTGTCTAAGTGGGCACCCCTTTCCCGGCTTCCTCTACAGCCTGTGCCTCACAACCAGTCTCACCAGTTACAATTATGTATTTATTTACCTGTTGGTCTTTTAGTCCCTGTCTTTCCCAGAGGGTGAGAACCAGGGGCTTTTTTATTTCTCACTCTGTTCTCAGGGCCAAGCCCTGCTCGGCACATGATAGGAGCTCAAATCTGTAAAGGCAGAGAGAGAGGCCTGCCTCCGGACCCCCTTCTTGGAGGGCGCTTCGTGATCAGCAAAGCGCCGTGCACATGCCCGCTGTCAGTACTCATTGGTAATTTTTGTTTTCACGCCGGCGCAGGCTGAGGTGTGTTCTCTCTGGTTTATCCCTCGGTCCCTTTGCTGAGGGCGGGGGAGGCTGTGTTCCATGCTGTTCCATCGACGGGCTTCAGCGAGGATCATCTTCTCCAGAAGCTCCCCCAAATGAAGCACCCCTCCCCACCCCTGCCCAAGTCCCCAGTCACATTAGGATTCTCATTCTGCATTAATCAACTACCCTGGTTTGCTGGGGACTGAGGGGCTGCAGAGCTAAAGCTGGGACAATCCCAGGGAAACCAGGATGCTTGGTCACTTTACTGATTTGGCTGCTACAAACAAAAGCCTGTAAGAGGATCTTACAGCCATGCAGGGTTTATTTTTCTTTTAAGTAAAAGAAAAGTCCAGGGCTGGGTGATGGCTCCATAACGTCATTAGGGACCTAAAACTCCTGCTTTCTGTCCTGCCATCCTAAAAGCGTAGCTTTTATCCTCACAGTTGCCTTGTGATCCCAAGACGGAGGCTGCAGCTCCAGTCATTACAGCCACATCCCAGGCATAGAGATGGAGGGAAGCGGCAGGGTTAAAAGGGTAGGGACCTGTCGAATTAGCCCCCTTAAAGGGCTTCCCCAGAAGCCCTCTTCCGGACTTCGCCTCGCAATTCATTGACCAGAACTGTGCTGTATGACCATTCCCGACTACGAGGGAAAGATATTTTTGAGCAAAAGGCACTGTTGCCCTGATTAAAATGTGTTCTGCTTGTTTGGAAGAAAGCAATAATATGTGTTGGTTAGGTGAGTTGGCCCACTCATCCAGGTTTGCCCAAGACTTTCTCGGCTTTCGTACTGAAAGGCTTGCATTCCAGGAAGCCCTCAGTTCCAGCAACGGGATGGATGGTCCCCATTGGTGAGCAACCTCCAGTCTCCAACCCGCCGACCCGCCTCGGTTCCACAGTAGCAGCTGCCTTAGGAACATGGTGTTACCTGTTTGTTTAATACCCTGACATCTAGGCATTAATCAAACATCAAACAGCCTGGGTGATACATTAAAAAATAATTTCACCTAGTCCAGGTGCTGGAATTACAGAAGATGAGCTGTAATTATTTGATACTTATCTATGTGGCTGAGGAAACTCTGTCTCAATTAGGAATAAAGTTAGGTTTCCACATTTTCTCTGCGCACTTTTCCCTTTCAATGAAAAATTTCCCTCCTTTTCCCAAGTTCATATATATCTTCTTGGTACTAAAACTTCAGTTTTTTGTTTTGTTTTGTTTTTTGTTTTTGTCTTTTTTGCTATTTCTTTGGGCCGCTCCCGCGGCATATGGAGGTTCCCAGGCTAGGGGTCTTATCGGAGGTGTAGCTGCCAGCCTACGCCAGAGCCACAGCAACGCGGGATCCGAGCCGCATCTGCGACCTACACCACAGCTCACGGCAACACCGGATCGTTAACCCACTGAGCAAGGGCAGGGATCGAACCCGCAACCTCATGGTTCCTAGTCGGATTCGTTAACCACTGCGCCACAATGGGAACTCCAAAACTTCAGTTTTTAATGTTCACTAAAAAGGTACAATCTTGGGCTTGTGCAAAATCTCCAGATACAGAGGACCGATGTGGGAGTGGGAAATGGCAAACACCTGCCTTTGGGATAACAGACACATCTTATAACTAAGCATGAACCCTGCCAGAGGCCTCTTAGCTCAGGAAAGGGGGTGGCCAGGGAGAAACCACGACCAGCATAAAAAAATTGCCAGCAAACATTCACCAGCCACTTCCTGGTGTCAGGCGCTGGGCTAAATTACACCCTCAGCCTGTTGCATCTTCATGATCAGTCTCTGCTCCATTTTGCAACTAAAGAAACGGAAGCTTCTAGAGGCTGAATAATTTGCTAAGTCCACACAGCTAGGGAATGGGTGGTGCCGCTGGGACCTGAAGCCACATTTGGCTGATTCCAGAGTGTGGTTAGTGTATTCTGCCTCTTGGAAAGAGCTGGGTTCAGCCAAGGTCTCACGCAAGTCTGTAGGGAAAAAGAAAAAGAAGGAACAGCATCCGGCTGCACCCGGCTCTGACTTAGAAGCACCCTTAAAGTAGAATGAAGGAAAACCAATTGTAACTCCTGGCAATTTAGGTTTCTCAAGGCATCAGGCGCTTTAAAATGCCCCATGTTGTTAAGATAACAAGTGTCATTGTGGAGTTCCTGTTGTGGCTCAGTGGGTTAAGAACCTGGCTAGTATTCATGAGGACAAGGGTTCGATCCTTGGCCCTGCTCCGTGGTTTCAGGATCCAGCATTGCCGTGAACAGTGGCATAGGTCGCAGACACAGCTCAGATCTGGCGTTGCTGTGGCTGTAGTGTAGGCTGGTAGCTACAGCTCCAGTTGGACCCCCAGCCTGGGAACTTCCATACGCCACAGGTGTGGCACTAAAGAACAAAAAAAGCAAAAAAAAAAAAAAACCAAAAAACAAAAACACAAACAAAAACCCAAAAACAAAAAAACAAGTGTCATTGCACTTAAAAATTATTTCTGCTTATTTCTCAAGATTGCTTGGCATCCAGCCTCTCTGTAAGCATCCGGTTTTCTAGGGCCAATTTCATAGATTAGAAGTTGCAGGGCAGGTTTTGCACCTTATAAAGAGACCACAGTGACCTTCCCAGGGGAGGCTCCTGAACTCCCGGTCTCCGTCACAGTGGAGACTCCTCCAGGAGGCCAGTGCCTGCTCCAGCACGACGGCCACGGCTGGTGCTGCAGGCCACTGGGGTGGAGAGCTTCTGGGGTCAGCTCTGGTCCTCGGATGCTGTCCTGGCCATGCTGGTTGAGAACCTGCATCCTCTGAGGCCAGCAGGGTGGACAGTCCCCACTGGTTCCCAGGTCCCAGCTGGGTCTGAAGCTCCCAGGTGACAGAGGCATCGACCTCCAGGCCTGTTGCGGGGATTAACTGCAATGGTGCCAGTCAGGTGCTTGACACTGTGCCTGGCATCTCTGAGGGCTTGAAAGACCTCAGCTGGAAGAGTTTTGATGAGGAGGAGGAGCGAGAGAGAAGCCTCACTTTCTTTAATCACAATGTGGGAACAATAATAAAACCTCCTCAGAGTTCCCGTTGTGGCTCGGCAGGTTAAGAACCTGACTAGCATCCGTGAGGACAAAGGTTCGATCCCTGGCCCCACTCAGTGGATTAGGGATCCAGCGTTGCCGGGAGCTGTGGTGTAGGTCACCGACACAGCTCGGATCTGGCGTTGCTGTGGCTGTGGCGTAGGCTGCTGGCTGCAGCTCCGTTTCAAGCCCTAGCCTGGAAACTTCCATATACTGCTGGTGTGGCCCTAAAATGAAAAAAGGAGGCAGGGGGGGATCCTCTTTCATGAGACTGTAGAAAAGATCAATTGGTAGAATGTCTGTTAAATTACAGTCAGCACATACAACGTGTTTAGTAAATCTTAGCTATCGAAAGACTTTAGAGCTTCAACAAAATGGGGCTAGGAAGCCACCCTCCCCATGTGAGGTGAAAAAGTTATCTTGCCAGGGAAATTCAGCAAGATAACTTTTTTTTTTTTTTTTTTTTTTTGCTTTTTAGGGCCGCACCTCCGGCATGTGGAGGTTTCCAGTCTAGGGGTCCAATCAGAGCTACAGCTGCCAGCCTACACCACAGCCACGGCCACACAGGATCCGAGCCTCGTCTGTGACCTGCACCACAGGTCACGGCAATGCCGGATCCTTAACCCACTGAGCGAGACCAGGGATCGAACCTGTGTCCTCATGGATGCTAATCAAATTCGTTAACTGCTGAGTCACGCCGGGAACTCCAAGGTAACTTTTTTTAAAGTGACTGATAGTGTGGTCCTGCGTCAGGCCGCAGTGTGCGACTGTCATTATTCAAGCAGAGGTGAGGAAATTGTTCTGCCCCGTTGGTGTCTGAGCTTGTGGCCTCGAGGGGGCTGGAGGGGGCCCTGGGACACCTCAGGAGAGAAGGCAGTGGAAGGATTGCGCAGCCCGTGGGCTCTCCCAGGTGAAGCTGGTCACAGGGCACTGTCCAGAGCGGCTTCGGTCTTTTCGGGGTCCTGGTGGCAGTGTCACCCTCCTCATCCTTTAGTGCTCTTGCCCAAGGCCAGGGAGCCACACGGGGACCGGAGTGCGGCCAGTGTGAGCGCTGCCCCTGGGTGGTCTCACCGCGCTCCGCGGCCCCGGCCCGCTTTGACATCTGCCTTCTGCGGAGCACATGTTGTCACCATTTGACACTTAGACACAAGCCAGAAGCGGGTCGGCCCACACTCATCGCCGTAATAAACACATGTGGCAGTTTTTGAGAGCCGAGCTGTCCCATCCATCAATCCAGCGTGACACCCAGAGTCCTGGTGGGGAGGAAGGCGGCACTTCAAAGCCCAGAGCATCACAACCAGGTGTGCGCATCAGGCACACGGCGCGCCCTGGGCTGCAGCCCACAGGGTAGGTGAGCTACACGGGTCTCTGCGTTTGTGCAGAGGTGTGTGGGTGTGAACGTGTGCCTTCGTGCATGTGTGTATATATGTGTACATGTATGTACGTGTATGCATGTCTGTGCATATGTGTGTGCACATATTCATGTGTATATGTGTGTTGGTGTATGTGTGTGTGTGTGCGCACACGCACACTCGATCAAGAGTTCCAAATTCCCAATTCCTTCAAGGGCTGGCAGCGTTGTGAAAATGGAGTTGGGTGGATGGAAACTGATTTTGGTTTCCAGAATTTAGGCGGCAATAGGGAGTGGTGGGGACCGTGGCAAACAGGAAGCTTGTGTCCACCGGAAGGAAGAGGATGCTACTCAGTTCTCAGCACCTGCTGCCTGTGGAGGGCAGACCTCGTGTTACCAGAGAGTCCCATTTTCAAGAGAAGCCGGAAAGTTGGATTTTTATGTGAAATGTCCCGAGTTTTAAGACAGCTGTCAGCTCATCAAGAAGAATTTAAACTGTCCCCTGCACCAAACAAAACATACCCAAAGCTGGAACTTAGTCTCTGGACACCAGGGGAGTGCAGCTCTTCCTCCCAGGGGGAGAGGACTGCTTTACCAGCTGGGCTGTTCCCAGAAGACCCTGCGCTGACCTGGAACAGTGGTTCTCCAGGAAGCGAGTTTGTCCCCGGGAGGACATTTGGAAATGTCTGGAGACATTTGCCACGATCCAAAATGGGTGGTGGGTGGTGATGGTGGGTTATGGAGGGTGGTGGTTATTGGCAGCTAGTGGCTAGAGGCCAAGGATGCTGCTGAACTTCCGCTGTGCACAGGGCAGCACCTCCCCCCGCCACCCCGAAAGAACGGTCTGGCTCCAAATGATAATAGTGGGACATCTGAACTAGAATCATCCCGAAGACGATGACGGAGGGCCGCCCAAAGTGCTAACTCTTGAGCATGGCCTTTGGGGTCGGCTGTATGACTGGTTGAAAATCCCATCCAAGAGATGGATGTCTGACTGAGAGGCCTGCCGCATGCGCCTTTCCAACGAGCCGGCCTTCGGGTGTTTCATATGCCTGAAATCACCACATCCCCGCAACCCCGTGAGAAACACCACTTTTTTTTTTTTTTTTTTTTTTAGGGCCACACCTGCAGCACATGGGAGTTCCCAGGCTAGGGCTTGAAGCAGAGGTGTAGCTGCCGGTCTACACCGCAGTCACAGCAACACCGGATCCTTAACCCACTGAGCGAGGCCAGAGATCAAACCTGAATCCTCACAGAGACAACATCAGGTCTTTAATCCACTGAGCTACAGCGGGAACTCCAAGAAGCACCACTTTTATCCTCATTGCACTGATGAGACTGGGGCACGTGCGCTCGCACACTCACACACACACTCACACACTCACACACACACACACAGAAAGCTGGAAGAGCCTGGGTGTGACTCAGGAGACTTGCTCCCAAGCCCACTCCCTTCGGGACAGGGCGATCCTGTGAGAAAACATGGACGGAAATGGCTTTACATCTCTTGCACCTCTGAGAGTTTGAATTGACGGCTCCCCCGCCCGGCTTAATCCTCTCTTGGAAAATTCCTCATCTTTCCGGGCGGCGTTTGAAAACTGCCTTCTCCAGAAAGCTCCCCGGGGCAGCTGAGCCTGGTCAGGCCCCGCGTCTGGGGTCCCTCCCGCGACAGGTGTTCCCCGTCTCATGGCTCAGCTCCCGTTTACTGCGACTACTTCCGTCTGTGTCGTGGTCCTTGAGGGGCGTCTGGCCTGACTGCTGAGGCCTGGCACGGCCCAGGCTCTGACCAGCGTTGGCCGAAGGAACAGACGGATGAATGGTGGGCGTTTCCCAGCCTCCCTTCCAGCCTCACCTCTGCACTTGGCAGCGCGCTGCTGAGCCTTTGTGATGAGCTGGGCCCTGTTCTCAGTACCTTACGTGTGTTAACTTGCTTCTTGCTTTGCCGCCGTCCCAGGAGGCAGGCATTAACCCTGTCCTCATTTTCTCAACGTCTCCGGCAAGGAGAAGTCAGACTGGTTGTGGCCAAGGTCACATAGCTCCGAAGTGGCCGGGACTTTCTCCGTGGTTGCTATGGGGACCCTGACGGTCTGCAGGCTGGGGACAGAGCTGAGTTCTCTGCTTGTCCTTACTTTCTGTCGCTCTGGTAAAGGCTGGTGAACGATTAGTATGTGACTCAGGACAGGTTCAGGCATCAAACAATCATTTTACGGAACATCTCTGGTGCGGCAGCACTGAAGTAAATGAAGTGGTTGGAAGTTCACGTTTGTCATTTGCATTTCTTGCGTGGAGAGCTGCCTATCCTATTAGTATATTTGACCTTTTTCTTATCAACTAGCAATTACTTTTTATACATTAAGGTTTAGGTCATACATTTGTCACATTTTTACATATTTTCCTTAATTTTACCAATGGTGTTACTTCGCAGCTTGTTTATAATGTTTCATGTGCTGTTCACAGTTTGTCATTTTAATTTCTAGGTAGTCTAGATTGTTCTTTATAATTTCAGTCTTCAGGGCCATACCTCAAAAGATACTTTCCAACTCCAAGATTATAAAACATTGACTCATACCTATTTCTCTAGTTCTTTTAGATGCATTCATTAATTGATTCATTTGCCTACTAACTTACTTTTAACTGCTAATTAATTAATCTTAACTACTGGTTAATCTTTGGTTCCCTAGGAATAAATTTTCACGTATGGTGTGAGGCAGGAATCTCCCTTTATTTTTTTCACTACTACATTCTCCCGAGAAACTCCTCGAGGGCACCTTGACTAAAATAGGCAGCCACAGTCCTTACAGTAGCCAGCTGAGCAGCTCAATTTGTAAACCAGTTGTCTTTCAGCCGCCTAAGGTAGAGAGATATTTTAAATACCTGTATCTATATCTTAGATGTAGATCTGTCTTATATACCTGTGTAGTTCCCATTCAAGCAGTGGATGTGGTTACCTAACTGTCTGGAAATTTTTGAAAGATGGTTCTTTTTGGCATTTACTTGCCGGGGATACAGTTAGGCCAGCCCCCAACCTTCCCAGCTGGCAAATTACTGCCTATTCACATGACTGGCAGAGAGGCCTTGGTAGATACTCATTAAAATCATTTGATGTCAGCCTTGGCGATCTGATTGGTGGAGATGGAAAAGGCGTAAAGTTCCTGGTGTTGGCAGACCTGGAGGGAGTCGGGCTGTCTTGATCCCTGCTGGTGGGCACGAGGAAATGGAGTGTCCACAGCCATGTGGGAGTCACACTGATGCTGGGGGGGCCCGTCACTGTGCTGTGGGTTTTGCATTCATCCTAGAGACCTCCCACGAGGGGGGAACTCTTCCTAAGACCATCTCCCAGTGGAGGACACCACCATACAACGAGAGGTGAAGTACCTTGCCCATGGTCAAGAATCTCATGAGCATAAACCAGACCTCCTACTTATCTACGCTGCTACCTTACAGAAAGTTTGCAACGAAAGCCTTCAAGGCATCCTTACTCATCCACCGCAAAAGTCCCTGTCGAGGCGTTGATGCTGAGGAAAGGGTTATGGATGGGCAAACAGTTTGGGACAGGAGTATTTTCACAGAATTGTTTAAAACCAGGAGAGGTTTTAAATAACCTAAAAGTCTCTCAATAGAAAATTGGTGAACTCTGTTACAGTATTTGCATATGTGGGACTATGACACAGCTCTTAAAGAATTATAAGCTAGGAGTTCTGCAGTGGCTCAGCGGGTTAGGGACTTGGCATTGTCACTGCTGTGGCTCAGGTTGCTGCTGTGATGTGGGTTTGATCGCTGGCCCAGGAACTCCCGCATACCACAGATGTGGCCATAAAAATTGAAAAGAATTATAAAATAATACACTCATTTCATACAGATAATTCCCAATACGTCATCACACAGACAAAGAAGGTTACAAACGATATGTGTTGTATGATGTCATTCTTGGTATTTTAAGCAGGTGGGCATGGGGGAAAGATGGAGGTTAGAGCTGGTTCTCTCAGGCTTGGCACTGCCGACCTTGGGAGCTGGAAAACTTTTTGTTGGGGGGTCTGTTTAGCAGCATCCCTGGATTCCACCCACTAAATGCCAGTGACATCTCTGTCACGTCCCTCACCCTCCCAGATGCGACAACAAAAACATCCTCAGTCATAGCCAGAGGTCCCTCAATATCCCCCAGGTGAGAAGTGCTGGGTTCCTCTCCCCTCCCTCTCTCCCTTCTGGTTTCTGCTTGCATGTCAGCTCCTGAGTGCCCTCCCAGCCCCCTTTGTCTAAAACAGCACCCTACTCCAAACCCATCAATTCTTTTTTTTTTTTTTTGTCTTTTGTCTTTTTAGGGCTGTACCCGCGGCATATGGAAGTTTCCAGGCTAGGGGTTGAATCCGAGCTGTAGCTGCTGGCCTGCACCACAACCACAATGAAGATTCGATCCGCTCCTGTGACTTACACCACAGCTCACGGCAACGCCGCATCCTTAACCCACTGAGCAAGGCCAGGGATCAAATCTGTGTCCTCATGGATGCTGGTCGGGTTCGTCAACCCCTGACCCACGACAGGAACTCCCCCAACCCATCACTTCTATCCCCATCCTCTCTTCCTTTCTTTTCCTTTCTTCCCTTTCCTTTTCCTTCCTCCCTTCCTCCCTCTCTCCCTCTCTCCGTTTCTCTTTCTCCCTTTCCTTCTTTCTTTCTGGCCGTGTCTATGGACTTTGGAATTTCCCAGGCCAGGAATCAAACCCGCACCACAGCAGCAACCCAAGCTGCTGCAATGACAATGCCAGATCCTTAACCTGCTGCACCACCAGGGAACTCCTCTTTTATTTTTCTTGACTGGACTTAGCACGCCCGACATCCCACTGCCTCTGTTTCTCTTCCATCTTCTGCACTAGACTGCAAGTTCCCTGAGGGCAGTGACTTTATTGAGTTCCTCTCTGTGCTTCTCAAAGGAGGACACTGCTTGGCACACAGTAGGTGCTCAGTAATACATATGGAATTAGTAAATACCATAGACCAGAGCTAGAGAATTTTGAGCTTCTTGTAAAGGCTTTCCTTCTATTAACTCGTGCAACCCTGGGAGGGTTTAGTTACTACCCTGTTTTATAGGCAGGGAAACTAGGTCAAAAAGGTGATGTCTCTGGTCAAGGTCCCACCTTTCTATTTTTTTTAATAATGATTTTTATTTTTTCCTTTATAGCTGGTTTGTGGTGTTCTGTCAATTTTCTACTGTACAGCAAGGTGACCCAGTCACACATACACGTATACATTCTTTTTTCTCATTTTATCATGCTCCATCATAAGTGACTAGACATAGTTCCCAGTGCTATCCAGCAGGATCCTATTGCTTATCCATTCCAAAGGCAATAGTCTGCATCTATTAACCCCAAATTCCCAGTCCCTCCCCTTCCCTCCCCCTCCCTCTTGGCAACCGCAAGTCTGTTCTCCAAGTCCATGATTTTCTTTTCTGTGGAAAGGTTCATTTGTGCCCTATATTAGATTCCAGATATAAGTGAAATCATATGGTATCTGTCTTTCTCTTTCTGACTTACTTCACTTAGTACAAGAGTCTCTAGTTCCATCCAAGTGGTTACAAATGGCATTATTTTGTTCTTTTTTATGACTGAGTAGTATTCCGTTGTGAATATATACCAAATCTTCCTAATCCAATCATCTGTTGATGGACATTTAGGTTGTTTCCATGTCTTAGCTATTGTGAATAGTGTTGCAATAAACACGTGGGCGCGTGTGTCTTTTTCAAGGAAAGTTTTGTCCAGATAGATGCCCAAGAGTGGGATTGGTGGGTCATATGGTAGTTCTCTGTGTAGATTTCTAAGGTATCTCCAAACTGTTCTCCATAGTGGTTGTACCAATTTAACATTCCCACCAACCGTGCAGGAGGGTTCCCTTTTCTCCACACCCCCTCCAGCATTTGTTATTTGTGGACTTATTAATGATGGCTATTCTGACTGGTGTGAGGTGGTATCTCGTGGTCATTTTCATTTGCATTTCTCTAATAATCAGGGATGTTGAGCATTTTTCATGTGCTTGTTGGCCATCTGTACATCTTCCTTGGAAAAATGTCTATTCAGGTCTTTTGCCCATTTTTCAATTGGGTTGTTGGCTTTTTTGCTGTTGAGTTGTGTAGGTTGTTTGTATATTTTAGAGATTAAGCCCTTGTCACTTGCATCATTTGAGACTATTTTCTCCCATTCTGTAAGTTGTCTTTTTGTTCTTTTGATGGTTTCCTTTGCTGTGCAAAAGCTTGTCAGTTTGATTAGGTCCCATTGGTTTATTTTTGCTTTTATTTCTGTTGCTTTGGGAGACTGACCTGAGAAAACATTGGTAAGGCTGAAATCAGAGAGTGTTTTGCCTGTGTTCTCTTCCAGGAGTTTATATGGTGTCTTGTCTTTTTAAAATTTATTTTTGTGCCTGGTGGGAGGGTGTGTTCCAGTTTGATTTGCATGCAGCTGTCCCATTTTCCCAGCATCACTTACTGAAAAGACTGTCTTTTTCCCATTTTATATTCTTGCTTCCTTTGTCGAAGATTAATTGACCATAGGTGCCTGGGTTTACTTCTGGGTTCTCTCTTCTGTTCCATTGGTCTGGATGCCTGTTTTGGTAAGGTCCCGCCTTTCTAGATGGCTGAGAGGGATTTGTTCTGTGAACATGCTGAGTCGAAACTTTGGGATCGCAGGGACCCTTGCGCATCTGTGGGAGGAAAGCTGTTGAATAACTGTTGAAAACTGTTGCATCACGGGGTCAAAGAGAGGTGCAAATTAAATTTTGAGGGACACCGTCCAAGTGCTTTCCCTGAAGGCTTGTCAGTTTGCACTCCCTCCAACAGCGTCCTGAATTCATTTTATAATCAGAAAAATGAAAGCAATAACAGAACGATGACACCGTGTTCTTTCTGAGAGTTCATAGGCAGAGCCGGGGACGTCTGCGGGTGAGGCGAGGAGGGGGCTGTCGCCAGGCTGTGCTTGGTCTTGGAAACTCTTCCGATGGTTTGCTCCTTGGACCTACGTGCTCCCCCGACCCCGAGGCAGCTGCTGCTGGTTCCCACAGAGCACACCTGGGCCCACCGAGCTGAATGCCCTCCCCCGGGCTGGCGTGTTCCATGTCACTGTCAGAGCCGTGAGCTGTCCTCCCACACAGCAGGGTCTGTCCAGCTACTAGGATGGGAGGGCAGGAACATCAGAGCCATGCCAGTCCCCTGCCTGGGACCCCTCATCCTTCAGGTCTTGCCAAACTGTCCCCTCCTCCATGAGGCCTCTCCTTGGAACCATGCAGTTTCGGCGTGTTACACGGCACCTCCCCAAAGGGGCACCTGCAACCTCCGACTGGAACCGTGCTTGGAATGAGGGTCTTTGCGGTTATGATTATGGTAAAAATCTCAAAATGAGGTAATTCTAGATCAGAGCGGCTCTGAATCCAGTGACAGTTGTCCTCACAGGAGACAGAAAAGAAGAGAAACAGAGAGACACTGGGGAAAAGGTAGGGACTGAGTGATGTGTCTGTAAATCTGGGAAGCCAGGACCACCGGAAGCTGGAGGGAGATGGGATGCGTTGCCCTCAGAGACTCTAGAAAAACCAGTCCTGCCAACCCCTTGATTTTGAACTTCTGACCTCCAGAACTGTGAGGGAATAAAGTTCCGTTGTTTTAAAACCACTAAGATGGCAGTAATTTGTTATGGCAGCCTAGGAAACCAACACAGACCAGGGCTTCCATATCCCGGCTAAGACGCTGCGGGCAATTAGGTTTGCACGCTGGCAGGTTGCTTCTGCCCCCGAGCCTCTGCCTTCTCATCTGTGAACTGGGGATTCTAGCTGTATCTTTGCAAGGATTCAATGAGATAATACATGTAAGAACTCGGCTGGGTGCCAGCCACTGGGCAAGTTGTCAATAAAAGTGAACTATTTTTATTCTTTTATCATTCTGGAAAGTGTCCCCAGCAGTCCTGTATTAGAACAAAATCTGAGGCCAGAACAGATTCTGTCCACAAATATGTTCATGGGCCTTTAGTCACAAGCCTGACGATAAAATACAGAAACGTCCTGATATTCGCCCACAGGAGTGATGTAGGATATGACGGGAGGGAGACGTGGTGGGAAGGAAGCCACAGAAGGATATTTAGAGGGAGCTCCCCGGGGCCCAGCACTTAAGCACTTGGTGTTGTCACTGCTGTGGCTGGGGTTCTATCCCTGTCCCGGGAGCTTCTGCATGCCCTGGATGAGGCCAAAACAAAAGGGATATTTAGTCACATTTTTGATACTATGGAAACATCCTGAGTGATAAGGTTAAGCAGCTAAAAGAAGAGTGAAAAATTGTGCAGAATGATTACAATTATGTAGAAATAAATGGAGGGAAAGGACTGGAAATACGCTCAGGAAGTCAGAGGAAAGCCATTTAGATCCATAAATATAGGAAAGAAGGAAAGGAAGACAGAGGAGAGGAGGGAAGTGGACAGGACGGGAGCGAGGGGAAGGGGCCAGCCCTGCGCATTCACTGGGCTGATGTCAGTCCATCATGTGTATGTGTAGCAAGCAATTCCTTTGAAATACTTCACATCCTTTATTCCAATTCATGTGTCAGCTTTCATGTACTTTAAGCTTCAGATTCCTGCTCTGAAATGCTTGAGACCTCTACTTCCAGTCCTGGCCACCCTTAGGCTTTGGGCTCATGAGCTTAGTCTCTAATGGCCTCAGTTTCCCAATCTGTAAAATGGCTGTGATAGGACACCTGTCTCATTGAGTTGATGATGGCCCAGTGTTGTGCCTGCCACTTAGTAGATGCTCACTACACTCAAGCTGCTGTTCTTGGAAGCAACCTAAATGTCCGTGGACGTTTGGATTAAGAAGATGTGGTCCATATGTACAATGGAGTATCACTCGGCCGTTAAAAAGAATGAAATAATGCCATTTGTAGCAATGTGGATGGACCTAGAGATTATCATACGAAGTGTCGTAAGTCACACTGAGAAAGACAAATATCACTTGTATATGGAATCTAAAGAAAAATGCTCCAGAGCACTTAGGAAATAGAAACAAACTCACAGATTTCAAACACACACTTCCGGTTCCCAAAGGGGAAATCGTGGGCTGGGGAGAGATGAATCAGGAGGTTGGGATTAGCATATGCACACCGCTGTGTAGGGAATAGATAGCCAGCAAGGACCTCCTGGGGCGCACAGGGAAACCGACTCTGTGCTCTGTAGTAACCTATATGGGAAAAGAATCTGAAAAAGAATGGAGATACGATATGTATAATGGATTCACTTTGTTGTACACTTGAAACTGATACAATATTCTCAGTCAACTTTACTCCAAAAAAAATTTAAAAAAAAAAAAAAGCATTCGGGGCAGGAGCCTGGAAGCTCATTTCAGGGGAGATCTGCTCCTCAGAGGCTGCCTTCCCATCCTCAGAGCCTCCCAAGGGTGGAGGGCATTCCCTGGGGCCCTGGCAGGCCCCCGGGGGCGGAGGGCTGGCGGACCCAGGTGGGAGAGGGCCCCCGCTCTGCCCTCAGCCTGCCTGTGGAGGCAGCCTCATTTCATCTTGGTACAAGACAGCTTCCTGGTTCAAAGACCAAAGGCCTTTCAAAAAGAAGGGGGGAAAAAACGGTTCTTGGCCATCAGATGCTCCTAACAAACACTGTTTTGATGGTTTAAATGTAAACAAATCCGAAACATATGGATTAAATTTCTCCTGAAGGGCTTAAAAATTAAGGGGGGGGAAAAGGGAGTTGTCTCGGGCCAAATGCATGTTGATTTTTGCCAAATCTCCAGAATCTTTGGGAAATAATTGGAGACATGTCCTCACACCCCAACCAGTGCTAAGCTGTACCTTTTTTTTTTTTTTTAATTGCTGTTATGACTCACTGTTGAGTTGGCGATTATTTTTATCCAGTTAATGAAGGTAATCTATAAATTACCACTGACCCAGATTCATGATTTAATAAGATTTAAATTATACACCCAGCTCGCTCGGAAGCAGCGGGCTGGAGCCTCTTTCTGAATGGAGGGCGTGCGTCTGTCTGTTCTCAAAGGTCCCAAAGCTCAGATGTCTGACCACTGCCTCCCCCCCACCCCCCTCTGAGCTCATGGCCTGCCCAGGGTGACATTTGGGGCCACTTGGCTGGTTTCCAGGCCCTGTGACTTCAATGAATTGTGGGCCCTGGCTTTGGACCTGGAAACTGTTGCCCTGCTCCTGCCTCTGTCGCGCCCATGGGCCCTGAGCTGACTGTTGGCCCCTCTCTGGGCCTCAGTTCCCCCCAGTCTGACATGAGAAAGTATTGGTCTTTAAGGGGCTTCGTAGCACGGAGGTGCCAAGCCTGGTTTCCCAAAGTGGGCCTTGTGGAACCCTGGTCCCTCAGGATGCCATGTAGAGAAGAGCAAGTTACAGACTCCATCGACTCCACGATTCATGCAGCAAGCAAGGAGGCTCAAGGTCAAAGTCAAGGTTATCCCCACCTCTCACCCTACAAAGCCTGCAGGCTCCAGGAAGCTCTCCTGATTTAAAGGCCAGGTCAAGTCCATACTCTGGAGCTGGCCAAACCCTGGGGACCTGTACCCAGAGCTGGCTTCACAGGCGAGCCAGCACCCAGGCAGACCCCACCAAATTCACATGCTCTGTTGTCTCCACCTTGAAATTCTGCATAAGTTTTTCCCCAGGGGCCTGCATTTTAATTTTGCTCTGGATAACTTGACTCGTGTAGCCAGTCCTGCCCGCATCCCAGCCTTGCCTTCAGCAGGACCTACCCGCCTCCTCTCCCCTCCTCACTCACAGGCTCTCTTTCTGCTCCTCTCCCATGGAGCGTCGGGCTCAGCCTCTGTGCTGCTGAACCCCGAGCCTGGAACACCGCCCTCCCCCCTTTAATCGGACCCATTCATCGTCCTTTAGGTCTCTGCTCAAATGTCAGCTCCTCGGGGGGTCCCTTCTCTCCTAGATCACTGACTCAGTCACCCCAAGGCCACCCCTCCCATCTCGATCCCTTTCCAGCACTCTTTGGAATTGAGTGCTTGGCCCCAAGGAGCTACAGCAAGGCAAGGGCTGTTCTGTTTGTTGCTGAGGCTGGCTGGGTGCACCACACACACACACACACACACACACACACACACACACACACACACACGAGAAGCAGGGAAGTACTTGTCTTGGTGAGGAAACCCATCCTATTTATCCTGAAGAAAAAAGATCCTCTCACCCCTACCCAGGGTGCACCCCTGAATCCCGGGGCCATTCTGACCTCAGGTGGGGGAGCCCCATGGCTCCGGGACTGCCCAGGGCCCTTCTCCCTTCTCGTACCCCCTCCCCAGTGCTCCTGCCCCTACCCCAGCCTCCCTGGTCTGAGCTCCCCACCCCCTCTCCAGCCCTCCCTCTGTCCTTCTAGCACCGTGGCCTCCAGGACCCTCGGGGGCTCGCTTTTATCAGATCAGTTCCCAGGGTAGTTCCTGGGGATGGTTTCACATCATGCCCCCTCTCTGGGCCCTTTCCTTACAGAGGCTGCTGCTGATGGAGATTTCACGAGTGTCCCCAAAGTGGTGGACAGCCACCCCCGGGGGGGAGGTGAGACCATGGGACTGCTCCTCCACAGATGCTTGTTTTTTCATCAGTCGTCTATTTTAATGTGCAAGGCTGAGTTTATTAATGTCTAGAGGTGGAGTTTAAAGGAATCTATCAGGAAGGGAAGAGAACAGGGGGCCCCAGGCTGAGCAAAGATCACAGAGGTGGTTCTCAAGACAGTGGAAATTAGGAAGCAGCCTTGCCCCGGTGGCCTCTCACATCAGAATTCCCTTCGGGCAGGGGGTTGGGGTGTGGTGGAGGGAGGCAGGGTGGGGGCTGGTTTCAAGACCCCTCTTTCTGGAGCAAGAGCAGTGACTTTGGGCAAGTAAGGTAATTAACCCTGTTCCAGTCTTCCTGGGACTTTTCTGTGTTTTGCTTTGAAAGTCCCATGTCCTGGGAACCCCATTAGTTCCAGGCAAACCCTAAAAGGAGCCCATACAAGTTCCTTCCCCGTGCTGTTCCCTTGAGCCCATCCAGACGCCTGATTCTCTCGAAGGTCCCTTCCCCGTCCTACAATCTCGCCTCCTGTCTTGGGGAGCGGAGTCCAGTCCCCCACTAGGCGCACCCACACAGGGGGTTTCCTCTGCCCCCTGCAGTTGTCATTGCCTCCTATTTCCCTTCGGGGGCCTCAGGCTGCCCACAGGAGGCCAGAGAGTGTCTGCTGGGGAAATAAGGGCTCATCCCAGGCCACCCACCTGCCTCTCTATAAAGCTGCCAGGACAGTGTGGTTCTGTGCTGCCAGCCAGGGGAAGATTGCATATGGTGGGAAGATTCTTCTCATTTTTAACTTTATTTTTACTTGTGGTGAGATACACAACACATAAAATTGACCATCTTCTACACTTAGCTGTCTTAAGTGTAGGATTCAGCAGGGTTAAGTGCATTCGCATTGTTGTGAAACCAATCTCCAGAACTCTTTTCATCTCGCAAGACTGAAATTCTGCACCCATTAAATAATCCCCCCCAACCCAGGCCTTGGCACCCACCATTCTACTTTCTGTATCTGTAAATTTCACAACTCTAGGAACCGTACATAAGCTGAATGGTACAGTATTTGTCCTTTTGTGTCCTTATCTCACACAGCATAATGTCCTCAAGGTGTCAGAATTTCCTTCCTTTTCAAGGCTAAATAATATTCTACTGTGTGGATGGACTTTTGTTTATCCACTTATCCTTCTGTGGATACTTGGGTTTTTCCCTTATGAAAGTGTTTTGTTTTGTTTTGCTTTTGTATATTGGGGGGGGGGGCGTGCCTGCAGCATGTGGAAATTCCCAGGCCAGGGATTGAACCCACACCCCAACAGTGACAATGCCGAATCCTTCACCACTAGGCCCATCAGGGAACTCCTGGTTTTGATTCTAAGCAAAACTTTAAGGCAGAAATAGAAAGAAAACACCATGAGTGGGATCTCGCCCGGGAGTTGGGCTGAGATGGGTGGCCCAAGTCCTGGTTGAAAGAGAAGGGCGGACATGTGCTGAAATCGAGAAGAGCGATAAGGAGGAAGGGGAGGGGCCCAGAGCCCTGCTTGTGTGTCAGCGCCCTTTGGAGCTGGTAGTTGATTCCCTGTATGAGGCTCTTGGGATAATTGTATTCAAGCCTCCATGTTAATCGAGCACTTGCTCTGAGCTGGACCCTGTCCGAGGGGTTGAGATGACTTACTGCATTCTGGGAGTAACTCTCCTAGGTGGATGCTGCTACTCCTCCCTCCTTCACAGGCAGAGAACGTGAGGCACAATGTGTCCGTGGTCTGTGAAATCTGGGCTGTATCGTCTAGACGTAGATCAGTTTTTAGCCCACGTCCCAAGCACCTGCAGGGCGTGATTCCAGCCCATCCCAGGGGCTCAGATTCGGGAGGCGCACCTGGCTGGGGCTGCCTGCATTCTCTGACTTTACAGAGTTCCTGTAGAGAAGGGGACCAAGAGGCCCCGTCGTGGGCTACCCCGTGGGCTCAACATCCAGAGAAAACTGTAGAATGGATGCTGTTTTAGGAAAAATCCCCTTCTCCTGAAGAGAGAGAGAGAGAGAATACTACAGAAAAGGCCCTTTCTCAAAACCTCTTGGTAAGAATCATATATGGTGCTGGGCTTTGGCAGAAGTAGACTGACCCTCACCCAGCACAGCACGTCACTTTTGTCCTGAGTCTGGGGGCCCTTGGCTGTAAAACGAGGTCGTGGTACCTGCTCCATCGGCTCCTGTGAGGGGCCCTGGATCAGCCGGGTGAGGCACCACATCGTATCTTGGGCCTCTAAGCATCATGTCCATGGGAACCAAAGCTTCTTCGGCCTTTGGATTTTCCTTAGTTTGTGACCTCAGTGGCAAAGCCTGCCCGTCCCTGGGTCTGTGCCCCTCACAGCAGAACTCGAACACATCCTAATTCTAATCCTGCCGCCCACAGCGGGGAGACTCAACCCTGGTACCCAGCCAGCGACAACAGTTCAGGGTACTTCTTTCTTCTCAGCCGGAAGTGGCCCTTGGAGTGTTCCAGAGGAGTCAGAGAGATGCGTTTATGGTAATGAGTAACTCCCCCGCTTTCGCCAACATGTCTGTGGTTGTCGGTTTCGGAAAGACAGGTAATTTTTAGAAGAAGAAAGCACCACCACCCGTAGCCCGCTCCCAGACAGGTCTCTTGTCTAACTCAAATCACATATCCATAGATGGGACGATAAATCTGCAGCTCAGAGTTTTGGCTGCTTGTCTGTGGTTTTGTCCCAAGATTTTTGGCAGCGGTGCCTGATTTGAGAGGTTGAAGGAGACAGGAGCTGTGAAGAGGATAGAGGTTTGTTTTTGGTTTTGTTCTTTGAGAACCGGGAGCCCCAGTCGCATAAAAAGCAATGCTAAAAGGCACCCCCCAAAGCCTGCTCGACCCTCCTGTAAACAGATTAGTTGTCATTTTCGTCGGATTAGTTGTTTTCCAAGAGTATAAACTTTTTTTTTCCAGGAAATTGGCACACCAGCAGTCAAATGTGAATATTTAAATGGTTTTCGCAATATTAATTTTCATTTGTTCTAGAACGTGGTTTCTCAGCCTTAGTAGATTGATGCATAGATTTGCTTTATGGAGCAGCTAGGTCTTCGTTATGGGGCCAGCCGAGTGCTGAAGACTGTTTAGTAGCCGCCTTGACCTCTACCCACAAGAAGTCAGCAGAAACCCCTCCTCACCGCCCCCCCCCATCGCCCCCTCAACCCCATGACCACCCAAATCATCTGTAGACAGAGGTCCCTGGGGGGACAGAATCACTGTTGTTCTAGAAAGTTCCCGGAAGAAGCATCTTTACATCTCCCCAAGCATAAACAGAGCCCAGGCTGTAGTTTGTGATATCGGTCTGTACAGGATGGTGTTTTTAAAGGGATCCTGCCTAAGAAAAGAGCAAATGAGGCGAGAGGACGAGCAATCACGATACAGCTAATATTAGATTCCACGTGGTTTGGGTTTGTGTGTGTGTGTGTGTGTACTCATGTTTTAATATCTATTACATTCAATTACAATTAGCATTGCATTACATTTACTAATTTCATTTAGTCAAAAAAGGGGGGCTTTGGGGAAATTTAACCTTTTTATTTCTTTTTTTTCTAAATGACCAGCTTCCTGACTGGAGGATACTATTACATATCAGATGTAAAGAGAGCTTTTCCAACAGACTTGAAAAACGGTTGTTGATGAAGAGAAAATAGCTCTTTAAGAAGAACTGCCCCATAACGCCACAGACGGGGGCGGGGGGGGGGGGGTCCTACCGGAAGTAGTGAAATAGCAACTGCTTTTGAAATAGTTCAAAAATAGGTATTTTATTCATGCAGCTGATTTTTATGAAAGTGAAACAGGTACAGGGAGTTTATAGTACGAGAATTTTTGATTTCCTACAAATGGGGGGGACCTCCTTTGAAGAATTAGGAGGTTGTTTGTTCTTGAACTTGTCTTGAGATTCTATCAGTGAAAGGTTGTCTAACACAACTGGACAAAGAAGACTTGTCTTGCAGAATCTCACTGGGCCAAGGTCGATAAGTCGTCTTGTGAAGCAGGCTTATCTAGGACCGTGTGTGTTTTTGCGCCCGCGTGTGTGCTGACATGTGCAAAACAGAAGTGAGGGCTATTCTGTTTATTATTCCTCACTTTGTTGGGGAAACAAAATTAATATGAGGGTCCTAAAGGGATTTTTTTTTTTTCTGACACTGTCACCATGGGAATCAATCCACCTGTATTAAAAAAGGACTGGAAGAAGGGGCGTTACCTCCATTTTCTAACAAAATAAGTCATTTTGTCATAAATATTGCATGTATCTTAAGAAAATGTGGTGAACACAGAAAAGCATAGAGAAGAAACAGTATCATAACTAAATCTGTCACCCCAAGTAATTATTATTTTTAAAAGTTGATATATTTCCTTCTAGTCTTTTATTTTGTGTATGTATACATACATTTTAATTTTTATTTTTTAATTTTTTTTTTTTAGGGTTGCTCTTATGGCATATGGAGGTTCCCAGGCCAGGGGTCAGATAGGAGCTGTAGCTGCTGGCCTACACCACAGTCACAGCCAAGTGGGATCCAAGCCATGTCTGTGTCCTACACCACAGCTCACGGCAACACCAGATCCTCAACCCACTGAGCAAGGCCAGGGATGGAACCTGCGTCCTCACGGATGCTAGTCAGATTCATTTCCACTGAGCCTCAATGGGAACTCCATATCTTTTTTTTTTTTTTTGTCTTTTTGCTATTTCTTGGGCCGCTCCCGCGGCATATGGAGGTTCCCAGGCAAGGGGTCTAATTGGAGTTATAGCCACTGGCCTCCGCCAGAGCCACAGCAATGTAGGATCCGAGCTGCGTCTACAACCTACACCACAGCTCACGGCAACGCTGGATCGTCAACCCACTGAGCAAGCGCAGGGACCGAACCCGCAGCCTCATGGTTCCTAGTCGGATTCGTTAACCACTGCGCCACGACGGGAACTCCCTCCATATCTTTTTTTTTTTTTTGTCTTTTCGCCATTTCTTGGGCCGCTCCCGTGGCATATGGAGCTTCCCAGGCTAGGGGGTCCAGTCGGAGCTGTAGACACTGGCCTACGCCAGAGCCATAGCAGCTCAGGATCCAAGCCGCGTCTGCAACCTATACCACAGCTCACGGCAAAGCTGGATCCTCAACCTACTGAGCAAGGCCAGGGACCGAACCCGCAACCTCATGGTTCCTAGTCGGATTCGTTAACCACTGCGCCACCAGGGGAACTCCGGGAACTCCATATTTTTTAATTTTAAAAATTTTAATTAAGAAGAATTCTTTGGGGGAGGTGGTATGCAGATGTGGGATCTCATTTCCCAGAGTGGGGATTGAACCTAGGCAGTAGCAATGAAAGTACCAAGCCCTAAACACTAGACCACAACAAACATTTTTAAACAAGTTAAGACTGTACTTTTCCAGTTTCCTGTTCCATTTCACTTTCTGTTGTATCTTGAGTATTTTCCCCAGGAGATACAGTTTTTTCCCCAGGAAGAGTCATTGATAATGAGGGAGTCACACAAACGAGGCTGCCCTGGATGGTGGCGCAGGCTGGTAAGGCACAAACCCAGGAGCTAAAGAGTGAATGGTCCTGCCTGAAAATCATTCCCACGTCACGAAGTAGAGAACCCAGGCTCTGAGAGGGCCAGTCACTTCCCCCGCGTGGAGTCAGCTCCCTAAGCTGTGATGAGCTCTCACCCAGAGTGGATTCTTCGTAGTCTGCAGGCCTGGAGCCCTGCAACTGGGACCAACCCTCCCCAGTCCCGGCTTCTGAGTCTGAAGTCTGTGAATCAGTCCCTTCCTGCTCCGCTTCCCAGCCTGGGTGGCAAAGACCGAGCTGAAAAAAAATGGATTGAGCAAGAGAAAAGCAGGAGGCGCCTGTTCTCCCCCCCCCACCACCTGCTTTGGGCTGCCCTTGATCTAAAACATTGCAATGAGAGCCGCTTAACACCATGAACAAAACCCCTGATGGGCTTTGCCCTTGCCCAGTGTGCCTTGGACGACTTTGATTTACTGCCCATGTTTGAAGGGAGCCCAAACAATGCAGAGCTTCTGGTGGCCTCTCTGAAAACATGCTCACACACAGCCACCAAACCCAGCTCTGAGTCACCCTCCAGATCCACAGGAAACTCTTCAAAGTCCCGTCGGCTGCGTTTCCAGCAAGACATGGCTGTGGCCTGGGAACCAGCGCGGAAAAATTGACTGAATGGGATTTTTGAATGTGGCAGTGGTTTTGGGGATGATTTCACCACAGGGAGTCCCTTTTGTAGTCTAATTTTTCATTGTGTTGTCACTCCCGGGGAACTCGTGTGGGGTAGGCGTCCGATGTCCCCAGTCGAGGCTGTGAGAACCCGGGGCTCGCGGGCTGATTTCCACCCGTCGGTGGCCGCGTTCCGCGAATGCATGGCTTCTGGGGGACAGGGGCAGGCAGGGAGGATGGCCAGCCGCCCCGAGGAGGACAGTGTGGCTTCATAGCTGGCCTTTCCTGCTCAGCCCGCTTCCTGCCCTTTCTCACAGAACGGGACCATCACCCCATCGATCGGTTGCCCAATTTTCCCACAGCACCCATGTGCTCTTTCTAAAAAGATCAAATGGATAAACAAGCCGTGGTCCGGCCAGACAATGGGATATGATTCAGCAATTAAAACAAAGGAGTTCTCAGGCCACAAAAGGACAGGGAGAGACCGTACGTGCGAAGTAAAAGGAGTCAGTCTGAAAAGGTGACATGCTCCGTCCCAACTATATGAGATTTTGGACAAGGCAAAACCGTAGAGAAACAGGAAGATCAGCGGTTGCCGGGCATTGGGGCAGGAGGAGGAAGAGAAGGACGAAGAGGAGGAGCACGGGGGACGTTGAGGGCGGTGAAGCGATTCTGTGTGACGCGGCCGCAGTGGGCCCAGGTCATTATTTGTGACACAGCGCCCAGAGCGAGTCCTGCTGTACGCTGTGAACTGAGTTCGCAGCGACGTATCGGTAGTGGTTCATCAGGGGTAACAACACACCACCCAACTGCAAGATGTTAGGAGTAGTGAAACGAGCATGCGGGGAAGAGAGGGTGTATTGAAAATCGCCCTACTTTTTTGGGAAGAGAGGGTGTACTGAAAATCGCCCTACTTTTTTTTTTTTTTTTTTTTTTTTGCTCAGTTTTTCTATAAGCATAAAACTATTTTTTGAAGTCTATTAATTTAAAAAAATCATGGAGTTCCCTGGTGGCTCCATGGGTTGAGGATCCGGTGTTGCCACTGCTGTGGTGAGGGGTTCATCCCTGGCCTGGGAACTTCCATAAGCTGCAGGTTCTGCCAAAAAAACCCTATCTGTCCTCAAGTCTACCAGTGATGTGGTCTGTGCCTGCGCACTCATCGGACCCCTCCTTCCCCCAGTGGTCCTTGCTGCCTTCTCACTTCTCACTCTGACCTCCATGAGTCCCTTGAACAGGCCTCAGGGCATTTGCACCTGCTGGGCCTTCTGTTTCCTTCCACAACCGGTTTTGCCCCATTTTCCAAGTCAAAGCTTTATCTTACAAAACCTCCCTAACCACACCAACTAGAGGGTGTTTCTCTTGGAAATTTCTACCCCTGAGCCTTGCTTGGGCTTTTGAAAGCTGTTGGTCTTTTGCGTATGTGGCTGTTTGTTTTATTCAGTTACTTACTGTTCTGCTATCCTCCCTCCCTCAAAGGTAAGGCAGGAGAATGAGGGCAGGACGTTTCGTCTGCCTGATTATGGGTGTCTCTTAGTGCCTCCTCTTGTATCTGGCACACAGTAGGCATTCAGTAACATGACTGTGCACTTACTAATACCTACTGTATTCATTGGTTCAGTGTAAGAAACAACAGCTGCTTTAGGACTTTTAAGCTGAAAGTGTCCTCAAGTGCAAAATTAGGAATTATGAAATTTGTAGAGGGACTAACAAACAAAACCAAGGATTCTTAATTTCCATCACGCCAGCCCATTTTACCCCGTACTTCCATCTCCTGCCCCACAAATCCCAGAGACAGCCTCCCCACAGTGCCTTAACTTTCTCAGCACACCCGTCACCTGCAGTCACACCCCCTTAACTCAGCGTGCTGGTTAAGCATTTATTTGTACTTCAGGGCAGACAGGCCAGGGCTGGAGTCCTGACTCTAATGATTGCTGGCTGTACAAAACCAATCTTGGGTTTTTTGGTGTTTTGTTGTTGTTCTTTTTGTTTGTTTGTTTGTTTTTTGCTTTTTTAGAGCCACACCCACGGCATACGGAGGTTCCCAGGCTAGGGGTCTAATAGGAGCTGTAGCCGCCGGCCTACGCCACAGCCACAGCCACGCCAGATCCAAGCCGTGTCTGTGACCTACACCACACCTCACGGCAACGCCGGATCCTTAACCCACTGAGCAAGGCCAGGGATCGAACCTGCAACCTCATGGTTCCTAGCTGGATTCGTTTCCACTGCGCCACGACGGGAACTCCCCAGTCTCAGTTTTTTTAATTGATCCCTGTAAAATGGGGTCATTACGGGCCTGGTCTTCAGGCTCTGGGAGGATTGAATAAGGTTAATGCATGGCTGAGCTGATGTCCGGCCAAGGCCCACACCAGTGGCACATGGTAAATAACCCTAACCCCCCTCTTGGCCAGGCGGGGGTCACGGCGATGAGCAGCAGAGGTGAGGTCCTACATACATGGAGCGCCCATCCTGGCCGAGGACAGGTGTACAAAAAGCTAACGCGCGTGGTCCAGAGGCAGAGCGGGACTGGTGGGAGAGGGGCAGCCTCTTGAGCAAGGAAAGAAAGAGCCACAGGGACGGTGGGGCTGGGGGACACATGGCCATCTGGGGAGACTGTTCCGGGCAGAGGAACAGCACGTGCAGCGTCTCTGAAGCGGCGGCAGGCTACGAGAAAGAGCAAGGAAGCAGGTGGATTAAAGAGTACCAAAAAAGACTAGCTCTGAACAATATTTTGCATTTTTTTGAAAAAAAAAAGGAATTTGAATGATATTGACAGATCATTTGTAAATGAATATATTTGTACTTTCTGCATAATTTTGCGTTCTTGTCCCCGGTATTCAGAAATGTCACATCATGCGCCTTTTCTGTCCTGGAAAATGTTCTTCTTCTTCTTCTTCTTTTTTGAAATTGTCATTGTGTTGTTACTGTATAATGGTTGCTCTTTCTGCTATTTTCTTTACATTCTTTTTTAAAACAATTGTTCTTATAACTAGGTTTGAAACAAAGCAAATATGTCTGTTTTCCCACATTTTATCCCTCTGTTTCTGCTTTTTCCTGTTCCCTCATAGCCACTAAGATTTATGAATGATCTTACTTATATGTGATTCATAAGGAGTCTCATCATTTAATAACCGACGCTCTGTATTAGTTACCATTGCTGTGGAGTAAATTATCCCCAAACTTTGTGTCTTTAAGCTGCAATACACATGTATTATGATTTTTCTGGGTCAAGAATGTGGTAGCAGCTCCGTTGGGTGGTTCCGGCTCAGAGTCTGTCATAGGGTTGCAGTCAAGAGGTCAGGCGGGGCTGCTGTCCGCCGGGGGCGGGGGCGGGGATGGGGCTGGGGGTCCATCTCTAAGGGGCACACTCCCATGGCTGCAGAGCTGGTGCTGGCTGTGGGCAGGAGGCCTCAGTTCCTCCCCACGTGGGAGCCTCCATGGAGATGCTTGGCATCGTCACAGTATGGTTTCTCCCGAGCAGGTGATCCGGGAGCAAGGTGCGGGGGGGGGGGGGGGGGCGTGATGCCTTCTGTGCCCGACTCTCAGAGAAGTTGCAACCCCCCAGAGCATCTGAGGTCACCCAGGCCAGGGCAGTGTGAGAGGGAGGACCCGGAGGTGAGAACGCCCGGGGGGTGAGGGTCCCTGGGGGGCATCCTGGGGGACAGTCACCCCATCAGATGCATTGAGTTCGTTCCCTCCCTCCTTGGACCAGAAGCGATGGCTCACTCTGGCCAGTGGCAAACTCCTGGAGGGGGTCCCCAGCCAAGAAAGTTGTGGCTTGTCTTTCAGTGTTGGTCATTTTACCTTCTTTCATCGTCTCCCACATCGTCGTTTTCCTGGCACGGTGACACATTTCACCCTCTGTCAGGAGGCGGCCCGAGAGACCAACCCAAGCTGATTTAGCCGCCGACACAGTGAGGGAGAGATTTGTAACTCAAGTGGGAAGGAAAGGAAATTAATGTGTCTGGCAAAGCCTATAAAATAATTCTACTGCCAGACACAGAATCTGCCATGGGAAAACAGATGGAAATATTATGTAAATATAGCAAAAGCCAAGAAGACTCAGGAAAGGCAACTTGTAGCTATTTAAATGGTTTTCTAAAACATTTTTGGGGTAGAGGCCCTAGAGAATGAGCGAGAGGCCTCCCGTCAGCCCCGCCCGCACGTGCAGACACGGCCCCACACAAGGGGTGACCATTGGCGTCATTTTGGGGATCAGGCAACAGTCCCCCAACTGGTGGACACAGGAGGCGAGTCCCACACCTTGGACACCTTGGTTTCCCCTGACCCGACGCTTCTTTGCGGCGTGACCCTCTGAGCATCCGCTTGGCCGGGTTTCATCGCCGTCTCTGTCGCGGCTGTTTGACCGCGTTGCGGCGGCCTCGGGAGGAACACAAGCCGGGAAGAGAGCGGCAGCCCAGCGCCCGAGGCTTCACTCCCCGCAGAGCATCGGGTTCGGTCCGTGTAATCAGGGGAAGAAAGAAACGTTTTCACTTGCGGGATGTGTCCCAAAACCCGACGCTGTGCCGAAGTGATAAGGACGGTGAAATGGGAGCTAAATCTAGAAGATGTATCTCATTTAACCTCGATGAAGAAGAGGTAACCCTCCTTTTGCCTTTGCAGGAGGACGGGGAGGTCAGGGTATAAAAGGGACGGCGACTTAGCCTTGCTCCGTGGGTAAAAGATCCTCTGTTGCCATGAGCTGTGGTGTAGGTCACAGACACGGCTCAGATCTGGGGTTGCTGTGGCTCTGGTGTAGGCCGGCGGCTACAGCTCTGATTAGACCCCAACCTGGGAACCTCCATATGCCATGGGAGCGGCCCTAGAAAAGGGGAAAAGACAAAAAAGAAAGAAAGAAAGAAAGAAATGTAAGTAGAGTTCCTGCTACGGTGCAGAGGGTTGCTAGTTTGGCATTGTCTCTGTGGAGGCGCGGGTTCAGTCCCCGGCCTGGCATAGTGGGTTAAGGAGCTGGCATTGTCGCAGCTGTGGCTTGGATCTGATCCCTGGGAACTTACATGTGCTGTGGGTGAGGCCAAAAACGGGAAAAAAAAGAAAAGAAGAGAAATGTAAGCAATCTCAAGTTGGTTATCCAAGAACTCAGTAATAGGGGTTTCTTTGTCCCTGGGGAAGGGAGCAGAGAAAGTGGGGGCTCCGGGGTGGGAGAGAGGGCCTTTAAACACTTGGAGGGGGGAACAGCCCTTCTGAGAGCCTGTCCTGAACGCGGGTGTGGGGTGCACACTGTCCCGTTTCCGGACCACCAGATCAGCATCTGATTTCCCTCCGAAGCCCCTTCTGAGGGCAGCCCGGCCTGCATTCCGCTGGCCTGCGTGTCCACAGGCTGCCGACCCCGCCAGCAGTGCTCCCCCGACCTGCTCAGCGACCCCGAGGTGCCCCTCGGGAGGGTGGGCCTTCACTGGAATCGGTTCCCGTCGCTCTAGTGTCCACAATCATTAGAAAGACGTCCCCACTGGCTGCCACCGCCCTCACAGCCAAGCTGGATCTGTGCAGAGGGTGAGCAGAGGGCTTGGCCACTCTGTACGACATCCCGATTTGGGACAGTCCTTGCATTCCCCGAGGCCTGCCCCGGGCTGGCTGCTCCTGTCCTTTGCGGCTGGCCTTCCCCCTCACCGGCATTGCTGCTCTCCCAGGAGCTGGTGGGTGGACGTGTGACAGCGTCACTTCCAGGAAAGATGAGGCCCAGACAGGTGTGTCTAGAAGGGACCCGGTTCTCCTGGGGACACAGAGCCAGGCAGAGAACTCTGCCCTCCAGGAATTGCCTCGCTGCTGAGACGCCAGACCACAGACCCTCCCTCCATGCCTCAGTGGGCTCTGTGGTATCTGGTCCGATGTGCTCCCTGATTTATTATCTTTCGAGACTCAGTGGTAATCACAGAGGTCAGGCAACGGGCTGAGGGTTTTCCATACACTCTGTGCACCTGTGGAATAGTCAGAAGAGGTAGCTAGTGGGAAACCAGTGCTTGGCAGGTGGGAACCATCGTGCAAAGACGGCGGAGAGGAGTTCCATGTTGCCTGCCATGGCCCGGGTCACTGCCGTGGCTCCCGCTCCATCACAGGCCCAAGCACTTCTGCTTGTTGTGAGGGAGGCCCCCAAAACAAGCAAAACAAAGACAACAAAGGGTCTGCACTGGGCAGGCAGGAGCACAGCCGGGTGTGCAGGTTCCTGGTTGGGCCTTGCCTTTGCGGGGGCATAGGCCATTGCCGACCCCAAGTTCTTTCTGGGAACTTGAGCTCCTTTCAGCATGTAACGTGTTCCTGTTTATCCTTCTGTGCATTACAGTTTCATTCGGAAATTAACTGTTTGATAAGGGATGAGAGTCCATCCTCTTTAAAGGCAGACAAATACCAGGAGCTACTTTAGATCAGGTTCCCTAGAAATAGCTAGCGGCTTATTTGGGGGCAGGGGCGTTTGCCAAAGAAAAGCCCACAGAGAGAGACAGACAGAGGCAGGCCAGGGGAAGACCAAGCAAAGCCGTGGTTCAGCCTCAGCCTGACCCACGGGGAGCTCGGGAGTCTGAGAAGCATCACAGCCTTCACAGCTTGAGGCAGGGAGTCGGGCTGTAGCCCAAGGAGTCACTGGGCGGTCCTAGTGCAGGGTGAAGGTGGGGAAGCCTCTTCCCAGGCATCTCCAGGCAAGGCAGCATCTACCCCCCAGGTAATTCTCTTGGGACGGCTGCACAGGGAGCTAGAAGCACCCGCGCACCAGCCGCTGGGTGCGGCTGCAGGGGCGGGCAGGAGAGGGGAGGGGCCCGCCGTGGGGGAGGGGATGAAGAGACCACTCTCACGTGACCCTCACCGCAACCCCCAGAGGCAGGTCCTGTCATTGCCGCTGTTCCATTTTACAGACCTGGGGACCGAGGCTTAGAAAGATGAGGGACCAGGATGTTGAAGGCGGCAGGGCGGGCGTTTGCACGTAGGCTCACCTGACACCCGAGCTCCGGGCGTCACCCCGCGTGATCCTGCTTTCCCTGCCGCAGAAGAGGCCCTAGGGAGGCCAGTGGGCATCGCCCAGCACCTTGACGTTTCCACACGGGAGTTGGCCTGGTCTCTAGCTGGCAGGGCCACCGGTCTGGCCGGGACCACCCTGGGGGTGCAGACGGGGCGCGGCGAGGCGAGGCCAGCGGTCCTCTAGCTCAGGATCCTGCGGGGCTGCCCTGCAGGTTGTACACTCACCGCTCTGACTCAGAGGCTGCCAGCCCCGGGTGTGCTGATTTTGCAGAATAAGCAGTCCTGGGCTGCTGCCCGCATGCCTCTGGGAGGCCTGGCTTCCCTGGGAGTGGTGGAGAAAGAGAGGGTGCTTAAGTCAGTATGAGACGGGCACTGACCAAACTGGTCCCCCCAAGCTGCAAACGACAGTGCAGGGAGAGGACGCCTAAGGAGGCGCAGCCTGCAGACGCAGGACCCCAGCCCATCCCCACAGGAGAGATGGCCCAGGGCGCATCACGGCCCCTCTCCGCGCCTGTGGACGGAACAGGCTCAGCCTGTAGAGGTCTGGTAAGCACTAATTGAGGTGATGCGTGAAGAGCATCTGGTACCCACCACGAACTCAGTTACTTTTTATAATCGTGAGGCCGTGGGTTTTTGATCCCAGCTCTCCATCTTTCGTAGGGCAAAGACCAGGGTCTACGCAGAATGATAAAAATGGGAAATTTGCCCTGTGTCCTTCCAAGTGTCAGTTCCCCTCCAGGGGCTGCGTTTGTTCACTGTCCAGTGTTTTCAGGTAACCGGAGCGTCTGCACTCACTACCGGGAGGCAGAAGTCCACACGCCCATTTCACGCCCTCCCCCCTGCGTGAAGCTCAGAGAGGTAAAGCGATTTGAATGGGCTGGAGCTCTAACTCCAGTCCCCTCCCTCCTCTCCCGCCCTCCACACTTGTTTGTTTGTCGCCGGATATTGCGCCAGGCAGTGGGCTGGTCCTGGTGACACAGCCATGATGGCTTTGACCGGGGCCCTGTGCTCAAAGGCTTACATTTGGGCAAAGTCAGATCCTAAGCCGGTAAACAGCCCCCCCCCCCCAAATAGGAGAGTTGCGGGTGATGACAGGTGTCCCAAAGAAAAGGAAAGAGAAAGATGAGGTGGGAACTGCTCTGGTTTGGTGGTCCCGGCAGGTGACATTCGAGAAGAAGCATGACCGGGGGCGGGGGGGGGCTGTGGATTTCCAGGGAGAAAGCTTCTGTCCAGAACAACAGCAAGGGCAGAGCTGGCGGTGGGGGCAAGCTGGACGTGTGTTCACAGGACAGGAGGGGCCCAGGGTGGCTGGAGCTGAGTGAGCTGGGGGGAGAGCAAGGACAGGAGAGCAGGGAGGTGACAGGGCCGCTTGTCGCCTGTCACCTCTGCCCATCCAGCTCCTCAGAGGGCACCCCAGCACAGCTGCATCCCTGCCCCAAGGACCATATTTGCAGCATCCAACTGAACATTTAGAAGCTTGAAGAACCTGATGACTGGAGTCTCTAAGCTCCTCCGTCCCTCCCTCCGTTGTCACTATTACCATTATCGTCGTTATTATCACACTGTCATCAGCCCTATTTAACGAGTGAGGGAACTGACTCAGAGAGGCAAAGTGCTTGTCCAGGGTCACCGAGCTAGAAAATGAAAGAAAGGGGATTTGACCCCAGGCCGATTGTATCACTGCCCTTCGTTGGCTCATAACACACTCCTAAGTCTGAGCTAATAGACTTGTGACTTTAAAAATTCATGTGAGGTTTCTATTCCACTCACCTCGTGTCTTGCTAAGCCTTTAGGCCCACACCCTGGCCCTGGGCCCTGAGAGCGGTCTGTCAAACGATGGCCCAAGGACTCAGTACTGGCTGCCCTCTGCCCGTTGGGGGAACCACATTTTTATGGGACAAAGCCACACCCCTTTGTTTACAGACTGCCTTTGGCTGCTTTCCTGCTACAGCGCAGAATCCAGTATTGCTACAGAGACCACGTGGTCCTCACAGCTGAAAGCATTGACTCTTGGGCCCTTTACAGAAAAGGGCTGCAGACCCTGGCACAGGGGCACCTGCTCTCAGCTGCCCTGTCGGCAGGAGGGTGCCTCTGGAAAGACACCCCGAGGACACAGGGCCCAGCCCAGGGTGCAGCACAAAGTAGGCCCTTAAAGCAGGTGGTGAATTCTTCCCTCTGACCTGGAGCAAATGTCAGAGGGAGACGCCCCAACCCTGGGATGCCAGGCTGCGGTCCCCTCTCCCTCAGAGGAGATGTTCAGGCCAAACCCTCTTCTGCATGTACTGCCAACAGTTGCCCAACTTACAAATAAAAGTACAAGACACCTAGTTAAATCTGATTTTCAGAAAAACAACAAATGAGTTTTTAGCATAAGTATCCCCCCCAATATTACATGAGACTTTATATTAAAAGTCACTCTAGGAGTTCCCGTCGTGGCTCAGTGAGTGGTTAACGAATCTGACTAGGAACCATGAGGTTTTGGGTTCGATCTCTGGCCTCGCTCTGTAGGTTAAGGATCCGGCATTGCCATGAGCTGTGGTGTAGGTTGCAGACGTGGCTCGGATCCCGCGTTGCTGTGGCTCTGGTGTAGGCCAGCGGCTATGGCTCCGATTTGACCCCTAGCCTGGGAACCTCCATATGTGGGTGCAGCCCTAGAAAAGACAAAAAGACAAAGAAAGAGTCACTCAAAAATTATCATGCTAAAATTCTGATGTTATTATACTAAATTCCAATTTTATTATGCCAAAATCTTTGGGATAAGTATATCCCAAATATTTCATGGGACATACTTTCGTTAAAAATTATTCTAGAAGTTCCTGTTGTGGCTCAGTGGTAACGAACCTGACTAGTATCAACTCAAGTGGGTTAAGGGCCTGACATTGCCTCGAGCTGCAGTGTAAATTTCAGGCACGGCTAGGATGTGATGTTGCTGTGGCTGTGGCATAGGCCAGCAGCTGCAGCTCCGATTCAGCCTCTAGCCTGGAAACTTCCATATGTCATGGGTGCAGCTCTAAAAAAAAAAAAAAAAAAAAAAAATATTCTGAAATTATTATACTAAATTCTAAATTATACTGAAATCTCTAGTATCAGTGTGTCCCCAGATTTCTTATGGGACGTACTTTGCTAAAAATTTTTTTCTACTAAAATTCTGAAATTCTTATACTAGATTCCAAATTTATTATGCCAACAATTTTACTAGAAGTATGTTCCAAATATTTCATGGGACATACTTACGCTTAAAGAAATGTATCCGTGGTTTATCTGAAATTCCAATTTAATTGGCTCTTGTGTTTCATTTGGGGATGTCACAGGGAGCAGATTTGGAGGCAGAGAAGGAAAGCAGAGGTCTGTGGGGGCCTCGTGACGGCCACGTCTCCCTGCTGGATTGGTTCCTGTGGTGGAGCCAGCAATTGCAGCCACAGCAAGCTGAGCTTCAGAAGGCCCTTCCCCAAATGGTGTCGGCACCCGAGCAAAAGTGAGCTATTTTCCAAGGGAGCCCCCCCAAGTCGAATTCTGGAATGCAAGGTCTGTAGCTTTAAGGCAGCAGAAACCTTTTTAAAATCCTTGTGGTTTTGTCCGCTTTGATGTTTCCCGGGCCGAGATCTGGTCCTCCCACCCGAGCCCCTCTGCCCCGTGTGCCTCTCTGTCTCTCTGGCTCGCTCTCTCCTCGGCCTCTCCCGGTCTTCCTCTGTTATAGTTCATGCTCAGGGGAACGGAGCCGGAGACAAAATGTCTTTTGACAGGTGACAAGATGGCACCAACATGACGGAGGGTTTGGGGCTGTCATCTGGGTGGCAGAAGGGGAGGAGCGAGGAGGCTTAGAAATGAAACAAAACTGAGATGGAGGCATGGCTGCGGCAGAGGCGACGGGCAGCCAGGGGTTTCTGTCCTCCTTGGATGTTTAAAACAATTGCCAGGGGGGATGCTTTTCCCAAACGGGGCAGTGCAGCTGAATCAGCTTCCACGTTGGCCTGAGCAGGCAGGGTCCAGCTGGGAACCCGGTTTGTGAGCTGCAGTTGGGCATAGTAGTAGCAGCAGCCCCTCAGGCCAGCTCCTACTGTGCAGAATAGGAGGCTCAGAGAGGCCAAGTGACTTGCACAAGGTCACACAGCCGCTATGGGGCAGAGCTGGAAGTGAGAACCTCCAACCCCTGCTCTTGTCCACTATTTTGGCCCCACAGAAATCTTGCCTACTGGATCCCTTTATGCTCTCTGCCTGCTCAGATGCCCTCCAGGTTTTCTGGGCACATCTCAGGACGGAGCATGGAGTTGTGCGTGTCCGCAGTGGCTCTGGGTCTGTCTCTGTGGGTTGGGGGAATGAACATGTAAAGGGGAGAGACAGCACCTGTGTCCCCGTCCTGTGGGAGGCCCTCGGCCCTGGCGCTGCCCTGCGCTGTGCAATCAGTAAGCCTCGGCTCTCCTCGCCATCGCTGAGAGCCCTCGGGGCCGGGGATGGAAGGTACCTCTTGGGTACTTAGTAAACAAACGGGAACTTAAAAATTGTCTCCAGCCTCCCCACTTGTCTCTGTGCGGCGGGGCTGGTCTAGGAGACTCGGCTGTGCACCCTGGGATGTCAGAGCCCTAGGGGCCTGTACCAGTGCCTGTGCCCATGGCACCTCTTAAACAGTACATACTGAGCAGGCGTCTCGGGCGCTCCTGGGGGTTCTGGGGGGGGAAGGGCCCCGGCAGAAGAATATGGGTCTACTTCCGGAGGTGGGGACAGCACAGACACCCCTGCTTGGTTTTTGGTTTGTGTGTGTGCGCGTATGTTTAATGCAGTCAACTGCACCTTGTTTTTCTTCTGCGGTTTGGGAAATGTTTACCAAGGAAACTTCAGTTCAACAATCTGGGTGTGGAGAGGACGCAGTGAAGTTCTTCTGATGAATTTACATGCACCTGCATGCAAACCTGTGTGCATCTGAAATACATTCAGCTCTCGGCTAGCACCATCCAGAGAAGGGGACATTTCCACTGAAAATTGTCCTTGCGGGATAGTTCTCATGCAGACAAAAACGCCTCGTCTTTGTGAGGCATTGCTTAGCCTATTCGGTGAGCTTGGTCTTGAATGAGCATGGGCCAAACACTGCTCTCCCATAACTAAACAAAACAGGGGCGTTCCCATCGTGGCTCAGCGGTAACGAACCCGACTAGTATCCATGAGGACTCAGGTTCGATCCCTGGCCTTGCTTAGTGGGTTAAGGATCCATCGTTGCCATGAGCTGTGGTGTAGGTCACAGATGAGGCTAGGATCCCACATTGCTGTGGCTGTGGTGTAGGCTAGCGGCTGCAGCTCTGATTTGACCCCTAGCCTGGGAACCTCCATATGCCACAGGTGTAGCCCTACCAAAAAAAAAAAAAAAAAAAAGCCACAAACCCTTTTCCAAAGATAGAGGAATCTTAGTAAACCGGGGTCAGGAGGGAGGTGGACGGTGGAAGGAGGCTCTTCCACAAGAGGCGCCCTCCCTGCTGCTTCCGGTTAATGACACAAAGCAGACTGGACCTCCGTGAAGGTCCCGCGAATTGTAGACGTGTCTTCTAAAGCCATGAACAGGGGTGACAGTGGTGATCTATGATAGACACGAGTGATTGAGGCTTTTCTCTTTTTTAGGGCTGCACCCAAGGCATCTAGAGGTTCCTAGGCTAGGGGTCTAGTTGGAGCTGCAGCCACAGCAATGCCACATTTGAGCCATGTCTGTAACCTACACCACAGCTCATGGCAATGCCGGATCCTTAGCCCGCTGAGTGAGGCCAGGGATCAAACCCGCCTCCTCATGGTTCCTAGTCTGATTCATTTCCGCTGCGCCACAACGGGAACTCCCAAGTGGTTGGTGCTTGATGGCCGCCAATGCTCATCACCATCCCTGCCAGCCAGCGTTCCCCACCCTACCCTCACCTGTGTTGGCTCCCAGACCCACAACAACCTGCGAGGGACCTGTCTGTGCGTTCCTCGCCCCAGCTGCATGCCGGGGCAAGAATCGACCTTCCGTGCGGCACACATTCCTTTCGGAATCTTCCCCGACGTCCCGGCCCCCTTGGTAGCACAGAAAACCCTCGTCGCAGAACGTCCCCACGTCTCACTCAAGTTCCAAACTCATCTCCTGTCATTTATACTCATTTGGCAAGTTTCATTTAAAACGAAAATGCATTTAATGAAATATTTCTGTTTAAATACCAGCACATTAGATTTGGAAACATGTACC
Organism: Sus scrofa; assembly: GCF_054392235.1. Lineage (NCBI taxonomy): Eukaryota > Metazoa > Chordata > Mammalia > Artiodactyla > Suidae > Sus > Sus scrofa. Next base: position 65,103,663 of record NC_139399.1, read on the forward strand.
CATCTTGAATATATTTAAGCAAAAATCAATAAAGGTTAATAGCATATTGCTAGAGCATCGCAATGACGGAAAGCCGAATAATTCCTTTTGTAATTGAATAGTACCACTGGAGTGTGGGAGGAAATCAGCAGTGACATTTCTACCGTATCTTTTCAAATGGTGTGTGAAATTCAACCATTGGGCTGTGATAGCCACATACAATTCAGATTTGACTAATTAGGTGCATTGTGCAATTTTCCATTTTTTAATAGGAAAGGGGGGGTGGCAAGGCAATTTTGAGAGGGTCGGGGCCGAAAGGGGCGGGAGAAGAATCATGTCAAGACAGCAAAGTCTTTACCAACAATGTAATTTGAAAAAAGGATTTAATTGGAACCTATTAGGAGACAAACCAGCTGGTTTGAAGGACAAGATTAAAAATATTTCATTAATGCACATGTGGCAATGGGAAGAGATCTTCGAGGCATTTATCATTTTTCTGAGTCACTGACTGCCCAGTGCCTTTCCCTAAGGAAAGGGGCTTCTAGCTGTTAGGCTTGAGAGACTTCGTGGTTCTTTCTCGTCCCTCTTTTTGGTTTTCCCCAATGCTGTCCTTGCAGCTGCACATCAATTTCCATTCTTCCTTGGGAACATCTTGCATGTTCCTGGTGAGCCTGCATCGCCTCTGCTCTTAGCCCTGAATTTTGAGTAAGTAGTGTTCCACCACCTGTCTCAGGATGGGCCCTGATTGGCTAAAACCAGTCGTCAGGTTCCACCCCTGGGACACAGGGATTGGCTCGGTGGGTGGGCAATCACCAGATCTGCTTCCGGAAGATGAGAAGAACCTTTTTCCTTGCTCTGTCAGCTGAGAGGGCCTGGAGGCGGACACCGGGGGAACAGGCCCACACTAGAGTCTAGATCTGAGTTCTGATGCCATTCTCATGTAAAAGGAACCAGGGTTCTTTGGAAAAACTGCGAATCCCAGGCCCCAGGTGGGAGATACACAAGATGAGCCTGCAGCATCTTAAGGTGCCAGAGAGCAGGGAATTGTTCAAAAACAAACAAACGAAGAACACCCTCAGTAATGGCGAGTGTCAAAGGGACACCAGAGCCAGCTGAAAGAGCTCCCAAAGGTCAAAGCTGGAACAGTTTGAGCAGAACAGGGAAGTAGGATTGGATTGTAGCCGAAGGAATAAAATAAGTATGTACAATTCACATTGATACAAGTACATGACTGAATAATGACTAGATAAATACATAAAAATAGACAAATCTTGGAGTTCCCTGATGGCTCATCGGGTTAAGGACCTGGTTGTCATTGCTGTGGTTCGGGACACTGCTGTGGTATAGGTTCAGTCCCTGGCCAGGAACTTCTGCATGCTGCAGATGCCTGCCCCACCCCAGCCCCGACCCCCAGCCAAAAAAACAAATCTCCTATACAGAAAAATTCCAAATAATGTGTGTAGATGTTTGACCCCGAGTGAGGTGGAGCACAAGCCCCCAGTCCTTTTGATCTTTTCATTTAATTTTATTGGAGTATTGTCGACTTACAATGTTTTATTAGTGTCAGGTGTATAGCAAAGTGAATCAATCATATATTAAAAATATCCGTTTTTCCCCATATAGGTTATTACAAACTATTGAGTAGATTTTCCTGTGCTATGCAGTAGGTTCTCATCACCCCCCACTTCTTCAGTGTGGGCTGCATCTTGTCATGTCCTTGCAAAGAGCACAGTGACTCTACAGTGGAGAAATCTGGCTAATGTGACCTCAGCCGGGCGATCTAGGTCAACAGCAGTGATAAATGACATCGATAGTGTGGTCCCTTTATGTGATGCGAGGGGGAGGGCACTTTATCTCTGGGATCTTCCTCCCCCAAAGCCACCAGGATATTCATGAGAAAACGGGAGACAAATCTGAACTAAGGGACAGTCTAGGGAAGCCTAGGGCGGTTCTCCTCCAAACGGCCAAGGGCATCAAAAGCAAGGAAAATGAGCATCTGCCACAGCCAAGAGCACCCTAAGGATGCATGAGGACTAAATGTCACGTGGTGTCCTGGGTGGGATCCTGGACCAAAAAACGACATCAGAGAGCAGGTGAGGGAATCTGCGTGTACTTTGGACTTTAGTTAATGATTATGTACCAGTACTGCTTATTAATTGTGACACACATATCTTACTCATCTAAGATAATAACATCAGAACTCCTGGTACTATCTTTGCAATTTTTTCTGTAAATCTGAAACTATGCAAACGTTTTTAAAAAATATTATTTAAAAGAATCTGATACAAAGAGATATTTATAGGGGCTTCTGGAAATACAGCTCCCTTGGGTTGCAGCATGTGTAGAGCATAAGGATATGGGGTTTAAATGTGAGTGTGCTATTTTGGTGCCAGGAGGGAGAGCCTGGTGCTGCCAGCAGTTGTGAGGCACAGCTTGGGGACAGACTCAGCTGCAGAAGGAAGAAGGGAGAATTAGACCTCAGTCCTCGGTGATATGCATGAGCTGCTGGATTCAGCTGTTCCTGAAACTAACATTATTCTTGACTTGTCTGATTCTGAGCCAATACATAAATCCATGTATTGCTTGAGAGTTTTATTTTGTGTGTGTGTTTTTTTTTTTTTTTGGTCAATCGGAGCATCATGATTAATTATGCACTATTTGTGAATATTTATTAATTATGCACTACTATCACCATCCTCTCTGATCCTGCCGTGATGCCCAAATTCTGAACTCCCACTCTCTTTGGTCTGGGGTACGATTTAATCGCCAAGAAAGTCTGAGCAGTGTATTCTTTGCGGGCAGAGAGTAAGGTGTATGGGCGGGGGCTGCGGGGGCTCATGGGGTCTTTGGAGCCGGTCCTCAGTTCCCACCCAGTAATCTCTCTCCCCAGTGGACAGGCTGTGTCCCGAGGATGATTTGCGAGCATGCCTCCGTCAGAGCCGGGACGCGAGCTCCCTGCTTCCCAGTTTTGTGTGGTTTGTGGCTGTGTGTCGTTTTGTGTAAGGATGGCTGGAGGCCGGGCATGACTGATGTCTGGGTGTTCTTGTCTGCTCCAGACTCCAGGTCACCCCGCTCCAGCCCCGCCCCACCCCTTGCCATGATGTTGCTGTCTGTTATTTTTTAAGTCTTTCCGTGTAGATTATTTAACCTGGCAGAACTTCAGAAATGAATGCCGTTGGTGTAAATAAACAATCGAATGTTTCTAAATTGTCCCTGAACCCCAGAGAAGGGATCGCCTCTTAGTCATCTTTAGTTTCCTGATTCCCGAGTCCCCCGTACAATGCGACAAGTCAACATAGGAACAAGGCTGTCGCCCTCTGCACACGGAGAGGCAAGACACAAGCTGGGGGCGGGATGTGCTGGCATCTGGCTCCAGCTTCCGCCTTCTCCGAGCCCCTCACTACCGCCCAGGCACCAGCCTTCCAGCATGTTCTTGGAGGGAGGGTCTTGCCTGAGTGGCTAGCGACACCTCGGGTCCTCCCGACCCCTTTAGGCATAAGCACTTAGGAAGAGCGGCTCGAGGCATTTGAAATGCCAGGCCTACTAAAAGCCAGGACAGAAGGCTCTGTGCTTTGAACAGGGCCCTTTCATCTCCTCCTTGGCTGCGGAGGGAAGGCAGGCCTCTCCTAAGGCTGTCAGTCAAGCCTTTACGGTTTTGTGAAAGGTGTAACCTCAACTGGGAGCCGCATACCTGCCCTTTTACCCGCCCTTTCATGTTGTTTAATTCAGCTGCACAGGATTCCAAGAGAGCTTACTTAGCACAAGTCACCAGGATCCCCGCAAAACGCTGCTGTGCAAAACCCTCAAGGCTTCAGTTTGCTAACGTCACTTCTTTAAAATGCCCCATTAGCTTCTGCTTTGAAGGAATCCATTCATTCATTCATTCATTCAACAGATCTTTGTTGAGTGTCTCTGTGCCAGGCACTGTTCTGGGGCTGGGACGCGGCTGTGATGAGACAGGCAAGGTCTGCCTGAAGCCAGACATTGACCCCTTCAATGACTCAACCCTGCGAAATGCCTTCCTAATGCCTAAGGAGGTAGGACTACTTCTATTCAAGTGTTTGTCGGGAACTTTCGGTAGTTGAATGAGCTCGAAAGGATCTAGGAGAGAGCCCTTGTCTGTGGGGCAGGTAGACACAGTCAGTTGAGTGTGGCTTAATGCTAGGGTAAGATACTAAAGGCAGCGGGAAAGGCAGACATCTTCGATGGCAAAACTTGGCCTTGAAAATCCCCGGGATAAAACAAACAAACAAACAAACAAACAAAACGTTGCTGTGGCTGTGGTGCAGGCCGGCAGCGACAGCTCCGATTTGATCCCTAGCCTGGGAACCTCCATATGCTGCGGGAGCGGCCCAAGAAATGGCAAAAAGACAAAATAAAAATACAAATAAAAATAAAATCCGAGGGATAGCCTTAGAGCATTGGTTTGTGCACCCAATCCTGTAGAGTAATTTAAATGTAGGTAGACATATGCTGTGTGTTGCGGTGAGTAAATCTGCAGAATTCATTTTACGAGGGTTTCTCTTATAGCAGAAAGCATGCATGACAGGGCTACCCTTTCAGAAGAGCCTCCCCTGGGCTCCCTGCTGGCTGTCAGTTCAGCGGCTGAAGGAGCCCTGGTAAAGCACGTGGGATCTCATCACCACCCCAGCAAGTCCCCTTTCACTCTTGCAGTAGCCCAGGACCCCGAGAGCTGGCCCCCTTCCCTTGATTCCTCCTGCCCCCTGCTTGTTCCATCCAACCTCACTGGCCTCCTTGTCTTTCTGGAACCCATCAGCCATGCTCTCAACGTGGACTGCTCTCTCCTCTGCCTGCATGTCCCAGGGAGCCACCCTCGCTTACCTCTGAAAGTCTCCCCCGAATGTCACCCCGACCACTGCCCCTCAGGCCCAGCTTTAGTTCCCTCCGCAGCTTTGCTTTATTTTAAACCGTGTTTAGTTGTACACCCCAGGAGCATGAGGTTTCTTGACAAAGTTTTGATTTCTGATGTCTGCCGAACTCCTGAAATGTGCTGGGCCCTGGCGGGCGGTTAATCAGTACTTGCAGTGTGAACGAATGGCCCCTGTGCCCAGTGGCTTGTGAATCAGGCGGTCTGAGTCATTCAGTCAGGATATTGTTCAGACCTGCCGGATGCTATATTTCTTCTGAAGTTTACTTAAAACGGAGCCGCGGAGGGCGAGGTTCTTCACGTCCGCTGATGGAGATGGGGTTACTGCTGTCTAAGTGAGGAGGAAGGCAGGTTCACGAGGATAAGTGGTTTATTATGTTCTGCCAGTCGACAGACAGCAGGTGACCCCATTCCAGGAGAGCTCAGGCCTGTCACCTGTTCTCCTCCCTCCCGTAAGTGGACACTGGGGGGGGGGGGGCGGGGAGTGTGTTGTGGTGCCATCCAGAAAAACAAGGAAGGCCCTGGAGTGTCCATCTCTCCCGGCTGATTTGCTGACTAGGCAGGTGTTTGTTGAATGACTAAAGAGGAGACAAAGCCACCATCTTCCCTTTGGAGCTCCTGCTGCAACACACTGCAGACCAAAGAATCAGTGGGGAGGAAGAGGTGCAGGAGGAAACAGGGGCAAGATCAGCTCTTCCCCGTTTCTAGTTTGATGGCATCCTTCCAGCCAGATGGCATCTCTGCCCTGGCTAAGGTGGAAGTTAGCTAAGAACAGCAGTAATCAGCATCAGTGGAGAATTTTTCTCCTCCTGACTGTCCATGAGTTGTGCAGCAAAATTTCAGTAGAGGGGAAAAGATTCTGCCTTAGCTTTTTACTCTACAGGTGCTATCTTTTCCCTCGACTAAGTAAGTAACTACTAGGTAAGTAACATTTACTTACATTTACGTCTGAGCTATTTTCACATTTAAATCTGCAATGGGGAGTTCCCGTCATGGTGCAGCAGAGAGGAATCTGACTAGGAACCATGAGGTTGCAGGTTCGATCCCTGGCCTTGCTCAGTGGGTTAAGGATCTGGCGTTGCTGTGGCTGTGGTGTAGGTTGGCAGCTGTAGCTCCAATTAGACCCCTAGTCTGGGAACTTCCACATGCAGTGGGTGTGGCCCTAAAAAGAAAAAAAAAAAAAAATCAAACAAACGAAAACACTGCAATGAAGGGGGAGTTCCCATTGTGGTGCAACAGAACTGAATCCGACTAGTGTCCATGAGGATGTGGTTCGATCCCTACCCTCTCTCAGGATCCAGCGTTGCCCTGAGCTGTGGTGTAGTTTGCAGTCGCAGCTCGGATCATGCATTGCTATCGGTGTGGGATAGGGCGGGAGCTGCAACTCCGATTTGACTGCTAGCTGGGAACCTCCATGTGCAGCCCTAAAAAGCAAAAAACAAACAAGACAAAACTGTAATGAACTAGAGTTTTGCTGTGTGACTCAGGTTTCCTTCACCCTAACAAGCCATCAGCTGTGAGGCCATTGGAATGAGTGAAGTGTCTGGAGTCAAACAGCCCTGATTTCCAATCCTACTAACTAGTCATCAGACCCTGGGCAAGCCATGCTGCCATTTACCCATCCGCCCATCCGTCCATCCATCCATTCATCTATCTACTCAACAAATATTAACTGAACACCTCCTACACTCTAAGCATTTGAGACTGAAGCCAACAGAATCCCCTGTGTCTGTTAAACAATACAGAGACAAGGCAAATAGAATTGCTTGCTGCAGGGTCTGATAACTAGTTAGTCGAGGAACCAGATATGTGCTCCTGGAAGATGAGACTGCCAATCAAGGGCTTTTTTCCTCTAAAGGACTTGTGTTCAGGGGAGCAGTGGCCCTCAGTATCTCTATCCTAATCCCCTGACCCCGTGAACATGTTTTGTTTCTGCCGCAAAAGGGCCTTTGCAGATGTGATTGGGTTAAGGGCCTAGAGCTGGGTAGATTATCCCGGATTATCCAGATGGCCTTCATGGAATCCCAGGGGTCCTTCTAGGGGAACGAGGGGGTGGGAGGTGTGGTGTCGGAGTGCAGTGGGAGAACAGCTCCATCAGCCACCACTGGCTTGGAAGGTCGGGGAGGAGCCCTGAGCTAAGGCAGGTTGGCAGCCTCTGGACGCTGGAAAAGGCAAAGGAATGAATTCTCCCCAGAGCCTGCAGGAGGAACACGGCTCTGTCAACACCTTTTTTTTTTTTTTTTTTTTTTTTTTTGCTTTTTAGGGCTGCACCCGTGGCATATGGAGGTACCAAGGCTAGGGGGTCCAATCAGAGCTACATCTGCCAGCCCACACCACAGCCACAGCCTTGCCAGATCCTTAACCCACTGAGCAAGGTCAGAGATCAAACCTGTGTCCTCATGAATGCTAGTCAGATTCATTAACCACTGAGCCATGATGGGAGCGCCTCTGTCAACACTTTGATTTTTGTCCAGTGGGACCCACTTCACATTTGACCTCTAGAACCATAAGATAACACATTTGTGTGAAGGTACCAGGTTTCTGTTTATTTGTTACAGGAGCCACGGGAAGTTAATCCAATGTCAGATGGGTAAATATTTTCAGCTTTGAGGATTGTATGTTCTCTTTCACAGTCTCTGCCATTGATGGTAAACGAACGGACAAGGTCAGATTTGGCCGCTGGACTGTAGTATGTGGACTTCCATCCTAACGTATTAAACAGGGAGTAATAATAGCAGAATGTTGTTTTGTTGGCATTAAATGAAAAAGTGCTATGAAACTTTTAGTGATGCCTGAGAAATAGCAAGCACTCAATAGATGCTTATTATTATTTTCTTGACCAGTATTACTGCAGCTGTTACATGAAGAGGAATATGCTTGATTTTTCCAGCAGTCTATCCGTCGGAACACCATAAAGATAGACCAAGAACAGTCTGTTCATCAGGTACTTCTGATGAAAGCTCCTCTGTAGCAACTCATAGACACCACATAAGAGGAAAAACATCTCAAGGAGGAAGAATAAACGAGAAGAACTGTCTTTACCTGAAAATGACAACCTAGAACAGACATGGTGACAAATGTCTCCAAGTCACACAGGATGGTCCCGGCTTTGAGTGGTGTGAGGCTCTCCTGTTACTATTTCCCATTCCAGCATTGACATATTTTATTACTAATTGCTTCTTCAAACCTCATCAATGATCTTTTGCACTTTCTGCAAAGAAATGTTGAAAGCTTTTAATGAAGAAATTAATTATGTATAGTCTTGAATGCAAATGAGACTCATTAATTGTAGCATTGATACCCTCTCCTAGCACAAACTATGAGAACTGGCATTATACATATTTATAAGGTACCGTACATTTTGACAGATGCCTGCAGACTGTGATGAAAAGGTGGTCAAGGTGTCTGAAAGGACGCCTTCTCTCTGACAGATGCATGCGCCGCGTTTCGTGAGAAGTTTGGTTCGGTTGTCAGCAATAGTGACTTTAGAATGTTGAGACATGAAAACTTTGGGCATAAAATGAATTTTCCCCCCAAATGGAAAACTTGAGTGGAGTGGAGATGATTGGAACCAGGATTGACTGTTTCCTGGGAAAATACGTCTGAGGGTTCCTGGTGCCTGCCGTGTGATTGTCCAAGAGCCATTCTCATCAAAGCCGGATGGCGGAGTGTTGGAATTCGCCTCTTTCATGCCCGAGAATAGAGTCAACCTCTGGATGATCACCCCTGGGCCACTAGGAAACAACATTCTGCTTCACAGAGGTCTGTGCTAAACAAAGACCCCGGTAGGGAGAAAGTGGGCACAATAGTTTGTTGCTTCTCCCGTCAAGAAATAGTGTTCATTGGCCCACCCTTCTGATCTTGGCTTGGTCATGTGACTTTCATTGGCCAATGAGTCCTCAGCCACCATGATACAAGCAGAAGACTGCAAAGTGCTTCTTCCCTGGGTTTACCATCCCTTGCTTCTGCAGAAAACCTTTCTGCCACTGTGAATACCAGCACATGGAGACAGGCTCGCTGTCTCAGACACAACCCCAGGCATGTGAGCAAGGCCATTCTAGATCAGCCAGCCCCCGTCAAGCCAACACAGACCAGAGACGGCCCGGCCAACTGATAGGCTCATGAAAAGTTTAAAAAACATGCTTGGTGCTTTATACCACTAAGTGTGGAATGATTTGTTACACGGTGGAAGCTAACCGATACAAGTTAGCAGCCAAATTTCATCCTACGTTTGGGGGGGGTGGGTATCAAGACCTTGCTTGTGAGTGACAGGTGCTGCTTCCTAGGAAGATGTCCACAGATATAGACCAGTCTCTGCAGGAAGATAGACAAGGAAGTAAATGAGTCAAAACTTGATTACAGATGGAAAGAAATGAGTTAGACCTGGTCTGAGCATGTACAGCAGACACTGCTGCTGCCTCCCAACAGCCATCTCCTCCCTCCACCTTCTTCCTTTCTGACCAAACCCTTTAAGTCTGTGATAAAGGCTGAATGTACCAGGGGGACCCTTGGAAAGGCCTCCCAGCCTAGGAAAAAAGAGACACGTCTGTATCTCTGAAGGCCTCGTTCTTCCGTGGTAGACAGAATTCCAACAAGGTCCCTCCAAGATTTCTCGCCCGAATCCCCAGAACACGCTGAGCTATCGCTCCTGTGATTATGGCACATTTTATGGCAAAAGAGATGCTGTGATATTACATACAACTGATGACGGCTCCTCATCGGTTGACTCTGAGTTAACAAAAGGGAGTCTCCCTGATGGGGCTGTTCTGATCACACGAGACCCCGGAAAGCAGAGAGCTTTCTCTGGGAGGTAGCAGAAGGAGAAGTAATGAGAGGTTCAACATGAGAGGACTCAGTGGAAGAGGGTATTTTGTTGCTGATGGAGGGGCCCCCTAGTAAAAACCCCCTGGGAGCTGAGAGCAGCCCATCCCCTGGCCAACAGCCAGCAAGATCACAAGGATTCAGCTCTCAGTTTGGGGTGGGGGATGGGGAGGCTTGTCTCTTCCCCTCAAAGGTACAACCTCAAAAGGCCACAAGTGTCTACAGCAGGACCACGTATTGGTCTGCAACGCGATGATAATAAGAAAAGGTGCCCCTTGCCGAGGCTCCCTCTGGCTCAAGTGTTTCCTGGCAGGTAGCAGGGTTTGAGGCAATCTTGAGTTCAAGCCATAGCTTTCGTTCTGGAATAAATGAAGGAGCATCACTAATTCCCTCCTTTCTGTGGGGGAATTTCTCGCACCCCTGTCTTCCTGAGGACTCCCACGCCAGATGGCGAAGTCCCGAGGGCAGCCATTTCTGCCCGGCTTTTCTGGAGGATGATAGAGCAAGCGTGTTCCAAGGAGGAGGGTGTCCAGCCACCACTCCCCACCCTGTGCTCCGGCCCCAGGTGTGCCTTGAAAAGGGCCCCTTAACACAGGAGACACTGCCCAGCCTGTGTCTCTCCTGGAAGCTGGGGTTCGGGATGACAATGAAGCGAGTCCCAGAAAACTGGGACCGGAAGGGACCCCTAAATGGTGCACACGCTCCCTTTCCACTTCTGGGGAACTGAAGTCAGAGACGTCAATTCAAGGACTTGTCTAAGGTCGCAGAATGAGTCAGGGTCACATCCTTGAGCCTCAGACGCTAACGTGCCTTATTAGGTTACCCTAGTGGCTGCTGTAACCGGGATCAAACGGACAGCGGCCGAGGCTGGATGGAAGTCGGTTTCTCTTCTGTGTCTCAGAGCCGGGGCTCAGGCTGATGCTGTTGGAAAGTCCAGACTTCCTGTCCCTTGTTTGTCTTCTGGCTTCGACAGGAGGCATCACGGTCGTAGTCTAGCCCGAGGGACGGGGGTGTAGCAGGCTCCCATTTGAAGTTTAGGAGGACGGCCGGCCTGCCGTGGAGGGAGGCAGGGGTGGCCGTGGGCAGGGGGACTGGCCGCAGAGTCAACGCAGAAACAGCTATTAACCTAGGATCCTGTGGAGGCCCCTTCGCGGATGAAAGCTAACGAAGGGATCCTGGATAAAATGACAGAGGGCAACTCACTCTTGGCCTTGCTCTGGGAAGCAATTGGGAGTGGTGAGGACTGTGGCAAACTGGGGCCTGCCTGCCTGCCTGCCTACAGCAGGGCTGCTCACCTTCGGCCCGGGCGACATTCGGGGCTGCATGTTCGCCATTCAGGATGGGGGGCTGGCCCGGGCCTGGGAGGATGTTTACCGGCATCCCTGACCTCCACCCAGTCGATGCCAGTCGCACCTCCCCCCGACACACATGGTGACAAAACAAAATGTCTCCAGATGTTGCCACCTGTCCCCTGCAGGGTAAATGCATGCCCAGCTGAGAAACGCCGGTCTCTGGGGAGAAGCCGTCATTCAACTGCCGCTCCGGTTGCCCGGGGGCAGCGCAGGCGCCGTGTTCTTCCGTCCTCCAATTCTTCACAACTTCTTCTCCGATTTAATATTGGCAAATAACCCACTTTTTCACAAGTGGGAGAGAGAAAAGCCCACCCCAGGCCCCGGCTCGCAGCCTTTGAGTCAGCAGTCTATAACAAGCTCCACGTGGTCGATGGGCTTCTTGGTGGCTTTCTTCTTATGTTCCCCAAAGGACCTGCTTGATGGGACCTTCCCTTGAATAGCAGCTTGTTCAGTGTTTGTTGAATGACTGAACAAAAGAACTTGCCAGTTTATAGTGCTGATCCTATGTGTCTGTCCCTTCTCACCCCCTACTTTTGATTTGTCAGGCAAACTGCTGATCTGACAGACACTCCAAAGCTCATTTCTCGCCCCTTCCTGCCCCTTCCAGGGATTTAAGAATTCCAAAAAAAAAACATCCGAAGTCACAAATCTGATGCCACACAGCTGCCAGCGCCCTCATTTGAAACCAGCCCTTCCAGAAACACACAGAAGAGCCACACATGCTCACCCTCCCACCTCCTGTTGCAGAGAGAAAAGCTAGGCCATGTGGGAAAATGCTGTGGGCTTTGTGGTGGTCAGGACGCCGCGCTTATGTTGAAAACGTTCTGCTCTGGATAAAAGTAAATAAAACAAAACCTTGTTCCTTAGAATTAACATCAATGTTTATTTTCCACGCCGCTGACATTTCGGGCCGCCCCGCCCCCTCCCCGCCGCCGCAGCGCCTGGAAAGGGCGCCCGGCTGCGGATGGGACCTCGCAGGATGGGTTCGCGTTCGCACACCTCCTCCCTCCCGGTCTTGTCTTCTCCGAGTTGGATGCTTTTGACAGGCTCTGCCTCCTGTTTGGAGGCTGAGGGAAATGCTGCAGCTTCGGGGATTCTGATCTCCAGTGTCAGTTTCCGGCGGGCGTCCTGTTTCTCCGGCGAGGATGCACGTGACCGTGAGCTGGGCACACAGGGGACAGCGCCCACGGTGGAGATGGTGCTACACACAGGGCTCCCTCTTCCTGGGGCTTCCTCTGAGCCCGCGCCCGGCGGACTCGTGGCGGAGAAGCTCTCGGCCGACGGTGCCCAACCCGGAAGGGGCGGCAGCATTGTTAGCGCATGCTCCCCTGCAGACCCCTCACCACCCCTGCCACCTGCCTGTCTTTGTCCCCTGACCTCTCACCACTCCGCTCCAGCCACAGTGGCCTGCCTTCAGTGGTCAGCCACCTTTTCCTTAAAGGGCCAGATGGTCGATATTTTAGGTGTTGTGGCTTAGGGTAGTGCTTCCTAGTTGTTCTACTGAAACTGTGTTCCCAGGAACCCCTCGGTCCCAAGCAAAAGGGAACATTGGCCTCCCCACTTTGTGGGCCGTCTTGTCTCAGCTGCGGCTCCTCAGCTCTGCCCTAGCAGCACTCCAGCGGCTGGAAAGGCCGGGGAGGTGAATGGGTGCAGCCGTTTGCCAAGGAAACTTTATCCAGAAAGGCAGGTGGCCGCTGTGGTTGGCTGACCCCTGTCCTAAGGTGCCGTCTCTCTCCCTCCACAGGGCCTTTGCACTTGGATGAGTCGCTCTTTCCTCTGATATTCACCCAAGTCTTTGCCCATTTGTCACCTCTTCAGAGGCCACGGATCGCAGGCACCCACCTGCCAAGTACTGGCTGCTGAGAACCCATGTTCACCTCCTGCTCCCATCTCGTTTCATCTTCAGCGTGCTGCACACCATTCTGTCACCTGTCGCACTGTGGTTTACGGGTCTGTCATCTGCCTGCCCCTAGAATGTAAGGATCACGAGGCCAGCTGCCTTGCTGCTCACTGGGCTGGGACTGCGCCAGGCCCATGGCAGGCTCGTGGTTGGAGTTTGTGGTATAAATGAATGTGGCAATGACCGGGCGAGGGCATCAGCCTCAGAAAGTTTCATGTGCCTGCTCAAGGTTGCTGCCGGCTGGAAGGACGACACTTGGGCCAGGGGCTGGGTTCTGCCACGAGCGTCGCAGTTTGGGTCAAGTCAGCCACGGAAGCACGTGTCTGCGTGCAAGGTGAGAGGCTGAGGCGTCTCAACTGAGCTCCTGTGCAGACATGCAGCTGAATGGTTTGAAGAGATGCCCCTGGGGACTCAGAATCTGGCTCCAACCCCCACCAGGCTCCGGACGATCCCAGCCCCCTGCCTCGCTGGAAGGCCCAGAGCCGGGTAGAGGGTCCACCTCTACCTCTTTGTGGATGATTCTTCTTCTCTGACTCCTTGGGCCTGTGACCTGGGCAGCGGCACAGGGCCCTGAACCGCAAAGGGCCACGTTTAATGCTCTGCGATCACCGTCTTGAAATTCTCAACACTTTTTTAATCTTGATACTTGCACCATCAGCATTAGCTGCAATCTGTAAGAGAAGAAATCAAGGCCCGAGGAGACCGAGGGATTTGTCCCTAGATCACCCAGCAGGGGGGCGACAGCATGGGGGTGGGGCCCGGCTGGTCCCTCGCAGAGCCTCCCTTCTGCCTTGAGCATCTCGCACAGGCCATTCAGCCTGTGTCTCCCGAGGGAATCGGAGCTGCTTGATGATGATTGACTGACTTAGGTCAGCCTGGGAAGGGAGGCCAGCGCTTCATGCAGCTGCCTCCTTCTCCTCTAACCCTCAGATTCCTTCTCCTCCAGGAAGGCCTCCAGTCACTCCAGCCCTCCTGTAGCCCACCTCAACGCTTGGGTGGGCCAGCTCTCCACCTGGTCCAACCCTGTGGAGTCCTGAGGTCACACCTGCTGGTAGACAGGTGTAGCCAGGCAACACCTCACTTCTTAGGGGCAAGAACACAGTCAGGTTCATCAAACTGACTCCAAAGCCCTAGAGCCAAGCTTGGGGATGCAAGTGGTTGTGTGGCAATTTAGGGAGTACCTGCTGGGTTTAGGAAAATTTATCAATTTTTTTTTTTTTTTTTTTTTCTGTTTCTTGGGCCGCTCCTGCGGCATATGGAGGTTCCCAGGCTAGGGGTTGAATCAGAGCTGCAGCCACCGGCCTACGCCAGAGCCACAGCAACGCAGGATCCGAGCCATGTCTGCAAACCTACACCACAGCTCATGGCAACACCGGATTGTTAACCTACTGAGCAAGGGCAGGGACCGAACCCGCAAACTCATGGTTCCTAGTCGGATTCGTTAACCACTGTGCCATGACAGGAACTCCTATCAAATTATTTTTACTCTTCCTTCTAAGGGAAGTTCAAGAGGCTTGCCGGGTACATGCAATACAAGATGAAAACATAACTCAGAAGTTGGAAGGAAAGGAAAACAAGAATAGGCTATAATGGAAATATCAAAAAAAGCTAGAAATAAAACTGCACGTGCTGTGGTTGGCAGCACAATGTCCTAAGGTATCACGGCCTTGCCTGGAACCTGCGGAGAGGGACTTTACATGGCAGAAGACTTTGCAGATGGGGTTAAGGGCGCTGAGATGGGGGGGTTCTCCTGGATTGTCTGGGTGGCCTCGAAGTGATCTCAAAGGTCCTTATAAAAGGAAGTCAGATGGGCTGGAGCCAGAGAGGGAGGTGGGGCAGGGGGACTGGAAGATGCTGAGCTGCCCGCTTTGAAGTGGAGGGAGGGGCGGCAAGCCGAGGAAAGCAGGTGGCCTCGGGTGCTAGGAAAGAGGAGAACTCAGATTCTCCTGTAGAGCCTCCACCTCTGTGATTTTTGCTCACCGAAGTGGACTTTTGACCTCCGGAACTTTAAGATAATACATTTTTGTTTTGAGCCATTCAGTCTGTGGTAATATGTAATAGCAGCGCAAGAAACTCATCAACAAATGATAGAGTCTCATCTGTTGGAGACCAGTAGTGAGCAAGTTGAGCTCTAAGCCACCATCCAGTCAGAGAGGGAACCCACTACCTCTGTCATCCACAAGGGACATGAGATGAAGGCAAAAACAAACAAACAACCCCCCCTACCAAACCCCATCAATTTAAGTCCCCCAAGAAACTCATCCTCACAGCATCAACATCTCTCTTGGTGGGGAGCCCGGCCTGCTGCTGCCCCGAAGGAGGCACTCGGGATCGGAGGGTGGGGGCTCCTCTCCATCCACCTTCACCTTTGCTGCCCCCTCCCCCGGACCACCCAGACGAGGAAAAATGCTTTATTCACAGGTTGTGGAAATGAACTCAAACACACATGGAAATCTTTTCCCTTGTGTGTGTGTCTCTCTTTTTTCTCAAATGAAAACCAAACACATCCACAGAACTTACTGAAAGAGTGCAGAAGGAATAGAGCAGAGGGCGCGAAACGTTTTCTGTGAAGGGCCAGACTCACGAGGTGGGAAAGCAGCTGTGGTCAGGATGCTGAGGGGGCTGCCGTGTCCAGATGAAACTCTATTTACCAAAGCAGACCAGCGGGCACCTAGATCTGGTCTGCGGGCTGCAGTGGCCAAGCCCTGCTTTATTTTTATTTTTATTTTTTGTCTTTTTAGGGCTGCACCCTCAGCATATGGAGGTTCCCAGGCTAGGGGTGGAACCGCAGCTGTAGCTGCCGGCCTACACCACAGCCACAGCAATGCCAGAGAGCCACGTCTTTGACCTACACCACAGCTCGGGGCAACGCTGGATCCTTGACCCACTGAGCAGGGCCAAGGATGGAACCTGCATCCTCATGGATGCTAGTCAGATTCATTTCCACTGAGCCACGACAGGCACTCCAAGCCCTGCTGTGGCGATCGTGCAATTCTGAAGTTCATGGATCCTCAATTACCCAGATAATTTTTGCCACCGCCTCACGTGCAGCAGAAGTGTTTCTTCTGCCTCCTCTGGGTCAAGCGTGGAGACCTCCCTCCCTCCCTCCCTCCCTCTCTTCTAAGAAGGCAGAAACAATACCACCCAACCTGAGTTTGGTGGCGGCTCTTTGTGAAGTGCTCGGCAGATCTGCTCCACGCACAGCAGGTGCTCAGAGTCTGGTGGTTGGGGAGGTACTGCTCGGTTCGCTGATGTCCCACCATCAGAGCTCATGAAAGGAGACTGTGGTGATGACAAATCCAGAGCAGAGGCAAGTCCCAGCTTTGGCCGCTTACTCGCTGTGTGGCTTTGGGTAAGTTACTTAATTTCTCTGAGGCGCCAAGTCTTCCTTTGGAAGTGGAGTGCTATTTGCAGTTACTAGTTGTTGGGAGGGTTCAGTATAGAATTGCCAAATAAGTTACATTTGAATTTCAGATAAACAGTGAATGCTGTTTTTGGTGTATGTAAGCCCTAAGTGCTGCGTTTCTATTTGCGGAGCCTGGCGGCCCTGTTTCAGTGAGGGGATGCTCATGGAACGTCTGAGCCAGCGCTCGGCGGGTCACGGGAGCCCAGGGAAAGGGAGACTTGCAAATGTCCCGAAAGGGAGTTGCCGTGTTTCTGATGTCCTGCCTACCCGGTGCTTGTGAGAACTGGACACAGTGAAAAGGGCTGGCACAAGCAAGGGCACTCTGGGCAGCTGCCGCCCATCCTGTCAACTCATCTTGTCTCTTGTCTCATTCTTGGTTCTTCCCACTCCGGGTTCTCGATCCCACAAAACTGAATTAACCATTTCCCCAGGTCCAGGCTCCCTCGGCCGCATCTGGGAAGGACTTGACTGTTTCTGGTGGGGAGCTGGGTCGGGGGGCAGCCCTCTGCCTCTTCCTTCTCTGGGTGGTCTGGCTCCCAAGAGCTGGAGAAGGTGCTAAGGTTCAGTCAGCTCTGAATACCCGGGTGCCCAGGGACCCAACTCGAGTTGGGTCTGATAACATCCTCCCTCCCCTGCTGCCTCTTCATCCCCCTTTTCCTGGGATCCTCTTCCTCCCAGGTCCCCGTCTTCCCAGGATCCCTTCTTCTCAGGATCCCCCTCTTCCCAGGATCCCTTCTTCCCAGGATCCCCGTCTTCCCAGGATCCCTCTTCCCAGGATCCCCCTCTTCCTCCCAGGATCCCCTTTCCCAGGTCCCCCTCTCGCTGGGACCCCCTTCTCACACGATGCCCCTTCCTTTCTTCCACCGCATCACCAGCCGCCTGCAGCCCACAAAGCACCGAGGGTTTGACTTCATTTTCTGTTCTCTCATTGGGCTTTACTTTATTTTGCTCTTACATTTTTATCCCCTGTACTTTTTCGTTTAACTTCCATATCTTTTAAATTTAAAAAAATGCAGGCCCGCAACTTAAAAAGGCAAAGGTACTCAACCTTTGCAACAATAACCACAAGGAAAGCCCTCCTGTTGCCACCTTCCCCTACCCCGACCCCTGGGCCCCAGAGCAAACTCATTTGGATTCTCCTGGCTGCTTTCTGTTTGGCCAGGTGGTAAAGCAGCCTCTTTACGCTTCGCTTTGCCTCCCCAGTTTTCAGCCTGGCGGGTGAGGATTTGTCTAAGGTCTTCCTCCTCACGCCCCCACGCCCTCCCTCCCCTCGTTCCTCCGTTAACAGCCTGAACCCCTTTGGGGTAAGAGTGGCCCCAGCATGTTGGTGACTGTGCCTTCCTGGGACCAGCAGCCCCTGCCATCTCACGCCTGTGCACAGTCCGCTCGGTGGTCCTTGTGTGGGCTTCAGGGGCCCGAGCCAGCGGGTGTCCCAGCCCAAGGCCAAACCTTCCCAGAGGCTTTGGGAGCTGAAGTTGGATGTCACTTCTGATGATGTACATTTAGCACCGAGAACCTTGACGGGGCTGGCAAGAAGGCATGCTTTCAAACCGTGGTGCCTCTCACCCTATGGCCCAGACCACCCTTTTGGGTGTTCAAAGAATGGCTTTGTTGGAGTTCCCATCGTGGCTCAGTGGGTTAAGAACCTGACTAGTATCCGTGAAGACGCAGGTTCAATCCTTGGCCTCACTTAGTGGGTTAAGGATCTGGCATTGCTACAAACTGCAGTGTAGGTCGCAGACGTGGCTTGGATCCAGTGTTACTGTGGCTGTGGTGTAGGCTGGCAGCTGCAGCTCTGATTCTACCCGTAGCCCGGGAACTTCCACATGCCACAGGTACGGGTACAGCTGCCTAAAAAAAAAAAGAATGGCTTTGATAAATGTAAAGAGGAGGCGAGACTTTGCCCCTACCCTCTTAAGTTCTGTACCTGGGGCCTGAGAATTACACTGGCAAAAGGCAGCTTTACAGGAGAGAAGCATACACATTTTATTCATAATTAATATTTTTATGTGTATGTGGAGGCCTTCATATATAAGAAAAGGGAGACCACAAAAAGCGTACAGGTCTAAGAGCTTATATATTATTTTAACAAAGAATGATAAATTACAGAGGGGTGACAAGACCAAAGAAAAAGGGATTTGGGGTTAGGGACAGTAAACTGTGGGAAAGTGACCAGAAAAATTCATGGGGAAAACTAATGGAAGTTAAGGGCTATTTTAATAGGTTTATTCATACAGATTCATTTCGGCCAGGATTGTCCATCCTGAGAAATAAGAATGTTCTCTGGGAGTTCCCCTTGCGGTTCAGCAGTGCTGAATCCGACTAGCATCCGTGAGGACGCAGGTTCAATCCCTGGCCTCCCTCAGTGGGTTAAGGATCCGGTGTTGCTGCGAGCTGTGGTGTAGGTCACAGGTGTGGCTTGGATCTGGATCTGGCATTGCTGTGGCTGTGGCTGGCAGTTCCAATTCGACCCCTCGCCTGGGAACTTCCTTGTGCCATGGGTGCAGCCCTGGAAAAAAAAAAAAAAAGTTCTCTTTCTGGTACTGGGAGGGCACCTTCCGCGTAGGAAGTTTATGCCCTGCTTTTAAGTAGAAAAGGGAGGTCAGAGAGCCCTTCCTGCATCTGGTGCTGCTCACTTGCTCTCAGCTCTAAATAGTTAATATGCCGGAGTGTGATATTTTGGGGTGGCGTGTTCTGGTCCTTTTCAAGTGTAACGCATTAAAACTATGCCACCGTTTTTGTTGCCGTATTTCTGAACATGCTGGGAGCCCCATAAAATGATGACAGGCTGGCCCATCTCAACCTCCAAGGGGTCCACGGTGACCCCCGGGCCCGCAGAGGTCGGTGCTGCAGGTGTTTGGGGGGGGGGGTCTGGCTCCTGTTGAATTCTCACGCGCCCTCTAGTCCTGCCCACCCCCCGAAGTTCAGATGAGGAAATCTTGGCCCAGAGATGCCTCCACGTGCCCAGGGGCTTGGAGCTGTCAGTAGCGGAGTCAGGCTATGAGCCGGGGCGGGGCCCTGACCCCAGATCCTGCGCGCGTACCCACCAGGCCATCATGGGAAGGACTGAGGGCTGCATTTGCTTCCTGGGGCTCTGGTCACAACTAGCCCAGCCTTGGTGGTTTAAAATGATGGAGATTTATTCTCTTATGTTCTTGGGTGTCAGCGTCCAAAACAGGTCTCAGCAAACTCAGTCAGGGCGTGGGCACAGCCGGCGCCTCTGGCTCCAGAGGAGAACCATTTCCTTGCCCTTCCAGCTTCCGGAGCTGTATTCTTGCTCCCCTGGCTCCTGGCCCGGTCTTCCGCCTCCAAGGCCAGCAGCCTAGCATCTTCCTTCAGCTTCCCCTTGGCTTTTTGGATACTATTTTTTTTTTTTTTTCTTTTAAGGCTGCACCTGCGGCATTTGGAAATTCCCAGGCCGGGGGTCAAATTGGAGCTGTAGCTGCTGGCCTACGTCACAGCCACAGCAACTCGGGGCGGGATCTGCGCCGCCTCCATCCGAGGAGACCTACACTGCAGGTTGTGGCAGCGTCGGATCCCTAACTCCCTGAGGAAGGCCAGGGATTGAACTTGCGTGCTCATGGATACTAGACAGTTTCTTAACCCACTGAGCTGCAATGGGAACTCCCTCCTGGGCCTTCTGTGTAGTCAGACTTCCTCTGCCTTTCTCTAATGAGGGCCTTTGCGATTGCATCGGGGACCATGCCGACCATCCAGCACAAAGTCCCATCCAAGGACCCTTTACTCAACCACATCTGCAAATTTCTTTTTACTGGGTAAGGGCACATTCACAGGTCCCGGGAATGGGGAGCTTAAAATCTTTGGGGGCCATCACTCAGCCTACCCTTTGGCCTTAAAAGTGTGTCCTACTGGCTGGGTCCTCACCATGGAGGTTTCGTGGTGGCCTCTGAAAGGGACACTACAGCCCCAGGAGTCTCTGGCTTCCTGTAGAAGGTCCCAAGGACCAAGCATATAGCTCCAGAACGTCTTAGGCAAGATGGGCAGCACCCAGGCTCAGAGGTCCTAAGGCTTCAGGGAAAGAATGATTCCTGCCCCAGCCCCCTTCCCCATCAGCCCAGGGAGGTCCTTGGGGGAGAAAAGTGAGGGGACAACTGTCCTGTCCTCTCCTCTGCTAAGATGCTGGACAAGCTGGTTGGCTTTGGAGGTGAGACCTCTGGCCTCTGGAGATAACAACAGCCAGTATTTGAACTCAGTGAGCCCAGCCGTACGGCGGTGATCTCATCTCTGTCGTCGTCAGCCGTCTTCTCCGTAAAATGGGAATAATCACAGTGCCCGCCTCGGACGATTGGAGTCAGGATTCATAACCCACCCGAAAACGTTGGCCAGAGTCCCTGGGACGTGGTGAACTCACGGCAAATCTCCCCACCCTCACCTGCTGGTAACCCCATGATCCAGTTGTTTAAGCCACCATCCTTGTCAGCCTGGCCACGCTTTCTCCTCCCCACTCCACATCCCATCCGTCAGCAGATCCTGCTGGGTCTGCTCTCAGCCTACGCCCTGCACAGATACCATTCTTGCTCCCATCGCCATCCTCGCTCTCCCAAATTCTTGCAAGGGCCTCCTCAGTGGTCTCCCTGCCTCCTCTGCCTTCTTATCATCTCTCACCCACAGAGAAGCAGGGGGACTCTTCCCAAACGCAGGTCAGGTCAAGCCCTCCTCTGCTCAGAGCCGTCCAGTGGCTCCCTGTCAGCATCCTTTCCAGAACCGTCAAGTATCCATGGGATCCAGCCTCCACATCTATCTCTGACTTCACCCCATAGTCCTTGCTTCATCTTTCTCTCTGCTCCGGCTGCTTCTCTCACACATTAAACATGTTCCTGCCTCAGGGCCTTTGCACTGGCTGTTCCCTCTGCCCACATCCTTAGCAACTTTGTCTCTTTCAAGCCTTCGCTTCGGTGTTAACCTTTCTGTGCGTCACCTGCATAAAAGAACAGACCTTTATATCTTATATCCACATCAGCTATGTGATTTTGTGATTATTATTTACTAATTTATTGTCTGTCATCTCACTGGAAAGTTAGCTACAAGGTGGGGACTCTTATCTATTTTGCCTTCTACTGTGATTCTGACATCTAGGAAAGTGCCTGGCACATATAGTACGTGCTCATCAACAGTTGTTGACTCTGCAGAAGAATATATTGGGGGCAGAATGAGACAGTGCCAGGCACTATTCTGAGGACATAGATTTTCTGCTCTAATCCCCACACCAGTGCTATGAGGGGGGTACCATTCTTACCGTTTCCCTCTCCCTCCCTCCCCCCCAACACATTCACATCCACACAGACCCATTTCGCAGAGGAGAAAACTGAGGCTCAGAAAGCCCAAGTGGCTTGTCATGGTCTCAGCACGGAACTGGTCGAGCCAGAGTTTAAGGCCAAGCGGTGAGTCCCATGTTCAGTCTCTGTCTTGCTGTGCTGCGGGGCGCTGTCCCTTCTGACAGCCATCAGCGCCTTGAGGCGGCTCTTAAGCGCCGGAAATGTGTCTGGTCTTCATTGAGATGTGCTGTGAGTATAAGACACACACTGATTTCAAAGGCTTCATACCAAAGGAGGAATGTGAAATAGCCCATTAATAACTTTTTATATTGGCGACATGTTGAAATGATAATATTTTGGATATAGTAGGGTAAGTACAATATATTATCTGAATTAATTTCACCTGGCTCTTTTCCTTTTTCAAAACTGTGGCCACTAGAGGGTTTAGAATGGCACGGGTGGCTCCCTGTGTGGCTCACGGTCCATGACTCGGGGCCAGCACCCCTCTGCAGCACCGTCCACGTCCTGAGGCTCCAAACAGCTCTTACCTGGGAGTGAACAGGTGAGCTGCTGGAGGGGCTCCGCGGGGCGCCAGGGGCCACAGCCCAAACCTGTTCTCTGCAGGACCCCGTCGAGGGATTTGGATGGCTAAATATTTACGGTTCTGAGGTTGCATTTCTAACAGCTCCAATATGCCTTCGGATCTTGTATAAACCTAATCCTGGCAGGACACGCGGTTTCCATTTCCACTGCCTTTACTCCTCCAGCCCCCGACAGAGGAGATGTGGTGACATCTCTTGACGCGCTAGGCCAAGTCTGCCTGGGAAACGGGCCACGGGGATCTGCACACGGGGTGGGGCTGGGAGGGGACGTTTCCCGGTGGTTGTATTTTTGGAAGGAATCGTGGTGTTTATAGTGGTCAAATCTGATTACTCTCCCAACCTGGTCATGGAATGAAAAGTTAGGAATTCTCTAGAGTCAGGCTAGATGGTCACACCACCACAGACCCCTCTGGTGGGACTCAGTGCAGGATTTAAAATCGCTGCTAAGGAAAATTTAGGTTGGAGGTTGGAGGACAAACAAACTCATCACTTGTTGTGGGTTGTGATGGTGCAAGTAGAATTACGGGGTGTGTGTGTGTGTGTGTATGTGTGTGTGTGTTTCTGAAGCTATCTAATTTCTTTGGGTTGGGCTGTGGCCACTGTTGTCTGTTTTCCTAAACCCCGAGAGCAGGGTGACAGTCTGCATCTCTGACTCTATATGGAGTCTGAGGTCCCAGAAGAGAATCATTTGGAAAAGCTGGAGTTCTTCAAGATGCCTCAAAGGTAGTGGATGTTTGAAAGTCTTCTGGAGTGTGGTCGACTGCAGAACCTCAGGTTGCACAAATAAGATGCGGACTCTTAAACGTTTTCAGGACGTCAATCAAATGGTCGTTAGAAGGTATAAATAATTTATGTGGCTACCAAAACAACTTTCTTCATATTCAAGTCCAAGAATTTGTTAATGGAGACATCATCTGAAGCTGGTTATTTGAATTTCTTTTTTGAATGAAGGGTCTCCTAGTTCTTCACTTTTCACTTCCTGCAACTACTCCTAGCAATTTTGAACAATTGGAAATTGTTATCCACGACTTATAGCACACACTTTATCTATTCTCCCGATTGTGTCTTCTTCCTGAAAATTAATTAATTCTCACTCAGGATCAACAGTATTTTAACACAAGGGCAATTCCCCTGGAGTCGGGATATTATTTCATGTGAACGTTAAGGTTCTGCAATCATAGATGGCAAGTTACCTTTAAAAAAATATGTTCTTTTTTTCTTTCAAATTCAGGAATCCTGCTTGCAATGAAATGATGCCATTTTCTTTAAGTTCTGACCTGTCCGCAAATGGTTATTTTAACTGACACTCAAGTCAAAAGCTCGTTTGTAATGTCCTTTCATTTCAGTTTTATGGCAAATTAAATTATGGCTGTGGTTAAACAAAATTACATTAAAAACCATATGTGCTCAAGGAGTTTTGCGAAAGAGTATCAAGTTTATACTTTAAAAAGCCCGAACTGCTCTGGGTAAAGTGAATCTTTCATAAACTTGGAGTCACGCAGCAACAATAACGTCCTTCACAGAGTCAAACAGTTTGGAAAGAAACGCGAACTGAAAACCCCAAGTCGAGTTTTTCTGTCAACCCACGTTTGAAATTAAGGAATTCGTGTAAATTGCCATCTTTTGCATCAGAAGGAAGAAACGTACACAGTTCCCCCCGCTTTATGGAGTTGTTGTGACATAAGAAAACAGAATCTTTTTAAACCTCGAGTTTAATTAATTCTTTAAAAAAAATAATTTAGCAGCAGCACGTTAAAAGGAAAATGGAGAGGGGAAAAAAAAACCCCGATTAGTTCCAAATAAGCGTCTCTTAATCACCCCAAGGAAGGCGTAATTTGCAAAACACTACGAGGAAGTAACATCTTTTTAATTTTGGGGGGGGGTGCATTGATAAAAATAAGTAGAACATTTTAATTAAAACTCATAAAGTTGGGGACATCTGCTGGGGATTGTTCGGCGTGGCGGCGATTAGCGGGTCCCTGCGCGGAGATAATGAGCGCCCGGTCGTCGCTGTGGGCATAATGGCCAGGGCCCTCTGTGAGAACGCTGCGGGCTCACTTTGTGGTGCCGGGCAGATGCCTATTAGATTCCAATAAGTTTAGGCTAAAGGAGGGAGGGGGGGTGGGGGGAGGCAGAGTTAAACACAGGAAACAAGCGTTGAGTGTGTGCCAATAAAAATGATCACAAATCAGGGCTGCTGATGTCATAACCCTGGGGGTCGGGGGTCACCCGGAGTGAATGCGCCTGAAAGGGACCGCCTGTCTGCGGCCGGAGCGGCGGCGGGCGAGGGGGGCGCGGCGCGCACAAAGGGCCCGGAGCGCCTCATTAGAGACGCGTTTGATGGGCTCCCGTCCCCCACGGGGGCCCTGGGCGATGTCAATGGGATAATTACGATGATCTAATGGCCGGCTCTTTTGCATGCAGGCCCGCCTGAATGGGGCGCCTCGAGGCTGCATTGAGGCCGGGCTGTGTAAACTGTAGGGTGCCTCGCCGACTCGGAGCCGCGGAGACTGGCGGCGGGTCAACTTGGACCACTTTGCATTCACGCTCTGAATAGGCGGAGCGGGAGGCGCCCCTTTCCGCGGCCGCCTTTCAGCCGAGAGAGTGACAGATTGGAGGTCAGGGGCTGGCGGGATGGAGGCCCTCGCGGCGCAGATGGACCGCGCGCCGCCACTGCGCGGAGCCCAGACCCCAGACCCCCGCCCCGCGCGGAGGCGCGTCCACACCGGCCGCTGGGACAGCGCGCGGGCGCAGGACCCGAGACTTCGGCTCTCCTAATGCGGCCTGGGAAGGGGTGGGGGGTTCCGTTTACCCCCAAACTGCTCTCTCTTCATCGCAAGAGTGAGACACCCGAGCCCCAAGGCCGGCAGTTGGCTCATCTCCAGGCACTTGTGCGTTTCCCCATAAGGCTTGGCCCCTGCCAAGAGCATCAGCAAAGCGGCCCCACCCCAGATGCTTGGGGGGAGGGGGGTGTTGAGGAGGGGGAAAAAAAACAAAACAACTGTGTGGTTTGGTATTTTAAAAGAAGGCTCACTTGGAGTTCTTGCTGTGGTGCAGCTGAAAGGAATCTGGCCAGGAACCGTGCGGTTGTGTGTTCGATTCCTGGCCTCGCTCAGTGGGTTAAGGATCCTGCGTTGCTGTGGCTGTGGTGTAGGCCGGCAGCTCCGGCTCGGATTCGACCCCTAGCCTGGGAACCTCCATATGCTGCGGGTGTGGCCCTTAAAAGCAAAAATAATAATAATAAAGTAAATAAATAAAAGAAGGCTCAGTGGGTTAGTTAAACCACCTCATTTTGCCAATGGCCGGCTGCTTTTTGACCTAAGAAGCTGGCAATTTCATGTGGTTGAGCCTAACGCTACCCTGCTTCCTCAGGACTTCACTGTGAATTATTTTGCAGACTCAGGTGTCTTAATCTTTTCAGCCCCTAGGATTTTTTTTCAGAGCTTAATCTGGATCTTCCAAGCACGTAATAGGTACTTGGTGAATATTGGTGGAATGAATGAGTGAATAAACGTGCACAGGAAAGGTTAAGTCATCCTGCCTCCCCCCCCCCCCCCAGCGGCCCCAACTCTTCTAGGGGGGCAGTTCCAATAAGCTGGGACATTTCTTTTGCCTCCTTTCTCTTACAGGTAACAACAACAACAACAACACTCTTTCTGGAAAACTGAAATCAGTTACAGGGTAAAAGGAAAGTCGTAATTTCTGCATCATGTTTCCAGACCTGTGTGTGTTCTCTCTATAGTATGGATTATACATGATACAGCACATAGCCTATGTCACAAACATAGCCCTGCTTTTCTGTTAGTGAGATTACAGGATACATGAGCGTTTACAACCTAATATAACCCACCCTCACTGACATTTTTCTATATCAGTAAATATCAGTGTATGTTCTCTTATAAAGACTGTCTACCAGTGGCCACATGGATGAGCCCTTATTTGCATAAACAATCCCCTGCTGATGGACATTGAGGCTGTTTCCATTTTTAAAACAATATTGTTATGAATATATTTGTACATTCTTCCAATTATCTCCTTGAGATGAATAATTATTGTTTCAAGGAGGGTAAAGGATGCCATTTCTCTTATTAAAGTCGATATTTAGAGCTGGAATCAATCCTAGACAATATTCTAGCTTTCATCACATAAGAAAATGCATGAAACACTGTCAACCAACTGTAATGGAAAAAACAAAAATCATTTCTAAAAAAATGCATGAAAATGCACCTAGCTCTTCCCTCCTCATCCTTACAACAAACATTAGAACTTTCTCATCCTTCCAACCCAGAAACTTCCTTTTCCTTAGCAGAAACCTTGGCGATCACTCCGGGAAAAGGGGCGTCTCTGATCTTATCATCCACTCTTTTCTTCATTCAGTGAAGTCCCTTTTTGAGAGCCAGCAATCAGAAATGATTCCATCTTTGATGCCTTCCCTGCAGTCCTAACCCTTTCACAGTTGAGCTGAGCACCAGATTACCTTGTGGTCCCAAAGCCAGACTTGGAAACAATCCTCAGCCCAGCAAATGACAGCAAATGACAGCGTCTAACTGATGAAATGGAATCGTCAAGCGTAATAAAACGCAGCCCCTGCTTTGGGATCGCACTGCTACTCACATGATGTCCAAGCTGTGTCTGGGCTGTAGGATAAATTCATCATCAGACAGAAAACAAAAGTGGAATTAAATGGTACTTAAGCCTTTAAAAGTTCAATCCAGTTTCAATAAAATGCTATATCTACATGGTAAACATTTTTTTTGCAAACATGACAGTGAGAAATTTCTCCCCATCTCATCTCCACCACGGCGACCACCAACACTACTCCCAGCCAGTTTCTAGATTTCTCTCCCCAGAGGCAACCATTCCCATCACTTTCTTGCATCTCTTTCCATCACTATTTGCATAATACACACAGCGGTATGTATGCATCTCCCCCTTTACAGAGGAAGTTACTATTCTATATGCTTTGTCCTGCACTTTGCTCTTTTCACCTTCAGACTCTGGCTCGGTACTCAGGGGAGTGATGAACCACAGTTTAACCAATCCCCTGCTAATGGACACTTAGGTTGGGCTCAGTCTTTTATTACTACAAATAATATTCTTCTCACACAGGTAAACCAGTGCTGTGGTTAAATCCCTAGCAGTGGAAGTGAGTTAAAAGATAGATGGGGCCAAAATGCTCTCCAAAGAAGTCCTTCTAAGTTGCATTCCCCAAAATCAGGTCTGAAAGGACCTGTTTTCCTGTATCTTTGCTCACTCGGTGCCTTGTCAACATTTTTATTTCTGTCCATCAGATCTGTGAAAATATCTGAATGCTATTTTTGACTTTTTAATAGCCCACAGACCTTGGACCAGAACCTAGGTTTGAAGGGGAGGGAGTGATGGGCTCCAATTCTGAACTGACCAGGAATTAAAAATCCCTGGGTATGCTGGCTCATGGAATTTCTCCTCCAAGAAAGGGGAGGAGGAGAGCCTGTGGGCTCTGTGTTTACTCTGCAGGAATGGAGGAGGGCGCTGCCCTTGTTTGGGGTGCAGCCCTCCCTCTGGCTGGCGTCACCTTGCCGACAGTCACTCTACCCTCGGGCTAAGGGTTCCCTGGCCCCTCCGGAGCAGAAATGCCACCCAGCTGTGTGGGGAGGTCAACTCCAGGACAGGACCCAGGTACCAGGCATGATGCACCTGCTTAGACACAGAAGGAGGCTGGAATTCCAAGTTCTTAGACTCCAATCCATCTTCATCCTGAGCCTCCTGGAAATCCCGACCCCCACCCCACCCCCACCTGCCCAACTCCTGCACTGGGCGGTGGCCTGCAGCAGAAGGGAACAAATCGCATATTCCTTTTGCATGAGCAAAGAGAGTTGGTCTCTTGCATGGATGTGACTGTCCCTCAATCCCTTGTCTTGGCACAGAAGCTTGGGACACCTACTGTCTGAAATGTCCTCTTTTAGCTGTGATTTGGGGCGTAATTGAGGAACGTGGGGCATCTCGGCTCTTTACCCTGTTGAAAAGGACCCCTCGACCCCTCAGATTCCTTAGAGCTCTCCCCACGTTCCGCGTCCTTTAAAATGCACGCCTGGGAAGCGGGGTGGATCTGGAGCCCTTTATGCTTTGCTTTTCAAGCTGCTCTCTACCCAGCTTTCTGCTCCTGTCCTGACCAGCATCGGGGTTTTGAGACTACATGGTTCTCTCTCAGTTTTTTTCTCAGGGTTGGCAGGTATTTTTGCCCCCAGTGAAAATAATCATGCTTTTGGAGAGTGATGCAAAGATAGAATCTTATTCTGTGTATTTGGAAATTTGTAAAGGCTTTCTTTCGTGCCCCGAAAAAATATTCTAAAGCATTAAGCTTTTGCTGTGACAGTACCACGATCGAATGGCACGGGCTGTTGTTCAGAACGATACCTTTCGTGTTGGTTTAAGAAAAAATGTCATGTTGCCAGTATTTTAATCTCTTCGTTGTTGCCTGTTAAGTCTTGTTTTCAGGAGCTAGAAATAAAAAATCTGCACACAGCCAAAGGAGGCTCGCGAAAAGGTTTCTGTTCAGGGCTTTTGTTTGAGTTGGTTTTTCCTGTGTCCTAAGAGGACACTATCCGTAAGTTCTTGGATAGAGTTTCAGATGTTTCCATCGTCCACCAGCTCTGGTGGATTTGAGCACCTGGAGCCAGTGCATCAAAGGGTTAAATGCAAATAGCTCGTCTTTGCAGGACGTCTGGCTCCTGCCTAACGTAGGTGGAGTTTGGAATCTGGGGTCCCACAAACCCCTTGCATTTTTGGTTGATTGTCTTTAATTACTTCTGAGGGCTGAGCAAGGTTGCTTGTGCCTCCGGGCGCTCATGACAGACAAGGAATGTTTTTAATGCCATTTATAAGGAGCACATCATGAAGCATCAAACAGGACCAAAATGACAAGAATAGCAAGTGTATCATTATAGCCTTTATTTAAGTAGAAGATGCAGTAAACAGAAGGAAAAACCAACCCCACAGGGGGCGGATTTATTTCCTTTAATTGCCTTTTATTCAGGAAGGCATTTATACCGTGATTTTTACAGTATTTGCTGAAAGCCTAGTTTCTCTGGATGAAGGATGGAGGGCAGAGCTGGGAGGGTGGCAGTGGTGGGCAAAGACCTTCCCTTGGGAAACCCAGTTAAAGCCAGTTTAGGGTCTAAAAGAGAATAAGTACCTCTTAACCATTTTTTAGAATTTCTGCGGAGAGGGGCAAATATGGAGGCGTTATATCTATGTAGCCAGAAATAGGATCATCAGATTTATCAAATAAAAATACAGAACGGTCGTATACACAAATATCAAATAATTACGGTGTAGACCTGAAATTAATACAATGTCGTAAGTCATTTATACCTCAAGGAGAAGAAGAGGAGGAGGAAAAACACAGGACAACCAGCTCAACTGGAATTCCAGATACTGACAGCAAAGGATTTTTAAGTATAAGCGTGTCCCATGCAATATTAGGGACAGTCTTACATTGGAAACAATTATTTGCCGTATATCTGAAATTCATTTAACTGGGCAAAATTTTGCAACTCTGTCAGAGGTAGGAATGTAAAACCTGGTTCCTTCTAATTCCATTGTCTGTGTGTCTGGATTGTGGGGAAATTGTTGTCAATTAAAGTAAGAGGTCCTGCTGTAGTGCAGCGGGTGAAGTTTCCAGTGTTGTCTCTGCAACTGTGCAGGTTTGATCCCCAGCCCGGCACAGGGGGTTAAAGGATCTGGTGTTGCTGCAGCTGTGGCAGAGGTCACAGCTGCAAGTTGGATTTGATCCCTGGCCCAGGCACTTTCACTTGCCATGAGCGCGGCCGGAAATAAAAGAAACATTCAGGAGAGCAAGCCCAGGCCTAAACCATACGCACTTACCCATACACTGTACTTACCCTCGAGGGCATATGTTTCTATTAGTAGTTGTGGAAGCAGGTGGAAGTGCCATGATGGAGCCATGGAACCTGCAGTGTGGCAGTACCCAGGTTGGGCCCAGCCCGAGGATTGGAGGCTGCTTCCTAGGGGTGGGGCCCTGAGAAAGTTGCTCACGTTCCAGAGCCTCAGTTTCCCATCTATTAGCAGGAATACCTGCACGTCTCTCCTGGAGTGCACTCACCCACGTAGCATGGATAGATTCTTAGGCTGGGGGATGGACGCACAGCCCTTTAGAAATGCTGGGCTCTTGCAAAAGGAGAGGTTATGTCTCCTGGTGTGTGGGGCCCTGGCCTTGAAAGTGAAGGGAGCAGAGATTTTTTTTTTTTTTTTTTTGATTTTTAGGGCTGCATCCGTGGCATATGGAGGTTCCCAGGCTAGGGGGTCAAATTGGAACTGCAGCCGCCAGCCTACCCCACAGCCACATCAATGCCACATCCCAGCCACTTCTGTGATCTATACCACAGCTCACGGCAACGCCGGATCCTTAACGCACTGAGCAAGGCCAGGGATCGAACCTGCGTCCTCATGGATGCTAGTCGGGTTCATTGCCGTGGAGCCACCACAGGAACTCTGGGGAGAAGAGAATCCCTAGGTGTGTGGAGAGTGACTCCGGTGTACGCACTGGTGGTCCTTTTGAACATGGAAGCGGCGTCTGCCCCACCTCTGCTCAGACAACGGAACCGGCTTCTTATCCCCTCGGGAATGAAATCCATGCCTTTTCCGTGACCTTCGAGGCCTTTCCTGATGCCTCATCTGCCCACCCACGTGGCCGTGACCCCCTCACCACGTTCCCACCACTCTGGCCTCCTCGCTGCACCTCAGCCTCTCCAGGCGGGACTGAGTGGAGCCAGAGAGGGGGCCCCAGAGGCAGGCGTGAAGGCGGCCCTCTGTCCTCTGCGGAAGCTCAGCACCTCTGTGATGCGTGCAGCGCAGGTCCCTCTCGGATGAAGGAATGCAGCCCACCCACTCATATGTGGACAACGATTTTATGACAAAGGAGCAAAGGACATACCCTGGGGCAAGGACAGTCTCTTCAGGAAGTGACGGTGAGAAAACCGGCAGCCGTGTGCCAAAGAAGGAAACCAGGCCACTACGCCAGGCACATGCATTAACTCAGAGCAGATTAAAGAATTGAACGTAGGACCCGAAACCGTAAAATTCCTGGAAGAAAACACAGGTGATGACCTCACAGACGTTGGTCTTAGTGATGTTTTTGCCACTCTGACTCCAAAGGCAAGAGAAACAGAAGCGAAAATAAATAAATGGGATTATATCAAACTGGAAAGCTTCTGCACAGTGAAGAAAACCATCATAAA
The DNA here is from genome assembly GCF_054392235.1 of Sus scrofa. Taxonomy (NCBI): domain Eukaryota; kingdom Metazoa; phylum Chordata; class Mammalia; order Artiodactyla; family Suidae; genus Sus; species Sus scrofa. The sequence goes on from NC_139399.1 coordinate 65,135,126, forward strand.
AACAAAAAGGCCAACTTTCTGAATGGGAGAAGATATCGGCAGATCATTTACCTGATGAGAGGTTAATAGCCAAGATCTATAACGACCTAACTCAACCACAGAGAAACCCAAGCAACCCAGTTAAAAAATGGTCAGACTGGTGGTTACTAGAGAAGGGGGGTGAGAGGTGGGTGAAGGGCATGAGTTGTATGGGTGGATGGCCACTGGACCTGTGGCAGTGATCGCTGTGTAGGAAATACAGATGTCCTATTATAACCTGTACACCTGAAAGTTATATATTACAAAAGAAATGGCACCCCAACCCCTCCCAAGTCATAGTTTGTGCTTTGGGAGCAATTCTGACCTGGAGCAGAAACTCCATGCTCCTGAGATTAAGGCCAGTGCAGAAAATTCAAACAAACCTACAGAACTTACCCTTCATTTATTTAAAGGTTTGCATTGAACAATAGAATGGAACACCTACTATGTGCTTGAATAAGATCCTCTTAAACCACCTAGTAAGACTACATTTTAAAAATAGAAAAGACTACATTTTTAGGCAAGTTCCCATCATGGCGCCAAGATTAACCAATCTGACTAGCATCCATGAGGACGCAGGTTCAATCCTTGGCCTTACTCAGTGGGTTAAGGATCCGGTGTTGCCGTGAGCTCTGGCATAGGTTGCAGACACAGCTTGGATCCTGCATTGCTGTGGCTGTGGCATAGGCCAGCGCTGTAGCTCCAATTCCACCCCTAGCCTGGGAACTTTTATATGCTGTGAGCGCAGCCCTAAAAAGAAAAAAAAAAAAAAAAAAAAGACTACATTTTTAGAATTTCCCACTGTGGTGCAATGGGATCAGCAATATCTTTGTGGTGCCAGGACACGGATTTGATCCCCAGGCTGGCGCAGTGGGTTAAAAGATCTGGTGTTGCTGCAGCAGCAGCAGAGGTCAGAACTGTGCCTCAAATCTCATCCCTGGCCCGGTAACTCCATATGCTGCAGGGCGGCCAAAAAAGCAAAAAACGAACTACCAAAAAACAAGATTGCAGTTTTTTAAAGGTAGAATTTCTATTTTTAAATGCTCTGCACAGACCAGGCGCTTTATAACACTGAGCCTAAGAAACGTTGCCCATTTCTTGAGTTTTTGCTCAATTGATTCACTTAGTAATTAGCAAGTAAGAAAAGTGCAATTAACCTCTCCACTGCAAGGATGAGGAAACTGGGGCTCAGAGGGAGGAAGCAATGTTTTCAGGGTTGCACAGCCAGGAAGTGATGGAGCAGGGATTTGAACCCACAATGGCCTGCCTGCAAAGATGATGCTTCAGCATCTTCACTCCTCTCCTTCACAGACAACAGTACACAGTCTGAGGCTCACACAGCATGTGTGAAACCCGCTGAAAAAGGAGTGATTTCACTGGAAAAGACGAGATTAGTTGGCTAGTCGAATTAGTCAAAAGTTCTGCTCACGCGCCGGGGTTTAAAGAAGTGACAAAATCCAACAGCAACCTTTTAGCCCGTGACTATTTTTCCTTCTCAATTATCTGATAATAAGAAAACTAGCCTATGGCAAAATAAAAATGATATTTTAAGGTCACGTCACAAGAAGTAGGTGATGTACTGATCAGTGACAGGTCGTGACCTGAGTACATCAGTACATCACCTACTTCTTGTGTGTTTCTACTTGAAGACACCTCATTTAATATCCATCGTAGATCCGTTCACCTTGAACTCACAGCCCACGGCGCTATAACCCACGCTTCAACAAAGCTCATCTAGGACCTGTCATTCTCCTTCATAAGGCACGTCGAAGCCTTCTCACACTTAGAAAATACTAGATAAAGCACTTCAGCACTATGTTTGGGGGCCTTCCCCCCCCCCTCATTTTTGGCCACCCTGCGGCATAAGGAGTTCCCGGACCAGGGGTCGAGTCTGAACTATAGTCGAAACCTAAGCCAAAGCTTTAGCAACACTGGATCCTTAACCCACTGTGCCAGGCTAGGGATCGAACCTGCATCCCAGCTCTCCCAAGATGCTGGCAATCTCATTTTGCCACAGTGGGAGCTCCTCGGGGCCATTTTATTTATTTAGTTAGTTATTGTCTTTTTAGGGCTATACCTGCGGCACATGGAGGTTCCCAGGCTGGAGTCGAATCTGGAGCCACAAGCGCTGGCCTACACCACAGCCACAGCAACGCAGGATCCGAGCTGCACCTGTGATCTACATCCAGCTCACGGCAATGCTGGATCCTTAACCCACTGAGCGAGGCCAGGGATCGAACCCTTGTCCTCACGGATGCTAGTCAGGTTTGTTATCACTGAGCCATGATGGGAACTCCTGGGGGCCAATTTAAGTAGCTAGATCTCCAACAAAAAGCCCCCAAATGGAGAAGACTTGGCACTAAAGAGATTGTGAAAAGGACGTGTGTTTAGAGTAGGAAACAAGGCAGCAGAGGGCGACTCCCACTTTTTGGCCCCTTTGCATCTATTGGAGAATAACCACAAACGCGCTGCAACTATTGCTCACAAATTCTAGTGAGCAGACGCATTTGTAAGGATGGCGTCTATAAATTATATAAATTATGAGGATTGACTATATATGGTCACTGGAATTTGATTTGTGTATAATTCTCACGGGTCACAAAATATTACCCTTTTACAATTTTTTCCAGCCATTGAAAAATGTAAAAATCATTCTTAGCTTTCAGGCCATGCAAAAAGAGGTGCTGGGCCAGATTTGGCCCACAGGCTGTCCTGCGCTCACCCTGGAATAGACCAATAAATTCCCTGCTGCTGAGCTTTCTCATGGAAAAGGGAGGGGGAGCCTTTGGATGTGACTCTATCCTGTGCCGCTGCTGATAAGAGTTTGACTCTTCTCAGAGTTCCCACAGTGGCTCAGTGGAAACAAATCTGACGAGCATCCATGAGGATGCAGGTTCGATCCCTGGCCTCACTCAATGGGTTAAGGATCTGGCGTTGCCATGAGCTGTGGTGTAGGTTGCAGACTTGGCTTAGATCCTGTGTTGCTCTGGCTATGGCTGTGGTGTAGACCAGCAGCTGCAGCTCCCATCTGACCCCTAGCCTGGGAACCTCCGCATGCTGCAAGTGTGGCCCTAAAAAGACAACACACACACACACAAAAAAAAAAAAAAAAAAAAAAGAGTTTGACTTTCCTCTTGGGAAGGAAAATAAATCCATCCCATCTCCACTGTCTACTAAGGTGGTTCAGCAATAATACTCCTTAAATGCGATGGGAGCTTTGTTTGCTTTCTGAAGACAAACAGGCAAGGAAGGAGCTGGGATTTTTTTTAACCACATTTGGAAATTCCTGGGCCAGGGATGAAACCCACACCAGAGCAGTGACAACACTGGATCCTGAATCTGCTAGGCCGCCAGGGGACTCCCAGAAGGAGCTGTGTTCTGAGAGCACCCAACACACCAAGTTCCCTTCTTGTAACTGCCCCCATCACCATGATGTCACAATGAACTGAAAGAATCAGTGCTTTATTTGAAGCCCAATTTCCCCCATCCTAAAATTCCCTCCATCCTTAAGAGTATCTATAAATAGAAGTTGAAAATAAAAAGGAGAAAAAAAGACAGAAAGAAAGAAACGCCGGCCTTGTTTCTCTCAGAGTCACATCCCTTTTGGATGCAGGACAATCAAGGTCATTTATTCAATGATGCCACCAGCTCTGAATGCCCGAAATGCAAACACAAACCCAGGCAGAAATGATAGAATTTGCTGAAATGTCTCTGCCTCCCAATTTTTGGTTTACGCATTGGCCCTTTTTTTTTTTTTTTTTTTTTTTTTTGAGTTCTCTGAAAGCCCAGACATGTCGGAGGAGACGGCTTCTCAAAACTGTTCCCAAAATAGATATAGAGTCAGAGTGAAAAATAAAACTGCCGTTTCCCAATGCTCTGAGCCAGTGTTTCCATCTGAGGCTGATTGGTACCTTTGTCTTCTTATCCTGGGGTCAATGGCTGGCCATCACCCTGGGAAGGAGAGCTGCAGGGTAGGCGTTCTTCATCCAGTCAAACGTTCATTCATTCAGCAGTGTTTCTCAAGCTTCTACCTCCTGCCGGGGCCTCTGCCCACGCTGGGGATAAAAGAATGAACAATCTCCTGGTTGGCCAGCTCCAGAATGTCAAGGGAGAAAGGCCTGGACTAACCTAGGTGTCTAGGGTTTTTTCCAAAAGAGTTTTCTAGAAATTTTGTGTTTTCACTCAAAAGAATTCAGGGATAGTCAAGTGACATATGCTCTAATCCACCTATACAGGAAACGCCTGGAATGGCTCGCTTCTTTGCCCTGGATCTTTTAAAAATAAAAACTGAAACTTCCTTTGATCAGTTGGTCAAATCAACATGAGAATACATTAGTCTGGCAGGTTTTCTCATTAAAAAACAAAACAAACAAAAAAAAAACCCACAAAAACCCCTCTAAATCTTGTGTTTCTGAACCCAGAAATTCATTCTCCCTCTGCTCCTCTGAAACCTCTTGCTTTTGTTTCTTATGTTGCACATTCGTAGTTCACTCTGTACAACTCGCCTTGGGCTGAAGGCAGCCTTTAGAGGACCATGTCTGAGCTAAAAGCGGCTGATTTTAACAGCGTCTTAGCAACTCTTTGAAAGGCACAGGAGGTCAGTTTAAGCCCAATAGGATCTGTAAAGTTGTCAAGAACCCACGCCTGGTTTCGATCAGGTGACAGGTGACCCAGGGCTGGGAGCCAGGTCCCCCACCCTCCCCCACCCGCCTCCCGCCCCGCAAGGTACCACATTTCTTTTTCAGAAACTGTAAACCCAGATAGCCAGATGTCTCCTGGGCCACACCTAAGCCCTGCCAGCCCGTGTCTTCCTTCCAGGCCGGCCAGAGCACCCAGTGGGATCGTAAACCCAATGGATCCTGAGTCCATGAGCGGGCTCTAGAGAATTCTTCAGCAACCACTTCTGTTTACTAGGGTCAAAGGTCTTAACATCAGCGTGTCCGTCACCCCACGGGAGCAGGTTGGCATATGAATTTTATTACTTAGCACATTTGTGGGCAATACCCCAAGTGGGTGAGACTTTAGAGAAAGGGTCACTCTTAGATTGTGGGAGTGAAAGCGGGAATTGCCTTAAACAAAAGATACAGCCTTTGGGGGGGAAGCTTGTAACGCGCATCAGAGTGTAAAAGCCCCCATGCTCCTTGCGCAGCAATTCTTTCTAGAGCAGGGGTGGGAAAACGACCTCGCACAGCCTGTTTTTGTACAGCCTCAAGCTAAGAATGGCCTTTCTATTTTTGCATGATTTGGGAGAAAAATGATAAGAAGAAGACTATTTCATGGCACATGAAAATGAAACAAAATCCACATTTTAGTGTCTACAAATAAAGTGGGGGGGGAGGTTGGCCATGCCCACGGCATGCGGAAATTCCCAGGGCGAGGATCGCACCCGCCCCCAGCAGTGACAAGGCCAGATCCTTAACCGCTGGGCCACCAGGGAACTCCTACGAGTAAAGTTTTATTGGCACACGACCGTGACTGTCTGCTCAAGCATCCTTAGCAGAGTTGAGTAGTTGCGGCAGAGACCACACGGCCCACAGCAACATTACTCTCTGGCTCTTTGCAGAAGTAACTGGCTGACCCCTAGGTTGAAGGCATGGGCTCTCAGGAAAATGCAGGGAGTTAATGCCCGTCAGAAGGGACCCGTTCAGTAAGAGATGACCCATCTGTTGAGGCTCGTACAAGGTCGGAGCTGTGAGGCAGAGAGATGCAGACAGAGACCACAGACATGCATCTTCTTCCCATGGAAACGGTCCAGATCAGGTGGCTGTAGCTTTAAGGAAGGAGAAGTATGTCCCAAAAGAGCCTGGAAAAAATGAGCTTACTTTTTTGATAAAATGATACATTTGCAGAGATGTAATCAGACAAAATATGAAGCAATTCATTTTGAAATTAAAAAAAAAAATAGCCCTTTGAGTTTTTTTGCTTAGAGCCATTCCACAGACACGACTTTTCTCCCTGTGTCCTCCCGCCACCTCCAAGAGGAGTCGTCTTGAAAGATCTCAGCGGCAGATTTTAAGAATGTCCTTCGCTCTTATCTGTTGGCTGATAAAATCGTTATGATCTTTCTTGTCGAATTCCTTCCTCTGTGGTCATCGTGCTGGTGAGGTGGCGAGGTGCCTTGTGTTTGTGGGTTGATTGGTTGAGTGCAGTTTTGTTTTTCTTTTCATTTTTGGGGCCGCACCCGCGGCATATGGAAGTTCTCAGGCTAGGTGTCTAATCAGAGCTACAGCAGCCAGCCACAGCCACAGTCACAGCAACTCAGGATCCAAGCCTTGTCTTGAACCTACACCACAGCTCATGGCAACGCTGGGTCCCTAACCCACTGAGCGAGGCCAGGGATCGAACCCACATCCTCATGGATACTAGTTGGGTTCGTTACTGCTGAGCCACTACGGGAACTCCTACACACTTTCGAAAAAACTAGTAAAACTCTCTCCTGCATTACAACTTCAATAGCTACAACAGATTAACCAATATTTGCCTTAACATCTAGCATCCCTTTCCCTGAAGAGAAACATCAGAGGCTGCGGTTTAAAAACAAGACAGAACAATCAAAATCCCAACCGAAAAGGATCTGGGAGATGATGTTTTTCCTGAGGGATTTTGCTAATGCCACCCAGCAAGGAACCCCCCACACATTTAAGGGGCACCATTCACTCCCAGGGTGATGTTTGTGCAATGCGAATCCCTGAAGGAGGCATTTGTTTCTCCGCAGAAGGAGAAAAAAAAAAGAAAAGATGGAAAAACACTGGTCCCCTTCTTTGTCATTTTCCTACACTGTGGGCTCAGCTCATAATAAGAAGCCCAAAGAGAAAGGCCGAGGGGACATTGGGATGGCTTTTGCTTCATTTGTTTCTTCGTTTGTTTGTTTTGGTAGTGCCCACGGCATGTGGAAGTTCTCAGGCCAGGGATCCAACTCAAGCCACACCAGCAACCCGAGCCACAGCAGTGACAACGCTGGATCCCACTGAGCCACCAGGGAACTCCTGCGATGGCTTTGCTGAGACAGTTTCACAGAGTGATGGAGATATGGGGCCCGACTAGCCTGTGTTCAGGTTCCTGTTCTGCTGTGTGACGTTGGGCAGGTAGTTAAGCCTCTCTGTGCTTCCATTTCTTTGTGTGAGGCCAGGCATGTCCATCTTACAGGAATGCTGTGGTGAGGATGAAGCGAGTGAGTTCGCGGGATGGACTTAGCCCCATATCCTGGTATGTTGACAATGCTTTTAGGATGGTAGCCATCAGCTGATGCTTCTTCCCCCTTGTATGACAAGTGACCTGATGCATTAGGGGTGTGTTAGGTAACAAATAAATGAAATGACACCACCCTCCCTCCCTTCTCCAAATTCTTTTCCTTTCTTCATTTTCTTCCTAGCACTCATCACACACACACACACACACACACACACACACATTTTTTCGCTTGCTTATTCTCTGTCTTCCTCCACTAGAATGCAAGCTTCGCAGCAGCAGGCCTTTACTGTTTTGTGTCTCTACTACACAAGGACAGTGTATTGTGCCCAGCAGACACTGGATACATGGTTGTTGAATGAATGCAACACCTTAACCCTAACCCTGAAAGCATTCAGCCTCTAGCTGGGCCCCTGGAATGGGCTGGGCAGCCCCTGTGCCTGGTGCTGGCAACTGATGTTGTGGAAAAGTGGATGGGAAAGTCCTCTGGGCAGCGAGATCCCGGGAAAACCCAAGTTTGTAAGGACAACATGCCTGCAAGTGTCCCCCTTGCCTCCCCTATGCTGTCAACCAAGCGGTTGCAATTAACTGGACAATGACTTGATAAATCCGGAAGCTCGATTGCTTTGGTAGAAGAGTGGACGATTGTTGGCATCTTTAGCTGTGGAAATTCAAAGGATAGACTGTTTTTAAAAAATAGCGCTACCATATGATCCAGCAATCCCACTCCTGGACATCTATCCAGAGAAAATCATAATTTAAAAAGATATGTGAACTACAATGTTCATTGCAGCAGTATTTACAGTGGCCAAGACATGGAAGCAACCTAAATGTCCATCATCAGAGGAGTGGATCAAGAAGATGTGGTACATACATACGATGAAATACTACGAAGCCATGAAAAGAATGAAAGAATGCCCTTTGCAGCAACATGGATGGATCTAGAAACTATCGTACTAAGTGAAGTTAGTCAGACAGTGAAAGACAAACAGCATGTGATATCAGCCGTGTGTGGAACCCATAAAAAAGATATAAATGAACGTTTTTGCAGAACAGGAGCAGACTCACAGAAATTTAGCCATAAAATTGTGGTTACCAAAGGGGACAGGTGGGGAGGTGGGAGGGAAGGACTGGGGGTTTGGGACCGGCATATGCACACCAAGTTGTGTGGAACGACTGGCCAACAGGGACCTGCTGTGTAGCCCAGAGAACTCTACCCAATATTCTGTGATCATCTATGTGGGAAAAGACTCTGAGAGAGAATGGATAATGATGACTGGTTCACTTTGTCGTACGGCAGAAATGATCAAAACCTTGTAAATTAACTAAACTTCAGTAAAACTTTAAAAACTTTAGCATTTCTAGGGAGTTCCCACTGTGGCACAGCAGGTTAAGAATCCAGTGTTGCTGCTTGGGGGTTTGATCCCTGGCTTGGGAACTTCCATGGGCTGTGGGTGCGGGCCAAATAAATAAATAGGTAGAGAAATCAATAGAGAAATAAATAAATATAAAAATAGCATTTCTAAACATGCATCCTCTTGAATTAACATCCAGCTCTGAACCCATCCCGAGACTGTCAACAGAAGGCAGGAAAACAGGCTGCAGGCCCCCCATAAATGCCCCCTCGATCTTCTGCTGCAATGGGAACCCCCACTGGCCTTTCCACGGTGTTCTAGAAAGAGCAGTGCTATGACGAGGCGAGGTCTGCCTCCCGAGCCTTGTCCTGATACGGACTGACCACGGCCAGTCACCGCGCTGCAGCCGCGCAGGGAGGACTCACAGCGTAATCGTTTTCTCTAGAAAGAAGGGTTGGCTGCAGCTGCAGTTAATTTCCTTCTGATTAGTCTGACCTTTCCCCCTGCGAGGAAGTTATTTTGCAGGCGGGGAGAGTGCGGCCACAATATTGTTTTATGACTGTTTATCTTTAGAACCCAAGCGATACTGATTGCAAATATTTATGCGCATTTTAAAAAATCTCAGCTAATGTTTGGAATGCATTTTTTTTTTTTTAAGAGTGAAATCAGATTTCGGGTGGATCTAGCAGTTTTAAAAGATTTCAAAGTCATAACCAAGTTCTCTCTACCATCCCACTGGGACAAATCACATAAATGCAGCAATTAGGCAAACGTGATTAAAATAGAGAATATTGGAGTTCCTGTTGTGGCGCAGCAGAAACGAATCCGACCAGGAACCATGAGGTTGCGGGTTCAATCCCCGGCCTCACTCAGTGGGTTAAGGATCTGGCATTGCCATGAGCTGTGGTGTAGGTTGCAGACACAGCTTGGATCCTGCACTGCTGTGGCTGTGGCATAGGCTGGCAGCTGTAGCTCCGATTTGACCCCTAGCCTGGGAACCTCCATGTGCTGTGGGTGCAGCCTTAAAAGGAAAAAAACAAAACAAAACAAAACAAAACAAAACAAAAAAAACCCCAGCAACAACAGCAACAACAAAAAACAGAATATTAACATTCTGTTTGGCTTTGGAAAACTTGTCTTGGTTTTAAATGTATGTTATTAATGACTCGTCTAGAAATCTGAGTGTTGGTTTTGTGTTGTGTTAAAGAAGAGGGGCTCCGAATGAGAAAACTTTGCATTTCTCTTGGAAACACTGCTTTCCAGTTCCCTCTTGGGGCTCAGTAGTTAACGAACCCGACTAGTATCCATGAGGACGCGGGTTCGATCCCTGGCCTTGGTCAGTGGGTTAAGGATCTGGCGTAGCTGTGAGCTGTGGTGTGGGTCTCAGATGCAGCTCGGATCCTGCGTTGCTGTGACTGTGGTGTAGGTTGGCAGCTGTAGCTCCGATTGGACCCCTAGCCTGGGAACCTCCATATGCCACGGGTTGCGGCCCTAAAAAGAGGAAAAAAGAGAAAGAAACAGTGCTTTCCTCTGAGGGAAATAATCAGTTACGTGTCACAGGAAAAACTCTAAATGCAATCTCCCCACGTCCCAGGAGCCACCGTGGTGGCGTCTGCTACCCGGAGCTGAAAGAATGACACTGGGAATGATACTGGTTCTTCTAATTCCGGCCTTCTCTCCAAAGGTCACTGCTTGCAGATCTGCTATGCGTTTCAGTTCTTTGGCCTCTGAAGACGACAGTGAGGAGGGCAAGGGGAGCTCGTATCATGGGCATCTCTTTGGCTTTAAGGTCACAAAGATTTAATCCCCATTTTGCCAATTGCACTGTGGCCATAAGGAAAGTGACTTAGCTTCCGAAACTGTGTATCTTCCTATGTAAAGTGGGGAAAAATGATACTCACTCCTCTGTTGGTTGTAACCTGGCTCAATACAAGAAAAAAAGGAGTTCCTGTTGTGGCGCAGTGGGTTAAAAATCCAATTGCAGGAGTTCCCATTGTGGCTCAGTAGGTTAAGGACCAGACACAGTATCCATGAGGATGCCGGTTCGATCCCTGGCCTTGCTCAGTGGGTTAAGGATCCGGCATTGCTGTGAACTGTGGCATAGGTTGCGATGCAGCTCAGACCTGGCATTGCTGTGGCTATACTGCAGGCCAGCAGCTGTAGCTCCCATTTGACCTCTGGCCCAGGAACTTCTATATGCCATAAAATTTAAAAACATTAAAAAAATAAAAATAAAAAATAAAAGGAGACTTACTGACTCAAGGAAATGTGACATCCAGGGACAGTTTCAAGTTCGGCTGCATCCAGGAGCATCAGTGACGTCACCAGGTATGATGTCATCAGCTATCACCTCCGCCCTCTTCCTCCATCTCTGACATTTGTTTCTCACTGGGCACTGGCCTCTGTCAGAGAGGAGAGGCATTTCTTCTACCCGCTTAAGTTCAGCAACGGGGGACTGTGAATTGAGCCGACAAAAAACAGATAGCAGGAAAAAAAGCATACATATTTTATTTGTTAGTAAGATTTTTACCTGTTACAGGAGCTTCATAGAAAGAAGTAAAAACCCTGAGAGCTTGACATCATTTTGACGAGCATATTGTGGAGAAGTATCAAGACGGAGGAAAAGGAGGTTGGGGCTGGGGGCAGTAAATTGTGGGAGAGTGGCCAGGAAACACGTGGCAGAAACGAACGGCAGATAAGGGTTATTTGAGTAAGTCTGTACAGATCCATCTCCGTGTTGCTTCCCCGTCTCCAGCGGCAGGAGTATCCTCCTCTTCTTAGTACAGAGGGCATCTTTTTCATGGGAAATTGATGCCTTGCTTTTAGTGAGAAGAGGGAAGTCAGAGAGCCTTTCCTGCATCTGGTGTTTCTCAAATGCCTTCAACTTAGTGCCGAAGTGGCACATTTGGGGTGGCTTGTTCTGATGCCCTTCACCTCTTCCGCCTCCACTGCGAACGGGCCCTGTCTCTGAGGGGTTCTAATGTTACTTCCTTCCAGGCCCATGATGTTCAAAACAAAGTCACACCCTTCTTTTCCTCCATCTCCAAAGGGAAGGAGGATCCGAGGGAACCACTCTGACGGGCCGGCTTCCATCGCGGACCTGCCTTAGCCTGAGAACTGTGTCCAGGGTCCCGAAGGACCTCAGCTGATCAGATAGGGTCCTGGGACTGGGTATCAGGTTGTGCTGCTTGACAGCGCCACAATAATCACGTGATTAGAGCGAGAGCAAGTCGTTCGAGTGGTGGGGGGTGGAAGACACCGCCCCCAGGACCTGGCCTGCAGTGCGGATTCAGACAGTGTTGACGGAACACCTACTATGTGCCGCAAGGTACCCTGGGCACAGAGGATGCTGGTCTCTGTCCTTGTGGAGCTTTCTTGGGTGGCAGGGTGGAGGGAGACCGTCAACTAAGTGGATGAACAACTAGGTAATTTCAGCGATGGCAACAACACGGGGACCGAGGAGGCTGGTGCCGCGGCGCCTGCAGGGAGGTGCTGTGGCTGCTGTAGGTACAGACTCGGGGTAGAAGTGATGTCTGACCTGAGAGCTGATGCGCGGAAAGGGAGGAGGAGTCCATTAGGTGATGCTGGGACGGAAGGGGGCTCAATGGACGGAGAATGGCAGGTGCAGAGAGGCTGAGGCTTTGATGACCTCGGTCCATCGCAGGTGCAGAAAGAAGGCCTGGGAGAATTCAGGGTGGAGATGGGCCAGGAGTGCAGGGGGGAGGCCCACATGCCTGTATCCTCTGCCAGTAGCAGGTCCTGCAGGTGCTCGGACCCTTGAGGCATTTCGAAATGGATTGTGACCCTGGCTGAGTCCTTTCAGCTCACCAAATCTGTTTGGCCTTTTGTAACATGTGTTTATGATGAGGGTATCTGCTTCCCAGGACTGCAGATGAAAGGTATTTAAAATGGGTTCCTGGAGTTCCCGTCGTGGCGCAGTGGTTAACGAATCCGACTAGGAACCGTGACGTTGCGTGTTCGATCCCTGCCCTTGCTCAGTGGGTTAGAGATCCGGCGTTGCCGTGAGCTGTGGTGTAGGTCGCAGATGCGGCTTGGATCTTGCGTTGCTGTGGCTCTGGCATAGGCTGGCAACTACAGCTCTGATTAGACCCCTAGCCTGGGAACCTCCATATGCCGTGGGAGCGGCCCAAGAAATGACAAAAATAAATAAAATAAAATAAAATAAAATGGGTTCCCACTGTGGCTCAATGGGATTGGTGGCGGTCTCTGCAGCACCGGGACGCAGATTCGATCCCCGTCCTGCACTGTGGGTTACAGGATCTCAAGTTGCTACAGCTGTGGCTTAGATGGTAATCAAGGATCACATAGGGTCCCTGGCCTGGGAACTCCATACGCCGCAGGCAAGAACAAAAAACGAAACCAGAAAGCCCGAAAACCAACCCCGCCCCAGCCCGCCAGCAGCCATGTTTCTGAGGCAAACATCTGGCACATCGGATTGATCCAGGGGCAGACACCTGACTCGAGCTGGCCTGGCCCTCCCGACATGGGTTCAATCCTCCCCTCCACTGCCTGGTGCAGAGATAAAGTTGGCATTATCCCCGACAACCTGCCAGCGCTCAGACAAAGGGCAGTTTTTATTTCCTAAGGGTGGTTCCAGATGGACCAAAAAAGAAAAAGAAAAGAGGAAAAACAAGAGTTGGTGGTTGGCAATGGGAAGTCCCTCTCCAGACATTAAAAGGTATTCTGTGCAGTTCTAAAGAGCAGTCTTTGAAATAAAGGGTGGACCTGTCTACTTCATGCAACTTTCTGTAGATTCCGCTTTTTTTTTTTTTTAATTTTTTTATTGTTACTTCCCCAATACAAGTTTTTTCGACTGTACGGCATGGTGACCCGGTTACGTGTACGTGATATTCCTTATGTCACTAGAATCCCCTTGATGACACTCATGGCGAGTGGTCTTATTCCAAACTTGTAGTCTGTCTGAAACTGATAACAGACAGACCCTGGGTGGTTGGAGTGAATCACTGATAACTAGAAACACGAGGTCAGCAAGTGACCCTCTCCTGAGAAACAGACAAGGCGAGGACGTTGATAGAGGCTTTGTGACAAACCAGGGTGGTTTAGGTTTGATGTTCAGTCCAATTCTTGCTGTGAACCCCTGTCACAGCAGTGACAACACTGGATTTTTAACCCAGCGAGCCACCAGGGAACTCCTCTATCCAGTTCTTAAGCTCAGGACTCTTATTTCTCGTTCAGATGTTAATACTCATTGAATGCCCAACCACACTGGCAAGTGCCAAGGCCATTCCACTCTAGGGCTTGCTTGTTTGCTTGCTTTCATTCTTTGCTTTTTAGGGCCACGCCTGCAGCATCTGGAAGTTCCCAGGCTAGGGGTCGAATTACAGCTGCAGCTGCTGGCCTATACCACAGCAATGCCAGATCCAAGCTGCATCTGTGACCTACACCGCAGCTCACAGCCACTCCCCATTCTAAGACTTTCTCCCCGTCTGTGCAGCAGGTTTGAAAAGACAGTGCGAAGAAAGTAGGCAAATTCAGAGACACCAGGTTCGACCCTTGCCCACACCTTCCCTAAGTGGGGGTCTGGGCACCCGCGAGTGTTTCCTGATTCAGATCCCTTGGCTCTGCAGTTGGAGCCCTCGCCAGTGTAGCTGCGGCAGGGTGTGAGGTAACACCCAGAAAAGCCTGCCACACACTGCCTGGTCTGTGGCACGCCTTCAGTATCTGGTAGTCACTGCTGCTGTCACTTTGTGATTGACACGTATCTATAACAAGTGATGAAACAAAGTATGGAAAAGCTTTTTGATGGTGACCTCTGGTCCTTTCTTAGGCTCTAATTTGGGGAAAGTGCGTTAGAACCCAGCTTATTTAAAATATGACTTTGGTGGAGGTGCCGTTGTGGCTCAGCAGAAACGACTCTGACTAGTAGTATCTATGAGGATGCAGGTTCAACCCCTGGCCTCGTTCAGTGGGTTGAGGATCTAGCGTTGCCATGAGCTGCGGTGTAGGTCACAGACTTGGCTCGGATCTGGCATTGCCGTGGCTGTGGTGTAGGCCAGCGGCTACAGCCCCGATTCGACCCCTAGCCTGGGACCCTCCGTATGCCGCAGGTGAGGCCCCAAATAAGACAAAGTAAAATAAAGCAAAAGAAAATAACAACTGATTCTTTAAAAAAAATACGACTGTAGTGGCAGAATAATGTCCCTCCCCCTCCCCAAAGATGTCCATGTCCTAATCCCTGTAACCTGTGAAAATATCGCTTCATGAAATTAGCATTGCAGATGGAATTAAGGTTGCTAATCAGCTGACTTTAAAATAGGGAGATTTTCCTGAATTACCTGGATGGACCCAGTGTAATCACAAGGATCCTTAAAAGGGGAAGAGAGAGGCAGAAGGGAAGAGTTACATGATGTGACTATGGAAGAGTGGTCAGAAAGATACAATGTTACTGGCTTTAAAAATGCAGGAAAGGGAGTTCCCGTCCTGGCGCAGTGGTTAATGAACCCGACTAGGAACCACGAGGTTGCGGGTTCGGTCCCTGCCCTTGCTCAGTGGGTTAAGGATCCTGCGTTGCCACGAGCTATGGTGTAGGTTGCAGATGCGGCTCGGATCCCATGTTGCTGTGGCTATGGCGTAGGTTGGTGGCTATAGCTCTGATTAGACCCCTAGCCTGGGAACCTCCATGTGCCGAGGGAGCAGCCCAAGAAGCAGCAAAAAGACAAGAAAGAAAAAAAAAAAAAAAAAAAAAAAGCAGGAAGGGCATTCCCATGGTGGCACAGTGAAAATGAATCTGACTAGGAACCATGAGGTTATAGGTTTGATCCCTGGCCTCGCTCAGTGGGTTAAGGATCCGGCATTGCTCTGAGCTGTGGTGTAGGTTGGAGAGGCAGCTCAGATCCCAAGTTGCTGTGGCTGTGGTATAGGCCAGCAGCTGTGGCTCCGATTTGACCCCTAGCCTGGGAACCTCCATATGCTGTGAGTGCGGCCCTAAAAAGATAAAGACCAAAAAAAAAAAAAAAATGCAGAAAGGGACAAGTAGGTGCCCTGTATAAGATGGAAAAGGCAATGAAATGGATTTTTCTCCAGTGCCCCCTGCCCTGCAAATACCTAATTATAGCCCAATAAGACATGCTTCAGATTTCTGACTTCTAGAACTATAAGATAATAAATCTATGGGGTTTTTTTTCATTGTACTGTTGTTTATTATAAAAACAACAATACCAAAAATGGAAAATAAATTAAATATTCAGGAAGAGAGAGAATGGATGGTTGAAATACTTTATGGTAATCCATAGTATGAAATATTGTACAGTAATAACTTAAAAGAATGAGGAGGATGCCTAAGACTGTCATGGAAAGTTCTAAGATATTGAGGGAATAAAACAAGATATAGGGTAGAATATCCAGTATCAGCACAGCAACGTTATATAAAAGTATTTAAATGTATAATGTATATATAAAAGGATAAGTATCTGGGAAGAATACAGATCAAAATATTGATACATACCTCTGAGGACAGAAATGGAATTATAAGGCAAGTGAAAGATTTTCTCATATTTTAGTCTATATGTGTTTACAGACTAGCTGCTTCTCTAGCTGCTTTAGATGTAAAGTTAGGTTGTTTATTTGAGCTTTTTCTTGTTTCCTGAGGTAGGCTTCTATTGCTATAAACATCCCTCTTAGAACGGCTTTTGCTGCATCCCATAGGTTTTGGAGTATCGTATCTTTGTTGTCATTTGCTTCTAGGTATTTTTAATTTCCTCTTTGCTTTCTTCAGTGATCCATTGGTTGTTTAGTAGCATGTTGTTTAGTCTCCACGTGTTTGTGTTTTTTGCAGTTCTTTTCTTGTTATTCTTATTATTGATATCCAGTCATATAGCATTGTGATCCGAAAAGGTGCTTGATACGATTTCAATTTTCTTAAAGTTACCAAGGCTTGATTTGTGGCCCAGAATGTGATCAATCTTAGAGAATGTTCCGTGTGCGCTTTAGAGAAATGTGTATTCTGTTGCTTTTGGATGGAATGTCCTATAAATATCTATTAAGTCATCTGGTCTAATGCTTCATTCAGGGCCTGTGTTTCCTTATTGATTTTCTGTCTGGATGGTCATTCCATTGCTCTAAGTGGGGTCTTAAGTCCCTATGGGGTGTTTTTAAAGTCAAATGAATAACTACCTAGTAATTTGTTAGGGCAGCCCAAGTACTCGAATACAGCAATTTGGGGGACCCTGGGCAAGCTGATTCTTTTCTGTATCTTCTCTTTTTCATTTGTAAACTCCTAGCATTTTCTGAAGACATTGAGCATACCTACTGACAGCTCTTGTAACATCACATGACAGCTCCTTGGTGCAAACATTGCCCTTTTGACTCAACACTGGACAGAAAAAATACCCTAATGTAAAACAGAAAATTGATCCCTGAAAATAGGAAAAGAATTCGAACAAAGAAAGTTTGAGCTTTGCTTGAAATTGTAAAACTGTGATACCCCCAAACTTGCCTTCCATCAACGCCTGTGAAATACAGTGCGTTTATGGGAGGATGTATGGACTCCTGTTTTACATTTCAAATGCGAGAACAGGCTGTCAGAGGTAAATCAGACGCTTCCATCGCTGGCATCTCTCAAAGATCAATTATGCACTGACATCTCTGCAAGTGCAGGCGTGGGATTACTTACAGCCACCACGTGAGGGTGAGATGTGGTGAGAATCTGGCCCTGAGCACAACGCAGAAATTCATATTCAGATGGCTGGGGAATTAAGGCAGTCCTGGAAGCAGTTCTGGAAGCTCTCCGGCCGTCCGGGGTCTGTCATTGGCTTCCTGGTACAGCAATGGCAGGTGCCAAGGTGGGGCATCCCAACCGGAGCTGGCCCTTTCTCCTCTTCTCCTTTTGCTGGTCTACTGTTAGCTCTCTGGGCCTGGAGTGACTGCCCACCCTTGTCCATGGTCGGAAGGGCCAGGAGGTTTGAGGGCCCTCCCCCCACTGCTGCCCGACCCCAACATCTGTCAGAAGGGATTCACCTCATCAGCATCAGAGCCCGCATGATGGCTCTAAAACAGTCTCTGCTGCCTTATGACACACGAGGCATAAATTAAATCATCGCCGAGCGCTTTGCTGACAGCACGTGATGACAGGTGTTGTGAATAAGTTGGCACAGGGGCCACTGCCCTATGCGGCAACTGTCAGTCACGGCCACTCCTCCGCCCCTCCCACTGCTGGGGACGGGATGTCTTGTCATCGGGGGAGGACGATTTGCTGAACCCTGGCTGGGAATTGGCTCCTGCACGTCACATGTTCCACTCATGGCATCGCAGCCCCCTCGGGTCACTGCATCTCTGGCCTGGGCTGGGCTGTGGTCCCTCTCAGGTGTGAAGTCGCGGACGCAAGCACGCGGGCAGGCAGCGCCCCTCACTCTGCCCCCAGCGTTGGTGCCCATTGGCTGCCTGCTGCCGCAGCAGGCCATTGGTGACAGCTGCCGCCAAGCTACGACAACCGAAAACTGAGCCAAGACCCTGGGCAAAGGGTCATAAGTGATATTTAAAAGCCAAAAGGTATCAAAATGGTCACTCTGGGAAATTTCAGAATGTGATGGGACTTGTATTTATACGGCGGTTTATTGTCATTTTTAAAAATTGTGTATAGCGGAAGCACCCGAACTCTTAGGGCTTTCTAGAATGTCTCCTGGGGCGAGGAAACCCCAAACCCAAGCCCTCCAGCCCCTCCATGGACAGCTGTCTCCTGGGGAACCCTTGGCACTTATCCCTCTGTCCCCTTGGCTCCAGGGCTGGCTTTTGACCTTGCAGCTTTCTATTTCCAAACTTCAGGTCCAGCGCCGGAGCTGCCTTTTCTGAGAGGCTGGGGAGAGCATCCTGATTAAAACCGTCCTGCCCCATGCCCTCCCCCCACCTCCCCACCGCCTGCCCTGCTGGTTTGTTGTCTCCATAACACCTGTCACAATCGGAAACGACCCGGGTCAAATCTTCCCATCCACTGTCGCCTGTAGGAGAAAGGTACCCCCCCTGAGGGCAGGGATCCCAGCTGGTTTGCTCGCCACAATGCTCCCCCAAGCCTTGCGGCGACCTGGGGCAGAAGATAAGCTCTGTGGGCTTTCGGGGGTGGCGTGAATGGCCATGAAAATCAAACATGCCCATGTGTCCTTGGCAGCTCCTGTTCCCAGCCCCAGTCGATACTCCTCTGCTCCGAATATTCACAACACAATGACCTAAGAAGAGTTGTGACAGCTGTCACAGTGTGTTACTGTCACTGCAGGCCAGGTTTCACCCTGGGCCGCTCAGAATCCCAGCAGCCCCAATCCTCAGCCTGGAGCCCACTCCAGCCACCGAGGCTGCCATGTCTGCCTGCCAGGGAGCTTTGGGGAGAGCAGGTGGACCAGGGCCGCTGAGGTTTCCTCTGTCACCGTCTCTCCTTCTCTCCCCCACCCCTCAGCCACCTTGGGACAGCTGGAGTCAACCAAGAGGGACTCTCTGCTTGGAAACCTGTGATTGGTTTCCCAGAAGTGGAAAATTCTGAGCAGGGCCAGTTGAGCACTGCCGTTAGACAGTAAGTCCCCTGTCCACACTGGCCACGAGATCCTGGCAGATTCTGACACTACCCGAGGCAACAGACCCACCAGCTTCAGACGCACACTGTCCGGGGGCAGGGGCTGCAATGCCCGTGTGCCGGGCATTTTGCAGAGGCTGGTTTATTTTTCTCTTCACACCCCGCTGAAGTGGCCATTCTTATCCCCCCCCCCGTCCAGGTTAAGAACTGAGCCTTACCGAGGCCAACCGTCTTCATGTCGGTAGAATTGAGGAGGACGTGAGCGCGGGGTTTAAGTTCAGCTCTTGAACTGTAAAGGCCCGAATGGCACCTGCTGCTCTGGGTCATGCAGCTCTGCGTTTCCTGAGCTCCAGAAAGTTCAGAGCGTGATGTGGGTGGAGAGACCCTTGGATGCTGGGCTTCTAGGGCACAGGGCAGTTGGACTAACTGGGCAGTGTTATTACCTGTGCTGTGTCTGAGCTTAAAGGCAAGCTGTCCTTGTCGCGAAATGTCCTTCCCTGGGAGAAGGAAGCAGGGGTTTGGTGAAGGGGTTCTCCTCCCAGTCCTCCATCCAGACCGTTCCCTGGGGTCTTGCTGTCTGAAGCGTGTTGATATGGAGCAAGCCTGCTCCCTCCCCTGGCCTGAGCCGGTGAAGGGCTCTCCTTCCCGGGGAAGGAAGGTGGTCCACAGACCTACCTGGGGGGATGGTAGATGAGTTAAAGGAGATTAAGTCCGATAGAGGTCGGATGTGAGCCGTAGAGTAATTCACCGTTTCTATTAGACACCTTATTAAAAAGTAAAAAGAAACAGGTGCCTTTTTTTCTTTTTAATTGTGGTAAAAGCAAAAACAAACACTTCGCATTAAATTTACCATCTGAACCATTTTAAGCATACAGTTCATTAGGGTTAGATTATTGTGCAAGATTGAGGTGACATGGAAATTAATAATGTAATTCATTTAACCCAATGTATGGCAAGTATGATTTCAACGTGTAGAAGCTATAAAAGTACTAATGAGATATTTATTTTACATTTTTTTATACTACGTCTTTCAAACCCGGAGGGCATTTTTCGCACGACGCATCTCACCTTACGCACCAAACTTTCCCTGGGCATCCTGGATGGCTCTGCAGACCTTACAGAGTCGACAGGTGATGAGGCCAGTGGGTCCGAGAATACGTACATGTCTTCTAACCGCCGAGCTGTCCGTTTTTAGATTGAAAGGAAATAACACGAAAGAGTCCGTTCCTCTGTCACACAAGCGTCATGTCAAGGGCTGAGTAACCACATGCGGCTGGTGCCTACCGTGTTGGACAAGGCAGGTCAAGAACTTCTAGAAAGGGCTTTGTAAGCGGCAGCAGTATTATTCTTTGAGTAGCAGATGAGAGGAAATGGAAAGTGGCTTGTCCTTGACCCCAGCAGGGTCTACGCGTGTCCTCAGAGCCGAGGGGTGGCTCCTGTTCCCCGCCCGAGCCCCCAGCTCAGGGCCAGCCCACCCCACCCTGGATAAGCCAGGCGCTCTCGGCTTGCCTCCCTCTCCTCTTTCACACGCACAAGGGGTTTTTGCATGAAGCTGCTGACCCAGGTTAATGAGGAGATTGGGACTGGAAGAGGGAAAAAAAAAAAAGACTTCGGCCTGAAAATGAAGGATGGCCCGGCTCATTTTATCACTGGAGGATCATTTCAACAGCTTCCTCCAGGAAATTGCAAAGGGAAGTCATTACCCAAAAAAGAGGGTCGGCACGACCCACCGTCCACGTGAAGCCCAGATGCAGCCCCCGCGCCGGCAGGCTGGGGGCAGGGGCGGTGTTTCCTGGGTCATTTAACCCGGGTCCTATTTTTAAAGTTTCCTTTTCCACCATTATTTGTTGACCCTAATTGTTCCCATGCCCATGAGATGCGGCCGGGCCCGGGGCGGGGGTGGGGGCGGGGGCGGGGGCTCCCTCTAATTGCCTGTGTCCTGCCTTCCCCTGAGCCTCCAGAGCAGGCAGGCCCATTCCCACATATGCTTCCAGAACCATCTTAATAGAGGGGCAGCAGCACCCAGCTGACGACATATGTTTAGCTGCTTGCCGAGGTCAGCCAAGCGTGCACTATCGCGTTACATGAATGGGAAGGTCAGTCCCCAGAAAGCTGCTTTTTACAAGTGCTGGCTTAAGGATTTGCTGCTAAATAGGGCTTGCATGGAGGGGGTGGGTGGGTAATGGGCTTCTTGCGGAGCCCTGCTCTCTGAGTTCTGCATTGATGAGAAAGTTTTTGGTCTCCCAGGACAACGCTTCGTTTAAGAGAAACGCCTTTGCAGCCACTGAGATTCCTGAATCCAGGTCAACTTCTGGGCCCGGAGCAGAGCACAGGTGGATTCAGGTCTCCCGAGGTCTGGGGGGAGCTCAGCCACGGCTGGAGTGTTTGGGGGGAGCCAGGACCCTCTGCTCGCTGGCACATGTCTTTATGCTCCATTAACCCCGTGCAGGCCCCGGGGACAGATGGCGGTGACGCCGAGACAGGGGGAGGCCATGACTTCTCTCACCTGCCCCACTTTGCTTCGGGAGACAGGACAGACTCCGGCGAACACAAGGCTGTCGCTCACCTGTTGGGGTCCTACAGCCTGCCCGGCCCACAAAATGCACCTGCCCAAACCTGGTTCCAGAAGCCTTCAGAGGGGACACCCAAAGCCTGCCTTGCATTTAAGCAGCTAGCCAAGCGAGGCTCTCTTTTTGACAGCCACAGAGTATTCCATCGAGGGGACGAGTCATTGTCTGGTTCACCGGCCCCCGGTGATGCACAGTTAGGTGGTTTCGAGTCTCTTGCCACCAGGAACAATGCTGCAAAATTGAGCCTTGCGCACACTTTCTGTCTCACAAGGGGCAGGGGGGGGGGTGTATTTGTAGGATAAATTATTCAAGGTGGGATGGCTGGGCCAAAGGATGTGTGTCTTTTTAATTAAGAAATCTATTGCCTAATTGTCCTCCATAGAAGTTGCGTCAATTCATACCCCGAGTAGGCTGACAGGGGTCCAACTTGACACTGTGCCCGATTTTCAGGCCCACAGAGCAACGAGTGTTCGCCGTGGCTCCAGCAGGGGTGATGGTGCCAGGGGCAGGCTGGGAAATGCAGATTCTCTTGACGAGGTGCCAGGTCCAGTTGTGTCTCCTCCAAAGGATGGATGCGGACGGAGCAGCCCCTTCTCTGCAGAGCAGCCTCCCAGCCTAGACGCTTGTGGGCGAAGGAGGGAGAGAAGGAGCTCCATTTGCTGGAATGAAAACGCTTCCCTTCTCTCGCAGCTGTCCCTGCAGCCAAGCCAAGGGGAGACCAGCTCGGGGTGGCGGGGGAGGCCCTTAGTCTCCGGCCCCTCCTTCACAAAGCGTTATGTGGAAGACATCATTGACACATAGGTGTCTTCAGTTGTGACAAAAGTGTGTGTCACAAATTGACCATCATCAGGTGGCCCCTGGGAAGGAGTGCTGGCCTACCAGGATGGCAAGCCAGTTGGCCATCGCTACTAGGCTAGGGATGGGCAGGCCAGTGGCTGGTCTTGGGTATCCATTTGGCAGCTTTAGAATTTGTGCTTAAATTCTTTGACCCTCTCCCTGCAGGAGGGGAGGGCAGCTTCCCTCCCCTTGTGTGCAGGCCGGTGTTGATGCTACAATGACGACCTGTGCCTCCCGAGATGAACTCACACGGTATCCCTGACCCTTTCCCGCTTGGACCGCATGCTCTGGGGGCAGCCAGAAGCCAGCTGCCACATTGTCAGGACCCCCAAGCAACTGCGGAGAGGCTCCCATGGGGAGGACCTGAGGCCTCTCACCAACCACCAGCACCACTTGTCAGCCGTGGGAGTGAGCCACCTTGGAACTGGGTCCCCTGCCCCAGACAAGCCTTTGGATGGTGCAGCTTCGGCCAGCTTTTGGTCTGCAACCTCCCGAGAGGCCCCGCATCAGAATGGCTCAGCTCGCTTGCTCCTGAATTTTTAATCCATAGCAATGAGGAGAATAACACACACTTACTGTTTCAGGCCACCGAGTTTGGGGGAACTCATTGCACAGTAGCAGGTAATGAATCCCTGTGACAAAATGGGCCTCTCCTTGAAGAGCTCCGCTTACCCGCTCCTCTGCCTCTGCTTTATGTCCCCGTCCCCTCAAGGGGGCAAAAGACCTCCTCGAACCATGAGGAGTGGGACCGAGGGGAGATTCCTAAACCCTCCATGGGGTTAATAGCCGGCAGTGTGGCCGATTACAAGTCCAGAAGCTTCAGTATGTTGTAAATGTGCCCTCCACCTTCCCCAGGACCCTGTCACCATGGGGCGTGAGCGCGCCGTGAAACCTCATTTACCCTCAGTGGTCTCATCTGCAACATGGGTTGGTAACCAAAGGTAGAGAGTGGGCCCAGACAGGCTCCAGAAGTCTCTTCGAGCATTGAGTCTATACATCTTAACGTTCTCATCCAGCACCTATCTATCCATCCACTCAGCAACCTTGGGTTGGACACCTAACACATCCGAGGCACCGTGCAGGGTGCTGGGGGTACCAGTGAGAACACATCAACCTCACTATTGCCAAGGAAACCACAACCAGTGGGACAGACACATGGAGAGGACGACAGGTGCACATGATGTGATGGGGCTGTGACAGGGCTGCAGAGGAGCAGAGATGCCCAGAAGTGACTCCTGAGGGGGCCATGTGTCACCTGCTACCCAGGAACCATAACGTGAAACAGGGTGCCAGGTTCCTGCTCCGCTGCAAGGGAGGGAAGTTAAAATGATGCCCTGACAAGCTGGCTGGACACGTGCACTGAATAAGGCCCCAAATCATACAAAGCCATTCGCTCATTGAACTCACCCTGTTCCTTCTGGCCCCAGGACCTTTGCACTCACTCCTGCCCCACCCCCTCCTCCTAGCTCAGGGAGTGGGGAGCTCCTAGTCCCCCTCCAGGTCCCTGTTTAAATGCGTCTCTCCAGGGAGAGCCCAACTTAGCCCACGTTCCCCGTTCAGCACTGTTTGTTTCCTTCATGGCACTTTTCACACTTGAAATTATGCTCTTACGCTGGTCTCCTCCCCCCATCCTCCACATGAGAATGTAGGCTCCACCCCCAGGAGGAGGGGTAGTGTTTGGGGCATCACAAAAAAGGCACCCTCCCACCCAGAAGAAGTGTTGGGTGGAACAATGAATGAACGTATTAGACACCATATATTCTTGATCTCATTTAATCTTCACATCAAACTTTCAAGGAACTGTTGGCCTCATGATTGCCTCCCCATCATCGTCGCCACACACCATACCCAGATGCCCACATGTGGCTCTTCCCGACTGGCATCCTTCTGTGCTCTGTCCTCTCCAGCCCGGCCCAGGACAGAAAATGAGGATGCTTCTCAACCAACTATGCTAATTCCATCCTTCCTGTCAGTGGCCGCGTGAGGCATCTGCACGTAATGCCGTTCTGGCCACTGAGACCTCAGGAGACGCCTCCTAGGGCTGCCCACACTGGAATGCGCCCGGGAACTGCTGGGCATCTGGTTAAGGTGTGGATTCAGCAGGTCCGAGGTGGAGCACAGGCTCCTACGTGTCTAATGAGCTCCCTGGTGATGCTGATGCTGTGTTTTGTGGACCACACCTTGCGTGATGAGGTTCTAAGGAGTTTCTGGGAAGGGTTTTCCTCCCCTCTAGAAAGAGACCCACCAAGAGAAGCTGTCTTTTCTGTCGTGCTGCAAGCACGTGCTCCTGGAAGCTGCAGCTGCTGTTGTGATTGACCCCAGCTGGCCCCCTGGGACAAACCCGACAAGTGGAGGGCAAAGGGAACCACACGGGACCCCGCAAAGTCGCCTAACCAGCCCCAGAACTGCTCATGGGGGACAATACATGATTACTTTTTCAGAGCCAAATTAAGTTTGGGACTCTTACTTGCAGCCCAAAGCGTCATGACTGATGCTAAAAATGGACAACTTGGCATAAAGCAAAAAAGACCGACCTTTGAACCAGGCCAATCTGGGTATTTACCTCTGCCGCTTAGAGGCACTGCCATCCCTCAACTTCGCCAAGCTTCATTTTTCTTGTCTACACACAGGTTGTTTTAACATCAGTAAGAGAATGTACCTGTGCTGGAATCCTCTAGCCCAGCACTGTCTGATGGAAACGAAAGGCAGGCGTTCCCGCTGTGGCCCAGTGGGTTAAGAATCTAACTGCAGTGGCTCTGTTTGCTGTGGAAGCACGGGTTTGATCCCCTGCCTGGTGCCATGGGTTAAAGGATCCAGTGTTGCTGGACTTGTGACTCAGATGCAATCCCTGGCCCAGGGAACTTCCATATGCTGCAAATGCAGCCATAAAAAAATAATAAAAATAAAATAAAATAAAATGCAAACCACATACATACTAACTTCCCTATTGGTCCCATTCAAAACATAAAAAGACAGGTGACATTAATTTTAATAATCTGATTTATTTAGCTCAAACTATTATCATTTCAACATGTCATTAATAACATATCTGATACTTTCCATTTGGGGGGTTCCTGGGTTTTTGAAATCTGGTGTGTGTTTTACACTGTGCTTCTCAGTTTAGACCAGCCACCTTCTAAGGGCCCAAGAGCCACATGTGGCTGGTGGCTGCTTTATTAGCTTAATTCTAACACAAGGCTGGACTCATAGAAATATTGTAGAAAAGTGGATGATTTCGCGCTGCTCTTAACATGGGCAATGGGGAGACTGAATTTCCGAACACAGTAACTCCCAAGCTGGAAGCCACCTGGTGCTGGAGGTCGGTGGTGGCTTTAGGTCAGCTCTTAAAATCCTGGGTGTCTACTGACCTGCACGGCGACCCAGAAAACCAACAACAGGACGACAGTGATCATCCAGCATTTCCCCCGACACCACCTGGGACTAAGGTGGTGACTGAGGATTTTTATTAAATGGCTGCTATGAATTTAGGGGCCTTTCAATACCATGCCTCCTGCTCCATAATCTTCAGTGGCTCCCTGTTCTCCCTTGGGTTAACGTTGAACCTCTGGAGAGAGCGTCAACTCTCCCAGAGCCTGAACACACCTCGCTGTCTGCTGGCCAGGCTCCCCGCCGTCCTGTTTAAGTCCAGGCAGCCTCAGGTCCGGCCTGTGGCTTGTCAGGGAGGAGGAAGGGTTGCATGATGGTGCTGAAACCAAGGGCTTGGGTGAGAGTGGTAGAGCCAGGCCGGCTGAGCTCACTGCCACCCATGGTGACATGTCACAGTCATGACGCACTCAGAGCATGTCCATACTCGCTGTCTCACTTGGCTGCTGCAACAGCTCCGTGAGCTAATGTGGTAGATATTCATTGTTTTTGTCTGCCCTGCATTATTTTCGCATTTCTGGTGAAGGCACCCCTTATCCCCTGCCTTTGCTGGGGGCTGCTCTCTGCACTCTCTCAGTGTGGCTCTGATGGGCATTGCCAATTCCATAACCCGCTCCTCACTCTGCCACAGGAAGGCCCAGGACCCAGGCCAGGCCAACTCTATGGCCCCCTTCCCTTGGCAGTGATTGGATCTGTCAACTAGGCATATGTCATGAGTGGGCCAATCAGAGCCTTTCCTGGGATCTTTAGATACAACACGGATATGAGCTAGATAAGCTGTGAGAAGGAAGCTTGTCTTCATCAAGTCTGAGGCAAGTGGAGGAAGTCCCTGGCATAAGAGTTGAAGGAGGCCAACTTGCAAGAGAAGGGATGAGAGAAGGAATGGGGGAGGGAGAGAGGAAGTGATAGCTCTTTGGAATCCCTGGATCCAGCTGAGCCTGAAGCTGGATCCACCATTTATCTTCTTTCACGTCATGAACCTGTCTGGGGTTTTTACTTCAGCCAGTTGGAGTTGGAGTTCTAGCACATGCAATCAAAATAGTTCCAACTAATATAAGGAAAGAATAACTCCTCCATTACATGGGCAACAAGACTGAAGCAAAAGAGACTACATAATGACTCCATGCCCCATAGGATGCTCAGCCAGGATTCGAGTCCACATCATTGGACTTCCTATCTGAGGCTCTTTCCACTATATCCCTCTCTGCACTAGGTCTGTCTTAGTTTCCTAGGACTGCTGTAACAAACTGCCACAAACTTGGTGGCTTAAAACAGCAGAAATGTACTCTTTCACAGATCCAGAGATCAGAGGTCAGAAAACAGAACTCATCCATGGGGTTAAAAATCAAGGTATTGGCAGCGCCTCGCTCCCTCAGGAGGCTCCAGGGGCGAATCCATCCTTTGCCTTTCTTTTTCTTTTTTTTGTCTTTTTGCTATTTCTTTGGGCCGCTCCCGCGGCATATGGAGGTTCCCAGGCTAGGGGTCGAATTGGAGCTGTAACCACTGGCCTACACCAGAGCCACAGCAACGCGGGATCCGAGCCGTGTCTGCGACCTACACCACAGCTCACGGCAACGCCGGATCCTTAACCCACTGAGCAAGGGCAGGGACCGAACCCGCAATCTCTTGGTTCCTAGTCGGATTCGTTAACCACTGCGCCACGACGGGAACTCCTCCTTTGCCCTTCCAGTTGCTGGTGGTGGCTGGCTCCTTGGTCTGTGAAGCAGCAATCTCATCCCTGCCTCTGTCTTCCTCCTCTCCTGGGTTTGTCTGATCTCTTTCTGTCTCTCTCTTTTTTTGGGTGGCACTTAGGGCCCACCCTGGATAATGCTGGGTTATTCCCTTATCTCAACACCCTTAATTTAATCACATCCACACAGATCCTTTTTCACAATAAGATAACATTTACAGGTTCAGGGGATAAGGAGCTGATATCTTTGGGTGGCCATCATTTAGCCTAATTCACTGACTAAGCTACCTGGGACTTGTGTGCTTAAACATGATGGATCAGTCCTGAAAAAAACTTGGCCAGTATCCAGTTGTTCCGTCTCCCAACCAGATGGTCCGTACCTTCAGGACAGGCCCAGCCCCAAGTGCCCCATAGTGGAGAACTCAGGAGCCAGTCCTGTCTCTGTTCCCCTTCCCGCAGGCTGAGCACCGAAGAGCAGGTGTAGACAGAGGTGTTCCTGCTGCCAAGGCGTTGCGCTCTTTACAGACGCTCTTCTCATTTCTTAAGGCCATGCCTGCTGTTTATTTGCTTTCATTTGTGTCTTTGATTGTAAGAGCCAGTCACCATGCCTAGCCTTTATAATGGGGGTGTATTATTACACTGAGCCACGGGGGGGTTGGGGCAACCCTGGGGTCTGAGTGCCTGGGTTGGAATCCCAGTTGTGCCATTTCCCGGTTGTGAATCTTGAAGATGTTCCTTACCTGCTCAGCATCTGTCCCTCTGCATATGGGATCCGATCATACGTAAGCGCCAGGGTCACAGACAGGGAATGAGAACCTTGGCTGCGTTTCTAGCACAGAGCACTCAGTAAAGGTGAGCTCAGTATGGAATCCACATCGGCCTCTCCTTTTGCTATAAATGACTGTCTCGGTTATAAATGTTAAGCATTATTGTTCCTACCAAGTAGAGTCTGAGGGTTTTAAAATGACTTCCTCGGGCCCATCCTGGTGCTGGCATCCTCAAAATCTCAGGCTGCCCACTGCCTCTGTTGGCCAGGGCCCGTGACCAACCCCAGAGCATCCCTTCGGGGTTCTGCCTCCATCCTCATCCGCAGGTTCTTCAGGCTTTTTCCCTCTCAGAGGAGAATCTGGTTCGCACAGGACCTGGGTCTGAGCAGCCCTGCGAAGGGGAGGGAGTTTGGAGGCGTGGCCAGAGGCGTGTCTGGGGCGTGGCTTGAGGCAGGGTTGGAGGCGTGGCTGGAGGCGTGGCCGGGGCTTCCCTGGAGGCGAGAGAGTCCCAGGTGCAAAGCCCTGTCCCCCAGGGCTGGGCCTGAGATGGGAAGGGTGGGCAGCGCAGGGCCATGCCGTTCCTTCACCGTGCTTGTCCCCACCTCTGAGGCTTTGTTCGCGCTGTTCTCCAGGCAGCTGGCTTTACCCTTCCTCCAGCCCTCGGTGAAATCTCCCAACAGTTACTCTCACGACCCTCCCAACTGTCCTACTTGGAGGGACCTATGGCCTTGCAAATCCTTCCCTAAAAGCCAGGCTCCTTTAGTGTCTGTCTCATTTTCTCCATGGGAAACAACTACAACAGTTGCGTTCAGCGTAATAATCATCCTCGCAGCTAAGGATTGTGGAGGCGCCGTGTCTGCCAGCACTGTGCTAAATCCCCTTATGCGGCTTCACTCATTTCTTCCCACTCACACACACACACGCACACACGCTCGCTCTATACCATAGGTACTTTTAGAAGTTCTATTTCATCAATGGTGAAACTGAAGGAAAGAAAGGTCAAAAAACCACACGTTAATTCCCGTTTTGCTCAATAAATTCCTAATAAATAAAAATGAATCGTTAAAGTCAGGTTGCCCCACCGCAATAGTCTAAGAATTGAAAAAAGAAACTAATGATTTTTTTTCTGATTACAAAGCACTATCTGCTCCCTATAGAAAATCAGAAAAATATAGAAAAATCATCCAAAGCGAAAGTAAAAATCACACATAATATTTTGGTTACAGTTACTTCCAGTCAGTCTGTCTGTCTCTCTATGCATTTTCCAGGGAATATATTTAAGCTGTGCTTTGTCAAGGCTTTCAGGCCTCTAGGCCTGTCTGGATGTTGAAGTTGTATCCAAATTTTCTTGCTTTTCTTTTTTCTTTTTTGCTTTTAGGGCCACGCCCATGGCATATGGAAATTCCCAGGCTAGGGGTTGAATCAGAGCTATAGCTGCCGGCCTACACCATAGCCACAGCAACGCCAGATCCGAGCCGCATCTGTGACCTACACCACAGCTCACAGCAACACCAGATCCTTAACCCACTGCGAGGCCAGGGATCGAACCCACAACCTCATGGTTCCTAGTTGGATTCATTCCCTCTGCGCCACGATGTGAACTCCATATCCAAATTTTCTTTTCTGCTGTTACAATATTTGACAAATATTCTTAAACATGATATCTTTACTCATGTTTCTAATTATTTCTTTAGAATCAAGCGTCTTTATTTGGGTCTTTTGTTTTTATTATTCAATCTTGGCTGGTGTTTACATCTGCATTTGTAAATTCCTAACGGCATGAATTTCTTTTCTTTTTCTTTTTCTTTTTTTTTGTTTTGTTTTGTCTTTTTAAGGCCACACCCACAGCATATGGGGGTTCCCAGGCTAGGGGTGGAATCAGAGCTACAGCTGCCAACCTACACCACAGCCACAGCAACGCGGGATCTTTAAGCCACTGAGCAAGGTCAGGGATCGAACCTTCGTCCTCATGGATGCTAGTCAGATTTGTTTCCACTGAGCCACGACAGGAGCTCCTATTTTCGTTTTCTTTATGCAGTTAGTTGGCTGTTCAGGCTTCCCATCCTGTTCTTACAGCACAGACCTTGAACTTCCCTCCAGCTTGTCATTTTCTCCGTATTTCTGCTTCATCTCCATCTCTTCGCCACCTGCAGAGCAGTGCTGGTGATAAGCCTCTTCCGTTTCCAAGGCTGGGTGAGTGGAAGTTAGGGCATCCACCCTGCAGCCCAGCTGGTTTTCAGGTCACCCCCCTCAACCAGGCTATTCTCGCTGATGACCCCTCCATGTGAGATCCACGGAGGCTGGGGGTGGGGGAGAGATGAGGCCTTCCTGAAATGAACATACAGGAAAAAACGCTTCCATGAGACAACCTAACATCTCTGAAAGTCAGTGTTCCCTTCCCATCTCCCAGGGTTGCGAAGATGGACGGATATAATGTCTATGAAAGCACTTCACTTTCTGCCCTGTCCTTTAGAGCGTCGAAATATTTAGCCAGAACACTTCAGAGTTTCTAAACATTTCTCAAGAGCATCCTGCAGCTCGTCGCCCGGCTTTCTCAGCTCTCCCCTCTTGTCGGCTGCAGACAGAACAGGGAATAACAGTGCTGATAGAGGAAAATCAGCAGAGCATCTGCTTTCTTTTCAGAGCTCCCCACAGGCTCAGCCCAGCTTTCTAGAAGATTCTTTCAAGGCTTTGGGAAGTGGATTTTGAGGCAGCTGAAGGCTCGGTGCCCTGAAGACAGCTGAGGAGCAAATGAAGCGTTTGGGGTTGTTCAGAAGAAAATGTGCAGAAACAGAGACCCTGACCGCTACTTGTAAAGCAAACCCTTCTGATTTAAATGTTCACAGAGATGCCAGCCTCGCCGGGCAGCCCCTGACCTCAAAGAATGGCCGACAATTGTTTCCAAGGCACGGTTGTGACTCTAGGGACAGGTGGTGGCCTGTCACTTGCACTAACAATGACAGCCAGGTAGAGCCTCTCAGGAGCTTTAATCACCCATCAGCCTCCAGAACTGGTTTTTCTGTCTTGTATTTTTGTTTGGGTTTTGTTACTCCCACTTTCCAGATGCAGAAACTCAGAGAGGCTGCTTTGCCCAATCACACACCTCGTCAGAACTGTCTTTCCAAGCCAGGTCTCTGTGGCCCTCTCCAGCCGGGCCTCCTCTCCATGCTTACGGAGTAAAATCATCGACGGAAACTCTTTATCTTTTTTTTTTCTTCTTTCTTTCTTTTAAGGGCCACGCTCGCAGCATGTGGAAGTTCCCAGGCTAGGGGTCGAATGGGAGCTGCAGCTCCTGGCCTACACCGCAGCCACAGCAATGCAGAATCCGAGCTGCGTCTGCGACCTACACCACAGCTCACGGCAACGCCAGATCCTTACCATGCTGAGCGAGGCCACGGATGGAACCCGCATCCTCATGGATACTAGTCAGGTTCTTAACCCGCTGAGCCACAATGGGAACGCCTCTTTCACATTTAAAAAAAAAATGTTTACATCATTCTGTCAATTTCTGCTGTACTCCTGATTGTTTTTTAAAGCATAGGATTCGCAGCTGTCAATGTTTTCCATCACGCATCCGTTATCGTTCGCTTTGGAGGATTTTTTTTTTCCTTTTGAACAGTAGAAGCCCCTGGCTTTCCTGCTCGAATTTACGGATGTTTGTTGAATGCATCAGAGCGGTACACGAAGGCTTGGTTGTGCAGTTATTCCCTCTACCCCTCCCAGACCGAGAGTAAATCGGGAGACGTTTCCAGTGGGTTCACAAAGCCACTTCATCCCACTAGGGCCGTGTGGACTGTTCAAGCAGAGTCTGCTGCTCTGGAGTGGGTCCTACCCTTGCCCCTGCCCCAATTTGCTGCTTTATAAAGCCCTTTGCTCTGCAGGAAAACGCTGCCCCCTCCTGGCTGAGATGGCCAGGTGCACCTGAGCCAAGGGTTCAGGTCCAATCTGAGCTTCACTAAATCCAAACAATAGGTTCGCTGGAGACCAAAGACTAAATAAATGCGGACGAGCCGAGCTGGGGAAGACAACGCTGCTGGATGAAATGAAGATTTCAGGATACCTCCTTGAGTCCATGAAATTCTCGTGGTCCCTTTGTGGCAAGAAGAGCGTTGGCTGTGGACAGCACAACCCAGGTTGTTACTGGTACAGACTGTCCTGAATGGAAGAGATGGGCCAGGCATCTCCAGGTTCAAAAGATGCAATAACTCCGACAGTTCACACCGTCTCCGAAGTGACCCGGGTCCTCAAGGCAGAACCGGCCAGGAAGCCCGTGCCGCGCGGCCAGCAGTGCCCTTGGGTGGGAGGGCGACGGGGGCGGCCTCTGTTTGGGTGTTTGGGTTCTGTGCTCTTTTGCCCAGTTTCAACACCTCCCTCACCTGTGTCTCTCTCCACACAAATAAGCCCAGTGGGAAGAGCAGGTGGCTTCTCCCGGCGATTTCACAACGGGCACAAAGTCAGCGAGGAGGGGCTTCTGGAAGACTCTGCAGGCCTTTCTCTCCCCTCCCCACTTCCAAAGGCCAAGCTCCTGCTCTCTGAATTGCCTCCTGTGCATTGTAAAGGGGTTGAAGATGACTCCTATGGCACTAATTTCCTTCTCGAGGGTTGAGCTAAAGCCAGAAAGTGTTTGCAGGGCAAGTCTCTGCAGGTTTCGAGTCCGAAGGACCAGATGATGCCTTGTGAACATGCTAAAGATGCGACAAAGGAAAACTGGGGGGGTCAGATGGCAGAGGAGCAGGAGGTCAGATGGGGGAGGCAAATGACTATATCGTCATCTTTGCTCTTCTGTCCCCGCCCCCAACTCCTTTTTTTTTGGATTGAGATGCGATTGCCATGCTTTCTTCGTACTGATTTTGTTTCCGTTCTATTTTTGGCTCCAGAAGCTGTCATCCTGGCCTGAGCTGAACAGTCTTTCGCGTGCTTCTCTCTCCATGCTCTTCTTAGCCTGCATTTATCACACCAGCCTGAGCGTCTGTGGGCTGAAACCATCTCAAGGTGAGGGAAGAGCATTCCCAGAGAAGGAACAGCATGGGCGAAGATCCCGCAGCAGCTTCTGGGGCGGTGTTTGCTTTTCTGCCAGTGGGACAGGTGCACCGCAGATTCCTCCTGCTGCCCCCCCACCATGAATGCAGAAATGATGCCCAAGAGGGCGACGGTCCTCTCGCAGCCTCGAGAGAGAGGCCAGGGCGCCCGTGGCCCTGACAGTGCTGGTCCCACTGCCACTCTTCCAGGTTCTCGTCACCCGAGAAACCGTGGTTTCTGTTGCTGCAGCTCAAGGCATCCTAGCTGAAACAGAGTGGAAAGGCCAGCAGCCTCCTAACTAGCAGGCCCCAGGATGCAGTCAGGAGTGCTGGTCACAGCAAGGTGGGTTCAAGTGCAAATGAAAAGCCCCCCGTTCCTGTGACCCCCCCAGCACTGGGCCAGGCTCTGTGACCCCCTCTGAGGACACCGACTTCCACCAGAGTTGGGATAAGCCTTGAGAAAACAGCACACGCTCCCCGCCCCCAGCTCCAGGAATGTCCAGCTTAGCCCCCTGAATGACCCCCGCAACGCCGGGACTGGCAGGGGAGGGCTGAGTCCAAGTTCACACCCCTCCTCCCCCCACCTCCATGGGCTAGGACCTCCACCCCCCCAACCCTCCACTCCCCCATCCCCCCCCCCCCCCCACCTCTGGCAACCACTGGTGCAGCCAGGCTGCTGTTTCACACCCTCTGGCTTTCCGGGTGGAAGGCCCACCAGCCCTTGGCCGCTGGAGCCTCTTGGCAGGGCTGTCACCCAGTTTCCTCCCTAATTACTCTGGGATAGTCCCTCCTGAACAGAGAAACTTCTATAATTTAGATT
Source organism: Sus scrofa (assembly GCF_054392235.1). Taxonomy (NCBI): domain Eukaryota; kingdom Metazoa; phylum Chordata; class Mammalia; order Artiodactyla; family Suidae; genus Sus; species Sus scrofa. Next base: position 65,169,310 of record NC_139399.1, read on the forward strand.
ATAAAACGTCTCTTTGAATTTTCTCCAGAGTCTGCGGTGATTATAACAATAAAACGGACCTCGAAGAGGAAAGCTTTCATCCAAGCAGCTCAAAGCTCCCGGTAAACAAACTGTAATTATGTATCTCACTGCCCACCCCCCTTTTTCCTTTCCTAATGGGGAAACTGAGGCAAAAGGAGGTCAAGTGAGTGGCCTGAGGCTATGGCTTCTCCTGGCCACCAAGGGGCCCACGGGTCTGCTTGGACTTGCACAATGTCCGTCCGTAATGACAGCCGTGCCCCGAAGCCCTGGGCAGTTTGCACGGCCTCCCGGACACCAAACCTCCGCCGGCTCGCAGGTCAGCCTCTCAACGGAGGGAGGGAAAGGATACGCCCTTCCAGTACAGGCGAGCCGCGTTTTACTGCACTTCGGAGATGCTGCGTTTTTCACTAAGTAAAAGTTTGTGGCAACCCTTCTTCAAGCAAGTCTATTGGCAGCATTTTCCTAACAGCATTTGCCTAGGTCATCTCTCTGTTACCTTGTGCTAACTGTTGTCCCAATATTTCAAACTCGTTCCGTATTGTTATCTTTGTTGTGGTGACCTGTGATCAGTGACCTTTGATGTGGCAATGGCAAAAAGATTATGAAGGCTCAGAGGACAGCCTCTTTTTTTTTTAAGCAATAAAGTAGTTTTTAATAAGGCATGTACATTGTTTTTTAGACATAATGCCATTGCACCCTTCATAGACTACAGGATAGTGCAAACATAACTTTTATATGCACTGGGAAACCAAAAAATTCCCGTGACTTGCTTTATTGGGGGGTGGGATGGTGGGGGTCTGGAATGAAAGGTCTGCCTCTGAGGTCTGCTTCTGTCCTGCCTCATATTTATGAGATGACATAAAAACATAAAAAACCGTAATACACATTACTCACGTGTATGCTGACATTGTTCTAGTGACTCTCTCACTAGAATGAGTTCTCCAGGGCGGGTCTGTATCTCAGTAGAGTGAGTCCTCCTGGACGGGTATGTATCCAGGTCTGTGCCAGGGGCAGTGTCCCACAAGCAGTGCCTTTCAATCTGAGTGAGCGGTAGACGACCAAGCTCGTTGTAGCCGACAAAGCATTTCACTTTCGATGGCATGAGGTGCTTACTTGGGGGGGAACAGTAATTCTTATTCTCTTTGCTCGGGTGGGTCTGAGCCTTAGGTAAACCAGACCCCTTTCCCACGTTCTCCCAACCGAGGGGCGAGTGGCGCCTGGAACCCAGGGCTGGGTCTTTATGGCTTTCCCTCTGGTCACCGCCACCCTGAGAGAAATGGCCAGAGATCTGGAGGCGACCTGTCTGGTGTCATGTTTTTTTGCCCACGCTCAGTGCCGGCACTCCGGGGGTTTCAGAGGCAGTGCTTGCCCACCAATTCCCAGAAATAAAAGGGAATGAGGGTCCTTAAATATTTAGTTCCCAGGGGCCCTCACTCGTGCTGCCTTAGATCATGACCTTGACAGTAACAGCAAAGAGAGTGATGAGGGCTCTCTCTGTCGAGCGCTTCCGGAATCCGAGGCCTTGTGCCGAATGTTTCAGTCCTTGTGAAACAGGTGCTGTTAATAGCCCCATTCTGCACAAGAGGAAAGAGAGGCTCCGAGAGATTAGGCGACTTGCCCAAGGTCACACAGCAAGGAAACGACAAGACCTGGACTCAGGTCTCTCACCCTTGGGTCAGAATGAATGTTAGTGGTGACTGACATTGCTCGAGTACGTACCAGGCACTGGGTGGGGATTTATTTGCGCGATTTTATTTTCTCTCCAAATAGACCCCAAGGCCAAGGCCGTCTTTGAACTTCCTTGGCTGCTCGGAACACCTGCTTCGCGGAGCCTACCCTACGTGGGATCAGACGTGTTAGACGGACGCGCAGATGACGTTTGCACAACATCGTGACTATGCACTGAATTTGGTGGCACCAAATCTCTAACCTGTACACTTAAGAAGAGTTAAAATTGAAATTTTATAGAATATATATTTTTACCACAGTAAAAAGTAACTGTAAGAGTTCCCTGGTGGTGCAGTGGGTTAAGGATCTGGCGTTGTCCCTGCTGTGGTGAGAGTTGGATCCCTGGCCAGGGAACTTCCACATGCAGGCTCTGCCAAAAAAAAAAAAAAAAAAAAACCAGTAACTATAACAGCTACTTTAACATCTACAAACACACACACACACACACACACACATACACACGTATGTAGTAGTTGAGTTGGGTTACACTATTAGCTTTGGTGGAGGCTGTTTTATTAGTTTTGATTTGTGATATCCGGTCTGACCAATTAACTTTTGTTTTTTTATTTCAAAACTGTTTTTGCTCTTAGCATGTCTTTTTGACAGACTGGCCCTGGAGGATGCCAGTTCTTTTACGAGGCTTTGGCATCAGGGTTCCCAGAGGAGGATGGGGGTGAAAGCGCCCAGCCTGGGCAGAGCAGGGGTGGGACTTGAACCCATGGTCGTTTGACCAGGGCACAGGTCCTGGCCACAGGCCCTGCTTTGGTTACCGCCTAGGGAGCTGCTGACAGCTCTCAAAATCCTTGTCTTTGGGTAGGAGGATGGTCACAAGGCTTCCAAATCCCAAATCCAGCCTCACTTCCAATTTGGATGAAGGGCGCTGGCCCTGGAAGGTTCTGCGATGTCCAACCTCAGAGGCCCAGGAGCCAAAGGTCAGGCAGCCTGTGGAGCTGGTGGCTGGGGCCGAGGGAGGCCACTGCTGTGAAGTCTGGGTCCCCACAGGCCCCCAGGCTGCAGGAGGGAGGGGCCAAGAGGTTAACAATTCCTTGAAATGAGCCGCAGGCTGACGGCCCCTGGAGGGAGGAAGGTCAGGCGGGCGGGGGGAGGCCAGGGCCCCGGAGAAGGGCCCGTGGGACCAGTCACGCTCCACGAGGCACTCAGCGGCCAGGCTGGCCGTAGGGTGAGAGGCGGATGCAGAGGGACGGACCCCACTCCCTCCGCTCACCTGCTCTGGTGTCCCTTGCAGGGGCTTGTAAATGCCTGCGGAGAGGTAAGCCCGAAAACCGGCAAGATCGGGGCCCTGATCCCAAGCTGTTTGTGTGTCAGGATCTCCCTGGAGCTTTATGTTCACACCATTTTTTTCCAGCCAGGCTTGCGCCCTGCGGAAGTTCCTGGGCCAGGGACCGAACCGAGACCACGGCAGTGACAACGCAGGGCCCTTAATTGCTAGGCCGCCAGGAAACGTCTAATGCTGCTATAAAAAGCCGCACTTTTCTTTCTTTATTTCTCTATTTCTCTCTCTTTCTTTCTCTCTCCCTTCCGCCTTCCTTCTTTCTTTTTTTCTTTTCTTTTCTTTCCTTTCTTTCTTTCTTTCTTTTTTTTTTTTTTTAACGGTAGAGACTGAGGTCCGTTTATTGAAGACAAAGCAGGTGCAAGCGCGTCCCCGAGGACTTGGCAAGAGGTGCCTGGAGAGGTGTTCTTCCGGAAGGCCTCTTTCCTTTCTTTCTTCCTTTCTTTTCTTTCTTTTCCTTTCTTTCTTTCTTTCTTTCTTTCTTTCTTTCTTTCTTTCTTTCTTTCTTTCTTTCTTTCTTTCTCTATTTCTTCCTTCCTTCCTTTCTTTCTTTTCTTTCTTTTTCTTTCTTTCTTTTCTTTCTTTTTCTTTCTTTCTCTCTTTCTTTCTTTCTTTCTTCCTTTCTTTCTTTCTACAGCTATACCTGCAGCATATGGAGGTTCCCAGGCTAGGGGTCAAATCGGAGCTGCAGCTGCCGGCCTACACCACAGCCACAGCAACACTGGATCCAAGTTGCATCTATGACCTACACCAAAGCTTGGGGCAGTGCCGGATCCTTAATCCACTGAGCAAGGCCAGGGATTGAACCCACATCCTCATGGATACTAGTCGGGTTCTTAACCCGCTGGGCCACCGTGGGAACTCCTTATTTCTTTCTTAACAGTTCCTTTAATTGCAAAAGTGATGCATGTTCATCATTAAAAAGAAAGAGATCACAGGTGATCACAGTAGAGAGATGGCTACCATCATTTTGCTGTGCAGTTACCTGGATGTTTTTCTCATAAATAAAAATAATACTAAAATCATGGCAATTTATTGAACGATTTATTGAACCTCTGTTCCTGCCAGACACTGAATTAACTGTTTTGCACAGAGCATCTCATTTAAACTCACCAACAATCTCACAGAGTGGGTTACTATTTTTGTCCCCATTTTGCAGATGAGAAAACTGATGTTCAGCAAAGAGAAACCCTCTCTGCAGGTGAACCCAGGCTATAAAAGGAGAAGCCAGGGGTCAAAGGCAGGGGGCATCCAAACTTTTTTGGTGATCACTCTAGTCTACTGTCAACAAAAACTGAGTCTTCCTTGCTAAGTAAGCTCTTGACCAAATTTCACTATATTTGCAGAAAGGAGTACGTGTGTATCACAAAGGGACCCCGCCGTGTCCCCAGCACCCAGGTGAAGACAGAGAACACCCCCTCGCACCCCCAGGGGCCCCCTCCAGCATCCCGCCTCTCGAAGGGGATCACGTGGCTTTGAAACCCGCTTTTGTTCCTTCAACAACTCGTTGAGAGCCACATGGGGTGTCTGTAGCTCCTCTTCCACTGGGTCGTGTTGATTGACTGTGGCCTCTTTCTCTCTGCTCCCCTCACTCCCCGGCCTCGATCCCTTCGGCTGCTTCCGAGTTTCAAAGGCTGATTTTCCCGTTCCCAAATCAAGCATCTGGCAGCCTCTGTGCTGCCACTGTGCTCTTAGTTTGGGCTGGTGGAAGTGAAGCAGGCTGGGACCTGAGACCTGGGACCCTTTGCAGCAGTGGCTGCCATGCCTGCACCTGGACACACATCTCGAGCCACAAACTATAAAGAAACGGTGAGAACTCAAAGTAACTGCAGACACGCGCAGGTGGGGCAAAGTATTGGGTGAGACGCTCCAAAAAAGAGAGATACCCCCAACTGCCACTTCTGAAACGCTAAGAGCAAAAGCAGGGTGCTATGCTCTTGACACCACCAAAGGGGTGGGCAGACCACCCAAGCCACCCTTCTGGCCGCCCCCACAGTCCCCGACCCCCCGCCAGGGAGCCAGCAAGCCAGGGAGCCTGCGGTTTGTTTTCACTCCCCACTGGTGCAGCAGGAGCCCCGGTGAAAGCCTTGCCTGAGTCTTCCTGTCTGGCCTCTGATCAATTTCTGTGGATCTCAGGAAGGCAAAGAACACTCATCAGTAACACAGGCTGCGGAGGTGAGATGTGAGCTCTGGGGAAGTGCCTGGGAAACACCTGGATGAGACTCACCCCCAAGAGCAAGACCGGCCCCCGCTGGGATCAGGACGCTCACAGCCACGCGGTCCACTGATGCCCTGACTCGCCCGGTTCCCAAGCCGCTCCCCTCTCCCTCCCAAGACCGCAGCGCGGAGCCTGGGGAGCTGAGCCCGTGGCTCAGGGTCCACAGGCCAGGCCACCGGAAGAGAGTGCGTGGCTGCGCCAGACCACAGCACGGAGCCACAGTCGGCTCAGGGCCCCCCCAAGCAAATGACACACCACCCAGGGATGTAAAGAGAGCCCGGAACCAAAGCCCTAAGTTTAGCCGAACCTCAAACCATATCAAGCTCAGGCCAAAAAAAGTTAGGAGCTTGGTTTGCAGTTTTCTCCCTCCCTCCCTGCCTTCTTTCCTTCCCCCAAACACAGTACAGGCAGGAGAGGGTCTTACATTGAAAGAATCATCAAACACTAAGAAAGCTGATGGTTCTTGAGAACTTGAGGCGTGTGAATGGTTGACGTTGTCAGAGAAATTGCAGAATGGACAAGAAGAGGTACTGAAGGCACCTTCGCGTTCCTGGTTCTGGGAAGGCTTTGCCTTCTGTTGTCTTGACTGATAGTCATGCCAGCGAGTTTGTCCATAGAAATGCCAATGAGTGCGTTCCTCGGAACACAATGGACTATGGTCCCATGACTATTGCCCTGTTTCGCATCTGTGCGTAAATTCCTGTTAGCATTTCTGAGGGCCTGTATACTTTTGTGAGAATCTGAATGGGCCCTTGCACCACTAGCAACATTTTCTCTATTCTTTCATTAATTACAGAGTTAACTACAATCTTTGACAGGTCTCTATTTTAAACGTATATGAGTCACGACTTTATCTTTAAAAAAAATGTATCCTTGGAGTTTTCACTGTGGCTCAGCAGATTAAAAACCCGACTAGGATCCATGAGGATGTGGGTTTGATCCTGGGCCTTGCTCAGTGGGTTAAGGATCTGGCATTGTCACAAGCTGCAGCATAGGTCAAAATGTGGCTTGGATCCCATGTTGCTGTGGCTGTGGTGTAGGCCGGCAGCTGCAGCTCTGATTTGACCCCTATTCTGGGAACTCCCATGTGTTGCAGGTGTGGCCCTAAAAAAAGCAAAAAAATTTATCCTTTATAGCAGCTATTCACAATGGCCAAGACATGGAGGCAGCCTGGATGTCCATGACAGATAAATGGATTGGGAAGATGTGGTATATGTATAGGGTGGAATACTATTCAGCCATAAAAAAGAACAAAATGATGCCATTTGCAGCAACATGGATGGAACTAGAGATTCTCATACTGAGCGGAGTGGTCGGGGGAGAAAGACAAATGCCATATAATGTCACTTATATCTGGAATCTAATATATGGCACAGATGAACTTATCTACAGAAAAAAAAAAAAAAAACTCATGAACATGGAGAGCAGACTTGTGGTTGCCAAGTGGTGGGGAGGGAATAGGATGGATTGGGAGACTGGGGTTAGTGGATGCAAACTCTTGCATTTGAAGTGGATAGGCAATGAGATCCTGCTGTAGCACAGGGAACTATGTCTAGTCACTTGGGATGGCACATGATGGAGGATAATGTGAGAAAAAGAATGTACACACACACACACACACACACACACACACACACGACTGGATCACTTTGCTGTACAGCAGAAATTGATTGATGGAACATTGCAAATCAACTATAATAAATTTTTTTGCTTTTAACTGCATCCTTGACCAACACAAATAATCTTATTTACAAAGCCGTGAGGTGGCGACCATTGCCCCTTTTATAGATGAGGCCCAGGGTGTCCTGAAACCTGCTCAAGAGCATCCGCGGGTAACTGTGGGAGTCCAGCTTTGCGCCCAGGCACGAGGGACCCGGAGCTGGAGGTCTTGGCCACTGTGCCACGTGGTCCTGGTTGTGTCGGCTCGCCCCCATTGCCACTGGGTTGCACATTGGTGCTCTAACCATTGGCCTTGAGGATTGTCCAGCACTCGCTGCTTTGGACCTGCCCGTAGCGGCCAGTCCACTGGGAACTGCCCAGGGCAGGTAGGAGACCTTCTCCTCCCCTGCATCGTGGTCCAGAGCTACTAGCAGCTGAGTCTTACTGATGGATCTCAAGACCTCAATTCAGAGACCTCGGAGTTCCCCTCATGGCTCAGCGGAAACGAATCTGCCCTAGCCTGGGAAGCTCCATATGCCGCGGGTTCGGCCCTAAAAAAAAAAAAGAATTCAATTCAGAGACCTTAAAACCTCCATTTAAGAGTCTGCACTTTCTCCTTAATGACATGGAGGGGCCACTTCTTTAATCTGCTTACTGTAATAGAATATGTGTGTGTGTGTGTGTGTGTGTGTGTGTGTGTGTGTGTGTGTGTGTATTTTTTGGTGTTTTTGCATTTTCTAGGGCCGCTCCTGCGGCATATGGAGCTTCCCAGGCTAGGGGTCCAAGCAGAGCTGTAGCCTCCGGCCTACACCAGAGCCACAGCAACACAGGATTCGAGCTGCATCTTCAACCTACACCACAGCTCACAGCAACACCGGATCCTTAAGCCACTGAGCAAGGCCAGGGATCGAACCCACAACCTCATGGTTCCTAGTCAGATTCGTTAACCATTGGGCCATGACAGGAACTCTGATGCATATATATATATATATATATATATTTTAATGCCAGCATCCATGGCGTATGGAAGTTCCTGGGCCAGGGGTTGAATCCAAGCCGCAGCTGTGACAACAATGGATCCTTTTAACCCACTGCACTGGGCTGCGGATTGAACCTGCACCTCCATAGCAACCTGAGCCACTGCAGTCAGATTCTTAATCCACTGCAGGATCTCTTAGGATAAATATTTTTAAAAAATAGTTGGGGAGTTCCCATTGTGGCTCAGCAAAAACGAATCCGACTAGTATCCATGAGGACACAGGTTCGATTCCCGGCCTCACTCAGTGGTTTAAGGATCTGGAGTTGCTGTGAGCTGTGGTGTAGGTTGCAGACATGGCTCGGGTGCCACGTTGCTGTGGCTGTGGTGCAGGCCAGCAGCTACAGCTCCGATTGGACCCCTGGCCTGGGAACCTCCATATGCCGCAGGTGCGGCCCTAAAAAGACAAAAAATGAAAAGAAATCGTTGGGATTGTCATCACAAAAATGTGAAATGATTTAGTGGTGTAGCAAGAACAAGTACAATCTGAGCACCTTCCTGAGGGATGGATGGATTGATTTTTAAAGACTCTGAGCAACAAGCTTACACAGGAGCTCAATCAAGTTATTCTTTGGAACTATTGAACCACAAATATTATCTGAAGGGAGAAAGAACAAATTGATTACGTCATTTGGTTGCTGTTTTTGTAGAAAGTCAGATTACAGCTCAAGAGTATGAGAACCCTAATACTGATGTTGCATTTCGTGAGCTATAGAAGTATTCGCCAGCAGTAGCATTGTTGGCTACCATGAGCTGAATTTTCACTACGTGGTATCAAGCAGTTCTCCAAACGCTCTCCATGCATGTTGTCATTTAATCATTCAGCAACTCTCTGGCGTGAATTCTATAATTAGCCTTCCTTTACAGATGAGGTGACGGAGGCCCGGAGAAGTCGTCACTTGCCAAAGGCCACAAATCTGCTCAGCAGAGCCACAAATGAAAACCTCGCGCACCCACATAATTCATACGTCTTCTAGAGGAAGGGGGGAGCTGGGCGGGGGAGTTAACTCCAATTCTGACAGCTCCTTCCCACAGAAAACCCCGCCCTCTCTCTCTGAAGGTGCAACTGGCCCTTCCATTTCCAAAAGACCTCTTGTGCCTCAGGCTCCTGGTGTGGTGGCCAACCTCCCAGTTGTTCCCACCCCCACCCCCCACCCCCGTGTTCCTCACTTCCTGGGCTCCCCTGCCCTGGTGCTGTTCCTTCCAGAGTGAATTGGGGCTGACGTGTGTGGACAGGTGGTAATTAGAATGTGGGGTCCGAGGCCAGGTCATGAGAGACATGGCTGTTTCTGCCTGGGTCCCCGGAGGGCTGCTGTGGGACATGCCGGCTGCCAGATCAGGGGGACCCTCAAGCAGCTCTGTGGACCTGCCATGGGGAGAGGAGCTGAGGTGCTGAGAGTCTGCTGGGTTTGCTCTGCCTTCATCCTGCCAGCCCTCCAGCATTCTTTCCTGTGAGTCAGAGGCTGCAGAGGTGAAGACCATACTGTCTGGACTCCCTTGCAGCTAGAGTTCTGGGTGTGAATCTGATCCTGCTGTTAGATGTCCCTGGGCAGGATCTGGAGGGTGGAACTACTCCACCCTCCAAGGTGGTGTCATTACTCTGCCTTTGATGTGAGCAGTGGGGTTCATGGCAGCGGCACTCCTCTGTCCTTTCCCAGCTTCTTCCACATTGAGAAGCAAGCCCAGGCGTCATGTGCTCTTGAATTTTAAGTTCCTCTGGTGTCCTCAGAGAATGTGGCTCCATGGAAGGAATTCTGCAGGCTATGGGAGTCTTTCCTGGAAGCACAGCCTTGTGGCCCCTGCCCTGGACTCCCAGTGGTTTTGTAAGCACCCTGTTTCCTGTATGAAACCACAGAATGAGTCCATTTTCTGTCCTGAAACTTGACTGATACTCTTAGATAATTCACCAGTCTAAAAATTAAGTAAACAAAAAAGTAAAAGCTTTATCTTTACCCCAATTCCAATTTTCCTTCGTGAACAGTAGCATTTTCCCATTTGTTATTTCAGAAAATTTTTCTTTGTGAATAGACAGACAGATAAAATATATTATGTGACATATTCAATGACTCAGAGGGGAGTCATCATGTAACCATTGTCTTGCATATTAATATTTTAAAAATTTTTTCTTGAAGTAGATTTCAATAACTATTTCGTGGATGGACAGTGTTTTGTTAATTTCTGCCGTACAGCAAAGGGATTCAGTTGTATGTACATATATTGTTTTTCATATTTGTTTCATTATGGTTTATCACAGAATGTTGAATATAGTTCCCTATGCTGTGCAGTAGGGCCTGGTTGTTTATCCGTCTTATATTTACCAGTTTGCACCTGCTACTCCCAAACTCCCAATCCTTCCCTCCCCCACCCCTTGGCAACCATGCATATTAATAATTTTTCACTACATTAAACATATTTTCTGAATCATAATGAGATACCACTATGCACTGACCAGAATGGCTAAAATAAAATAGAAAAACAAAACAAAACAAAACCCCAAACATAACAGTACCAAGTGTTGACAAGGACAAGGCACAGGGGACTCTCCTCCGTTGCTGCCATGGGGATGGAAACTGAACCACTTTGGAAAACGATCCGACAGGTGGTATTACAGTTACATGTAGACCTACCCACTGACCCAGGCTTTTGTCCACAAAAAGATTTGTGCCGGAATGTTCACAGGAGCTTTATTCATATTCATCGAAAAGTAGTGACAACACACATCGTACATGCGAATGGGTAACTGTGTCGTATCCTGCAAAGGATACTATTTGGTAGTAAAAAGAAACAAATTACTGCCATACACGTAACACAGATAAACTCTGAAAACCTTAAGTGGAAGGATTAGATACTAGAGGGCACACACCCTTTTTTTTTAACTTTATGGCCATACCCTCGGTCTATGGAAGTTCCTGGGCCAGGGACTGAACTTGAGCCACAGCTGTGACCATGTTGGATCCTTTTAGCCAACTGTGCTGGGCTGGGGATTGAACCCGCGCATTCTTTTATGGAAGGTTCAAGAACAGGCAGAACCAGGAGGTCCTGTCGTAGCTCATCGGAAACAAATCTGACTGAGGATGTAGGTTCAATCCCTGGCCTTCCTCAGTGGGTTAAGGATCAGGCGTTGCTGTGGCTGTGGTGTAGGCTGGCAGGTACAGCTCCAATTCGACCTGGGAACCTCCATATGCTGTGGGTGTGGCCCTAAAAAGACAAAAAGGAAAAAAAAAAAAAAAGAAAAGAAATGAAGAGAGAATAGGCAGAACCACAATGTGGTCCCCGAAGTCAGAAGACAGTTCGTCTCTAGGGAGGGGGCGGGTGACAGGCCGGTAGAAATGATCCGTATCTTAATCTGGGTGTGTTGCCCGGATGTGCGAGCGGGAAGATGACTTCAGATCGCTGCGCGCTGGAGTTCCCTGATGGCTCAGTGGGTTAAGGATCTGGCATTGTCACCGCTGCGGTGAGGGTTGGCTCCCCGGCCCGGGAACTTCCACAGGCTGCGGGCACGGCCACAAAAAACAAAGGTGATTTTTTTGGATATCAGCACATTTAGAACAGGTGCAATCTGTTGGCATCTGGGGAGAATCCTATTGGACAGAGTGGTCATGGCGTGACCCACTCTTCGGTCGGGGGACTTAAGGTTGTCTCCGGCATTTTCGCCATCACAAAGCTGTATGCACCTTGGAATTCTTTTGCAAGTATAACCATGGGGTAAATTCCTAGAAGTGGACTTGCTAGGTCAGAGGCTGTGGCTGTTTCGCCGCGATTGCTCAACTGCCCTTCGAGAAGGTGGCAGCCGCCGCCCACGCCCCCTGCAGCGTTGCTAGGAGAGCTCGCTTTCCCACACCCTTCGCCGCACTGGGCATCCTCACCCTTTACAGCGTTTGCCAATCTGATAGGGAAGGAGTAGTTTATCTTTGTTTTGATTTTTTTTTCCAGTACATCGCCTCTCTCTTGACCCCTGTCCCATATTGGATTTCCGCATCTCCTTTTGTTTGCAGTAAGGGTTTCTTGCTAAATGGAAATAGATGGAAATTTCAGATTAGATCAAAGAAAAGATGCTATTTTCCAAACCTGAGCTTCCAAGACGTGCCACAGAGCTTGCGTCGAGGCTGGGACTCAGCGCGGACGCCCAGCTCCTAATTGCGGAGTTGCCTCCAGTTTGGGGCGAGTCGCTCTGCTTCTCCTGCTGCCTCGGTTTCCTCACCTGCGAAGTGGAGCTCAGAATAGTACTGTGATTGCTGTGCGGATTAAATGAGCTGATATCTGTCCGGGGCTCAGACGGCGCCAGAGGCGTCCTAGGTCTGGTACGAGGTTCGACCACGGCGGTGGCTGTGGAGACTCATCGCGGAGGCTCCCCTTGTGGGCCTTGGTTTCTGTCTTTCTCAAATGAGATCTTCCAGCTCTCCTGCCCCTTCCTGCTTCCCTGCCCCGCAGCCTCTGCTCCAGGTGCCCCCTGAGCACCCATGTCCCAGACTTCTGAAGTTGCCCCCTCGCCAACTTGCCACCCAGCCTTTACTCAGCCTCCAGCCATCTCTAAACTCCAGGTGGCTCGTGCTTGGTCACCAGACCCCAAAGCACACAGCAGAGAGACTTAGAATCCCCAGAGGAAAGGATTCCTTTGGTTTCAAGGGCAGTCTCTCTGTCTAAAAGGAGCGAGGCCCCAGCGGCCAATTTTCCATGTCCCGGCCTGGAGACCCGACCCCTGCCTCCCCCGTGTCCCCTGCATGTCAACATAGGCACCTGTCCAGTGACTCCATTAAACACCAAATTCCAAATTAGACTTGCCTGGGTCCCCTCCCCACCAAAAGGTTCTGCCTCTGGTCCCTGTCACAGCCCCACCTGCCTTAACTCACGTCACGGACCCCCTTGAGTTCAGGTCATGGGATTTTTACAAGCGTGGCTCTCCCTCTGGTTCTGCACCTGTCAGTCCCTGGGGGAGGCCCCTCATTTCTCCAGCGGAGAATCCCCTCCCCTGCACCGCAATGGGTCCAGACAGAAGGACCCGATCACCTGAAAGCCAAATGCCCGCTGAGTAAGTTTCCACACTCTTCGGTAATATTTTTTGCCTCTCCCACCCCACCCTCTGCCCACCTCTCCAGGTTTACCAGCCACACCTGGCAGCCTCCTGGCAGCTTCTCAACCCATCACCTGGCCCGCGTCGCCTCACCCAGGGTCCCAGGTGGCAATGTCTCATTCCGTGCCTTTCTCTTGCCCCTGGTATGTTATTGGAGCCCCAAACTGAGCCCTGCTTTTTCCCATTAAATAATCGGTTGGGGACTCACATCAGGATGAGAGTGATGGGGAGAAGGATGGAGAGGAAGCTGGGTGCTTGCGCCTCAGTCCTTGGTCTTGACATCTCTCTCCATGCTCACTGAGGCCCGGGGGAAGCTCGCTGAGTTACCTTTGATGGGATAATTATTAAATGGGGCTCGAGGCACCAAGAGGCACGCTGGTGGAAAGAAGAGCGATTTGCACGGGTTACCCTGAGTGTGGGTTTGTCGCATCGGCTCAGACGTTCGCTGTGTCAGGATCCTGCTGCTGCTGAATGCTGGCCCTCAAGCCAGATTTTTGCAAAGGCTGCTTTTCCCTCAGTCGATGTTGGGAGAGACAGACACGCAGAGAGGGACCGCAGCTGGGGTTTAGGGACATGCCGTGTGTCAGGCATCTGCCAAGCACGTGATGAGCATCGTCTCATGGAAACCTCACACTCAGCCTTGAAAGAAGTGAACTGCCACCCGTCCCAACTTGCAGGTGAGAAAATAGGGGTTAGCAAGACTGGCTAACAAGTTTGAGGTCGCATTCTAAAGAGAGGCCAAGCCAAACCGAAGACTGATCTGGAGTTCTTTTTTTTTAAACTATTGTTTTGGTTAGAGTATCGTTGATTTATAGTGTTGTGCCAGTTTCTCCTGTACAGCAAAGTCACCCCGTCATATACACACGTACATTCTTTTACTCATCCTGCCGCATGCTCTGGACATTTGGGGCTGGCTCTCCTTTTTCGTGGGGTCTCTCTTGTGTGTTGTAGGATGTTTGGCAGCCTCTCTGGTCCTCACCCACTGGAACCCAGTTTTACCAAGTTGTGATTTTGCCAAGTGTCCGCTGGGGGTGGGCTGGGGTTGGGGGCCCCATCAGCTCGGGTCAGGGACCCCTGTGTTGAAAGTTTCACCACCTCTGTCCCCTTCCTGCCATCCCTACATGAGTTGAGACGTGCCCCGGCACCCTCTTCAGACTGTAGAGGCTCCTTGAGAGGCAGCTCTTCTTACGGCCTCAGATTTTCTGACTCCCCCCACCATGCGATCAGTCAAGGGCTCCCAGCTCCGAGAGAGTTACCACCTTACCTACATTTATCAAGGAGCTATTGTGTGTGCCCAAGAGGTTTGCGAAGTTTCAGAAACATACCAGACACGCCCTTCTCTCACCAACTGGAACAGAGGTTATGCTCTAGTCAACCACAGCCAAATCTGGCCCAGGGAGCGTTTTCCTTATCTTGAAAAATTTGATTCGAAAATGGAATTAGCCAAGGTCTAAAGATTTGAAGATTTCACTTTTTAAAAATAAAATATACAATTGGGTGGCTTATTTTGAAAAATCAGAAGACCTGGGAGCCACTGCCAAGTGTAGGGAACCCTGGAGAAAGATCATCAGGTGTTTTTTTTTTTTTCAAAATTTTGGCCATGCCCACAGCATGCAGAAATTCCCAGGCCAGAGATGGAATCTGAGCGTGGCTGAAACCAGAGCCACAGCAGTGACAATGCTGGATCCTTAACCTGCTGAGCCACAAGGGAACTCCCTGATTATGAGCTGTTTTGTGCTTTGCCTACTCCCTGCTGCCTCCCATCAGCTCCTCCTTTCCGCAGGCACCTTCGTCTCCCTCCTCTACAGTAGGTAGCTTTGCCAGGATTGGGGTTCACAGAAGGGAAAGTCAGCATGTGTGTTGGGCATCAAGATGAGCTCTCAGTCCAGAAGGGGACCAGGGAGTAGGCAGGAGAGCCCTCAGTTCCTGCCCTCTGAAGACTTCATCCTTGGAGTTCCCGTCATGGCTCAGTGGAAAAGAATCTGACTAGCATCCATGAGGACGCAGGTTCGATTCCTGGCCTCACTCAGTGGGCTAAGGAGCTGGCGTTGCCGTGAGCTATGGTGTAGCTTGAAGACACGGCTCGGATCTGGTGTTGCTGTGGCTGTGGCATAGGCCGGCAGCTGCAGCTCCGATTCGACCCCTAGCCTGGGAACCTCCATATGCCAGTGGTGTGGCCCTAAAAAAAAAGTCAAAAGACAAAACCAAAAACAAAACAAAAAAAGAAAAGAAAACAAAGAACGAAAAATAAAGACTTCAGCCTTGAGTCCAAGACCCTAACTCAAGCACAAGGGAGAGCAGTGAATATTAGAGTTCACCAGATCAAGGCTCCAGACTTGGTTCTAGGAAGGCTTACAGCAAGAGGTCCAGCGAGGCCTTCCGGAGGCGTTGGCATGATAAAGGGGAACCCTTAAGAGCCACGCACCTGCCAAATGGGGATAATAACAGCCCCTATTTCAAACGATGGTTTAGAGGATGAGAAGGGTGAAAACACAGCAGTCTGAGAACAAGGGGCTTCTGTCTCTGCCATGGGCATGTGCAGCACTGCAGGTATACCAGATGCCCGAGTCAGCATATCTGGCATCTTCTGTCCTTCCAGGGTGTGTTGGAGGCCCACAGACAGTTTCTCTCTTTTTTGACAGCAAGACAACCTCTGGAGCTGGGAGACCTAGATTTGGGACCTGGCTGTGTGTTCTTGAGCAGGTTGTCTAAGCTCTTTGTGCCCCAGGTGCCACCCCTGAGGAAAATAACAGTGGCACCCTCTCCACGTGCTGCTGTGTCCTGGGGTGGGCGGCTCTTCCATCCGAAGAGTCTGGCTCATCTATCTCAGGACTCTTTTAGTAGTTGCTCTATAATTGCTGTCTTTTGTTTGTTTGTTTTTGTCTTTTCTTTTCTTAGGGCCGCACCCTCGGCATCTGGAGGTCCCCAGGCTAGGGGTCCGATTGGAGCTGTAGCTGCCAGCCTGCGCCAGAGCCACAGCAAGGCCAGATCTGAGCTGCGTCTGAGACCTACACCTCCGCTCACGGCAACTCCAGATCCTTGACCTGCTGAGCGAGGCCAGGGACCAAACCCAAAACCCCATGGTTCCTAGTTGGAGTCCTTTCCGCTGTGCCACGATGGGAACCCCTGATGTCTGTTTTTATTAATGTTGATAACATGTCACACCACGTAGGTGGACAGTCCAGGGACTGAAGGGGAGGGAGCCTCTCCTGGGAGCACACCTGTCCTGAGACCGTTCCCAGGAGCCAGCGAGGGCTCCTCGGAGGGCAGGGGGGGACGATGACGGCCCTTCAGGGCAAAAGCTGATCGGTGGGAACGGCCTCCGCGGGGACTCCCAGGTGTTGGGGAGAATTATCTGCTGGCCCAGCTCATTTCCCAAACCACCACATTAGTTTCTAGAAACGTCACTTGTTATAACCAGTCCAGGGGGTTGTTGCTTCCAGCTGGGAAGCCGGCCGAGAAGAAATGGGCAGTAAAGTGTTTCATATAAAATTGGTTTGGGGATGGAGGGGCTGGCTTCACATCAAGGCATCGTATGGAGGCGCTGGCCTGAATAGCACATTTACCATCCAGGTGATGTCAGCATGGCCGTAAAATGGCTATTTATGAGGGCGGCTTGCGGAGAAGTCTCGCCAAGTGCTTCGGTGGCCCTAATGATGCAGGTAGGAAATGAAACAGCAGCAGTAGAGTCAATCATAAATAATGTATAATCACAGGCCGTTGCTGCCTCGGCTGGAGATGGAGTCAGCACTGGGATCGGACAACCCCAAGGGGGCTGCTCATCTGGGACCCCCCCCCCGCCCCTGCCCCCAACTCTGGGTCTCAGAGCTGGACCCTCAGGGCTGGAAGAAAAAAGCTTCTTGTTTCCAGTCTAACATTTTCTGGGCAAAAGGAATGGCCCATGGTTTGTCTTTTTATTATGACAATGATTTCAATTTTGCAAATTGTTTTTGAAAGAACCCGGAATATTCTAGATGAAGATAACCTAGTCTTTAAGCACCCCTCCCCCAGACCTCTTCCACCGAGACGTCCCCGTACAACACATTTATATGCAAGATCACGTTTGAGCCTGACAACAGGAAAGCGTTGACGAGGAGAGTAACTTCTCATTTTTCAAATGAAGAAACAGAGGCACCGGAAGTCCGTGACTTGCCCACAGCCAGTTAAGAGGCAGAGGCGGGACGTGAGGCAGGTCTCCCCGCAACCAAAGTGTGTGTCTTTCCATCAGAGTTGTCTCCAGAGCCAGAATCTGGACACGTACGTTGTTAAGGCTCTTGAGTTGGTGTCAGGCACTCATTCCAGAGGCGCTCAGACAGCTGGTAAACCGAACGGAAACTCAGAGGTTGGGGAGGGCTGGAGGGGGGCTGGGAATCTGAATCTTTACGAGGTACCAGCTGACCCTCATGCAATGCCAGACCCAGGAGCTCTGCAGGAGCCGCAGGGTCCAGCGTGTCCAGGGTGCGGTGTGGATGAGCAGCCACCACGTGCTGCATGGGTCAGTGCCCCTCGAGCTCACTCTGCCTGTCTTTTAAAGCCATGAGCGCAACTCCCTGGCTCTTTTTAGGTGATTAGACAGTGGACACGGGTCCCGGGCGGACCCCCTCCCTTCTGTCTAAGGCACGTGGAGACGTCCCTCTGGGATGTTAATCACACCTGTCTCCTGGCTTCCACGTGTTCCATTCGCTGTCTCACCCAGAGGTCTGCAGACCGCTTCTATAAAGGGCAGCAGAGTAAATGTCTTAGGCTTCGTTAGCGAAGAGGCAAAAATGAGCAACTGTTCTTGCTGAAATAATGACAGCACTTTTCCCCCCAACCATTCAAAAACGTAGAAACCACATAAAACCAGGCGGTGGCTTGGGTCTTGCTGGTCCCGAGGGCTCCCCTGTACCCCCGTGTCCCATGACACGGCCCGTTCTCAAGAGTATGGATCTCGCTTTTCTACCCAGGCCACCAGAGCCTCGCTGTGTCTGCAAAGAAATAAAGGGAGTAACGACCCAGCCTCAGATGCCCCTAGCCCAGCAGGCGAGCACGACCTGGGCATCAAGGTGCCCAGAAATCCAGAGCGTGTTCTTTCTTTATAAGCATGTGCGGAGCCCATGCTGTGTCTCCGGAACTGGTCTAGAGGCTGGGGAGACAGCAGTGAAGAGAGCAGACCAGCAAGTCCTGGACCTTGGAAAGCTCACGTTCTAGCGGCGTGAGACCCATAAAGTAACAACAGAGGTCAAGGGCAGAAAGGTGGTTCTGCGCACGAGCGGACGCCCGTCACCACCAATGCGCGCGGACCCGGGTGACCAACGCACGGCCATTCGAGTACATTCTTTAGGGACCTGCGGCAACCCCTGGAAGAGCTGATCCTTTCAGGGGGTGGTCCCTGAGTGGGGGATGGGACGAGGGCGGAGGGAAGAGGAATGGAGAGGGGGCCCCAGTGGGACGAGGCTTTATTTTTAAATAGGACAGGCTGGGAAGTCTTCTCCAAGAAGGTGGCTTTGAACTCCTACAGGTGAGGGAGGGAGCCAGGCGGGGGTCCAGGGGAAGCACATTCCAGGCAGAGGGCGCAGCCAGAGCCAGGGCCCCGAGGCAGGAGGAGGCCTGACGGGGTGCGAGGCTGGCGTGCACACATGTGGAGCGGGTGGGAGACAAGCCCAGAGAGTTTCCTGGGGCTCCGTCTTCTGGGTCTATTCTGAAGAGAGAGCCATGGGATTCGCTCGTGGAAAGGCCCTGAGTTTGGAAGGGAACAAGGGGTCAAGGGTAACACCAAGGGCAGCCAGAGCATTGGAAGGACGGAGATGGGAGCTGGAGCAGCAGAAAAGTGAGAATGCCTGTGGGGACAGGGTAAGTCTGAGAGGCCTGTTAAACACGCTGTAGATAGATAGATAGACAGACAGACAGACAGATAGATAGATGATAGATGATAGATTAGATAGATAGGGATACATCAGCTTGGGGGGTGGGAACTAGCTCCAGCCCCCAGTGGGGTGAGGGGTGTCACAATCAGAGACTCCCCCGCATCTCGCAGAAAGCCATTCTGCTGTAACTCAGCAGCCACAACCACGGCCTCCTGGGAAGGAGCAGCAGTGCCTGGTGCCAAGGTGGATGCCCAGGGGCCTGCCCTTTCACCCAGATTCCCTCAACCTGCTTCTCTTCACAGGAGCTGCTCTCTGAAGCACCTGGAGGAGGCCAGTCAGTCTTTGGCCAGAGTGTGGGAGGGCAGGGGAGTGGGAAGTTCTAGGAAAAGCAGAGCCTGACCTTGGGCCTCTTTCACAGGGTTGTGCATTTGTTCAGTAAGTGACAATATTGAGCACTTACTGCATACCGGGCAGAGGGGTAGCTAGCAACCTGGCGGAGGAGGAAACCGATGACAAATTGTTTCCAAAAAACAGTAGCCCCCCACACACACTCTGTATCACTCATGAAACGCACATCCCGAGGTCCTATGTTCTGTGCTGCTGGGTCCTTTTCATCAAGATGGAAAAGCAACTCGGGGCACCTCACTCGCGCCACCTAGTGGTGAGATCTGTCAGCACCGCAGCCAAGCCACTCCTCTCACGCCCTGTGCCATCACCCTGATTGTGTGGGAAGAAGGTTCCTGAAGCTTGTCTGCGCCCCAGGACCCGGGCAAAGCCGGAGGAGGATGCACAGAACCACAGCGAACCACTGGCCTTTCCCGCTTGAGGAGTCCAGGTGCCACTGGTGGGGAAGCTCCATGGGTCTCTGGGGTGGGGGGCTCGGGAGGACAATCCTGCCGCTGGCTCCTGGCTTTGGGACAGTTTCGAGTTCCTGGCTCCCCAAGGCTCAGCTTGGCCTCCACGGAGGAAGGGGTCCTTCTTCTCAGAGTCCATCAGCTGATGGTGCCGTGATTCGGTGAGCAGCGGTCTGGACTGATGAGCGACGCGGACCGAGGAAAATCACCTCCAGCCGCATCACCGGTGGTTCCCGCCGCGTTGCCCCATCCGGGGACTCAGGACCAGAGGAAGCGGTGACTCAGTCTCTGGGGCGCTGTCTTACCTCTCAGAGCCTCTTTCCCTCGTAGAAGAGAAAGAGCAACCGCATCCTTCTTTACAGGGCTGCAGACGGCGTAAGCAAGGACACGCTTCCAAAGCACTTAGCCTAGGGTCTGGCAAAACCCTTCAGGACGTAAAAGGTGGTTGGCATTGATTTTGACGCTTGTCATTACTACCATTTCTTGAGCATTTACCAAGTTCCAGGCGTGGTAGCACATGCGTATGAATAGGAACCAATAACATTTGATGAAAGCTCGCTCCGCGCCAGGCACAGTCCTGAGAGGTTTACCTGCATCTTTTCAGCCTTCACTGCCCTATAAAGCGGCGCGATGCTCTGAAAGTTTGTGGTTCCCTAAAATTCCTATGTTGAAATCCTAATTCCCAAAGTGAGGCGGGGCCTTGGGAGGTGCTCAGGTCGTGAGGGTGGAGCCTCGTGAATAGGCTTAATGACCTTCTGAGAGACCCCAGAGAGCCCCTTAGACTCCCTTGGCGCACAGGGTCACTCCCACGGGAGGACATAGCAAGAAGCCACCAGCTATGAACTGGGGACTCTTTCAGACACTAATTGCTCCCTCGGGTGCAATGCAATACCGTGGATGTAGTGTTTGTCTCTTTATGCACTGTGAATTTTTCTGTGCTTAAACATGAAAGAGTGAGATTTTTCCCATGCACCCTCCCACCCCCAACCAATTTTTGTTCCCCTGGGGACAGTCTTGTCCCCACTCCTGAGAGCGCCTGGGGCAGACTGACACGTCCAGAGTCTCTCTAGCCCAGGATCAACTCGGCTAAGGACACTTCAAAAGTATACAGATTCCCTGGCCTCCACCCAGCACCCCCCACCGCCGCCGCCCCCCCGATTCAGAACCACTGCGAGCGCCCCCTGGGACTCTGCATTTTAACAAGGGCCCCAGGTGACCGATGATCAGGTAGGTTCATAGAAATGATGGTGCCTTTGCAGTGGGTCCCGAATGTGGTTGCACTTTAGAATCACCTGGAAGCTTTCACATCATATCCATGTTTAGTCTCCTCCGCTTGGGAGCCTCAATTAACTGGGGCTGGGGGGCTACCACGCAGACAGGGGGTGGGGCCCGGTGGAGTGGGGGCTGCACAGCGACATGGAGGGAGTCAGGGTCCTGGTTTTGCCGCTCACCAGCTGTGTGTCCCTGGGGAGGTGGCTCACCATCTCTGAGCTTCAACTTCTCAGGCCTTGAAGATGGGCTGAGACGCCCCCTGGGAAGGTGAGGTATTGGTGAGGTGTCAGTGAGGTGGTGGCTGGGAAGGGACCAGCACACATTCTGACTCGGGAGTTTGAACCTTCCAGACCTGTGGTTCGCAGACTCTAGCGTGCGTGTGTATCCACCGTCTGCACAGCTTGTTAAAAATGCAGATTTGGATTCAGCACGTCTGGGCAGAGGGTGAGAGGCTCTGTTCATCACAGCTTTCAAGGAGGTGCCAGCGTTGCCTACCCAAAGGCCGTGCGTGGGCGGCAGGATTCTGCCCAGACGGGGCGTCTCAGCCTCAGGGGTTCTGACCCTTGGGGCTGGGTGACTCTGCTGTGTGGGGCTGTTCTGTGCATTGCAGGTCTTTTAGCAGCATTCCTGGCCTCTACCCCTGGGATGCCAGTAGCACCCCCTCCCCCCAGACACTGCCTGATGTCCCCTGGGGGGACAAAAATCACCCCTAGTTGAGAAGCGCTGGTCTGGACCAGTTTGATGACCGGGGGATGAGACAGCCACTCCAGTCAGCTGCCTCTGTCCAGCGGGAAGCCCACACAGCCGAACACTGGGTGTATTTGTTTGTTTCTTAGGCCAAGAAGTGAACGGAACGACTGAACTGATGCAGAAATGCCTGGGAGGCCGTGAGGCTTCAGCACGGGAAGCCGGGCCACCTTGGCCGAGTTCGGTGCTCAGATGAAATGCCGTCCCGGTGGGAGGAGAAGAGCCTGGCCCTTCAGGAGCGGGACCCAGTGCCCGCTCAGCACTGCTTGCTCGGCCCCAGCGGAGGGAGGCAGTGTCCCTGCAGACACGACACAGGGTAAGGGTCCCGGAGGTCCCGCTGAGGCTGCCGTTGGTAACTCCCAACAGACATGCTGCTAAACCAGGGGCCTGGCATTGCCCCTCTAGCCGTGGGTGTTGGGGGCCCCTCCACGCTCACCTCCTGTGTGCCGGAGGCTGGCCCGTCTTGTGCTGTGACACCCCAACATCATGCTGATGCAGTGTCCCCAGGTTCCTGAAACGCTGGGCCGTCTTGGTTTTGTTTTGCCTGGGACGCAAATCCAAGACCACCCGACTCCGTAGCCGGAATGGTTTTCGCACAATTTCTCTGCGATTCTCATTACAAAGCAGGGCAACCACACCACGGCTGCTTTATCACACGTTTGCTCTGTGTCTGTGGAGGCGCTAGGCCTTTTGTAGCGTTATCTCCTTGAATCCTCACCGAAACAGAACAGAAGACACACCTCTGTTTTGCCCATCAGAGCACAGAGAGGTTCGATGGCAGGCCCAAGTTCTCGCAGCTCAGACGGGGTGAGGGCAGGGATTTGAATCCAGGTCAGTGTGATTCCTGAGTCCAAGCCTACACTGACTGCCCCCTCTGGCTTCCCCCGACCCTAGAGTCTTACCTCTCAGGCTGTGGTCCCCAGCGCAGCAGCCCCATCGGCGCTTGTTGGAAAGGCGGGAACTCAGCCTCCTTGGGCCTCTGCTGGACCACGGTCCATGCTCCGGCCAGACCCTCTGAGATGTGCTGCTCTGGACACAGAAGGACACCCCAGCCCCTGCAGCCCTACAACCCCTGTCTCCAGATATGAAGGGTTTCTTTTCATCTCAAAATTCATTTTCAAAAATCCATCCAAGGAATTCACGTCATACTTTAGAAAACTTCAAATATGGAAGTTTCCATGTGGCATGGCAGGTTAAGGAGCCATCGTCACTGCAGCTGGGGCGTAGGTTGCAACTGTGG
Organism: Sus scrofa; assembly: GCF_054392235.1. Classification (NCBI taxonomy): domain Eukaryota; kingdom Metazoa; phylum Chordata; class Mammalia; order Artiodactyla; family Suidae; genus Sus; species Sus scrofa. The sequence continues at coordinate 65,192,293 of NC_139399.1, forward strand.
TGCAGGTTCGATCCCTGGCCCTGGAACAGCCACATGCTGTGGGCATGGCCAAAATATAATAATAATAATTATTATGATTAAAGAACATCAGTAGGGTTCGGGGGGACTTAGGACAAGAAGCAAGTTCTCCCTCCTCTCCCGCCCCATCCCCCACTCAGGGACAGCTCCCTAAAATGACCACCTCTTTCAGTGGTCACCAGCGGTCTCCAAAGGATGGAGTCAGAGAGTCATGTGTTGCCTGCCCGGGTCCACGTGTACTGGTGATGACGAGTGATCAGCTTGTGTACAGAACCACCCCAGACCTTGTCCCCTCCCGCCAGTGTGTGCACGTCACTGCCCCGAGAACCCCCGCTGTGGCCTTCATGAGTGGAGATGTGTAATCCAGCTGAGGTCTCTGGTGTTCAGCCTGCTGATGGGGCCCCTGACCGTCCCGTCTTGTAAGATGGGAATACAGGTCCCCCCACTTCTTTCTGGTCCCTTCCCACTCCTGCGGTGGGTCCGGGGGGCGCTGAGAGGCAGGGCACAGGCTCCTAGGGCTGAGCTGGGTGAGCCGCTAAAGTCAAGAGGAGAGTGACAGAAAAGTAGGAGTTGGTTTTGGCTCCCAGTAGCTCCCATGAGGCCAGAGGTCCTAGGTCCAGGCTCTGGGTGGCCTCTGCCCCCCCAGGGCGCAAGCCCTTTCTAGCCTGAGCCCCACTGTCCCCATCTGTAAGATGCAGAGTGTTTTTGGAGGGCTGGGATTCTTGGTGTCAGTAACAGCAGCTTTCTTTTCCAGCTACGACCCACCTCCTGGATGCTTTGTGTCCTGAGGTCTCCTGAGACCCCCTTCTCGTCCCCTCCTTTGGGCTCGAGGGATACAACCATGGCAGCTTCTGTGCTGGGGGCGGGGAGCCACACCGCCCTCCTCTGCCAAGCAGGGGACCTGTGTCGGGGCCCTGGGGACAGGTGTGTCATCTCAGCTCTTTGCAACGCTCTCCCTCCCCCTCCCGGGCCCGGTGCGCTTCACACCCAGGCAGGTGGCAGAGGGGCCTCGAGCCCGCCCTTCGCATACACCTCTGCGCATCTCCGCTGGCGCTTGCAGAGGCGAGGGAGTGCTGCCAAGCTTAGTGTAGGTGTGTCACACTATCACCCGGGCTGGCTCCAAGGCAAACAGAGGAAAATGACAAAACCGCTCTCAGAGCCGACTTTGCAGCGGGCTGCAGGCGGGCAGTGGGCGCCGGAGAGCAGAGGGGCGCCCTGCACTTGAACTGTTCTTTATTAAGGAAATGGCCACCAGAACATCTTTAAAACCCTGATGTGGGCCTTGTGGGCTGCGTTTATGGTTTTCTTCTTTCTGGTTGATTAAGATACACAGCTTGGAGTTCCCGTTGTGGCTCAGCGGTGACAAACCCAACTAGTTCGTATCCATGAGGACATAGATTGGATTCCTGGCCTCGCTCAGTGGGTTAAGGATCTGGCATTGCCGTGAGCTAGGGAGTAGGTCGCAGACGCGGCTCAGATCCCGAGTTGCTGTGGCTCTGGTGTAGGGCAGCAGCTGCAGCTCCGATTGGACCCCAAGCCTGGGAACCTCCATATGCCGCAGGTGCAGCCCTAAGGGAAAAAAAAGACGACAGCAAAAAGATACACAACCGGTGCAGAATCAGTGCGTGTTCTGCTTCGGTGGGATGGGAGGTCGAAGGAGGGGAGAGAAGATTGCTGCAAAAATAAGCCTCTCAAGAGACCCAGGGTCAGAGAGAACAGGCTAGTGATGGGCTGTGAAAAAGGCCAAGTGGCCACGCCCCTGCCGGGGCGCCCGTGTCTCTGAGCCAAAGGCACAGACCTTGGCAGAGCTTCCAGAACCCGGCAGGACCCTCCCCCCGCCCCCCGCCACTTACCCTCCGATCCCACTCCCCTTGGCCATGGCTCCAGCCGCACTGACACAGGCCTCAGGGCCTTTGCACGGGTTCCCACTGCCTGGAGTTCACCTCCGTCATCTCTTTCGAGGGAGCTTTTCTGACTGCTCTGCAAAGATCACCCACTCTCACCCCAGCACTCCCTGTGCCCCCGCCCGCCTTTATTTTCCGTCACCCTCGACATGTGCATGGTTATTTCTTTGTTTGATTTTTGGCACACCCCAAGAAAGTGGGCATGGCTGCATGCTGGCTCCATTGCCATCTCTCCCCCCCACCCCAGAGGACAGCTACAAAATACATATTTTGTCAACTGCATGCATTTAGGTTGGGAGTTTATTTATTTATATTCAATTTTTTGGTTGTAATTGATTTACAATGTTCTGCCATGGGTGGGGCATTTAAAGCACCTTGCCAGAATCCTAACAGCAGAGGTGGAAGGGATCCGTAGGGGGAGGGCTGTCACAGGCCCTCGGGGCACGCCTGGTCCTCAGAGGCTGGGAAGAAATATCCACCGTGGTGACGTTCATTTTTGTGTCATTAGCTCTGCTGCTAGTGATGCCACCGTCCCCATCACCCCCCCGCCCCCCCGGCGAGGCTGCTGTCCACAGGCAGGATTTCCTGAAGGCAGCCCCAGCCCTGCTCTTCAGGCCTTTCAACTGATTAGACCAGGCCCACCCAGACCATCTAGGACAGTCTCACTTACTGAGCATCACCTGATTATGGACTGTAATCACATCAACAGAGCACCCCCAGCACCTAGATGAGTGAGTGATTGAATAACTGGGGATGGCGATGGGGACAGGGATGGGGGCTTTCCAGGAGGACCCCAGGCTGACCCTCACCAATGACCAGGCCCCGGGGCAGTCTGGCCCTGGCTCTCTCTGCTTTCCTCTCCCACCCGCTCTCTCTCCCTCTTGCTGTCCCAGGCAGGTAGACTCCCATCCCAGGATCTTGGTACTCTCTGTGCCCCAGGGCCCTGGGGATAAAAACCTCCTTTCCCCTCTCCTTCAAACCTCTCCTTAAATGTCACCCTCAGAGATCTTCCCTCCCACGCGTCCCTAAATAGCCCACTCCAGGGAGTTCCCATGGCGGGACAGTGGGTTAATAATCTGCCTTGTCTCTAGGAGGTGCTGGTTCGACCTCTGGCCCAGCTAAGAGGGTTAAGGATCTGGTGTTGCTGCAACTGCAGTGTTGCTACAACTGCAGTGTAGGTTGCCTGGCCTGGGAACTTCCATTTGCCGTGGGTGCAGATGGAAAAGAAAAAATAAATAAATAAAAATAGCCCATTCCTCCTCTTTGCCTGCTACATTTTTATCAATAAGCATGGATCACCCTTTGACATGGTAGCATATATTTACTTGAAAACTCCTAGAATGAAAGCTCAAAAAGAGTGAGGATTTGTTTTGCAGGTAAATGTTGCGTTTTTTTAAAAAAAATATTTATTTTTAGGAAGTTCCCATAGTAGCTCAGCAGTAATGAACTAATATCCATGAGGAGGTGGGTTCGATCCCTGGCCTTGCTCAGTGGGTTAAGGATCAGATGTTGCCGTGAGCTGTGGTGTAGTTCGCAGATTTAGTTTGGGTCTGGCATTGCTGTGACTGTGGTATAGGCCAGCAGCTGCAGCTCCAATTCGACCCCTAGCCTGGGAGCTTCCATATGCCGCAGGTGTGACCCTAAAATGACACACACACACACACACACACACAAATATATATATATAAATTTCATACATAAGATTGTGTTGCTAGACTTCAGATCTTGGCACCTGGGAGGAGATTAATACACATTTCTTTTTTTTCTTTTTTCTCTTTTAATGATTTTTATTTTTTTCCATTACAGCTAGTTTACAGTGTTCTGTCAGTTTTCTACGGTACAGCAAGGTAACCCAGTCACACTACATGTATACATTCTTTTTTCTCACATGATCATGCTCCATCATAAGTGACTAGACATAGTTCCCAGCGCTACACAGCAGGATCTCATTGCTAATCCATTCCAAAGGCAATAGTTTGCATCGATTAACCCTAAGCTCCCCATCCATCCCACTCCCTCCCGCTCCCCCTTGGGCAAGCACAATCTGTTCTCCAAGTCCATGAGTTTCTTTTCTGTGGAAAGGTTCATTTGTGCTGTATATTAGATTCCAGATATAAGTGATATCATATGGTATTTGTCTTCCTGACTTCACTTAGTATGAGAGCCTCTAGTTCCATCCATGATGCTGCAAATGGTATTATTTTGTTCTTTTTTATGGCTGAGTAGTATTCCACTGTGTATATATACCACATCTTCCTAATCTAATTGTCTGTTGATGGACATTGAGGTTGTTTCCATGTCTTGGCTATTGTGAACAGTGCTGCAATGAACATACAGGTGCGTGTGCCTTTTTCAAGGAAAGTTTTGTCCAGATATGTGCCCAAGAGTGGGATTGCTGGGTCATATGGTAGTTCTATATTTCGTTTTCTGAGGGATCTCCATACTGTTTTCCATAGTGGTTGTACCAACGTACATTCCCACCAACCGTGCAGGAGGGTTCCCTTTTCTCCACACCCCCTCTAGCACTTGTTATTTGTGGACTTCTTAATGATGGCCATTCTGACTGGTGTGAGGTGGTACCTCACAGTAGTTTTGATTTGCATTGCTCTAATAATCAGGGATGCTGAGCATTTTTTCATGTGCTCGTTGGCCGTCTGTAGCCCACATTTCTTAAATGAATGAATGGAAATTGAAGTGTTCCTGGTCTGCCGTAGAGCACAGAGCCCTCTACCCAATATTCTGTAGTCATTTCTGAGGGAAAAGAACCTGAAAGAAAATGCCTGTGTGTGTGTGTGTGTGTGTGTGTGTGTAGAACTGAATCACTTTGCTGTACAGCAGAAATTACCACACCCTTGTAAATCAACTCTACTTCAATAAAACTTTAAAAAGTGAAAAAAAGTTCATATTCACCTTCATTGGGTCTTAGCAGCTTCTGCCTTTAATTTTTTCCCCATGCCCTTGGTCAGACCATTCAAACATTGTTCCCCCCGGAAAAAAAAAAGACATACAAAACCCCAATCTATTGCTTTAGTGAGCAAAATTTTCATGATCTTCAAAGATTGAAGAGAAGAGGCAGACTTTGAGCACAAAATGGAAAATTCCCAAGAATTTTGGCCAACATAAAAGCTGCTCTAAATGGCATGCCAACGCACAGAACCTTCATAAGATCAGAGGCCGGGGTGAGTTCCCCGTTTCTCACAGTCCCTACCACTTAGATTTCAGTCACTGATCCTTCTTTTATATAGAACAAAACTCCCGCCCCTCCACTACCCACCTCACCCTCTTGACAAAATAGCCCGGTTTCTCAGCTCTGTTGGAACCGTCCGTCCCTTCCAAGGTTTGGAAAAGTGGGATTTCCAAAGAAAAGTGGGAGGTCCAGGCATGGCCTCCTGATAAGAGCTGAGTTCCACGGTGGGCTGCATCAAGGATTAAACTTGAAGGTTGAAGGAAAATCTTTCCCTCAATTCCTAATAAGAAGCTTTTCCTTTGGCTCTTTGGCTTCTAGTAATTAGTGAACTGCCCTTAACAACTAGCTTGCAAGATTTGCAGATTGAACTTCCATAGAATTTCCACTTCTACCTCGGAGATTTTTTTTTTTTTTTTTTTAGGGCCGCACCTGTGGCATATGGAAGATTCCAGGCTGGGGGTCCAATTGGAGCCGCAGCCGCCGGCCTACACCACAGCCACAGCAATGCCAGATCCCAGCTGCATCTGTGACCTACACCACAGCTCACGGCAATACTGGATCCTTAACCCACTGAGCAAGGCTGGAGATCAAACTCACATCCTTCTGAATACCAGTCAGGTTCTTAACCCACTGAGCCACACCAGGAACTCCCTTGGAGAATTTTTTTTTTTTTTTTTTGCTTAAGGTTTTGGGTCTGGTAGTAGGGGAGAGATTTGAGAAGGGATAGCATTTGTGTATTAGACTAAAGACACCTGGCTTTCTGAACCACGTGCCCTCCCTCCCCCACTTCTTCCCTTTCCAGAAAGGTCTAGGTACAACTTTATCTCTCAAAAGCTTTTTTTTTTTTTTCTTTTTAAACAGAAATTCTATTTGAAATTGCTGCCTGACATGAAGTAACAGGGTTGCAGAGTTAAAACAAATTACTCAGGCAGTGAGAGAGGAGAAAATGAGAGACACAGGCCCCGGGGGAAATGTATGTTTTCAAATAGGATTTCAAAAGGAGGTTGCTGATTGATTTAGAGATTGAACAATTCCTCCTCAACCAGAGGAGAGAGAAAAAAGAAAAAGTTCAGAGGGCTTGGAGTTCGTTCAAGACTCCTTAAATTCATCTTTAAAACGGCAGACATTTGTTTCCAAAAGTTTCTAATTACACCGTGGAACGGGGAGCACTCTTAGCATCACATCCAAAACGACATCAGTTCAGCTCTTTGAGTTTCCGAGATGTCACCGCACAAAGAACATTTTCGGCCTCTTTCCCCCCCTTAGACCTAAAGGTGATGCCATCGAATATCAAAGTGACTCACAGCCAAAGATATTCCCCGGTCCCAGTTTTGTTTTATGACCTGTTATATATTAAATACTACCCCTCTGGTGAGAGCTGTCAAAACAGCTTCATGTAATCTTCCCCGGCAGAAAGATCTTTGTGATGCCACATAATTCGAATTATACAAATAACTGTCAAAAGCCATTAAAATCAGCTGCAGAGGCGGGTGGGGGAGGGGACGAAAACGCTCCAGCCAAATCCTTACTTCATGTTCAGAGAAAGTCCAAGATATCTGCTCATGTCCACGAGCAAGACTTCCTCCTGTCTGAAGTCTGGGGAGGAGTGATTCCTGGGCGTGTGGCCCTGGGGCCGAAAACGTTGAGCCCGGATGAAGACGTGGGCTCCAAAGTGCCGACTTCTGGGGTCATTGCTACTGTGGCCGTGACCGTGGAGGGACCGACTTAACCGCTCTGGGCGTCAGTTCCTCGTTCCTGAGATGGTTCTCATCCTAGGGTGCAGGGTGGGGGTGGGAGAGAGCCGAGCAGAGGGGGTCGGGGATCCGGGGTGCTGCCAATGTCCGATGATCACGTTTGCACCCCGGTCCGTGAGACACAGCCTGGTGCCCGAAAATCCTGAATGCAACTGAGGTTTCCTGCGTGTCATGGTCTCAGGAAGTGGGGACAAGGCCCCATCCCCTGTCCCCAGGGAGCGAGGGCCGGGCCAGAGTGCCCGCGACAGAGCCAAGCCGTCTCCCTGATCTCAGGGCCTGGCACCCTTGACACTGTCTCCAGGAGGGGTGGGTGGGTGGGGCATGAGTCTCTTTCTGGTGTCCCCGCTGGGTCTCAAAGCAGAAATGGCTGTGGGCACAGAGTCAGCTTTGCTGATCGAAAAGTCCCCAGGAAGCCAAGTAAGCCTCCGCGCTGCTCCTGAGGGAGCTGAATTTCTCCACACTATCTCTGCAGGTGTAGCCCCAAGTTCTCAGCACAGGACTTTTTTTTTTTTGGCAGGAGCAGAGCCTCAGCCTGTGAGCCCATGTCTAGCTGGTCTGGTCTCTGCCCAGAAGCCAGAGTGATCTTTCTTTTCTTTCCTTTTTTTCGTCTTTTGTCTTTTTAGGGCCACACCTGCAGCACATGGAGGTTCCCAGGCTAGGGGTTGAATTGGAGCTGCAGCTGCTGGCCTACACCACAGCCACAGCAATGCCAGATCCTTAACCCACAGAGCAAGGCCAGGGATCGAACCCGCGTCCTCATGGATGCTAGTCGTGTTCATTAACCACTGAGCCACAACAGGAACTCCCAGAGTGATCTTTTTAGAACTGGAATTGGATGTGACCTCCCTCCTTGGAAGAATTCAAAGCCTGTGGGAGGGATCTCAGCAGCCCGACGCAAGGGGGCCAGGGCATTGAGGGCTGCTCTCCTCACCCACAGTGATGGCACTGACTTTGCCCCCGCCCCCCATGCTGTCCTCAGGTCTGTTCCTTTGCTCCCTGTATTCCCTGGGCTTAGAGTGTCACCCCTGCTTGCTACCATCTTCGCTGGCTAAGTCTTACTCATCTGTAATTGCTGAGCCAGGTCCTCCTTGCAAACACTTTTCCTGGCACCCCCCTGGGCGGGTGGGGGGAGCCCCCCACAGCCCTGTCCTGTAGCTCTGTCTCTGCATCTCTCCCATGGGACCCCAGCTGCACAGTGGAACCCCAGGGGGATTTGGGATTCCCAGCCTGGATCCCATCATCCGTTAGTGTAATTAGAATCTCTAAGGGCAGGTCCCGGGCAGCTGTGTTTTTCAAATTCTCCCCAGGTGACTGGGAAACACAGGGAGGGTTGGGACCCTCACACTGGACCCTGAGCCTCCCAGGGCAGAGCTTCCATGAGCCGAGGCACCCCCAGCATCGTGGCCCCTCTGTGCCGGACCCTGTCACACAGGAGGACTCAGCAGCTGCCCCGGTAAATGAATGTGGGAATAACGAAGGAGGAGGCAGGGATTTTGGTCCACAAACGAAGGTATGTGAGAGAGGTCACTGCTTTATGTTTTTTGCCCCAAGCACCCATTCTTGGGGCTGACAGGGAAAACATGCCATCTTACCTGGTTTCGGCATCTTTAGGAATGTGCCCTGGTTTGAGGGCTCGTGGGGGGAGGAAGGAAACATGGTCCTCAGTGATTCACTGATTCACACACACTGGTTGCCATGGAGACATCAGCATCCCTGCCCTCAGGGCAACCTGGAGCTCTGGTTTTCCCCTGCTTCTGTGGCTTGCGTGGAGATGAGGATTTTTGCAAGGATGCTGCTGGTCCCATCTGCCAGCCATGCCTCAAGGCCAGCTTCTCTGGGCTCCAGCAGCACTCAGAGAGAAGGTCTTTTCTCTTCTCAGGCTGGGGGTGTGTGGAGTGAATGAGCATTCTTCTTTCTGCTTTTTTTTTTTTTTGTCTTTTTGCCTTTTCTAGGGCCACTTACCACGGCATATGGCGGTTCCCAGGCTAGGATCCTTAACCCACTGAGCAAGGCCAGGGATCGAACCCACAACCTCATGGTTCCTAGTCGGATTCATGAACCACCGCGCCACGACGGGAACTCCTCTTCTTTCTGCTTTTCGAAGACACTTTGTCCACACATCCTCCTCTTCCTTTTAGCTACTCTGCGATCTCTCTAAGGTCTCCTTTGCCTTTGGCAAACAAAGGCCAGAAAGACCTGTAGGTCCCCTCTTGTCTCTCTCCTCACTCTCTGGGTCCAGGCAGCATGAAGGGGCAGGAGCAGGGAGAGCAAGGAGAAGAAAAGACAAATACCTGAAAATAATAGCTGGTTGCCATCAAAGTAACAGATGACATTATCTCACTGTATCTTCCAACGACCCATGATGTAGTTACTATTCTCATGCCCATTTAACAGATGAGGAACACGGAGGCTCCGAGAAGTGAAGCCACATATAGCTTGCAAATGGACGAGCCACAATTTTCACCCAGCTCTGCTTCAGCCCCAACTCTCAGCACCACGCCGTTCCACTTACAGAGTATTTTGCCTCTTTGGTATTCCTAGGCTCAAGGAGAATTTTCTTTTTTTTTTCCCCCCAATTTATGATTTTTGTCTGTGTTATGGGTGCATAAATGTATTGAGAGTCACTTTAAGTAGTTCACTGGTGTCAAGATAACGTCTGGATGCGAGCATAAAGAATTGAGTGTAATTTTTCTAGCTCACAAAACATGACTGTGTACCTTCCGGTTAAATTAGAATAATGACTCGACTTCTTGCACCATGACTCCTATGAGACTTTACCTGTGAACACCTGTTTATCAATAAGAGTTCCGGTTCAACCTTGACCGCTTCCGAGAGAACCATGACTTTGTCCTTAGGCTGCTCTGCCCGCTCTTTCCCCCTCTCTCTGTGTCAAATGGTCAGTCTGAGCTGCCCTTGGCTCAGCTTTATTCCCACACTGCTGGGTATAGGAATGTTTGTGTGTGAATGTGAGGAAAAATTTTCATTGAATTCTGTTGTTTTTGGGGTCCTTTTTTTTTAAAAAAAGTGAGTGTTTTCTCTTTGACTTTATACTTTTCCATATGTTTTTCTTTCTCCTTTTTGTCTGATTTGAATCCTCTGGCTGCTTAATTCTTAATTCTCCCCCACCGCCACCCCCACCCCCAAGTCCTTCTGGTCAATTTTAGCATCTCCGTTTCAGGGTTTTGACATTTGAGCAAACGTCATCTAGGCCGGTGAGTACTTGCTGCTGGGAAGAACCTTCTGGAATGCCATTTTGATTTGGCCTGACCTTTGTCAGCACGTTCATGTCAAAGGTCACCAAGCGCATATAGCAGGAGGTCGGCCCAAGGCCCAAGCGAGTGAGTGTATATGTCAAAAGCAATTTTCCAAAAGTGCTCGCCTGGGCAAGCAGGCCGTCACCCCAGTGGTTCGCGGCCGCCAGTATGTTTGAGATCTTTTTCGGCGGGGCTTGAAGAGCCCTCTGGATGTCTTCAGGAAAGTTCCTGCCTTCACCTGCTGTTCTCCTGAAGTCATGGCAGAGCCTTGGCTGCGAGCCTCCTGCTGGGAGTTTACTGAGCTGAGTTTGACTCCCAGTTAATCTACTCATGAAATTAATTGCTGCTTCACAGGTACCGAAGTTGATGCCGAAGTTGCACCTGAGAGCTTTCTCTTGGGCATGTTCCAGTGACCTGTTTGCAGCTCCCCCATCCCGCCGCCACCCCTACCTAAATGTCACCCCCTCCCTGAGGTCTTCAGATTCTTTTCATGCGAAGGTACCTTGTATTTTAAACATTTCACTCTTTTTTTTTTTTTCTTTTTTTTCTTTTCAGGGCTGCACCCACAGCATATGGAAGTTCCCAGGCTAGGAATTGAATTGGAGCTGCAGCTGCCAGCCTATGCCACAGCCACAGCCACGCCGGATCCTTAACCCACTGAGCCAGGGCAGGGATTGAACCTACGTCCTCATGGATACTAGGTGGGTTCGTTACTGCTGAACCACAAAGGGAAGTCCTTGTTTTGCTCTTTTAAATAGGTCCTTTTCTTATTAGTCAATGTTCAAACGTGCTGGAGAAAAAAAAATTCCATTCATCCCTCCAACTGGTTCCCCTCCCCAGAGGCAGTCTCAGAACTGTTTCTGGCATCCTCTTCAAGTTACTTTATGTATACGTCTGCATAGAGGCATATGGAGGCATCTTTCCCCCTCATTTTTACACAAATGGTGGCATCCTTTACCCATTGTCCACAGGAGGCCGAGCGTTGAGCTCGGGGGAAGCTCCCTGCCAGGCTGGCATATCTGATCACATCAGCTGGTGCTGCCTAGGGCGTGCTGAGCTCAGCACTGCTTGAAACCTTCTAAGTTCCTTTTCTCACTGCATTCTCACCGTAACTAATGAGGTCGATACTGTTATTATCTTAGCCCTTCAGGTAGATTGGAAGTGGAGAGAGATTTAGTGGCATGTCTAAGTGGCATGGCATGTAGCTAAGAAGTGGCAGAGATGGGATTTGAACCAAGGTCTGTCTGACACCAGAGGTTCCGGTGACGCAAGCTGGTTGTCCTCAAGGAGAGAGCAGATGCACCGATCTGCGCCCAGAACTCGAGGAGCGCAGGCACGGAGTGTGGAACTCTGAGCCAAACACAGAGCTGCGGGCTTGGGGTTCGAGGAATCAGCTGAAAGAGAAACACCCCATGCTGCCAACCTCTGTCTGGTGAAAACACATAAAGTGTTAGACATTGTGCGTAATTTTAAAGAGGTTCTTGCTTTTGGACCAGGGCCAGACAATTCCCAAGCTGCTTCCTGGAAATCATGGAAAGTTCAAAACGACCATGAACCATAGGAGTGTTACTGTCAGCATGTGGAACCAAAGGTCCCCTGCAGTGTGGGTGTAGGAAGAAGATCACTGGGGAAAATGAAAGAAGACCATTGACCTGAGGGGGCTCGGCCTGAATCCAAGGTTTGACCTTATTCCTCTTTCCCACTGCAACGTTTTTACCACTTCCTCCAGGAAGCCTTCCTTCCTGACCTCCGGGTAGAGTTTTTTTCCCCTTCTCTAGGCTCCTATGGAACCACAGACTTTTTCTTTTTCATTTTTGGCTGCACTGGCAGCATTCGGAAGTCCTGGGGCCAGGGATTGAACCCACGCCACATCAGTGACCCGAGCCACAGCAGTGACCATGTCAGATCCTTAATCCATTGCACCACCAGGGAACTCCACCACGTGCTTTTTCTAATTCAGCAGTTGTGTCTTAGAATTGTAACTGCCTGGCTTACTTGACTGTTTTCCCCTAAATCAGAGCTCTGCCAACCTTTTTCTGTAAAGAACCAGATGATAAATATTGTAAGCTTTGTGGACCATATGGTTTCTGTCACGGCTACTCAACTCTGCTATCATAGCACGACAGCAGTCACAGACAAAACATAAACAAGTTCAAGTGTGGCTCTGTTCCAATAAAACTTTATTTATAGGCACTGAAATTTGAATTTTGTGTAATTTTCATGTCATAAAATACTGTTCTTCTTTTTTTTTTTTTTTCTCTCCAAGAGATTTAAAATTATAAACATCTTTCTTTGCTCTTGGGTTGTCCCAAAGCAGGTGATGGGTCAGATTTGGCCAATCAGAAAGGCTCCAGATCTAGATGCTACTATAATTCTTTTTTTAAATTATTTTTCTATGAGGTTTTCTGTTTGTTTGTTTGTTTGTTTGGAGGATCATTGACATGCAACACCATTGGTTCCTGGCAAAAAGGTGGTCTGAATTTTTTTTTATTTTTTATTTTTTTTTGGCTACCCTTGTGGCATATGGCAGTTCCCGGGCCAGGGATTGAATCTGAGCTGTGACTGCGACACATGCCAAAGCTGTGGCAACACCAGATCCTTAACCCACTCAGCAGGAACTCCTGATCTGATTTTTTTTGGAGATATAGTTGATTTGCAATGTTGTATTATTTTCAGGTATACAGTAAAATGATTGTTATATATATATTTATTTATATTTATATTATTTGTATATTTATATTATTTGTATATTTATATATATATTCTTTTTTTTACATTCGCTTCCATTATGGCTTATTACAAGATATCGAGTGTAGTTCCTTGTGCTATACGGTAGGTCCTTGTGGGTTATCTTCTTAGCTCCTATAACTCTTAGCCAATGAATTCCCAGGGAGTGCAGCTTGAGAGATAGTTGTCGGAGGAGTAAATTAAGCAAGGGGGGAGGGGATAATGGTTAGAGATATTAACTCGTCAGGAAAATATTAAATTTGCAAATGGATTTTATTTGCTCTGAAGTGTCATTGCTTTTTCTCCCCTGCTGAATGTTATGAAATGTTAATTAGCTCCCATCACAACCACGGTTCACACGGCTGTTTGATCTCCTCTGTCAGGGTGTATACACAGCCCAGCCCTGGACAACCGCTCAGCCGCGTGTCTCCGAGGCTGTCAATCCAGGGTGGGGGCAGGGCAGGGTGGCCCAAAGGAGGGACAGAATCAGCAGGAAGAAATAAAACCAACCTCAGAGAACTTTTGTTCCAAGTTCATGCTGCGGGGCTGTGAGTGAGCTTTCCCGCGTGATGGGGGCTTGGTGAGCCCACAGCAAGTTCAAAGCATGGGGAGCCTGGCTTGCAAGGGTCTGTCCTGACCTTGAGGGGGGAGGCACAGGGCAGACCACACTCTTTCTCTGACCTCAGACCTCAGGTCCCCTGCAGGGCGTACATGGTACAGGGTGTTGATAAGCAATCACCTGCTCTAGGTTAGACTTCTCTACACCTGGGCTTCCCAGCTGGGCACCCCGGACACCCGGGGTGGGGAGCTCCTCTGCCGCCTGGGCTTGTCCTGGGCCTCGTAAGATCTTAGCAGCACCCCTGGCCTCGACCTTCTAAATGGCAGTGGCACCCCCTACCCAGACGGGAAAGGAGAGGGTGTCTCCAGGTGTCATCAGGAGTCTGGTTGGGGACAAAATCCCCACCCACTCAGCCCCGGTTGGGAAACACCAGTGAAGACCAGTGATCCCGAGGCTGAATACAGGTCTCACCCTGCAGCGAGCCTGCAGTGCAACGTCCTCCAGCCCTCGGCAAAGTGAAAAAGAAGAAACAGGCTACAGAGGGAGTTTTTATAGAGTGAAATGGGATTGATAGACCAAGACTTTCCTTCCCAGCCGTTCGTGCAGCGATGTCTTTTATGACATAAGGATGCTAACGAATGGCAGCTTTTTTTTTTTCTTCATTAATGCTTATCCCTGGAAAAAGCACGATCTGGCAGTCCCATGGCAACCCAGTCCCTGTGCTGCTGTTGTTGAAGTTTTTCTGGAGTAAAATTCCAGAGTCTAGGAAAGGCTGCGTCAGAGAATCCGATTTTCCATTCTCTCTCCTTAAAGAGCTCCCAGCGCTGGCAGTTCCTAGTGATTTGCCTCATGGTTTTCAACTCGAAAATGAAAATAATAATTGCGCCCATTTCATAAAGTTTTTGGAAGAATAAACGAGAAAGAACTTAAAACATAGGCTTAGTTTCTAGCCTGAAGATCCTTCAGCTTAGAGTCTGTAATTGGCCCCGATTCATGTAAATCCGGGATAAATGTTAGGGATTATTATTATCATTATTATTGCTATCTGACGACTCTGGGGGAGACGTGAGAGATCTATACCTTCCTCATCCAGAGGCTCCTTTTCTGGCAAGTTCTGCCATTCCTACTGGGCAAAAGAAAGCAAGGAGGATCCATGAGGTTCCCCCAAGGCTGCAGTCAAGGAAGACAATTAATAGTGGGAATTTTTCTAACAGTCTTTTCTCCCGGCAAACTTGCCCACATACAGGGCAGCCTCCGGAGGGAGAAAAGGGGAAAGGAGACATAATTACCGATTTGAAACGTGGTTCCAAAGAGCCAACATGTCCGAGCCGGCAGCGCCCTTTAAAGACGTGTGTCATTCAAACGTCGACACCCGCTAATTACGGGGTTGGGAACATGAAAGTTAGAGGGGAGGGGCAGGGTGGGCAGCAGCCCCCTGCCCCCTTCCTTTCATGTGCTCATTACGAAATATTTCTCTCTGGGCTGGTTGACAACATCCTAAGAGCCCCGCCCGCTTTCATGTTGGATGGTTCGTGCCCCCAGAGGGCCTCCCTGCCCAGCCCCGCGGTGCCTGCTCTGTCCCCACCGCCCAGCAGGAGGGAAGGGAGTGGGCGGGGTGGGCCAGCAAAGTCCCTCGAGGACGGAGGAGGCCTCCTGGGAACTCAGGTGCCCAGGCCACCGGTTGTGGGGGGGCCCCCCACGTTTACCTTCCATCAAGGCAGACGTTCTGACCTCAGAAGAGGAAAACAACACTTTCAGAAGCTCTCTTTTATTGGGCGTTCCAGACAGGAAATGCTCCCCGAGAACCACGATTTGGGAGGCCACGTATAAGTGAGTCAGAAACATACGGATTCGATTTTCCTTGTGCAAAACCCCCGAACACTCTACAAGGCAAGGAACAAACTGTGACTAGTCTGTTCCTGGAGCCGGCCCTGAGCCAGAGGCATCCCCCTTCCAGATGGCTCCACCATCCCTTCATTCACTCAGTCATTCAACAAACACTGCCGAGTCCTCCCACGTGTCAAGCAAGCACTTGGCAGACCCCGGGTTTCCCCCAGAAAGCAAGCACAGGGGAGCGGACCATCAGGCTGGAGAGACAGGTGGAGGCCAGGTAGCCCCGCCCACTAGCCCCGCCCACTAGCCCCGCCCCCCAGGCGAGCAGGGGGTGGGGGGGAGGAGGGAGACAGTGATTGATGGAGGGTGCGGCAGATGCGCAGTTTGGCCGAGGCCTTCTGAGCCGACTTATGTTTCTTGAGGTGCAAAAGGAAAATACAGGACAGGCTTTGAAATAAGGAAGGAGTGAGCTTGGAAAATAGCCATCGACACTTCGTGACTTCTGGGCGTATCCGTTCCTCCCTCTCATTGTAAAAGTATTGCATGTACCTGGTTTCAGTTCTGCCATGTGACCAGTGCCCTTCCATGCGCCGTCCTTCTTGGGTTAGATGGATGAGCTGGAGGGAGGAGGCTGCAGTCGGCAGCCCTGGTGTGGGGGTCCGTCGCCCTGATGGCACTTCCCAGCCGCGGCTGAGCACTCCAGCCAAGCATCCTCCAACTCTCCTAAGAGTCACATGCGGACTGCACTTTACAGTTTGCACGTGTTCTCATTAGAGCCACAGGCACAGAATGAAGCGGAGGGCACTGAGCCCTGCTTTAGGAACAGGTGAGCTACAGCTCAGAGAGGGGCCAGCAGTCGTCCAAGGTCACCCAGGGAGCCAGGGTCAGAGCCCGGACTCAAACCCAGGACTCCTGCTGCAGGTCCCACGTTCTCTCCAGCCCCCACCACACATCCTTCTTTGGCGTTGAGTCCACCACGTGGTGAGATGCCTGAGCTCCGTGGGGGAGGGCGTGCCCAGCCTCTCCCACATCTCTGCCCCGGATTCAGGACAAGTGAGCCCTTCCAGGGGCGCAGTCTCAGCAGGGCGGGAGCAGGGGGTCAAGCCCAGAGCAGGTGACAGCACAGAGGCCAAAGGGGCACCCAGGGCAAGTGTGGGGGGTGGCATTTGCCATAAGCCTGGAAAGGGAGGTGGAGAGGCCAGCGCCCAGGTAGGGCCATGCTCAGGGGTCAGGGGCGGGGCTTCTCCGTGGGGCTAGAGAGCTTTGGGGCTTGAACAAGGCAGCTCCACTGGGACATCCCTTCATGGCCACATGTTGGCAAAGCCACCTTTCCTGCGGACTCAGCAACTGCCCTGGTCCCACCAGGGTTCTGGGGAGGCTGTGCCCCCTGCCCTCTCTTGGGCATCCAGCTCCTGCCTGTGGGCCCCATCTGTGGATGGCCTCAGCCACTGTCTCCACGCGCTGTCAGGCTTGGACCCCAGACCCTCTCCTGACATCCAGTTAAAAGATCAAACATTCGGAGTTCCCGCTGTGGCTCAGTGGTAACAAAACCAACTAGTATCCATGAGGATGTGGGTTCGACCCCTGGCCTTGCTCAGTGGGTTAAGACTCTGGCGTTGCTGTGAGCTGTGATGTAGGTGGCAGATGCAACTCGGACATGGCGTTGCTGGGGCTGTGGTGTAGGCTGGCAGCTGCAGCTCTGATTCGACCCCCCACCTGGGAACTTCCATATGCCACAGGGGCAGCCAGAGGAAAAAAAAATCAAACACTCCCGCGAGCCCACTGCAGGCAGCACTTTTCCCCTGAAGATTTAGGAAAATGCAAGCAGCTTATAATAGAGGGATTTTCTTGGTAAGATATTCTTTGCCATTTGCACCGGTTGAGCCCCAGCTTCTCACCTCCGTTCCTCTCCCGCTTTCTCTGCCCCCTTAGTTCATGCGTAGTCATCTCCCTGTGCTGTCTTTTTCTAACTCTCCTTAAGGTATTTCCTCGCCGCCTCGTCCCTGGACAATTAGGACAACGTTTTCCTATTCATGCTTGGAAAATGCAGCCACCAGGAGGGCGAGATGATTTTATTCACTTTTCTTATCAGGGGATGGGAAGCTTTAGGATCAGAGAGAAAATACGTCAAGCTTGAGGGCCCTACAGCCTCAGCCTCGACTCACCCTGTCTTTGTAGCATGAGAGCAGCTGCAGACATGTCTGTGAACAGACGGGGGGGCTCTTTTCCGGTTAAAAAAAAAAAACCAAAAAACCCCCCCAAACCCCCAGAGCCTCAGTTTGCAAATCCCTGTTCTAATCATCAGTTCCTGAGCTGAGGGAGAGTCACTGGGCACACATGTACCCTGTTTTCCGAAACCACAGACTCACACGCCAGGTCTTTTCTGAGCCCGGCCCTGTGCTAAGTGCCGTGGGAGGCTGGAGGTCAGTTCTCAGAAATCTGTTCGTGGAGTTCCCGTCACGGGGCAGTAGAAACGAATCTGACTAGGAACCATGAGGTTGTGGGTTCGATCCCTGGCCTCACTCAGTGGGTTAAGGATCCAGCGTTGCCATGAGCTCTGGTGTAGGTCGCAGACACGGCTCAGATCTGGCGTTGCTGTGGCTATGGTGTAGGCCAGCAGCTGTAGCTCTGATTTGACCCCTAGCCTGGGAACCTTCATCTGCAGATGCGGCCCTAAAAAGACAAAAAGATAAAAAGACAAAAAAAAAAAAAAAGAAAGAAAGAAAAAAGAAAAAGAAATCGGTTCGTAATTACCTAAGCTTTGAAGGTAAAAGTGATTGAAGGTGGGTGTACCTTCAAAGTTCACGTCCACCTGGAGCCTCTGAAGGTGACCTTTGCTGATGTAATTAAGGTAAAATCAAGAGATTGTGCTGGATTAGGGTGGGCCTGAAATTCAGTGTGCGTTTTTCTTAGAAAGAGACAGAAAGAGCCACGCACAGACACCCCCAGGAGAAGGCTGTGAGACCACAAGGGCGAGGACAGAAGTGATGCTGCCATGAGCCAAGGCCACCAGGACCACCAGGGCTGGACGTGGGGAGGAACAGCCTTGCCTCTAAAGCCTTCGGAGGGAGTGTGGCCCTGCCGACACTTTGAGCTTGCGCTTCTGGCTTTTGGGATGGAGGGCAGAGAGAGGATGAAGTCCTGTTGTTTCAAGCCCCCCACCTTGTGGCAGTCTGTTACGGCAGCCACAGGACACTATGACCAGCCTGCTGGAACATTTCCCCAAACATGCTCCCTTTGAGAAGGAGACGAAAGGTCTCATCACGTTCCTGTGTCGGATATTCAGTGCGATTTGGCTTCGCAGGAAGCGTGAACGGGAGGCAATGCTGCCCGGGTCTGGCCCTGGCCGTAGGACAGTCCTAATTTCTGAGCAGTAAGAAGCAGTTCCCCCAATAGTCTCTCCACTTGCACCTGTCTTGGGGTGATGAAGCCAGTGAGCAGGAGGCTATGACGTCACAGCCCGAGATGGGGTGTGTGTGGGGGGTCAATCAGAGCCAGGATGCTCTGGCTGGACCAGTGGGAGGAGAGGGGACATGGGCTCACTCGGCCTGTTCGGATAACGGTGGTGCTCAGAGACCAGCCCGCCTCAAACTTCTCCTGGAGGAGAAACATCCACAGTGCGGAAATGGCCACCTCAACACTCAGGTCACAGTCTGACAAGTGGCAGGGGGCTGGGTGGACACAGGTGAAGAATTCAGGGCTTGGAGTCTCATGGCAAAGGTTTAACTCCTTCCACGGGAGTCACCTCCACCTCAACCACCCTGGATGGGGGAGGCGTGTCTTCCCAAAGGAAGGATGCTGGGTGGACGATGTCTGCTCAGCTGGGGGGGAACCATCGATGGGAAGAGGGAGCAGCACAGGGCGGGGGTGTGGTACACGCACTCGTCTGCACACACACAAGCCTCGCTCCACCTGGGAGGCCGCCAGCTTTGAGCAGAGGACCGGCCTTCACGGGGCAGTGGCAGCCTCGCTCTGGATGGAGGATCAGCGTTCTCAGGGCGCCAGCAACAGAAATGGACGCTGGGAGTTCCCATCGCGGCTCAGCCGAAACGAATCTGACCAGCATCCGAGGATGAGCTCAAATCCCTAGTAGCTGTGGCTGTGACGTAGGCCAGCGGCTGTAGCTCCTGTTTGATCTCTAGCCTGGAAACCTCCATATGCCACTGGTGAGGTGCTAAAAAGCCAAAAATTGAAACAAAACAGAAATGGACTCTTCCAAGGAAGGGGAAGAGAGATGAGCAGGACATGGGGAAGCCACAGGGCAGTGTGGAGTGGATGAACGGATGAGCGAATGAGTCTGAGGCTCCTTGGGAATCAAGGACCAGGCGGGGGTCCTGGCGAGCAGTCACTTCTCCAGCCATCTCTTTGGAACTTGGTTTCTCCTTTTATTTGCAGTATGTGGTGGTGGCCTCGGTGCTTCCTGTGCACAACAAGGATAACAGAACTCACTGACTTTAGAGAGCTTTTCATCGAATGCCTTCAAGGGTGATTGCAAATGGCTGCAAGATCTCCCCAGAAAGGCACAGGAAGTACTCTCATTGCATGGAGTTCCCACTCACAGCAGGCGCCTCCAGCCAAGTGGCCTGTGTGATCTCTGCCTGGGTTTGGGATGCCTTACCCGGGCATAGTTGAATCCACACCTTAGATGCTACCAGGATGCAGACAAGGGAGAGGCTTTCATCCCAGTTATCCAATCCCTCTAGGGAAATGGGGGATGGGGACTTTGACCCCGAAGGGTTCCAAGGCATTGTCAGTGAAATTTGAGTGGGGTCCCCCAATGTTCACTCTAGCCTCCAACACCTTCCCCGTGACCACCTCGCGAAGCTCAAGGACCTTGACAATTACGTTTTCCTGATAACTTTCAAAACGTGCTTTTAAAAACATCTTCCCCGGGGGGGGGGGGGGGGTCGACTTGCGGGTGGGTGTCGACTGCTTTCTGTCCCTTGGGCTCTGGCGGCTTCGTTCCGGATCCTGTCCTGCGAGCGGCCTGAGCTGAGGCGACAGTGAGCGCGGCCTGAAGTTCGGGGCCCACCGCCTGAGCTTGCGGATTCCTGAGCGGCTCCTTCTCCTTCCTCTGCAGAAATGGGCAAGTTCATGAAACCCGGGAAGGTGGTGCTGGTCCTGGCCGGTCGCTACTCTGGACGCAAAGCAGTCATCATAAAGAACATTGATGATGGCACCTCAGACCGACCCTACAGCCATGCCCTGGTGGCTGGAATTGATCGCTATCCCCGCAAAGTGACAGCTGCCATGGGCAAGAAGAAAATTGCCAAGAGCTCAAAGATCCAGTCTTTTGTAAAAGTTTATAATGATAATCACCTCATGCCCACAAGGTACTCCGTGGATATCCCCTTGGACAAAACTGTGGTCAACAAGGATGTCTTCAGAGACCCTGCACTCAAACGCAAGGCCCGACGAGAGGCCAAGGTCAAGTTTGAGGAGAGATACAAGACTGGCAAGAACAAATGCTTCTTCCAGAAGCTCCGGTTTTAGGTCTGTCTTATTTCGGTCATTAAAATTAAAATTAAAAACAAAACAAACATCTTCCCAGCATGCCTGGGTCAGGTGGCTGAGCCCAGGTGCAATGTTACAGCTTTTCAGAAGGATGCTTTTTCCTCCTCTTTCCCCATGTCAAGGCCTCAAGTGACTCTGACACCTCAGTAGGACCCGATGGGGTCACGATGCTCTTCGTTTTACAGACAAAGAAAAATGAAACATTCAGAGAGGCCGCGATGCCCCCTGAATCTGAAACCCTGGCCCGAAATTCTCCGGGTCTCACGGTTCCCCTTTGCCCACAGAGAAGCATCCTTCTCTCAACAGATGATCATTCGTGAAGCAAGTTGAAGGCAAAACGCTGGCAGATTTGAGCTCGTCCTGGGAAAGTGGTTGGAAAACGGTTTCCATGGGTACAGATTTTGACATTAGCAACTGCAAATGTTCGCCACCCCAAGATGACAAAACTCCAGCAACTTCGAAGCTGTGAAGGATAGCTTTAGGGCAAATTTTAATTAAAATTAGATAGCATATATGAAAAGCATCTAATTTGTACTCTCTATAAAAGAGTTTGGGAAGCTCAACTCCAGAGCCTCGGGACTGTGGCTGTAACAATTATGATGCAACTTTTCACAGCACAATCATAACATGTTAATTTGTTAATGCCTCAGTCAGAGCAGGAGAGAGGGCTTCTGACAGCAGGAGGAAAACACAGATTACATTTACATTTCTATTTTTAAATACATTAAATGTTTCCAGTCAAATTCAAACTTCATGTGAAAGTTTTGAATTTCTACTGATTTTTTTTTTTTTTAAACTCAGATCGCCTGCTAAGATGAGAGAATATTAAGATTCTCAGGATTTTTCAGGGCGAATTAAGTGATTTCTCTACTTGAAGGGGGCCGCAGTTCCAGACGTGCTGAAATGCGGCCATTTAGTGGAGATTAAAGTGGGTTTCTTTTTCCTCCTTTCCTTGGAGACGTGCTGGCCCCGTAGACACAGACTCAGGAAGGAGCTAGCTCAGGGAAGAAGTTTTTACAACAGCGAATATGAGAAACGTCATTGTCAGTGACTCTATTTCTCAATATAACAGAAAGAAAATCGAGGGGGGAGGCCAGCAGGGGGAGGCCAGGGTGAAACAGGTGGTTTCACCCAAAGGTGGTGCGTGCTCTCAGGGCGGGGAAACCTGTCCTCGATTTTGCATCCTGAAGGCCTCTCTACCTCACCCTAGACCCAGCCCTGAAACCACACAGTCCCAGCTTAGCAAGTTCAAACTAAGTGGCTCCAAATGCTCACCATCTTCCGCCTCACCTGACACGGGGGCGGGGGGCGTGGAGTACGAGGACTTAGTAGCCTCAACGGATTGCAATGAAATCACTGAACTTTTGCAGATTTTACAAAAACATATGCCCATGGGAAGACATCCCAGGGGCCCTGCCCAGGGCCTCGGAAGGACCTGTGAAAGACTGGGACCTTGAGTGTACGCCCCACGGTGCTTCTTTCAAACCACCTCGGCGTGCATCAGTCTTATAGGGTTCTCCAGCAAATCTGAAGAGGTGACGCTATTACTAACCCAGGCCAGAGAGGGGAAGAAATTGAGGCACAGAGGAGGTGCCTAATTTGATTTGGGTCACACAGCTAATAACCGGCAGAGCTGAGATTTGAACTCACGCGTGCGGATGCCAGAACCTCGACTCTCACCGCCACCAGACGCCGGCCCTCCAGGGTAGGATCTCTGTGCACTCGTTGTTCTAAAATGGAAGGAACACGGGAATGGAGGCGTAGACATACACAGGTGTAGCGAGCACAGGAGTCTGGCTGGAATAGTGTGGCAAGGACAGGTGTGACACCGGCAGGGGTTATAAGCACAGGTGTGACACACACAGGCGTCGTGAGCACAGGAGACTGGACGGGTGTAACACTCGCAGGTATAACAAGTATGGAGGGCAGGATAAAAATTAAGACAGTAAATAATTGTCCCCAAATCTGACGTGACACCAGATTCCAGCAGCGGAGAATCACCTTTCCCACGGCTGGGTCTGACGCTGGAGCAGGAGCAGATGACAAGGCCCTGCAAGGACCTGGCGGGACAAAGAGAAGGGCGGGCAGGGAGGAGGGAGGCGCTTTCCCACTTTCTTCCAACCCTGGGACTGCTGCTTAAAAATCTTTTTGAACCTTGATCCTGTGTATAAACAAGGTGTGATACTATTTATTTCTGAATGTAATGGGAAGATTAAATTAAGGAACCTCAGTGCAGCGGAAAGATTGTTTTTCCTACAATATCCAGCATCGACTCTTTGGAAGAGCTCCCTCACCCCCACCCCGTGTGACCCAGGTTGGCCCATTAATCCCTCACTGCAAGGGTGGGGCAGAAGCTGGCTGGCCAATGAGAGTGCACCACTTCCTTGGACGTGGTGATTGGTCCAGGGTGGACCCAAGACTCAAACGGACCAATCGGAGTCCTCCCTGGAATTCAGACGCAGGTGTTGGTCAAGAAGGTTGCTGGAAGGATGTCTTGGGGTTGCCTGTTTTCTTGGCTGCTGTGAGTGAGGCTCAGGAGACTGAGGGAGGCAGAGCTGAGAGCCTGAAAGAGACAGAGGGAGATGGAAGAGAGCCGTGGCAGCAGAGCTGAGCAGGACACATCGCTCACTAAATCCCCACAGAGCTGCAGGAAGGAAATGCTGTTTATTATCAACCTATTCTACAAACGAGGCAACATGAAGTGAATTACCTGCTCATAGTGCACACGGCAAGTAAGTGTGGAGCCCAGGGTTGGCATGTCTGCCTGTGAGCCCAGTTTAGTCATTCTGCAGGTACTTAGAGAGACCCTGCATTGTGCTGACCCTGGGCTAGATGCTGGCGATCCAATTACAGTAGACTCGGTGGCTGCCCCCAGAAAGCCCATGATCGAGTGGAGAGAGGTGTGCGAGCAAAATGGTAGAGCTCAGAGGTGTTATGACATCATGGGATGGTGCATGGAAGGGAATCAGTGCGTTTTGCCAGAGGGTTGGAGGGCAGGGCGGGCTGACCGAGGAGGAAGATTATAGCCTGAGTCTTGAAGCTGGAGTTCCAGAGTGAAGTGTGGGCAGAAGACACAGAAGAGTCAAGGCTTTGGAGATTTGGGACTGAGATGTATTCGGGTGCTAATAAATCAATAAAAGGAAGCAGAGGTTGGAGGGGAGACCAGGGTGGTTTTAGGTTCAGGTGATTGAAATTTACCCCCAAAGAACGGAAGGAGAAAGGAACTGGCTCCTGTTACCGGAGAGGGTCCTGGGACAGGCTCGCAAGGTACAAGGACATTCTGAAGGAATGGGGGCCCCTGGGACTGGAGCAGGGACCTCCCCACCCCACAACTCCCCCACCCTAGCCTGTCTCCATCTCTGCGGGTCTCAACCTGCTCTGCCTCTCAGCTTTGTTCTCACCTCTGGCAGATAGGACCTCATGTGGTGAAGAACACAGCTGCCTAGAGTTACAGCTTGCCAGCCTGGATGGAAAGAGGATTCTTCTTTCCAGCCAGTGTCTGTCCCATCCCAGGGAAGGTCTCCTTGGTCCCTTTTGGGTTGCATGACAACCCTTGGAACCAATCTCTAATCCAGGGACATAGGCTACTGTGATTGGCCAGCCTGACTCTTGGAACCACCTTAATGACCAGGGGGCAATGACCAAAGAAAGAGACTATAAAAACTTGCTACACGGGCTAAACAAATAAATAAAATTATCTACCTACCTATCTATGTAACATAGATACAGATATCGCTAAGTACCAGTCTACCTACCTCTCTACCTCCCTCCCTCCCTCCCAGCCAACTCAGTCCCCTGGTAGATTAGGACAATAAGGCCCTTATGCATAGGAAATTTGGAGTAGAACTTGAGAGACAGGCAATACTTAGTGATTTAAAATGATCTCCAACCTTGGAGTCAGCAGTGGATTCTTAGGTATGACACTGAAATCAGGAACACCAAAAGAAAAATAGGTAAGTTGGATTTATCGCAATTAAAAATTTGTGCATCTCGGAGTTCCCGTCGTGGCGCGGTGGTTAACGAATCCGACTAGGAACCATGAGGTTGCGGGTTCGATCCCTGCCCTTGTTCAGTGGGTTAACGATCCGGCGTTGCCGTGAGCTGTGGTGTAGGTTGCAGACGTGGCTCGGGTCCCGAGTTGCTGTGGCTCTGGCATGGGCTGGCAGCTACAGCTCCGATTAGACCCCTAGCCTGGGAAACTCCATATGCCGTGGGAGCGCCCCAAGAAATGGCAAAAAGACCAAAAAAAAAAAAAAAATTGTGCATCTCAAAGGGCATTATGAAGAGAACGAAACAGTAACCCACAGAATGGGAGAAAAGATTTTCAAATCATGCATCTGATAAGAGTTTCAGATCCAGAATAATTCCCAAGTTGACGTATAATTCTTACAACGCAACAACGAGACAGACAACCCAGTTGAAAAATGGGTGAGGACTTGAATAGACATTTCTCCAAAGAAGATGTACAAATGGCCAATAAGCACCTAAAAATATTTGCAATATCATTATCATTAGGGAAATACAAACCAAAGCTGCCATGAGTTACCCCTTCATACCCACTGGATGGTTATCATAATCATTCTAAAAGTAAAGTACCAGTGTTGATGAAGATGGAGGTAAACTGAGTCCTGGTACATTGCTGGGGGGAATGTAAAATAGTGCAGCCAGTGTGGAAAACAGTTGGGCAGTCCTGCATGATGTCATTTACATTTGGAATCCCATCATGGCTCAGCAGCAATGAACCCAACTAGTACACAAGAGGAGGTGGGTTTGATCCCTGGCCTCGATCAGTGGCTTAAGGATCCATCGTTGCTGTGAGCTGTGGGGTAGGTCACGACACAGCTTGGATCCCCTGTTGCTGTGCCTGTGGTGTAGACCAGCAGCTACAGCTCTGATTCAACCCCTAGCCCAGCAACTTCCATATGCCCAGGGTGTGACCCTAAAAGGACAAATAAATAAAAAATAAAAAGTAAAAATAAAGAAATAAAAATGAATACCGATGAATATACATGCAAAACAAAACCAGACTCACAGACATAGAAAACAAACTAGTGGTTACCAAAGGGGAGCGAGGAGATGGGGGCGGGCAAGCTAGGGGTATGGGCTTCAGAGATACAAACACCTATGTATATCATAGATAAGCAAAACCAGCTATAATGGAAAAAAAATAGAAATCATTAAAGATGAAAAAAATCGATAAGCAATATACAAGGGTCTATTGTACAGCATGGGGAATTACAGCCGTTACTTTGTACAAACTTTCATGGAGTGTAATCTGTAAAACTACTGAACCGCTATGCTCTATATCTGAAACTAATATAATGTTGGAAATCAATTGTACTTCAATAAAAAATGAGTGAAAGCAAATAAGTGGTCATTACCTATGAAAAAAACAGTGGGGAAGTCCCTCAAAGAGTTAAACATAGAATGACCATATGACCTGGCAATTCCATGCCTAGGTAAATGCCCAAAAAAATCACAACAGGAGCTCAAACAGATGCTTGTACACCAATGTTCTCTGCAGGATTGTTCACAACGGCCAGAGGGTGAAGACAATTTTTAGAGTCTATCAGCAGGTGCATGGATACACACATAGTGGCATATACTTAATATGAAACGTTATTTAACCTTAAAAAGAAAAGTGGTTCTGAAAATGCTACATCCTGGCTGAACCTTGCAATCATTATGCAAAGGGAAAAGGACAAATGATTCAACCGGTAGGAGATAATCTGGAGTGGGCAAGACATAGAGACAAGAAAGAGACTAGAATTCCCAGGGGCTAGCGAGGAGGGAAGAATGGGGACAGATTGCTTAATAGGTACGGAATTTCTGTTTGGGTCGATGCAAAAATTTTGGAAATCGCCAGTAGTTGCACAACATTGCACATTTCATTACCGCCACCGAATTAAAGAGCAAATTTTATGTTGTATGTATTTTACCACAATACAAAACTGTTTTACGCGATCTCTGAGAGTCTGCCTCTCACGGGTTCAGAACTCCCAAGGAATGTCCCAGGAGGAAGTACTTGCATTTCTTCTCTCTGGGGAGTGAATGGTACCGGTCCCTCTACCTCCATCCCACAGTGAGTCAGAGAAGAAAAATCCGAACATAAACACACGCAGGCTTTTGCTTTGCTGATGCGGTCTCTGATAGTTTGAGCTGAAATTGACCTAGAAAGGATGAAAAGAAAAAGACCTCTTGGTCAAATTCTGTTGAGGAGCTGACAGCTGATCTAAGGGGACCTCTAGATATAGAAACAGTGGGGAAAGGGGAGGGGGAGGGGCAACAGGGGCAGAGGATTAAGAGGCACAGACTGGTAGGTATCAAATAATCTATGAGGACATATTGCACAATGTGGGGAATATTTTATAATAACAATAAGTGGAGTATAAACCTTAAAAGTGGTGACTCATTATACTGTATACCTGTAACATATAATATTATACATCAACTCTAATTCAGGAAAAATAAATTCATTTAAAAAAACCTAGGAGTTCCCGTCAAGGCGAAGCAGAAATGAATCCAACTAGGAACCATGAGGTTGCGGGTTCGATCCCTGGCCTTGCTCAGTGGGTTAAGGATGCGGTGTTGTGGTGAGCTGTGGCCAAAGACACGACTCGGATCCCACGTTGCCCTGGCTGTGGCGTAGGCTGGCAGCTGTAGCTCCAATTGGACCCCTAGCCTGAGAACCTCCATCTGCCACAGATACGGCCCTAAAAAGCAAAAAACAAACAAACAGGTGCCCCAGGCAGGCCAAAAGGTGAGATGGAAGAGATTGGAGGCTTTTTTTCCCACAGGCAGGAAGGAAATGGAGAAGTTACAGAACAGGCTGTGGGCAGGTGTGGGTCAGTGTCCCACGTGGCTTCTTTCCTGGTCCAGGATGGCTTCCCCCCTACTCAGCATCTCATCCCAAGGCCATAACCTCCAGAGGCTGAGTGAGGCTGGTGCGTCCTGGGGGTCTGGTTAAAGAGCAGCGGGATGTTTCCCAGCAGCCCTTGCGGAGCCCCCTGCACCCTTCAGTGGTCAGAATTGTGTGCAATGCCCATGCCTGAAGCAACCACTGCTTAGTGCAATGGGATTGTCACAATTGGCTTAGACCGATCAGGATTCACCTTGGATCGGGATGGGGGTTGGGTTACCTTGGCTGAGGGGTAGATGAGAGGGAGGAGAACACAAATGTTCTCTGAACAACCTACAGCTTTTGCTATTGACTGCACGTGACAGAAAATTCAGAGCAGTCTGGCTTGATTTCAAAATGAGGTGTGCTGGGGGTTTGGGATGGAAATGCTATAAAATTGGGTTGTGATGACCAGCATACAAGTATAAATGTAATGAAATTCATTGAGTAATTATAAAAAATAAAAATAAAAAATAAAAATGAGGTGTGAGTTCACCCATTGGGATTAGATACAACACAATTTCCAACTCAAACAACAGTGCTAGGATTGGAATCTTGGTTTACAAAATGGCTGCAGAAGCTCCGGGTGTCACATCTTCACCACCATGCAGCAGAAGAGAGAACTGTCAGCCTCAGTGAACATCTCTGCATATTTTATGGACCCCCACTGGGTGACCCTCTATTGAATTATTGGGTGATCCTGAGCTGATGAGGGAGCCTCAAGCTACCCTCAAGGCAATAGGCTAAGAATAGGGGAGAAGCACTCCAAAGACAATTATTGTACTTTTTGCTAGAAGCTGAGGACAGATGTGGGCAGCCTAACAGCTAGATCAGGCAAGGTGGTCTTGAAGGCCAGCTCCTCCCCTTTCCGGAGAGAGGGGGTCTCCTGAATTGGCCAGATGGGGCCAGTTCCAGGGGCAGCAGGAGTAGAGAGAATAGAGAAAGGGCTGAAGACTTTGTTTCTAAAATGAAACCAGGGTAGACTCTTTTCAGAAGTCGCCTGAGCAAGGAGAGAAGGAAAGAATGTCTTTGAGCTGCTCCTCGATGAAAGGGCCCATTTCTTTGCATGTTTCTCTAACCTTTTCCTAACCAGGAAGTCACAAGGGGATTAGCAATTTTCTGCAAAGAAACTCTTTGCGTGACCTTCTCTGGGAACAAATTTGAGTGGCACCATATACACGCTGCATTATTTTTTGCCTTAATGAATTATGCATGCCTAAAAGGAGATCTCTCTCTACACGTCTATATCTATCTCACTGCTCAGCCTGTTTCTTTGTGTTTATTAATTTAACCCCATTTCCTATATCCATCCATCCATCCATCCTTCTAAACAGCCACCCATCCACCCAGCCATCCATCCATCTATCCATTTTACTAACAATCCATCCATCCATCCTTCCATCCATCCTTCCACGCCTGTTTAGTAAACCTTTGTGGATTTTCATCTTGTAGAGGGCCTTTGGGGGGTGACTGACTTGCTTTTTACTCTGCTTCTTCCCTGAGCGGACACTGATCAATACCTTGTCTCTTCACAATGAGAGCTGAGACCACATGAAGAATCATTTCTTAGAAAATTTTGCTGCATGATAGGCTGAGCAATTCCCTCTTAATCCTTAAGCAGTTTCCAGCAAGGATAAATGTGGCTTTTCAAGGATTTGGGGATTCGGTTTGAATTTCCTCTGAATACAACACCATGCTGACACTGGCTCACAAGTGGAAGCTGCAACACCTCTTTTAATTTGGGACAGAAACAAAGTGCACCTCGAATCAGCACGTACAATTAATATGGAGTTACCTTCCCCGCCCCACCTCCAGGAAGTTCTTAAGTTGAAGTCGGGGTTATGATGAACAGCCTCTTAGATCAATACAGCAGTTATGAATCTTTAAAAATACGTTCATCACAATTTACGGGACATGCTTTATCTTAATTTAAAATATTTCTTTTTAGAGAAGCAGATCCATCCAAGTGCTTCTGCAGTAACTTCCCCGCTAAGAAAGAGAAGGTTGGTTGAGCTCCCACTACCTGCCAGGCTCAGGACCAGGGGTCTCCCGGGGACCACCCAGAGCCCGCATGGCCCAAGTTACAGATAAGGGGTCTGAGGCTCAAAGGAGGTAGAGAGTGGCTGAGGTCTTCCCAGCAGGACAGGGGCCCAGCCAGGATCTTCACCCCTGCCTCGTTTGTCGACAGCAGTTTCACACCTGCTGTGCTACGGACACTGGGGCTGGATAACTGTCTGCAGTGGGATATCCTGGGTACCATGGGACGTCTGGCGGCATCCCTGGCCTCTACCCTCTAGATGCAAGTAGCACCTGCGCCCAGCTGTAACAACCAAAATGTGCCAGATACTGCCAAATATTCCCGAGGGGGAGGAACAAAATCTCCCGCTTGGAGAATCAGGGTCTATGAAAATCACAGCAGGCAGTGAATGAGGCCGCTCTGGGGTCCGGAGCCCCTCACCTCCATATTGCTTCCCCACCTGCGCTGGGTACCACTGAGGTTGCCGACAAGGATGCCAGTTTTGAATGGGGGAGATGCCCCCTGCCAGCTAACTCAGCGCTATCCCTTTGCCCCACCCCCAGCCTCCAGCTCCGAGCTTTAGAGAGCAAGTGCTCTGATACATGTTTAAAGATGGATGGAAAATCAGCCTTCTCTAACTGGACACCCAAAGGATTACAAAGCAAAAGGAAGGAACCACAACATCACATTGAGGCCGTAGTAGCAATGATGGGTGAGTTTCTGGGATGGTAATAAACCATGAAACAAGAGGCTACAACAGTGGAAAGCTATGGTCTCACAGTTCTGGGGGCTGCAAGTTCAAGATCAAAGTGCTGGCAGAGCTGTGCTCCCTCTGAGGAGAAGCCTCTGTTCCAGGCACTCCGTCCACACTAACCTCCCAGTTTCTGGTGGTTCCCAGGCCTGTGGGAGCACAACTCCAGTCCTCACGGGGTGTTCCGCGTGTTCCAATGTCCCGATTTTACAGAAACATCAGCCACTTTGCATGAGCTCCCCCTCCACCCCACCAGCGTAATCTCACCGTCATTTAGCTAATTACATCTGCAAGGACCTTTTTCCAAGTAAGGCCTGGTTCTGAGGATCTGGGGGGAGAGTGTTAGGACTTCAAATATGAATTTGAGGAGGGACAAAAATTGAACCCACAGCACATGACAACTTCCAAAACGCCTTATCAAGTGGCTAAGCCAGGAACACCCTATTGCAGCTGCTCGGCCCTGCTCCCCCATCCTGCAAACCCCTCTCCTTTTGTAACCACTCTTTGCCTTACCTGGGGTTCGCCGAGCCCAGGAAACCCAGGCTCAGAGAAGAGGTATTGTTTGTTCAGAGGTAAGGAAAGCCTGGGCCTCTGGGGGGCCTCCGTCTCCCCATCTGCAGAAAGAGCTGATAACAGTACCACTGGGCAGGGCTGTTATGGGAATGGAACCAACTAAGAGATTTGTCACGCCTTTAGGTCCGTGTCTGTCCGTGGTAATCGCCTGTTAAATAACACATTTATGTTATTAAGCAAAAGAGCAAAAGGTCACTCTGAGAAGGCCAGGGCAGCGACGATGGCCCGGCGGGCAGGCCGGAGGGCACAGACCCTCTGGGATCAGCCAGGGCGTGAGGCTGGGCCCCTCGCGGCGTCCTGACATTTAAACGCTGGAAGGCTTCACACAAGAATGTAAATTCCTGGTCTTGTTTGCAGAACCCGGGAGATCCGGAGTCATTCCCAGGGCCCCGGGTCCTCTGGCTGGACCCCGCCCACCGGGCCCCAACCTGCAGCGGGGTTTGTGCAGCCTCTGGAGCCCCAGCTCCCAGGGACTCTGCCCTGGGAAACAGTCGCTGGGTTCAGAAGGGCCACCCCTTCCGTCCCCGCTCTGGGAGGTGGCGGCCCCTCACTGCTCCCCCACAGCCCCAAACCCGCATCCTGGGGGCCTCAGCGAGGGCAGTGCTAACAACCCCAGATTCTCTCTTTTTTCCTTTTGCGTTTTCCCAGGCTCTCCCGCCTCTCAGTTCACATTTGCTTGATTTTATCTCATCGTGACAGCAAAACGTGCAAAGGAATTTGGAGAATTGGAACCAAATGCGCAGGGAGCGCGCAGCGTGGCGAGGGGCCGGGCGAGGGCCTCCCGCCAGCGGGGTGGGGCGGGCCCGCAGGTCCGCGTGAGCCCCTGGGTACTGCGGATGCAGGGGCGAGAACTGGATCCAAGCCTCCTGCAGCCGCAAGGGTGTTTACAGACGTCCCTGCAACCTCAGCATGCTTGAAAGGGAGACGCGGAGACCCAGGTGATGGGACTTGTCCTGTGTCCCCCAGCAGGGCAGAGGAAGCAGCGCCTTGTGGTCTGGTCAGCTTCCAGGACACTTCTTTCCTGTTTTATAGGGGACTGGGTTTTTTCCAGAGGAATTTCTCTGCATTCCGGGAATCAGATAGACTCCAACTCTGCTGCAAAAGATCCTGGAAAGATGATTTTAACCATCACGCTCTGGTTTCTGCAGCTGTAAATTAGAAATGTTCCCCTTAGGAGGTTGTTCGGGCCTCCATTCATGCTTCCAGGGAGGATGAACTTGGCTGCAAGCCTCAGAGAAGCCAAGGGCCTGCTGACCTGAGCACTGGGTGTAGAGAAGAAGGGGTATGGACTCTGCCCCAGGAGCTTGTCATCATCCGGCAAATACTTTTGGAGCATCTGCTCCATCCCAGGCATTGTTCTAGACCCTGAGGGTGCAGGTGCTCTTCTGCAGTCAAAGAAAACGTGTCACGTGTCTTTGGCGGCAAAGCACGAGTTGGCTGCCGTGGAAGCCAGGAGGCCAGGGAGGAGGGGAAGCAGGGCCCAGAAGGGGATGGCTTGGACTATGCTGCAGGTTTTCAGCCAGGGCAGCCCTGTTCCCAGCCCTGACACTTGCCAACGTCTGGAAACATTTCTGGTTGTCAGAAGCATTGCTGTTGGCATCCAGTGGGTAGAGGCCAGAGGTACCCCTAAATGTCCTGCAGTGCCCAGGACGGTGCCCCCACCATGATCTTGCCCAATGTCACGAGTGCTGGAGGTGAGCCACCTGGCCTAGGGGAGGAGCAGTGGGGATGGAGAGATGGGGGCAGACAGACTGGAGAGGCAATGCCTCGTTGAAATAAATGAGACGTGGGCTGTGGCCGCCTCTCTGGGTTTGCGCCTGCGCTGTGTCCTGTTTGCCTGGCTCGCTTGCTGCTTCTTTCCCTCCACCTTCTTTCTTGCTGGAAAATACTAGCTGCAGGATCTCCCAAAGCAAAGCCCCCAAACCCTCCCGTCTGGGGTCACACAGCTCCTGGTGTGACGTGGAGCCGGAGGGCAACAGAGAGCATGCAACATCTTTAATTCTCGGGTCTTGTTTTTTAGGTTTTAAAAACTGGAGACGGGTGGGCGGTTGAGCGCTTATGAAATTACGCCCTGATCTTTCCGTTCACATGAAAAGGTGCTGTGTCTCTCTTGATGAATGTGTGTGCCTTGGCTGAGCTAGAGGGAAGCCCTGAAACTATTCCTGGGAGAGACTGGAAATTTTCTTATTAATTCCCCAAAAGACGTGAACCCAAATAACCACTAAATACCCAACCCAGAGCTAAGAAAATGCGGTAAGTGGCTTTTAGGAAAATAAAAATTAACGGGAAACCCCAAAACAGGAAGGACACCCATTCAGTGGAGCATTTTGGTAGATGGAATCTTGGTTTGGAACCAGAAAGCAAGAGCCTTGGCTCCTGCCCCATGATTTTTCAGATATTCACATCCAGGCAAATCAGTCCATTCATTAACTCACTGTTGACTTGGTGCCAGAGTGCCCCGGCCCCAGGCAGAGAGCCTGTGGTACAGAGCAGAAGTGACCAGTCCCTGCCCTCAGGGAGCGTGAACTCATCCATCATTCTGCTATTACCTTACTTGGGACTCTGACGCATCTGCTGACTTGCATCTTTCATGCCTTCCTCCACGTGGAAGGCAGACTCCAAGACGGCCCCACGGTCCCCACCTCCTGGTCATGTGCTCATGTGAACCCCTCTCTGTCAGCGTGGACTGGCCCAGTGCTGCACTTTTGCAGCCCCAAAACAGCACAGCATTAGCCTTGGAAAATTTAGGGAGACCGACCTGTCTGTCCACCATCCATGGGGCAGGGTGGAAGCAGACCCGGAAGATCCAAGAAGCAGGAGGCTCTGGAGGTTTTGATCTGGACACGACGGACGTGGTGGTCCAGGTCAGTCTCTGCTGTGCAAGGTGGGATGTGTCACAGCACCCCTGATCTCTGCCCACTGGATGTCGGTAGCACCTGCCAAGCTGTGAGTCTAAAATGTCTCCAGACTCTTCCAGATGTCTCCTGGGCAGGCAACATTATCCTCGATTGAGAATCAGTGCTCTAGAGGTTCCCAGGACAAGGGGACAAAATTCATTCATTCATTCATCCCTGAGCTCCCACTGTGGGCCAGGCTCTGAGGATGCCTCAGGGAACCAAAGGGAGAAGATTCCGGTCCTCCTCGAGTGTGCAGGGAGGTGGGGGAGACGAGCAGAGAAATAAAGACCAAGACAGGTGCAGAGGGTGGTGACGTGTGTCAGCTACATGGAAGGTGCCCTGGGCAGCTTGCTCACTGCTCCTGGGCGCCTGGCACAGGGTAGATGCCCAATAAATATATGCTGCATGAACAATTGCCTGAAATACCTAATTATTCGCTGCCAAGGGAGGCGACTTTGGACAGGGTGGTCCCGGCCATCGCTTTGGGGAGGGAGCATCATTATCTGGCTGATAACTAAACAGGGAGAGTGAGCCACTGTAGGAAGATGGGGGGTGGGGGAGGGAGTTCCAGGTGGAAGAAGCAGCGGGTGCTTTGTCCCAGGGCTGTAAAGGGCTTGGATTTTTCGAGGAGCTCTCCTGGGACGTTCCTGCCCCTCGTCCACCTGGCTATTGCAACCTACGTTCAGATTCCAGCTCTTGCTGAGCCCACCCATCCGGAGGTGACTCAGGCATGCACCCCCACAGCCCTCTGTCCTTCCCCTTGATGGCACTGAGCACAGTCCAGGCAACTGGCACAGGTCTCACTGGATGGTGGGGTTGCAGGGGCCAGAGGCCATGTCTGTTTCTGTCCACCGCTGGGCCCCAGCTTCAGAATTGTGCCTGGCGTGGTTGGGGTGCATGTGGGTGGATGGAGGGAAGGAGGGAGGGAGGGATGGGTGATTGGAGGGATGGATGGATGGGTGCACTGGAATTCGGGAAAGTAAAACCAGAGCTTCTGAGGACAAAGAAAGCCCAAGAAGATGACTCCAAGCACAGAACAAGCCTCTTGGTCTTCATAATTCCACAACCTGGGCTCCACTCACCCACCTGGAGCCACACCCTGGTCCCACCCTCACAGGTGGATGCCAAGAGCTGACACTAGTTTCTAATAGGAGACAGGAAGTTGATGTCATCCTCCCACCAGCAGAAAAGATTCAGAGGATAAGCATTCAGTTGCCGTGACAACTTTAAGTGTCAGAACTCTGTCTATAAACTTTAGGGGTGTGTGTGTGTATGTTTGGGGTGGGAAGATGAAAACTCTTGAGTTCAGGCCAACACTGAGATGTTGAGAGGGGACGTGAGCTAAGTCAGCTGGATCTGGAAGGGTGTCCAAGGGTGAACTTGAACTTGTTTCCCCAATCCTGAAGTGCGGCACCCCAGGGGCTTTGTCAGAGGGCAAATCAGTCGCTATCAAGTAGCAAAAGCTCACAAAACCTGGCGCTGAAGAGAGGCTCGCTGTAGAAGTTAATGCTTCCAGT
Organism: Sus scrofa; assembly: GCF_054392235.1. Lineage (NCBI taxonomy): Eukaryota > Metazoa > Chordata > Mammalia > Artiodactyla > Suidae > Sus > Sus scrofa. Next base: position 65,227,696 of record NC_139399.1, read on the forward strand.
CGCGGGAGCAGCAGGGCCGCAGAAAGGAGGCAGGCGCTGGCGATGCAGATGGAATGTTCAGTCCCCGACTCGACCTCCTCTTATCAACTTGGCTTTGGACAAGTGACCCAGGTTCTCCAAATCTCAGTTTCTACATTTGTAAAATGGGGGTCATTAGGGACGGGGTGGGGCCAAGTGCGTGGCAAGGAATGGCATGTGCAAAGGCCCTGGGGAGACCTGAGAAGAATTCTCTTGATGAGCTGCAGGGAGGCCGGGGGAGCCAGGTGAGCAAGGGAGAACCGTGTGAGAGAGGCCAGAGCGGCTGGCAGGAGATGGAACACGAAGGGTCAGGGGGCCACAGCACGAGAGGGTGTGGGGGGTTGGTCTGCATCCTCACAACACAGACCTCAAAGTATGGAGCCAGCCCGGCACCGCCAAACTTGTTAGAAATACAAATTCTCGGGCCTCATCCCAATACCAACCGAGTGGGGAATTCAAGGAGCGGGACCCAGTGGCCAGTGTTTCCACGGGCCCGCCAGGGCGTCAGTGTGATGCGTGCTGAGTGGGCAAACCATCACTGAGAGCAATAGGAAATGGATCAGGTGTTTTAAGCAAGGCAGAGAGAGGATCCTTCTGCATTCTGGAAGTCTCTAGTCTGTCTTGTTGAGGTTGGCTAGGTGCGCGTTACCTCTGCTCAAAGAACAAGAATGACATATAGGTCGAGTTGTAGATAAGATACAGGACAGAACACCCAGTTAAACTGGAATTTCAGACCAACACCACATGCTTTTGTAGGATAGTATGTCCCACAATAGGTCCTGTATTTTATCCGGAAGCTCAACCACGGGCCCCGAATTTGGACCCCAGGGAGACCCAGGCTGGTTGGGCAGTGACTTGTTTCCGTGGACCCTTCTGGAAGGTGGGGGTCACCTTGGAGATGCACCGTCACTTCCAGGGGAATCGTCTCCGCTTCTACCAAGTGACTCATACTGAACCGATTAGTTTCAGAAAAAGAAATAATAAAAATGACTGAGTGGTGGTTTATTACTGGGCCGCGTTTCAGGCAGCTCCCGTGTTGCAATCACTTGATTTATAGCCTTTTGCTGGGCCAACCCCAAGCTGGGGGAGGAGGCAGGTTCCACCCCCTCCGCTCACCTGCCGGGGGCTCCTGTGAAGTCGCTGGACACTGTCCTGTGCTCAGCAAAGCTGGCGTGGCTTCCAGCGGCTTTGGCCCTCCTTGCAGACCCACCCTGGACAGCGGGCCCGTGCAGGCCTTCACCCTGACCTTGGTGTCCCTCCCACCCATCGGCTGGGCTACGTACACTGTGCATCCTCTGCCTTAGAACCTCAGCGTTTTCACCTGTTAAACAGGTAAACCCTTAGCTGGCGGCTCTCCATTCTACCCCGGGCTCCACTCTCCCACGTGCAGGATCCCATAAGGCTCTGGAAGGAGACAGACTGGCATCCGAATGTTGGCTCCACCACTTCCTGGCTGGGGGAGCTTTTGCACCAATTCCTTTATCCCTCTGAGCCTCAGTTTCCCATTCTGTAAAATGGGAATAATAGGGAGACTAGCCCCTCATCACAATGTTGTTGTGAGATCTGAACAAGGAAATGCCTGTGTGTGCATCTCGGCACAGGGGCACACGGGGGGCCTGGGGGGGTGGGTCACAGCCAAGCACCCCGATGAAGAACGCTGGGTGAAACAGCCCAGATGGGAAAGGAGGCTCCAGGGAAGTGTTGGTAAAATGCTAGGACACCTTGAAAATGATTGCAGCTTGTTCCAGTTTCAAAGAGGAGGGCGAGGTGGGAAAAGAGAAACATCTTCAGCCAGAAACAAATAAGGTCTCGTTCCTGAGCTTTTGACGATCTAAGTAGATTCATCTTCCCTTCTAGTTGGCATTTTGTTTTTTTGACTTTGTGTTTTCATATCTTGCAGGAGCTTGGGTTTCTGAACATGCCATGGTTCCAAAATCAATCTCATGGGCGCCTGCTGTTTTCAGCTGCTAATCTCTTCTCTCTCTGAAGTCATGTGGCTCTAATGTATATTTCTTCCATAGCATCCCATAACCCTGCCTCCATGCATTAAGGAATATACACGTGCTTCTTTCTGCAGAAAATAAAATGAATAATACACATATCCTTTATAAGAGGAATATGTTCAGGTTGGAAAAGAGGGGCAATAAAGAGAAAAAGGAAAAAACAGATTCCAAGCACTCCGAGAGATACTCATTCTTTTGAGTATCAAAACAAAATCACATTTTTTTGTTCCTGATTATTATCTGAAGTTAAAGGTTATTAACGTCGAAATTTGGAAAATAAAGATATAAAAAAGAAAAATTCCACTGTCCAGAGATAATTACTGTTAACATTTCAGCATTTCCCTCTGTTCCCCAGTGTGCTCACGCGCGCGCGCGCGCACACACACACACACGCACGCACATTTGAGATGTAATTATATAAACTCCTTTCATTACTTATAGTTTAGAGTGCAGTTTTTAATCATTTCATTTCAGGCCATGAGAATTTTCCCATGTCGTTTTTGTCCTCCTGGAAAACAATTACTTCTGTGGTTGCACAACAGATCGTTCCTTCCTGCGGTTTTGCCATAATTTAACCATCCCCCATTGTTGGGCATTTAGGTTGTTTCCAGCTTCGCACCGTGGCATGCTGCTCCCTGGGTGTATTTGCCCGCGGACCTGTGGCCACACTTCTGGTAATGGCCTAAGGACAGATTTTTCAGACTCTGAGTCTGAATGCATCTAGTTGAAAGTTAAAATGAATGAAACGTGAATCTTCTAATTCGATGCCGATGCTCAGAGAGCTCGTTAGAATCCCCCAGGGGAGGGGGGTGTGTGGAGTAGAGCAGGGGCTGAGGGCAGGGGACCAGGCGAGGAATCCCTCTCGAAAGGGGTCATTTATCTACCTGGGGAAAGGAGAAAGGAAACTTTGGCTCTACCTGAAACAGCGGTGCAGCTTTCATAGCTGCCAACACAAACGATGGTGCAAAGGAACCGCGAAGCTCCCTGTCAGTGCCTGACATGAAAATAAATAAGACGGTGCGAGCTGGCCAGAGATATTCTGGGACGGTGAACCCCTTCCCAGAAAACCACAACCTGCGTGCCATTGTCCCCCCCAGGCTGCTCTGTCCCAGCCTCCACTCCTGCCAACTGGAGCCAGAGACTCGGCCCAACCCGAAGAGCTGGTGGCAGCTGTCCCAGGATTCAACTGCTTGCAATTTGGAATGGGTTGAACGCTGATTTTTATCTCCCGTGAATAATGCCAGGTTTCCTGGGATGAAAGGGAACGGCAGGGGTGAGACTGCCTCCTGGGAGCCTGGCGCGGTCAGGTCCAGGCTCGCAGCGCCCCACCCTCTGCGCCCAAGACCCCCAGCTCAGGGCACTGGGGCCTTCCACAGGGGCCTTAAACACTGACACTGTTCCCAGGCCCGATGTCACCTCGGTGGCCACCCCTGAGAAAGACCGTGGGATGAGCACATGCTTCAAACTCCAGGTCCTGCTGTGTGACCTCGGATGAGTCACCCAACCTCTCTGATTATTAATACTCCCTCCCTTAGAGGCTCGGTGGGAGGAGGAGGTAGGTCCCTGCCTATAAAGCACTCACAAGAGGGCTGGCACCAAGTGATTTCTGAGCATGCGAGCTCCATGGGAAGGCACTTGGTCTTGTGCCTTCCCATGCGACATCCTGGGGGCCCAGAGCAGCGCCAGGCGCAAGTCAGCGCTGCCTGAGTGCAGGCTGAGGCATGCGCACTGCTCACGGGAACCCACAGCTGAGCGTGGTGCCTGGCCCATCTTGCGGGGTCTCCTGGTATCTTTTGAGTCCAGGAAATCACGTGGCTTCACCTTGGGTGTGGCTCTCTGGATCCCTGCTGAAGCATGGATGGGCTGCATTTTTTTATTTTTTATTTTTATTTATTTATTTACTTTTTTGGTCTTTTTAGGGCCACACCATGGCCTATGGAAGTTCCCAGGCTGGGGTCCAATCAGAGCTGCAGCTACCGGCCTACACCATAGCCACAGCCATGCCAGATCTGAGCCGCATCTGTGACCTATACCTCAGTTCAAGGCAAGGCTGAATCCTTAACCCACTGAGCAAGGCCGGGGATCGAACCTGTGTCCTCATGGATACTAGTCAGGTTTGCTACCGTTGAGCCACAATGGAACTCCCTGCTTTTTTTTTTTTTTTTTAATATATATGCTAAAAGAAAGCCTGGATGTATTCATTTAAAGCACCTGCAGCAAAGACCCTTGTGCCCACTCTTGAGCCAAGACCGAGGCTGGATACAAGAATCTAATCTCTGTGCTCTAGCAGCTCTTACCCTTGCTGGCAACTTGCACAGAGAGAAAAAGATGGTACGTAGTGCACTGGCGTCACCCAGACAACTTTAGGGGCGTGTGCATGGGGCGCTCTGGTTGTTACACCTGGAGGAGGAACGCTACTGGCATCTAGTGGGTGTAGCCCAGAGATGCTGCTAAACCCCCTACAAGACGCAGGGCGGCCCCCAGCACAGAAAATCATCCAGCCCCACATGTCAGAGATGGACGTTGAGAGACTCTGCTCTAGAGCCTTAGGAGTCATCACAACCACCTTGGCTGTCACCCTGATGCAGAAGGACTCCATTGCAAGGATTCCAGCCGGTGACATGGTCCAACTTCTGGTTTCAACAGCGCCCCCTGGCTGCCATGCTGGGAACAGATCACACAGAGGCCAGGATAGGAGCTGGGAGAACCCAGATGTGCTGGCTGAGTGCCCAGGTGAGAGGATGGTGGCCTGGGGGGTGACAATGATGGGAGTCCCTCCCTACCTGTGATCTCATCTTCTCAACCAGTAATTACACACCTGAGTTATCAGGCTAAAGAAGTAAACATTTAGGAGTTCCCGCTGTGGCGCAGTGGTTAAGGAATCCAACTAGGAACCATGAGGTTGTGGGTTAGATCCCTGCCCTTGCTCAGGGGGTTAACGATCTGGTGTTGCCATGAGCTGTGGTGTAGGTCGCAGACGCCGCTCGGATCCCCCGTTGCTGTGGCTCTGGCGTAGGCTGGCGACTACAGCTCCAATTGGACTCCTAGCCTGGGAACCTCCATATGCCGTGGGAGCGGCCCAAGAAATGGCAAAAAGACCAAAAAAAAAAAAAAAAAAAAAAAAAGAAAAGAAAGAAACATAAAAAAAAAGATTAAAAAGGGATGGAGAAGGTTCAGAAGGGGATCAGACGAAAACGGCAGAATTATGAGCTAAAGGGTAAAAAATGGGGGACAAACATTCACATCCAGCATTAGGGGCCCAGCCAGGTAAAGCCGAGGGTGGGAAGGCAGCGAAGGGGAAGCCAAGTGTCCCCTTTGCCTGGAAAGGGGTCCCATCACTGCGAGTTGAGTGGCCTGAGTGATCAGAGGAGCCTGTACCCAGCGTCCCCCACAGGCCACCTGCAGGGGCGGGGGTGGCAGGAGGGACAGAGCTGTGCCTGTGGGCAGAAGGACACGCAGTCAGGGCAGGCACCGTTGGTGGATGGATTTTCATTCAGGTGTTGGAGTCTCCCTGCCACAAGTATCGACAAAAGAGAGAACAGCCAAGCCCAGCCTGGCCACCAGGGGCACACGGGGTGCAGGGAGCAGCTGGAGGTCCCAGGAGAGCAGTCGGCCTCTGGGGAAGATGGCCTGATGGAGCTGGAATCCAGCTGTGGATTCAGAGACTCAGGCGGTCTGGACAGGGGCTCGGCAGAAGCATCATCCCCTCTGGAGGCCCAGCTCTTGGAGTTTCAGGGACTCTCCTCGGCCTCTCTCCCACCTGCCACACACTCCCCTTTCAAATGTTGGGATGTAATTACAGTCAGCAATATTGTCACGGGGCTCAGGGAGCGCGAGTGGGGACAGCGCCCCCCATAGGGCCTGCCTCGGAACCGGCGGGCAGTGGTTCCAAGAACCTTTGGCGTTTTTAAAGAGTCCTTTACGACTGCTAAAGGGTTGAACCCAAGATGAACAAGAGCGACCAGTAGCAGCGGATTCTGGCCTCGAATGGGAGGAGCGGGGCGCCCCCGCCCTGCCGTCCCCTCGGGCGCTCCGGTGAACAGTGGCAGCAAACTGCAGGCGGGAGCTGGCAGAGCAGAGCCTCATGCTGTTTAATTAATAAACTAATAAGCACCCATAGATTTCATGGTTACTGGGAGACCTTGATTTCCTTCGGGTCTGATGGAGAGGTGCCTTGAGAATAACCCCTGTCTAACGCCTGCAGTAGAATATTCCACAGGTAGTGTTCTGCCTGCCTGGGGTTGGCTGAGCAGATAACACCCAGGACACCCAGGGAAACCTGAACTTCAGATAAACAGCAGATGCTGCTTTTAGTATAAGTATGTCCCAAAGCTTTCATGGGACACACTTAACACACTAAAAAAATTATTCTTTGCTTAGCTGAAATTCAACTTTGTGTGTCCTGGATTTCTTTTTTTTTCCCCCTTAATTTTTATTTTTACATTTTTTAATTACATAGTTGATTTACAACGGTGTGCCAATTTCTTCTGTTCAGAAAAGTGACCCAGTCACACACATATATACTCACAGTCCCTTTCTCATCTTCCACCGTGGTCTGTCTTGGCGACTGCATGTAGTTTCCTGTGCTACGCAGCAGGACCTTATCGCGTATGCATTTTTTAAAATTTATTTTTTATTAGGGTGTAGTTGCTTTACAGTGTTGAGTCCATTTCTGCTGCCCAGCATAGTGACCCAGTCATACAGATACCCACATTCTTTTTCTCATATGCTCTTCCAACATGGTCTATCCCAAGGGGCTGGGTAGAGTTCCCTCTGCTGCATAGAAGGACCCCTCCCCATTCTTTCTGAGTGTCCTGGATTTCATCGGGGAATCCTCTTCCCAGGGTACGACCTACTTGAAAACAGTTTCCCTGGGGAACAGTGCAAAGAGCCCCCTTCTCCTGGTGACCCTTCAGGGGTGGGGAGCCTTCTGGGGGGCTCGCACGTGCTGAAGAGGGAGGCTCCGGGGTCTTGATGCACATCCTGCCTCTGCGTAGCTGTGATCTAACCTCTGTGGACCTCAGTTTCTCCCTGTGTGAAATGGGCGTCATCGTAGGACTTATTGTCTCAGGGTGTCTTGAAATCCCATGCCGCGCTTCACATAAAGCAGGTGGCACAGCGCCTGTCACTTAGCGGCCCCAACACACGTAAACGAGCGTCCCTTGGTCTGTTATAGTCCTTATGGAATCTGTATCTGAATCCTCTGACGGTCTTTTAGTTAAAAGGACAAGGTCAGAAGGCCTGTTTGGGAAGAGAGCGTGGCCCCAGAGGCAGGGGTTCAACCCTAAAAAGTCAGGGATCCATGGCTGATCCAGTCAAGGGGTGTGCTCTCCACAGGGGTTCAAAAAGGACAAACCCACCCCACCCTCCCTGGGGGGACAGGACCGGGCGAGCACACCCAGGCAGTCCTCCCCCTCCTGAGTCCCCAGTGCCAGGTCCCCGGCAGGGCTCCCGCGAGGGGAGATGGACCCAGGACACAGGCGACTGATCCCATCCCACACCGGCTCAAGGCACCTGACGGGTGAATGAGCCCTGGGCCGGGTTCAGAGAATCAGAACTGTGCCTTCTAGGAAGTGGCCCTGTGGGAGGAAAGACAAGCAAGAATTCAAATAAGGGGAAATCAGGGCGGGGAGGGACCTTTTTTGTCTTTAATTCGTTGAGCAACTCTTCCTTGCCAGGTTCCATTTGCATATGCTGTCTCTCTTTCTCTCTCCTTTTATTTTTTTTCTTTTTGCTTTTTAGGGCCATACCTGCAGTATATGGAAATTTCCAGACTAGGGGTTGAATCCGAGCTGCAGCTGTGGGCCTACACCACAGCCACAGCAATGTGGGCACGCCACATCCCTAACCCACTGAGCAAGGCCAGGGATCGAACCTGTGTCCTCATGGATCCTAGTTGGGTTCATAATCTGCTGAGCCACAACGGGAACTCCAATTTGCATAGGCCGTGTCATTTAATGCAGTCCTCAGCCCTGAGAGGCTCTGCAGAGAGGAAACCAAGGGCCAAGAGGAGAAGGAAGTGGCTCCAAATGACACAGCTGGGAAGTCGGGAGCGGGGGGGTGGTGGATTCCAACCCTGAGTTCATGCAACTTCAAGGATCAAGGCAAAACTTAGGTCTCAGAGAGACGGCGACGTTGACCGGAAGGGCATCTCTGGAGCCCTAAGGGGAAATTCCAGTAATTTACAGAAGAAGAAGGAAGAGCTGGACCATCCAATATGGTTGCCACGAGACACATTTAAACGAATTAAAATTAAACACAATCGCAAGTTCCACTCCTCGGGCCACCAACCACCTTTCAAGAGCTCAACACCCCCAGGCGGCCCGTGGCTACCACACTGGACAGAGGACACTGTCATCAACCCAGAAAATTCTGGTCCACAGGGGCTGCTCCTCTAGCGACCAAGAAAAACAGTCCTGACTCTGGGACGACATTTTCCAAGACCTTAAGGCAAAACGTATTTCCCTTGGGCCCCAGATGAAAAGGACAACCCTGAGTAAATATTAATCTAAGGACACAACCCCAATTGTGGATTTCTATAAGGAAGGGTCTAAAGGCGTAAGAAAAAATTCAGGGTCGGATATGTACGTACGCTAAAAAAGAACACCAGCATCCTCAAGCTCCCATCCTAAAAGTGTCAGAACTCCAAGAAAACAAACCAGAGCTCTTACAAGAGTGTATTCTAGGAGTTTCCTGGTGCAGCGGGTTAAGGATCTGGTGGTGTCGCTGATGTGGCTCGGATGGCCGCCGTGGCTGGGGTTCGAACTCTGGCCTGGGAATTTCAGAACGCCATGGGTGCGGCCAAAAAAAGGTGTATTTTTTTTTTTTCCCCACTGTACAGCAAGGGGGTCAGGTTATCCTTACATGTATACATTACAATTACAGTTTTTCCCCCACCCTTTCTTCTGTTGCAACATGAGTATCTAGACATAGTTCTCAATGCTACTCAGCAGGATCTCCTTATAAATCTATTCTAGGTTGTGTCTGATAAGCCCAAGCTCCCGATCCCTCCCACCCCCTCCCCCTCCCATCAGGCAGCCCCAAGTCTCTTCTCCAAGTCCATGATTTTCTTTTCTGAGGAGATGTTCATTTGTGCTGGGTATTAGATTCCAGTTATAAGTGATATCATATGGTATTTGCCTTTGTCTTTCTGGCTCATTTCACTCAGGATGAGATTCTCTAGTTCCATCCATGTTGCTGCAAATGGCATTATGTCATCCTTTTTTATGGCTGAGTAGTATTCCATTGTATATATACCACTTCTTCCGAATCCAATCATCTGTCGATGGACATTTGGATTGTTTCCATGTCCTGGCTATTGTGAATAGGGCTGCAATGAACATGCGGGTACACGTGTCTCTTTTAAGTAGAGTTTTGTCCAGATAGATGCCCAAGAGTGGGATTGCAGGGTCATATGGAAGTTCTATGTATAGATTTCTAAGGTATCTCCAAACTGTTCTCCACAGTGGCTGTACCAGTTTACATTCCCACCAGCAGTGCAGGAGGGTTCCCTTTTCTCCACAGCCCCTCCAGCACTTGTTATTTGTGGATTTATTAATGATGGCCATTCTGACTGGTGTGAGGTGATATCTCATGGTAGTTTTGATTTGCATTTCTCTTATAATCAGCGATGTTGAGCATTTTTTCATGTGTTTGTTGGCCATCAAAAAAAGGTGTATTTTAATTCTAGCCTTTACAAAAAAAACCCAAAACAAAAAAACCAAACCTCGTAGTAGACTGTCTGAGGAGACGGTCGTGTTAAGATGTGTTTGGAACCTATAGAACCCCAGGATTAGCTAATTTGGGGGCACACGTTTCTAAAATGACTTTTGGACCACCACATCCAAACGGCAACACTGGAGACCCCGTAAACAACAAAGTCCATTAACATTAGGAGGTTAAGTCAACCGCTGGGACCAGGCAGAGTATGTGGAACCTGGGCCCTGAGCTCTGAGCGGGCGTTGGAGAGCTGGCTGTACAATAAAGTGACCCAGTCATGCACAGTCATATAGCCGTTCTCGCTCAGAATCTTTTCCCACATAGAGGATCACAGCATACGGGGTAGAGTTCTCTGTGCTCTACAGCAGGTCCCCGTTGGCCCGTCATTCCATAGACCCCAGTGTGCACCTGCCAAGCCCAAACCCCCAGTCCATCCCTCCCCCTACTCTGTGTTTTAAGAGCATTAAAAATCTAGATTGCAGAAGGGGATCTCTCAATTTTTAAATGCTTTATGACTATTCTTAAAGCTTTAAATAATGTGTTGGCGTATTTTTGTTTCTGTTTTTTGGCCACGACGGTGGCATGTAAAACTGGCATGTTTTGACACAAGGAAGGCTACAAAATTTTATCTTCTGCTTATAGAGAGGAAAATACAATCACTCCACCACATGGGATTATTGAATGAAGATTGTGTATCAGTGGTTAACAGGGAGGAGGAAGGGTTAACTAAACATCATCAAGTCCAGCAAGGCCAGGAACCGTTCGTGACTTTGGTGCTTGCAGTGACAGCGGGCTGCCTGGGAGTCTGCACGGCCACACCACGTGGCATCATGAACGGGGCACCCCGGGCCTCTCCTTCAGGCCTGCTTGTATGTTGCAAGCTCCAGAGTTGCAGAGAAGCCCAGCCTCCCAGATGTGCTGGGGCCAGGCCATGGGGAGGAGATGGGGGTGGGGGGGTGGGGTCACACCGCATCCTGCATGTGAGCCTCCGGGGAAGGCAAACCTGCTCCAGTCTGAGCCTGCTTTCCTGCAGCCGCTTCCTTTTTCCAGATTCTGGGTGGATTCCTTTGGGGATGAGCCAGCTCTCCAACTCCTGCTCAGAGCTCAGGGCCCACGTTCCCCATAGAAGGTGAAGGTCAGCGGGGTTGCCCTGGAAGGAAAATGCCGTCGAAGGGGGTTCTCTGGTTGTTCGCAGCCCGAGACGTCAGGCGGCACACCAATGTCCCAGTTTGCCATCTAGGCTCGAGATAAATGCCAGGGGCATACACAACCACACAGAGAACGTGCGGGATAAATACTCTGCCTGGTCCCAGCGGTTGACTTAACCTCCTAATGTCAATAGACTTTGCTGTTTGGCATTGACCAAACTCCCCAGGAAGGATCACAGACTGGTCCCCACCCAGGGCGACTAACTGTCCCAGTTTCCCCGGGGCCTAAGGGGGTTCCAGGATATGGGAGTTTCCACTTTGAACCCGGAGGGGCCGGTCAGCTTCTCTGTACCATCACTTTGCACAGAGGCCCCCACTTCCCCAGGGCAGGGGTCGAGGAGTGTGGGAAGGCTTCTCAGGAAAGCTGAGAAACAGCCCTGAGTTCTCAGGAAGGGCTTCGAATCATCCAGACCTACGAAAACCTGGAGCAGCAAGCGAGTATCGAAGGGCAGGAGCAGCGTTACCCATGGAAACAAAGTCCATATCAGCACAGAGATGCTCCCTCCGGAGTTTACACAAAAAGACCCCGAGAGGGAACGGGTAGACTCCACTGGGCTGAATTTTCCTCCTGTTCTTGGCACGAGGTGCTCAGCAGTGTGTAGAGTATGAGACAGCGTTTGCTTAAAAACCAAACCAACCAGAGGTGCGTGTTTGTGAGTTTGCATCTGGGCAGCGGGCCTGAAGGACCACACTGGAGGCTGTTAACAGGGGGCCCCCCCGAGGGTGAGACGGGCCCAGGGATGAGGCAGGCCTGGGATTAGACTCTCCTCTGCTGCTTGAGTTCCTTCCTCCGTTTCCGAGACCCAGCGCCTGCCAGGCTTCGAACCAGAACTCTCATTTCTTAAAACTTAAAATATACTGAGTGGTGAGCAGCCATGTGCAAGGCTGAATGTTGAACCGCCAGAGAAGCAAGTTGCAGCACAGCACGTGGGCTCTAATTGCCTTAAAAATAAATCTACAGGTTAACAGCAATTTGTACAAGTGGAGAGGGGAGTTCCCGCTGTGGCACAGTGGGTTCATGATCCTGCTGGTCTCCGTGGAGGCTCAGATTTGATCCTTGGCCCGGCTTAGTGGCTGAAGGATCCAGTGTGGCTGCAGCTGTGGCACAGGTCGCGGCTCCAGCTCAGATTCTCTCCCTGGCCTGAGAACTTCCATAGGCCACAAGGGCGGCTGGAAAACAAAAGGAAAAAAAAAAAAGAAGAGCTAGAAAGATTCACACCCAGGAGAGGCCGAGCCAAGGTGTCCGACTTATACTTTTAAACCTCTGCTCTTCTATTTGGCTTAACTTTCTCTCCCCAAAGAGTGTGCCCATCTTGATTTTTTTTTTTTTTTCCCTCGTTAAATGGCATCTGTGGAATTTCCAGCTAACAGAGCAGGTGGGCTTCCTTTTAAGCAAAACCCAAGGTGTGAAACCCTCAGCATTCTCAGCTCTATAGGAACAGTAGGGTTCCTTTCCGTAGGCCGTCTCCCCGGTGCAAAATCAGGCACATTTCATGCACCTTTTCGAGAACAAATCCCTGGTCTAATTAATTAAGCCTATAATTATAGGCCTATCTTTAAAAATGTAATTTGTAGTTTCCCTACAATACTCATTTTGAACCTGACTCCTGATGTGGGCGAAATGAGATTGGAACCAATTTTTACTACCTGGAGACTCAGGATAAACCAGGCTTCATTTGCCACTGATTTAAATAGATTGTCGTCTCGGCATTAATTACTTTATAGCAACTAGTATTAATGGAGCCATAGGCTCTGGAGAGTTCATTTTCTTTAAAACTCACAGCTGCCTGCTGGGAATCGGGGGGGACCATCTACTCCACTCTGGTTTGTCTTTACTGATTATTCCTTGTTCATCTTCTTTCTTAGGTCAACAGCCTTCCAAGGCTGGCTGCATTCTGCTTGTGGCCTGTAAAACCAAACCAAACAAAACAAAACTCTGGATTTGAGTCGGATCCCCTCTGGATGAGTAAAAGAATTGGGAAATTGTTAAAAGAGAGCCGGGGCCTGGACATCTCAGGGGGAGTGACCTCTTTGCAAACACAGCCGGTCTGACAGCCCTTTGGGGGTTTTGCTTTGCAGGAAGAAAGATGGGGTGTCCATTCCTTTCACTCTCACGTGCTCTGTCGTTTGGGGTGCCTTCCCAGCTGTCTGAGTCATATGGGCAATGCTGGGAGACACACGCTCCCTTCAAGAAAATTGAAAAGGGAGACGCTCTTAGGAAAGAGGCAGGCGGGAGGGGGGCAGGTGGGCAGGGTTGTGGCATGGCTGGGTTTGCCTCTCTTCCACCTCCACTGGAGACACGCGGGCTTTATGTGTGATGGAGCGGCGAGGCCTCGTTTCCGGCGGCGAGGCGGGAGTTCGGGCAGATCGGCCCGCTCCCCAGGTAAGGAAGGTCAGGTGAGCACTTCCGGCCTCGTTTGGCACCACCTGCTCTGGGTAAGGCTCGCTCTTCTCAGAATCGGGCAGACAGGACAGTCCCTTGTGTCCTGGTTCCCAGCAAAGAGCTTGGGGGGGCGGTCTCCATACATACCTGGGGAAGGTGTCTACCCGGGAACACCTTCCGAAGGGCCGTCCAAACCCAACCCGCCTCCCTAAATATTTCCTTCCTTTGGCCTTTCGCCCTCGAGACCGTCTTCTCCTTCGATGGCGGGGAATCGCTCAGAAGGGTGACTCACTCCGACCAGCGGGAGGAACCGCCCCCCAATCCCCTTTGAGTCATTGAGGGTTTTTGTCGTCTCGCAGAGACGTTGCATTATTCCTTTTGCTGAAAAGGTGATGATTAAGAGACACAGGCGAGCCGTCCGTACACGTCGCCACCTCTCACCGGGGCGGAGCCCTGCCAGGTTTGTGAGCACGAGGCCCGGGCTGGCTCGGGGACAGAGTGGCAGCTCGGTAAGGACCCACGCCCGCCGGGACCCGGGGCCCAGACACCAGGCTGCACCGGCCCCAGGGTGAATCTGCTTAGGACGCAGGCGAGACAGGAAAACAAGGGTACCCTCTGCGGAGATGGCGGGCAGTTGCCCAGAGGCCTGCAGATCATGTGACAAGGCACGAGGCATCCTTGAGCTTAGCTGGAAGGGTCTGTCTGTGCTTTGCTGCAGACTGCCCTCTAAGAATGAAATGCAGACAGCTGCAGAGTTCCCGTTGTGGTGCAAGGGGATCGGCGGCGTCTCTGAAGGGCTGGGACACAGATTCGATCCCTGGTCTGGCACGTGTGGCATGGGTCACAACTGGAGCTCGATCTGATCCCTGGCCCAGGAACTCCATATGCCTCTCGGTGGCCAAAAAAGAAGAAGAAAAAAAAAAATGAAGACAGTTGCTCCAGGCCAAAAGAATTTTAAAAAGCACTCACACCCTTTGAAGAAATATGAGCCACTATGTTTTAACAGCAATGTTATTTGGCAGGACTTCTTAACCCACTCCACTTGGGATGAGAGGAAAGGGGAAGTGGTAAAAGCTTAGCCTCTGCCTCGGACCAACAGAATCAGAATGTCTGGGCATTTAAATTTTATTTTTGAAAGCTCTCCAGGTACGTTGCAGGTGCAGCCCGAGCTGACAACCACCCATGTAAAGAAAGGAGGCTTTAACTCAGGAAGTGCAAAGTGGGATAAGGAGTTGCCAGGTAAATTGCCACGAATTCCGAATCCCCCTGTGGATACTATCCCTGGGAGCTGGAAGATGGGCCAGCCTGCCTGCTCCAGGTCTGTTTGGGGATCCAGCCAAGAGGATTTGGCATTCCTGTGGCGCCCTCTGCTGGCCACAAGGATCAGCCGATTTTCCTCTGAAAGGGACTGTGCCAAGGAGTCTCCCTCTTGACCCCTGGGACGGTGGGATGGGGGCTTCTCGGATGCTGGGGTCCACACCGTGGGGACAGTTACAAAGCAAACACAAAAAGCGTGAGACGGGTCTGGGGTGGGGTAGAGGTTTCCAGCTTTTTATGCTATAATTACATCTTCTAACACCATCGTCTCGGCCAGTGTATAAAAGGAAAGCAGGTGCAGAAGCGATCCTATGAGCCTTTAGAAACAAATTTAGCCTTGAGGACAACCTTACTGCGTTTTCATATTTTTCTTACCTTGCTTCAGGCCAGGGAGTCCTCTGCTGGGACTGGACTTTGGGGAACCCTGACTGAAGTGGGGACTTCCGGTTACGGTCATTGCTGGTCTTCTGTGGTCATTGTTGTGCAGCGATATTGTAATCAGAGCCCGCTTCACAGGCACGTGGCCAGTGCAAGCACCTGGGCCCGGCGCTCAGAAGCACCTTAAGGCACCCTTTCTTGAAGTTGTCAGTTTTTTTTTTTTTTTTGTCTTTTTAGGGCTGCATGTATGGCATATAGAGGTTCCCAGGCTAGGGGTCTAATCGGAGCCATAGCCACCAGCCTGCACCATAGCCATGGCAACACCAGATCCTTAACCCACTGAGCAAGGTCAGGGGTCGAACCCACAACCTCATGGTTCCTAGTCGGATTCGTTTCTGCTGCCCCACGACGGGACCTCCTCTCAGCTTTTTGAACAAGGAAATCTGCATTTATTTTTGCACGGGGTCCTGAATCCGATGTGGCCGGTCCTGACTTCTGCTGGTAAATCCGTGTGAACGCGTGGCTTTCAGTTGTTCAGAAAACATCGACGGGGCCTCTCTTGTTCATCGTGGACCCAGCGACGAACAAAGTGCCAGAGGCTGTGTCTGCAGAAGGCTGGCTTTCTGGGGCGGCGGGCACCCCGTGATATGCACCAAGGGGGAAACTCACAAGTATGACAACGGAAGAGACTATGCATCTCTGGAGGATACGAGATGGGGTGAAGAGGTGGCAAAAGTGCCGGGGAGCAGAGGCCCAGGAAGGCTTCCAGGAAGAGGTGACTCCGCTGCTGAGAAGGAAGCCGTCACTTAAAGCCGGGCGTGAACGCAGCCTGGGGGGTCGGGGAGAAGGTGCTGGAGGCCCAGGAGGAACTGGGTTTCACGCACGGAGTAAAGGGGGGTCACGGAGGCGGTTTAATCAGGAGAGGGACAAGGTCAGGGTTTCATTTTGGGGTGACGGGGCAAGGCCCCAGGGGAAGCTGGGAGACCAGCGGGGGCCAGGTGAGGGTGGGGAGGAGTCGGCTCTGCTCGCACCGGGGTGCTCGGCTCGGCCCTGCTGACTCGGGGCCCGAGCACCCTCCGGTATGGCGCTGCCCTGCGCCCTGTAGGATGTAGGATGTCTCATGGCAAGCCTGGCTTCCACCCCTCGAGGGCCTGGGCCATCCTCCCCGTGTTGGGACAACCAAAATCGTCTCCAGTATTTGCAGGTGTCCTCAGGGGCCCAGAACACACCCTGAGTGGAAACCACGGCCTTGGGGTGACGGTGGAAGACAAGGAGACAAGGGTTGGAGTGGACACAGGAAACAGGGCGGGAGAACCAAAGCCAGCGGGTGGGCTTGGAGTGTGGCGTGGACGGGAGGAAAGGACCCCAAATGCCCCACCTGAACAGCATTGAATTGCAGCGCCCTTTACACCGAGATCCGGGGGGTGTGGCGGGGAGGCTGTGCGGGTTTGGGGGAGAGACCATCACCAAGCCTTCTGCTGCAGCCAAATCGACTGGCTTCCTTCCCGCCCGACAGGACGCAGTAATGCTCTTTTGCAATCGGTGGAAATCACCTGAGCCAATGTATTTCCCTTGACACCTTTTTCTTCTTCTTTCATCCAACAGCTAAGGCCCCCGCGGGCTGGAAATCAGAGATTTAAAAATCTCAAAGGTGCCCGCTGTGGCTCAGGGGGTTAAGAACCTGACATAGTGCCTGAGAGGTTGCGAGTTCAGTCCCTGGCCCCCATCAGTAGGTTAAGGATCCGGTGTTGCCATGAGCTGCGGTGTAGGTCGCAGACACGGCTTGGATCTGGTGTGGCTGTGGCTGTGTCCTAGGCCAGTAGCTGCAGCTCCTAATTGACCACTAGCCTGGAACTTCCATATGCTGCGGGGGTGGCCCTAAAAAGAAAAAAAGTCTCAAGGAAGGTATGTTATCTTTTTGATCTTTTTGTTATTCTTTTTGTAACACATGCACCCCACTGCTCATTGCAGCATTGTTTACAACAGCCAAGACACGGAAGCGTCCTAAATGCCCATGGACAGAGGAATGGATAAAGAAGATGTGGTACATTTGTACAATGGAATATTACTCAGCCGTTAAAAAGAATGAAATACTGCCATTTAGAGTCACATGGATGGACCTAGAGATTATCATACCAAGTGAAGTTAAAGATAAATGTATGATATTACTTATATGTGGAATCTAATAAAAATGATACAAAAAGACTTTTTAAAAAGTCTAGGGAGAAGGTAGTAGGGGCACTGGGCCTTCTCCTCTTTACAGCATCCAGCCAGGGACACTCTCAGGCAACACCTCAGTGGTTCTTACACCCCCCACCCCAATCCCAGTACCCAGTGTCCACCACAACGGCCCTGGCGATGCTGGATCACCACGGCAGCCTGCCTTGCCAAATTTCCTCCTTGTTCACGCTCTGTCTGCACAACACATGAAGCCGGTAAAGAAATGAAACCTGCAGTCAGTTGTCTTCTGATTTTGCTGCCTGAGGAGAAGGAGGTTGGGCACGCATGGCGCAGTTGTTCGGGAAACTGTCCCCATCCCTACGAGAGGAAGCCTCGGATTCGTGTTGCTGGTGTCAGGTGCATTTGCTGTGACCGCCGCCCTGGGGGTAGGTCTTCAGGTCTGGAATAACATCACAGGGCAGACTGCTCTGGTGCTACCTGGGTTCCAGGGGTCCCGGTGATGGAGGCAGAATGAAACATTCTTCCTGTGGACAATTGCTCGGATTAGAGATGAGGCCGCATTGATTGGTGTAAATCAAAACCAGCCCTCCTCTGGCTGGTGGCTCAGGGCTGCCTGGATGATAACTTTCTCACTAACAAGGAGGCAGAGCTAACAGAGTAGAGACAGTGGGGAGGGGACACGAGCAAGAGCTCTAAAGACAGATGGCATTCAGCTTCTGAATCAACATCTTCCCGCCCGGGAATCTGGGACAAGCCACTTCCCTGCCAGCTCACCCCTTAGAAGTTCAGGGCATGGTTGCAGGGTTCTCTCTTGTCCTAGGTCATCACAGTAGGTGCTGAACGGGGGGCTCGGACTCAGCCTGGCGTGAGACCTGACGCCAAGGGTCTTCAGGTGGAGCTGGAGGCGCTTCTTCATCTTTGCAAGGTGCTGCATTGGGGCACTGTGTCATGTTCAGTGACTTAGATGTTTTGGGGTGTGTGTGTGTGTGTGTGTGTGTATTACTGGTTAGGCCTTTTCCCCACTTGGGGCCAGTGCTCTTGTTCATCATTCGGTTTTTATTTTTTACTATTTATGTATTTATTTATTATATGGCTGCACCTGCAGCATATGGAAGTTCCCAGGCTAGGGGTTGAATCAGAGCTGCAGCTTCTGCTGGCCTACGCTGCAGCCACAGCCACACTGGATCCTACCCACAGCTTGTTGGCAATGCCAGATCCTTAACCCACCGAGTGAGGCCAGGGATCAAACCTCCATCCTCACGGATCCTAGTCAGGTTCTTAAGCTGCTGAGCCGCAGCGGGAACTTCCATCATTTGGGTTTTTTATTGGGCAACATCTACTTGTGTGAAATCTCCATCTTTTTTTTTTTTTTTTAAGTTTTCTATAAAATCAGGAATCAATGGTGAACCTTATGAAATTCCTTTTGGGCATCACTCAGGAAGAGGCAGCTATAGCTTTCTCCCTTCAGTGGCTAATATGAATTCTATGAATGAATTTCTTCCTATTGAGACGTTCCTGCATTTTTGGAGTGAATCCCATTTGTCATCCGCTGTACATTTTGGAATTCAAAGGCCCTTTCTCCTTCTTCTTTAACTTGTTACAGTTTCTTGGCAGTGGAAAAAAAATGAATATGAAAAACTGGTCATCTTTATCTTATATTAAATAATTTAAAAATATTTTAAACCAAAAAAAAATAATAAAAAAATAAAAAAATAAAAATTAACTTGAGGATTTTTGCTAAAAAGTCTTGCATATATAAAGTAAATCATCTACATGAAATAAAAAGTGGTTCTTAAAGCACAAAAAAAAAAAAAAAAAAAAAAGAGTGCCCGTCGTGGCACAGCGGAAGCAAATCGGACTAGTAACCATGAGGATGCAGGTTCGATCCCTGGCCTCGCTCAGTGGGTTAAGGATCTGGCATTGCCACAAGCTGTGGGTAGGATCCAGTGTGGCTGTGGTGTAGGCCGGCAGCTGCAGCTCCGATTCAACCCCCAGCCTGGGAACCTCCATATGCAGAGGGTATGGCCCTAAAAAGAAAAAAAAAAAAAAAGACTGGGCCGTACCCATGGTTCTGCTCCATCTTTTTCTCAACTCAGCCGAGTTTGCAGGCAGAATATGGCAACTCCGTCTCATCCTGTTTCTCTGCTTGTTCTTTAGGGGAACCTTCCTTGTTCCGGGGGCTCTTTCTACATGGATTGTCGTCAGGGCTTTGTCCTGGGATCCCTTTCTTCTCATTCTGCCCAGCCCCCCACGGCATCCTCTCTGAACCCCATGCCCATCCAGCCACCTGCTCCCTGAGATGCTCACCCCACCCCGCCTCTGGCATGGGTGCCCCCCTCCTCCCAGGGAAGCCAGTGACCTTGTCCAAGGCGTGGGACTCGGGTCAAGGGGCAGAGGGTCTAGGTCCAGCCGGGGTTCCCAGGGGGCTGGTCTTTGGGAAGTGCCTCCCCCTCGTGTTCCTTTTAGAGCAGATGCATTCAGCTCCCAGGGGAAAAAAAAAAACACATTTTATTTAGTCTTTTCTGGGCCCAGTGTGCCTGGTGTTTAATAAACCCTGGAGCCAGCCCCTCGGAGGCGGGGGGAAATGGCTTTTAAGGGCTCCCGGCAGCACCTTGAGCTCCCCCTGACCCAGATGGGGCCCAACCTGTCGGCGGCTGTTTGGGGTTTTCTTCCATCTTCCCCTGATGTCACCTTCTTTCCCATCAGATGGTGACCCCTGAGGGTCACCCCCTCCCCGGGAAAGCCCTGGGGCAGCTTCTCCACTTTAAAGGACTCCTCCGCCCAAGGCCACCCCAGAGGACCTCAAGGTGACCTTGGACCTCTCCTTAGCTGAGGTCATGGGTCCGTGACGTCACACTTGGGGGCTTGTTTCCCCCGAAAGCCCTTTACTGCTGGAGAAGCAGCAGTCCCGAGAAGAGCTCTCTTTAAGGTGGACGTGCGGGATTTGGGGGGCTGTTTCCCAGGGCCCCGAGTCACAGCTGCCCTGCCCAAGACCTTGGCTCACTCAGAGCCAAGCACAACCAGGCCCTGGGGTGGACCAGACGCACTGTGCCCCTGACCGCTGCCTGACCCGCTCCCAGGGGTCCAGCTGGAATCGGATGCTCTGCATGGCTTCTCTTTGAATTGTCCCCACCCTCTGAAAAGCAGGCTTTCTGGAGTTCCCGTCGTGGCACAGCAGGAAAACCCGACTAGTATCCTTGAGGATGTGGGTTCAATTCCTGGCCACACTCAGTGGGTTAAGGATCCAGTGTTGCTGTGAGCTGGGGTATAGGTCGCAGACTGGGCTCGGATCTGGCGTTGCTGGGGCTGTGGTGTAGGTTGGCAGCTGCAGCCCTGATTGGACCCCTAGCCTGGGAACCTCCATATGCTGCAGATGCAGCCCTCAAAAAAGAAGAAGAAAAGCAAGCTTTCGAGAGCCGAAGGCATAAAACACCATCGGAGGAGTGGTGAGCGTTGGGCGTTGGAGAGGGGTGCTGGCGGTGACAGGCTGAGGGGTTAAATGGACCACTGATGGAACGCCTGGTGTCTAACTGTCCACATAAGCACATAGTGGGGCCTAAATGCACATAGTTTAATAAAAAGTATTTTTTATTAAAATATTGCACACTTAGAAAAATATTTCTTAAAAATGCAAAGAAGGAAATTAAAATGATCAAAAGTCCTATTCCTGGGACAAAGCACTCCTTCAGGTTGGGAGGCCCTGTCTCCAGGCACCTCTCCCAGCCGGTCCGAGGCTGCACCCAGTGTAACTGAGGACGGATGATACGTGACCAAGTCCAAGCTCAGCCTGCTGGCCACACACAGCCCATCGGGGCAGGGAACTTTATCCGGAAAGCCAGCAGACCGAAAGATGGTGGATCACTCTCTCCAAGAACCCTCTTACCAGAGTTAGAATTCAGGCTTTTCCTTACGCGGAAAGGGGAGAGGGTCTGGCTGCCCCTTGCACACCTGTGGGCGTGGGCGCAGGAATCCTTTGTTCCTTCGGCTGTCCACGTGCCTCTGGTCAGGATGTTCCACAAGTGCGATTGTGTGTTTTGCAACTTTTTATCTCTGTGTGAATGGGAAAGTGTTATACCTTTAAAGGTCAGAGCCTAGGGTTAGGTCAGGTAAAGGCCGTCAGGCTCTGGGCAACATTCTTTTACAAAGACACCGCCGAGCCGGCATGACTAAGCACAGGCAGAGCCAGAGGAACAGATCCAACATGGAGTCAGGCTTGCTCGTCTCTGTTAGACTCGCCGGGCCTCGCTTATCACCCCTGAGCGGGCTGTTCTACCCACGCGGTTACCTGCGAATCTACAAAGACATTTTAAACAGTTCCTGAGCCTTCCCCTCTACGGCTCGTCATGTCACGGCCCAGGTGATGTCACCTGATATAAAAACAAATGATTGGGTGAACAAGTGAAGGAATAAATACATGAAGGGGGGGAGAGGGAGGAGAGACTTGGTAAGGACAGTGACACAGTACAGAAAGATGCAGAAGGGAAGTTGCTCCTGTCTCCACGTCTGTCTGTCTGTCTCTCTCTCTCACCTCTCCGTCCGCCACTCTCTGGCCAGAAGGGCCGCCACATGGGGTCTCCTCGCATCCGCAGACGGCCTTAGGGGGTAACTGAAAATCTGTTTTACAGGTGGCAAAATCGAGGCTCCCCCACCCACAGGGGGTCACAGCCGAGCTGGGGCCCGACCCGGATCTGTCCGGCACCCGTCGAGCTGGGTCTGCATGCGTCCAGAAACAAATCCCAAGTCAGGACGGACCGCAGCTTTCTCCCTCCTTCAGCCACGTGGACCAGCAAGCCCAGCATTTCCAGGGCACCACCTAGCACCTGGTATCTGGATCCTCAAGTCAACCCTGCAAATTGAAGACACTGAGTTTCAACAGGCCTGCCCCTCCTGCGCCTCTAAAAGACAGGTTGCTTTTACCCAAGTTCTGGATTCCGCCCACTGCTTCCTGTCTTCTGGAAGCTTCCAAAAGGTGGGAAACCTGTCTCACGTCTCGTCCCGGGCTCCGCAGCTCCTCAGGCGGTGATCCCTCTCCTGCCAACCCCCGCCCACGCTGTGCCGAATTCGATGCCAAATTCCAGGATCAGGCAGAGTCGCTATGCGCTGATTCACAAATTGCTGGCCGGGCCCAGGTTGCATCACGAGAGCAGATGTGGCCGGCTTCCCGCTGGCTCCCAGGACCCCTCCCAGACCCTCCTCACTAATCAGCAGTGGGGAGGTCCCGCCTTGCACCACTCCCCAGGGATCAGAGCCAGAGCAGCCCACCTAGACCCTGCCCTAGTGCTCTGAGGTTCCAGCGACCCGGGCCCTAAACACAACCGGTTGGATTCTCTTAAGCAGAAGAGACGGTGGGTCTCCTCGGTCCCTGAATGCCATGGGGGTCCCGGGGGGCTGGCTCTGTCTGCCTCGTGAGGTCGATGGCCACAGCTCAGCCCCTTAGCCATCTTTGCTCGCAGCTCTGTCCCCCACAGGGTCACTGTCAAACTCTGCTCCCACGGAGCTCTCCCTGGAGCTGGGGGAGATGCAAAACAAACACTCAGGGCAGTTACACATTTCAGGCGGGGCTGGGAAGGCCATCAAGCAAGGGGATGTGGGGAAACCGTGGCGGGGAGGAGGACCCTGGATTGGATGGTCCAGGAGGGCTTCCTGGAGGCAGTGGTATAAGTTGTGAGTCTAAGTGGTAGGAAGGAGTCAGGCCGTGGCCATCTGAAAGGAAAGCATGCCAGGCAGAAAGGGCTGCAAGTGCAAAGGCCCTGTGGCAGGAAGGACCTGGGGAAGTCGGGGGGGGGGTGCAGATCTCCGAGGCCGGAGTGAGGGGATCTCAGGGGCTGTGATGGGGGGTGATGCTGGAGGGGGCAGAGACCAGAGGATGATACAGTCACCAAAATCAGGAAACATAACCTGGATAGGAGTCCTGTGGCGGAGCAGCAGTAACAAACCCAACTGGTATCCCTGAGGACTCAGGTTCAATCCCCGGCCTCGCTCAGTGGGTTAAGGATCCACCGTTGCCATGAGCTGTGGTGTAGGCTGCAGACGCGGCTTGGATCTGGCATCGCTGTGGCTGTGGCATAGACAGGCAGCTGTTGCTCCGATTCGACCCCTAGCCCAGGAACTTCCCATGCCGCAGGTGTAGCCATAAAAAGAACAGCAACAAAACCCAACAAAAAAGGTGGTTCCCCCAAACGATACGGCCGCCCCTGACCCCAGACACTCTGGGTGTGACTTCTTTGGAAAGAGAGTTTTTGCAGGTGTAACTAAATTGAGGATCTGGAGGTGAGATCAGCCTGGATTATCCGGGGAGACCCTCCATCCAGTGACAAGTGTCCTTGTAAGAGACGCACAGAGGAGGCGGCCACACGATGCCAGAGGAGGAGGCTGGTGATGGGGCCACAAGCAGAGGAGGCCCAGAACCTCCAGGAGCTGGAAGAGCCTAAGGAGGCCGTGTCCCTGGAGGAATCAGTGGGAGCACCGCCCTGTGATGCCTGGATTTCCGACCTCTGGCCTTGGGACGGTGAGAGGGCAGGTGTCTGTGGATTTAAGCCCTGCGGTTTGTGGTCTTTGTCCTGGCAGGCCCCGCGCACGCACACGGCTCCCTTTCCGTTCGAAAGTTCAGTCCGTGGCCACCCTCCCTGCTGCCTTTCACGGGGCTGTGAGTAGATGTTGATATAGAAGCAAACAGAACCCAGTTCCCACCATCTGGGCATCCTTCTTCAGACGGGGTCCTAAGGGCTGGGGGAGGGCCCTCCCCAGTCTAAGAAGTGACCCGGGGAGGGAGCAGGGGGGCAAGGAGCTGGGTGGAAGCGTGAGAAAACTGGCCTGGAGAAGACGCCCCCCCCAACCCCCGGTCTGGGGCAGCAGCCACGGCCCAGCACATGTCTGGACACATGTCTTAGGACACTGAAGCATCCCCGGTGGGAGAAGCTGCTGGCACCTGGGAGGCCCTGGGGCAAGGAGGGGCCAGCCTCCCTCCCCCACGGCTGGGAACACGAGCTGGGGGTCCGCCCGGCGCCCCCCCCCCCCAGTTCAGAGAGTTGGAGGGAGGGCAGAGCCCACTTACGCAGGCGCACCCCACCTGCCGAGGAGTCACCCTTGCCTGCTGGCCATGGCCGGGGTGGGGGGCGGGGGGGCAGACCCTGGCTGGGACCTCCGGGACAGGGTCTCTGGCTGTATCCGGGGGTTCACAGGTCAGGCGACTGGTGAGGCCCAAAGGGGACCAGGTTTCCCAGGGCCCCGGGCCCAGATGGGGACACTGGGGATGCTGGGGACACCGTCCTCGCTGGGCAGAGACTGATTCACTCTGCACCTCCCCCTCCAGCCACGTGAGGCCCCTGCCTCGGGGCCGAGGACTCATGGTCCTTTGGAGGCCTCAGCTGCACTGGGGACAATCGTGTGGCTTCAGGGAGGGGCTCTGTCTTCTTTGACTTATTTTGTTTTTCATTTTAATTTTTAAAAAGAATATTCAAAAAACCCGTAATGAACCGTGGGAATTTGCTTCTTTGGTAGCATGACGAGCTGTTCGGGAGCCCGGGGCAGCGGGGAGGCTCGGCCTGCACTGGATGGAAAAGTCCTGGGCTTCTTCTTGGCATCCAGCCCCACACCGCAGGGCAGCGAGCCAGGGTGCTGATCCTGTCCCCCAGGGGCCCGCTCAGCTCCTGGCCTTACAGCCAGGGCCCAGGCTGAGAAACCCTGGTCTGGCTCAGGGGGTGTGTGTCCCAAAGCTGTGCTCTGAACACAGTCTCTGGCTGTTTCTACTTGTGGGCGCTTCAGGAGCGTTTCCAAAACACCTCCCACCGGCTCATCCCCACACGTGGTTTCGGCACGAGCTGCCCTCTCTACGTGAAGATACCTCCCAGCCTCCACCACCACTGCCTTCTAACAGCCCACACCTGGCGGGGCCTGGCGGGGCCTGGCGGGGTGCCTCTTCCTCCAGGAAGGCCTCGCTGATCTCTCAGGCCTCGGTGCTCCCCGGACCTCCTGGACTCACGGCCCTGTTCTGTGTTTGCTGTGGACCAGCCGGCAGGCAATGCCGAGCACCAGCCTCCCTGACACCTGTCAACCAGGAAACCCACAGGCAAGCTCCTCCTTGCAAGGTCTCAGCACCTACCTGTCAATCAGGTGACGTCGGAGGAAGACCAGCCATACCTCTCTCTGTGACCAGAAACGCACCTGCTCTGGAGTTGAGACTCGGACACACTGACTTCCGTAATTGGCTTTAAAAGAAAACAGGGCAGAAAGGAAAGTTCCCACTGGGAAGCCATCATTTGCACACACACGTCAGTACCTGTGTTTTGCGGGCCCTGGGCTGACACACAGGCTGCAATGGATTCTCCTCTGGAAGGAAACAGACAGGTGTTTCTTCTACTCAGCACTGAGTAAAATAAACTCAGTTAAGCCAGGAAAACCATGTGGGGAAGTAGGGAAAGAATACACCATGGACAATTTATTTGTTTGGGAGGCTTTTTTCTCTATAAAGAAGTAAAATTCTACCAGAGATGCTTTAAGTAATAACACATCTTTATAATTTTACATCCTAAACATCTGGATGCTAAGTCCAGAGGAGAGGAGGCAACAGCAGACAGCTCATCCCGGACTTGTTGGCACCATCATCAGGATTCTTCGACCCTCCAGGTCAGCTTTGATCCTCAGACTCCTGGAGGCACAAGAGGGCTGCATCTGCTCCAGCCATCACCTCCTTACCAGCTGCATTCAGATGCAGAGAAGAAAGGTTTCCATCTAGTGTCTTCTCTCTTTTTGCAGGGCTGCAGCTCTGGCATATGGAGGTTCCTGGGCTAGGGGTTGAATCAGAGCTGCAGCTGTAGGCCTACACCACAGCCACGGCAACACCGGATTCAAGCCATATCTGTGACCTACGCAGTCCTTTGTGGCAACGCCAGATCCTTAACCCACTGAGCGAGTCCAGGGATGGAACCCACCTTCTCATGGATGCTACTTGGATTCTTAACGCACTGAGCCACACTGGGAAATCCTAGCATCTTTTTAAGATTAAAGAAATCTTTCCCCAGAACTCCTTGAGCCGACATCCCCTCAGGGCCTGTGGGCCAGAACCTTAGCCCAAGCCCCTTGCTAGTGACTCTTGGCAAAGGGGATTGACTACCCTGATTGGCCAAGACGCAGGTGGGCAAACGACAGCCTGGGGCCAAATCCATCCATCACCTGCTTTTGTAAATGGCCACACCCATTTGCTTCGTATTTTGCTTAGAGTGGTTTTCATCCTACAAGGTCAGAGATCAGGGGCCTAAAATCCCACATAATCCTCCACAGAAGTGTTCCACCCCCTGGTTTAGGCTGACAAAGATGGCAGGAAAGGAAGGGGTTGCCCTGAGCGAGTAGGCTTGTCCAGCAAGAGGGGTTTGGAGAGGAGGGCGGGGCGGTGTGGGTAGGAGCCCAGCGGTGCCTCAGAAGAGCTGGGTGTCTTTTGTGGGGGCCGGGGGGTGTTGCCTAAGCGTCCTGAGGCTCAGCTCCCCTCTCTGTAGGAGGTACAACCTTTTGCAGCAGCTGCAGGGTGAGAAACCCTAAGCACCTGGCACAGAACAGACCCTGGAGTGTTTTTATGCTCCCTTCAAGAATTTTCTAATGGATTTATGCTGTTCGATTCTCCCCCAAAAAGAGGCTGCCAAGGGGATTTGTGGTTTACTAATTAAAATCAAAACATTGCTTCTGCTCTTGCAAAAGTCAAATTACCCAAACTAGACTTGGTTTTAGGAGCTTTCTTAAAATCAGAAAGAGCTGACAATAAAAACTCCAAAGAAGAGTTGTGTAAAGGCAGGGAGTCCCTGGGCTGTCTCTTCTCGGGGGTGTCAGAACCCGGGGGGTCTCAATGACTGGGATCTTGGCCGAGGGCTGCGAAGGGATGTGACACTGAGCGTGCCCACGGCGGCAAGCATTGAAGACAGAGGTCCCAGCTCTGTTCCCCCAAGAACCTTTATTAATATCCCAGCCACCCCATGTTTTGCAAGAAAATGACTGCCAAACAAAATGCTCTCATTAACTCCTTTATTTTCCTTATTAAAAAATCAAGAACATATGTATTGGCTCATCAGGACTTCTGCTGGGACCAGAGACAGAGGGACATAAGGACAGGAGAGTAGGCTGTGAATTTAGACAAGTGGGCTTGGCACCCTTGTTTGGCACTTTCGGCTGGATACACACCGAGAATGTTCCTTTATCTGTAAAATGGAGATCACGACACTGCCTCCAGCCCGAGCGTCTTAAGATTTCATGAGACCAGGTAAGATTCAGTATGATGCTAAAGAGACTAGTACAGGTTCATATGGAGTATATGCTCAACACATATTAGATATTATTTTATCTAATATGCATAGCCCCAGCACTGCCAGGAGATGCTGATTCCATTTCTCAGAAGGAAAGACTGAGACTCAGAGAGGTTAAGTAATTTACCCACAGCACACAGCCAGGAAGCGGCAGAGCCTGGTGCACGGAGCTGAGTGGCTCTAGAACGCCAACCAGTAGACCCCAGGCTGCAGGACTGCTGGACAGTGGCAGGGACACCCCCTGAGCTGTGGTCATTCTGGCCCAAAGCAAAGAGCCGGCAGTTGTTTGCCTTTGGGCCACCTTGTCCCAAAGTCTTTTCAGCACTGACAGTAGCTCACAGGGGTACCTGCCCACGCCAAGGTGGGGACCCAGGGAAATCCTCCCAACCAAGCAGGAGAATGGGGGGGAGGCCGCCCCAAGGAGCCATGTGGAGCCTGTGGAGCTCGTTTCAGCCAGCAGAGGGCAGCAGTGGCATCTGTAAGGGCCCCGCGGGCTGGCCAGGGAGCTGCCCAGAATCTCAGGGTCTCTCAAAAGGGACTGTGCAGACTGATTAGGATTCCCGGAATGGGAGATGGTCCCTATTGTTGGGGTGGGTGCCACAGCATCACCAGGGTCTCATAAAGGAGAGGCAGGAGGTCCGAGTCACAGAAGGCCATGTCACAAGGCCACAGGGCTTGGTCAGTCTGAAGCAGCCCAAGGAACCATCGCTGGCTTTGCCGACAGGAGCGGGGCCACGCACAAGGGAAGCAGCAGCTCCAGCACCTGGAAGAGACGAGGAAACAGATCCTTCTGCAGGGCCTCTGGAGGAACACTGGGCCAACACCTGGATTTTAGGCCCTGAGACCCTTTTCAGACAGGCTACTTTGTTTTGTTTTGTTTTGTTTTGTTTTGTTTTGTTTAATAGAGCTGCATCTGCAGCCTGTGGAAGTTCCCCAGGCTAGAGGTCGAATCTGAGCTGCATCTGTGACCTACCCCACAGCTCACAGCAACACCAGATCCTTAACCCACTGAGCAAGACCAGGGATCGAACCTGCATCCTCACAGATACTAGTTGGTTCTCAACTCCCTGAGCCACAATGAGAACTCCATGGGGTTGTTTTAAGCCACTAAGTTTGTGATAGTTCGTTACAGCAGCAAGAGGGAATGAATACACCCAGGTCCCCCCACCTCCCCATGCTCCGGGGCGTAGTGGGGTGTGGACTCCAACTTGGACTGCTGGCTCTGAGTCCTGCTGGGGGCTCTGCCCGGCTTGGTCAAAAGCTGGGCCCAGGTCAGCCGCCCCTTGACCTCAGCAGGGGTGAGTCAGGGGACGTCACCAGGATTGTCCTCAGTGTCCCTGTTGATCCCTTAGCCCTTCCCCGCCCCCCAGGCCTCCTGGGGACCTTCCATCCACTCAGCAGTCACCTGTCATCCCTTGTTCAGTCCCACAGCCTGTTTACAGATGCATGTCTACTAAGCACCTGCTGTGTGCCAGGCGGTACAGTAGAGAACCAGGCAGCCTGCAGGGGAGGCAGACTTGCGAGCCTGGGATGAGCACGGGAGCCCCGAGAGCCTGGGGGCAGGAGGGCCATCACCGAGGGCTTCCTGGAGGAAGGGAAGTGCTGAGGACTAGGAGCTCCGTGGCCAGCCACAGGGGAAACGGGAGGCTTGTTCTCATCCAGTCATTCAGCAACCACAGACAAAGCACCTGCTATGGCCTGGGCGTGGGCTGCGAGCTGGGGATAGAAGGATGCCTCTGGGACTCGGGCCCCGCAGGAGAGGCAGGCAGGGAGGGGGCATCTGCGTGGGCCGTGGTTGGTGCTGGGGAGCCGGGCAGGGGCAAGAGTGGGGGGCCCGTGGGAAGAGCACAGCCTGAGGGGGACAAACCCGGGTGCAGCCGAGGAAAGGCACTCCTCTTGCCAAGTCCCAGTTTCCTCGTCTGTATAATGAGAGGGTGCGTGTTCTCTGCTGGGAGTCACAGCGCCTGACACGTGGCAGATGCTCAACAGGTCATTTCTGGGGGAGGAGCGTGTAGACGGGTCGCCATGCGGGGCTTTGTCATGATTCCCTGTGCTGTGTAAATTCTGGAACAGGTGTAAAATGAAACACTGCCCTGCAGAACCTGAGTATGGATTTTCCAGCAGCTTTTCTGTCCCTGCTGGAGAAAATTCTGCAGCCCTGCCCTCCCTCCAGAGGTCATGATGCTCACACCCGCGCACACACAGCCAGGCGTGCGCACACTCACACACCCTCACACACGCCCCTTCCTGCAGAGCCTGCTCTGAGAACTGACTGTGACCCTCCAACGTGGCAGGTGCCACCCTGGTGACCCCGGATCCTCAGACCTGCCAGGAGGGCCCTCCCTGCATGACCAGGTGACTGTCACTCGTTTCACCCTCACAGTGCCCCTGGGCGGTGGCTGGGACCCTTACAATCCTTCTTCCACGGAAGGGGCACCGAGGCACGGGGAGCCCACGGGGGTGGCCCAGGCTGCTGGGCAGCAGGGCGAGGCTTCCCTACAGTGATCTGAGTCTCATCTGCACGCACTGCCCCACTGACACCCCCAGCAGCAAGGACTCGATGGAACTGCAGGAGAGAGGTGGATGTGGTGACTTAACGCCATCCAAATGGACTGGTTCGCTGTTTGGGGGTCAGCAGTCCCACCCCCCGCCTCCCGCCATCCATGCTGCTTGGCCTCGCTCTGTGGCTTCGTGTCCGCCGCTCTTTCTGCATCCCTCATCTCTGTTTCCCTCTGTGTATCTCCATCTCTCTGCCAGTTCCCCGCGTCTCTCTTCCTGGTTCTGTCTCTCTGTGTGCATTTCTCCGTGTCCCCTGTCCCTCTCTATTCGGCCAGGTGCGGCGCAGTGTCCCCAGCTGCCTGCGTGTCTCTCCATCACCGCGTCTGTCTGTCTCTGTGCCGTCTTCCCGCGCAGCCTCCATCTCTGGTCTCCGTGTACGTTTCTGCGAGGCTCCCTCCCCCTCAGCCTGTCCTATGTCGCCCTGCGGGGGGACAGGTTGAGAGGACAGTGGGCGGCGTTGAGAGTTCCTCGTGGAAATGCAACATCCACGGCCTCTCGTCTTTCCCATCAGGATGCCCCGAGCCCGGGGCCTGGGGGAGAACAGCAGCTGGAGTCACCTGACTGGAACTGGAGGCTCAGCCCTGCTGCCCACCCACCCCGCCCTGCGTCCTGCTCCCTCCCTGGGTTTGCAGGTGGCCACCCCGCCCTCTGTGGAAGCCCGTCAGACGACGGGGCATGAGGGGCAAAAGGAGACTTAGAATCAGGAGACCGTAAAATCCTGCCCTGGAATTTGCTGGAAGCAGAAACGTCCCCCATAAAAGTCTTCCAATCCCTCATATTCGATTTCACGAGCCAGTCGCCTGGGTAATTGCTGAGAGCAGCCGGGCATCAGAGCAGCAGCGCCCACGCCCCCAGCCCCACCCTGCAGGGTGGTCAGCTGGGGGCCAGCCAGGGCCGGAGGATGCGTTTCCTCTGCTTGTGGGTGCCAGGCTCTGGGTGACCATGGGGCATCCAGGACCATGCTGTGGGAAGGTGGCCCTCCCTGCTGGGTCCCCACGGTGGTCTGGGACACAGGAGGGCAGAGACCCCAGACCTCTGCCGACTGTGAACCTCTCCCACAGCACGCTGGTCTGGGCTTCACCCCCTCATTTCCTCCACAAAATTTCTCCCACTCTAGGTTTCCTCACCAGAATAAAAGTATCCACTGCTCAGACCAAGTGGCAGCACCTGATGGATGAGGGTGAGATGGGCTGGCAGACCCAGTTTGGCCCCTGAGACCCA
Organism: Sus scrofa; assembly: GCF_054392235.1. Classification (NCBI taxonomy): domain Eukaryota; kingdom Metazoa; phylum Chordata; class Mammalia; order Artiodactyla; family Suidae; genus Sus; species Sus scrofa. The sequence continues at coordinate 65,258,972 of NC_139399.1, forward strand.
GTGATCGCTCTGTCACCCCCTGCGTGATGCAGGTGCTCACGGCTCATGGGGCGCCCAGCCCCGCAGCGTCAGCAGCCCTGACTTGTTAAGAGTTACGGAGTCTTGGAGTTCCCGTCGTGGCTCAGTGGTTAACAAATCCGACTAGGAACCATGTGGTTTCGTGTTCAATCCTTGGCCTTGCTCAGTGGGTTAAGGATCCAGTGTTGCCGTGAGCTGTGGTGTAGGTTGCAGACGTGGCTCGGACCCCACGTTGCTATGGCTCTGGTGTAGGCCGGTGGCTACAGCTCGGATTCGACCCCCTAGCCTGGGAACCTCCATATGCTGCAGGAGCAGCCCAAGAAATGGCAAAAAAAAAAAAAAAAAGACAAGAATTACAGAGTCTCAGGGCTGGCCTGCTGTGCAGCATCAGACTCTGGTTTTAACAGGATCCATGACTCGTGTGCCCTTCATGGTTCTGGAAGCCCACCAAGATGTATGGTTTTGCTTGCTCGTCTTTGGAGCCCAACGCCTCAACTCGGAGTCTGGCTCAGAGACACTCAACATAAGTGCATTTTCTCTCCCATTTATCTTCCCCCCTCTCCTCTGCCTCCTGCAACGCCAGCTTCTCTACCAAAGCTCCGGAGGGGGCAGGACTCACCCTCGGCCTGCAGCATCTGCCCTCAGGCTGCGAGCAGAAACATCTCACGACAAATGGGCGCCATAGTCCTTTCCATGCGTAAGTGATGGGTGTCTATTGGTCCTCAGAACCAATTTTCCAGAAAAGACAAAGCTTGGTCTCTCTCCTTTTGTTTGCTGTTCATCCTACAACATGGATGAACCTTGAAGACATTAAGGGAAAGAAACCAGATCCAACTCTAGTTGCTACACTGCGTGTCCCGGCTGAGCTCCTTCTTGTCCCTTGGAGGGTCGGGCACAGGGCTGGCAGATCAAACGCACACGCACAGTTGTATTTGAATTTCAGATACAAGACCATGAATTCTTTAGCGTATGCCCCACCTGTTGTACGGGATATATTTATACTAAAAGTATTTCTTGTTTATCTGGGATTCAAATTTGACTGGGAGCTTATATAATTCTTTGTTACATCTGGCACCCCAAAGGGGCAGAACTGGGTATGTGATTAATTAATATGAATTTCAAGGTGGCAACAGGAAATCTTGACCCAAGCACAGAGACCGTGGGAGCACAGCGCCCTGTACCCCCGGCAGCGGCTACAGCAAAAGCCATGGCTGCTTCTTTCCTGCCACAAGGAGGCGACGACTTGGCCGCTCCCACCATCTGCCAAGCAGGTCAGGGAATACCGTGGCTCGTCGGGTGACAGAATCTAGGTGACCTCTTTAGGACAAGAAGGTTGCGCTGGAGCAAGTTTTTCACATCTAGGGTTGCCAGATGTGACAGAGAATTATACAAGCTCGCAGTGAAATTTGATTTCCAGATAAACAAGGAATACTCTTTTAGTGTAAGTATAGCCCATGGAATAGGTGGACATACACTAAAGAATTTGTTGTCACATATCTGAAATTTATCAGCTCTCACCTACCCCGGAAGTCCGAGAGAGTCAAGTTAGCTGTGATTGCTTCTGTGTTTTCGCCTAGGAGCTGCCTCAAATCCCTCAGGAAAGCAGCTTTAAGTAACGATAATTCCTGAAGGAGCTGTGGGCACGAGATTAGGGAGGGCGCCCGGGGCTCCAACTGTTTCCATAATGATCCAGTCCTTTTTAAAACAAACCTGGAGGTTGGGAGCACGGATATTTTTGTTTTGTTTTGTCGTTTTTTTTTTTTTGCCACACCCGTGGCATGTGGAAGTTCCTGGGCCAGGGATCAAACAAGTGCCACCTGTGCCACAGCTGTGGCAACGGCTAGCTCCTTAACCCACTTCACCACAAGGGACCTTCTGGGAACACAGCTGTTAATGATATTAGCATCTAAGGTTTTATACCCAAGACAGAGATGTGGGGCCACGCCCTGGTTCTAACATGTGTCCTGCCACGCAGCCTGGAGCCTCGAACCTTCGTTTTCACGTCCCACCTGGATGACCATCTAACCTTAGGAGCAGGCATCTGACATTTCCCCCAATGAGTTCTAAAGGTTAACCCTGGTTTACCGACTTTAAAGGTCATCTCTTGACTATGTAAAGTTCTAGAACCCGTTAATATGTAAAGAGCTCCTACAACTCAATAACCCAAAGACCAAACACCCAGTTGAAAAGTGAGCACTGACATTTAAACGTGACTTGTCATTTCTCCAAAGAAGATGTGCAGATGGCCAACAGGCACGTGAAAAGATGCTCATGAGGATGCAAACCAAACCTCAAAGTCACACCTACCTGCATGGCTATAGTTTTAAAAAATGGACCATAACAAAGGCTGGTGTGGCTATAGAGAAATCAGACCCTTTGTACATGCTGGTGGGATTAAGAAATGGTGCAGCTGCCTGGAAATACAGTCTGGTGCTTCCTCAAAATGGCAAAGAATTACCATGTGGCCCCTCATCGCACTTCAGAGTATATGAAACTCTGAAGTGGAGTTGAAAACAGGTTCTCACACAAACATACGTGCATGACGTTCAGAGCAGCACATTTACAAGGAATGAAAGGTAGAAAGAACCCAACTGATGAATGGATTCAAAGGTGTGATGTATAAATACAAATGTGGAATATTCGTCGTAAAAAGGAAGGAAGCACTGCCACGGAGCCACAGCATGGATGAACCTTGAGAACCTGATGCTGGACCTAAAAACCTCATATTGCATAGTTCCATTTGCACGCAATATCTGGGATCGGTAAATCCATAGAGTCAGATTGCAGATCGGGCGTTTGCCGGGAACGGGAGGGCAGGGAGAATGGGAGCAACCGTTTCATGGGTACGGGGTTCCCTTTGAGGCAACGAAGAGGTTTGGATCTAGGTAAGTGTGGTTAGTTGCACAGCATTCCGAGGGCGCCAATACCGTGGAATTGTTCCTTTTAAAACAGTTAATTTTATGTTCTGTGAATTTCACCTCAATAAAAAATATTAACCATAGCTGGTGAAAATCACAGACATATATTTTTATAACCTATTTATAGTCTTCGTTGTGAGCTCCCTGCTGCGCCCCCACCATACCCCAGACTCTGTTGGGCTCTATGTCTGCATGTGGCTTATCGTTCTTTGGTGGCACTTGCCAGCCGGGTCAGAGCTAGGGAGCCCTGGGACTTTACAGCTTTAAAAATGGTGTTGATACCACAGCCCAAAGCAGAGGAATAGAAAGTGTTTGCTTAGGCTGCCTGGACTCACCTGGGTTTTCTTCAATCTTCTTCTTATGTAAAAAAGCATCTGTTCAGAGAATATTAGAACAAAATCTCTTGTCCTACCTAAAAATCTTTGACTCTTCCTTTGGGTCCTCTATGATTGTTCCTTGGTTTATTTTTTATTTTATTAAGCATTTGGTTTTTTTGGGGTTTGTGTGTGTGTGTGTGTGTGTGTGTGTGTGTGTGTGTGTTTTATTTTGTTTTGTTGGCTGGTCCAGTAGCATGTGGAAGTTCCTGGGCCAGGGATTGAACTCACGCCATTGCAGCGACCTGAGCCACTGTGTGACCACGTAGGATCCCTAACCTGCGGTGCTACAAGAGAGCTCCAATGGGATTTTTTTTTTTTTCTTTTTAGGGCCTCGTCTGCAGCATATGGAAGTTCCTGGGCCAAGGGTAGATTCGGAGCCACATCTGCAGCCTACGCCACAGCCATGGCAACATTGAGAAAGGCCAGGGATCACACCTGCATCCTCATGGAGTCTAAGTTGAGTTCTTAACCCACTGAGCCACAAAGGGAGCTCCCCAATGGGATATTTTTGAGCAGTTGACTTTGTTTCTGCCATTCTATCTTTGAGTCGCCCCCACGGATTTGGGACGATTCTTTTGATGTTGAAAGTTAGTTTCTGCTCTCAAAATTATGACCAAATGGGGCCTATATAAATGGAAGTTGTCAAAATGGTAGGGTCCTATTATCCACCTGGAATTGTAACATAGATGGAAACTTAAATGACGAAATTAACCATTGCAAGGGCTCGGGTGCTTGAAGGGCTGGATGTCTGACTTTAAAGTGGGGCTAACGCCTGCAGGGCTAAGAACAAGGAGGGCTGGGCTCGGGATGAGTGGCTCTAGACCCTGTGGGTCTCTTCGTGTCTGAGGCGCTGAGACTCAGAGGTTGAAGTGGTGACTGGCCGAGCCAGGATTGCAATCCAGAATTTGGATCCCAGACCCCAGACAATCCCGGCCGAGGTTCTTTCTACCTCACTAGCTCACCTTTAGCTGCCGCTGTGACCTGGAGCAAGTTGCTGGGCCTCGGTGGGCCTCATTTTTTTAATCAACAAAATGGACATTTCATGCTCCCAAAAAACCTTTTATTATTATTTCTCTTCCTTCTGGATAACATCTTTTTTTAATTTATTTTTTTATTTAATGATTTTTATTGTTTTTTTTTCCCTTCTGGCTGGTTTACAGTATTTTGTCCATTTTCTACTGTACAGCAAGGTGACCCAGTCACACATGCATATATACATTCTTTTTCTCACATGATCCTGCTCCATCATAAGCGACTAGATACAGTTCCCAGTGCTACACAGCAGGACCTCATGGCTTATCCATTCCAAAGGCAGTAGTTTGCATCTATTAACCCCAAATTCCCACTCCCTCCCCCACCCCTCGGCAGCCACAAGTCTGTTCTCCATCCTGGGTCACATCTCAAAGATGGGTTTATCGATCTATATGAAGCATCTCTTTCCTATTTTTGGTTGTAGGAACTTCACGGCGAGTCAGGTGGTTCTTGCTGAGATAACCGGATTGAACACAGAGGACTGAGAATCTCCTCTTCCTCTTCTGCAGCTGAACCAACTTCCAGTCCTCTCTCCTTCCCCTCCAAGGCCTGGCAACCGAAATCTTCTCTTCCCCGGACTCCTCTGCTGCCACATGCCACAGTCTTGGCCAATGACATATAAGGATCCCTAGGAAAATTTTGATTTCCTGCTGAAAGGGACAGATACCACCGACACTGCACTTCCTTCCTGCCTTGCCCACTGATGTGATACCTGGTGTGGCAACAGCCATTTTGTGACCATGAGGAAAAGCCAAAGAGACTCACAGAGGCACCAGCATCTGATAATTAGATCATTTTCTAAATCAATAGCAGCTGCCTTCCTCCAAACTTCTTGTCGTATGAGCCCAAACAAGCAAACAAACTTCCAATTGGGTCTTCTGACCCTTAGAATAGCATGCTATCCTGCCTTATTTATAACCTGTTCTCAGTACTGCCACAGATGCAGTGACCAGTATATTAGTTGGGACCCTTCTGCTTGCGAGGGATAGAAACCCAACTCGCAGTGGTGACTTAAGCAAAAAGGGGACTTTATTGGCTCATGTCATTGAGGAGTTAAGGGGGTGGGCATCTGGCTTCAGACACGCCTGGAAATGAGTGCTTAGATCAGGGTAAATTCACACTGGCGCTGCTGACGTTAGGTGACTGGATACGCCTTTGATGTGGGGCCGTCCTGTGCCTTGTAGGGTGTGTACCAGCAGCCCTGTCCTCTGCTCACTAGATGCCAGCAGCACCCCACACACACACCGCAGGGGTGACAACAGAAGTATCTCCAGACATTGCCACATGTCCTCTGGAGGGCAAAACACCCACTGACCAAGGTCACGTCTTCAAGGCTCTGCCCATCTCTGCATCTCTCAGCTCTGGATCCTTCTCGGTGTTACCCTTTGTGCACCCTTTCCTGCAGACGAGCTTCCTCTATGAGTCTAAAGAAGCATCACCAGGCTCCCTGCTCTCTCGAGAAGCCAGCTGCTCCTCTGCCACATCTTTTGCCGTCAGTCCCAGGGGAGGATTCGGATGGGTCCTGCCGAGGTCACGTGGTCTTCCCTGAACCAAAGCCTGTCCCGCTCAGGCCCGGGACATCTGCCCATACGTGGCCTGGAGAGGAGATGTGTCAGGGGGGTGTGGGGACAAGCTCACTGGTGCCAAAGAAAGTGGCGGAAGGGCAGTTTTTCAGAGGAAAACTGAAAAGCAAAAACAGGCAGAGGAACACTGGCCCATAAAAAGAGGAGGTATCTGACTCCGCCAACTGCAGAACAGGCAAAAGAGGGCTGTGACACCAAGCAGATGACATTTCTTAATTGAGGCATAATTCACATACCAGAATGTGTGTCATTTAAAAGCGTGCAATTAGTGGTTTTTAGCATGTTGACAAGGCTGCACAATCATCACCATCATATAATTCTGGAACCGTTCATCACCCCCCAGATAATCCCTATACCCACTAAGAGTCACCCCTCACTGACCCTCCCACTCACCCCACCCCACCCCCGCCTCTGGTGCAACTTCACACCTTACAGAGTGGTAAGTGGCACATGCAGACTGTAAGAAATGCCCCTTGTGCTTTCGAAGGATTGTAGAGAGCCTAAGAAACCCTACCACGAACACCCATCAGACACACCCTCCCTTCCTGAAGGGAACAGCCACTGGCCTGGCTGATTTCTGGGGCCAGTGCCAGCCATACGGACCTGGCAGTGTGTTATAAAGTCAGGGAGTCCCTCGGGAGCCGAGCCCATCAAATTTCCATTCGGGTCAGACCTGGTGGTGACCAGATCTCCGCATGGAGAGGATGGAAAGAAATCATGCTTTGTGCCCTGTGCAGAGCTGGCCTGAGATGCCAGGGGACCGGGACTAAAAGCCAAATGAGAGGCTCCTGCGGTTGGAAAGAGAGGGCTCTAAATGCCCTCTCTTTACCGGGGCGCTGAGGTCAGGTCAACTGAGATTCAAATCCTACCACCTGCCTGGTGTGCAACCTTCGTGACTCCGGGCCTTAGTTTCCCCCAGGCCCCCGTAAAGTGAAAATCATCATAAGACCCATCCCAAGTGGTCCACGTCTTTGGGGCAGATGAGCTCACACGCAGGCCCTCAGTCTGTCCATCCCTGCCTCGGCAGACGGCACTCTCGTGTCCATTTTATAGACGAGAAAACGGAGGCTTGGGGGGAGGAAGGCATTGAAGAGCCCTGTCCATTTCATGGGCATCGATCACAAACTCTCCTTCTGAGGGCACTTCCTGGCCTTCTGAGAGTTGGGTGATTTGCTCCGATCACGTTCTCTTTTGCCTCTGGTCTGCCTGCTGGTGGCATTTGAGAGGGCGGCTGCTCTGTCTGCCAGGTCCCTGGGTGACCGTGATGAGCACTGTCCCTCTGCCAACCTGCAATGGGCATGTGCTGTGCATCAGCCGACACCGTTGTCGTTTTAAGCTATTGAGACGTCGGGACCATTTGTTACCCTAGCAAAAACCCACCGTACTGACACAGGCGCATGATCAAGAGTCTAGTCCGCCTGACTCCTGGGTGCCCTCCGGCCCCCACCAGCTCCCTGCCTCGATGGAGAGTCTGGGGATTCCTCAGGCCCACAGCGGTGCTTCTGAGGCCTGGCGTTGGCAAGCACCAGAAGCTTCTATATCCAGAGTAGGACCTGTAGATAGTTATGTTATGAGGCACAACTGGCCTTAAGAAAGGAGCTGATCAGGTGAGCCCTGGAACGAGAGGAACCCCTAGACAAAGAGATTCAAGGTACATAAGGGATTTAACGCCAGGCTGAGTGTCTGTGATGGGCTTTGAAAGTAGAAGGGGCCCCATAGCGAGGATTGGGGCTAGTCACTAGGAGTTGAGAGTGACCCAGGGCTGCCAGCCAGCTAGCACACAGGACTTGAGTCCTTCCGCCACAAGAGACAAATTCTGTCACAACCATGTGTGCTGGGAAGAAAAACTAAAGCTTCTGAGGCGAGGACAGGGCAGCTGACACCTCAATCTCCGCCTTGCGTGGAAACCAGATCGCCCTGTGCCTGAACTCCTGTCCCACAGAAACAGGATCAGATAGTTGTTGCTGTTTGAAGCCACTAAGTTTGTGGCAATGTGTTATGCGACTCTGAAAACTAGCACAGCGGGGAATCCTCACTGATGCCTCAGCTTCCCCCACTGTCCTGGGGCTCCCTTGGCCCAGAAAGTTCCTCTCCCAATGCATCGAGGGACCTCCCGGCCCCTCCCCTGCCTTCGTCCCTGGCCACTGCTCTAATTCCCCTTTTAATCCTCTTCAATACCTGCTTGACTAATGTGACATGTGACACAGAGCTCCCCTTGCAAGGGCTGGAAAAAAAGAAAAAAATTTAAGCTCTCAGATGAAGGCTCCCGGTCAGAGCTGGACATACCAGGCCGCGCTGGCACAAGGAATGCCAGCTCCTTGCCAACATAGTTGAAAGAGGTTTTTTTTGTTTGGTTTTTTTTTTTTTTTTTAGTCTCGAACAAAGCTCTCCCTTTGAGGATTAACTGCCAACAGGGAGTTCTTTGTTTTGAGTCGAATTTAAGATGATTGCTGAGATAGAAACGGGGAGAAAGGTGACACCGCCAAGATTGCTCTGTGTAAATCCTGGATCATACGAAACATCATTCTTTTCACGTGTTGGCACATATGGACGCCTCTCAGGCTGACACTCCGAAACAGCCACCTGATTTGTGGCCCCGTCCCTGGTGTCACCTTTCACGGCAGTGATCCCTCGCAAGATACATAGGGGAGTCCTGGCAGAGAGCAAAGACCTCTTCTCACTTGGCAGCTTTTTAAGTTGTGAGAAGAAAGGAAAGAAAATCCTCCAGATACAGCCCTGGTGTCTTTGCCCAACATGGAAAACTTTGCAGGCGGGAAGGAAGCGTGGGTGACTCCGACACGGGGCTAAAAGCTCCTGTTTAGAAACAATCCCTGGCTTGGGGTTTGTGGCTGTTTATACCCTGCTGCCCGCTGCCCTGCGCCTTCGGCTCTCTGAATGCAGCCCTATCAGGGGTAAAGGGCCTGCTTGGAACACTCACGCCTCGAGGCTTGGTCCGCAACTTGCTCTGAATAAATTCTGACGTCTGACCCTTGGGCCCACGTCTCCTGCCCTGGCTTTCCCGCTGCATCTCTGCCGCCTCTACCAGCTCTCCCTCCCTCCACCCAGCATGGTACGCAGGGGGCATTCCTACCTCCGGGCCTTTGCACGGCTGCTCCCTCCAACTGGGATTTTGTTTCCCCAAATATCCACCTGACTGACTCCTTTTCTCCTAGTTTGTCCTCAAGAATGTCACCTTCCCAGAGAGGCCTCTCTCAGGCCTTCATCTCTCTTTTCTATTTACTGGCTTCATATCACAGTTTTCGATTTTTTCTTTTTTCCTTTTTAGGGCCACACCCGTGGCCTATGGAGGTTCCCAGGCTAGGGGCTAAATCGGAGCTGCAGCTGCCGGCCTACACCACAGCCACAGCAACACAGGAATCTAAGCAGTGTCAGTGACCTACCCCACAGCTCATGGCAATGTCAAATCCTTAACCCACTGAGTGAGGCCAGGGATCGAACCCGAGTCCTCATGGATCCTAGTCGGGTTCGTTAACCGCTGAGCCACAATGGGAACTCCAGTTTTCTGTTTTAACAGGTCCATTTTTCTCCTTGACTTGCAAAATAAGCCTGACTAGTGCAGTGGGAAGGAAGACAAGCTGTTTTCCAATTACTCTTTATGAAGTTGCTCATCTTGTATTTACCGAGCTGGAATTAACACGTAGTCAATGCGTTTTGACGAGCGAGCGCTTACCGCCTGCCGTGTCCCTGCCCCCGCGATGAAGATACAGAGTTCCACCCCGGCAAAGACCCCGCGATGCCCCCGGGCTGCGAGCACAGGGCAGGGCTCTGCCTCTTGCACGCCCCGCGTTCCACTGCCCGGCGCAGTGCCTGGCACTTAGAAGCTGCTCAGTATACGTCCATCCGAGGACTCAGGGAACGACACTGGTGTCCTTGTCAGGAGCAGGTTACAAATGGGGAAAGGTGGCTTAGAGAGCGTGAGTGTCCAGACGAAGAAGAGCCCCACCCAGGAGGCAAGCACGGGGCTGTGGTCATTTGCAGCCCCAGCCCCAGTCAGTGCCACTAGGACCCCGAGCTCCTCTGGGGGGACTCCTGCCCAGCCTCAGGCAAATCCAGCCCAGGTACTGTGACACCCTGACCACTATTTCCTGGATCACGCTGTACCTAAATCAGTCACTTCCCGCTGTCCCGACCAACCAGGGAGACCGCCCTTGTCCTTCCCTCACCCAGGAGCTCTGATCGTGTCATGCAGCTTCATTTCTACTCTCTCTCTCTGCTGCAATAATGTCATCTGAAAAATCCCCTTCCTGAACCTCCCCCAGCCCTCGGTGAAGTGCTCTGTGCATCCTTCTTCAGAAGTGGGAGATGTGGAGTTCCCGTTGTGGCTCAGCAGTTAACGAATCCGACTAGGAACCATGAGGTTGTGAGTTCGATCCCTGGCCTTGCTCAGTGGGTTAAGGATCCGGTATTGCCGTGAGGTGTGGTGTAGGTTGCAGACGCGGCTCGGACCTCCATATGCCATGGGAGTGGCTCAAGAAAAGGCAAAAACACCAAAAAAAAAAAAAAAAAAAGAAGAAGAAGGAAAATAAGTGGGCGATGTGTAGCCTTTCTCCGTGGTCCCCAAGGCTGCACTAGGCCTGAGGGCAACCCGGGAGACGTCTAAGTAATTTTACTGAAGGTGAACAAAGATTGAGATTCCTCTGGCCACTGTAACAAATTACTGCAGATTTAGTGGCTTAAAACAACCTCTTTTTTTTTTTTTTCTTTCCCGTACAGAGATCTGAAGTCAGAAATGAGTCTCCTAGGGCTAAGGTCAAGGTGTCAGTGGGCTGTGTTTCTTTCCTGAGGCTCCAGGGCAGAGTCTGTTTCCTTGACTCTCCTGATTTCTAGGAGCTGCCTGCATTCCTTGGCTTGTGGTCTCCTTCCCCTCCTTCAAAGCCAGCCACCCAGCACCTTCCAGTCTCTCTGCTGACGCTGACGGTCCAGCCTGCCTCCCAGAGGGACTCCTGTGATGACCTGAGCCCACCTGCATCCAGGATAATCTCTCCATCTCAAGATCCTTAACTTCATCACTTTTGCCACAGAAGGTCGTGTATTCACAGGTCCCAGGGCACAGGACGTGGACAGCTGTGGAAGTCACCACGTCACACCTTCCACAGAAGTCATCCCATTTCGTCCCCTGACCCCTGGTCCTTGATCCAGACCACCCACATGAGAACATGCTTTGTGTCGCAGACTGGAACTCGCAGTGGGTTGAAACAGAGTGGAGTTCCTACAAATGCACGCAGGTGCACACACACACACAGCCTTCTTCTTGCATTTTCCCGGTCGTCTACAGTGTATGGCACACATACAAGTTCCTTCATTCATTCAGTAAACACTTCTGAAGTGTATTCTCTGTGCCAGGCATTGAACTTAACACTGAGGGTGTGACAGAGCTGCAGACAGACAAGTCCCCCTCATGGGGCTTACGGTCCAGTGTGGGACATAAACATTGAACCAGTAAGTCCTAATTCACTAATTAATCCATCCAACCAGCACTTACTAAAGGCCTGATATATACCAGCCCTGTGCTAAGCTCTAGTGAAAGGGACAGCCTCAGCCCTGGTCCCCACGGAGTGTGCATATTCTAATGCAGAAGCAGGCAGCGACAGGGGAGGATTGGATGGGAGGAAGGGCCAACCAAGAACAGAGGTGTGGACAAGAGGAAAGGGGAGAGGTGGTATATACCAGTTAGTGACTGCTGCATAACAAACCGCCCCAGAATTCAGTGATGTCAACATCAACCACTTACTAGTTCTTACAGGTGGATGGATTGGCTGGAAAGCTCTGCTGATCTAGGATGGTCTCCACTGCTCAGGGCTGGGCTTGAACTTGAGCCTGTGGTCAGCTGGAGAGAGAGGTGGAGGGCCAGCTAGTCTAGAATGACTGGCCCACATGAAGGGTGGTGGCTGGGGTGAGAGGGGTGCCAGGGGCGCCAGGGGCCCCAGTGGCTCGTCCTGCAGCCGGCCGGCTCAAAGCTGGTTTACCAGCTGGAGGGGCGGGGGCACAAGAGTGGGAATGGACGTGTGCAAGGCCCCGTGGCCTGGGGCTGGCACAGCTTCTCTTCCACCACCCGCTTCTGGAAGGCTTGTCCAGAGCAAGTCACCGGCTGGTCCAGATTCCAAGAGGGTGGGACAGACCCCACCTGCTAGTGGGAGGTGCGACACAGTGATGGTGCCGAGGGTGAGGCTCGAGGGAGTGCTGGGGCCACTGAGTCAGCCACTGCCAGGAGGAGGAGCGCGGGCACCGCCTGGGGCTTCTACTCCTCCCGGAGCCTCTGTCTGCGGGAGAACCTCCAGCATCGCTTGTGCTCCAGGTCCAACCGCGGTGGGAAATCCTTCCCTGGCAAGGTCTCCCTGCTCCTGCATCCTTTCTCATTCCAGCCCAGGTCACCTTGGCTGGACAAACCAGCCTCCATGGGGCCAAGGAAAGACCCACCGGGCCCCGGGTGGCCCATGCCGCCCCCGCACTGCCAACTCAAGGGAACCAGAGGCTCTCTCGGCTGGGCTCTTATTTTTTCACCCGCCAAGTCATCAAAGCTTCCTGGAAATAGCCAGCAGAGCCCCTGGCCCTTCCACAGAGCTGGTGTCTGGCTTGGCCTGACCAGCAAGGATCTTTCTGGATGTGCAGTATATTCTGACCTCTAGTTCAACCCGGTGTGAGTGAGTGTGTGAGGCTGACAAAGGCCCGGCAAGGTCCCCTGAGCTGCTTTGGGGTGAGGCCCCTGGCCTTGGGGCCAGCCCTTCCCCGTGATCTCAGTGCCCCCTCCCAGTCCCCACAGAGCTGGCGGGTGGGGGGAGGCTGCAGGGCGGCCATCCGGGAAAGTCACAACGTCGGAGGAGAAGATGCTGGGAGCCGAGGCCCCCACACAGGGCCGGGGTCCCGGTCCGTTCCAGTGGGTATGTACATTGCAGCTGTTCTTGGGGTGGCTCTAGTGCCAGGTGACCTGGGTTCCTCACCTGCCACCCAGCGCTCCGTGATATGGGCAAGTGGCTTAACCTCTCTGGGCGCGCACTGGTCCTCTGCAAGAAGGGGTTAAGATTGCCTGATCCAGTGACCCTCAGGAAAGAGGAGGCTCAAAGTACCCAATAAATATTAGCTCTGATGGTTCTTGCGGGCTGGGCACACCTCGGGAACTTGGAAGGCGCAGAGAAGAAGCACCCCGCCCAGCCCGGCGATGAGAAAGCTGTGTTCCAGTTCCATTCTGGGGCTGAGAGCCTCAGGGACACACCCTGGAAAAGAGGGCTCATCTCCTCTGTCCACGAGGAGCACGGCCAAGGCCGCCGGCTGTGCCCAGGGCCGCCCAACTCGGGGGCGGGGCTCAGTCTGAGAGTACGCCAGGCAGCCAGCACCCACCAAAGATATCCAGCTGAGACCCGGGCAGGAATGTCCCTGCACTGAGCAGCACCCCTTAAAATCAGAGGCAGAGGAGAATACTGTTAAGACGCCAACTCGTCTATGGAGAGAGGGTTCCCCGAAGGTGAGGTGACACCCACGGACCAGGAAGCCATGGGAGTCAAGGCACCCAAAGGAGACAATGGTGCACCTGGTCCCCGAGCTTCCCAAGTGCCCCCCGTCCCTGGTGAGCCTGGAACCGTAGGTCCCATAGGTCCCTGTGGTTCCCTGACCCCCTTGGCAAGAATGGCAAAGTTAAAAAGCTTTGTAGCCCTGGTGAAAAGGAAGCTCCTGGTCAGAGGGGTCCCCATGGTGAGAGAGGTCACACTGGACCCCCTGGCCCTGCTGGTGCTTGTGGAAATGGTGATGCTACTGGTGCTGCTGCACCCCCTAGTCCCACGGGCCCTGGTGGTTCTTCTGGCTTCCCTGGTGCTGTTGGTGCTGAGGGCGAAGTTGGTCCCCAAGGAGCCCCTCTGGACCTCGGGCAACAGCGTCCCCCCCTCCCTGGTCCCAGGGGCAACAGAAATAAACCTGGCGCTCCTGGCAGCAAAGGAGAGCCTGGCCCCACTGGTATTCAGCCCCATCCCTGCCCCAGCCCTGCTGGAGAAGGCAAGCGAGGAGCCCAAGGTGAACCTGGACCTGCTGGCCGGCCTGGAGCCCCTGGCGAGTGTTGTGGGCCGGGTGCTGCTGGGCAAACTGGAAAGCGAGGTGTTTCCGGACCCCCTGGCACTGTGGGTCCTGCTGGCAAAGATGGAGACGCTGGAGGTCAGGGACCCCCTGGACTTACCAGCCCCGCTCTAGGCAAACCCCTGACAGGGTGTTCCCGGAGCCCTCAGTGCTACCAGCCCCTCTGGAGCAAGAGGGGAGAGAGGTTTCCCCAGCGAGCCTGGTGAGCCAGATGCCCCTGGCCCTGCTGGCTTCGCTGGCCCCCCTGGTGCTGATGGGCAACCTGGTGCTAAAGGCAATGCTGGTCCCCCTGGCCCCTTGGGGCCCCAACGATGCTCCTGGACCCAAAGGTGCTCATAGAAGCGCCGGTCCTGCTGGGGCTACTGGTTTCACCACATAGGCTGCGTAATCTCTAAGATGGCTGGGAAAATAATGTTGATCTGAGGGACACTGGCTTACAGCCCTCCCCGCAAGGGACAGTTGTCAGGTGTTTTACTCCTTCTCTAGGCAGGCCTCCGCCCTGTCTCAGCAGGGAGTAGCTACCGAACGGGTCTTCACCCAATGTCCCCTTTAAGCATAAAGGGGTGAAACCCCTGGAGGGGGGATGACAGGGATGGAGTAGCCACAGGTAGCTGTAGAAGTCCCACTAGAGGATCATAGGTAGAGAGGGACATCCAGGGGACTTTGGGGGATCACGGTAAGTTAATCACCGCGCAAAAAAGCCATCAGCACAAGGCAGGCTTGCTTGACTAGTGGAGGAGTGAGAATGGCCTCAGGTGGTTGGGTGGGGGATGGATGAAGCCTGCATCCAATGCAGACGAAGGGCAGGAGTTTGAGTTTGGAATACACACCTTACCGGATACCCAGGAGCTACCACTCCCAGAAAGGAAGAGGCGGTCTTTTCCCACCCCAACTCCCCTTGGAGGATAAAACTGTAGCCCACCCAATCCTGGGGGCATAGGCTCCTTGCCTGCCTGCTTGCACCTCTCACAAGCGTCCTATCTTAATAAATCTATTTCTTGGAGTTCCCTTCGTGGCGTAGCGGAAACGAATCCGACTGGGAACCATGGGGTTGTGGGTTCCATCCCTGGCATTGCTGTGAGCTGTGGTGTAGGTCGAAGACGTGGCTCGAATCTGCTGTTGCTGTGGCTGGGGTGCAGGCCGGTGGCTATAGCTCCGATTGGACCCCTAGCCTGGGAACCTCCACATGCCGCGGGTGTAGCCCTAGAAAAGGTGAAAAGACAAAAATAAAATAAAATAAATCTATTTCTTGCCCATCACTTTGTCTCTAACTGAATTCTTTCTGCACAGAGACATGAAGAACCAGAACCTTGGTGAGCCCAGACATCAGGTGAGTGATTCTAATTTAAAATGTGGGTTCAAGTCCCAGTCTGGGTTTAGGCTGCTAGTGCTGTCAATTTCAGAACCGTCCCTACTTCAGCTACTGCAAGAGGAATGGGGTCTAGGGTTGCCAGATTTAGCAAATAAAAATACAAGACTCCCTATTAATTGTGAGTTTCAGATCAATAAGAAATCACGTTTTAGTAGAAATATGTCCCATGTGACATTTGGGACATATTCATACTGTAACATTATTTGCCATTGATGTGAAGTCCAGCTCTGTCTGGTTGTCCTGAGTTTTATCTGGCGGTCCCAGCAGGACCATGGAGTACAGAACGTGGGCTCTAGGCCCAGATGGGCCAGGGCCAGGGCACATTCAGAGCATCACAGATGCACATCCTACACCCAGAACAGCCCGGGTTTCTCTTGTGCCAGATGTAACAACTCAAATGTGATCCTGTTTTCTGTTTGAAAGAATAATAAGAGTATCAACTACCATACATTACGGGCTAACTTTGTCCCAGACCATGTGCAAAGCTATTCACTTATTTCTTAACCCCTTTAATCTCCACAACAATCTTTCGAGGTCAATGTACCAGTTGGGATCAAGTCCCATATAAGAGACAGAAAATCCAAACTATCTGTGGTTTGCAGAAATTTCAAAAATTCAGAAATAAGCAAGGCAAGGCTGGGATTGGTGGACCCCCTCTCTTTGCTCCTAGTCTACCATGTGTGATTTCCATTCCTAAGGTCACACCATGGCCCAAAATGGCCGTTGGAGATCCAGCCATTACATAAAATTCCAGCCAGCAAGGAGGAAGAAGCCACAAGGAAGGGCATACCTCCTTCCTAAGGACTATTTCTTGAAGTTGCATGAACATACCCATTTATGAAGCTGAATTCTGTCAGGTGATTTCTGTGTCAGCAAAGTTGTAATATATAGTTTTTATTCCAGCTGGTTACAGGACTGGTTAACAATCAGAGTTTTTCTTGCTAAGGGAGAAGGGGGAAGGCACAGGGAGAGATAATTAGCAGATGTTGCCACAAATTGATAACTATTATTATCCTCATTTTTAGGAGAAATCGAAGCACAGGAAGATTAAATAAGTTACCCAAGGTCACTCAGCTGACAGCCTGCCCCCAGAGCCTGTGACATAACCACTATCATGTCATTCGACTTAATTAGACTTCATAAGTGCCTTGTAAGTAGGATCTAATGATTGGCAAATCCTATTTTTTGAAATATGACATTCAAACAAATCGTGGGTATTCAATATCAGCCCTTTGTGAAACACTCTAATAATTTTAGCAAATGTGGGAAAACTTGAGCAAAAAACTGTTTAAATGACAACACGCAGAGATGTGAAGGAGAACAGACCAGCTTTTACAAGGATCAGTGGTCCTGTCCGGGGCGGTGGGGGCGGTGGGGGGCCCCATTCCATTAAGGACTCAGCTGAACCAGCATCATCAAAAAGCAGAGACGAATGTATAAAGCAGGACAGTGGCTGGTGGGGAGGGGAGGGGAGGCTTGAAATCCGTGAGTGTAAAAGTTTGAGCACGTGGGTGTGAATGAATATTAAGTGGCTCTGTGGGTCTAAGAAACACAGCTCAGCAACACCCTGCAATGTCTTTTTGAACTCTTGGAGTGCGGTGAAGTGGCCTTGGGAATGAGAAAATTCTCCAAGAGAAATATTATTTGTATTTCGTGGTGGTAAAATGAATAGCCCTCCCCCACCCCAAACCAGAGGAAGAGAAATGTGAAACATGTAACTGAGAAGCTGGGCTACAGGTGGGAGGGCCTGACTCCCAGGTAAGGCTGCCTGGGGGCGCTGCAGGCTGGTCTAGAGGCCGAGCCGGCCGACTGTTGGGAGAAACATCCTGAAATTCCACGGCCTCATTGATCATCCTCCTGCTAGGATTAGGTTTTCTTTCTTTTTTGGTCTTTTTAGGGTCACACCTGAGGAATATGGAAGCTCCTAGGTTAGGGGAGCCACAGCTGCCCACCGAGGCCACAGCCATAGCAACGCCAGGTTTGAGCCATGTCTGCAACCTATAACGCAGCTCATGGCAACGCCAGACCCTTAACCTACTGAGTGGGACCAGGGATCGAACCCATGTCCTCATGAATCCTAGTCGGGTTCGTGACCGCTAAGCCACAATGGGAATGCTATAGGATTAGGCTGATCACAAAATCATGGCTTCATAGAATGCAAAAAAAAAAAAAAAAAAAAAAAAACAGAATTTCAAAACCATCTAGGCCTCCGAATTCAGCAGGGTCTTATCTTGGGGTGCCTACCCCCTTCATTGGCAGTGGCTGCCAGAGCACTGCACTGAGCAAATGCAGGAGCTAAAGCTGAATCCAATGAGATGGAATGCTCTGCTGTGATTGATTGGTTATGTCTGCTGTGGCCACAGACTTGTACAGGAGACGCCTGCGTGCCATGCTTTCTGACTCTGACCTTGGGGAAGCCCTTCATTTTATACAGGAGGTAAATGAGGCTTTTTAAGGGAAAGCAAATTGCCCTGAGCCTTTGGCAGCTGAGGGAGAATGAGAGGTCAGTTCCCCTGAATTTTAGTCCTGACTTCCTTTTACCATTAGCATGAGGTTGGCAACTGGAATTTTCTCCAGAGCCATTCCTAACGGGTGTCCTCATGCACCTCAAAGAGGAAAATCTCTGTCCTTCCAAGGAAATCCATTTCACTTTTCTGTGACGTGCATTCGGCTCTGAGCAAGGCGCCATTAGAAGATGGAGATGCTAGATATTGGTGGTCAACCTTCTTTCTTGGGCGATACTAACCGAACTCTTATGAGCTGCTGCAACTGATAACGCCCCGACCACAGCGGCTTAACGCAGGGTGGCAGACTGAACCAGGGCTCCTCAAAGATCACTGTGTCCTGCTCGCTTTAGCAGCACCTGTACTAAAATTGGAACGAAGCAGAGAAGATGAGCCCTGTGCCAGGATGACATGCAAATTTGGGAAGCGTTCTACATTTTTAAAAAATCACCGTGTCCTCATTTCCAGAAACTGTATGATACTTTACGTGACAAAGGGATTTTATAGATGTGATTGAGGTGATTAAATTAAAGATTATCCTGGATGATCTAGGTGAGCCTGAGGGTCCTCATAAGAGGCAACATGAGGGAGTTCCCGTCGTGGCACAGTGGTTAACGAATCCGACTAGGAACCATGAGGTTGCGGGTTCGGTCCCTGCCCTTGCTCAGTGGGTTAACGATCCGGCGTTGCCTTGAGCTGTGGTGTAGGTCGCAGACACAGCTTGGATCCCGTGTTGCTGTGGCTCTGGCATAGGCCGGTGGCTACAGCTCTGATTAGACCCCTAGTCTGGGAACCTCCATATGCCGCGGGAACGGCCCAAGAAATGGCAAAAAGACAAAAAAAGAGGCGACATGAGGATCAGAGTCAAGAAGGAGATACGAAGACAAAAGAAGAGAGAAAGATTTGGAGATCCTGTGTTCCTGGGTCTGCGGAGAGAGGAGGAAGGCAGGAAAGGCAGGTGCCTCGAGAAGCTGGCGAGACAGGAAACAAGCGCCCCTCTGGAGCCCCGGGAAGGCAGGCAGGCCCATCCACACCTTGAATTTCAGGCCTCCGACCTCCGGAACTGTAAGATACACATTCGCGCTGTTGAGGGCCCTTGTCTTTGGGGTAGTTTGTTGCAGCAGCCACAGGAAATGCGTACACACAGGGAAAGTTTGCTTCTTGCTCTTAGGTCCCTCGACAGAGGAGGCCAATCAATGAAGGGTGTTTTTCCCCAAGTCATGATCAGGCCCTTCCCATCGTGAGGCTCTGTGGCCCTTAGGACTCCAGCCGGCCGTGGAGAAGCCGAGAGAAGGTGAGGGCAGGGGTCCTATGGGAGGTCCCAGGTGCCAGGCACGGACAAGCTCTCTGCCTGCCCTGCAGTGGGTGAACCAGTCACGCCACAGCACCAGGCTGCAGTGGCTCCTGGGAGCCCAAGAGGAAAACCAACAGGATTTGATGAACACGTGGCATTGTCTCTACACTCGCTCAGCTCCTTCCTGCTCCTTTGCCGTAGCCCCTCCCCTAATTCCTAGGTTCTCAAGAGTCGAACAGGCCAGGCTCTGTTCCCAGCGTGCCACCCAACCACCACGAACAAGGCATGGGGCCTCTCTGACCCACTGTGTCTTCGTCTATAAATGGCGGGCGGGGAGAACAATTATTGTTACAATTGCGAATATGTTATAGAATTATTATAGGCGTATTATTATACAGCTCGAAAAGTTAAATTCGATGATGGGGTACAAAATAAAAACAGCCTGGGGCATCCTCAGAATTGCAGATGGACTTCTTAAAATTACAGACACCGGGCACCTCGTGGGGTGGGGCCCTCTGTGTGTGATGATTCTGCAGCTGGATTATTACTGCTCATTCCAAAGGAGAGGTGTCAGGAACCTAAAACCAGCTCTCAAGAAAGGCCCCGATATCAGTCACTGAAGACAGCGTGAGCATGATGCCAGGAGCACTTGCCTTGAACACCTGACCTCCAGCCTCGAAAACAAAACGCCATTCTCCGTGGAAGAAGCCAGACAGCAAAGGCCATGAAGTGCGTGATCCCATTTGTATGAAATGTCTGGAAGAGGTAGACCCAGAGACACAGAGGGTTTATTAGTGGTTGAGGCCAGGGCAGAGGGAAGCGAGAAAGACTGCTTCATGGGTGCGGGGTTTCCTTTCGGGATGATGGCAGTGTTTGGAGTTGCATTGTCAGTGTACCGAGGGCCAGGGACTCGGCGCTGCAAATGAGGAATTTTACGTTCTATTAATTTTATGTCTGAGGGCATCATCTCCCATTGCGGAAACTTCAGGACACGTTTTGAGGCCACATGCTCCCCAGGAGGTGGGAATTAAGTGGGATGTGCTTCCTGGGCTAACCCACGGCCCCCGCCTGAGGCGGGAACAGTCCCTGTCTGTCCAGGAGCTGAGATGCTTGCCCCCACCCCCAGCCTCTGGTCCCCCAGCTGCTGGAGGGGTCAGGGGTCAGCAGCCACGGCTCTCAGCAGTCTCTCTCTTTCTCTGGGACTTGCCCTCAGCCGAAGAGAACCATAGTACCAGCATCAGATCCCCAGCCCAGGACGGCAGCCAAGCAGCCCATGGACAGCTTAATAGGGGCTTAGAGGCGGGGTCCCTTGCTCAATATGGGACAACTCTGTGGGAGCATCCCAGCTCCAGAGACCCATGGGACGGGTCAAGCCCCTGCGGCCACCGTGTCATCATTCCAGTTGTCCACCCCAGCTCGCTATCCTGGAACCTCACCCTCCACCCGCCGCAGGCAGATCTCCCACTCAGACACCTGAGACACTCTCCAAATATGAGTCAGGCATCACAATCCAGAGGCAGCCCCCCCTCCCCCCGGGGGATGTTCCCCATCCGGGGCCCAGGTGGCGATGTCTGCAGATGTTTGGGTTGTCACCGCTCAGGGGTCTCTGGTGGGTGCAGCCCGGGGGCGCCGCTTCACACTCTATCTGGTGCAGGACGCCTGGCCTCGCCCAGAGGACCAAGCTGCTCCAATGTCACCAGCGCAGAGGTTGAGAAATGCGGTGCTGGAACATAAGCCCAGTGTCCTTTTCTGCCCCCGTCTTACTCTACTCCCAGCACCTGAGAGGGTGCCAGGTGCAGACCAGCTGCTCAGTTAGAATCGACGACCGAGTGAGTGCCTTTGGAAACCAGTCATGGCAGAGCCACCTCCGCTCAGGTCAAGTCTCCCTGGAACAGGCATTGTCCAGGCTTCCCATTCCTTGGAGTCCAGGGCTCTTGACCTTGGAGTTCGAGGCTTCCCATCACCCGGCTTTTGCCTGTTGTTTGGCCTCATTTCTTTTCTTTCGCTTTTTAGGGCCACACCTGCAGCATATGGAAGTTCCCAAGCCAGTGGTCCAGTCGCAGTTGCAGCTACTGACCTACACCACAGCCATAGAGACACCGGATCTGAGCCAAGCTACACCACAGCTCACGGCAATGCCGGATCCTTAACCCACTGAGTGAGGCCAGGGATCCAACCCGCATCCTCATGGATCCTAATTGGATCTGTAACCTGCTGAGCCACAGGGGAACTCCGTGGCCTCATTTCTCCTCCTCCTCCTCTCCATCATCTCAGAGCCTTGCTGGTCTTCCTGGTCCTCAGGTGAGCTGAGCACGCCCACACCTGAAGAGCACTGAGCCCGAGTGACAGTCCCTCCTGAGATGAAAGCTGTCCCCCTTCTGGGCACTCTTGCCCCCAGCATCTCTTTGCTGCATTGCCCTTACTGCCATGTACGAACCCTTTCTTTGCTTGTTTATTCCGTTGGTTCTGTGTCACCTCCCGGTGTCACCTCCCGGGCCTCACCGTCTGGTGCAGTCTGTCTCTGCTTCCGTCTGGTCCCCAGTTGGCCAGAGGGCAGCACACAGTAGATAATAAATAACCGTCTGCGGACTGAACAAAGAGAGGAGCTGGCAGAACAATTTCTCCTTTGGACTTGGGACGCCCGGGACCACTGGTGACCTTGACATGGTGGAAGTTCAAGACTGAGGGAAAGAAGGAAAGGTCAGCCTGAAGGTGCTCCCTGGCAGCTGGAACTCCTAGAGTTGAACTTCCCCAGCCAGCTCCCTTCTGAGTGGGAAGAGGGAGAAGGCAGGACTGAGGGAGTACCAGGATTAGCCCAGGAAGTTTCAGGGTGGAGAGGGCACGAGGGGTGTGTTTTCACAGGGTGCTGTCAGCCCCACTCCCCGCATCAAAGGCCTCTTGGTACCACCCCCAGGAACAAGGCTCCTGATGACTAGAGACCCCAGAGGCGTTTAGACCTCCCGCAATGCTCCCTTTTGTTTGGGCCCCCTAAGGTCACGTGTTTTCCAGGGCCCGAAGATAAACTGCTAGATTCATGGGGCCAGTTTTACTCCCCCCAGAAAAGAAAACAAAAGCACAACACTCTGCCTTGGGAAACCTACTTGTGTTTCTCACGGAGGTGCCTCCCTTCTGCCTGGAGGTGACATGGCCAGGCCCGGGGAGGAAACGGAGCCCATCGCACGTGGAACGGCACAGACTGCAGCTGTTCCGAGGCCACGCTCTGCAGCCACGAAAGGGCGTGTTAACCACGTTCACTGACCTGGAGAGACAGACCTTCGTTTTATGTGCAAAGGGAGCTCTTGACGAGATTAACAAGGACTCTAGCAAATGCTGCTCTGGGCCCACGCATATCCCCTTGGCCTTCACGCTCCCTGGATGTGTGACCCCAGCTGCTTCCAGTGCCCCTGGGGTCACTCTCGCCTTGGCCACCCGGGACGCAGAGAGGAGAGAAGCCCCTCGTGTTCTTTTCCTATCACTCCCCAAACAAATTACCACCATCTTTTTTGGCTACAACAGTAACACCTTATTGCTGACAAGCTGCTGCCCCTTCTGCAGGTCAGGCATCAGATGGGCTTCAGGTCTCCAGAGGCCAAAATAGAGGTGTCAGCAGGGCTGCACTGCATGCTAGAGGCTCAGGGAAGAATCTGTTTCCAATTCATCAAGTTGCTGGCTCGATTCAGCTCCTGGAGGCTCGTCTGGAGCCTGCTTTGTTCTCCTGCTTGGAATGCCATCCCATAAGGATGCTTGACTTGGAAGCTTGGCAGCCATTTTGCCACTGCGAGACAACAAAGCACAGGGTTGGGAGGCCAGAAGGAGCCCAGGCAGAGGCCACTGCTGATGTTATGTCATGAAACCAATCCTGGAAGTGTCTCTCTCCAGATGATTGGTGGGGTTACTAAATCTATTATGTAAGCTATGTCGAGAGTGTTCTGTTCTTTGCTGACAAAAGCATTTCTAACAGATACGTGTGATGGTTGTGTTCTGTTGGATTATTGCTGAGCATCAGTCACTCCCCTCTCCATCCTATGGGCAGAATATCCCTCCCCACGTGGTTTCCTGTGGACTTGGCCATGTGACTTGCATTGGCCAAGGAACATCAGTGGATTGACAGAAGCAGCGGCCTTCAAAGTGCATGCGTGCTTGGGCCTGGCTCGTGGACCCCAGGGACCCGTGAAGAGAGGCCTCTCCCCGGGGTCAGCTGCTACCCTCAGTCTGGGCCCCAGAACAAACACATATGGAGCTGAGTAAGACCAGCCCAGCAGACTGCCAGCCTGAAGCAGAGCCCAACAGAGCCCAGCAGGGCCCAGCAGAGCCCAGTAGCACCCAGTAGAGACTAGCAGAGCCCAGGAGAGACCAGCAGAGCTACATTCAACCCGTCGGACTGCTTTGAGCCACTGCGTTTAGGGATGGTGTGTCACGTGGCGTTGTTGTGTCCGTGGCTGACACAGAGGTGAACACGTAGAGGTCTGTGCAGAACTCTTTCCCCAGGACTCCCAAAGTCGGGGAGAGGGGCGAACCTCTTATTCCTTTGACGGTCCAAGAGCACGGAAAGCCTGTGCCAGCCACCCGTAGAGGAGGATCTGGTGAACGGGCCAGCTCCCAGCCTTCTCCGGAGACACTCAGAGGAGCAGGTGCCGAGGTCATGTCTGCCTGGTGTGCTGGGAGCCTCCCAGAGTGTCCTCGGCCCTGTACCCCATAGCATCCAAAGAAGGCTCTCTGTGGGCCGTCGGGCTGCTCTGCCGGGTGGGTCCAGGGACACAGCACCTGGCGAGGCTTCACTCGCAAGATGCAGACAGCATAGGTGCAGCTGCTGAGAACCGAGGACCAGGGCAGAGGCAGACAGGGAGGGGCGGGACCAGCAGGTACCCAGGGCACCCAGCCCAGCCTGGACCGGATGCCACACGCACACCTGGGGCCACCTGAGCGCAGCCATGCTCCAGGTAAAGGAGGGACCCAAGTCCCTAAAATTAAAGTTCTTCCACGAGGCACAGGAGGCTTGGAAGAGAAACCAGTTTCAGTTAGAGTTACCGTCCTTGCATAGCCGAGATGGGAGACTCAAATTCACGTTCCTTATAGAGAATTTATTCAGTCCCTGGGTGAAGCGCTCAGCTTGCTTCAGTTTGGCATGGCCCAGTTCCCCTTGGGCTAAATCAGGGTTGGCAAAGCAGGACTTGTGGGCCAAACCCAACCCACCGCCTGCTCTTGTACGTAAAGTTTTATTGGAACAGTCGTTTGTTTACCTATTTTCCAGGCCTTCAGGGGGAGGTAGAGTAGATGCCAGCGAGGGTGTCTGGCCAGCAAAGCTGAAAATATTTATTATCTGGCCCTTTGCAGAAAAACCTTGTCAACCCCTGCACCAAACCGTCCCTGACTCTCTTACCAGCTCCAAATTCTAAATCCTCACCTACCGACTTCTGCTTCCCTCATAGTCATTCAACAAACGCTTGAGAACAGCGCACCCTGCGTTAACAGGAGAAACACTGGCTTTACCAAAGGAAACCCAACCCTTGAGTGGGCCAGGGAACTATTTCCCACATACCACAAAATTCTTCAGACATCCCCCTCCAATTAGCCAACGGGATGTGTCAGGGGCCGCCTGGATCACACAGCAATTGTACCCACCGCTGTCCAAGAAAAATGACGTTTCCTCTTCCCGCTCCCATCCCCCCCACCCCAGCCCAGCCCTTCCTACACTCTCCCCTCACCCCCGTGTTTTGCAGAAGAGGCCGAAATGAAAAGTCGCAGGGTTTGAGCTCCACATGGAAATCTGCTCTGGCTGGACTCCACCCAGCACCCTGGACGCCAGTAGAAATCTGATGTTTGTGGCTATTAATCACAGGCGGAATCTGCAACTTGAGCCCGTGCACCAGAAATGAATGGAAAAAGTGCAACCTGACCACAAAAGTATTATTTTATAAATAAGGCCCTTCAGTAGTGGTTAATTGGATACACATTTTGCATGATTTGGGGAACATTAAAACGACCTTACTCCAGTTGACAAGCTGGGTTCATGTTACAGCGGTGGCCATTTTCTAGGTGACGGCAGGCCCCAGGTTGCAGATTCTAGCATCGAGACTTTCTTTTCCCCCGAAGGATGTCACTTCTCCACCCCCACCCTTAAAAAAAAAAAAAAACAATTGATTTAGTGTATGTTTAACAGCTCCATAAATCCCTCAACATACCCAAGGCTCATCAAAATTCTGCCAGAAAAGATTTTCACTAAAGCAGATGGCCTGTTTGGGAAACTAATTTGGCAGGCTGTATTTTCCACCCAATTTCCATGAGTTCCTACTGTGTGTCAGCCTACACCGAGCACTGGAAACGACCAAGAGAAAGAGAATATTGAAGGAGCTGGAAGTAGGAGAGAACATTCAGGAAACTAGCTCTGAAGACGGCGAGACACAGGTCGTGCCCCAGTTTGTTCTGAGGTGGTTTAAAATTCACCAATTCCTCATGGGGGCAGGACGGAGTTTCCTCGGAAAGCTAAATATCAATCCTGCAATCCCACTTCTGGGCATGTAGCCGGACAAAAATTTCATTCAAAAAGATACATGTACTCCTAGGTTCACCGCAGCACCATTCACAATAGCCAAGACATGGAAACAACCTAAATGTCCATCGACAGAAGAATGGATTAAGAAGATGTGCTACTGTTGGTGGGAATGTCAACTGGTACAGCCACTATGGAGAACAGTTTGGAGATACCTTAGAAATCTATACATAGAACTTCCACATGACCCTGCAATCCCACTCTTGGGCATCTATCCGGACAAAACTCTACTTAAAAGAGACACGTGCACCCGCATATTCATTGCAGCACCATTCACAATAGCCAGGACATGGAAACAACCCAAATGTCCATCGACAGATGATTGGATTCGGAAGATGTGGTATATATACACAATGGAATACTACTCAGCCATAAAAAAGGATGACATCATGCCATTTGCAGCAACATGGATGGAGCTAGAGAATCTCATACTGAGTGAAATGAGCCAGAAAGACAAAGACAAATACCATATGATATCACTTATAACTGGAATCTAATATCCAGCACAAATGAACATCTCCTCAGAAAAGAAAATCCTGGACTTGGAGAAGAGACTTGTGGCTGCCTGATGGGAGGGGGAGGGAGTAGGAGGGATCAGGAGCTTGGGCTTATCAGACACAACTTAGAATAGATTTACAAGGAGATCCTGCTGAATAGCATTGAGAACTTTGTCTAGATACTCATGTTGCAACAGAAGAAAGGGTGGGGGAAAAATGTAATTGTAATGTACACATGTAAGGATAACCTGATCCCCTTGCTGTACAGTGGGGGAAAAAAATTATAAAAAAAAAGAAGATGTGCTACATATATACAATGGAATACTACTCAGCCATGAAAAGAACACAATAATGCCATTTGCAGCAACATGGATGCAACTAGAGATTCTCTTTTGTCTTTTTTTTTATTTTTAGGGCCGCAACTGCGGCGTATAAAGGTTCCCAGACTAAGGATCTAATTGGAGCTGTTGCTGCCAGCCTATGCCAGAGCCACAGCAATGCCAGATCTGAACCATGTCTGCAACCTATACCACAGCTCATGGCCATGCTGGATCCTTAACCCACTCAACGAGGCCAGGGATGGAACCTGCAACCTCATGGTTCCTAGTCAGATTCGTTTCCACTGTGCCACGATGGGACATCCGGAACTAGAGATTCTTATCCCAAGTGACGTCAAAAAGAGAAAGACAAATACCATATGATGTCACTTAGATGTGGAATCCAAAATATGACACAGACGAACCTACCTACAGAAGAGAAACAGACTCACAGACATAGACTACAGACTTGTGGTTGCCGGGGGGGTGGGGAGAGGGAGTGGCATGGACTGGGATTTGGGGTTGGTGGATGCAAACATGGAATGGATGAGCAACGAGGTCCCACTATACAGCACAGGGCTCTATAGCCAATCACTTGTGATAGAATATGATAGAAGATAATACGAGAAAGAAGAATATACAGCTATGTAGGACTGGGATGCTTTGTTGTACAGCAGAAATTGGCAGAACACTGTCAATCAACTAGACTTTAATAAAAAAAAATTTTAAAATTAAATCTGCCAAACAATAAATAAATTTCACGAATTCTTCATGCAGCTGGAAGATCCAACCCACAACGAGCTTCAAGCGCCATCTCCTGCTCTTCTTGTGCTCTGTGGGGGGTCTGGGGACAGTGAAGGGACACAGCCATGCCTAGAGAGATGGCTGGGCGGTAAGGTGACAAGTTGGGAGCCCAGAAACTTCATAAGTGTTATCACTGATTCCTCAAAGTGACCCCAAAGGCAGGGACCATTATTATTCCCAATTCTCAGATGAGAAAACCAAGTCTCTTGTGTGTCTCACCAGGGTTTCCGTCCAAAAGCTCCTGGCAGGGGGAGAAAATAGCACATAAGCTGGGGACTTAGAGGGCTTCCCAAAGTCACGTGTTGCAAAAGCAAAATTTCTCTGACATTGTGGTTTTTAATGTGAAGTTCTTTTGACATCCCCTTTGATAATATTTCTCAGTCTGTTTTCATAGGAAAATAATGTTTTTAATTGTCACCTAGTAAAATCCCACAAATGCCCCTCCCCCAAGAAAACTTCCAATAAAATTGACTTTGCCAGGGGATGCACTTAGTTTCTTTGGGGGCTTTTCCAAATCCCTCACCGCTGACTTGTACCTGGAGGATAAATATGCTCCACCTCGGAAGCTTGGTCAGAGGGCTGGCAGTCTTTGGCCCTCCGGGTTTATTTGGCCTTTGTCATATTTTTACGTTTTCGCACACACACATACAAATCCGGATTTTTAGGTTCTCTTGGAAAATGGTCTCAAAATAGCTCTAGTGTGTCTCTAAGTAGTGGCAGCTCCTTCAGGCGAGGCATGGGTTCTGTAGTTTGCCCCAGTCCTCACCACTCCCTAATGTCCCATACCTAGATGATGTCACTTGACATATACACTCGTTTGGACTCTGAAGGCACTGAGTGTGGGTTCTTGTCTCGGAACTACTGGTATGTAGGGTTTCAAAGCAACAGAAGCCACAAGAGAAAGAAAGAAAAGT
The DNA here is from genome assembly GCF_054392235.1 of Sus scrofa. Classification (NCBI taxonomy): domain Eukaryota; kingdom Metazoa; phylum Chordata; class Mammalia; order Artiodactyla; family Suidae; genus Sus; species Sus scrofa. The sequence continues at coordinate 65,287,234 of NC_139399.1, forward strand.
CCATTCACAAAAGAGTCCTGTGGGGCCGTGCCAATGTGGAGGGAGGGAAAAAGCTCAAATGATGCTCAAAGAAGCCTTTTTATTTCCACTCTACCGCTGAGGCTGCTTGGGGTGATGGATTAGAGGAGCTCATTTCCTTTGGTTGGAAAAAAAAAAAAAGTAGAATGCAAAAGAAAAAGGCAGTGTTCAATAAAACATGGAGGTATGACGCAATGGTGCTTGGAACCCGCGGAGTGGAGCTGTTAATTGCTTCCTTCCCCAGAACTGGACGCTGGTTCGCCCCCTCGCGTGGACTTGGACGTGTTTGTCAAAGAAAGTATCAACCTGCCATAACTCTCTGAAATGATACAATCCATCACTTGAAAGTCAGCTAGGATCAACACGTTGTTAACTGTTTGATCTCGCAAGTCAAAATTAATGATAGGTATTTTGCACAAAGAGAAAAAAATGAATGTTAAAAGCCTATTTATGTTAACTAAAGACATCCCTGCAGCATCGGGGTTGAGTTGGAGGCGATTTCCTGCGGCACAGCTGTTCGACGTTTGTGGGTCTGCGGGTGGGTGGCAGCAACCGGTAATGAGAGCCAGACTGAGTGTGCGGGAGCTGCCACGCTGGGGGGGACAGGAATCCTCAAATGGAAAATCCCAGGGACCGCTTGGCCAAAGGGGTGCTGGGTAAAGTTCAGCACAAACTCCTTCAGGGCTCTGGGGCGCGTCGGGGATCCGTTTCTTCATCTGAAAAATGGACCTCATTCATTCATTCTGAAAACACCCAAAGAACCTGGGCTGGGACGGGGGAGCCAGTGGGAAACAGAGCAGGGGCCTGCCTTTGAGGATCCTCCATTCTGGACAAACCGCTTTGACCTGTTAGGAAGCAAGTAGATGGACCATGAACGAGCCACCCTCTGGTGCTGATGATGCTGATAAGAAAACCGACAGGGTGAGATGGGCCCTGAAGGGACACGGATGGCAGTTGGTGGTCGGGGAAGGCCTCTCTGAGGAGGTGACCCTGGAGTCGAGCCCTGGATGAAGCGATGATGGAGGGAGCCAGGCACACTCGCTGGGGCAGAATGTTCCAGGAGAGGCTGAAGCTCGTGCAAAGGCCCTGAGGCAGGACTAGGCTTGGGAGGTGTTCAGGCTACCCCAAGACGCTGGAAGGTGCTGGAAGCAAGGGAGGGATCAGAGTGATGGAAGAAGAGGCTGGGGAGACGGGGACAGCAACGTGTACGGCTCTGGAGGCCGAGAGCCTGGCCGCTGTTCTGAGTGTGGAGGCTGCATCAGCAGAGTCTGAATGGCAGAGTGATGCAATTTGATTTTCACCTGAAGAAGCTCTCTGGCCGGAGACTGGGTGGTGGGCACCAGCGGGGGCGGTGAAATTGGGCGGACCAAGTGCCAACTTTGGGGGGCTCTCCAAAGTTCTCTTTCTGTTTTGTTTTGTTATGGCTACACCTGCAGCATATGGAAGTTCCCAGGCTGAGGATCGAACTGGAGCTGCAGCTGCCTGCCTACGCCACAGCCACAGCAACACGGGCTCCGAGCCCGTCTGCGACCTATACCACAGCTCATGGCAATGCTAGGTCCTTAACCCTCTGAGCAGGGCCAGGGTTCGAACTCCTAACCTCATGAACACTGTGTCAGGTTCTCAACCTGCTGAGCCACAACGGGAACTCCGCCACGGTCTGTTTTTTACGACTGCATTTCTTGCTTCTGCAGAGTTGGAGGTTAGGACATGGGAAAGGCTGGGCAAGTTTAGAACGAGCCGTATCTGAAGAGGGCCAGACGGACACAGAGCTGCTTTCTTGGACAAGTGAGCCCACTTCTCGCCCTTCCCCGCTCTGACCAGGGGAGCTGGCTCGGAGCATCTTTTTTCTTTCTCAGATTCATCACATTTGCTGTGCCCGCCCAAATCAGCGAGGAGTTTTCCGGAGAGGATCAAGGAAGGGCTCCCAAGCTGTCTCATCTCCCCACGTGGGGTAGGTTTCTTGTCCACCAGATAGTTCCTGAGGTGCAAAGGCTGGGAATTGGCGCGGTCGCTGCAGTCCCAGTGTCAGACAGAAAGCCCATCAAAGCTCCACGTCCTAGTAGGAGCGAGGCATGTCTGTGGAACAGAGCAGGAAGCAACTGGCCTCATTTCAAATGTTCCGAGTCAAGTCTATCATCAAATATTGGCTCGAATGAAGATGTTTCTTCCATTTAAAATAATATTTGCATTTTTTATATAATTTTTTATTGTTGATTTACAATGTTCTGTCAATTTCTGCTGTACAGCAAAGTGACCCAGTCATACATATACATATATTCTTTTTCTCACATTATCCTCCATCATGTGCCACCACAAGTGACTAGATAGAGTTCCCTGTGCTACACAGCAGGATCTCATTGCTTATCCACTCCAAATGCCATAGTTTGCATCTACTAACTCCAAACTCCCAGTCCATCCCACTCCCTCCTCCTCCCCCTTGGCAACCAGAAGTCTGTTCTCCAAGTCCATGTAAAATAATATATTTTTTATTTTTATTTTTTGCTTTTTACGGCCGCATCCACGGCATATGGAGGTTCCCAGGCTAGGGGTCGAATCCAAGCTATAGCCGCTGGCTTACACCACAGCCACAGCAATGCAGGATCTGAGCCACGTCTGTGAGCTACACCGTAGCTCACGGCAACGCTGGATCCTTAACCCACTGAGCGAGGCCAGGGATCAAACCTGCAACCTCACGGTTCCCAGTCAAATTCGTTTCCATTGCACCACAGCAAGAACTCCGGTAAAATAATATTTTTTACTGTGAAGGATTTTCACCTGTAGGAGTTTATTCCCGCATTTCACAAAGGCTGTTCTGAACCCCCTAGTGGCATGTGAGATGGTTTTAGGTAGAACACTGACTTGCAATTTACATAGTTTTAACTCTTGGGAAAAATATAACGAGCATATCAAACACGTGACCTAGAATTGCTTAAGTCAAGCCTAAAGTGGATATCCAGGAGCTCCTGGTGGCTCAGCAGGTTAAGGACCTGGCACTGCCACTGCTGTGGCTCAGGTGGCTGCCACGGTGTGAGTTTGATCCCTGACCCACATGCCACAGGCACAGTGAAAAAAAGAGTGTATATTCAAATGAGGCCCAGAAAGGAGGTATATAAAATGTGGACGAAGAATACCATTATATTACGAGTACAGGTGAAAACCATGAAGCGACTGATGTTTGGGGAACCAGATCAGATCAGACAGAAGGACTAGAAATATCTCCGTTTCCTCCCTGAAGTTTGCCCAGAAATGAACATTTTAGTGGCTAAAACCTGGGGACTCACGTCTCATGAACAGTCTTCCTAGAGCAACAGCTTCAATAAGAGCAAACGAGGATGGAGCGAGCCTTGATGTTGTGCCAGACGTGGGCCTAACGACTGCATGTCATCCTCGCAACCCATACAAGCAGGTAAGTCTGAGGCACAGAGAGGTTGAGCCCCTTGCCTGAGGCTCCACAGCCTCTGACTTGGAGGCAGGATTTGACCCCCGGCATTCTGGTTCCCGAGGCCACACACTTGACTCTGCTGTTATTCAAAACCGTATAGAGTGGTGCTGGGACAACTGGACAGCTACATGGAAAGAATGAAATTAGAATACTTCCTAACACCACACACACAAAAATAAACTCAGAATGGATTAAAGACCTAACTATAAGAGCAGATACTATAAAACTCTTAGAGGAAAACATAGGCTGAACACTCTCTGACCTAAACCACAGCAGTATCTTCTCAGATCCACCTCCTAGAATAATGACAATAAAAACAAACAAAAAAACCCAAATGGGACCTAATTAAACTTAAAAGTTTCTGCACAGCAAAGGAAACCCTAAACAAAATGAAAAGGCAACCCACAGAATGGGAGAAAATATTTGCAAATGAAGAGACTGACAAGGGATTAATCTCCAAAATGTATAAACACTCTGGCAGCTCAATACCAAAAAAAAAAAAAAAAAAACAAAGAACCCCATCCAAAAAATGGGCAGAAGATCTAAACAGACAATTCTCCAAAGAAGACATACAGATGGCCAAAAAATACATGAAAAGATGTTCAACATCACTCATTATTAGAGACATGCAAATCAACACCACGATGAGGTACCACCTTACACCAGCCAGAATAGCCATCATCAAAAAGTCTACAAACAATAAATGCTGGAGAGGGTGTGGAGAAAAGGCAACCCTATCACACTGTTGGTGGGATTGCAAACTGGTGCAACCACTATGGAAAACTGCATGGAGATTCCTCAGAAAACTACAAATAGAGTTACCATTTGATCCAGCAATCCCACTCCTGGGCATCTATCCAGAGAAAACCATGACTCGAAAAGACACATGTACTCCGATGTTCATTGCAGCACTCTATACAACAGCCGAGTCATGGAAACAACCTAAATGTGCACCGACAGAGGAGTGGATCCAGAAGATGAGGTGTATATACACAATGGACTATTACTCAGCCATTAAAAGGAAAGAAAGCAACATGCATGGACCTAGAAATGATCATGCTAAGTGAAGCTAGTCACTTAGCATGATAGTCAGATAGTCAGACAATGAGACACCAAGGTCACATGCTCTCACTTACGTGTGGAATCTAAAAAAGGACACAGTGAACATCTTTGAAGGACAGACACTGACTTGCAGACTTTGAAAAACGTATGGTTTCCAAATGGGACAGGTTGGGAGGTGGGGGGTGGGCTGGGGGTTTGGGATGGAGATACTGTAAGACTGGGGTTGTGAAGATTGTTGTACAACCATAAATGTAATCAAATTCATTAGGTTAAAAAACTGTGTAAGTTTCGTAAGTTGTTAAGAGTCCACACTTTCTAGGGTCCCACTTGAACGATTTTCATTATTAAACGGGGGGAAAATGCCACGTGTAAGACTCTTCTTCTTCCTGAAGGAGGAGGACGCACGCACCACGTGATTAACCACCCAGGTTACTGGGCTTTATCATAGGTACTCCCCTGCAATTTCCCTGTTTGGCTTTAATTTCCCTTCAGTCCTCGAGTGCCAGGTAGACTAGGTCGGAGGGGTTCGTGGGGAGGGCTTCCCGGGCCCAGATCGTCAGCTTGTCTGAGCAGGATTTTTGGATGGTGAGGATGGAAGGTTCTAGAACTGTGCAAGTCTTACCCCTTACTCCCTTGGACTTAGATTGGGCTAGTTCTGCTTAGATGCCAGGCCATGTGCAAATGCATCACAGGGGCTGCTTCCTCTCAGACCCGGCTCTTTGGAGGTAGATATTGTTGGGTTTGTGTTTTACTGAGGTCAAGTTCATTTAGTGAAACTCAGCACTTTAACGGTTTCAAAGTGTGCAATTCAGTGGCTTTTCATGCATGGGGCAACCATCACCACTACCTAACTCCAGTCATTTTCGTCCCTCCAGGAAGAGACCTCAGGCCCACCAAGCAGTCGGTCCTTCCTTCCCCCGGCCCCAGCCCCCGAAACCACTCATCTCTTTCCATCTCTATGGAGTTACCAGTTCTGGATAATTCCTAGAAACAGGATCATACCATACGTGGCCTTTTGAGTCTGACTTTGTTCACGTAGCATCTTGGTTCATCTGTGTTGCAGTAGGTAGCAAGACGGCCCTCATTTTTCTGGCTGAATAATAGTCCATGGCACGAATAGGCCACATTTCGTTTATCCATTCATCGGTTATGGGTATTGGGGGTGTTTCCCCTTTTTGGCTACGGTGAGTAATGCCTCTATGGACATTCACCTACCAGTTTTTCTTTGAACACCTGCATTCAATTCTCTTGGGTGTATTATCTAGGAGCGGAACTTCTGGGTCATATGGTGACATGGAGATAAGAGTTTTAAGCCCACTTGACAAATGAGAAGTCTGAGTCACAGTGTAAACTTGCCCACAGTCACTCAGCAGTAAGCATTAGGGCTGGGATTTGAACCAGACCATGAGGGTTAACCACAGGGCTCCCCTGCCCGTCATAACGGGGCCCTGGGAGAACGTGCAGACAGGGCTTATGACACAGATCCTCATTTATTTATGTTAACGTCTATATTTTTTTGGTTTAAAATTTTATCTCATTTAATTTTTTTTAAATTGTTAGGGCTGCACCTATGGAAGTTCCCAGGCTAGGTGCTGAATCAGAGCTACAGCTGCAGGCCTACACCTCACCCACAGAGACTTGGGATCTGAGCTACATCTGCGACCTACACCACAGCTCACAGCAACGCCGGATCCCTAACCCACTGATCGAGGCCAGGGATTGAACCCGCAACCTCATGAATACTAGGCAGATACATTTCCGCTGCACCATGACAGGAACTCCTAATTTTATCTAATTTAAAAGTAATGTGTGCTCTTTGCACCATGACAAATGATTTTTAAAAGCAAGTATGTATCTCCTATAATTTTCCTTCCCTGTAATTTCTTTATTATTTGATTTTGTTTTAGGGTAACATTGGCCTTATAGGATGAATTAGGAAATGTCTCCCCCCCCTTTTTTTTATGGCCATACCCAGGCCAGGGATTGAATCTGAGCCACAGCTGCAACCCACTCCCACATCTATGGCAACGCCTGATCCTTTAACCCACTGCACCAGGCCAGGGATCAAACCTGCACCTCCTCGGCAACCTGAGCCGCAGCAGTCGGCCTCTTAACCCACTGAGCCAGGGCAGGAAATCCAGCAAGTGTGAATGTATATATATATATATATATAAAACCACATGCTTAACTGTCCCCGTACTTTGAACAGCTCTTCCTTTCGAGATTATTTCTGCCATCAGTACGTGCAGAGATGGGACGACACCCTGATGCTTAGGTTTAACGAGTGCAACCTCGGGAGGGGGACCGAGCCTCGGGGCCGAGGGCTGGGCCACCCACGGATAGGAGTGGTGAGGACTCTGGGGGCCTTGGTTGAGCCACTCCGGGAAGCTCTCGTGCCCCCGGCAGCCCCTGAGCCGGAGCGACAGGGATCAGCTACTGGGTTGGCACAACCCCGTCTGACTTATGTTTGAACCTCAAGAAAACTGCTGTTTTTCCCTCCCATTTTTTAGGCAAGGAAACCAACCCAGCGAGGTGAACTGACTTGCTGAGTTCAAGGAGGTGACGAGTCTGGGAGCCAGTCCGGCTCTTTCTGACCTCAAAGCCAGAGAGGTGCATTTCCTATTGACTCTGCCCTTACATCCACACTGGCACCTGCTTCTCAGCAATCCTGTGAGGAGACGTCCTTTCTCATTATCTCCATTTTGCAGACAGGGAGCCGAGGCTTAGAGACAGGCAGTGAGTCCACTGAGACCCTTTGGCTGAAGACAGAGCCGGACGTGAACTCAGATATCAAGTCCGAGTCTCCTTCTATAACAAGAAACTGTTCTCTTGCAATTCAGGCGTCTATCAGCTGTGTTTCTGCTTTCCCTGCCAAGGTCAAAAGCTCCTAGGCTTCCCCCTTGAAGAGCTGGATGGGCTTGGGTATCATACAGACAGGTCTTGGTTTCAAACCCCAGCTCTGGGCAAGTTGCTGAATGAGAAATCAAACTAAATACATGAAGCCATGTTGATTCCGTGGAGAAATAATGAAGAAATAACCAACTCGTCCAAAGAGCTTATTTCAAACCAGAAACAGGGGAAAGCATTTTCTATGTATTAATTTAATTCTTACAGCTATCCTTTGATCTAGGTACTGTTTTCATTCCCATTACAATAGAACAGACAGATGTGGAGTAGATGTGGCACCTGAGGCCCAGAGAGGTTAAGTGACTTGTCCAAGGTCACTCAGCTCCCATCTGTCAAGGCTGGAATTGGCAACCCACACAGCTTGGTTCCACAGCCTGTGCTCTCTGCCACCAGGGCTTAAAATCATGCTGGGAAACTACATCCATGAGCACAGAAAACTCTGTGACATCAGTTTTAAAAGTAGGTCACAAATCTGCACAGATGTCCCTATTTATTTTAAATTTGTATGTAACGCTAAGTTTTTTTATTACTCAATGAATTTATTACATTTATAGTTGTACAATGAAAATCACAATCCAGTTTTATAGGATTTTCATCCCACAACCCCAGCGCTTCCCCATCCCCCAAACTGTCTCCTTTGGAAACCATAAGTTTTTCAAAGTCTGTGAGTCAGTATCTGTTCTGCAAAGAAGTTTATTGTGTCCTTTTTTCAGACTCCACATGTCAGGGAAAGCATTTGATGCTGGTGTCTCATTGTCTGACTGACCTCATTCAGCATGATAGTTTCTAGGTCCATCCATGTTGCTGCAAATGCCGGTATTTCGTTCATTTTAACGGCCGAGTAATATTCCATTGTGTATATGTACCCCATCTTCTGGATCCACTCCTCTGTCGATGGACATTTAGGTTGTGTCCATGTCTTGGCTATTGAAAATAGAGCTGCAACGAACATTGGAGTACATGTGTCTTTGCGAGTCATGGTTTTCTCTGGGTAGATTCCCAGGAGTGGGATTGCTGGACCAAATAAATGGTAGTTCTATGTTTCGTTTTTTGAGGAATCTCCATACTGTTTTCCACAGGGGTTGCATCAATTTACAATCCCACCAACAGTGTACTAGGGTTCCTTTTTCTCCACACCCTCTCCAGCACTTACTGTTTATAGACTTTTGGATGATGGCCATTCTGGCTGGTGTAAGGTGGTATCTCATCGTGGTTTTGATTTGCATTTCTCTAATTAATCTCCAAAATTTATAAACACCTCCTACTGCTCAATGCCAAAAAAACAAAAAAAACCATCAAAAAATGGGCAGGAGAGCTAAACAGACAGTTCTCCAAAGAAGACATACAGATGGCCGAGAAACACACAAAAGATGTTCAACATCACTCATTATTAGAGACGAGCACATCAACTGTAAGCTGGACCCTAAGAGCGTATCATTTAACTTTATCTTTCAAGAAGCCCCTCGAAGAGGGTGCTCCCATGGACAGATTTAGATGCAAAATTGAAGACACAGAGCGTTCTGTCACCTGGCTATGGTCATACAGCCCTGGGAGTAGGAACGGGATTCAAACCCAGGCCTTCAGGCCTCCAGAATGCACCCATGTGGATGCACCCACTTGCTGACGGCCACAGAGCCCTGAGGACCTTCCCCATGGCCTGTGGTGGCTGTGACCTGCGGGTGTCCGGTGTGACCCTATGATGTTCCTGGAGACTCACACCCCCATGCCCTGCCCCCACTTTTGCAAAGTTTTTTCAAAATATCAAAGAACACACTGTCAGAGGCTGATGCTGGCTGCCCCAGTGGGCAGATGCTGCTACCTTTTGATGCTGGACATGGGGCAGAGGGGGTCCGGGGCAATGAGGGGGACACTGGGGGGCTCACAGCAAGGCAGCTTTTTGCTGCAGTCGCAGTGACCATCTGCTCTGTTCTCGTTCCTCAAGAGCAGACCGGTGCTGGGTCTCTGTGTCTCCCCAGAGGCTGCCTCCAAGCCCCCTGACCCCAGGCCCCTCCAAATGCAGAGCCCCAGGCAGGAAGACAGAATCGGGAAGATGCTGGGGAAGCAGCAGTGGGTGCTCAGATGCCCGCCCCTCCATGTGCAGGCCAGATGCAGGCTGGGAAACAGGAACCACATCAAAGGGGCGGGAGCCCCGGGCAGCGGGGGAGGGGGCCGAGGATGTGTACAGCATAGTGATAAACCCCGGGGCCGAGCAGACCACCACCAGCTCCAGGCACAGAGCCCTGGGCAGCGGCGTTGGCAGGTCCGGGATGACACTGAGACCTTGGGCTTGTTGGCCATCGGGGCCGCCATTGCTAGCAAAGGGGCATAGGGACCATGCCCTGCAGAGGTTAGGAGAGTGGCCTCTGGACCCAGAGGGTCTGGGTGCAAATCGCAGCTCAACCCATCTCTAGGACAGTAACCCTGAGCAAGTAGATTTGCCTCTCCAGGCCTCAGCCTTCCCATCTATAAAATGGGAGTAATAAAACCTACCTTACAAGGTGCTTGGAGGACTGAATGTATTTAGCACAACATGGCACATAGGGAGCATTCTGGAGTTAGGCCCGGGAGAGCCAGTCTCACTGTGATGGACAGAGCTGGTGGGTTAATATCCTGGTACCCTTGCTGCTCAGAAATGCGTGTGCCACACTGAGGCCCCCCCCATTGCCCCCCGTCGGTTTTCACATCATCGCCGTGGTGCTGTCTCAGGCAGGCGGGCTATGGGAAGGACCCGGTGGGTAACATCTGTGGATGACGGCAGCGCACAGCAGCGCCTCTCCGGGCCGCGAGTCAGACCTCAGGTCGCATCCTGCCGCGTGCACACTGAGACCTTGGACGAGGCTCGCGGTGTCTCTGTGCCTCCGTCTCTCACCTAGAAGGTGCAGGCGGCACTGGCAGCTGCCCCCCAGGTTAGTTGTCAGGACCCCGTGAGCCCTGTAGCCAGGCGTCCAGCACGGCCCCTGCACCTGGTAACCGCCACACACATGGTAGCTGTTATGGTGACAGTGAGTTAGACAGGGGCAGCTCTGCTGGTGGTGGCGCCGTGCAGACACACAGGGCCTCTTGCCTGGTTTCATGCTCTGCTGACCTGCCTGAGATTCTGAATGATTTACGAACCAGGAGCCTCGCACAGGGCCCTGCAAATTATGTGGCCTCCCCAGTGGCCTCAGTTTCCTCATCTGTAAAAATGGGTGACGACATAGTAAATGCTATCTTGTAGCAGTGACATGGGACAGAAGAGTGTGTGCTGAAGTTCCCCGCATGACTCAGGAGTTAAGAAATGCAACTAGCATCCATGAGGACACAGGTTCAATCCTTGGCCTCACTCAGTGGGTTAAGGATAGTGCATTGCTGTGGCTGTGGTGTAGGCTGGTGCCTACAGCTCTGATTGGACCCCTAGCATGGGAAACTCCATATGCCATGGGTACGGCCCTAAAAAGACACACACACAAAAAAAAAAAAAAAAAAAAAGAAGAAGAAGAAAGAATGCGTGCCTATAAAAGTGCTTTGCTAATAAAGACAAATAACTCGATTGAAACACTCACAAAGGATCTGAATAGGTATTTTTCCAAAGCAGATGTACCAGTGGCCAATAGGCACATGAAAGGATGCTCAGCATCGCTAGTCACCAGGGGAATGAAATCAAAGTCATGACACGACAGCATCTCACACCCACTGCAATGGCTAGAATTAAAAAGACAGACTATAGCAAGGGTTGAGGAAGAAGTGGTGAAACCTGTACCATTTTTGTGCGGCTGGTGGGTATGTAAAATTGCACAGCCACTTCGGATCACAGTCTGGTAGTTCCTCAAAAGTTAAAACATAGGAGGGAGGTCCCGTCCTGGCGCAACGGAAATGAACCCGACCAGGAACCATGAGGTTACGGCTTCAACCCCTGGCCTCGCTCAGTGGGTTAAGGATCTGGCATTGCCGTGAGCTGTGGTATAGGTCACAGACACAGCTCGGATCTGGCGTTGCCGTGGCTCTGGCATAGGCCAGCAGCAACAACTCCGATTAGACCCCTAGCTTGGGAACATCCATATGCCATGGGCATTGCCCTAAAAAGACCCCCCCCCCCAAAAAAAATAAATAAATAAGGTTACTATATGAGCCAGCAATCCCACTCAGTCTATACCCAAGAGAAATAAAAAACATCCATCCCACAAAATCCTGTACATGAGTGAGTTTCCTGTGCACAGCAAGTTAAGGAACCAGTGCTTTACGGGCCATGGCCTGGGACTCTTACATGCTGTGGGTGCCACAAAAAAAAAATCTGTTCGTGGATATTTATAACAGCATTATTCATAATAGCCCAAAGTGGAAACAACCCAAATGCCCCCCGATCGAGGCGTGGATAAATACAATGTGGTCCGTCCATACAATGGAATCTATAATTTGGTCATAAAAGAAATAGGGTACATACTGCAACGAGGATGACCCATGAAAATATTATTCTGCATGAAAGAAGCCGGACAGAGCCCACCTCATGTAGGACTTGACTTACATGAAAGGTCTGGAAGAGCTTAACCCACAGACGCGGCCGCAGACAGAGGGGGTCAGGAGTTGGAGGTGGGTGGGGGAGAGGCGGCTGATGGGAGCAGAGCTTGTTTTCGAGGCAAAGGCAGTATCCTAAAATTGATTGTGGTGACGATTGCCCAGCTCCGTGATGTACTAAAAATACTGAGTTGTGTACTTTCAGTGGGTGAGTTGCAGGATGTTATATTTTTGAAAAGGTGCTTTGGAAATTCCAAAGAGCCAGACAGTGACGGTAGGATGACGGTGGCAGCACAGTGACCCCGCCCACACGCATGTGCATACACGCTCACACCCACGTGCACACACGTGGTCCCAGCTGCCTGTGTGCCAGACCCGCACCACTCCCCTGCTGGAGTCTCTGTGTTTATTCTTTTTCTTTCGGAAAACACATCTGCTGCCAAGGCCTCTAGGGAGAGGCCCCAAATCAATACACCCACCCAGGAGGACTCCCTCCTCCCCGCTGCCTACTCCATCCTGCGTTCCAAAGCAGAAACAGAGGTCAGAAAGGGTCTCTGGTGGACAGGTGGTGCGAATGCTCCAGAGCCTCCCCAGGGCAGGGACAGCTTTCTGACCTTACCAGGAGGTGAGCAGCCTTCTCACCTTAGTTCAGGCCATAAAGGATGGAGGGCCAAGGACAGTGGTGCCCAGATGGCGGGGCTCCCCAGAGCAGTCAACATTCAGATAAAGTGGCGACTCATGGGGCCATCTTCTCTCCACCTCTTGCTCTCTTTTCCTCTCTTTCCCCCTCACTCTTCTCCTAGATTTTGTGTGTGTCCATCTCGCACCCTCTGATTCTCTCCCTTTCTCTTCCCATGTCTCCCTTCGCTGGCATGTTTATCACCTCACAGTTGCAAGATGGCGGCTGTGCCTCCAGACATCACACCCACATTCCAGGCACAGAGGAAAGGCAGAAGGATCATTAAGCAATGCCTCAAGATATTTTCCGGGTGTTTGGGACAGAGACACAAATCAATAAAGGTTTGAGTACTGCTTTTATCTAAGCATCCCCGAACCACCACCATTGAAGAGAATTTTTACATTTTGCCTGCTCAGTGTCTGCTCCCCGCACCCCCCGCCGAAATGGAAGAAGGAGAATAGACAGACGCAGAGGGACTGGCGACTCAGGAGGCACAGGAAGTGGGGAGGGAGGGACTGACTCAGCTTGGGACGTCCTGGTAGTTGTGGCAGGTCTGGTCCTCCAGCCCTGTGGCCTTCTACAAACCTGCACTTACCGTGCCCGCATCCCTGGAGAGGGAGGCGCCTAGTTCATTCACTCACTCATTCATTCAATCATTCCTCCTCTCACTCCCCCCCTGATTCCCCCTCTCTTTTGCACAAGAACTAAGGGGCTCCTCAGAGGGTGATATGTTTGCCTTGGATGTCCCACTTGCCCGTGAGACTGAGCTCTCTGAGTCCCTGCCCGATTGCTAGACAAAGGAAGGGACGCAGAGATGTGCCCTGATGCTTCTCAGACATGGACCCCGGGGTGGGAAAGCTCAATTCATGGGAAATCTCTGGGCCAGAGGAGATGGAGATAAAGAACATAGCTGGTCAGCTTTTTCCACGACCCCTTCATGCCGGACTCGTGCTGCCCTTCCCTCGTCTGGTTCTCCACCACTTTCAGGACCACAAAGCTTGATGGGACCTCCCTCTAGCACCTGTGCTGCTACAGCGCTGGAGCATCACCTTGAGTGATGGAGGCAGTGGACGTGCTTCCAGGTCGGCTGGGTCCCCGCCCTCTCCCAGGATCTGCTGGGCGAGTCCTTGCTTGTTCCCTTTGTGTTATGCAGTATAGACGTGTCGCGGCTGGGGGCAGCAGATCGGGTTAAGGCTGGTTAGTTGAATTCCAATGAATTATGGTCTCATTCACTCAGCGGAAGTTTGGCTGAAGGTCTGCTCTTTTCCTGGGTGTGCCTCGAACATCTCAGGCAGTGGCGACAGCAGGGTGGGGACGATTCCCTTGAAGAATGGCAAAAGAAGCCCGATGATTATAACACCAACCAGCAAGAATAACACCCATCACTGTACAGTTATTTTGTTCCACCTTTTCATAACATGCCAAGCACATGGTATTTATTTTTCTTTTTAATCTTTACACAAGAGCTATGCAGTAGATGCTAGAATTACATCCATTTTGCAGCTAAAGAAACCGAGGCTCAGAGAGGTCAAAAACACCGCCCATAAGAGGGTGGGGCTGGGACTTAAGCACGGGGTACCCACCATCAGCCCCTCCTCTGCAGCCTCCCTCCTGCCTGCCCTCCAGCCACTGCCTTATGCTGGGCTGCCCTCCCACTTTGCGTAAATTAACTTGCTCTAAAGGGTGAGGGATTGCTAAGCTCAACTCATCATAAAAATATCTGCCTTTTAATTTTAAACATGCCAGTTCGTCCAAGTGCATGCTTAGTTGGTGGAGTACAGCGTAGCATCAACCCAACAAAAGGGCACCTTCCTCATGCCCGTTCCTGGGGGTGAAGGCAGATCGGGGGTGCTGGGGAAGGCCCGCTGACTCCCCTACAAATGCTGTTGCTGCAGAGACAGTGAGCACCTCACCGCCAGCCCTGCCCTGGGTTGTGAGTAAACCCTTCCAGGCTCCTCCATGGAGACTGTTAATCTCCAGCCCTAACGACCAGGCTGCTCTCTGCATTTCCAGGTCTTGTTTGGACTGGAACAATTTAAAATGCTCTCTTATAATTACAGAGGTTGTGCAGGCGGGGGCTGCGCCGCCAGGAGGCCACTGGACTTGCACGTCTCCGCTGCAGCCAGCAATTTCAGTAATGATAGTCGTGCATGCCGTTTATCTTTGGGGTTTCCAGAAATACAGGGACTTTTCCAGACACTTGTGAGTGTCTGCGATATGAGTGATTTGGTCTGCGTCATTCTGGGAGGCTGTGAGGACCTCCCCACCCCGGGTGAGCTGGGGCGTTTTCAGTGGCTGTTTGGGGACCCCCAAACGCAGATGGGTTCAGACGACAGGAGGGGCGAAGGAGTCTCCGAAGCTACAGCTGGAGGAAGACAGTTTTCCCAGGACTCAGGGATTTCCTGGGATGCAGGACTTCCTGTTTTAAAACCAAGAAAGTCCTGGACAAACCAGGACAAGTTGGTCACCTTCTTCCTGGTGAATCCAGGGAATTGAGCATATGTGTGTTTTTCTTTGCTCCATCCAGAGACTGTGCCAAACCTGTAACCAAGGAAATTTTAAGTAAAGGTATAAACCTAAAGAACAATATGAATAGAAGAGGGGACCACAGCAGCTGAAGGACACCCACAAAATGTTCAAAAGCTCAGGAGAGCCTACATAAGAAAAGCTGACCTCTAGGAAGCTTGGGTGGGCAACATCAGGGGCCCCAGAAAAGTGGACACCCTAATAATTCTAGTCCCTCTCTGGAAGGAGGGAGGTCAGTCCTGCAGAGATTAAACCTGAGACTCCCAAACCATGGAGGCCAGCACAGAGAAAGACGGAGGGAACCTGCTGTGAAAACGGGGATGCTTAAGCAAGGGGCACTACGGGAAACGGGGAGCCTCACCCCTTCCCATCCCAGGGGCCACCTCGATGTCAAAACTGGAAACCAAAACGAGCAGAAAGCAACAGAACTACAGCAGAAAGGATCACAACACTGCAAATCTACTATACTTTAATAAAATGCCAAAAAAAGAATAAAGAGAAAACAACAGGACATGAGGAGACAGACCATGCAGAGAGAAGAAACGCGCTTAAGAGAAAAACTAAAAACATGGTTAATAGTACCACAGAGCTACAAGACTGAATTGGTGAAACCAGAAGAAAGTGCTATTTAAAAAAAAAAAACTTTCAGAGAAGCAAGGATGTACTCTTGCCAAACTGTCATAAGCGAGTCAGTGGAATAATTGAGAGATAAAGTTGAAGAAATACCCCCAAAACTTGGCATAAAATCACAGATACGGAAAACTCGAGGTAAGAGATAAGAAAATTAAAGGTTCCATCCTGGGACACAACTTCCATTTAGCAGGAATTTTAGAAAGAGGAAATAGAATAGAGGGAGAAATTATCCTAGCGTTAACATTTTTCAGAAAACTGGAGATAAATAAAAGATGCTCTAAGTTTCCAAAGAGAAAGAAGGGGGGAAATTTCCTATACAAATGAACAGGAATCACAATAGTATTACTTCTTAAGAGTAATACTAGAACTATTGCAGCTATGAAGCGCATAACGCCAAGCCTTATTAACTTTCAGACACCTGGGGGGAAATTCTTCTCAAACTAGAATTTTATATTGGGTTAAACCACCCAAGTGTGAACTAGAATGATGATGTTTCAGATATCAGATGTTTCAGAAAGTTGCCTCCCATCTACCTCATCCCAGGAAGCTCCAGGGAAACTTGATTCAATCACCCACCAGTGTAAACCATGAAAGAAGAAGGCAGAGGAGCCTGGAAAGGGGGCCCCTTTGCAGAAGGGAGTGAGGGCAAGTCCCAGGCTGGGGTGAAGACAAGTCCCAGCAGGGACTTCCAGACCATCTTCCAAGTCTGAAGCCCCTGTGTGGGAACCAGGAGACCACACTGAAACAACGAAAACAAAAAGAAAGTCACCCAGTAGGTTACCTGATGTGTTTTTGCTGAGGAAAGGTTTAGAATTGTTTCCCGGCGTCTTGGAGAAAGACACATGATGGATACAAAGAAAACAGAGGGGATTATTTTCTAAAGGCGTCTTGGAGAAAGACACATGATGGATACAAAGAAAACCGAGGGGATTATTTTCTAAAGGCAACTATAAACTCCCGGAAAACAAAAGTGTGGACAGGGCAGGAAATGACGTCGTAATATCCTACACGGGGTGGAGGCCAACGGTATTGACAAAGCCGTAATTACGTGAACCCTAAAGATTCACTGCACCAAAAACTGGGATCAATCAATAGACCGAGAAGATGTGGGAGAAGAAGTCTCTGCAGGAAAGCAGTGTGAGGTTTCCAATGCTCATGTTTCCATACGAAAGGTCAATGGTTAACGTCTAAAACAGGAAATCAAGAAAGAACAGTATGAACATATTTTATGTAGAAAAACAGAGGTTGATAGGAAAAGAAAGAGCTCAAAGAGTAAAACGAACAACGGGTTTCTTCTGGAAGGCATTAATGTCCAGATTTCACATGCCCGTCAAGTAACTAGAACAATAAATTTCAAAATGATGAATATCAATCTGTATCCCACTGGGAGCAGGAGTCAGTGCGGGGCGGGGCGGGGGGGGGGGCTAGAGCACAGCTGCTCTTTATTATAAACCTCATATTATAGCTTAACTTTTTATTTACCTCTGCACAAATAGCAATTAAATTTAATAAGTAACAAAAGGATACTTTTCTATGGGTTAAAAAAAAAAGGAATAAAAAGAATTCATTGGTATATACATCTGCAATGCAAGCAGTAGGGTGGACGGGTGGGGTGGTTCACGTTCAGATGCAGCTGGATTCAGCAGCCTCCGTGATGTCACCAAGGGCGAGGGTGACCGACTCAACCCAGCTTGCTCAGGACTTTCTCAGTTTTAGCATAGAAACGTCCACACGCCAGGAAAGCTGTGTCCCTGGCACACCAGGGCAGTTGGTCACCTGAGCAAGAGCCCAGCTTTTCTGAGTCTCTACCGTCTTCCTCGGGGTCAGCATTCCTGACCCAAAGGTGGCCCCTCGAACATCTGTGTCGTCCTCCCAGGCCAGGTGCCCCCCACCGCTAACTTCATTACTTCAAAACAAAAACCAAGCAAACAAAAACCAACCCTCCCTGACTCCAGTTTTATTTGTAATCTTTGTATTTTTCACGTGTTCAAGTTTTTTTGGTTAAGCCTCCCACAAAACCTGTTTTGGGAAGCAGTCTAAATAAATCCTAAATAAATCAATCCCTCGGCGTCCTCGCCACAGCCGTCCCGGCGCGCACGGCGCCCGCGGCAGACCTGCCAGGCTTCCTGGTGGGGTGAGACCAATAGCAAAGTGAATTCTTCAGTCTGGATGATCGGGTTCGCCCTTCTGGGGCGTCAGCGAGCGGGATGCCGCCAAGTCCCCTCTTTGTGCTGCACTTGCTGGATGACCAGTGAGGTCACTTGTTTTTGTTTTAATTCATCCACATACGGGTTTGGGCAAGAAGCTCCTTCCCTGGACTCTGGTTCAAGTTCTCAGACGGTGGCCCCCGCATGGTGCGGCTCGTGGCCTTGGGCAGATGCCAAGAGAAGCAAGAAACAATCCTGGGTCTGGGAGTGGAGTCATCTCCGTCTCCCCGACCTGGGCCGGGGGCGCCTTTGCGGGGGCAGGAGAGTGCCAGGGTTTGGACGAGGACAGACCTGGGTTCCAGTCTCTGCCTTTAGCTGTGTGACTGTGGCAATCACGTACTTTCTCTGGGCCAAATCCTTTTCTCCAGGGCTATGGCTAAGTCTGCCCAGCGTCCCTCTGTGTGGGTAGGGGGAGTAGAGGGGGCCCTTCCCACAGCATGGGGGCCGTCACAGCACCTCTGTTAAGGCGTGGACTGAAGGGCAAGTGCAAGGACCCAGGCCAGCTGCAGGTGCACAGGAGGCCTGCAGCGCACAAAGCCACGGCTGGCAGAGCTTTTCTCTCTTCCACTCCTGGTCCTGCCCCTGCCGCTAAATACTTCGAAGACTTAATTCAAATGAGCAAATTCGAAATTTAATTGAGGAGTTCCCATCGTGGCTCAGTGGTTAACGAACCCGACTAGGATCCATGAGACACGGGTTCGATCCCTGGCCTTGCTCAGTGGGTTAAGGATCCAGCGTTGCCATGAGCTGTGGGGTAGGTCGCAGATGCGGCTCGGATCCTGACTTGCTGTGGCTGTGGCGTAGGCCGGCTTCTGCAGCTCTGATTAGATCCCTAGCCTGGGAACTTCCATGTGGCTCGGCTGCAGCCCTAAAAAATAAAAATAAATACATAAATAAACAAAATTCAGTTGAATAACTCACCAGCATATGTAAGATGAAAAAAACAAAACAAAACAAAACCCCAGATATATTAAGGGTTGGCAAGGATGTCCAGCAAATGGGACTCTCACCTGCTCCTGGTGAGGATGGAGCTTCAACCACCTTGCGATGCAGTCTGGCCAAATCAACCAGAGCAGGCAATTCACATGTCCTGCGACCCGGCTATGCTGGTCCATTCTCAAGACTAGATCCAACAGAGACATGTGTCTCCAAAGGCAAGAATGTTCACAGCAGCATTTTCTTTCTTTTTCTTTTTCTTTTCTTTTCTTTCCTTCCTTCCTTCCTTCCTTTTTCTTTCTCTCTCTTCTCTTTCTCTCTCTCTTTTCTTTCTTTCTTTCGGGCCACACGTGAGGCATATGGAAGTTCCTGGGCTAGCGATAGAATCAGAGCTGCAGCCGCTAGCCTACATCACAGCTACAGCAACGCGAAATCCAAGCCACACCTGCGACCTACACCACAGCTTACAGCAACACCAGATCCTTAACCCACTGAGCAAGGCCAGGGATTGAACCCTTGTCCTCATGGATACCAGTCTAGTTCATTACCACTGAGCCACAACAGGACCTCCTTTAAAAAAAAAAAAAAGGGACCAGAAACTACCAAATGCCCATCAACAGAAGAACAAATAAACAAATTTGCCAGGTTCACAGAGTGGAATATTATACAGTTATGAAAAATGAACAAACTACAAATAAACACAGCAAGATGGGTAAGTCATAATATTGAGGCAGAGAGGCCAGGTGCAACAGAACAAGTATTATACTATTTTGTTTGCATTATTTTATAAAACAGACAAAACAGTTTTAGGCAGTGGTTACCCTGGGGGTTGGGGGAGGACTAGAAGGGGGCCTCTGGGGACCATGATGCCATTTCTTGATTTATTCCAGGTGCAGAAACTGTCCCTTCATGTTCACCTTGTGACTATTCTGAATGAATATCATCTTTCAGCAGAAAACTAAAAATAAATACAATCACATAATCTTTTTTTTTTTTTATCTTTTGTCTTTTTTAGGGCCGTACCCACAGCATATGGAGGTTCCCAGGCTAGGGGCTTAATCAGAGCTACAGCTGCCGGTCTATGCCACAGCCACAGCAACACGGGCTCTGAGACCCGTCTTCGACCTACACCACAGCTCACAGCAACGCTGGATCCTTAACCCAAGGCCATGGATCGAACCTGCAACCGCATGGCTCCCAGTTGGA
Source organism: Sus scrofa (assembly GCF_054392235.1). Taxonomy (NCBI): domain Eukaryota; kingdom Metazoa; phylum Chordata; class Mammalia; order Artiodactyla; family Suidae; genus Sus; species Sus scrofa. The sequence goes on from NC_139399.1 coordinate 65,307,344, forward strand.
TTTGCTTCCACGGCGCCACGTCGGGAACTCCACAATCACATAATCTTGATTGTGTTTCCTTTGCCCAAGGGTTGTGGGGACAAGGCTGCTGGAAACTCCCCATCATCCTGTCTCTGCAGAAATACAAGGAGCCTTCTCTGAAAACCTGTCCCACAGTGGCCAAGGCACCACCACCGCCCCATGAATGTTGACCGTGTCGCTGTCTCTGCTGGGGCCGCGTCCCCTGCCTGCTGGGTGGTCTCTTGCTTGTCTGGCTCCGCCGGACTGTCTCACCCTTCTCGCCCCCCGGCCCGTGAGTGTGGGAGAGCAGGTTCCTGTCCACCTGCCTCTCTGTTTCCAGGATAGCGCCTGGCGCAGAGGCAGAGCCGAAGGCGTCCGTGCAGGTGTCGGCCACCAGGGGATGCAGCCACAGAGCAGAGTGGAACTGTGCCGAGTGGTCACAGCCCGGGGGAGGAGCACACTGGATTGATGGGTGATTGTTCACCTTTTCCATGTGCGGTTCTTTATTTCCAAATCTAGCATCGGGAATAATCGACCTTTGCAAAGGTCGAGGACGAGGCGAGGACAGCCAGAACGAGGCCTGAAGAGTGACCTCGAAGGTGAGCTCGCCGCAGCCAACGGCAGGGACAGGAAGTCACAGCTGGGAAGATGTGCCCACCGGGTGAGCCCCCCACCCCGTGACGTCCCCGGGTCCACAGGCCCCGTCTGGATGGGGACAGGTGGCCAGGAGCCGTGGCGGGTCTCGGTACCCACGTGACTCTTGGTGGGTGTCATGGACCCTGCCACCAAGGTCACGCCTGCACACGCAGGCCTCCAGACCGCCAGACTATTTATACCCCTGGAATGTCACCAGGTCACCGGGAAGCAAAGACTTTTGCAACACGTCAAGGCCACGGCCACCGCCCCGTCTCGGCCCGGGGCATCCGAGAGGCCCCACTCAGCGTTATCAGCAAGCCCCTCTGAAGATAAGGGGCTTGGCCCCACTAATGGTATTATTTTAGGGACCACTCAGAAAGACAGGACGGGATGGAGGCCCGGGTCATCTGTCATTCCTTCCCTCATCAACACACAGAACAAGAACGGAACAAAGACCAGGGCTTGTTTGGGGGGCGGGGGGGAGGAGGCTCCACCGAGGGGAATATCAGCCCCCCAAAGGCACCTGGGAAAGGAATTTGCTCAGAACGACCCTCCTTCCCCCTCATAGCGCTTCTGGGCAACCCACCCACCCACCAGCCAAGGTGCCTTGCCAGCTGGAGGGGCTGGACCAAAGAAGTAGGATGACTGCGGCTGAAATGTCCTTGACAGAGAGATGACGGATCTGGATTCAGTTAGAAAGGGTCAGAGCTCAAATATGTCATTTCTCCGTCGGCTTTAGCCATTGAAACCAATTGTATTCAGCATCTCTCTAACTTGCTTAAGTTGGATGTGTACCGTCAAGGGTCAGGGACAAGGGTGTGGGCCTCGGAGCAAACTGAGGCAGCGTCTCCTCTGCCCCCACCTCCACCCCCACCCCCACGCCCATGCCCACACGCATGCACACGCCCACACGCGCGCGCACACACACACACACACACACACACACACACACGCTCTCTCCTGGGAATTACTTTGTTACTCGGCAGCTCGCTCGCCATCAAATAATGACGTGTGTTTGGGAAAACACGGATCTAAGTCAGGGTTATTGCTCCTAGTGCCCCAGCCACTTCCCTTCCTAGACCAGGAAAAGTGAAGACGACTGCCGGGTTTGAGGTGAAAGTCAGAGGGTCACTTGGCTGCTGCACAAAAGCACGTTTCTGGGTACACATGGTCCCCAAATGCTACCCAGATGCCAAAGGGGCCGGTCAGGTAGAGCAGACAGCGAGCCCGCAGCCCAGCCTTGATCTGCAGGGCAGGGGTCAGGGGCTGGGGGCTGAGCCCTCTCCAAGGCCCCCAGAGGCAGAGCCCTAGTCTCCTGATTCCGGGCTCATGAATGACAGTACAGGCATTTATTCATGGCATCCCGTCAAGGAAGCTCTGCTGCGGGCCAAGCCTTGGGCTGGGCCCTGGAGACCCCGCAGCAACCAGAACAGACAAATCCCTCCGGAGGGCCAGATGGAAGAGAGCCCACAGGTAACCAACACATTCCGTTTGCCAGGTGGCCAGGAGCTTGATGGAGGAAGACGAGCAGGAAAGAGGCCAGAGAGGCCGGGATGGAGGCTGTGGTTACCAACGGGCATCGGAGGAGGGTTCACAGACAGGGGGATGTGGGGCAAAGATCTGAAGGTGCTTAGGGAACAGCCTGCGCCTGTCTGGAGGAACAGCATACCTGGCGGGGTCCGGGAGGGGACCAGTGCAAAGGCCCTGAGGCAGGAGTGCACACCTGAGATGGAGACCAGCGAGGCGGGTGGTGGGTGGACTCTGTGAGGAGAGGGTGATGGGGTTGGGGTGCAGGAGGCTTGTGATGGCCCCCGAAGATGGCCGAGCCCCAGTTCTCCCAAGCTGTGACTGTGTCATCTTACCAAAGGTGACGTAAATTATCAACATCACTGTATCAACCACTTTCCCTCACACTTCAGACACCAAATGTGGGATGGGGCCATTTCTCCCCATGCCAGCAGGTGTCCAAACCTCTGGACAGCAACAGGATGCTCCACAAGTCAGTTTTGACACGAATCCCTGGCATCAGCCCAGACCCCACTGGTTCGGGCTCAGACACCAAGTGCAAACCCCAGGTTGTCACTTGTACTTGTAACCAACTAGTTATAAATCAGGGGGGTTTCCATAGCCCCCTCCTCAGGCTTGAGAATTTGCCAGGACCTTGGAGAACTCAGGAAGGTGCTTTACTTCCTATCACTGGTTTGTTAAGAAGGATACAACTCAGGATCAGCCACGGGAAAGAGCCATGTGGGGCGAGGGCCAGCGGGGAAGGGCACGCGGTTCCCAGGCCTCCAGCACATCCTCCCTGCACCTCCGCACTCCGCCCACCTGGAAGCTCTCCAAGCCTCTCCTGCAGCTCAGGAGGTGGGGCTGAAAGTTCCAACCCTCTCGTCACGGGCGGTCCTCTGCTAAGTCAAGCACCGGCTCATTAGCATAAACCCAGGTAGGGATGAAAGGAGCTGGTTATAAAAAATAAGACCATCCTAAAACTCCCACACTTCCCATCACTCAGGAAATGCCTTGGCTTTTAGAAGCTCTGTGCTGGGAAATGGACACAAAGACCAAATAGTTACTTTTTTTTTACTGTGTCCTGCCTTGCGAAAGGGACTTTGCAGATGTGACTAGGGATGTTGCGATGGGGAGATTTTCTGGGCTGTGTGGGCGAGCCCAGTGTAACCACCAGGATCCCAGGAAGAGGAAGGAGGGTCCACTGAGCATATCGTCCTTGCTCAAGACCTTGACCACAGCCCAAAGGTGCTCAAATGTCTTTGGTGAACAGTGAAGGTGGCAGAGAACAGACTGGACCCTGGGCTTGACACCAAAGTTCTTGTTTGGACCACTGGGCACCGGATTGGCTACAGAAGCTGTGGGACCCAGAGCAACATGGAAACGCAGGGCTTTTTGAAGCGCAGAGCCCCATGTGGGCCACACACGCACGAAGCCAGCCCTGGCCAGGGGTAGCTGGGACCATCTTGGACACTGGCCAGTGGTGCTAGGCCACGATGGTGGCCACGCTGCACGCCCACAGCACTCACGTCGGGCCAGCCCTGGGCCTGTGCTCCCTGGCCCACCTGGCCACCTCCTCTGCCACCATGTTCGTGGGTGGGTGGGTCGGTAGGATGTAGCATCGGGGAAGGCAGTGCTGCCTCCCGGCCCAGTCTGCTTTGCCTCCGTCCAAATAGCTGTCACGACTCCAAAGACTCTGGAGAGTTCTGTGTTTTTCCTCTTCTGTTTTTATTTCCTCAAATCTAAGACCAAGAGAACTTGGTGTCAGAGCCCTGATGGGGTCTGAGCCAGAAGGACCTGACCCACAGGGAAAGGGAAGGCGTGTCTAGCAGAAGTCACATGAGTGTGCTTAGAAGCGACGCACAAAGGGATGGAGGGGGTCCAACCTGAGTATGGGGACAGGGCCCTGAGAAGGGCTGGGTCCAGTGAAAGGGGGTCCATCCTGCCTTCGGGTACCCCAGCCTAGGGCTGGGCCAGGGCTGCCTCTTCGTGGTCCACCCTGGAGGGACTGGGTGCACGGCGCCTCCTGGAGGTGTGCAGCCCTGCACCTGCTGACATCGGGCAAACACCTCCCTGCATCTTCAGCTAACGTGGGAAGGGCGGTCAGAGGACATGACTCCCAGGCTGGTCCCAAAGATTCAATGAGCTCAAGCTTAAGGCACTTCATGTGACTTGGGCAGGGGGCCCAGAGGGAGTGTTCAGCTTGTGGTGTGTTTTACGAAGATCCAGACCCATCATCCCATCATCCTCCCCAAGCATAGGGGAGTAGCTGGGGTGACCAGTGGCTTTAGGAAGAATTTTGGACCATTCCCACTGTGGTACAACAGGATCGGCAGCGTTTGGGGACTGGGATGCGGGTTCGATCCCTGGCCTGGCAGAGTGGGTTAAGGATCCGGCGTTGTCACAGCTGAGGCTTAGGTCTCGACTGTGGTTTGGATCTGACCCTGACCCGGGAACTCCACATGCTGCAGGGCGGTCAAAAAAGGAAAGGAAGGAAGGAAGGAAGGAAGGAAGGAAGGAAGAAAATTTGGGGACTATGGGTAACGATTCAGGGCACATGAGGGTCACAACTCAAACTGTTCAGCTCCTTTGGTGGGGTGGGGGGGTTCTTTTTGGAAGGACCCCTCTATTCGGCTGTAGCCACTAGCTTTTGGTTGTGCATCGGCCACGTGCCTGGTACTTTCTATGTACATAGTGTTTCTAACACTTCTCTAGCCAGGGGTGTGTAGCACAGACTGGGTTTTGTGCGAGGCAGAATTCTAAGACAGGCCCCAGGATTTCTGCCCGATGTGTAATTATCACTTGCAAAAGCGAAGGGATTTTAGAGTTCCCTGGTGGCCTCGCAGCTGAAGATCTGGTGTTATCACTGCTGTGGTCCGAGTCTGATCCCTAGTGCAGGAATTCCCACATGCCATCGGTGTAGGGATTGTGCAAATATAATCGAGACCCCGAATCAATTGACTTTGAGTTCATCAAAGGCAGATCATCCTGGGTGGGTCTTACCTAGTAGGTGAGTCCTTAAAAGAGTTAGGCCAGTTCCTCCTGCTGGCTTTGAAGAATGAGGCTGCTGTGTCGTGAGATGGCCACACGGGAAGGACTTGATGGGGGCCTCTGGGAGCGGAGAGTGACGGGTGGCTGACAACCAGCAGGAGAGTGGGAACCTCAGTCCTACAACTGCATGGAGCTGAACCTGGCCCGAAACCTCAGTGGACTTGCGGGAGAACCCCAGCTGCAGGTGAAGGTGCAGCCGCGGATGCCTCGATTGTGGCCTCGTGAGATCCTGAGCAAAGAACCCAGCTACCACGTGCCTAAACTTCCGATCCACAGAAGGCATAATGAATGGCTGATGAGTGAAGCCACTGGGTTGGTAATTGTTACGCAGCAATAGAAAGCTAATACAGATGGCTAGCTGTTCATCTTTAGTATCCACGAATTTTTCACAGTAATGGGATCCTGATTGCTGATTTTTGACTGTGCAGCTTGTCAGCCAGCATAAAAGCCCATGACTCCTAGTCTTTCCTGTGGCTAGGTGTGACTCTGTGACTATATTTTTGCTAATGAGCAGTGACTGGATATTTTGTCTGCTCTCTGGGATGGCTGTTTAAAGGGAGCGCGCAGCCTAGAGTAGAGATATGATGGCTGGTGCTCCAGCAGCCATACTGAACCGCAAAGGGAATTGTGACGAGGGAAGCCATGTGTTAGGATGACATGGCAGAAAGACAGGAAGAGACTACATTCTGAACGGCACAGTGGAGCTGCCATCTTGACCTTGGATGACTGGCCTTCAGACTTCTTTTAAATGAGCTAAAATAAACTTCTATCTTGTTTAAGCCACTGTTCTTCTGCTGTGTAGTTAACATACAGCTGATTCTCACCCTAAATAACCGTGGTGAGCACCACACCATCTCCCAAGAGAAGAACCGGGGCCCAGAGATGGCAGGAAGTACACAGGGTGCCCCAGCTAACTAAGTGAGCTGGGCTTGAGCTGGAGCTGATCCTGGGCCCCTCTGCCCAGCACGCGCTCCTTCTGGGGCGTGAGAATTCACCTCTACCTCGAATAAATATTTGCGAGACGGCAGCATGGGTCTTTTCCTGGGGAAGTGGCTGAGCGTGCTCTCAGCTGCCTCCACGTGTGACCTTGACCGGACACCACTTCCCATCCCAAACACCAGATGGAGGGGTGCCAGCGCTCACCCCACCTCTGGCCTCTGCAGAGGAGGCCACAGGAAAGACTCCACTGGGGCCGGAAAGACTAAAATGCCACCTCCTCCTTGAAGGCTTCCCGCACTCCCTGGCCCATCCCTTAGCTCTTGCTGTCTTAAGACGTCCCCTCCCGCTCTCAGAGCTTTCCTACAACCCCACAGCAATGTCCTCCTGCAGCCCCCAAAGCTGTCCAGTCCCCCCCGCCCCCGTGGCCACCTCGCTGACCTCATTCCTGCCCGACTCGCTCTGCTCAGGCCACACGGGTGGGCCTCCTGCTTGCTGATCGTCCAACCTGCCCAGCAAGCCTCAGGTCAGGGCCTTTGCACCTGCCAATCCTTCAGACCAAAAACCTCTTCCCTATGGTGACCCTGTCGCCTTCCCTTCAGTCCTCCTCTGCCCACTCGCTCCAAGAGCTTGGCCTCTGTCACCACCCTCGCCCCCACCCCCGTTTCTTCCTAATGCTCATCATTCCTCTAAATGGCTGCACAGAATGACTCACCCTCAGAGCCGGCTTGCCCATCAGGCACAGGAGACACTGTGCCCGGGGCCCATGGTACTTTTAGGATCCCACAAAAACATTTTAACATCTTTTTTTGCTTTTTAGAGCCACACCTGCAGCATATGGAGGGTTCCCAGGCCAGGGGTGGAATAGGAGCTGCAGCCGCCAGCCTACACCACAGCCACAGCAATGGCAGCTCCCAGCCGCATCTGCGACCCACACCGCACCTCGCAGCAATGCCAGATGGTTAACCCACTGAGTGAGGCCAGGGATCAAACCCGCATCCTCATGGATACTAGTCTGGTGCGAAACCTGCTGAGCCACAATAGGAACTCCCTATTTCAACATCTTTTAAAATTAGTCGATAAGAAACCAAAGGATGCAGCCTGGTTTATGCACACCTTTGTACCGACGCAGTCCTAGAATAAGATCCGATTTCTTTGTACGGAGGAAGAGGCACACACAGCTGTGGTGCTGTGCCAGTTACCACTGGATTCCTGTGCTGCCGAGCACAGGTGCCCCTGATGCTCTGCCCTGCTCCTGCGTCTCCTGTGCCCGCAGCCTGGCCCACAGGCTATGCAGTGAACCAGTGAGTGAGCGAATGAATGAATGAAGGCTTCTAGCCAAAGAGGAAGGCTGTGCTGTCTTCAGAGTCACCTTTGTTCCCGTGAAGGGCACTGAGGTGTGGTCACCCCCAGCGGTGGCCACGCTTGCTTAGGTCAGCCCACTCCTCTGCGGCTGACCCAGCCTGGCGTTCCTGCATCTAGCCCAGTGGGCCCAGAGTGGCTCCAGCCCATGTGGGTGAACTGGTCAGGGTGTGGGGAGGTGCTGGGCTGGGCTCCCACAACCCCCTTCTAGTCGTGGGACAGGGCGAGGAGCTGCTGGACTCAGACTTCAGCACAGAGGCAGCCGGGGGCACTGCGCGGACCTCGGAGGCTGCCTGGGATCCTCTCCTAGGTCCCCAAACTCGGAGGCAGGAGAGGGGGCAAGGCCTCAGGGGAGGGACCTGGGGGTTGAGTGATGGTCGCCCCCAAAGGTATGGCCTCGTTCTGGTCCCTAGGACCTGTGACTGTGACCTTATCGGGAAAAAGATCTCTGTGGGTGTAATTAGGGATCTCGGGGAGAGGCCATCTGGGATTATCTGGGTGGACCCTAAGTCCACTGACAAGTGTTCTCAAGTGAGACGCACGAGGAAAGACAGAGAAAAGCGGAGAGGCCATGTGAAGGCAGCTGCAGGAACTGGAGTGGTGTGGCCGTAAGCCAAGCAAGCCGGCAGCCACCGAAGGCTGGAGGAGACGTGAAAGGTTCGTCCCCGGAGCATCTGTAGGGCGTGTGCGCCCCCCACCCCACCCCCGACACAATGAGTTTGGACGTAGAGTCCCCAGAACTGCGAGCGTATGTGTCTGTGACTTTACGTCACTAATTCGTGCTAGTGGCCCGTACACGTGGAAGTGTGCCAAGCGGATGGCCCCAGTGACCACCGCTAACCGCCCCCCATCTCCCAGGGCCATGCATATGGTCACCAGGCAACGGAGCAAAAATCGATGGCGCGGCAAGTGGGTGGGTGGGTGGGGGAGCTCAAGTTGGCATCGCCCCACAGACGGAGGCCCTCGGGCTGCTGGGAGGCAGGGGAGCCCCAGGCTCGAGCTCGCGGCCCCGGAGCTCGGCACGGATTCAGGGGCTGAAGAGGGAACTGGGGAGGGTTGCTTGGAGAGTCAGGGCTGGGGGCCAGCAATCCCCACATTTCACGAGCAGACCCAGGAGACTCCACGTTAGGTGAGCCCAGGGTCGAGCCTGGCTTGGGGCCCCAATTCCAGCGCCAGCAATTATAAGCTGCTGACTTTGGGTAAATGCCTTCACCTCTTGGCGCCCTCTCAGCACGGCCGGCGGCGACCTCGGGGCAAGTGTGGGAGTTACACCCCTGACACAGGTGCTCCTGAGCCAGGCTGGGGGGAGAGGCACCGACAGGGGATGCTCAGAGCAGAGCGGGGGCGTGGGGGGGCAAGGTGAAGGCCAAAGACGAGGCCACTGGTGGCGCTGCAGCCACAAACACACCTGCCCACGGGGACCCAGTGGGGAAAGTGCCCCCGAGAGAAACAAAAGGCTTGTCCTCTTTCCCCTGGAATGTATGGCCTTCCTAGCCCAGTTTTCACTTTCCGACTCTGGACAGAGACAGGGGTACAAATCAAGAGAGACCTGCAATTTGTAAAATGGCAGCTGACACTCACACCTTCCTGAGACAGACAATGGGGAGCAGTGGAGACTGCGGCCAACGATGGTGCTTTGGCTCCGGCTGGGAGCGTCTACGCAGGAACGGGGCCAGGCGTGGCCAGATCTGCCGATTGCTCAAGAGAAGCTGGAATTTGAGGGGTTTTTTTTCACCCCCATCTCCTGATTTTCAAAAACGTGTTGGCAACGAACTCACTTCAAAAAAATGCATAAACACCGTGCAGGAGGGGCAAGGCGCGTCTGCAGGCTGCATCTGGCCCTCTGGTTGGCGACTCGTCTCCAGCCTGGAAACAGAACAAGAGCTACATCACGCATCGGGACAGTGACAGCAGGGTTTGGAAATCACGGGGGCTGGAACTGGTTAGGAGCGGCCGCTTCATCTGAGGCAACGGGGGACGAGCCAGCAGCCTGGCCAAGTCATGGGCCCAGATCCTAACATCCGTCAGGTGACCTCAGTACGCACTTCAAAGCAGCAAGGGACCCAAGAAGCTGCTCCAGGCTGTGCGGCCGCGCACTGCTCTGCGCCCAGCGGGCCCCTGGCTGCCTTCGCCAGGCCGGCTGAGAGCCAGCTTCGGCTCAAGCTGGGAGCCAACGGCAGCCCCCAAACCGCTGAAATAATTTGCACCGGACACTGTCGGTTCTGGGGCTTGCGCTGCTTTCAAGTTTGGGGTGTTTACTCCCCCACTCCCACGACTATTTTTCTTCTTTCTTGTGCCTCTATTTTACTGGGATGACTAAACCTTTCAACTATGTTAGCAGTAAACACGGCTAATTTACCCCCTGCCTCTGTGAAACAGCTGCTGACAGCTGCACTGTAATTCAATCAAAGATCTTTGTAGTCGGGCCTACCAAATTTACATGTGCTGTTTGCTTCCACTTCTCCTGCCCGGAGCCCCACACAGCTGCACCAAACATTGACGGGCGCCCCTTGCCCCCCAGGACCCGGATGATAAAGAGCGTGTTAACGGTGGAGGCCAAGGCAGAGTCCCGGCAGACCGAGACGACTCCAGGGTCCGGGCGTTGAGGGAAAAAAAAACAACACAGACACACACACACAGGCCCCAAACCAGAACCAAATGTCTCCTTTTATTGCAAAGTCCAAACCCTTTTTATTTTGTCTATTTATACAGCGTTTTCTCTGAGGCCTGCTCGATGCCACAGCTGAAGGTACATTGGTCTGACCGTTAATAAATAGTCTTAAATACGAAAATAAACAGGTCGAAGGGAGGCGAGCTCCCCCTCGTGAACGAGGGATCCGAGAGGGTCTCGAATGGGCTTCCGATGGACATAAATAATTTCTTTGTCTTGTAACAACTATTTACATGTTTCAATGTACAAATGACACTAGCCAGAGGTCGGCTGCGGTGGACAGGGTGAGAGAGCGTGCATCAGGACGGAAGCGCACCAACATCCCCAAAGTTGGCAACAGACAAGACGAAATATAACAAAAAGAGCAACTCTTTCCCCTTGATCAGGCAGCATAAAGGCTGCAGCCCAAGCTACTGAAGAAGAAAAAATAAAAGAAAATTCAACCCGGGGCCTGGGGTTTCTAGGGGCCAAGGTGATGAACATGGAGAAGCAGGTCCCCGCTGGACCCGATCCCAGGGCCACTGGCCTCACCTGGGCAGCCCTGCTCTTTAGCACAGACAGCCCAGTCGTCTCCAAGGCCCGTGCTGCTGCTGGAGGCTGGGGCACACCACTTAGGGGACGCACCAGCTAAGGCCAGGGAGGCTGGTGCCAAGAGCCGTGTCAGAAACGGCACCTTGGAGTCGGGACACTTGATCAGGCCGTCAATCTCAAGACAGCTTCGGAGTCCTGGGTTTGCGATCCACATCGGCACCTCCTGCACCCAGCAGACCTCCCACCGTGTCACTGGTCCCTTCCTTTGGGGCCCATTCTTTCACAGAGTCCTCCGAGAGGGGTCTGTGAATGAGCAGAGGTGACCACGGAGGCCCTCGTTGGAGCCCAGACCCCAGGACGCTGCCACCAATGACCACGGCAAGCGCCTCCGGGGTGAGGGACCGAGCCCCTGCCTCTCCAGCCCTGCCAAGAGCTAGGTTCCTTGGCGCCTCTTTACACAGGGCCATACACTGGCCACAGCTCAGGGCGGAGCTCAAGTTCTGCCACTTCTCCCTGGCTTCCTACGGCAGCAGGGTTGGAAAGCTAGTGCCTAGCCTCTTCGGGTGCTTCCGACGCTTATCTGGATCTCTGCCACCACACACCCTGCTGAACCATGGAACCTCTTTTTCCTTCGAGGTCAACACACTCCCAACTCCAAGCAGAAAATTTCCCTCTCCCCTCCCGGGCCAATCCTGGATTCTGGGTGAGTCTCCATAAACAGTGAGCCTCGGCAGGCCTCAGAATGCAACCGGGATGGCGTGGAGAGGGGGCCTCCCTCCCTCCGCCGGCCGCAGCTTCTGTTTATGAAATCGGAATAAACCAAGAAATAGGGATAAATTGTTTAGGAAAATATATCTGTAACATCCTAACCATTTTCATTCATTCGTTTTATTGTGACATGTATTACAGGAGCCTCCGCATGAGTCTTCCTCTCGCACAGACACAAACGTGCCCACCCCCAGCCGCACCCTCTTCCTCCCACTGCCGGCGGCCTGGCTGACGGGCGCTCCTCATTACCCCTGGGACGAGTCGGTGCATGGCCGCGATTTCGCAGCCAGGGCTCGTGGCCGGGCGACTTTCCTTTAGCTACATGTCCTGCGGTTGGGTTTCGCCTGCAGCAACTTGTAGGATCTCGTCCGTAGGACGCCGCCGACGAACCACTGATCAAAAGCCACTCGCCTCCCAAATACCCTCACACGCCTGCACCGTTCAGGTTGGGGAGGGGGACAGACGGTCTGGCAAGGCAGCCGCTTTGGTCTGCGGGCTCCTCGCCACGGCGGTGGCCCTGGGTGGCCGGGCCTCGGGCAGGGCTAGTGGCAGCCGCAGGCCCGGACCACCATGTTCCTGTACTTCTTCAGGATGACGTTGGAGCTGTCGTCGAAGTAGAGGACGGAAATGGCGTTGAGCTGAGTCGGGGCGCAGCAAGGCTTGGGCACCGTCTCAGGGTTGATGAAGTGGACCTGGAACACACACCGAAACGTTGGTGGGCTGCGACCGGGCATCGCCTCGGCCTGGCCCCCGCGCGTCTGCTGGGACAAAAGCCACGGAGACAACACGTACCTGGCGCCCCCGGTTCTAAGCACCTGATGGATAACCAGCTCGGCTCCAGGCTTTATCCTTGGATCACACACAGGTGGGAGAACCCACGCACAGGGGTTTACGCAGCCGACAGCTAGCAAGCGGGTGGCCAGGTCCCGCTCTGTCTTGGGGCTGCCCTGTGCACTGTGGGAGGTCTGGCACCCTCGCTGGGCTGCACCCACTCAACGTCAGAGGCACTCGGACCCCGGCTCCCAACCCTGACAACTAAAACTGCCTCCAGACACTGTCAAACATCCCCCAGGAGGCAAAATCGCCCCAAGTCAAGAAGCACGGGGCTGGACCAGGGTTGGCCTACAGGCCGAGCCCTGCCCCGCCGCGTGTTTTTACGAATACAGTTTTATGGGCACACAGCCACACCCATTCATCACCACAGCATCTCCTGCTTCGGCATCGCAACAGCAGAGGCGGACAGCTCAACTGGGGCCGTTGACTCTCAAAGTCGAAAATATTTACTATCCGGCCCTTTTCAGAAAAAGGGTGCTGACCTCTGGGCCAGATCTGTCCTGCCCAAGAAAAACATCAAGCACATCACACAGGCCATTTAATGTGTTTTAGGAGCCACATTTTAAGAGATGGAAAAGAAAGAGGTGCAATTAATTTAAACAATCTATTCGATTGAGCCCCATATTTCAGAAATATTATCATTTCAACATATACTTAACCTCAGATATCACTAATGAGATATTTTATCTTTCTTTTTTGTTCTAAGTCTTCCAAACCCAGCTGCAAAACATCTTGGTTCCGACTGGCCACATGTCAAGTGCTCAAGAACCACACATTAAAAGTGGACAGCACTGGAGGGTGCAAGTCTAGACTACACGAGACGATTCTGCTTCTTGAGGAATAAAAATAAGAGGAAGAGAATTTCGGCAAACACTTGGGTGCACATCAGCAAGGAAGGAGAAGGTCCAGAAGCTAAGAATGAAGAAAGAGGAGTTCCCATCGTGGCTCAGTGGTTAACGAATCTGACTAGGAACCACGAGGTTGTGGGTTTGATCCCTGGCCTTGCTCAGTGGGTTAAGGATCCGGCATTGCCGGGAGCTTGGTGTGGGTTGCAGACGCAGCTCCTGTGGCTTGTATCCTGCGTTGCTGTGGCTGTGGCCTAGGCCGGTGGCTACAGCTCTGATTAGACCCCCTAGCCTGGGAACCTCCATATGCCACGGGTGTGGCCCTAGAAAAGATAAAAAATAAAAATAAATTAAAAAAAAAAAAAAGAATGGAGAAAGATGCCAGCCGGTTGCCCAGGTTTATTACTCCTTCTTGCTCAAGGGCTTCTGTGCACCTTCCGGAGGGTGAGGGTTGGAGGGAAACAAATTCAAATGCCGGCAGGGGCCACACGAGTGCCACTGATGACCACACTCAGTCAGGAGTCAGACAATAGGGGAGAGTGAGGAGTGGGGCAAACTAAAAGGAGACGGCCACTGCTGCCCACAGCCACCCAAGGCAGTGCCATCGGATGCGCCGAGGGTTCAGGACAGGCTGGCAGTTCAGCCCTGTTTTGTTTTTATGTGAAACTTCCAGGTTCCCAACACAGCGTGTGGACCGAGTGGAAACGCCACAGATGACCGCCTGCACTCCAGCCCCAGTCGGCGACCTCTCATGCCAGACGGCACCCTTCTCAGAAGGTTTGGGGGACAATTTCAAACCTTACAAGTCTAAACCTTCCCCCACATGCTCCGGCCTCGGATCATTTTACAGTAAACCCCAGATGTTAGCTCATTTCTTCTCTATTTCACTCGGATTCTCGGGAAGGCAAGGACTCAGATATGACCCTCGAGTTCCTGTCATGGCGCAGTGGAAACGAATCTGACTCGCATCTGTGAGGACGCAGGTTCAATCCCTGGCCTGGCTCAGTGGGTCAAGGATCCAGCATTGCCATGAGCTGTGGTGTAGGTCGCACACGTGGCTTGGATCTGGCGTGGCTGTGGCTGTGGCGTAGGCCAGCAGCTGCAGCTCCGAGTGGACCCCCAGCCTGGGAATTTCCATATGCCACGAATGCAGTCCTAAAAAGCAAATAAATAAATAACCCGCATTTTAGAATCATCAAAGGATTCATTCTAACCCTAGAGCTCACGGGTGAAACGTGGATTGAGTGTGTGGTCACTGGGCCGTGGGGCTCCTGCTCGTGGACCAAGAACGCAAGGCTCAGTGGAGGGTGCCGGGGTGCTCCTGGTGACCCGCGAGACACCCCCATCACCTCCGCTGGTCCTGGGACCAGGACGGAGCAGGGACGCTGGCACAGGGGACAGGAACAGGCTGGGGTGACTATTCTTGTCCAGCCTGACGACCGTCAATCCTGGAGAAGGTCTCAGAGTTTATTGTACTGGGAGGAGGCTCTGGCAAAGCGATGCTAACAAAGGGCAGAGCCTGGTCCAAAGAAAAGAAGTAGAGGAACTTTTTCCCTAAGAAGTAACACACATGGGGCAGGGACAAGGGAAGAGGGAGGCAGGTCACTAAATGAAAAGAAACACAGGAGTTCCCGTCGTGGTGCAGTGGTTAAAGAATCCGACTAGGAACCATGAGGTTGCTGGTTTGATCCCTGGCCTCACTCAGTGGGTTAAGGATCTGGTGTTGCCGTGGGCTGCGGTGTAGGTCGCAGACATGGCTCGGACCTGGTGTTGCTGTGGCTGTGGCATAGGCCAGTGGCTACAGCTCTGCTTAGACCCCTAGCCTGGGAACCTCCATATGTCGCGGGAGCGGCCCTAGAAAAGGCAAAAAGACACACACACACACACACACACAAAACCCCACCAAACAAACAAACAAACAAAACAAAATGAAACGCAGAGCTCCGGAGCAAAGAGACCTGCAGGATAGAGGGGGTGGCCTGGGTAGTGAGCTCTCTGTGCTTAGAAGTATTCATGCCGAGGAGGTTGACCAGTTGTCAGGAAAGGCCTAGAGAATGTTCACAGCAAGCAAGTATCTACCAAGCTCTCGGAAGCTCAGGTTCTAGGAACCAAGTCCCTAACCAATACCAGCATTGTTGTTGGTAAAGTGGTAAGAATAACAGGTCTTGAGTGTCGCTGGGCAGCTGTTAAGAGTGTTGATCTCACCATCACGGAATCCCCCAAGGACCCAGTGAAGGCTCTCAGAGCCCCATGGTAGCCTCACCTCTGTCCCATCACCCCTCACCTCTGTCCCATCACCCCTCACCTCTGTCCCATCACCCCTCACCTCTATCCCATCACCCCTCACCTCTGTCCCATGTCCCTCACCTCTTCCCATCATCCCTCACCTCTGTCCCATCACCCCTCACCTCTATCCCATGTCCCCTCACCTCTTCCCATCATCCCTCACGTCTGTCCCATCACCCCTCACCTCTGTCCCATCATCTCTCACCTCTGTCCCATGTCCCTCACCTCTGTCGCATCATCCCTCACCTCTGTCCCATCATCCCTCACCTCTGTCCCATGTCCCTCACCTCTTCCCATCATCCCTCATCTCTGTCTCATTGTCCTTCCATCTTCCTATCACTTCCCCTCCCTTTCCCTCAAGTTTCCTCATTTGCTTACTTGACCGTTTCCTCCCCTGGAAAATGAGGCTCTGAGGGCAGCGTCCTCATCGGTGCTGTTCCCTGTGTGCTTTTCCCTGCGGTGTCCCCAGTTCCCAGTGTGGGGTCTACATGCAGTGCTCAATAAACATCACTGAATGGCTGAGCCGTGAAGTTCAAGGCGAGGAGGCAAAGACAGGCGCTCTGGGAGGGAATGAGCTCTCAAGACTGCCCACCGAGGGGAAGCTCCGATGCTGGGGGACGGGGTGGGGGAAGCCTGTGGGCGTGGATGCCGACAGCCAGGAACAGCGGTACCCAGATGGAGCCGGGGCCAGGGCCACTTTGTCATGAGGCACAATGATCTCTGCCCAATACACCTTTAGGAGCCCATGAAAGCATTCTAATTTCTTTTAAAATTAGGAGAACTACATGAACTTTGGGGTTAAAGATCATGCATGAAGGTTATACAGGCACGTTATTAAATGCCATTTTTAATCTCATTTCATGGAGGAAAGGCCCACAAAAGCAAAAGTGCCCGGGGCTCCAGAGAGTCACCATGTGGCCATGGGCAGAGCTCTGCCGTGGGCCAGCTCACAGGAGCCCAGGGCAGGATCTGGAGGCCTCGCTCCCGCCAGCTGACCTCACCCCAGACGGCACCAGGCCTCACTCACCAGCGTCTGCACGATGGCATGGTTGGTGGCGTTCATGTACGAGTTGAGTGGGAAGGCGCACTCCCCCTCGCAGTAGTAGGCGGCATAGCCTTCGGGCGCGATGATCCAGTCCTGCGGGAGAGAGGGGAGGCCGTGGGGGGCGTGCTGAGGGGAGGGTGGGAGCGGCAGGGCTGAAACCCGCCTCCTGTGGGCCAGACTCCGAGGCCCCCGAGGTCAGAGGCACGGCCCACCTCCTCCCGGGCGGCTGGGGCTCCTGCAGAGGCAGGGGAAACAGGCAGCAGAGCCTTTCGTGGCCCCAGCAGACGGCAACATGAGGGGACGACCATGGGGCTGGGCTGAGCCCGGAATGGACGCTTGCTCTTCATTGGAAGCGGCACAGGACAGGGTGGCATCAACCTCACCCCTACAAAGTGGTAACACATGGGCGGTTTGCTTTAAACCAAACCTCTGGGCCTCACTTCACCCACCCGGGAGGCAGGTGACAGGGGTGCCTGGACCACACGTGCTGCTCGACAAAGGATGCATGTGGCGGGGTTCGCACAGAAACGTTCTGGCGAGAAGGACATCCTCAGTGACCCAAGGGCATCGGGGGCTTTGTTCCGGCACTAGAACGTAAGCACGGCCTGGCACCCCTCAGACCATGGCTGTTGTCGTAGGAGTGCTGACAGAATCACAGGAGAGCACCCAGCTGGCTGTGGGCACAAGCGCCCTGAGGGCAAATCTGGGACCTGAGCTACCAGCTTGCTGAGGGGACAACAAAACCAGAGCAGGTGCTCAGGCTCCGTGAGGGCAGGTTCACTGCTACACCCAAGGCGGCATCTCCGGTGCCTAGAAAAGGGCCTGGAACCACACAGGCACCCATGAATAGTTGCAAGATCCTTTGACCTTCATGCTTTTCCTAGGATTCACCCCCCCATCCTTGACCTGCTCCAGTCAAATGATTCCAGAGGGGGGGCTGTGGCCCTGTAACATGATCCCGCCCCTAAAACTGATGATTGGTTCAGGGACAAGCACCTGACCTGAGCTAGGCCAATCAGTGCCTTCCCTGGGAATCTTGTTTTTTTTTTTTTTTTTTTCCCCTTTGGTCTTTTTAGGGCCACGGCTTATGAAAGTTCTCAGGCTAGGGGTCAAATTGGAGCTGCAGCTGCTGGCCTACACCACAGGCATAGCAACCTGGGATCCGAGACACGTCTGCGACCTACACCACAGCTCGTGACAATGGCTGGATCTTTTAACCCACTGAGCGAGGCCAGGGATCAAACCTGGTCCTCATGCCTACTGGTCAGGTTCATTACCACTGAGCCATGATGGGAACACCTTCCCTGGGAATCTGAATCACAGGAGGGGAAGGAGGGGTAGACAGGGCAGAGCAAGGGAGCCACGTCCGCGAGAAGCAGCCAGCGCAGGGTGGAAATGGGGTTCACGTGGAGAATGAGGTTCATAGCGCACAGCGTGTGCGTTTCTGGTTCTAGCTGCTCTTGGGTTTCACGAGGCAGCCCTAGAGCCGGACCCTAAATCCTCTCTCCTAATTAGGGCTCTTGACCATGGAGTCTTGATGCTGGAGTCAGTCTCGATACCGACGTAGGTGAGAATCACAGCTCACTGCACATATGGAATGAAGCCCCCCTGCCGTGGGGAGGGGGCACGGGGGAGCCCACAGCCAGCCGCCACCTCCACTCACCTGCCAGCCCAGGTCCCGGAAGCTGACGTAGAGCTCATGCTTCTTACAGGCCTGCCGCTGGTCACTGCTGCTGTTCTCTGCATTGACAAGGACGGGAGGAGCAGAAGAGCGGAAAAGAAAAGGAAACACACCCGCATTAAAGCCTCCTCTGTCCAAGGCAGTGGTGTGAACACCGTCAAACGCTGAAAGTGGGATGGTGGCTTTCCTGACAAAATAGCCGTTCAAGCACCTGCAGCCTCAATCCTCAGCAAACAGCCTCTGGGAGGGAGGCAGCAGTGCCCCAACCCTCTCACGCAGCCTTAGCTGCCAGCTCTCTCTGTTCTCTCTTGTTTGGAGGCTGACATCTGCCCAGCTTCCCCATGGGGGGGTCCATCTCTAACCAGAGCCCACCACGCTGGCTGCAAGAGCCCAATCAGGGGCACCGCCTTCCCTCAACCTCCCCCCACCGTGGGGCCAGCCCCCCACCCGAGGCTTAGCGCTCTGCCCGGGGCAAGAGGGGATGCAGACAGGGCCTGCGACAAAGCCCCAGCCACCAAGAAGGAATGAGAGGGCCAAAGTCAGATCCCACTGACCTTCCAGAAAAACCCAAAGAATGAAAATTACGCCCTGGGGTTTTCCAGAAGTATGAAGAGTTTGTAGGCATTTGAGGTTAGGAACTGAGTGCTTGTAAACATGCAGAAATCTGTTTCTCTCTCTGTCGCCCTGTGTCTATGTCTCTTTTCTATCGTTCTCCCCTCCACCGCACCTCCCCACCCCCGACTGTCGCCACTGCACAATCTTCCCTGAGCCCCAAAGCTAGGGGGATTCATCTTTCCTTAACCACAACTTGTCTCTCCTCCACCTAGAACTTCCCAGAGGCCTTCTATCACACTTAGAGCAATGTCTCAGCTCCTATCCTTGGCCTGCAAGGCCCCACATGGCCCTGGCTCCCAAACCATCAACCACCAAGCTCCAGTCCCGCCAGCCTTCTTTCCACACCATGAATGTGCTGCCAAGACTATCCTGACCCCAGGGCCTTTGCACCTGCTCTTTCGTCTGCTTGGAATGCTCCTTCTCAGAATCTTTGTATGTCTGGCTCCGACTTGATAGTCAAGCCTTGCTCAAACGTCACCTCTTCAAAAGGGCCCTGTGAAAGCATCGTTGGACTTCCAAGTCCAAGGCCACCAGGACTTGCGGAGTGAACACACACGTAAGGGAGGGCCCCACGCCTGAGCTTCTTCCACTGCCCTGGCCTCCTCACGGCCCAAGTGTCCCCAGAAGGAAAGGAACACTCTGGGTGAGGGGCCCAAGAACTTCTTGCAGGACCTCGAGGAGAGCCCAGGAGATGAGTTGGGGCTGCCTGCTCACCAGACCTGCGCTCGGCTCCCCAGCCCAGCGGCTCTCTCTGATGGCCTGGCGGGTGGTCCTCCCAGGAGCCTGGGGTCGTCATGGCAACCCCAGCCCTTGCCAGTGATGAGTTTAGAGCCCAGTCCTGAGTTCAGGAGCTCACCTCCTGTCCCGAGGAGCACGGTGTCAGTTCAGGTAAAGGGCAAGTGGCCCAATCTAAGGACACAGGTGGAGGCACAGGTGGGGCCACTGGAAAAAGTCTCCTTGGGCCCAAGAAAGACCCACGGGAAGAGCTGGTCGTCTCCTCCTGGGAAGAGCTATGGCAACGGGAATCCACAGCCTTGAGGTGAAGCCAATGTGGATGGTGAGGCTGGGATGGAAAGACGAACCCGCCCCCCCAACCCAACCCCGCCTTCCCAATGCTCCAAGCCACTGGCCCTGGGCTTCCGTCACCTGCAGCCAGCCATCCCAGTGGGTCCCACCTATGACCGTCACCCCAGTGAGGGAGTGGAAGTAAGCTTGGGTGCAGGTGTAGACTCTGGAAGTGTAGGCCCTGAGCTCCCGAGTAGGGCTGGGTGCACAGCACACCATCCGTTCATTCATTCACTGATGCAAGTCCTTCCTGAGTGTCTGTGAGTTTACAGATGCTGTGAGTTTAGGCACTGGAGCTAAAAGTGTGAACAAAACAAACTCCTGCCATCGAGGGGCTTAGTTTCCAGCGAGAGAGGCAGATGATAACTGAACGAATACACAGATTACGTTCCGTCTACCTGGGCAGCGCGGGGACTAAGGGAGGCCAGGAGGCCAGGAAGGGCGTGTGGGGGCTGCTCTGGGATGGGCGCTAACCTGGGCCCGCTGAGGAAGTGAAGTCTGTGTAAGAAGCAAAGGAAACGAGAGGGAGGACGGGGGGGAACCCAGGAGGGGAGAGTCCAGCAGGAGGTCGGGTTAGCTGGGTGGGAGGGCTAGGTAGGACCAGGACAGGAGAGGTGGCTGGTGGAGGGATGGGTGGCTGGGCCCTGGAGCCTTCCAGGCACGAGGAGGAGGAGCTGGGGTCAGCGGCTGGCAGTGCGGAGGGGGCAGGGAGGATGGAGCCGTGATGGGGAGTCCTGGGTCCCCCTTTCCCACCTGGGGACCTAGCCTGAGGGCTATGAGAGAGAAAACCAGCTCTGGGGAGCAGGGCTGCTGGAGGGCTGGGTGGTTGTTGGCATGCAAAGGTCAAGGCCAAGGTCAAGGGAACCATCAGAGAAGAGCCTGGGCACCTCCTGGGCCATTCACTGCACCATCTGGGAGGCACAGACACTGAGCGGAATCCATCACTGTGACCACACCTGTGGCCCCAGGTAGCAACGTCAACCCCTCAGGCCTTCTCCCCCTCCTTCCCTGGGACGTAGCACGAGGCAGCCTGAACAGGACACAGCTCTGAGCACATTAGTTTGGGCTACGGGTGTAGCAAAGAAGCTGCATGTCGAGTGCCAACATTACTCTGAAGCTGTGTGAGGGCTGAGTGAGAAGAAAGCGCCATGATTGCTTAGTAATGTCTGCCACGAGCAGAGGAAGGGCGAGTTGGTGGCCTGAGTGCCACCTTGCCCAACCCTTTCTTAAAACGAAGCAATGATATTTGGCTTGACGTCAAAACCCAAGGCCCAGCAGACCAAGGCCCAGAGCAGCTCATGAAGCTAATTGTTGGCATGTCACTATCGGGGGCAGGGGACTGGCCCTGCCATCAGGGGCCCCAGACACCTGTCTCCTCTAGGTCTCCTTGGAACGTGGCTGCTCTGGGAGGGAGTAGTGGGAACCCCTAATTCACTCTGACTTCTTCCTAGCAGAGAGATGAGAAAAGAGAAGGAAAGATGCTCAGGAAGCAGGCGCCCAGCTGCCCTGTCCCTCGGGCCCTGCCCCCTCCGCCCTTGCAGCAGCGGGCGGGCAAGCAGGAGCCGACAGGCCGCTTCCTACACCTCCGCAAGCCTGGCCTGCGCAGCTAACAAGTCAGAACTGGTGCTGGGACTCGGCTCCACCCGCATGGGTCATCTGGCGAGATGGCTAGTGACCAGGGAGTTGGGGCCAAACGTGGGTGGGGCGAAGGAAGTGGAACCCAGTTTCTCAATCCCCAAACCGCGCCGTCTGAAGAGCAGTCCGAGGCCTCTGGGGGGCGGGGGCGGCCTGCAGGCACGCTGGCGTGTCCCCCGGCACCAGGGGCGCCGACTTGTGTGGCCCGGCAGCGGGACTCCCAGCCCAGCACTTGAAACGGGGCGGGCGTGTGTGCACAGCCACACTCACTCAGGGATTGGGGTTTACTAAGCCTGCAGAGCGGTCCAGGCACTAAACTTCCCGGGGAACTTCAAGCAGGGCCAAGAAGTGGAAATCCAGAGAAGGAGGCAGACCTCAAGCCAGGCCGAACAGCTGCCACGTGCGGTGGTGAGAGCCCTGGCCCGGGGGTGATGTAAGTGGCGATTGAGGGGGGTTTGGTGAGGACGTGGTGGGGGGACTGGGTGTCCAACGCTAAGATTCTGAGACCAGGTCCCCCCACTTCCTTAACCCAACAGACCCTGAGAACAGGAGTCTTTGCAGGGATGAAGTTTGCCAGCCCTTCCTACTGATTGATGAGGAAAAGCCTCTAAGGACTCCCCACACGACCCTCCCTGAGCGCCCCGCCCTGCTGCTCCCCCCTCACCCCGTGCTCAGAGCAGCCAGAACAAGCTTCTTATCAACCCCGCCCCACATCACAGCTTGAAACGCTGCAAAGCCTTCCAAATTTGATTTGGATGAAACTCAAAACTCAGGATGCGGCTCCGAGAGAGGACACTTGGCCCTGCTCACTCCCCAGCCCCACCCTCCCCACGCGTCCCAGCCACATGGCCTCTCCCCCTGCCCCCACCCAAGCTGCCACGAAACCTCCCTCCCCAGGCCTCACACCTGCAGGCCCCACTGCCTGGAGCGCTGGTCTCCAGCCCACCCAGCCTGGCCTCGAGGCACCAGCTGGCCCTCAAGCTCTCTGCTGGGAGGTCTTCACTGACCCACCCCCTAAAGAGTCCTTGTCACCGTCTCCTGACTCCCCGGCCTGCTGGTGTGGCTGTGAGTGGCGGCCACTTGCCCCTCCAGCCCGTGGCTGGGCTTTCACTGTCAAACCCCCTCCCCCAAGTGGCCAGCATAGAGGAGGCTCCCAATACAGATGAAGGGATCCGGTTGGTTTTTAATTTGGGGGAATCACAGGTCCCCTTTGAGTTGCCTAAAAAAGAGTGGATGCACCTGCCAGAAAAGAATTTGTACAAAATCTCTGCCCGCAAACTCTGGAGCCATTGCAGACCAGCCAGCAGCAGCCAGCAGGGAGCCCTGCTCTTAAAAACGACACCAGCCACAGAAACCATACTTTTTCTCCCCCTGGAAAAGGAAAAACGATCGGAAATGTCAAAATTGGCCAGGTGAGGCGAAGAAGCTGTGGACAATATAAGGTGACTCTGAGGGTGGGGCTGTTCTGCCATCTCCCCGCCCCCCTTCTCACATCCCCACCCCAGGCCTCTTCCGGCTCAATGAACCCAGAGCCAGGAAGCCTTCACAAAAAACCCTCCCGCCCATATTCAGCCAATTGTTGAGACCTGCCAGGAGTTTCAAGTGATTTTTCCTTGAAGAAATAAAATGAAAGCTACAGCAAAGCCCCGAATTTCCCCCTCGCCCCTCCCCGGGCACGGGTCAGTGGCTGGCGTGGCGTCTTTCCTCCCACGCATATTTTCAGTTTTCCCTCATTTACTGTTTTGTCTGTTTAGAAATTTGCAGGATTGGGGTCTTGCTAGACTCGTGTTTTGCCACTTGCATTCGAAATGAATTTATGGCACCGTTTCTACGGTGAAGCTGGTGCACTCCGTGCAGGAAGGGACTTGGGGGTTGTGCCTCCGGCTGCACTGGGTCCAGAACCATCTGTTGAGCACAGGCGTGGATTTCGAGTCATGCCTTGGCCGGGGTCCCGCGGGCGGGCCCGACCCTCCCGCCCGGGCATACCTGCGACGTTGGCCACCCGCAGGGCTTCCTGGTTCTTGGGCGTCTTGGAGCGGTTCTGGCTGCGCTGCTTGCCACCCGTGGAGCGGGTGCTGCGGAGGTGGACCTCAGTGGCCTTGAAGAAGGCCACCATGAAGGGCTGCTTGTTCTGGGGCCCTTGCCGCCCAATCAGGCCCGCCAACTTGGGGTTGATGCTCTGCCCTAGACGGGAAGCAGTCAAAGGCACGGGAGAGGCAGTTAGTGGGGATGCAAGCCTCACAGTTCACCCACACCCTCACCACTCGTCCATCACAAGTGTCCCGACGCCAGAAGGTTTTAGGAGCTTGGAACACAGCGGGTACCACAGAGAGGAAACTCCCTGGGCCCTGGGTGTGCACGCTGGTGGGGAAGGTGGGCAGCAAACACACGGGGCAGACAGACCAGGTGACACCTGTGCTTGCAGACAGGGGAGGGGTGGGACTCGAGTTTGCAGGACAGGCTGCTGTTCCACTCACTTCTCATTGGCCACATCAGGTCATGTGATCTACCTAAGCCCAAGGGGTGGGGGCAGTCCTGCTTGGTGCCAAGGAGGGTGGGAACAGGCAGCCCTAGGGACTGCTGCCTTCTGCACGGAGGGGCCATCTGAGCAGAGAGCCGGGTGGCAGGGAGGGAGGGAGCCCCTGGATGTCAGGGGAGAGGGCGCTCCAGGCAGAGGGCACCACAAAAGCTGGAGATGGAAGTGGGGTTGTTCCAGGAGTAGTGGGGAGACTGACTGCACGCTCGGGGAGAGACTGAGGGTGAGAAGAGGGGTGGGGACAGTGGGGGGGCCCAAACAACGCAGGGTCCTGTGGACCTTGGCTGGTTCTCTGCCTCCACTGTTTCCTGGATTGAACAGTGTCCCCCAGGTTCATGGCCACCCAGAATCTCAGGATGTGTGACCTTATCTGAAAGGAGCATCTTTGCAATTAGTTAAAGTCTCACTGGATTAGGGTGGGTCCTATTGCAATGACTGTGTCCTTAGAAAAAGGTCTCACACACACACACACACACACATACACACACACGCGCGCACGCGCGAGCAACTGGTGTGTGTCTGGTCACAAGGAGAGCAGGGACACCCTGGTTTGAGATCTCCAGCCTCCTGACTGGGAAAGAATAAAGTTCTGCCATCATAGGCCCCAGAACACACTCAGCCTCTGCAGGAAGTGGAACCACAGGCAGTCAGCTAAGGAGCAGGCAACTTGCTTGTTTGTGAAAGACCCCCCAGGCCCCCCCTGGAGACTGGACTGCAGGGGTCAAAGACAGAAATGGGACAGTCCAGGGAGAGGTGACGGGGCATGGACCCCGGGCAGTGGGGGCAGAGGTGGCCATAAATGGTTCGATTCTCAATGGTTCTTTTGTGTGTGTGTGTGTGTGTGTGTGTGTGTGTGTGTGTGTATCTTTAAGGCTGCCCCAGAGGCATATGGAGGTTCCCAGGCCAGGGGTCTAATTGGAGCTGAAGCTGCTGGTCTACACCACAGCCATGCAACGGGGGATCTGAGCTGTGTCTACAACCTACACCACAGCTCACAGCAATGTCGGATCCTCCAGCCACTGAACGAGGCCAGGGATCAAACCTGAGTCCTCATGGATAGGAGTCAGGTTCATTACCACTGAGCCATGACAGGAACTCCTCGATGGTTCATTTTTAAGTCCACTTTTAGAATGTATTTTATTTCCAATGCCTTGTTTTGAAGTAATTGCAGATTCACAGGAAGTTATGAAAAAAGGCATATGCAGGAAGGTCCCCTGTACCCTTCGGGAGGTGGGGAAACCAAGGCAGAGTTGGGGTGGGGAGGAGAACTGGTGGAGGGGGCGGCAGGGGACGAAACACAGCGGGAACGAGAGGCTCCTGTTTGAAATTCCCACCTGACGACAGAGGGAAGTGGGCAGGAGGGCAGCGGGCCTGGCTCCTGATCCGGGGGGACACACAGACTTGGAGGCAGACCTGTTCTGGCCCAGGACCTGCCTTCCCGGGCTCAGGTCCCGCTTCTGCCACTCAACACACCAATGCTTCTCCCAGCAAAGCTTTGCACAAAGCTTTGCCCAGTAAACACCAGCTAAGGGCAGTGGTCCACGCCGGCATGGAGACGGGATGCGCTGATCTGGGGAGGGCATGTAGCTGGGCAAGCACCGAGAGGTCTGGGAATGAGGCTGGCGGGGAAGGATGTGGGAAGAGCTTGAAGAGGAGGAAGGGGACGCCCAGAGTTACAGGGCCCTGGAGATGGGGCAGGGGGGCGGTTAGGCAGACGAAGCAGTCACCGCGCCCCCTGCTCTGCCGGTGGGTGGAGCGCGATGGGGGCTGAGAACAGGCTACTGTCTCCCGTAACGATGAGCCACTAGCCAATATATACCGCATACCATGTCTGCTGGGCACAAGTATTCTAAAGAAAGATAAAGCAGAAGGACAAAGGACGCCCATCTCACTCATGACAAGACAGCTCAGAGAGACTGAATAACCTGCCCAAGGACACCCAGCTTGGAAGTTGCATCTGAACCCATGTCAGGCTGCATAACCACAAGACTGGTGCCTGCACCTTGTGTGGGAGGGTCAGAGGGCAGTGACAGCAGTGCTTCCGGAGGCCCCGGGCTCATCTGCATCTGAAACCCACTTCACCCTGTGTCCCAAAACCCAGCCCCACAGGGACCAGGTTGGCAGCATGGGTTTGCTTTGCTTGTTCGACAACAAATGCTGCGAAGGACGAGCTCCCTCCCACCACTGCTTCCCCTTGTCCCCGTTCACGTTGGCTTCCGCCGCATTCTTGAGCAGGGTTTCCTCGAGTTCACTCATCTATAATTTGAACAACGATTCTATAAAAGAAACCATTAAAGCCAAGCCCCAAGGAATTGTGTCCCCCCTGGAAAGCTTTTAGGGCAAAATAAAAATGCCTCCCTGAAAACATGATGCTGTTCCAGACCCAGTAAATCCAAGCACTGCGAGCCATCACTGTGCCTCGGAGGGAGGGCGTCTGGCTGGCTCTGGCCCATGTCAGGACGGCCAAGGTGGGGACCCACGGCTGCAGCTGAGAAAGGGGCAGATGGACAGAGGGCGTGGAAGAGGGTCTCCCAGGGCTTCAAACCCACATCTGCCGCTGGTCAGCCTGTGTGGGCTGAGAGAGGTGGAGCTGCGGGCTTGCGCCTCCATTTCCTCACCTGCAAAATGGGATGATGCCATTTGTCTCACAGTACCTCCCTTTCTTGGTGCCCGACCCAATTTTATTTAGGCAGCTGTGCCTTAAACTGACTGCAGCCTGAACACAGGGGTGGAGCCTGTGATCTAATACTCGGCAACAATCCTCCAGCTACAATGATTGGTTCAGGGATGGGCACATGACCCCATTTAGCCAATAAATGGAGGAGAGGTATCCTGGAAGCTTCCAAGTCTGGGGTCCAGAGCAACCCTCTCTATCCCTGGACAGGACTAAGGGAGGAGGGATGGAGAGAGAGCGTCAGAAACTGCCACCACCTGGCAACCATGAGTGGACCACACTTCCAAATGGGGCTGACCTGGAAGCAGAGAGACAGACAGACATGCAATCTTTAGTGATGTCATGGAGCTGCTGGATCAAACCAGTCCTGATTCTCACCCCGACCACCAAAAGGAATAAACCTCTGATTGTTTAGTCTGAGTTGCCATCTCAGGGTTGTTCTTGCCCCTTTTTTAGAGGCTTGAGAACTAGAGAACATGGTGGCCAGCCGTCATGGGCCTGGAATAGGGCAGGCACTCAGAGGGCAAGAATGGATTAACCCCCTTCTATCACCAAGTATGAGAAATGATCAAGGCTTTCAAGGTCAACGCCGAATGTCGCAACAAGAGACGTTCACCTTCAACAACAAACAAGGATATGGAAATCGACAATGAAATATCACTTCACCCCCACTATGATGGCTAAAACAGACACAGACAATACACAAGTATTGGTGAGGATGTGGAGAGAGCAGAACCCTCATGCACGGCTGATGCGGTTATAAAAGTGGGGCAGATACTTTGGAAAACAGTTTGGCAACTCCTCCAAAGAGTTAAACACAGAGTGTTCATGTGACCCAGCAACTCCACCCCAGGCATAGACCCAGGAGAGCTAAAAACATAGGTTCACAAGTGTTCACAGCAGCATTATTCATAATAGCCAGGACGTGGAAACAACCCAAATGTCCGTTAGCCAATAAAAGGATAAACACAACGTGGTACCTGGGCACAAATGGACTATTACGCTCCGTAAAAAGAAATGAAGGACGGATCCATGTGACAACATGGGTGAACTTCGAAAACAGGCTGTGTGAAAGGAACCAGTCGCAAGACATCACGTACTGTATGACTCCATTCACATGAAATGTCCAGAGTAGGTAAATTCACAGAGACAGAAAGTAGACTAGTGGCTGCCAGGGACCGGGGACCGGGCAGGGGGCGGGGAGGGAGGGAGACCAGCGCTAGTGGACACCGAATTTCTTTGGGGGCGGGGAAGTGTTCTGGAATTAGACAGCGGGTGGCTGCACAACAGGGCGAGGTAGTAAAAACCACTAGCTCGTGAAGATCATGTTACGTGAATCATAGCTTTTTTTTTTTTTTTTTTGGTCTTTTTAGGGCCATACCTGTGGCATATGGAAGTCCCCAGGCTAGGGGTCCGATAGAAGCTGCAGCTGTTGGCCTACACCACAGTCACAGCAACACGGGATCTGAGCTGTGTCTGCCTCCTACACCACAGCCCAGGGCAACTCTGGATCCGCAACCCATGGAGCGAGGCCAGGGATTGAACCCACGTCCTCATGGATACTAGTCGGGTTCATTACCACTGAGTCACAATGGGAACTCTGTGATTTATATCTTAATTTCCCTTAAGTACAATTAAAAAATAAAAACACAGGCAGGGATGACCCATCAGCTGAACCCTGGGGGACAGTGTTTGCTAATACATAGTATGGACGCCTATTATAGTGTCTGGCACTCGTGGGCTCTTAATGACCACTTAGTAAATGAATGACTACTCCCCCCACCCCAGCCGACAGCAGACAGGGTGCTCATGGCCCACTCACCCCTCCCCAGGGACCCGCAGGGAAGCCAGTGATGTCACTTTTCAAAGAGGAACAAGGCTCCCGGGATGAAGGCCTTGCCGTGGGTCAGTGGTGAGGCCAAAATGGGTCAGAAGCCAAAGGCCGCATTCTCAGCTGTGATCCCACGGCATCTTGGAGCTGCAAACACCCCCAGCCTCTCTCCTGGGCTGCCCCATGTGCTAAGCCAGGGGTCAAGACCCCCCCCAACATGGGGTGGGG
Organism: Sus scrofa; assembly: GCF_054392235.1. Classification (NCBI taxonomy): domain Eukaryota; kingdom Metazoa; phylum Chordata; class Mammalia; order Artiodactyla; family Suidae; genus Sus; species Sus scrofa. The sequence continues at coordinate 65,336,080 of NC_139399.1, forward strand.
GCTGCACGTGAGCCCAGAGGTCCCCTTGACCCAGGACCACATCTCAAACAGCCACCCAGGGCTGTGGAGGAGGCACTTTCTGCCCAGGCTGGACGTCACCTTCCTGGTAGTTAGTCCTTAAACATCAAAGATGTGGCCACGGTCACTTGGAAGAATCTGGGAAAACGGACTCTGAACTGGGTCCCCTCCCCGCCCCCGGGCTTCTTGGGGTGGTAAGGTTACGCCAACACTACCTGGTATCTGCAAACAGCCAAGTGCAAAGCAAAAACTGTGTCCCTCGGCACCTCCTGCACAGAGGCCACCTGGGGTCCTGCAGGATGGATCCATCTCCCAGCCATCCCTGGGCACCAGGACTGGCCGCAGAATCTGCTGGGCCCAGGGCAAAACGGAAGTGCAGAGCCTCTTGACCGAAAGTGAATAAGAATTGCAAGATGGAAAAAAAAAAAAAAAAAAAAAAAGAGTTCCCATCGTGGCGCAGTGGTTAACGAATCCGAATAGGAACCATGAGTTTGTGGGTTCGATCCCTGGCCTTGCTCAGTGGGTTAAGGATCTGGTGTTGCCGTGAGCTGTGGTGCAGGTCGCAGACGCAGCTCGAATCCCCTGTTGCTGTGGCTGTGGTGTAGGCCGGCGGCTACAGCTCCGATTCGACCCCTAGCCTGGGACCCTCCATATAGCAGGGGTGTGGCCCTAGAAAAGGCAAAAAAAGACAGAAAAAAAGAATTTCCAGATGGGGATAGCAGAGCATCAAACCAAGCACGGGGTCCGAGGTACACGGTCCCAGGCCTGTGACGCCAGCCCGTCACGCGTGTACAGACCCACAGAAACACACGTGTGCAGCCCTCACGGTCCCTAACGAGGACTGTGCGGCCCTTGCTTCACATCAGGCTGGTTTGGGGCGACATCCTGCGGACACCTTTCCTCATCAATGAAACAGGTTGACCTCATCGCCTGCGGCTGCAGAGGAGCCTCCCATCTGGAAATTCTTTGCCTCACCCTCGTCTGTCCCGGGCTTGAGCAACCAATTCATTTTTTCATCTATTAGTTCATTCGACAACCATCTAAGGTGCAACCATGGTGTGCAGGTGCCAAGCTGGGTGTGGGTACAGGGGCGCACAAGAGCTGACCAGAGAGCGAGAGGTGCTCAGGGACGAGGGGGGACCGGGCATGTTCTGGGTGGGTGGGGAATGAAGTGGGCAGAGAGGAACTGAGCGGGGGTCCGCCAGGGAGCCCCTCCCTCTGTGCCCTCCTCTGGGCCCCCATGGCACTCAGGGCAGCCTCTCTGGCCCTGTACGCAGGGCCTCCTCCTCCTAAAGCTTGGCAACGCAGGGCAGGGATGGTCCCCATCCCTGGTGGCCCTGCACAGGATAGCGCGCCAAAATCGGGCCCAAGCCACTTGCCAAGCGAGCAATGGCAAACACAGCCGGCTTCCTCCCAGGGCCCTGGGCCCTGGGCTGGTGCTTCTCTGGGGCCCTCATGGGTCCTAAGGCCGCCTTAGTGCAGGGGGTTGGGTGGCAGCATCTCTCTGGCTGCTCCCAAAATGCAGCCCGCCAAAGTCTCCAGAGCCTTCCGATGTCCCCTGGGAGGCAAAATGTCCCAAGTCGAAAGCCAGGTGTCACAGACACTCGCTAAAGTAAGCCCGCGTCTAGACAGACACACAGACGTAGGTCAATGTGGTCAAGTTTTCTCACTGCAAAAGACCCAGGGACAACGTGATGCTTTACTGACTAAGAGGGCACGGCATGAAGTACCAAGCAGCCACCCAAACAATGTCTTCACTATTTACAAATATTCCTGGGCCACCTGCCCCGAACCCAGCATCCCTCTGCACCCTGGGGGTTCAGACGGGAACAAGACAGGTCCTGGCAGCGAGGGGCAGAACATGATACCGTGTGATTCCACACGGGAGAAGAGAAATCTGAAGCATCTACAACATATGCGGCTACGTATATACATACATAAAGTTTATTTTCGTTTTAATACGCCCCACAAAGGGCGGAGAAAGTGAGGGAGCGGACCGGACTGGCTGGGAGAGGAATTCCTCTGTTTTATGATGTTCCGCTATAGAGGCTTTACTTCACACCTGCAAGTATTTGTTGTGATAATTTGCATCCCCACGTCCAGGGCAGGCAGCACAGACTAGGGAGCCAGGCCAGCGTCTTTGGCAGGGGGATTGAGGTGCTGAATTAATGGATCAAGGCAGGAAGAAGAGCTAGACATAGTATTTTAACGCAAGTTGATATCTTTGGGAAACTGAAAAAGATGTATATTCTAGACAAGGATGAATAGGTTAAAAAGAAAGACCACGAAGACTTGCCCAAGGATAGGGTTGTCGGATTTCTGCAAGCAAATCTACAGGATGCCCCGTTAAATGTGAATTTCAGATAATTGAAGCGTGTTCTCAGTATGTGGGAATACGGAGATTCAGCAATTCCTGGCTGTCTATCTCTATCTTATCTGCCAAGGGGGCTCCTAAGAGAGCCTTTCCCGACAGATGAAGATAACTGACCGCTGGCCTCTGGCCCAGCCAACAGGCAGGTGACGACTTTGTCATTTCTTTGAAGAACTCACAGTCTGCCTCTCTGCAGGGTGCTTTGCTTCTATTTCGGTTTTTCGGCTTTTCTTAAATTTTAGTTTTCAAATTAACATAGAGTAAGACTGACTTTTTTCTGTATGCAGATCTGTTGGTTTTAGCGCGGGCATGGGCGGATATGGAGAGCCCCTCCCGCGTCCCCAGAGCTCCCTCCTGCTGCTTTAGCTCAGGACCTCTGGGTGAGCCTCTCCCACGGGACACGTGGCCGCAGTGGGAGACATCTTCCATCTTCACACACTCGGCCAGGGTGGCATCGAGTGGGTGGTGGTCAGAGATGCTGCTAAACATCCCAGGGCACCCGGGACGGCCCCTCCCCGAAAGGTCCACGGCGCCGAGGTGGGGAACTTGCCTCTCTGCTTCCCAGCCTCTGGCAGCTACCGACCCCTTCTCATACCTACAGCTTGGTGTTTTCTAGAATTTTCATAGACAGGCTCTCCCGGTCTTTGGCATCATCTTGTGTCCTCTTTGTGGGTCTTTAAGATTCACGGGGGCTGCTGCGTGTTTCACGGTCCATTCCTCCTGTATGTTCCACAGTGTGGAGGTACGACACCTGGTGACCCATTCAGCTGCAGAAGGACATCTGGGTGGCCTCCAGGTGGCTAAGTGTGAACATCATGAGAAACACTCGGGCACAGGTTTTCACATGGCTCTCCACCTCACATCTGGGACGTGAAGCCAAAGTGAACACTTGGCGCTGCCTGTCCCCACTGTCTCTGCACACTCAGAGTCCACCGGAGCCAGAATCCACACGCCTGCCATCCGAAGGGGCCAGGGAAGCGGGTCAGCCACTCTCGCTCCCCATCTGAGCAGAGGCCTGGTCCTAGAAGCGTTCAAAAAGGCTGACACCGCCACCGTGCAGCCCTCCATGCCCTGGACCCCTGCCACCCGAGCAGGCTGACAATCAGACCCCTCCCAGCCTCACAGGCCACCCCTTCTAGAATGGGTGCTACAGGCACCTCCCTAAAGAGGCAGAGGAGACCCTCCCTCATACAGCCCACCTGCTCCCCTCCTCCAGGCCGGGCACGGAGGCCGCTGGCCTGCCAGCAGGGGGGAGTCTCAGGGCACTGCCGACACACCCACGGCGGGGCCAGGGCAGGGGAGGGGGTCTTGACTGCTGTGGATGCCCCAACCTAGGGGCTGGCAAACTATAGCCCGTGGGCCGAAGCCAGCACACCGCTTGTTTCTGCAGATAAAGCTTGACTGGATCTCAGCCTTGCACTTCTGTGCCCGTCTTTACTGCCAATACAGTGGCCGAGCTGAGAAACTCGACAGAGGGTCTGACCCACGAAGCCCAAAACATTCACTGTCCAGCACTTTCCAAAAAAGGTTTGCTGACCTCTGCTCTGACCAACCCCAGATCCACTTCCTTCCAGACTTGTAAAGAAAACCATAAATGCCCCCATGAGATAAGACACACTTTAAGGTCTTTTTTTTTTTTTTTTTTTTTTGCTTTTTAGGGCTGCACCCGTGGCATATGGAAGTTCCCAGGCTAGGGGTCGAATCTGAGCTGCAGCTGCCGGCCTACACCACGGCCAGCAACGCCAGATCCCCAACCCACTGAGCAAGGCCAGGGATTGAACCCACATCCTCATGGATACTAGTCGGATTTGTTTCCGCTGAGCCACGACGGGAACTCCCTACTGTCTATTATTAAGGAAAGTATTCCTGGCAGAGCTGGTTCTGCCCGCTGCTGCTGCACAACAGGGATAAGCAATAAGCATCACGGAATGTGGGCTCTGCTCCACAGCGGAACTACGGACCCCCTGTTGACAGAGGGAGCGGGCTCCAGGCCATGGAACCTTCGCTGGGTCAAGGTGGATGGATGCAGAAAGGAGAGATGGCCCAGGTCCGGTGTGGACAATCTACGGGGCCTCCGAGGGAGGGAGGGATCCACCTCGGAGGGGAGGTCCTTCCAAGAGGCGAGCCAGGTGGGCAGTGGTGTGGATGCAGGACCCAGAGAGGTGAGCTGAGGACAGGGACGAGCCAGCGCATCAGGCCACCGCTGGCAGGCCCCGGGAAGCATGAGCAGAAACCACACACCCGGCCCAGAAAAGCCTCGAGAGCAGGCAGGGAGCACAAGGAGGCCTCTTGGGAGAGGAGGGGACCCAACAGCCCACGTGCATAGGGGCATCTTGGTTTCTCGTGACTTCTCTGTTTTCCAGGCCTAGAGCCATCAGGCACCCCCCGGGGGGCCAGAGCATAAGAGTGTTCCTCTTTAATTGTGCAAAACACATTAATCCAGCCGCTTCTCTCGATGGACCAAGGCCCAAGTGACAAGTGAGAAGGCCGTTAATGCTCGTGACATCTGCCTGGCCCAATGACCCACAGCCATCCTGGCCATCACTGCCCACCGGCCCTGGAAGGACCCACCCCAGCCTCTGGGTCACCGAGTCCTCTTGGTTACTCTCTTGCTCTGGCTTCTGGACAAACAGGATGTGACGCCATGGCAAAGCTGAAGGCACCTGGGAACCCGCTGCGCCGAGGCTGGGAGCACTCGCTGGCCTCGGCTGCATGGGGTTTGTCTCCACAGGCCCCGCGGGCGAAGAGCTCCCTCCTGGGCCCTGTGCCCAGCCGCCTCGGCCAGCGTCACTCTTGCGCAGCACCCGCCCTCAGTCCCTTAAATGCCCTGCAATCCCGTTTGATCCCATCCGGTATGGTACGCTCGAGGACAGAGATGCGTGCTCTCAATCCCCAGGAGAGAGGCCTGAGGCCCTCTGTGTACACAGACGTCCAGGGCGTGCCTGCCTCTGACTCTGGGGGGTCGGGGAGGGGCCAGCCTGGTCTCAGAGCCCGGCAGATGTGCAGCAGCAGCTGGAGGCCCCCAACAAGGGCGTGCGAGGGGGAGGTGAGGCCCCCATGCGGTTTTCTTGGATGGGAGAGGCTGGGCTGACGGGCGCTTCCTCCTGAGCCTCCCAGGGCATGAGGGCGAGGAAGAACTTGCAAACCTGGACAAGGAGCTGGAGTCCTTGTCTTGGGAACAGATGACTCGGGGCTTCTATGTCTGCAAAGACGCACGTCTCCAGGCCAATGCAGTCTTCCCCGCCCCGCAGCTCCGGGATGGAAGGCGGCAACAGGAACCGGTGCGTTGATCCTGAGAGCAGCAGAAAGCCCGGCGCCGGCCTCGGAGCCCAGAACCAGCCTGCACGGCCTCATCCCTGCCCTTCAGCTTGTGGTCCCCTGATGGTCCCCTCTTCCTGCGAGAATGTGAACAACACGACAGCCGAAGCCTGGTCCTGCTCAGGCTGTGACCCCGGTGCCTACAACCGTCCCTGGCACGTTGTAGCTCCATGCAAATGTTTGTTGAGTGAATAGATGTGCTTTCGAAGCAGGCAAAGAAGCTCTTGAAGGTAGGAGCCTGGCTCTGACAACCAGCGCTGGGGACAGGGAGGGTTTGGCATGGCTCTCCGGGCTGGGATGGGGGCCCAGCGCCAACCTGTCCTCAGGCACAGTGCCCAGGCCATGGTGCTTTCAGAGGCCCATGAAAAGATTTTAATGTCTTTTAAAATCAGAAGACAAAGCGTAAACTTTTTAGAGTCGCGGAAAATGTCTTAATATTGAGTCCCGTCAAGGTTACCTTCACTGTTATACCAAGATGGCCATAAACCTAATTTACAGTATTTTTGAAAGGAGGGAGGACCCGTGGCCATTCTGTGATGCTGGCTCCTCCAGGTGGTCCTGCGGGAAGTGAACTCTTTCCTCCCCAGGAACGGGGACATGGAGAGGGAACCAGGGTGCTGCAGGGGCCCAGGCTCTCGGCCCCCAGCAGGGGCTTGTCAGTTACACGCTGTCCCCAGGGCTGGTGCCTGGGAACCACTTTCCCAAAAGGCTCCCCAGCAAGAGCAACTCTGGGGACAGGATCTGCAGCAGAGACCTGGTCTACCCTGGGAGACGAGCAACTCCAGTCAAGTCGCTGGGCCTGGGTCTCCTCCTCCGTAAGGTGCTGGGATAACGGACATGCTGCCCGGGCGGGGTCGTTGTAAGAATCAAACACATCGATGGCAGCAATAATACCTAAAACTCATGAGCACGGACAGGGCGCCAGCCCAGGGCTCCGTGCTTTCCATGAATTCACTTCTCTTCCTCCCCAACCAGCTGTAATTATGGCCGAGGAACAGATGTAGGGACTAGGCAGCAAGAGGTTGGACCACCTGCCCAAGGTCCCGGGAGGCTGCCCCGAGGAGCAGCGGACTATTGGGCCCTGAAGTCCACTTCTGGCCCCGCCTGGGAGCCCAAGCTCGGGGCCTGGCCGGCCACGAGGGCTCAGCTCTCAGCAGCACCCGCAGAGCCCCCAGTCAGCTGGAGAGCCCTCCAAGCTGGCGTCAGGGTCCCTTCCGCTCAGGGCACCTCTTCTCCCCTCTCCCACTGCCCCGGGGAGGAGACAGAGCTGCCTCTTGTCTTCCCTACAGGCAAGGCCAGCAGGTGCCGGCCCTCCTTCCCGAAGCTCCCTGTCCTGGCTCCTGATGGGCCCCAGGTACCGGGGGAGTCTGTGGGCCTCTCCAGCTGCGCCCTCCAAGGGCTGATGAACACCCAGAGGGGAAGCTGGAGGAAGAGGGAACAGATACCGGCTCCCTGGGTGGTCTCAGGTAGCTTTTGGAGATCCTCAACCCGACCCAGGGCTCACCCTGTCTGGCACCAAGCACCAGGAAAGAAGGTCGTGAGGTCTTTGCCTCACCAGGAGGGAAGCGAGCTCCCTGTATGCCCGTCACCAACATGCCTGTTGTGTGGGTGAGCAAACCAAGGCTGAGGGTGTTGTGGCTGCATGTCCCGGCAGCCGCCCAGGGGCTGCAAGATGTTGCACCCCCAACTCGGTGCCCCACCTTCTCCCCTGCCAGATGGCGCCCTGGGAGAGGGCGTGGGTGCCAGGCACGAAACCCTTCCCTGGGTGCTGGCGAAGGTGGTGAAGCTCACTGAGTTTATGTTGATGCTAGTAGGTGGTCCCAGGGCAGGGCTCTGGCCATCTCTACAGGTGACGCGGGGCTGGCACCCAGTATGTTCACACCAGCCTGACCATCAAAAGGACCCCAGAATCCACGGGCTACCTAGCAGGCCCTGCTGGTTTTTAACCTACACTGGCACCCAGTGCAAAAAGGTTTACACTGAATGGGGCTTATAAACAGGGTACCCTAAACCTGGGGCAAGACCTTGCCAGGGTGTTGTCACTGGGCCAGACCCCAGGTTACCAAGGAGCTTGTGAGAAAAGGCAGATTCCTGGGCCCATCCGCAGGGACTCGCCATCAGGGGGCCCAGGGGTGGATCCCGGGAATCTGGATGCTCCACGTGCCACCCAAGGGATTCTGACGGACGTGGGGATGCCAGAGACTGGAATGTCAGGATTTCAGGAGTCAATGCGGAAAGCACTTACTGTGTGCTCAGCAGCCACTGCCTGTTAAGCAGTTAAGCTCTTCACTTGCGTGAGCTCATCTAATCCTCTGCAAGCACCCTGAGAGGTGGGAAGAATTATTAAGCCCATTTCCCAGATGAGGGACATGAAGGGACTCACCTGGGTCATGTGTAGAAAGAGCAGAGCTGGGATTTGAACCAACAAACGTTGAATGATTCTACTACCAAATAAGTTTGGAATCCTTCTATGATATGGACCCTATCAGGAGACTCACAATGGACACCAGCAAAATAAAGGCTCTGATAAGTCCTGCAGGGAAACCTATTTAGTTTATCCAACCTAGCATTTCTTGCACTTAACTGATCATGAACCCATCCCGTTTCCCCAGTGATACCCACGGACACTTCACGGAACACAGTTTGAGAAATTCTGGTATAGGCCAGAGGTTGCAAACTTTTTCCTGTAAACGGTACTTCTGAAAATAATATTTTCGGCTTTGGTGGCCATAGCAGCTCTGTTAGAAAAACTCAGCTCTGCTGGTACAGGACAAAAGCAGGCCCAGGTGATCCATAAACCCATAGGTGTGACTGTGTACTAATAAAACGTTATTTATGGACACCAAAATATGAATTTCATATAATTTTATGTCACAAAATATATGGGTTTTTTTTAATTTAAAAAATTTAAATTAAAAAAAAAATTCTCAACCATTTAAAAATGTGAAAACTCAAGAGTTCCCGTTGTGGTTCAGCGGAAACGAAACTGACTAGTATTCATGAAGATGCAGGTTTGATTCCTGGCCTCACTCAGCGGGTTAAGGATTTGGCATTGCCGTGAGCTATGGTGTAGGTTGCAGACAAGGCTTGGATCTGGTGTTGCTGCGGCTGTGGTGTAGGCCAGCAGCTACAGCCCCGATTCGACCCCTAGCCTGGGAACCTCCATATGCCGGGGGCGCAGCCCTAAAAAGCAAAAAATAAAATAAAATAAAATGGAGAAAAAGACTAACACCCTGTGTGAACAATGGGCAGAGGAGATGGGCTGAGGTACAAGGGGCAGGAAACTACAAACAGGGCACATGAGAAAGGGCCCAGCCTTGCACAGAGGAAAGAAAAGCAAAGCAAAACTGCAAGACCCCATGTGTCATCTATCAGATTAGCAAAGCCAGGTAAGTCTGAGAGCTTGTGCTGACAAAGAAGGGGACATGGGTGCCTCATGTGCTGCCGGTGGGGGTGCAGAGGGAAGGACCTCTCAGGAGGGTAAACTGACGACAGTGATCCAGGCCACAGACGGACCATGGCACTCTCAGAAACCGTTCCTTGAGCTACATCCACTCGAATGGCTGAGGACACGTGCACGGAGGTGTCTCACCACAGCCCTGTTCCTAAGAGTGGGCGACCCGGAAACACCTGCACGTCCATCCCCTGAGGACTGGCGAAGTCACTCTGGGTGGCAGTCACCATAACAGCAGCAGCAGCAGCCGCCACTCTCACTGAGGGCAGGTGTATTATGAGCTGGGTCCGTTCTCAGTCCTCACTACTCAAAGCTCGGTTCTGGGGACGGGCCGTCTCAGCATCACTTGAGGGCTGCTGGGGCCGCAGCCTGCCCTCCGCCCCAGACCTGCTGCACCAGAATCTGCATTGTGATAAGAAGCCTAGGAGATGCCTCGGTACCTCGGTGCCCTGTTTTTCAAACTCTTCCTGTTTTAATCTCAGAACAACCCAGTGGCCCAGACTCTCCTGTACCTGAGCGCTGGAGAGGAGGAGCCGAGGATCTGGGGCCTCAGGGAAGCTGTCCAAAGTCACGCAGTGAGTGAGCTGCTGACTCCACTCTCCCCACATGGACGCAAACATACAACAGCCTTTAAAGAACAAAGGAGCTCCTTTTTTTTTTTTTGGCCTCACCCATGGCACATGGAAGTTCCCGGCGAGGGATCGAACCCGTGCCATAGCAGAGATCTGAGCCACTGCAGTGACAACACTGGATCCTTAACCCCCTGCGCCACAAGGGAACTCCAACAAGGAAGCTCTTTCACAGCGGAAAAGGTCCCACCTCCGAGCTACACTGTCAGGTGAAAAAAGCAAAGCGAAGCACACTGTGTATGCTGTGCCGGGATTTGGCGGAGAGGGAGAAAAAATGGAAAACAGAATCTATATACAACTGCTTAAGAAGGCATCTCTGCAAAGAAAGATACCCCAAAACATGGAAATAGCTGCCTCTGGAAGGGGGAACTCAGCAGCTAGGGGAAGGAATCGGAAGGAAACCATATACCATTACACACGCCTGTGACTTTGGGATTTTGAGCCAGAGGCATGTATTACTTACTCTATATTTTTTAAAACTGGTGTAAAGAAGTTACTCGCCCTAAAACCACCCCCACTTAATAAGAAGTACACTTTGGGAAGGAGAAATGGCCCGCAGCCCAGCCCCCACTCGCCTTCCTGCCTGCCCTCTGAGAAGATGGATGCAGGTGTGGGGTGGGAGGTGCCAGGGTGGGGGGGTTCGAACAGCGGGTTCTCCAAGCACGTGGGGCTCAGTGCCACACTCAGGCTCTGAGAAGAGGGTGATGCTTTTGCACCAGTGTAGTGGTCCTTAACTGGGGTAATTTTTTTTTTTTTTTTTTTGCTTTTTAGGGCTGCACCCACGGCATAAGGAGGTTCCCAGGCTAAGGGTCCAATTGGAGCTACAGCTGCCGGCCACAGCCACAGCCACGCCAGATCCGAGCCGCATCTGTGACCTACACCATAGCTCATGGCCGGATCCTTAACCTACTGAGCGAGGCCAAGGATCGAACCTGCAACCTCATGATTCCTAGTCGGATTCATCTGACGACAGGAACTCCACTTAACTGGGGCACTTCTGCTCTGCAGGGGACACTTGGCAATGTTGGAAACATTTCTGGGCTGTCATAAGGGAGAGATGCTACTGGCCTCTCGTGGGTGGAGGCCAGGGGCACCGTTAAACACGCTGCAATGCCCAGAACACCCCAGAATGTCCTGTGTCCTGAGTGTGAGGAGCTGTGCAAGCCCATCTCAGATGTTTGCGTTTGGGCATCCGCTGGGGCTCAGTGAAAGTGCAGGTTTGAAGCGGTAGGCCTGGCACGGCCAGAAAGCCTGCATTTCTAACGGGGGAGGCCCCTAGCGCTGGTGGGGGCCTCCCTTTGAGCACCAGGGCCTTTCCCAATCCAGCTCCTGCCCACTGCGTCATCGTCTTATGCAAAAGGGGAAGGGACTGGTTTCCATTTGGGATCAAGAGGCTGGGCTTCACTGACTGGGCAGGCAGGAGGGGAAGCCTACCCTCGATGGAAGGGAGCGGGGGCACTGCTGCCATCCGCCCTAAGTCCACGGCTGAGGGCTGCACGGGCACGAGCGGGGGTGGCAGCTGGGGACTTACCATCCAGTGTCTCCACCGAGAGCTGCAGGCCCAGGTTGTGCCGTGGGTTGACCACCCAGTGGTTGCTGGTGGCCGTGATGTCGAACACCAGCCAGCCCTCCTCCGAGGCCCAGAGGGTGCGGCTGTCGAGCAGGAACAGGTCCGAGTCCCTGCAAGAGAGCAGAGAGAGGTGGGCTCCAGGTCAGCAGGTTGCGGGTCAGGCCCTGGACGAGCCAGCCCGCCGCACTGACGGAAAGGAGGGCCTCCTGAGGTGGGGGAGGTAGGAGGAGGCCGGCCAGCCCCCCAAAGGTAGTTCATCAGGCGGGGATCCCGCCATGGAGACCCCTGAGCAGCAGCTGGGGTGAGGACAGGCCGTGCAGGAGACGGAGCTGCTATGAGACAAATGTGTCCTTCAAATCTGTCAGCAGGGTGCCAGTGGGACAGAGTACAGGCGGCAGGAATTATACAGCCTCCACGCCTGGCAGTCTCCGGGCAGGGAGTCCACGTGTGCTGCCTGAGTCGCCTCTTGCCGGGCACTGCCCCGAGTGTTCCACGCACATCGTCTCATTCAAGCCTCATTGCCCTGAACTGTGGGGACGTTATCATCTCCAGGGCATCCGCGGTGAGACCATGACTGGCCCAAGGTCAGTCAGCCGGGAAGGTGCTGGACTGAGGGTGTGCTGGGCACTGGTGCACACGCTCCTCACGGCCCATGAGCCCAGCCAGCGTCATCATCAGCAGAGGGGGCATTCAGTTCTCTCTGCCTCAGAGAGGTGTACCAAAAATGGATAAAATCACAATTGGCCTTGTAGTGGATGGAAGATGGATGGATGGATGGGTGGATGAGTGGATGGGTTTTTACATTCCTAGATAGCACGATGCTAGTATATGAGCTATCCTAACATCTCTTTTGCACTTTTAATTATAAGGATTCAAAGTTTAAACTTTTGTCTTTGTAGGGCTGCACCCTCAGCATACGGAGGTTCCCAGGCTAGGGGTCCAATCGGCGCTGTAGCCTCTGGCCTGCCCTACAGCCGCAGCAACGAGGGGTCCGAGCTGCATCTGTGACCTACATCACAGCTCATGGCAATGTCCAATCCTTAACCCACTGAGCGAGGCCAGGGATGGAGTCCACGTCCTCCTGGATACTACTGGGGTTCGCTATCTCTGAGCCACGATGGGAACTCCTCGAAGTTTAAATATTTTGAGTCCTTTGATAGTTAATTAAAATAGCTGAACTCCTACGCTGTACCAGGCAGTGGGGTACAGTGATGAACAGCTCCCAACCAGCCTCTGCCCCAGGGTACTGTCAGCATCTATCCTACCCAGAGGGATCTAATCTTCCTGGGGATTAGGAGGAATTTCCTCTGCTCTTACATTATCAGATGAGCAACTATTTCCTGAGCACTGACCACGTGCTGGACCCTGGGTTGAAACGCCTGCCCAGACCGTGTCATTGAGTCCTTGCCTGAGGTGGGTAATATCAACTGCGCCGCTGTGCAGAGTGCACAGCTGAGGCTCAGAAAGGCACCCCTGCCTGAGGTGAGGACACAGCTGAGGCAGGACTGGAACCCAACCAGGCCACCTGCAAGGCTGGCAACCATTCAAGAAGACGGGTCTTCCGGACACTACCTTTGCTCAGATGTAGTTATCCTTTCAGAGCCTTTAGAAGTCAGGCTCACTGTAATATAACCCACTAAGCCATCAGCCAAAGCGAGCAGCAAGTACCCCCTTTAGATGAGGCACCCATCTCCCCCCTAACTGCGTCCCGAACTCCCCCTCCTCATACCAGCACCAGCCATCCCCCTTGATGTTTCCTGTGTGGCCAGGAGACCCCCAGATTTAGGAGGTTTGTCAAATTATAACTCGTTGTCTGCGGTAGCACCTTAGACATGTATGGACCACACCGATACGTTCAAGATTCAGAGAAGCATGCAGAAAACAAATCCATAACGTTAGCTAATGTCTCAAATTTACTTTAACTCAGAACCCAGTGGAAATGGACTGGTAGATTAACAGCTCACCCAGAGAAGTCCACACGGGGGTGGAGAACGGGGCTGAGAAACAGGAGCCAAGGCAGGGTCGAGGGTACAGGGCTGTCTCCTCAAGGCACAGTCATCAAAGGAATGAACTTCAACTCCATTTCCCTCTTTCAATATCTCCATTCAAAAATCTGAGAGCAGAGGATCTCATTGGCCTCGTCAGGTCCCTGCCACGGGAGGGCAGGACACCCAGGGTGATGGACAACATGAGCAGGACCACGGATGGAGGTCACTCCCCACCCCGCGTGCCCCCAAATCCCACATGTGAAGTGATATTCAGGGACTGCTGGAACCCAGCTGAGAAAATGCTGAATTACGCTGTGCCACGTGCACGGATGAGATGCCACTGCTGATTTGATGTGAACGAAACGTAGCCACAATACAAGACAGCACAACTGTCCCTCGCCGGCCAAACGGAAGTCCCCTCGGATGGAAGGACACTCACTGCCTCCCCAGTACAGAGGTCAGAGGAGCAAGGCCGTCTTTTCAGAGCCACAGAACATTTTGTGAGGCCAAGTTCGACTTCCACGGCCAAAGAGAATTTAAACAAGGTTCGTGACCTGTTTACTTGCATTTCCTCCTGGTGCCTTTTCGGAGGTAGTTTCAGAACCAACCTGGCGGGGTGGCGTCCACACAGATTTGAAACTTACAAATGAGGCTCTCTTCATCTCCAGTTTGCCTTGATGGCTTCCTGGCTATGAAGAGTGACCACGACTGTCCATGAACCAGTTAGTGGGGCTCCACAGTTATCGGATGAAAGAAGAAAGACCACTCCGAGTCAAAGCAATCCCCTCACCCACTCAGGCTCCCAGGGCCCCGTAGGCGACATCCGGATCACAGCACAGAAGTCACAAACCTGGGGGGTGGCTTTGCCGGAAAATTGTGATTTGTAGGAAAATGTGACCAGATATCCGGAGAGGCCCTGATGGACGGGAAAACAGTGAATAGTAACTTGGGGAACAGAACTGGGCCTTTGAAGGGTGCACGCCTTGCCAAACGATACTCAGCGTTCTCCTATTACAGCCCGGGACAGCAGGGCCAGATGTTACAGGCGAGCATTGACTCATCATGAATCAACACGCACGCCCGGACTCCGCTCCCGGGTCCTAGCTGGCGGTCTGTTCCAGGCTTGCTGGGAAGAGCCGAACCTTCGTGGAAGGCACGGGGGACAGGAAAGCCCTGTTGAGGCGGGAGGAGGGAGTCGCTTTGCCGCTGGACTGGCGGCGGGAACGGGACGGCGGAGAAACCGCTCAGCAGCCGGGTCCAGGCTGTCAGCTGGGAGCGTGGGACCTTGTCCCTGCCGCCTCTGGCATCTGTGAGCGTAGAAGCACAACGGTCTTCACACCTGAGACGGATGACAAGCCCCTTGGTGCTATCTGTCCTGACCTTGAACGCACCGGCCTCCGTGACCCCGCCCAGGTGACGGCAGTGGCAGGAACAGCTCGGGGTGGGGGCTCCAGGGAGCTTAATGCATTCTCTCCCCTTCCCCTCTGCTGGGAATCTGGGTGCTTTCCGCGCACCAATTCCCCAAGCTCCCCAACAGTCAGGGTATTGTTCCCATTTTATAGATGAGGAAGGGGAGATTCAGAGAATCGAGGCCAACTGTCCACACGGATAAACCTTCTAAGTCACAGAACCAGGACACAGCACTGGAAGTGTGACCTGAGCCCTTGGGCCCTTGAGTCAGTCCTGTCACCTCCCTAACGCGCCCTCTCGCCCAGGGGCCAGGAGACCCAGGGGGCTGCCGAATCCCACGTGATGCATGTTCCTGTGACAACACTGTGTGCAGCAGGGAATACATTCATCCAGGGGGCAGGGAATAGACAGGCGAGTGGGCACGGCAGCTAACTGGAGGCCGAGTCCCTGCTCTGCAAGGTGGCGGGAACATGCCATCTCCTTCAGCCCTGCGGAGGTCGACCCAAGACCAGCCTGGTGACAAACGCCCAAGGCACCTGCAGCATCGCCCTGGTCACTACCGGTCACTACCAGTCATGGAGGTGTCGCCGCTCGCTCCCTGCTGGACAGCAGGACATTCTAGGAGGGACTTCATCTCTCTTGGTGCCGGTCGTTACGCAACTTCCCAAGAGGCACCAACAGAGGAACAGACCCACGTCCATTTGCCCCGTGTTCGCCTCCGACCCCAACACTCACCAGATGAGTGTATCGGGATGTTCAGGGTTGTAGATTTCCTGCAAACGTCGCATCAACAAGCTCCCGCGTGAGCTCACTCGCACCTCTCAGGTCCGGGGTTATCTGACCTGCTGTGCCCAGTCATGGAGGGAAGCCCCTGCCATGTCCAGGGAAAGCTCTGTTCTCTCTGGCCTGTGGATGGGGGACGTGATTTTGCTGCCGAAGGAGATCACAGAGAAGGGAAGGGGGCAGAGGGTGTGGACAGGAGGAGCTGTGAAGGGAGACAGAGAGACCAAACCAGCCCCCGATGATAAGGTGCCCTCTTGGGCCCTCTGGCCTAGCCCAGCTCCCTGCTTCATCAGTGCAGGCAGCAGGTGCTACAAAGAGGAGAAAAACTGCCCGGCTGAGCCCTGCCCAGATTCCTGAGCAATAAAATGATTGTTGTTTTAGCCGCTGCGTTGTGGGTGGTTTGTTCACCACAGAGATAGAACCCAAACAACAGTCATACTGTGTTTGGAGCAGAAAAACTGAGAACGAGTCGTCTCCTGGGAGGATTGGTAAAAACATATAGTCCATCCAAGGGCCACAGGCTGTTGCAAAGGACAGACCTCCTGCCATGAGGGAAACGTGGCATGAAGTAAAAAGGTGTTATAAAACAGGATGGGCAGTATGCAAATTTCTGGGAAAACACAAAATGCTAAAAATGGTAAAAAAAAAAAAAAAAAAAAAAAACCAGAAAATATGAGTCACCAAATATGCATTAACAAATTGAAATAGGAATAAAAGGCCTTTCCCATCCCACATCCAGATGATTTTGCACTGTACTTTTTACCAAATTTACCAACTTATCAAGAGAGAATTCTTTCTTATTATGCAAATTGGTCAAGAAAATGGAAGCGGACAAAGTGAAAACCTGCAAAGTAAGGCAGCAGGTTGCCAACTCCAAAGATGGATAAGGCGGGGGAGCCCCTGTTGTGGCACAGCAGAAATGACCCCGATTAGTGTCCATGAGGACACGGTTCCATCCCTGGCCTCGCTCAGTGGGTTAAGGATCCAGTGTTGCCGTGAGCTGTGGTGGAGGTCGCAGATGCAGCTCGGATCCCATGTTGCGGGGATTGCAGGCTGGCAGCTCCAGCTCTGATTCAACCCCTAGCTTGGGAACTTCTATATGCTGTGATTGTGGCCCTAAAAAAAAGGCCAAAGGAAAAAAAAAAGATGGATAAGGCCAATTTGAATAGACAGTGCTCTAAAGATATACGAATGGCCAGTGCACATTTGAGAAGAGGGTCAACATCATTAGGCCGTAGAACACGCGGATCCCAGCCGCCAGCACGGCCAAAACTGAAAACGCAGACAGCAGCAGGTGTTGGCAAGGACGTGGAGGTACTGGAACCCTCAGACGCTGCTGGTGGATCGGATATAAACGGGGTGCAGCGACTTTGGAAACTAGGACAACAGTTTTTCAAGAGGTAGAACACAGAGGTGCCATATGGCCCAGTCATTTTACTACCCAAGACAAATGAAAGTCCTATACATGAATATTCAGAGCAGCATTCCTCATAAAATGCCCCCAAAGGGCAACAACTTAACTATCATCAAATGACAAACACATAACAAAACAGGCTAAGTCCATACAATGGAATACCATTTGGCAATAAAAAGCGCTAAAGCCCTGGCACATGCTAAGCTTACAGCCACCCACGGCCAGCCTGGGGCGCACACTCTGGGGTGGCAGCAACAAATCCCTCCAGCATGTTTCTCCCCCTCCACACACATCAACACAGTCTCAAGCAGATGCCCGCGACATCGCTTACATGTAGGATCTAAAATACGGCACAAATCAACCTATCTGGGAAACAAAAACAGACTCCCAGATGAAGAGCACAGACTTAGGGTTGCCAAGAAGGTGTGCGGGTGGGGGAGGGAAGGTCTGAGAGTTTGGGATTAGCAGAGGCAACTCCACATGGGATGGATAAACCAGGTCCTGCTGTACAGCACAGGGAGCTAGAATCAGTATTCCGTGAGACCCCATAATGGAAGAGTCCGCAAAAGAATGTGTGTGTGTGTGTGTGTGTGTGTCTGTGTGTGTGTGTCTGTGTGTAACTGAGGTACTTTGATGAATAGCAGAAATGAACAAAATCATAAATCAACTACACTTCAATAAAATTGCAAAAAACATTGCCTTAAGTTAGCAAGCACATCCTATTTCTGAAGAGACCGAACGGGGCCCCCATATTTCCACGTCGCCCTTGGTCTGTGGTACAAACACGGGCAAGGTGGCTGGCCTGGTGTCCCCCCTTCCCCGATGGGTGGGGACAGGTGGACCTGCTCTTCCAAGTTCGCACTGAGGCAGCAGAGCTGGGGCACAAACCTCGCCTTCCTTCCACCTTCTCCTGCTGCTCCCGATGAAAGGAACGCTGAAGCCCCCAGGAGGGCCTCTCCCCTCCTGAACCCAGGCTCCCCAAAGCCCTGCTCTCTGCCAGGCGTGAACCACCGGTGACCCCAACACCGGGGCGGGAGGGGTGGTAATATTTAACCAGCAGCCTGGGGACAGCCTGTCCCTGGCGCTTTCGAGCCCCTCCTCCCAGGGACACCGTGAGAACGGGCTGAGATCTAACCCACAAGGAGAGGCAGGACGCACACACATCACACACATCGTCACCAGACCCAGTTTCCAGCATCTCAGCCCACCTTCGCCTGGAAAGTTCCACTGTGACGGAAAAGTATTTTAAAATCCCAACGTGGGAAGGTGGAAACTCTTTTTTTTTTTTTTTTTTTTTTGCCCTCTGGCTCCTTAGAGGCTATTTAGAGACTGTGATCTCGAGGGCCTTCACCCAGGATGCAGGCTGCCACCCCCTCAGACCAGGGCCTCAGAGGAACCATTAACGCTTTGCATACACTCAGCAAGGGGGATCACAGCCCTGAAACCGGCAGGATGGGGCCCAGATTGGGAGCCAAGGATTCCTGGCCCCAGGACTCTGCAGGCAGGAGCCTGAGAAAATGCAGATTCCGACGGGGTCGCCTGGGACTGGCCCCTGTCCAGTCTCAGGACCCAGTGTCGTTCTTCTTCTCTCCGACCTTTTAGGACTGTGGGGATGACGCCTTCTTCCACCTGCGGCGGGGGGAGGGGGGGGAGCCATCCCAGCATCCAGGGTCTTCACAGCCAAACCGGGCCTTGGGTATCTATCCAGCTGCTTTAACTTTCAGCTCGGAGGCCCGAGTCTTGTGCAGAGGCTACTGGTGGCTCATGGGAGTTAGAACCCAGTCCCAGGCCTCAGTCAAGGGCAGCATGATGGAAAACACTCTTGCCATCAAATGACTCCCTCTGGGGACTGGAAGGGCCACATTCGGGGCCATCCAGGTCTCTCCAGGTCTCTCCAGGAGGTCTGGCTGGTGGCCGGGAGGCAGCAGCGCCACAGCAGGGCATCCTGGGCAGCTGCTGTGTGCGCAGCTCTTGAGCGAACATCCTTACCAGGGAGCGCCAGCCCCCGGTGGGAAGTGACATGAAGCCCAGGGGCCCATCCTTCGCCTCAGGGCCCCGGCCAGGGATCCCTCCCGGGCCTTTGAGGAGGCAGAGAGAACCCAAGAGAGAAGGTGGCTGGCCAGTGACAAGTGCCCTCCTCCCCCGTCCATGCCATCGAAGAAAGGGGAACTTGGGATTATGTGGTGTGCAGAACGATACTCCCCTCAGAGACAGGCACATCGAATCCCCAAATCTTATTCATCAAATGGTAAAAGGGACTTTGCAGAAGTTATTAAATTAAGGATTTTTTGGGGGGAGTCTTTTTAGGGAGGCACCTGCAGCATAACGGAAATTCCTGGGCCAGGGGTGGAATCAGAGCTGCAGCTGCTGGCCCATGCCACAGCCACAGCAATGCAGGATCAGAGCCACGTCTTCGACCTACGCCGCAACTTGTGGCAACGCCAGATCTTTAACCCAAGGAGCAAGATGATGGAACCCGCATCCTCATGGATACCAGTCAGGGTGTTAATCCACTAAGCCATAACAGGAGGTCTGAATTAAGGATTTTTGAGACAGAAGATTATCCTGGATTACCTGGGTGGGCCCCATGTAGTGACATGGGTCCTTGTAAGTGAAAACAGGGGACCAGGGAGTCTGAGAAGGAGATGCTGGGACAGAAGCAGAGGCACAATGATGCGACTGCTGGCGGGAGCCACAAGCCAAGGAATGCAGGTGCCTCTAGAGGCTGGAAAAAGCCAGGAACAGAAGGCCGGCAGCCCCAGGGCACACCTTGCTACTAGCGCAGAGACCCTTCTCAGGCTTCTGACCTCCAGAGCTAAAGAGAACAAACCTGTGTGCAGCCACTAAGCTCGCGGTGATTGTTACAGCAGCCAGAGGAACTAGTAGACTCACTCCTAAAACCCACTCTGCACACCTCCTACATTCAGCAGCCCCGCTGGGAACAGAGACACAAAGGCATCAGAGACAGCGCTCTGGGCCAGGGGCTGTGAGTGAGCCGCACAGTGACAATCAACACTGACTTGCAGGCGGGGAGGAGAGGAAGAGCCCTCTGGACAAGAAGACCAAGGAAAGCCCTGGAGTTGGGGCTGAGGCTGTCCGGCCAGGACCTTCTTGGGGAAGCATCTCCCAGGGGAAGCCAGAGGGGTAAGCAGGGCTGATGCAGCCAGGAGGGCAGGAAGGGTATCCCAGCAGAGGGAACAGAATGTGCAAAGCCTCCAGAGAGAGGCTATGGAGGAGGGCGCAGGTGCTCCGTGAGCTCAGCGGTAGGCAGGAACATGAAGCTGCAGGGTGGCCTCTGGCCACGGGAAGGTTCAGATGCTGGGGGAACTGGCGGCCGGGAACAGTTTCTTTTTTTTCTTTCTTTTCTTTCTTTTTCTAGGGCCACACTTGCGGCATATGGAGGTTCCCAGGCCAGGGGTTGAATGGGAGCTGCAGCTGGAGCCTACGCCACTGCCATGGCAACACCAGGCCCAAGCCCTTCATGGATGCTAAGTCAGGTTCTTAGCCCACTGAGCCACAACGGGAACTCCAGGCTGGGGAGAGTTTTAAGCAGCGAGTGCAGATGACTGGCTTTGGGCAATTCTCCTGGCCCCTGCTCTGACCCTACCATCACCCTCACCCTCTCTCTGCAGCTCTTCCAGCTGAAGGCTGGACATTTTACTTTTAAAAGCCTGCATGTTGTAAACTGCTTCTGGGCCTCGAGGACATTCCTCAGAAGACAGCGAGCGACGGAGAAGCCAGGGCTTTCCCAGGCTGACATGATGTCACGGAGGGGGGCAGGCCCGGTGCTGCTGAGGGTGAGTCAGGCTGGGAAGCCAGCAGCCCGGCGCACCTGGAGTCAGCCCAGCGCGCAAACACCAGCCCCTCAGGGAAGCCGGGAAGGAGATCAAAGCAGCCCACAGAGGAAGCAGGCGTGGCCGCCGCCGGGCTCCCGGTCCAGGGCGTGCCCCTCCTGGGCCCTGAGCAGGGGAAGGCCCAGCCTGGGTCGGGCAGCCCACCTGGGGCTTCAGGGAGTACCCGGCCTTTCCTCCAAGTCACCCAGACAGTCCCTGGCGTCCCCAGGACAGGAAGATGAAGTCAGGGAGTCCGAGGCTTTTTTAAAACACTTTTTAAGGTCTTGCATGTCCAGGAAGACTAAAATTAAGTCATTGGGAAGAAAGGTGGAAAAACACACAAAGAAGCACAATGTCCTCCTCCCGCAGCCGGACTGCGAGTCACCAGCCCACAGCTGCCCACACAGGACCATCTGTCTGTCTGTCTGTCTGTCTGTCTCACCCTCCTCTCTTCCCTTCTTCACCCCCCACCTGGGCGTTCACAGGAAGGTCAAGAACACTCCTGTCCAGGGTCCAAGAGGCCTGTGATGTCAAAGTCAGGAAGCAAGTCAGCAGCCATGAAGGTCTGGGTCTCGGTTTCCCCAACTGCAAAAGCAAGGGTCCGGGGTTTATCGAGGTCCCGAAAACTACCTCCCATGAGTAAGACATCCAGGAGAGGAAAATAAAAAGGGTCAAAAATCAAAAAGGCTCTGTATTCAGATAAGATTGGGAAGCATCACATGACCATTTCTTCTTAAGCGATTTCATAATGTACATTAGCTCTTTAAAGGCTCTGAGAAGTCCTGCTGCAAAGAAATGTCTATCCCAGCCATGGAGTGTGCTTGAAGAGCCTCTCAGACTCGTGTGCACGTGCAAATCACAGATCACAGGGGCAGGAGGTGGGGAGGGATGAGGGCTGCAGCTAAAAATGGGACGCAGCTACCAGCAGGAGAAAACAATCAGGAGGTCTAAGTGGAGCCCAGGATCCTCTCTGTGACGCAGTTCCCAGGGTGGCCCCTGGGTCACACTTTGACGGGGGGCGGGGGGGTGTCAGGGACGTAGACACTACAACACAAGGCATTGGGTCCTGGGAAAGTTGAAATCGAATCCCCATGGAGTGACCCTGGGCGAGGCAACGTCTCCACTTCGGGTTCTTTAGTTTGTAAAGTGAGGATAATGAAGAGGATTATTCCGAGGCTGCCTTAACGGGGATGGTTCAGTCAAGATGCCAGCGTGCAGCTGAAGGCTGAAGTCTCTGCGCCGCAGCGGACCACACACACACACTCACAACCGCCTCGTTCTGACCCTGACTGAGGTTAGCACAGCCCGGCGTGGAGACAGCTCTCCGAAGCCTATGATACCGGAGAGGGAGGTGCTGCTGTCCAGTCGCAGGTGGGAGGCTGGGGCTCAGGGAAGTCGGGCGGGGGCGGGGGGGGCACCTGGAGGAACCTCGGGAGCCCTTCCTCCCTCCTTATCCCCCAGGCCCCCGTCCCAGCAGCCTGTAACCTGAACAGGTAACCGCCCTGCCCTATACCCTTTGTGAGCTCTGAGGATAAAAAGCCAACATTCCCTAAGGTGTTCCATAATAAGGGAGACCACGGAACCATCCGTCCAAGGCAGGGAACTTTGGGGAGAGGAGGAAGGCAGTATTAATTCCAGGTGGGCACACAGGGGTATTCAGCCGCCCTACCTTTCAAGCTCTGGTGGTCTGGCCCCGTGCCTCCCCGAGGGCTCCTCTCACCCAGTCCCCTTTCCGCCCGGCCCCCAGTGCTCCCGCCACCCGGGGCCTCCTTTCAGGCTCTCATCTATACCAGTCTTCAGCCCACTCCAGCCTTAGTACATGCCGTTCCCACTGCCTGGAACACTCTTCCTTATCCTTTTAGCTCCGTCCCATCCTGCAACTCCCCAGAGAAGCTTTCGCCGATGCCCTGATGGACACGTGCTCATCAGACAGACGCCAAGCCTCCCCTTTTCAGCTCTCAGGCTGGAGTTTAAATGTGTCCGTATGGTTCTGCGGGTCTTCCTCTCCCCATCACATCAGGACCAGTCCTCCATGGCTCACCACAGCCAGAGCCCCAGCACCGAGCAAACCATGTAACACATAGTCGGTCTCAAGGGTGTGGACTGAATGTGCTGGTAGCCTTGGTGTTTCTTACCAACAAGGAGGGTTTCGGTTGTCACCGGCTGCAGTCGGCGTTGTTTAAAAAGGAAGAGAGGGGGCTTTTTCAAATGACTCAGGAGCCTCCAGAGACGGATCTGGCTCCAGTTCCCTGGGCCTCAGCGCCCCTCCCCACTCGTGCCCAGCAGGAGCCCCCTCCCACGTCATGGGCACTGGGTCCACTCACACGGGTCCGTCCCCAGGCCCCTCCACGCCTCCCACCTCCCACAGGGCCTGCCTGGGTAACCAGAGGGTGGCCAGGCACCCCAGCCGCCCCCCAGTTGGAGGCTGCCGGCTGCCTGGGCTTCACCCCCTCCAAGTCTGTGCCCTCAGCACTTGGTCAAGGGCACCTCCTCGATCCGCCTGTGTCAGGAGAAAGTAAGAGGATGCACGGGCAGGGGCTGCGGCTGGGAAGAAAGTCAATCTCAGATGCACTGTGGGACCCCACTCCCGTTCCTCCTTACTCAAGATTCCAGGTTTGGGCCCCAGAAGTTCCAGAAAACTGGAGGCCCTGCCATTTCGTTCAACCTGAGTGGGATCCATAAAGAAACCAAAGGATGAGAAGTGAGCCACACTGGGGATTTCAGCCCTCGGGGAAGGGAACGTAAGGTCCCCTGGTGCCCCCCACCCCTGGACCCCCGAGCCTCCCAGGCCTCGCAGGGAGCGTGTGGAGCGGCGGAGGCAGCCAGGAAATCCCATGGGGCCGGGCGGCTGCCCGCATCTGGCACCGTGGAGGTGGGCGGGCGAGACGCCGAGGATGCGGACTCATCTTTCGAGACTTTCCCCGGTTGCCCCATTTCCTCCAGCTCCAGACCAAAATAGCACGAGGTAAATTCAGCCTCTTTTACGAACACTCAAGGATTAAACACACCAACACAAACACAGTCTTCGTGCTGGGTCGTCTTTCCTACGTTTTTTTTTTGGAACCACAGACTGTTTTAAGATTCCAAACCCAGACGCACAAAAGTTCAGTGAAGCAGGCGGACGAGGGAGAGAGGAAGTGACCGCAGCAGTGAAGTCTGCGGACAGAAGCTAGTGCGGCAAGACCCGCAGTCAAGGTTTGTGAAAACAAAAGCCAATCGGGACAACTCAGGGTGCCGGGGACGGAGGGGGAGGTCTGAGACTGTGGCTCCTTAGAGCAAAGAGTGGTGGCAAGGAAGAGGGGAGGCTGGGGAGCTGTGGGCATCTGTGGCTCACCCCCACTGGGCCCTGGGATGCTGCTGGGGTGCGAGGAGCGGGGCTCCATATCCACCTGCCCCTGCCCACCTGCACGGGAAGGATGCTCTGAGGGCCTTGACTCCACAGAGGGTGGCACACATTCATAGGGTCAGAGAGGCTTGGGTGGGAGAGGCCAGGGCTGAGCAGAAGCAACCAGCCTGCGGCTCCAGTCGGCCCTTGCAGTGAGAAGAGACAGAGGCCCCGTCTGAGGTCACGGCTGGTGAGGTCAACACGGTGGGAGTGGCCCACCCTGGGCGGGAGCAGACCTTGCAAGAACCCCACCCATGATGACCTGTGGGGGTGGGGCCTGTGAGAGACCCCACGATGAAGGGGAAGCTGGCGGTTCCTCTTCCAGCCCAGGAATCAAGACTGTGGGCCTCACAGGTTCTTCTCCCAGGAACTCTGGGCCCCAGAGGTGCACCCTGAGCTCTGCACATGTACCGTGTACGGCCTGAGGAAGCAGGGCTCTGACAGCAAACCCTCCCAAGGAGAGGCCCCATCTCCTTTCCTCTGACAATGACAGGTTTCTCTGGGGGCCCCTCTTCTAACCCTTAGACCCACTTGAAAAGGTACAGGAGAAATCCCTGTACCTTCCCTTCAAGTCTGCCATGAACCTGAAACTGTTCTAAAAAAATCTTTTAAAAAAAGAAGAGGAGTTCCCGTCCTGGCTCAGTGGTAACAAACCCAACTAGCATCCATGAGGACATGGGTTCACTCCCTGGACTCACTCAGCGGGTTAAGGATCCGGTGTTGCCGTGAGCTGTGTGGCTTGGATCCCATGTTGCTGGGGCTGTGGTGTAGGCCAGCTGCTGTAGCTCCGATTCGACTCCCAGCCTGAGGAACTTCCATATGCCCCAGGTGCAGCCATAAAAAGCAAAACATAAAAATGAAAAGAAATAATAAAACAAAAACTTAAAAAGAAGAAGAATACTAACAAAGACTGCTAGCCCTACACCAGACAGGCTGGGGTTAGACCAGGAATCTGTGGTTTTCTCTTCGAATGTGGTTCTAACAGGTCAGCATGGGCCCTCCCATCCCAGACCTGGGCCTGATGGAGGCCTGTGAGCAGGTGCCGGTGGGAGAGCAGTGAGCAAGGCGAACAGAAAGGCGGGAAGGTGACAGGGGTGGGGAGGGAGCCTCCACTCCATGTCTGGGTCAAGGCCAGCAGCACCCTGGAGCTTGTGCGCAGGTGCAACATCTCAGATCCTTCCACCTGGGCCCCACGGCTCCCCAAGGCCTCCCCGCCCAGGCGCCAGCACCCCCTTCACCTGTGAGCGTCCAGAGCAGAAGCGCCCCTCCCCTTCCCCGGTGCGTCTCAATCAGGGGCCATTCTGCTCTAACAAGGGACCTGTGACAATGTCCGGAGACATTTTGGGTTCAGGGACCCCTCATGAGGGAGGTCAGAGAGGCCACTAAACACCCTCCAGAGCACAGGGGTGCCCCAAATGTCAGTAGCGCCCGGGCTGAGAAACCTGACTGGGGCAAGGGGCCCCCATAGGAGAAGCCAAAGTCACCTCCATGGGACTCAGCACAGCATCGCCCCTTGCCTGCTTCCTTCTTTTCTTTCTTTCTATTTTTGTCTTTTGAGGGCCACATCTGCATGGCATATGGAGGTTCCCAGGCTAGAGGTCGAATCAGAGCTGAAGCCGCCAGCCTACACCACAGCCACAGCAAATACAGGATGCGAGCCGTGTCTGCAACCTACCCCACAGCTCATGGCAGCGCCGGATCCTTAACCCACTGAGCGGGGCCAGGGATTGAACCCACAACCTCATGGGTGCTAGCTGGGTTTGTTACCACTGAGCCACGACAGGAACTCCTGGAAACATTTTCTAATCATTCACTTTCACACACAATTCTCTCTCTCTTTTTTTTGTCTTTTGTCTTTTGTCTTTTTAGGGCCACACTGGAGGCATATGGAGGTTCCCAAGCTAGGGGTCGAATCGGAGCTGCAGCTGCCAGCCTACACCACAGCTGCAGTTGCCGGCCTACACCACAGCCACAGCAACATGGGATTGGAGCCAAGTCATGAGCTACACCACAGCTCATGGCAACACCGGATCCTTAACCCACTGAGCAAGGCCAGGGATTGAACCTGCATCCTCATGGATGCAAGTCAGATTCGTTTCCACGGTGGGAACTCCCACACACAATCCTCATCTCAGCACCTGGCTTCAGGGAAACCTGACCTGAGACCACAGGCCAGCAGGCTTCACTCGATGGCAACTTCACTCAACTAGCAGTGGTTGCCTCACTTAGTGGGGCTGTACTGAGGATTCAGGCCAAGTTCAGGTGAGGCAGAAGGAGCACTGTGATCCATTAGCAATGCCTGCCCTGGGTCCCTGAGGGGAGGCAGTGGTATGTGTGCTGGATTGCAGGCCAGGAGTCAACTATCCTTCCTCCATTCTGAGTGACACAATGAAAAGCCATGGGCATTATTATGGGGGAAAAAGCAGAAAACGGTGCTGACCACGGCTGGCAATCAAAAGACAAAGGAAGAACCAGTGTTTGGAAAGAACCTTGAGCATTTACCCAGACACAGACTCCCACCCTGAACGTGAAACAAAGGGCTTCCCTAACAAAGGGCTTCTTTAACTCCCTGGTGAACTGCATGTCCCATCCTGAGTGCAGATCTGAGCGGGCACTTTTCTTCCCAGCTACAGATGATCGCTCATGACCAAACTGAAAAATAGTAATTCTCTCTGTCTCCTGCCAAAACGGCTAAAGCAATTACAGGCCCTGATATGAAACACAGATGTTAATACATTTGGAAAAAGAGACTCCTATGGACGAGCAGAGGTCCAAGTATGAAGTGCTTTTGGAATTAAAGTGCGGGGATCAAGTTATACGGCCAGCCCCCAACCCGAAAGCCTGTTCTTCCCAAATCCATTCCAGCGTCGGGAACCGAGGCCATGGCACACACGCTGACATGTCCCCTGTTTGCAGGCGAGAACTGATCCACCCTTGGGTACCCGCTGGCATGTACACTCGAAATAATATAATTAAAATCATCACAGGGAAACTTCCCTAGGATCGAGAAGTATTATAATTATGGGCAATTTTCACTTTTTGGAAATTGGGCTCAGATGCTGCAGAAAGGTCACAAATGAGGCATTCTCGGGTTTCAGCTCTGGAAGACAAACACTGTGGAAGGTTTGCTAGGACAGACGGACCCAAGGCTGGAGATGCAGGAAGTGGGCGGGGGCAGTGCTCAGTGGCCAGCGCTCCCTCGGCCAGCAGGTGCCTGTTTCACAGGCCTCATGCCAGCCGCCATGCTTGGTGCTGAAACCTTTCCATGCAAGGCGTCGCCGTGGTCTGCCGATTCAGGAAGCCCACGGTTAGAAGGCCAGGTCTTCCTCATTCATTCATGCACACATGCTTTGCTGAGCGCCTGCTAGAAGCCAGGTTCCAGGTACGAAGGATTCAAAACACACCGGATGCCTGTCCTCATGGAGCGTCCGTCCCTGCCCCTGCTGCTGGGCCACCGTCACGGTCACCACAGCTCCGACTCGTATTTTGCCGAGGCCCAGGGAGGCCCAAGTTCATGCAACTTCCAAGTGGGGGGCCAGAGGCGAGTCCAGTTGCTTCCCAAGTTCCTGATCTTTACTGGCTGTCCTCACAGCATCCCTGGGGCAGGCAGGGCAGGGCCTCCGTCTTCGCGGCCTCGGCCTCCTTGTGCGCAAAACACATTTCCTTCCCAGGCCCTGACGCCCAGGAGTGCCGCAAAGGGGAAGGGAATGCGCATCCACCAGCCAAGGAGGAAACCTTGCCTGGGCACAGAGGCAAATGTCCTTTCCTCAATCCCTCACCTGCTGTTGGGCCTCAGTTTCCTTGTCTGTAAAATGGGGTGGGTGATGGTACCTCCTGGGGGGCGGGCTGGATAGTACTGCATGCCGAGAGCTCAGGACAGTCAGCTTTGTCATTGTCACTGTGGGTGAAGGCAGTCCACCCTTCTCTCTGCTCAGAGGTCTTAACCAAACGGTTAACCAGTGCGGGTTACATCATGCATTTGGATGTGGCGTGAAGAGGCAGCCCTTTCCTGCGGGGCGGGTCGGCAAGGGGACCCCCCACGGGACATGTGGTCACCTTGCTCTTCAGGGTCATTAAGCCTTAGATCCACGTGCGGTGATGGGAACGGGGCCGACACAGAAGAAGCGCCTCATAAATGCTCCCGGGCGTGGTCACGTGCAATCTCCTCTCCCAGAAAGGCACCTAGGCCGCCACCGGCTCAGCCTGGCATCCCACGCTGGCACCCGCCAGCATCGTCCATGGCCCCCGCACTCCCGGGAGTTGCCACCCCCACTGAACGGAGGACGTGACTCCCGCAAGGCCCCTCAGCTCCTCGAAGGACCAGGACAGAACAGGGAGCAAGTCCACACTGGGGACTTAAAAAAACAACCCCGTGTCAAGGCGATACTGGGACCTGCTTCATCAGAACTCTGGGGGTGCGGCCCCAGCGCCTGAAATTTTACTTAGTGCCTGGTTTTGACTTCTACCTCTAGTGTGTGACCTTGGGAGGACCCCTTGACCTCCCTGAGAATGCGGGCGTCTCAAGGTTATCGTGAGGACTAAGGGAAGCGGTGGGCACCCCGAAAGCACTGGACGGACAGAACGTGTCAGCACGGGCTCCCTGACCACCACCCCTCCTCCCCTACGAGGCTGCTGTGGGGATGAAGTAGGGAAGGAAACGAAGGCACCAAGGCCCACAATGGACTTCGCCCGAAGGACAGGAAGCCAACGGGCATCTGGACGTTTGGTCCCGGCTGCCAAGCATGACAGGCAGCTGCACGTGGACCGGCACCTCCTGCACTGGGTCACGGCGGCTTGCCGTCTGCTCAGCGGGGCGCTGCTGGATGCAGGCTTTCTCCGGAGGGATCCCCTAGGACGTGTGAGTGGTCCCCAAGGGCTCTGGTCCTGGGATCTGGAGGGGCCCCTGGAGGAAGGCAGCCAGGACGCGGGCCCGGGTGCCCTTGAGCAGGCCGCTCTCCTATGACCTTCCAGGACTTTCGGGCCATCCCTGGGCAGCCAGCATCCCCTCCTTGCCGTCTAGGGAGCTGACCCAGCAACTTCTGAGAAAGCAGCTCAAAATGACAGCACACACCCTGGGGCTCATTTGTAGCAGCACGAGGTGAAAGCCAAGAGATGTGGAACTGGGCAGAGAGGCTCTGGAAGCCTCCAGAAGCCTCTAGAACCGGAACCTGACAGGCTCTGCACCCTCGGCCTGCCCCTTCCCTGTGCCACTGTCACTCGGTACCTGGACCACGTAGGGGGGCTCAGTCAGAAGGAAGAGAAACAGCCTTCTTGAAGAGATCAAGCCACAGGGAACCTGGCAGCCTTTCCAAAAGAAATCTCTCTGCTTCCCTCTCGGGTGGAGAAGAAGACCCACAGATGAGAGCAGTGACCCCAGTCAGCTGTGCTCTGCTCTGGCTACACAAGGAGTCACCTGGGAATTTCAAAACTACGGATGCCCAACCCCACCCCAGACTCTGGTGTATCCAGAGTCGTCAAAGCCCCCCAGGAACTCTAACGCCCAGCCAAGGGTAGGACTTGCTTGGGACTCATGGTCGCCCAGTTTGAGCCTGCTGCCTCCAGGGGACGAAGCCCATGCAAGCAAGAAGCACCAAGAACATGAGCCCTGGGATCTAAGAGACCTGAGGTCGAGGCCCGGCGCTGCCATGTTCGAGCTGTGTGATCTCAGGGAAGTTGCGGCCCCTCTCTGAGCCAGTCTCTAGGCCTGTAAATGGGGCATCGTCTTCCCACGCTCACTTCAAAGGCACCCAGCGAAGGCCAAGGGCCTGCACACGGTCGCATCCAGGAAGCACCAAACAAGAAGCCTCGAGTACCCTGGATGGTGACCACATCCCTTGGTCCAGACATGCTCAGGAGACTGAAGTCCAACTAAAACTTAACCTTGACTTGACATGACAAAGACTCAGAAAGGGGCCGAGGCCCCGCCGCCGCTGCCCTGGGTTGCCCCGGGGTGTGGGGACTGCGAGGGTCCCCAGTAAGACCTCCTCTCCCCCCAGCACTTCCCCCCGACCCCAGCTTGTCAGAAGCGCAGAAGCTCAGGCTGCACCCCAGCCGTCTGACCCGAAGGGGCGTTCTCCGCTGATGCTGGGAGAGCCGTTAAAGCTCCAGGTGAGCCCTGGAGGCAGCTCCTTCTCAAGAGGTGAGAGCTGCAGCAGGTGCACCTCCCTGGAGGGCTGGGGGTCCTGGCTGAGGAGACCCATGACCCCCCCTGCGGTGGGGGTGGGGTGCTCCGGGCTACAGGTTACAGAGCCTCCCCCGCCCCTGCCCCAGGGGCAGCAGGGCACAGCGCCTGCCCCACCCTCCTCTGCGGCCCTGGGCTGAAGGAACAGCCTGCAGCAGCAGCCCCTACCCCGCCCAGGCCCCTCCCGGGGACACTCACTCTTCCTCAGAGTGACTCAGGCTGTGCCTGATCCAATCTTGGCCCTGGAGACCACTCTGAGGTCACCCTCCTGGCAGCCAAAGTCCCTGAGACAGACCAAGGGACATTTTTTCATCCAGCCGCCAACTTCAGCTTGACCTTGGCAGTGGCTGATTCCCCCAGGCCAGTTCTGCTGGCCTGGCTGGCCTGCGGCTCCCAGGGTGTCTCACTGACCAACTGCACCCCTACAGGTGGGGTAGCACGGTGTGGGGGGGTGGTTGGTGGGGGTTGGACCTGCGAGGAGAGGGAGGGGGAGGAAGGAGGATGGAAATTGCCATCGAGTCCAAATTCCACGAATGAAACCCAGCGGGCTGCAGGACCCCCACCCAATCCCCCTCACCTTGAGCTGGAACTGGAGTTTGAGCCACTGGGGACAGAAGTCGGACGAGCTCCTGGAAGCTGAGTCCTGACTGGTCAGCCGCAGGCCCAGGGAGCAGAAAAGGAGGGCAAGACTCGATCCTTTAGCCCCCTGCCCACCCCCCCCAGCAAAGCTCCTGGAGCCAAGGCCACCATCCCCAGGCCTGCCTGGCAGCCCCCTCACCCCACAGCCGCCAAGGGCGGCCCCGCACGCCTCTCCAGCTGTCCGGCCACGATGCAAGCGGAGCCCGAGGGCCATGGAAGGCCTCCAGCTCGGCTCATTATCGGAATTTAATCTGGATTCCAAGAGATCAAGAGGACTCTGTGGAAAGTGGCTGCCACAAGGAGGGGAGACGCGGAGGCCGATGCAAAGCCAGCTAAGCCCCGGCACCCCCGGGGCTTTCCCGGAGCTCAGGCGGAGGCTCGCCAGAGAGCCAGATGTTCCAGCTCCGAGCTCTGCACAGCTGGCCAGCCGGCATCAGGGAGGCCTCAGCTCCCTTCGCAGAGGGAGAGGCGGCCACACAGCAGGGCGGGGGGTGGGGGGGGGGCAGGACCAGGGCTCTTCTCAGGGGCCCAACTGGCCCGAGGCCTTCGGCCTGAAGAGGACGCGTGGCCCAGGCTGGGGGAATGCAAACAAGCGTCCACTGCAAGCAGGCTCAGGCCTCCACCTCCACCAGAGACGGCAGAGTTAGCAGATGCGCCACAGACGGCCAAGGCGGCACCACGGCCAAGCCCAGGCCCTTCACCTACCTGAGAAGGGCTCTGCGGGGAGTTCCCGAGGTGGCTCAGCAGATTACAAACCTGACTAGTAACCTTGAGGACACGGGTTCGATCCCTGGCCTTGCTCAGTGGGTTCAGGATCTGGCGTTGCCGTGAGCTGTGGTGTAGGTTGCAAATGCAGCTCAGACCTGGGGTGGCTGTGGCTGGTGTAGGTCGTAGCTCTGATTTGACCCCTAGTCTGGGAACTTCCATATGCCGAGGGAGCAGCCCTAAAACAAGAAGCAGCAGCAGGGCTGGGCACTGCCAATGCTGAGGATGCGGGTGGTGCCGTGAGGATTCGACACGAACAGCCAGTAAAGCTTTACTGAGTGCTTACTACGCCAAGTGGACTCCCTTTATCCTCGGCACCCCCTGGGGGGTGAGCCCACCGTTATCCAGTCTACACGGAGGGGAAGCGAGGTTCTGGGGGTGGCTTCCAAGGCTACACTGGCATACGGGGTTGGGATTTGAATCCACCCGCTTCATAGCTGGGTCATCGCATCTGGGGATTACATAATAGGATCATTTTGCTTCTAAATTCAAAAATAAAACCCAACTGGGGAAAAAAAAAAATCAGTTGTTTTTTGGGGGAAATTTTTAATCCTTCAACTTTTGGAGAATAAGCGTCTTGCTTCTTACAAGTTCAGACAGAAAGCTCAGAACCCAAAGCCAGCAGCCCACCCGCCCCGCCCACCTCCCTCAGTCCCCTCCCCGCTCTCCTTTATACCCTGCACCGCACAGCACACTGCAGGTGCTCAAACATTTGCTGGCGGGGGACTGGGTATCCCAGCAGAGCCCAAAGCCCACGAGGCAGGAGCCCAGCGCTGGGCTGAGCATTCTTGGAGGAGGCTTGTGGCCAAGCTGCTGGTCAGACAACCCTGCCACAGCTGTCTCCCCTGTCCCTCTTCCAATGCGGTGACATCGGCCTCCCCCGCTCCCAGGGCCCCTGGATCCACCCCCAGGGATCTAAGGCAGGGTTGAGAGGGTGGCCACTTCAAACTGTGACAGGAGCAGGTGCCCATGAACCCGCAGGTTGACACAGGCAGAGAGACGAGGAGCCCCGTGTTCCATCTAATAAACAAGGACCAGGTGGCGCCCCATCCTGGCATCATCACCTCCCTCTGCCCTCCGACGACCCAAGCTGGTCCCCGCCGAGGACGGTGACCCTTCCAGTTCCCTGAAACCCTCTCCCCAACCACATTGCTCAGATCAGTGGGTCCATCATTTGCTTGCTTGTTTCTTTTTTTCTTTTCTTTTTTTTTTTTTTGTCTTTTTAGGGCCGCACCCGCGGCATGTGGAGGTTCCCAGGCCAGGGGTTTAATCAGAGCTATAGCTGCCAGCCTACACCACAGCTCACGGCAATGTCAGATCCTTAACCCGCAGAGCGAGGCCAGGGATTGAACCCCCAACCTCATGGTTCCTAGTCGGATCCGTTTCCACTCCGCCACAACGGGAACTCCCTGCTTACTTGTTTCTGCCCGTCTTCTTCCGCCCCTGCTGTGGGTGGAATCAGATCTCCTAAAAAGGTGCACTCAAGCCCCACCGCTGGGACTTCTGAATGTGACCTTATTTGGGATTAGGGTCTCTTCCGACCTAATTGGTTAGGTAGTGAAGTCAGACTGGAGCAGGGCAGCCCCTGATCCAGAAGAGCTGGTCTCTTTATCAGAGGAGGACAGAGGCACACAGAGAGGGCGCCAGAGACAGAGCCGTGTGACAACAGAGGCAGAGATGGAGTGACGCCGCTGATAGCCAAGCAAGCAGTCGGCGGCCACTGCCAGAAGCTGGCAGAGACAGGCAGGCCCCGCCCCTGCACACGGCCCCGGCCCTGCGAGAGGACACTGCTACTGTTTCAAGCCACCCTGAATCTGCGCTTTGCAAGGGCAGCCCCAGGAACCCGGCACACCCCTCACCCTCGTTCAGACAAGGCGGCTAGTTTTTCAGCGGTGGCTGAGGAAGCGCCTCTCGGGGCTCCCCCAGGGCTCTCCGAATGCGGTGGCCTCTGACCCCGCGAGGGAGGCAGGTGCCCGCCTGGCCCATCCTGCCAGGTGCTGAGTCTCTGCTGCTCTTCCCAGTACGTGGAGCAGAAGAGTACACAGCAGGTGTGGGACCCATGGGCCGGATGCCCCCCCACATGCAGAGCAGTGCCCCAGGGTGCTCCAGTCCCACTCGCAGGAAGAAGGGGCCCACATCACCAGCCTCCCAGCTGACCCTGGTGGCCTGGGCCGGGGAGGGCGACCAAAGCCCTGTTCAGAGAACTCGGGGGAGAAGCCTCGCAGGCGACACCCATCAGCCCTTGGGTCCTGCTCAGCCAAACCCATGTGGCGCAGCTACATTCCTGAGGATCAGCCTCCTAATGGAGGTTTCTTTTCTTTTTCTTTTTTCTTTTTTTGCTTTTTAGGGCCGCCCCCATGGCATATGGAGGTTCCCAGGCTAGGGGTTGAAGTGGAGCTACAGCTGCCGGCCTACACCACAGCCACAGCAACATGGGATTCAAGCCGTGCCTGTGACCTACACCATAACTCACGGCAATGCCAGATCCTTAACCCACTGAGCGAGGCCAGGGATCGAACCCACAACCTCATCGTTCCTAGCCGGATTTGTTTCCACTGAGCCACGACGGGACCTCCTGATAGAGGTTTCTGAGGCAGGTTTGGGGAGCCTACCAGCAGACCTGGGGTGTGAGCTGGGCTCTGAGTTTGCGCAAGGGGGCTGATGCAGTGCTCTTGATGAATCATAGCCTCTGGGTACGTGGCTTGCCTCCTGCTCATCAGCCTTCACGAGAAAAGTTAAACTCTTGTTCAAGAGTCCTGGGGGATTCGTCAGAGTACAGAACAAACGTAAGTCACCCTGAGGAATGAACTCAGTGCTTCTTGTCATCACTGGGTCTGGGGGCCAGCGCCCAGCCCGCCAGGGTTAATGGGGGCACCTGAGTGCCTTTCGTAAGATTCCGAGGTACCCAGACACTGGCGGTCAATTAATCTTCGACAAAGGAGGCAAGAATGCAAAATGGGAAAAAGACAGTCTTTTCAGCAAGTGGTGCCAGGAAACCTGGACAGCTGCATGCACATCAATGAAACTGGAACACGCTCTCACACCATGCAAAAAATAAACTCAAAATGGCTTAAAGACTTAAACATAAGACGAGGCAACATCAAACACCTAGAAGAGAACATAGGCAAAACATTCTCTGACATCAACCATACAAATGTTTTCTTAGGTCGGTCTTCCAAGGCAACAGAAATGAAAGCAAAATTAAACCAACGGGACCTCATCAAACTGACAGGCTTTTGCACAGCAAAGGAAACTGTAAAAAAAAACCAAAAAGACAACCTACGGAATGGGAGAAAACAGTTTCAAATGATGCAACTGGCAAGGACTTAATCTCTAAAATATACAAACAACTTATACAACTCAACAGCAAAAAATACCAACCACCCAAATGAAAAATGGGCAAAAGATCTGAACAGTCATTTCTCCAAAGAAGATACACAGATGGCCAACAGGCACATGAAAAAGTGCTCAACATCACTGATTATTAGAGAAAGGCAAATCAAAACTACTATGAGATGACACCTCACACCAGTCAGAATGGCCATCATTAACAAGTCAACAAATAACCAATGCTGGAGAGGGTGTGGAGAAAAGGGAACCCTCCTGCACTGTTGGTGGGAATGTAAATTGGTATAATGACTATAGAAAACAGTATGGAGATACCTCAGAAAACGAAATATAGAACTACCATATGACCCAGCAATCCCACTCTTGGGCACATATCTGGACAAAACTTTCCTTGAAAAAGACACACGCACCTGCATGTTCACTGTAGCACTGTTCACAATAGCCAAGACACGGCAACAACCTAAATGGCCATCAACAGATGAATGGATTAAGACAATGTGGTATATATACACAACGGAATACTACTCAGCCATAAAAAGGAACAAAATAATGCCATTTGCAGCAACATGGATGGAACTAGAGACTCTCATACTAAGTGAAGTAAGTCAAAAAGAGAAAGACAAATACCATGTGATGTCACTTATATCTGGAAACTAATTACAGCACAAATGAACCTTTCCACAGAAAAGAAACTCATAGGCCTGGAGAACAGACTTGTGGTTGCCAAGGAGGAGGGGGAGGGAGTGGGATGGACTGGGAGTCTGGGGTTCATAGATGCAAACTATTGCATTTGGAGTGGATGAGATCCTGCTATGTAGCACAGGGAACTATATCTAACACTTGCGATGGAACATGATGGAGGATAATGTGAGAAAAAGCATATGTATGTACGTGTCTGTATGTGTGTGTGTACGTGCGCGTGTCAGAGAGAGTGGGTCACTTTGCTGTAGCGTGTGTCAGAGAGAGTGGGTCACTTTGCTGTACAGTAGAAAATTGACAGAACACTGTAAACCAACTATAATAGAAAAAACAAAAATTGTTTATTTGAAAAAAAAAAAAAAAAGATTCCGAGGTGATGGCCAAGGCTGTCAGCCACCTCCCCTGAGCCACACTCCCATTCCAGAAAGGTACCACCCCTCCAGGAGGGTCTGCCACCCTCTCTCCAGGGGAGCAGTGCAGGGCAGGGCATTCAATCGGGGACTCTAAAATGCAAATTTAATCCTCACTGAGTTGCCATTTGTCACCCACCAGACAGACCAAAATCAACACAGTCTGATAAGAAAGAGCCTGTGCACGTGGGAAAACAGGCCTCCTGTGTGGCTGCGGGGCTATAAACTGACAGAACCTCCTATCAGAGTTACCGATGTGAGCATCCCATAACTGACCCCACAATTCTGTCTCTAGGACTGTATCCCATGTTATCTGCCCCCCTCCACACCTTCACATCGTCTTAAACTGGAAAAACTGAGAGCCCTCCACCGCGTGGGCACACAGGACACAGGTTAAACTCCTTACAGCACAAGCCCCACGATGGAATTGAGTGGGGATTAAAAGACAAGGATGCCCCTGGGAAGTGACACAGAAGGACCATGCTGGTTTACTGCCAGGGTGTACTGTCAAGATGGGCAGCTTTCGTGACCGAAGTGGTTGCAGAGAGACTAGACGACGAGACATCATCTGTGGACATTTTTAAACACAAATATTTTTGCTGATTTGAGAAAACTCAAGAAACCCAGGGCAGAGGCAATTAACGAATGCAAAACACTAGAAACACTCAAGAAAACTTGGTTTTCTTAGTATTTAAGATGATCCCCAAAGGACCGTGTCCGCCAAATGGGGCGCTGAGTTCCTATGTCCCCAGATACGCCAACAGTCCCCTTTCCAGCCGAAGATGGTAGACGCCCAGCATAAGGGAGCGTTCACACCACCTTTCTTCCGTTTAATGAGGAGGAGTGGCAGGGGGTGGTGAAAGTCCCCCAGCCCTGACATCCCCCTTAGTCACATCCACTGGGGACCACAGAGGGTCCTTGTTCGATGCTCCGGCTCACTCGCTAAGCCTCTGACCTCTCAGAGGGCTTTGAAACTAAAGGGGCTCAAGAAATTCAAGTCTTTCAACACAAGCTTTTGGTTCCTGACCTCTAGAGTCTTGGAAGGCTAAGAGTCTTCTGCCTGTTTATCTTTGGTTTGGGGATTTTTATCCTCTAACATTTTATTATAAATGTGGCCACTTTCGTTGGTGGCCTGACATCCTGTGCTGGGCTTCGGCAATGAACGGGAGCAAGGGAGACGGTCAGAAACGGTCCTTCCTCTTCCTCATCCCCTAAACGCATGCACCACTGCACCCACATGAGGCCACGGAACCCCAGGCCCACCTGGCCGTCCCCTACACCTCACTCCATCTGCTGATCGTGACTTTTTTTTTTTTCTTTTTAGGGCTGCACTGTGGCACATGGAAGTTCCCAGGCTAGGGGTCAAATCGGAGCTACAGCTTCAGCAACAGCAACATGGGATCTGAGGCATATCTGCAACCTACACCACAGCTCATGGCAACGCCGGATCCTTAACCCACTGAGGGAGGCCAGGAATTGAACCTGCGTCCTCATGGATGCTCATCAGATTTGTTTCCACTGAGCCACGACGGGAAATCCCATGACCATTTTAAGACATATCTTTCAACAAGACACAGGGCCTGGCACAAGGCTGGTGCTCCCTGGGGGAGGCAGCCGTGTCTGCCCCTGCCCCTGTGGGGCCGTATCCTCTGGCCTCCACCTCCTCTGCAGCTGGAGAAGCTCGGGACCCCTCCCAGACACCGGCGACAGCACCCACCTGCCCAAGTGCTCCTGCAGCACCTGGTACACGCTGATGCGGAAGGTCTCGTTATTGAAGTGCTCCCGGATGTAGTCCTTGTAGATGCGGAATTCGGCAGCAGTCACGGCTTCCCCTTCCGGGATCTTGGACAGATCAAACCGGAACTCCCGGTGGTGGTAGCGCGGGTGGAAGAACTCTTTGTCGTGCTCCACTGGAAAGGGAAGAAAACACACATGGGCACTGACGGTGCATCAGGGCTGGGCTGCACCCTCCCGGCTGCAGACCAGTGGGTCACAGGCTCAGACCTGTGGTCACGTGGACAAGAGCAACGACTCTGCGGCGACCTGCTGGGGCGAGTGGGGCGCTGACCAAGGCAGTCTGAACATGGGCATCGTTATCCTCCCTCACGGACGGCTGGGAGCGTTACAGGATCTAACTCACATAACAGGTTAACCTCTGGTAGGACTAGATTACTGAGCTACACTGGTAAACATAAACCTTCCCGTGCCCATCACAGGGAACCGCAGGCCCCTGGTGCTCAGCCCTGGCCGCGGGTGAGAATCACCAGGGAAGCTTTGAAAAAATACGGATACCGGAGTTCCCGTTGTGGCTCGGTGGGTTAAGAACCCGACTGGCATCCATGAGGATGTGGGTTCAGTCCCAGGCCTCGCTCAGCGGGTTAAGGATCTGGCGTTGCCACAAGCTGAAGTGTAGGCTGCAGATGTGGCTCAGATCCAGCATTTGTGGTGTAGACCTGCAGCTGCAGCTCCAATTCAACCCCTAGCCTAGGAACTGCCATATGCCACAGGTGTGGCAGAAGGACGGAGGGAGGAAGGGGAAAAAAAAAGAAAATATTGATGCCACAGCCCAGAGGTGGGCAGGTAAATGTTTAGTAACTTGCTCTCTGGGACCCGATCTGTAGTGTTTGCCAGTTTCCATCGTGGCAGATTTCAAGCTGCCAAAGGGAAGTCACTGAGGCTGGAGGCGGGAATACCGGCCCACAGTGGGCTCCAGCGCCCCGCTGCCCTCTCAGAGCCACATGAATCGGTACCTTAGGGGAAGGGCTCCAGAAACCTGTACTTTTTAAAAGCACCTCAGATGTTTCCAATAGCAGCCAGGGTTTACAAGCAGTCTTAGACTAAAAGCAGAAAAAGAGGTGAATGGCAGTGGGGGGGGGGTGTCGGGAAAGACAAAATAAGTCAAAGGGACTCAGCCCCTCTCCCTCATCCTAGCGGTGGTACTAGATTTCATTGGTGATAAGCGCCAAGATGGATATAAGTCCAAGAACTCTGCCTCTTAGACCCCAAGCATCATGCATCCTTTGGACCAAAGTGGAGCCGCCACGGAGGCACACGTCAAGTGCCTCAAAGACGCAGAACGGTCAAGGTTATTTGCAGCATCTGCAGAGAGCTTTCACCTCCTGGGAGATACGGCCCCGTCTCCACTTCCCGCCTGGGGTGGGGAACCAGAGACAGAAGGAGAGAAGGTGGAACCGGCTTGGCCAGAAGAGAGGAGAACGCGAGCAGCCTGCTTCAGCTCTCCGAGCCCTGAAAGCTCCCCTGCTGGGTGAGGGTGGCCAGGGTGGGGGCAAGCAGGACGGGAATGCCTTTGAGGAAGGAGGTTCAGAGCACGGCGGCCCAAAGACCTTTGTGAAACCCAAATCTGTTTGAAACTTTAATCATAGTTCCTAAAAATATTGGGCTGAGGCCAGGGGAGCTGGGGAACCCTCCATTCATCAGGCTTCTCCTCACGGGACAGAAGAGACGGGTGAAGTCCTCAAGGGAGGGGACTCTCCAGAAACCCGTCCCACTGGACGGTGCCATCCTCCTCACACCCGCCCAGCTTTGTACCCACACGGGACACTCCTGCCCCATCCACGGATGGCAAAGAGTGATGGCGGGAATGCCACTGGTCCCCACACTGATCTATGGAGGGAAGTCTACTCTGGCACCTTCTGTGAGGGGCGGGCCTCGGGAGGGGACCCCAGGGTGAGGGGCCCTCGCTCACTATGGAAATGCCCTGGGCCAGTCCTCAGCCACCCTTCAGCTTATCCAACCTTCCCGTCCCCCGAGGAGGAGAGCACAGTGCCACAGTGGTAGGAGGTGCACCTGACGCCCAAAAGGTGTGGAGGGGCTGCTGGCCAGATGGCGGAGAGCTGGGACTCGAACCCGGGTCCACCCAACCAGAAGACTTAGCCATGCCTTTCAGTGGCTGTGCTGACAGTTCGGCAAGGAGAGTCCCTTTGCTTGGCCGTCAGAACTTTTTCACCGCGTGACAACAAACTCATAGCACGTACACAACTGTACGTGTGCAGCTCAGTGTGCTGTCATGGTGAACCCACCTGCGGAACCTTCTCCCAGGTCAAGAAACAGGAAGTGGAATCCCCATTGTGGCGCAGCAGAAATGAATTCAACTAGTATCCATGAGGATGCAGGTTCGATCCCTGGCCTTGCTCAGTGGGTTAAGGATCCGATGTTGCCACGAGCTGTAGGTCACAGACAGGGCTTGGATCTGGTGTTGCTGTGGCTGTGGTGCAGGCTGGCAGCTGCAGCTCTGATTCAACCCCTAGCCTGGGAACCTCCATATGCTATGGGTATAGCCCTAAAAAGCAAAAGCAAAGCAAAGCAAAACAGGACGTCTCCAGCGCCCACTTCTCAAACCGGAAGTTAGTTTTGCTTGCTTTGGAACACTATGAACAGAGACTGGACCAGCATCTATCCCCTGAGCCGGGCTTCTCTTACTCGGCAGCGTCTGTGTGATGCATCCACGTGCCATGGATGTTCCTGCTTCCTCACAGCTGCATGACATCCCACAGCTGGATCACACCACAGTCCACGGGTCCATTCTACAGGTCATGGGCACTGGGGGACGTTCCAGTTTGGGGCTCTGGGGCAGTGCTGCTTGAACACCTGGGCACCCGTGTTTGGGTGGGTGGGCACCCCCAGAGGTGGAATTGTGCGTGTTCAGCATTGCCCCTGGGTGTGTTATAAGAGTGAGCCAGGAGGAGTGGTGGGAGACAAGCCTGTCCTGTGAAGGACACGGGTACAGTCTGGGGACGACTCCTGGCTTCCTCGAGTGCTCTTCCACAAGGGACCAGGGGATGGGGGTGAGGCCGCAGTGAGGCCACCACTCCTGGAGAGAATCCCCGCACCCCCACTGAACTCACCAGCACTGCCCCAGCCACCCCTCCACCCCCACCGGCCAAGGTCAAAGACCATCCAGCACCAGATGAAGGGACATCCCATGGTCGTCATCTTGCTGGGCCTCCAGCCAGGAGCAGCCAACGCTTGGCTCCTCCATCCTTCCTACAGCTCCCTTGCCCCCCATGAACGCTTAGCTCGCCCCCACCCTTCATTCTGGCCACCCCTTGAAAATCCCCTCAGACATTCCCATTTCAGGACTTGACATGAGCAGTGGAACATGGAGGGGTCCCCGGGCCAACGCCCCTCCCCGCATGCTGACAGGTGCAGAGACAGTCTCCTCTGCAGCCACCTGCTCTGCTCCCCCAGCAGAGCCAAACCCCGAAGGCCAGGAAGAAGTGCTGAGGTGTGCAGTGCTTCGACATTCGGCAAAGAGGGGTGCTCTGCATGGTGCACGGGAGCCCCAAGCACCAGGCCTGGGACTCAGCAAGACCCCCGCTAACCTCAGTCCCCTGCTCCCAGAGCGGGGCCAGACCATGCCTCACAACAGCTCCCACGGGCTAACAGCCATCAGCCTGAGCAGAGAACGGGGGTGTGGGCGTCCAGTACAAATGAGGAGGGCTAGAGAACCAGAAGTGCAAATACGCAGGCTGACCGAGCGCGTGCTCCGTGACGGGTCCCGCGCTGAGCCCTGCTGGCCACCCCGGGATGGAACCTCATGAGCCAGCACCAAGCCCCATTTCACAGATGAGGAAGCCAAGGCTCGGGGAGGCCAGGTCACTGGCCCAAGGTCACAAGTTAGGTGAGCGGCGGAACTCTGAAACTCACACCCTTGACCTCAACTCTCCCTGGAGCCAAGGGGCCTGAGGTCAAATCTCAGCTGTGCCACTTGCGGTCTTGGCCAAGTCACTTAACCTCCACGGGTGTTCCCTTCCTCCAGGGGTATACTTGCCTTTTCTCAGAGACTGCTGGGAAGAACACCGGAGGCGGCACTGACAACAGCGCCCGGAAAATGGAAAGTATTTGTGTCTGTCGCTATTTCGGGGCCTCTCCAACAACGAGCTATAAGAGTGACCATCAGGAGTTCCCATCGTGGCACAGCAGAAGTGAATCCAACCAGGAACCATGAGGTTGCGGGGTGGATCCCTGGCCTTGCTCAGTGGGTTAAGGATCTGGCATTGCTGTGAGCTGTGGTGTAGGTCCCAGACATGGCTTGGATCTGGCATGGCTGTGGCTATGGCATAGGCCGGAGGCTATAGCTCTGATTAAACCCCTAGCCTGGGAACCTCCATGTGCCACAGGTAAGGCCCTAGATAAAAAAAGAAAAGACCAAAAAAAGCATGACCATCAGTGCAAAAGAAGTAATACGTGCATGTGAGCATATACATAGTTCGGTTACGATAACTTTATTGGAAGAAATAACAATAGATCAAACAGAAAAGAAATGTTTGAATAAGCATGGTATTAACACAGGTATAATCACTAAAGTCCCAAGCAAGGAAGAAAGAAAATCTCGAAGATTGTCTGTTGCAGCAGGTGTATATAGAACTTTTTTTAATGAGTTAGCTAAAATGTATCTTATCTGCTAAAACAGTAAAGATATCAGGGTTATACGGTTTCTCTCTCTTTTTTAGTAAAATATAAACGGATAAAGTGTCCGACTAAATTTCTTGCAAACATTTGCAGATGCTTTCGGATGGCTTTCTGAGTGAATTTCTTTCCTAATTATTTTAAGACAATGAGAGGCATGAACCATGTCACTATTCTGTTCTTCCTAAAACCCACATAATCTTGTGATTTATCAAGCAAGAACATTTAAAAAAGAAAAAAGAGGGAGTTCCCTTTGTGGTTCAGTGGTCAACGAACCCAACTAGGATCCATGAGGTTTCGGGTTCGATCCCTGGCCTCGCTCGGTGGGATAAGGATCCGGCATTGCCATGAGCTGTGGTGTAGGTCGCAGACATGGCTTGGATCCTGAGTTGCTGTGGCTGTGGTATAGGCCAGCAGCTGCAGTTCTAATTCAACCCCTAGCCTGGGAACCTCCGTATGCCGCAGGTACGGCCCTAAAAAGGAAAAAAAAAGAAAAAGAAAAAAGAACAGTGACTAGTTCCAAGCTCAAACTAAATCCCAAATCTCATCTCCCTGAGGATTCTATTTTATCTGTTTGTTTTTGGCTATGCCTGTGGCATACACAAGTTCCCGGGGCAGGGACTGAACCTGTACCATAGCAGCCAGATGGGCCACCGAAGTGAAAATGCTGGCTCCTTACCCACTGTGCCACTAGGGAACTCCCCAAGGATTTCATATCATATGGAAACCACCGCAGTGTGGAATCTACACCGTTTCAGTCTCAGGGATCAAGACGGTTTAACCGTCACCGTTAAGGCTGATAGAAGCATGCACGTACAGGGGGAAATTACCCCTTTACAGCTTATTGTTTAAATTACCATCACTGAGGACCCAAGACTTGAGGTTTTTTGGTTGTTTTTTT
Organism: Sus scrofa; assembly: GCF_054392235.1. NCBI lineage: Eukaryota > Metazoa > Chordata > Mammalia > Artiodactyla > Suidae > Sus > Sus scrofa. The sequence goes on from NC_139399.1 coordinate 65,379,625, forward strand.
TTTTTTTTTTTCTTTTTAGGGCCACACCTGCAGCCTATGGAAGTTCCCAGGCTAGGGGTCGAATTGAAGCTGCAGCTGCCAGCCTACACTCCAGCCACAGCAACACCAGATCTGAGCCCTATCTGCGACCTACACCATAGCTCACAGAAATGCCAGATCCTTAACCCACTAAGTGAGGCCAGAGATCAATCCCGCTTCCTCATGGATACTAGTCGGGTCCTTACCCTGCTAAACCACAACGGGAACTCCCCAAGACTTGAGTTTTAAAATAAATGTGTAGAGTTGATATTTCCCTGAGCCCACTAAGAAAAGATACTTAAGGAAGCCCAGAGCCCAGGAATCCCACTTTTTCTCCTATCACCCTGTATTATTATTATTATTGGTCTTTTGTCTTTTTAGGGCCATGCCCGTGGAATATGGAAGTTCCCAGGCTGGGGTCTAATCGGAGCTACAGCTGCCGGCCTACACCACAGCCACAGCAACACTGGATCTGAGCCGCATCTGTGACCTATACCACTGCTCACCGTAACGCCGGATCCTTAACCCACTGAGCGAGGCCAGGAACCGAACCCGCAGCCTCATGGATCCTAGTCGGATTCGTTTCCCCTGAGCCACCTCGGGAACCGCCCCCCCTCATATTCTAGAACACCTCGGACAGAGAGGACTCACAGGCATGAACAGAGACTTTCATCCCCAAAAGACTAAAAGGCCCAAAGACCTGAGGCCAAAAGATAAGTCCAAAGAAAAGAGATTCTGGCAACACCATCCTCACAGCAACCAGCCCCATGACTGTCCCCAGTGCCAACTCTAGTGTCCTTCTTTTATGGAAGCCTGAAACAAGAACCCTAAGGCTGGCCCTGGGAGGGGACATTCTGGGCTACAAGGGTCAGTAAAAGGTAGAGGTCACTCACCTGCGTGTCCCCTCAGGACCCTCTGACATGTCAGGCAAGGCCTCTGATCCCTGACGTCACCCACACACTCTCACCTCCTCTCAGCATCTGAGGTCCCCTCCCATGTAGTCCCACCAAATGGACCGGTGTGCCTCTCACTAAGTCAGCATCCTCTGCATAAGTGGATTACAATAGTCAAACGCAGCTCGCTGTGTAGACGTGTGAAGGGCAGCAGGCATTTAAAGGGTGCCTAAGGGGAGGCATTCAGAGCTATGCTTTAAAGAACTGTATTTAACACCCTAAAAATTAGGAGTAACACACCCCCATATACACATGCTTAAGTGCATACAGAGCAATACAAAAAGACAAATGAATACAATAAACTCTTACACCCATGAGAAAAGGTATTCAGAAGATAGAGTATTTCTCCCGCTCCCTAGGGGGTCATTTTGTGTTGGGACAGACCTCACTGGGATGTCACCAGTAGGTGCCACCTGCATGCCCTCTTGGAGAGTCTCAGCATGGCCCTTCCTGTCGGGCCAAATGGTCCCAAGGGAGCCTCCGTCTTGTCCCGTGACCCCTTCCCCAGAGGTGAAGGATGGGAGGGAACAGGCCCCAGCCGGGCCAAACACAGGACCTCTTTTCTCTTCACTGGCACCGCGGGGGAAAGAGCGCTGAAGGTTTTCTCTGCCTTGGACCCTAGGGATATAGTGCAGCACGCTGGGCAGCCACTGGCCACTGCTGTGCCAAGAAAGCCGGTCGATGAGAAAGCAGACCACAGGCGGGGAGGGCAGAGCTCCGAATGGAGAGGGGCGCCTTCCAGGTTCGATGCCCTGGTCTGGTGGTCCCCATCCTTCCTCAGGTGTGGAGTTTGAGTTCTTCTAGTTTGTGAGTGATGCAGAAACCCTTCAGGCACGTGCCCTTTCGCGGATGAGAGGCAGGTTGCTAACCCGTGCCACCGAGGCAGGTCTGAGCAATACAGCCGGGCCCCGTTGCTTGGACACCCAGAAATGGACGGGCGGGAAACTCGCCCAGGTAACTGTGGGTGTCTCCGGGTGGCCGTCGGCTGAGAAAGCTGCTTTCTTCTGACCTGGAGAGTTGCCAAGTGTGAGAGGACCCCTCGCCTGAGCTCTGGGGACACAGCAATGACGGTCTCTCGATCGCGCACCTCCAGGACCCAGCGCAGAGTGACACTTAGTAGGGCTCCGTTCCTCCATTGGAGTCAATGTTTTACTCTCGGTGTCATCCCTTTCTGGTCTTTCAGTCGCTACTGTCTTGATTAACATCCGTGCAGTAAAGCACAGAGACCCTGAGTGTCCGTGACGCTGGATGAACTGTCTTCGCACAAACATCCGCAGAGCAGGACACAGCAGGTTTACTACGAGCACCAAAGACACCCCGGCAGGGCCCTCTCCCGAACACCAGCCCCTCGCTCATCCCAAAGGTGACTGCCATCCGAACACTCCACACACAGGCCCCCTCTGCCTGCCTGGCGCGTCCCCTCTGCCTCTGCCTCCTTCACTCGTGTTCCCACCCAGCCCCGTGGCTGCGTGCAGTGGCAATTCGTTCATGTCCATTGCTGTATTGGCCCCACTGTATCAAGAGCCCACAGTTGGTCTTTCTATGGGCATGTGGGTTGTTTCCAGTTTGGCACAATTACAAAGTGAGCTACAATGAACACTCTGGCTTTTGGGTGAACACAATCCTACTGGGCAAACACTTTGAAGAAGTGGGGGTGGACGGAAGTCAGAAGATGGGTCACAGGCCAGCACTGGGAGGGAGGGAAATTGAGAAGGGCTGCCAGCTTGGAATGCCTACTGGGCAAGAATGCCACCAGCCCGGGGGGAGAACTCCCTGGGGGGAGCCGCAGGAGGAACGCACCAGTGGGTGCAGACGCCTAAGCCCAAGGTGACCTGCAGAAAATTCAAGGGGATATTTCACTGGACAGTTGGTAAGAGAGACCTCTGGAATGCTGGCGAGAATGTCCAGTTAGGGGCTGGTGAGTTGTGCATCTGGATGAAGTTTCGTGGGGAAAAATGCACATACGCAACGAGCAAGAGGAGCAGAGCCGGGGCCATAGTGTGGCTGCGTGCGAGATAGAGGACACGCCCACTGACCGCCGGGAGAACTGAGTGCAGGAGAAGAAGCAAGGCCAGGGACAGGCAAGAGGCGGCCAGACAGTGGCCAGATTCAGGTAACAGGGACAGGAAGGCCCTGCGCTGGGTTTGGTCATCAGCTGCTCAGGGGCCCCAGGAAGTAGTAAAGGGTGGGGACAGTCAGGTGGGAAGGACTCTTCAGAGCAAGACCATGGACAGCTGCAGAGGAGAGACGGTTGCATGGGGGAGGGCGACTGTCGCCCTCACCAAGCTGTCCATGTGCCCTCCTCGAGCTGCCGCCCTGGCCAGGCCCAGGAGGAGCTGCTATCACCCAGCAGCTCCTTCCAAAACTTTAAGGTTTCCAGAAAACCTCATCATTCCAAATGATGTGGTCCTTTCACTGTCCCCAAAGATGCCACTATGAGAGGGGACGAAATATTTTCTAGGCAAAGGGACACTTTCCAAGCAAAAACTGCAAGCCCAGACTGAAAAGTCTGCTCCCCACGCAGAGTCCAGCTTTCCTGAGCTCAGCCTGGACCATGGAGCCCCCGTTATGGGCTGGGGACAAACCCTCCAACCCCTTTCATGAGAATGAGGCTCTGAGAACCGAAAGAACCAACCAAAGTGCTCGAAGCAGCCAGAAACTAGAACAAGCTTTCAGATTCTTGACTGCTTAGGGTCCCGTGGCTCAGAATCCCCCATCCCGATTTCAGGCTGAAACGTTCAGCCCAGGCTCCTTCCTTCCTGTCCTGCTGGGGATACAATTCATCCAGAAGGTTCTGGCACACGCCAGAACTCACTGGAGCTGATGTTACCAAGGCTGCTGTCACCAGGCGATTTACAGCCCTGCAGCTTCAGAGACATGAAACTCGATGATGGCTCCTCATTCATTCAAAGATTTACATGGCGAGATTAAGGAGCTTGAAAAAGCTGCCAGAGGCATGCCATAAATTGGGAGTTCTAGCAAACTGAACAGACACACCAACCACTCTACCCAGGAGATGGTCTCTCACTAACATGAGCGTTGATACACGGTGCTGCTCTTAGAGAAGGGAGGGACCTCCCTAAACGCAGAGAAAAGGAACAGCGCATAAAAGTCTAAAATGATAGATGCTGCCAAGAAAATATTTCAGTGTCTCCTCGTCCGCACGGCCGTCATCCTACAAGTATCCCCCGACTGCCCGCGATGGGTGAGAGAGCCCTCTGTTGTCCTGTCGTAGGACAGAAGCTGATCAAAGCTGTCACTTACCTAACCTGAGCTAGGTAACTATTTTTAAATGTTTACCTTTTTTTTTTTTTTTTTTTTTGGTCTTTTTAGGGCCGCCCCTGCGGCACATGGAAGTTCCCAGGCTGGGGGTCAAATGGAAGCTGCAGCTGCCGGCCTGCGCCACTGCCATGGCAACATGGGATCTGAGCAGCATCTGTGACCCACGCTGTAGCTTGCAGCAACTCCTAATCCTTAACCCACTGAGTGAGGCCAGGGATGGAACCTGCATCCTCAGAGGTACAAGTCAGGTTCTTAACCCACTGAGCCACAATGGGAACACCCTAAATGTTCACTTTTAACTGTGATAAAATACACACAACATAGAAGTTACCCTCTCAACCATTCAGTTCAGTGATGTTAAGTCCATTCGCACTGCTGAGCAACCAATATCCGAAACTCTTTTCATCTTGCAAAGCTGAAACCCTGGCCCTAGACACAACTCCCCACTTGGCACCCACCCCAGCCCCTGACACCTGCCATTCTACCTTCTGTCTCCAAGAATGTGACTGTTGTACGTCGCTTGCATAAGTGGAATCGTACAGTATTTATCCTTTTGTGGCTGGCTTATTTCACTGTGCAGAAGGTCTCCGGGGTCCATCTATGTTGTAGTGTGTGTCGGCACTGGTTTCATTTTCAAGGCTGAATAATATTCCAGCCTGAGGTTACACTACCGATTGTTTATGCCGTCACCTGTCAGCGGACACTCGGGTTGCTTCCACCTTTTGGCTATTATGAATAACGCAGCTAAGAATACGGGTGCGCAAATCTCTCTTTGAAACCCTGCTTGCAATCCTTTTGGACATGAGCCCAGAAGTGGAATTCCTGAGTCATATGGTACGTGTATGTTTAAATTTTTTGAGGAACTCTCATACTGCTTTCCACAGAGGCTACGCCATCTTATATTCCCATCATCAGCACCCGAGGATTCTAATTTCCCCACATTCTCTCGCCAACATTTGTTATTTTCTGATGTTCGGTTTGGTTTTGATAGTAGCCATCCGAGTGATGTGATTATAAAAGCCCTCCCGCCGGCCTGGAAGCCACATCCCGTGTGTCACACATACCTCACCTCCTTGATTTCTTATAAACCCCTGCTCAGAGCGAAGCACGTGCATCGGTCCATTTTACAGATGAGAACACTGAGGCTCAGAGAGGTAAAGTCGCTTGCCTGCAGCCACGTGGCTGGTCTGAATACCTCACCACTGGGCCATACCCTCTCCCTCTCGCCAGGAACCACCGCCAGCCCCTTAGCCGTGGAGACTATTAAATAAAGACATCTCTGAAGTTTACCCCCAGCTTCCAGCACACATGACATGCTCACGACATTAATCTCCTTAAAAGCTCAACGCAGAGAGTGAAGGCTGTGGCCCGCCCAGGTCCTTCTCTGGTCTGTAAATTTTGCTCCTGCTCGATGCCAGCGTCACCCAGAAGGGAGGCCGACAGCTTGAAGATGGTGTCACATTAACCTGTCTCCCCATCATCCCACCCCGGTCCCCCCACATCAGGACGCGAGGCCCTGCCTGGCAGAGGGCACACAGGCAGCACTGTCTCCCTGAACTGCTGCTTCAACTCTCGAACTTTCCACCAAATGCTTTTGGCTGCCGACGAGACCACCTGGAGTCCCAGCGCCGGGCGCTCCAAGAGGGTCTTCGGAGACACTGCCTCCTTGTTAGATGCAGGGGGGCGCGCCCAGAGACGCGGGGCGGCCAGGCTTTTTGTCACAGGCCCCGCAGCCGTGCAGATGTGGGGTGGGGGTGGGGCGGGGAGATTACTGTACCGCAAGATTAAACACTTCGGTGTCAACATGTGTGCCGTTGCTCTAACAATGTTATCATTGTGAATTGAATGGACCAAAGGGTTTAGGGGATGGGGTGGGGAGAGGGAGAAAAGATGGGTTTAATTATCTCTAGGGCTGAAGCCAGTTGTTTGCCTGAAAAGCCCAGACGCTGGTAGAGCGGAAAAGAAAAACGGGCTGCAAGTTTCTATGGATCTTTCTGCCATGAACCGAGGCAGACACCCCTTACCCATGGGTACCCTATCTCCCGGGGGAGGGGGACACAGCCCCCAGGGATCTCTGGGGCCCTACTCCATCCTTGAATAATTGAAAATGAGGGCAGAGAATGGAAGCGCGTTGCTATTTTCAGCTCAACTAGTGATTCTCAACCGGCGAGTCTGGCCCCCTGCCCCCAGGGGACTCTGGGCAATGAGTGGACTCTTTTGTTTGTCACAACTAGGAGCATGAGGTGCTGGCGTCTAGTGAGTGAAGGCCAGGGATGCTGCTAAACACGCTGCGATGCCCTGGACAGCACCCCGGCCATAGGGGATGGCTCAGCCCCAACTGCCAGCCATGCCAAGTTGGGGATCTCAGAGCTAACAGACACACGAGCCTCGCGAGAGTCAGGAAACCTCGGGTTTGGCCCCACCTGGGCTCTCGTCTGCTGGGCACGGACCCCAAGCCCACGGGGCCTCAGTTCTTCCCACTCTAACAAAGGAAGGGATGAGTAACCTGAGGTCCATTTCACCCTCATTGGGATGCGCCACAGAAAGCCGCCATCCTTCTACCCCTGCTGATGATGGACGTGCCAGTGAACTGGAATTCTACACAATGACGACTTCCACTCGGGTCCCAGGGCCACCTGGGAGCTTGTCACTAGGCGAGTGACATCAGGCGGCATCACACACATCAAGCGGCATCACACACATCAAGCTCAGGGGCAGGGGAGGGATTTGCTCCAGCCCCCGCCCCCCACCCGGCGCTGGTACCGAGACCCCTTCCCTGGGGCTGAGCTGGGCTGCTCGTGCTCCCTAAACACCCGCTCCGCGCTCACCCCACTCAGTTCCTTCCGAGAACTTAACCGCTCCGAGTGTTTGATTGATGGGACCGTTGACCTGTTATTAACTGTCTTCTCTTCAAGGTTGGACTCCAAGAGAGTGAGACCTAGAGGGCACAGCACGTGAGGTTCCCACGTGGAGCTCGGCTGGGGTGAGTCCCGGCCCTGAGACCCTCAGGCTCTTGGGCAAGTTCGTCCTCCTCTGTCAGATGGGGGGATAATGAGAATGGCCCCGACTTCAATGGGTTGGTGTAGGATTAAAACAGGCCGGGATCCTCAAGCTTCGGCATGCTCAGAATCACTGGGGAGCCTGTCAAAACACAGACCGCGGGCCGACTCCCCGGAGATCCGGGGTGTGGGCCAAGAACTTGCATTTCTAAAAGGTTCTCGGGAGACGCTGATGCTGCAGGTCTGGGGTCCCCTTTGAGAACCGCCCAGACCAGACACCATCTGCGGAGTCCCTGGCGCGTGGGAAAGTCCTCAACGATGACAGCAATGATTCTTTGGTCTTTCTCCATTGTTCCATCCACAATATTGACTTGCCTGGCACATGGCAGGTTCTTGAGTGTCTCAGGGAACCAGCTTTGGGAACTCTGCTCACAAAGCTCCCTTAGGAGGGCAGAAATCCCCTCCCGGCCCCCCTCAGCCCAAGAAGCAGTAGGGGGTTGGGATTCTGCCAATGGTCCATCAGCAGTGACTCAGGACGAGTTAACCCTGAGTTCCCCTTGTGGCTTAGCGGGTTATGAACCCAACTAGTATCCATGAGGGCACGGGTTCATTCTCTGGCCTCACTCAGTGGGTTAAGGATCTGGTGTTGCCGTGAGCTGTGGTGTAGGTCACAGACAGGGCTTGGATCTGGCATGGCTGTGACTGCGGCGTAGGCCGGTAGCTGTAGCTCTGATTCGACCCCTAGCCTGGGGACCTCCATATGTGGCGGGTGCAGCCCTAAAAAGACCAAAAAAAAAAAAAAAAAAGGACAAGTTAACCCTCCTCTCTGGGAGACTCCACTTTGCCTTCTATAAAACAGGGACATTAAAAAGCCCCCGGTTACAGGACCATTGTGCAAATTCAAGACAGAGAGGTTAACAGTCCTGGGGGTGGCAAGGACACGGGCCAGACCAGAGCAGGCCCAGGAGAGGCCAGGGGTGGGGCGAAGAGCGAGGCAGCCTGTACCTGCTTCCCCAGGCCAGGGGGGTGCCTGCCAGACCTTCCCCCAAAGCAGCCAGAGCCTCCTGGGTCAGCTGGGCAGGCACAGCTGGTTTAAGGTATTTTAGAAGCAAATCAAATCAAATGAGAATTTATAATCCTTCCTGGGGTCTGGGTTCCATCACCCTAAACTCATTAGGCCCGAGCAGTGCAGGTGCAGCTAAGAAAGAGATTGTTCTGCGTTTCCTTCATGCTGGGCTCCCATCTCCCTTTCAAAGTAAGAGTCTGCTCTAAAACCCCGTACTTGAGGAAAGCACTTGTCGCAGAGGCGTCAGCATCCATTTCTACAAACAGGACAGTAAAGGGATGTTCAGAAGCCGCGCCAGGGGCAGTGGGCCGGGGGGAGTTTGGTGGAAACCAGCCTCCTTCAAGACCCTCGCTCACGTCATGCTCACGTTTGAACAAACCGAACTCAACTTCCCAAGCTGCGCCATCAAAATATCCTTACAACTGTTGTTGCCCCTTGAACCCATTTCTAGTAAGTGAAGGAGAATCCGGGATCAAACCAAAGAATGGTTTTGGAGTTCCCGTCGTGGCGCAGTGGTTAATGAATCTGACTAGGAACCATGAGGTTGCGGGTTCGATCCCTGCCCTTGCTCAGTGGGTTAATGATCCGGCGTTGCCGTGAGCTGTGGTGTAGGTTGCAGACTCAGCTCGGATCTCGCGTTGCTGTGGCTCTGGCGTAGGCCGGTGGCTACAGCTCCAATTCGACCCCTAGCCTGGGAACCTCCATATGCCACGGGAGCGGCCCAAGAAATAGCAAAAAGACAAAAAAAAAAAAAAGAGAGAATGGTTTTAAGATTATGTTTTAGATGCTCTGTTGAAGGTAACGGGCGGAGATGCCCAGAGATTTCCAAAGTGAGTCTCCGGTTCATGTGCCACGGTTCTAAATGGGGTCACCTGCCCGAATCGACAGAAACGAAGGACAGAGGTTTCAGAGACCACGCCGGCAATTAAATGGATGGGTTTAAACCGATGAGCGTAAAAGACAGGCGTTAGAAGACAGGTCAGCGGTGGCCCTGGAGAGAGGGCTCCTGGGGGACTTCGGGCAGCTGGTCACGTTCTCTTCTTGGTCTGTGTCCACCTTGTGAAAATCCCTAACTGTTCTAGATGTGTGCCCTGTCCTGCGCCCACACTGCACTTCAGTAAACAGCTTTGCTGCCAGGCCGCACTGGCCGGCGGTATCCATCTCCAGTTCGACTCAAGAAGCATCTGCTATCATGACGCCTATTGTGAGAAGTGCGATCAATTTCATACTTGCTCTTTGGGGAAAAGCTACTGACACCGTTATCAGTTTTAATACAGCTGAGTTTCTGAAGTCCTGATAATCAAAGACGGGGGATATTACGCCAAAAGCATATACGTGAGAAATATTGACGTGGCATCCGACTGCCCTGACCTAGGACCCTCCCACGAGCAACGCAGTTTAAGAACCTGCTCCCAATCCATCCTTCAAGCCTGAGGACCAGTTCTGGATCAAGTTTAAGAGGGAGAGCTCAGTAACTGGACTTCCAGATTCAAATACGCTTCCTGGCCATGTGCTCTGGGCCAGCAACTTACTTCTCTGTGCTCAGTTTTCCAGTCTTTAAAACAGGGAGGCTGACAATAGCCCCACCCGGAATGGCTGTTAATGAAAACACAGCAAGTAATGCAGGTAAAGAGGAGAGAGGGTGCGTGGCACACAGTAAGCCCTTGACAGATGTTAGCTACTAAAGTTATTCTCGTGGTGAACACAGCTGTAATCAAATAATACACACACCCTGATCCCCCAACCAGCCACAAGCAGCCAAAGGCCGACGCCCAGGAACCTTATTCATGTAGCATCATCTGCCTTCTAGACTCAACTGATTCATGAGGGAACATGTAATTCAAGCTGCCTAAGAGTCCCTCCTCAGGAGTTTTAGGTGGGTGCAGTAGCTCAACCATGTCATCAAGACTTCAGGTTTCTTCTGTCTTTTTGCTCTGCCATTGGCTGCATACTGACTTTTGACCATGAGGCGTTATCGCCTAAGGGTCACAAGACGGCTGCCATAGTTCCAGATATCTCATGCAAACTTCACAGAAGCACATTCAAGGTAAGAAAGGATACGAGTGTCCCGTTTGTTCATCCGTCGCTCATCAGGAAGCAAAGTATTTTTCAGAACCACCTCCCACTCGTTTCTACTCCAGCAGATTTCCTCTTGTGTCGCACGGGTTAGAACAGCAGCCCGTGGCCATTCTAACCTGCTCGGGAAGCTGCTAAGGCAAGCATGTGCCTAGCAGAGAGCCGCAACTGCAAGTTGCCGTGGGCGGCCCCCTTTCTCCCCATAGGAAGGGTAGCAGAGGAATCCAGTGAGACAGAGGGCTAAGAGGGAACCTGTTCGGTGGAAGAGATGAGAAACACAGAAAGAATAACCCCCGGATTGCCTAAGGACCTTCTAGTCGCTTTCTCAAGGCTTGGGGATGCACTGACTTCCTTAAACTGGTCTGAATATATATTTGCCTGCAACCAAAGAATTCTGTTTCATGTAATTCTGTCACACACCAAACACACTCCGCCCACAAACGATGCCTGAAAACACCCTCTATCTCCTTGTCCTCTGATCGTCTTGTCCAACCAATGGGCCTGAGGATACAACCAGGCCCTCCTATCAGCCTCTCTTGGAAACAAGCAGAAGCAACCCATGTGCCCAGAACCCTCTTCCAGGCTTTCAAGGTACAAACAAGGCTCTCCCAGGATGGGCAGGTCTTCCCTCCAAGCAGCTCTCCACCCCTGGCTAGCAAACAATGACAGAGATTCTTAAAATGCCTTGAGCATCTCCATCTGTTCATCCTCTTCCCAGAGGAAAACAGGGGCACCTGTTCCAAGAGCAGAACTCAGACCCAGACACAGCCTGGCCTCAGCTTCCTTCCAGGGACAGTGATGCTGACTTTTCTTGGGTCCTTTTCAAGAACTTTTGACACTTGTCAAGGAGAGGATGATAAAGATTGTTCTCAGTGAACAACTGGCTATTGGCTGGAATCTCGTGAAGTCTTCAAAGTCAGGGCTAGAGGTGTACCTACTCACAGGTTTGACTTTAAAGCAAAGCTAAAGTCTCTCCAAGGGCTGCAGAGGGTCTGGCTGAATGGATGCCAACACACAACCTCCTTTGTGCATATGTGCACTGCAACACACTACTATTTGGAGACTCTGGAAACTCACTTGGGGCCCCTGTTTATCTGTGCATAGTGGAGCCAAACAACTCGTGTAAATCTAACTATACACCACATAGACATCAACAACAAAGAGGGTGAGAGAAACAACTTAGAGCATTTGAACGTGGCTACCCAGTGACACTTCCAATGCGTGTTCCTTCCCCACTTTTACCCTCCTCCCGTGTGGGTCAGAAGCCACTTTCCTACCTTCCATCCTTCTTTGCAGCTAGATCTGACCTTATAAACCAGGTTGGGCCAAGAGAGTTACAAAGAACTCTTCTAGGAACTCCTAGGAAGCCAGGAGACAGGCAAGCAAGGAGAGCTCTTTGGACCCTTCCTCTTTCTCTTGCCTTGAACGTGAGATTGCATGAGATTGTATGTGATGGCTAGGGCTGCAGCAGCCACCTTGGAACCATGAGGTAAAAGGCATAAGGACTTTGAGGATAGTGAAGGCAAGGTGGAAGGCTCATGGATCCCTGGATGATATATAAACCTGAGCTGCCACCCCAAACTTGGAATCACTTCTCTGAAGACTTGCTGTTGTAGGAGACAATGACAGGTTTTAATGCTTAAAGCCACTGTGAGGCAAGGGCACTGAGACTTAGAACAAGTCCTAAAGGAGACATGATTCCTCTCTGCAGAAGCACGGTGCAGTCTTTGGGGGCATATGTCTTGCATCACCTCCTGTTCATGAGGGCGCTGCTAGTAACAGCAAGTATTTCGGTACCATATGGCACCACACTTAAGCCCAGTTTCATGCTATGAACCCCAGAAGAGGTAGGCCCCACCTCAATGCTGGGAGACGTGACACGCAGAGACATGTCACGTCATGTCATGCCATGCCACGTATATCAGTAGGGACTTGACATACAGAGACAGAGTGTGTCTATCTCCAACACAGCACCTTCTTAGAGGATCTCGAGGGTAATTTTCTCTCTCTCTCTCTTTTTTCTTTTTTTCTTTTTCAGCCCTACTCACAGCATATGAAGTTCCTAGGCCAGGGATCAAATCGGAGCTGCAGCTGTGACCTATGCAATGCCAGACCCTTAACTCACTGTGCCAGGCCTGGGATCAAACCCCTGCCACCTCAGAGACAACATCGGATCCTCAACTCACTGTGCCACAGTGTGAACTCCTCAAGGGTAATAATGTTCTCTCTGCTCAACTTCTATCTGACCCACTGCCTTCAGCTGGCCCCCACCAAGAGGCAAATGCAGCATCTCACGTTTTAAAAAATCCCCGGGGCCTCGGCAAAATCTAAAATGGGTGTTGAATAAATAAGCATGATTTTTCAAATATGAAGCTGCTTAGGAAAATGCACAGACTTAAATGTGAGGACCCAAGGTGGACTTGGGGAGGAACTTACAGACATCCCCAGTGAGGACTAGTCAGGACATCAGGCCATCACCAGGTCCACAGAAGGACCTAGAAGACCTGCAGCCAGACTGGGCTTCAAAGGCAGTCCCAGGAGCAGTCACTGCCATCATCTCACGTAATCCCAGCTGCCCTGAGCAGCTGCCCTGAATCCCACCTCTTATTAGAGGGAAACGGCTATGAACTATGGCCCGTGCCCCCAAACCCATGGGTTGAACCCAACCTCCAACATGCTGGTACTAGGCGGTGGGGGTCTTTGGGAGGTGATCGGGTCTAGACGAGGTCACGAAGGGGGAGCCCCATGATGGGACTGGCACCCTTCTGAGAAGAGCAAGAGACCAGAGCCCCTATCTCCGGGCCATGTGAGAACACAGCGAGCAAGGAGCAGCGTCTGCAAGCCGGAGAGAGAACAGAACAGACTTGATCTCCACTCCCAGCCTCCGAAACGGTGGCAAGCAAATGTCTGATGTTTCAGCTGCTCAGGCAATGGCATTTTGTCACTGGAGCCCAAGCTAGGAAACTGGCGCCCAGAGCACTTGGACGCCTCAGGCACTTGCATGAGGTCACGCACCAGTGACCCAGGACTCAAAGCCAGACAGAGCCGCTGTCCCCTGAGCCGCAGCCTCCTCACACATAAAAAGCAACCAGTGGATGAACGCCAGGCCTGAGTGGGTCCTCATTGCACATGGAGGAGCGCCAGCTGCCCATATCAAAAAGCGGGGCTCTAGGGAAATGCCACCCCACTAAAGCGGCCATAAACAGCGTTCAGGGGAAAAAAGAGAAAGAGAAAAGGTACTATTTTACTGTGGGTTTTTTACTTATTTACTTTTATTTTGTTTTGCTATTTTTTTTTTCTTTTTAGGGCCACACCTGCAGCACATGGAGGTTCCCAGGCTAGGGGTCGCATCAGAGCTACAGCTGCCAGCCTGCACCACAGCCACAGCAACATGGGATCCGAGCCTCATCTGAGACCTACGCTGCAGCCTGAGGCAACGCCAGATCCTCAACCCCCTAAGTGAGGCCAGGAATCGAACCGGCATCCTCATGGACACTATACTGAGTTCTTAACCCACTGAGCCATAATAGGAACTCTGATTTATTCTTTTTTTTTTTTTTTTTTTTTTTTTTTTAAGAGTAGGCCAGCCCCTAGTCAAAGATTGAAACCTGAGGGGCTGTTTGTGCCCTAGGCTGGCGAGCATGCAGAGAGCCTGTCCCGGTGGTTCCGTGTTTCCCTAAAACTCCGCATAGATAAATACAGATTACAATCAGCAAGAAGCAAGTTTCTAGTATAACAGGATTTGTAATAAGAAAACCAGATTCCTGGTTTGCCTCGTGCTCAGTCAACAGAGACCAGCTTCTGCCTCATCACAGGGTACCCCGGCCAAGGAAGACCCTGACCCAAATCCCACAGGGCTCAGTCCCTGGGACACGGGCACGCACTGCTCCTGTTCCCGGAAGCTGGAAGCATCCCACTGCCCACTATGCCCAGGGGAGCTGCACTTAGGGCATGCAAGGTGGGCTGGCTCCAGAGCTGTCCCAGCTTCAGCCGGACAAGTGACAGCATCGCTGCCAGCTGCTGACATTCCTGGGTATCTGCTGCCACGTGGACACCGTGCTCTCCTCCTCCTGAGGCTGCAAAGGGGACGGATCCAAACAGCAGCCCAAGAGGCAGGTGCCAACATGAACCTGGCATTCAATGACTTGCCCAAGGTCGCAGAGCTAAAGAGTAGAGGTGGGATTTAGACTCATGTCCTATCCCAGAGCCAGTCTTAACTACTACCTGACACGTTTTAGATTTTTTTTTTTTTTAAACATAACATGGGACAGGGCTGCTGGGATGAAGTGAATGCAGGAAAAGCTGTGCAGTATACTTGACCCCCTTGGTAGGAATTCACGGTGCATGCCCACATGAAAGACGCCGGGAAGTTTACAGAGGAGAAAGCTGTTTAAATCAGAGTCTGTTCACGGAGTTCCCATTGTGGTGCAGCGGAAATGAATCCAACTAGGAACCATGAGGTTGAAGGTTCGACTCACAGTGGGTTAAGGATCTGGCGTTGCTGTGGCTGTGGCTGTGGCTGGCAGCTACAGCTCTGATTAGACCCCTAGCCTGGGAACCTCCATATGCCAAGGGTGCAGCCCTAAAAAAGATAAAAGACAAAAAAAAAAAAAATCAGAGTCTGTTCAAACTTGGAGGAGCCCCTGTGACATCCAGGAAGAGATGGGGTGTCTGTGTCACTGGATGTCTGCAGAGGACAAAGGGGCAGACAAAACTCAGGCTTTTTACTGTTTCCCCGTGCCCAGGTAGAGGGTGCAGACAGCTAAAGCAGGAATCATCAAGTTTCGCTAACAGGCCGGGTGATAAATACCCTAGGCTCTGCTGCTGCCACTCACCTCTGTCCATGTAGCGGGAAAGTGGCCACAGACAAGACACAAACAAAACGGGTTCCAATAAAGCTTTATAGACACTGGAGTCTGAATTTCATCTTGCACATCATGGAATAGTCGTCTTCTTTTGATCATGTATCACCTTTTAAAATATATATATATATATAAACCATTCTTGCTCAAGGGCTGTACAAAAACCAGCGGGTGGCCCTGCTCAGAACCGTCGTGAGAGATGAAAAGCACAGCTTCCCGCTCAGCAGCCCTGCCCGCAGCAGGGGACCTGCTGGAGGGGACCGAGGTAAGAGAGAGGTTTGCCTATTTCCCCCGAGGGGCCTTAGGGGGAGGGTATAAAAGAGAGACCGGTTCTAAGTGTGTATTTAATCACTGTTTAGGACCGTCGGGCAAAAGTGCTGTAAAAGCATTTTGGTTCTCAGAAGGACACTGGCTCTTTAGAGATGTGACCTCCATTTCCGTCTCCAGGGCCTTTCAAACCCAGGCGGAGCCACGTTCCCAGGAGAGGGCTCGCGTTCTGATTGCAAGCTGTCTTCCTTCCAACCCGAAAACAATCCGGCAGTCTGGAAACGGTGCTTTGCCCACGCGCCGCCGTGGGCCGATGGCTTCGAAGCAAAGGTTCCCAAATCAATTTCCAGGTGTGAGCCAAGTTACCCTAAACCAGTGGTTCTCAACCGGGGACAGTTCTGTCCCCCAGAGCACATCTGGTGATGGCCAGAGACCTGGTGGATGTCTCCCAGCAGCCAGTATGCCCAGCTCAGGGATGCTTGCCGTTCACTGTCCCCACGATAGGGGACAATTTGGCCGAAAGTGTCAGCAGTGCCAAGGCCGGGACACCTGGCTCTAAGCCACCACAGAAGGGCACTTCCAAGTTCGGAGGTTGTTGGAGGCACAGGGGACCCAGCGACTTCCGGACCCCGTGTTCCCCATCCCCGCCCCCAGCGCAGGATATTGAGACAATTAGGAGCTCAGGGTTTGAGGAGGTAAAAGGCAAAGTCGCTTCATTTGCGGTTTCCTCCTAAAGGAAACGACCAACCAGGGCCTCCACCCTATAAACATTTACTAGCCCTGGAAGGTTCTGAGGCCCCACTGCCATTTTGAAGGGCTTCGCTCCCAACAAACGTGGGTCAGGTCGGTCAGAAAACGGAACCTGAGAAGGAGTCGGATGAGGGGGGTGGGGGCGCATCTCACAAAGTTCAGGCCAAGAGGAAAACGGAAAGCCCTCAAAGGACCCCCGCCCCCTCTGTTTTGCTTATAAACGAAGGACTGCTTCACGCGGGGCATCTCGTGAGCAGAGGCGGAGAGGGTTTTAAGGGTCTCGGGACACGGCCACGCGGGGCTTTGGGTTGCTGGCTGAGGCCCCGGCGTGTTCACGGGTCTGCAGATTGATGCCTTATTGGCCTCGGGGGCGCGATTCCCGGAACGGACTCCAGGACACGGGCTCTCGGCCACACCAGCAAGAGCCACCTCAGGGCTGACCTCCCAACCAAGACCCTCCCGGGCCCAGCAGGAGGGGTTCTGGGTCACGGGGGCTGGAAGAAAATTAATCACAGAGGAAAACTGTGTAACTGACATCCAAGGACTCCCAGCGAAGAATTTGTAGGTATTAGTATCAAGCTTGCTTCCTTTTTCTCCTCCAACAACCTTCTTATCTTAGGGTACCTTTCGAGTTACAGAAAAGTTGCAAAGTTAGTATAAAGTTCCCGGGCACCCTCACGCAGCTTGCCGCACAGCTCGCGTCTCCTGCCAGGGTGGCACCCTTGTCCAAACTAAGAATTTAACATTGATGTGCGCCTACCGACCGAACTCCAGATCTTTTTTTCCGCCACGAGTGTCCTTGTTCTATTCCAAGAGCCAATCCATGATCCCACACTGCACCTCCGAATGGTTTCCAATTATTAAGATAAAAGAGGCGGTCCCGTTGTTCGGCGGGTTACAAACCCGACTAGCATCCACGAGGATGTGGGTTCCATCCCTGACCTTGCTCTGGGTTCAAGGATCCTTTGCCATGAGCAGTAGCATAGCTCGCAGACTCGGCTTGGATCTGGCGTTGCTGTGGCTGTGGTGTAGGCCGGCAGCTGCAGCTCCAATTTGACCCCTGGCCTGGGAACGTCCATATGCTGCAGGTGCAGCCCTAAAATAAAATAAAATAAAATAAAATAAAGGAAACTTGACCGGAAGAGCTGGAGTTTATTTAAAATTCCTCCCCGATCCCATCCCGTCTCTGCCTTCCCAAAGGCGGCTGGCATGTGTCCTGCTGTCCCTGTTCCCACAGTGTTACCACGCAGGTACAAGTCCCCTAGAGAAATACGGTCATTTGGTGCTCGTGTGGGTCCTGACCCAATGACGACTGCTTCTGCCACAAGCAGCCTCCCCCCCCCCCCCCGCCCCTGACATTCTGTTTGGCGTCTACGGTGATGATACATAAGCAGCCCTTGCCTTCCCTTCTGGTCTATTACGCACTTGCAAAGAAATGTATTACAAATTTCCTTCTCCAACCCCCTGCTCACAGGCATTTAGACTGTTGGTGATTTAAACAATATGCAACATATTCTGGTACATACAGCAAAAAACCATCTCTCTGACCTTTCCCACGCGGTGTCCTGAGATATTGTTATTAACATGGCAGTCTCCAGCTGCTTCTGGAATTTCCCCATCAAGGAGGTTTGGGGGGGGGCGCGGGCCACGGAAGAGCCCCAGGACTTGGGCACTCGGGGCCCCCTGCCCAAACAGTCACTTCTCAGCCACAGAGACGGAGGAGAGGGGTAACTGTAAGCGGAGTGGACAATGAGGGCGAGGTGTGTGCTGCTTATCTTCATCCTCCCTTTCAGAGCCCAGAACCACCACGCAAGGTCAGGGGCTTGGAGGCTGCCTGGGGGTCTCAGCACGCCTGCGCTTGCGCCCTCTCTCCCCCAGTCACACACCTACACAGGGCGGGGAGTTAGGAGTGAAGGGGGTTACATTCAGGCGGAGCCGAATTCAAATGCTGACTCTACCACTTCCTCGCTCTGCTGCAAGTTCAGGCACCTTCAGTTTCTCCTTAAAATGGGAATGATGTGACTTGCTTTGCAGAACTGGAGAAAATTAAATAAGGAACCTGATAAGGAAGGCTGTTATAAATCCATTACTGCTACAGAAAGATCTCAGCCTTCCCACGTTATCACTGTGACTTATTTCAGCGATGCATTTAGATAACGAAGGGGTCTCCGAATTCAGTTTCTAGACTCAACCCTGCAAGATCCCGCCTGGGCTAGGAACTGCCTCCCAACCCCTGGAACACAAAGCAAGACTTCGTGCCAAGGCGGTCACCAGCACGGCCCAGACAAAGACCAACCCAGGGCAAGCGCCTCTTGAGCCAGACCAGGTCAGGTAGTGACCCGGAGTGCAGCTGAAGCTTGCTTTTGCTGAAAGACAAGTCCTAAAGAGGCGAGTCATTTTACAAGTGGGAACGGAGAGAAGTGGTTATTCTTGTTGAACCACGAGAATACCTCAGTGATCAGGAAGCTTCTAGAAACACTGGTCTCCAAATTCGGGTGCATACGCTCGGGGGAGGCAAGAGAGATCCACTGGGGTACAGGGCAGGAAACGCCATAATCACAATCAAGTGTCAAGAACTGACGGAGGGCAGGGAGGATGGGAATTCACCAGCTGAGCTTCGATGAAAATCTCCGCATAATTGGTGAATGAGACTGAGAAAATACAGATCTTATTTCAGTAACGCAGCCAACAATTCACTTGCTCCCTGGCCATCGTGTTGCCTTGTGAGAGAGCCTTCACCTAGATAGTGTGGTCACCACTAATGCCATTTCCCAGGTTCTTTCTGGTGCTCCCCTTTCCAAACTCGGGGTGGAGCTAAAATCTCCTGCCACCAGGGTCTGATCATGTGACTGGCTTTGACCAATGAAACGTGGGCAGAAGCGCCTGTGTCACTTCCAGCTGGAAAAATGAAAAGCCCAAGAACAAGTCACATTATCTTTCCCTGTGGGACAGTAATTGGTGACATTTGAGAGGGTGGCAGTTCCATCAGCCTGGAGATCTGAGCATCTTCTCACCTGCCCAGTGGGCAGAGCCCGTGCCAACCCACCGTGCAGCCATAACAAGAGAACAACAGAGCCCTGTGGTCTTGGGCTGACCAAGATTTCAGGTTCTTCCAAAGCTCCTGGTGAACTCTGCTGATGCTGACTGGTTGAAGGATCAAAATAATCAGTTTCAGCCCAGACCTTTAGCTCACTGATCCCAAATTGTTGAGCCATGACTTTTGAAAGATCAGATTCCATCACATTGAAAACTTCAGTGATAGCAACATTTAATTTGTCTTGCTAATGAATTAAAACTATTCTTGGCATTAATTCCTAATAACACATTAGTTACGATGTGTATTAATGAATCCTAGAGTTTTGTATTTTTCTATCTTTAGTGCCTCCTACTTAAATCCCTATTTTAGTCCTGGTCTTATAAGGTACACGTCATGCTAAAACAGGAGTAGTTACATGATTTCTTTTTTTTTTTTTAATTTATTTTAAGCGAGAATTGCAACGATTCTTAATTTTTATTTATTTATTTATTTATTTAGCTTTTTAGGTCCGAACCTGTGGCATATGGAGGTTCCCAGACGAGGGGTCCAATGGGAGCTATAGCTATTGGCCTGCACCACAGCCACAGCAACGCGGGATCCGAGCCTCATCGGCGACCTAAACCACAGCTCACGGCACGGCCAGATCCTTAACCCACTGAGTGAGGCCAGGGATCAAACTCACAACCTCATGGTTCCTAGCCTTGGATTCATTTCCACCGCGCCAGGATGGTAACTCTATGGTTTATTTCTATTTAGGCCGTACTCAAAAATGTATTACTAGGGATGCAACGTTAAACTTAACACTCAGGAGGAGCTCCTGCTGCAGTGCCGTGGGTTAAGGATCCAGAGTGGTACTGGTTCAGTCACCAGTGGGGCCCTGTGGGTTAAGGATCCGCATTGCCGCGGCTGAGGCGGAGGTCGCAGCTGCGCCTGAGATTCGATCCCTGGCCGGGAAACGTCCATATGCCGAGGGGGCAGCCGGAAAAGAAACCGTGAAAACCCCTCAGAAGGTGCTGCCTTGGAACACTGTCACCTCTCTCAGGTGTGCGAGCTGCCGGCATCTGCGCAGCTCCCACGCCACGCGGGGCCTGCGGGGCAGTGCGGGGGCGCAGCAGTGAGAATGTCTGAGAGAACCAGCAGGAAGAGAGTCCTTTATCAAAGGCCCAAACACGAGTCATCGAAACCACAGGACGACCTGCCTTTGAGCGCATGGCTGAACCCTGGGACCATGCTGGGCCGACTGTCACGCTAAGTGCTCAGATTCTTTTTTTTTCCCCCAAACGACATGAAAGCAAGAGAGAGGCCGGCATTACAAGACGGCACAGGCCTCCCTCCAATGTTTAAAGACAGGCAAGTCCTTGATTTTGGAAACAATGCAAGTTTTCTATTCACAGCCAAATTTAATTAAGCCAGACAACAAAAGATTGAAACTTGAAAGCTATTCTGGGGAGATAAAGATGGCAAAGATGGGGGGGGGGAACCCTTAAGCGTCGCTAAGGCGGAGTTTTCAAATGTTCAAATGGGATAGAGAGAGCTCAAGAGAATTCATGGGAAGCCCGGGAGAGAAAGCCCACCTCTCGTCTAGGCCCTGGAGACCTTCTCTTGTGTCCTCTGGTCTCCAGAGGCTTCTAAAGGCTTCGTGGTAGCCCCGCCCAGGTGAGGCAGCGGGGGTGAGGGGCAGCCTTGCACCTGCTCCCATAAAACGAGGGTGCTGTTCTGTTAATGAATGCCTGGGGCTCGTCACTCCCTCCGGGGGAAAGACAATTTGTACTTTGACCACCTTCCAGGAAGGGGTGGGAAGAAATACATCAGCATTGCGAGTTTTTCCAAATTCGAACTTCTTATTTTGGAATGATTTTTGATTTAGAGAAAAGTGGCGAAGATAGTGAGGAGAGCGTTCCTGTACAGCCCTCATTCAAGGATTCATTTTCCTGCGGTACAGTTTCAAGGAGCCGTAGATGCTAAAATTGAGAGAAAGCCAGCAGGAGACTCCACTTGTGCTCAAGTAAGTTTGGTGTGCTCAGATTTCACTGATCTGAAAGAGGAGGAAAATGCAAGTGTCGGGGGGGGCGGTATTACATATACGAAGATATACACACCTTGGTGGGCAACTCTCTTCACATCCCTAAAATAACACGGGTGGCTTAATCCCAGCCTCTGAGATCACGGACTTAAACACTGAAATGTAGACTCTTATACTGACGTGAATGGTGATCTGGCCACCAAAATAAAAACAAGAGTTACCGTTTCCGGTGCACTAACTACGTGCCCGACTCCGCACACGCGAGAGATGGTTTGTCTTCGTGGGGGTCTGTGGAGGAGGCGATGATTACCCAGCTTTATAAGATGAGGAGACAATCTCAGAGATGTCAAGTAACTTGCTCAAGGTCACACAGCTCATAGGCAACCACAGTAGATTCAGACACATGGGTTTAAGCTGTGTCTAAAGAGAATCAGTGTGGATGCCGTTCCGGTCTCCCTTGCCAAGTCACACCCTCTGTTGTCACCGCGAACTTCCGTTACACAGCCGTGAAGCCCCCCAACCCCCCACTCCATATATCACCCAGAATTAGCTGCAAAGTGTCAGGAAACTTGGCCAGGCAGCCCCAAGCATCAGCGAGGGCTGGAAGCCTTCACCGTGAAGCCCTTTATAGAAAGCCGCAGTTGGCAGCCCCTGCTCCTGCATGGGAACAAATTAACATTGGCATTCCAAACACAGGAAAGGAAGGAAATTGGAAACACAGTTTATACTTGGCCAGCTCTTTGAAATACTGTACCATGCTACCGACATCAATTAATGAAAAGCAGGGTTGTGCTGAGAGGCTCTGGTTTGCAAATGCATTAACACACGTTAAACATGTTTGTACAGGAACCGGATTATAAGCACCCTGGCTCCAAAACAATAAAGCAATTACCCTAAAACTGGTGCTTTCGGAGTTGTCATTAATTCAATCCACTCCACGCGGATCAGCAAAGGCTTTTCTCGGCTCCCAGCAATGCCTCCCGACACGAATGTTGAAAGGACAGCATCACACATGCTACTCTGAGTTTCACATAAGTAAGTGTCAAGCTTCATGCACTGCTAATATCCCCCCAAATCATAAACACTCCACTTTGGGGTGGTGGGGGGGGAGCAGAGCGGCAGCCCTGGCATTCGTCGGCATTGCCATTTCACATCGGGTTCGAGCAGTTTTTCACGGAGGAAGGTTAGCTGAGAAATATCTGTTCCATATTAAGAAATACCAAGTCACATTTTTGTCAAATATTATTTGTCAAATGCCATTTGCTGCAAAACCCAGAATTCAATTGCAGCTGAACACACAGCTAATACCGAACGGTTCACATAATCGCTGTGGTTGTACACGGGATCATTTGCAGTGAAAGCACCCCCCCCCTTCCTCTATAAACTGTTTCAGGACTTGGAAAGAAAAGCATCTGAAGCTCTGGAATAAATAAAGCACTGTGCCTTGAGCTGCCCAGCACAAAGGACCCAGCGTGCCGGGAGAACAGACTCAAAACAACCAAAAAGGCAACTGCCGCTTCGCTTCCCAATTTTGCAGGAATGTTTCAGAAAAATGATTTGAGATGACGGGGGGGGGGGGTGAATCGCAACATACCTCGCTTGCAAAGGCAGGCTCGGCCAGTTTCCTGAAAGACCAGCATCTTCTCCCGCTGCACTCACAGGTACAGGCACCTGCGGCCACATCCTGAGTCCAGGCAAAAAGCCCCGTGGATGTCGCCGCCCTGCTGCCTCGCCCAGGTGACGTCACCCCTCAACTCCACGTTGATCTGGGATCCATCAAGTCGGAGCAATTTGGGTGTGCAAAGCTAAATGTGTTATCATTTTCACCACAAATTAACAGTTTCTGTGTAAATATTGGTATTTCCTCGCCCCATGAAGGCGCGAGGAGGCAAAATGGCACTGGCGCATTTGATTTAAACTAATTAAAAGCAGAGGGTCCTGCAATTCAATATATTGATTTTACCAGTGGGACTTAAATCTTTTATAATAAGTGTACACAGCTGCAGCGCTCTCCCACCACCACGTTTTAAAGGCTAATCCGTGCATTCCTTCTGACAATAATACGACAGGTCCCACACATCCCTGCCTGTGCCCTAACCCCAGTGACACTGCCAGAGTGCATTAAGGCGAAGCACTGCAGGGACCCGCCAGAAAACGGCCGCGCCGACAGCCCCCAGCTAGGTCCGCAGGGGGATGGAAAAAGAACGGACGTGGCCAGCCAGGTGGTGCAAAGGCTCTCCATTCAAAACATCAGCTGGTGACAGAGATGGGCAGGGAGGGAAGGGTGGAGACTAGGGGAGGGTTAGGACACGCTGGTTCATGCAATGGGCCAAATATGACCTTACCCAACAGGGGAAAAAAGATATTAAAGTGATGGGGTGATCAATCAACCTAGATGAGGCTCTCCCTGGAACGAAGTCGTCCCTCGCCTCTGAGCTCGGCTGACATGTGATATTCGCTCACGTCGCAGGCACGCCGGTGGTCAGGGGACCGCGGGCCAGCTGTGTTTATCAGGCAGAGGCCTGATGCACTACTCCACGCTCGCAGGGCTGCACCTCCAAAGCCGCTTCCTCCAGAGAATCCCCGCTCTCTCTCTCTCCCCAGGCCTCCTCCCTGACCCCTTCGGCGGGCCACCCGGCAGCCGCCGAGGGACGACCCTGGAAGGAGACCCAAAAAGAGCCACGCACGCTGACACCCAGGGCTCGGCCTTAACCTGCTCTGATTCCAGACGGCGAACAGAGAAGATCAAAAAAGTTCAAATCTGGGTCACATATATGCTTGGGAAGAGGGGGAGAAGATCTTTGATTTATATAAGCAGGAAAATGAGGTTTAAAAGAAGCGATTTTGAAAGGGTTACTAAAAACACAGCTGTTGGTGCACTCCTATGGCGAAGGCACTCTGCAGAACGAGAGAGAGAGAAAGAGAGAGAGAGAGAGAGAGAGAGAGAGAGGGGAAGGCTGTGTGACATCTATATTAACCTCTGGCTGCTTACCAGTGAGGGCCGCGCTCGAGTGCTGGAATGTGGAGCAGCCCCTTCCAAATTTTAACACAAGCCAGGTTACAGCTGCGAACGCCTGCAGCCCGGGGCTCCCTCGGCCAGCACTCCCTGAAGGAAATTTTTAAACTGTAACAGAATCTTTTTCTAATACTCTACAGTGGTAGGGCCTGTTCTGAGGGGCAAAAGGAGAGATCTTAATGCCAAACACTTGTCAACAAAAAGGATCGCCAGATGGTATAAAATAAAAGTAAAACGGAACAGCCTTCTCTCTGCTCTTCGGCTACATTAACAAAAGCCACTTTTATACGCTGAGCCCAATAATGATAGGTTTCCAACTTTCTCTTTTTTTAATTTAGCTTTGGAGATGAAACACACTTGGGTCCTTTATAACCTGGACCAGAGATAAACGTGCATCACCCCCCCACCCCCCCAGTGCCAGCCAAGCTTCTTTAGAAGCTCCCGAAAGGAACTGCTGGATGTCTCCAAAGAAAGAACGGGGTGGGGTGGGGGTGGGGAGTGGCGATGGCCCGATTCAGTCTGCAGCACTCACATGGCCCAGGGACAATTTAAGAGAGGGTAGCCTGTTTTGAATTCCAAAATTAAGTCTACGCAGAGGAGTTGGGGGCTTGTTAATCCAAACCAGTTTACAAATCTCGCCATTGAACTTAAGGGGCCCAGGCGGGGAAGATGTGAGTCTCCCCTGGCGGCACAGCGAGCATCACGCGGGCTTTATGGTACAGGCTGGTCTTTGTCATGAGGTGCGGTCTGAGGTCCTCATTCTCAGCACCTGGTTTTGTCATAAATTCTCCTCTGCTCTCTCGCTAGTTTAGATCCTGCTCAGCCTGGCAAAAAAAAAAAAAACTTGAATGCTGAAGAGAACGACTTATAGGGACAAAAACCAGTTTGGCTGCAGACAGCAGGAAGAATACAGGCACCAGGTCTGCAAAAGCCTTCAGAATTCAGGCCGAAGCCCTGCAGGAGAGCAGGGGGATGCGGGGGAAGGAAGGAGGGGGCCGGCTGGGGGGCCGTGGGGGAGGTCAGCCTCCCTTCGAGATCTCTGTCACCAGCCCCCCCACGTCCCCTGCATGAGAACAAGTCATGGCTGCATAGGAACCCAGGACATTTTCTCAGTCTGGGGAAAGTCAGACGAAATCCACCTTTAGAAACCTTTGTATGTTGCAGGCCAATGGGACCTGTCATCCAAGGAAAAACTGTGCTCTTTCTCAGCTCCCAGGTCGCCTACACCCCCCTTCTGCACCACTGCTACCCCAGCCTCTGCTGTGGAGAGATCCGGAACCCCACAGAATGGGAGGGGCAGGCGGTCCCCTCCCACGCGGCCGCTGAGCAGAAATTACAGGCATTAGAAGCATGTCCAGCAAGAGTCTTGCCCAACCGCGGTCCAGGTCTTCACCCAACTAATTACCTCGAGTTTAGGGACCAAGAAAGAAAGAAAACAAGGTCAGGGCACTCTCTTAAAAGCCACTCTGCCATCTAATTTGGAGTGATGTTCAGAAAGCAAGAGCTGAGAAAGTCAGGACTGTCATACAAAGCCCAAAGCCGGCCCGACTGATTAAGAGGCTCAGACAAGCCGGTCTTTGTCCTTTCAAGATGAAAGAACTGGGACTAACGGGTTGAAAGGTGTGTGTACAGCCAGGGGAGGAAAACCACCCAGCTGTGGCCTTCCTTCCCAAACAAGTCCCAGCTTGCTCGCGCCACCAAGGGGGGGACAGACAGCCCTGCCCCAAGTTTCCCAGAGGCAAGCAGTTGGCAACCTCGTGCGTGTCTGGCATGGGAGAAGCCTGGGTCTGGCCACACTGCTGGTCCATAAGCACCAAGGTGCTTTTTGAACGGGGTGTGCAGAGCACAGAAGCCAGCGCTTGCAAATACCTTTTTAATGACCTCAGCCAGGCTCTGAAGGCTGCCACTGGGACCTGTGGCATTCACCCAGAGTCCCAGGTACCCAAGAGAACAGACGACACCATAAATCCCCAGTCAGGGAAAGGTCCATGTTTAATCTCTGGCTTCAGGATGATTGCAGAGCTCTGCTGTAATTAATTCATTAACATGTATGCATTTGGAATTTTCTTTAGTTTCTGGTATAGGGTAATAAATACACATTGAAAAAACAAAACCACACAGACATTGAAAAAATCAAGCCCCAGTCCCAATCCCTAAAGGCCCTCCTCCCGCCCAGTTTTGCTAAACACGCCCCCCCCCCACCCGCCCCAGTCCAACCTCTTTCCAGTTCACCGTCTTCTTCCAGCGGGAAGGGATGATATACAAGCGTATAGGTAACTTCACTGATCTGCACCTTGCTTTTTTCCACCTCATACATCTTGGAGATTGTTCTAAACCGGGACATATGGAGCTGCCTCATTCTAACAGGCTGCCTAGTATAATTTAAAACTTTCTTGAAGTCATTTTGGCATCTAAACCTCCCACCCCTTGCTCGCTGAAACTCTCTATTTGATTTGGGGCTATTATTCAGGGCAGACAATGGCGTCCTGGGAACGAGGGGACCTTATCTGGCGAGGGAAGCATTAAGGCTGATCCGAGCGTCCCTGGGCCCTCCATCCACGCCCCGGGGGCCCTGCGGGGGGCTTCGGGATCATTATTTCCCTGTTGACACAGCGCGGGTGGGCGTGAGTTTGCAGTTCTGACTTCGTATTTTCGCAGTAAGTTACACATGTAGAATGAAAGCGGCTCAGGAAACAGCGTTATCGGGGCATGTTATCTCAGAAACCAAATATTTGATCATCAGCCCTACAGCGCGCTACCGGGGGTTAGTTTGAGCAAGTCTGGTGAATGTGCGGGCACAGATGGAGGGGGGGCACCGCGCTCTTGCCGAAGCACCAGCCTCCCGTCCCCGGGGCGGTCGCGACTCCAGTGGGAAGCTGGGTCTCCCAGCCACCCCCGGCGGCGTCTGCTCGGAGATTCCTCGCCACCCAATCGCCAAAAGCCGTGGTTTGCGCGCCACACGTGATAAACGCTGAAAATGGATTCTGCCCGCCCGCGACCTATCATTAAATATTTAAAATAGAAAGGTCGCAATGGCAACGCTTTTCTCCAGCTCCAGGCAGGAGAGCTGAGAGCGAGGGGGGCGCTCAGAAGTCAGGAAAGGGGCCCCGGGGCGCTCGGGGCGCGCAGCACGCTAAGGCGGGCGCATCGCGAAGGGACAGGTAGGGCTTGCCAGGGCGGGGAAAGGAGCGCGACGCCCGCGATGCCAGGGCCAGGCAGGGCTGAGAGGGGCGCAAAAAGGGCGGGAAGGCAGCGTCCCGATGCAGGGCCCTTTAAATCCAGGTAGCGCGGGCCGAGCCGCCCGGCACAGCTCACATGACCGGGCCCCGCGCTTTGAACTGAGCCGCGGCCCGCCGGGCGCCTCCTGCCCCAGAGGTGCGACCGCCAACTTAACCGGGAGAGGGCTTCGGACCCGTCCTTACTCCCCCCACCCCCCCTACACACACACTCCCACAAGCCAGACGAGCCCAGGTCCCCCTACCTGGGGCGCGCACAGCTTGGGGTCCACTAGGACCGGGGGTTGGGGAGGGGGGAGACCTTCGGCCAGGCACTGCGTTTTGCAAACGGCTGGGAGTGGAAAGATGGGCGGGTGGGATGTGAGAAGCGGCCCCCTCCCTGTCCCAAAGCGACTGCTAACCTAGATGCGCACCCCCTCCCTCCTGCCTTCACTCACCGAGGTTGACGAAGCTCATGACCATGTCGGCGTCGGTGAGGAAGTGGCTATCCTGCAGGCTGGCCAGAGGGGGGCCTTGGGTACTGAAGACGGCCTTGTAGGGGTAGGAGAAGCCCTGGCCGTCGGGCCCGCCGCCCTCCTCCACCGCCATGGCATTGTACAGGTCCAGCATGAACATGGGCGCCGAGTTGTGCTTGCCCTGGAGGTGGGGACGCGGGCGATGGGGCAAGCCCAAGATGGAGAGGATCTCGCGCTGCATCTCCCGCCGCTCCTGGCTGCGGAGGCGCCGGTGGATGAAGCTCGAGTGCACCTCGTTGTCCAGGCTGAAGTCGGCCAGCGCGGAGCGCAGCAGGAACAGGGGCGCCCAGAGCGCCACGAAGCTGTGGGGCGCCGCGGCGCGCAGCGAGCGCACGTGCATCGCGCCGGCTCTACGCGCGACCCGGGCTCCCGGCACCCGGCACCGGGGCCCGCGCCGCCCCAGGTGGCGGAGGGGGGCAAGCGGCCGTCCAAGCCGCTCGGTCACTTGCTGCAGACGGGCCCTGCGGCGCCCGCGCCGGACATGGCCCCTCCCCGGCCGGCTGCGCTCTGCCCGGACCCCCGCCCCCGGCTCAGCGCTGGCCCCGGGGCCCCTCGCCCCGCACTCGCCCGGGCGCACCGCCGGGCTTGGAAACCCGCTCGAGCGAGCGAGGGAGCGAGCAAGGAGGCGGGCGCGGGTGGGAGGAGCAGCCAGCAAACCTAGGAGCCGGGAGAGCGAGCGCCGGGGAGGCAGAAAGGCGGCCGGCGAGCGAGCGCTCCTTCCTCCGGTTCCTCTAGCGCTTTTGCTCTGGGGCGGCGGCCACCCACCCTCTTCCGAACTCCGGAGCCCAGAGTAGGGGCCCCAGCTCGCCCTCCCAACCCTGCGCGCCCTTGATCGCACGAGAGGCCGCCTCGGGAGCCCCAGAATGGTACGCGCTGGGGCCTGGGAGAAGGGAGGGGGAGGAGGAGGACGGGCTTCCAAGGGCCCCTCCCGCGCCGGCGGCCTCCCACCTGCCCTCAGCCCCGCCCTCCCCCCAGCTGCGCCCAATGGATTCATTCATTCCTTCTGGAGCGCTCTACAAATATTTACCAAGTGCCCACAGGGTGCCCAGCGCCGGTCTGGGCGCTGCGGGGATGCGGAGAGAGGAATCCGAGCCGGCCCTGCATTCTCCGGACTCGCAGTCCCGGTCGGAAAGGAGGCCTGAGCGGGACCCTGGGATTGGGGCTGCGGTAGAACAAGCTGGGGGAGTGTGGCGGGAGCAGGAAAAAGAGAAGGCATCCGGAGGAGGTGGCACCTGATACCCTCTTGCCCCTTGCCCCCTTTTTACTCCAGCCACGCTGGTCCCTCCCCGAACTCGTTGCCAGCTTGTCTTTGCACTTGCCAGTCCTTCTGCCTGGAACTCCCTCCCCACTATGCATCCCTCCCCACCCCACCATCTGAACAACCCTTCAACTCCCGGTGCCACTCAAGTGCCACTTCCTCCCAGACCAAGGTAGATACGGTCCCTCCCCCTCCTCATCCACACACGCACTTGTTTTCTTTAACTCCTCCCACTGTCTGGAATGAGGTTGCTATTCGTGCTTCTTTACTGTCTAGTTTCCCCACTAGAAAGGGAGCTGCTCCCAGGGGGCCAAGGCAGGCCTCCCTCAGATGCCCTTGAACCCAGGGCCTGGTAGGCACTGCGGCTGCACAGTCGTTATTTGTTGAATGACTGAAATTGTGTGAGCTGGAGAATTCTCCCCCACCTCCTTCCCTTGGGGCCCCAACAGCTCCTCCACCTCTGATACCCTAGAGCCAACACCATTTGACCTTTCCCACCCGCCCTCACCTGGTGGCATCTGAGGAGTGTGCAGCTGGCCAGCTGGCGCTGCATCCAGTCACCTCTGAGCATCTGTGCCTGAGACCCCACCAGACACTCCTGGCCTGTTCTCCCCTCCCCTCATTCACTCATCCCACGTGACCCTGAGCTGCCTGCTTGGGGCCCAGCTCGCACTGGACAAGGCACACAGGTGCCCCAGACAACTCAGAACCCGCTGTGGGACCTTAAGTGAACCGCTGGTCTTCACAGCCTCGGCTGCTTCATCTGTAAAAATGGGAGCAAAATAACACTTGACCCAGAGTGGCAGTGAGGACCACGGGATAAACCTCAGTCCTGCCTCCTTCCTTCCCTGGGGCTGCCCCAAGGAGGCAAACGCACAGACCAGTGCTTCCCAGATGCTGGGCTCGATGGGGGGCAACTACAGGGAGTTTGAGATGAAAGGCAAGGGGCTGAGTTTGGACACGAGGGTTTCCTTTGAGGGGAGGGCTCTGGCTAAGCCTCACTTCGGGGAGGCAGAAGGCTCCCGGGCTGGTGAGGAGGAACCTGCTCTTCTGAAGGTTTCTGGAGCAGAGGTGGTTCTGCCATGCAGCCC
This sequence comes from Sus scrofa, assembly GCF_054392235.1. Lineage (NCBI taxonomy): Eukaryota > Metazoa > Chordata > Mammalia > Artiodactyla > Suidae > Sus > Sus scrofa. Next base: position 65,410,074 of record NC_139399.1, read on the forward strand.
TCTGGGAGCTTTTGGATAAGACGGCAGCCTGAGGGGCCACATGGGTGGCGACAGGAGAGGCCGGAGGCCAGGCGAAGAGAAGAGGGCCACAGGCTGCAGGTCCTGGCACTCGAGTCACATCCTGGCCCTGGTTCACATGCCCAGGCTGTGAGATGAAACAGGTCCTGCGCCTCTGCCCACCTGTCAGTCAAGGCACCGTGAAAGCGCCCCCACCTGCCCTTTGTCCATTAACTCCTTCCTTCCACAAAGGTTTCCCGAGCACTTCCTGGGTGTCAGGCAGGGTGGGCTGCACAGGCATGTGACCTGGGCAGGTGCCTGGCAGAGCCCCACTCTTGCCTCATGCTCTGCTGTTGCCATGTTTCAGCTCTTGATAATCTATGAACAGAGGGTCCCTGCTTTCATTTTGCACTGAGCCCTGCAAATTGTGCGGCCCATCCCGGGGCCAAGCGCAGTGCTGGGCTGGGGAGTACCGCTGAGTAAGCACACAGTGGCCTCCGTCGCGAGCTGGCTTTCCAGCCAGGCCAGACAAAGCAGGAAACTTAAACATGGCTTGGGGGTAGGAGCGGACTGCCCATTGTCCATTGACTCTCTCCGGATGGACAGGCAGGGCTTCCACACTCATCTGCCAGAGCTGAGCGGAGCGGTTCCCCCGGGAGGGTCGCGGGGGAAGGACCCAGGATGGTGTCTGTGGAGGGTGAGCACTAACGCAGAGAGCTGCTGAGGCAGCCGGAGGAGCTCTGGCTGGTCTGGGGTCCACGGGAGAGCGTGCAGCCCGGATCATTTCAGCCCGCGATGTGTGACAGGAGTAAATAAACAGGGAGCGGTGGTGGGAGGCGGGAGGAGGATCTCCTGGAGCACATGCCACTGACCCGAGTCCTGGGAGGACCAGGAAGGGAGGCTTTCCCAGGGAAAGGCATCCTAGGCAGAGTGAGGAACAGGCACCGGGCTCCGTCCACCCAGAGCTGCCTGTGCCCCCGGGGCTGGCTTCCGGGGACCAGGCCACTGCAAGTGCTAGGCTACCTCCAGCCAGCTGAGAGGAAGGGGTGCCTTTCCTCCAAAGTCTAAAATACCATGGTCCTGCCCTCTCTGCTTTTTAATCCACTGTGAAATATGGGGGGGGGGGATTTTAAGAAGCTGTGGGTGGGGGCCACAGGTATAGGTGCCCCCCGTCTCCATCTGAAAACACCTGATTGGTCAGCATCTGCCCTGCAACAAGAATTATAGTTTACCCCTCTCTGCATCTCATTTGAGCCTGGCACACGGCAGGGGCTCCGTAAGCCCTGTTGAATGAGTAGTAATGGGCACGGCCCATACCTAAACAGCATAGTGGATGGAGGGCTGACTGCGCAAGCGCCAGGCCGAGGCCTCTCGCAGAGCCCTCCCAGCGCCACCCTCCCTCTGGATGACATCTTTTCTCATGTGAGATGGAGACAAAATGCTCTCCAAGTCTGAGACCCAGGAGAAACAAGGTTCCCAGTGAGTCCCCACCACCCACTATTGAGCCTTATCTTTCCTGTGTCCATGGGGGAGGGAGATTCTTTATTTTCCCCAAGACTCCACAGGCACCCAGTGAGTGCTTGCTTGATTGCTGAATGAATGCCTGCATGCAAACCAGAGTATCTGGCTGGGGGTTCCCACTGTGGCTCAGCAGGTTAAGAATCCCACTAGTATCCATGAAGATGTGGGTTCAATCCCTGGCCTCACTCAGTGGGTTAAGGATCGGGCACTGCTGTAAGCTGCGGCACAGCTCATGGTTGCAGCTGGGATCTGGCGTGGCTGTGGCGTAGGCCGGCAGCTACAGCTCAGATTTGACCCTTAGCCTAGGAACCTCCATATGCTGTAGGTACGGCTGGGTTTAAAAAAGAAAAAAAAAGAAAAAAAAAAATCTGGCTGGACCAGCAAAGGCTTCAAGATGTTTAGAGGAAGTCTTGAGTAGGAGCTAGCAGCCCGGTTTCTCTCCTCAGCTCTGCCACTTGCAGTCTCATACCAGGGATTTAATCTGGGTACCTCAGTTCTCTCATCTATATAATGGGAGGGGGCAAGCACCCGTCTCCTAGGGGTGCTGGGAGGATTCAGAGCCTCACTGAATTCATGTAAAGGACGTCCCAAGTGCCTGGGGCACAGAGAAAGCATTTGATAGATGCTAGTTACCATCTGGATGAAAAGAGAAATATGTTAACATGCACACTTCCTAAGCTTAAAAGTAAAGCAGCTCCGGTTTTCATGATGGTCTGCTTTTTGGGCCAAGCAGAGGAAAGCACATTTATCCTGACTCTGTGAGATCCGGGGCTGGAGGGAGAGCCTCAGAGCAGGGACATGGGGGCAGAGGGAGAGAGGCATCAGAATTGAAAGCATCGGCCTGCATCCGGGTCCAATCTCTGTCCCCAGCACCCCCCCCCCCGCCCCCAATGCGGTCCAGGGCCCAGGAACCTCCCTGGGGCCTATCTCGTTTCCCCAGCAGACACCCCCACCCACCACCCACCCCCTACTGCGGTTCCCCAAGCAGGGCACCCAGCGCTGTAACCCGATCTCCCCGTCTGCTCCACACCTGGGGCCAGCTTCCCGGGATGAAAGATGGCCTGGAAATGTGAGGTGTATTTACTGTGTCTGGCCAGCCCCCCAGCCCAGTGTCCACACCCCTTGCTCGCCGGCCTCCCGGCCCTGGGTAAGGAGTTTTCATTTCATACATCATCAGTCACATCTTGCCAGAGCGATTTTGACCAAGTCAGCATATGTCTCGAATGCAATAAAAAGAAGGAAAGAATTCTGCTGACGCGCACGCTCAGTGGGCGGCAGGGACCTCATCTTCATGGGCAGGACTCCTAGACCATCTGCCCTGGGGGCGCCGCGCACAGCCGCCCACCTGGCCAAGGCCGGAGGCCCTGGGCCTCAGACCCCGGTAGGGAACAGGGGGCCGAGAGCCTCCTCGTGCACAGACTTTAAAATCCTTGTGTGCAAAGAGATTGAGCCTGAAGAGGAAATGATTTTAGCACACCTGTAGCTAAATGCTGCTTTCTGTGCAGAGCTTTCAATGGCACTGGAGATAGAGACTTGGGCCCTCTTACTCTGGGACTTTGCACAATTTTTGTAAACAGGGGAGTAAAACACTAAACCATTTCTATCAGTCTTAAGTACACGTGGCAGTAGCCACAGCTCCAAATGGAAAACGCAGACAGAAACACACACATACACACACACCCTCTGAGAAAGTTGATGCCCAAGGTGGGATTTCCAGGATCTCCCAGACAGCGAGTGGGAAGCTGCAGTTTGTTGCTAGCATGGCTGCTATTTCTTCCTCCACTGGAGAGAATCTGATTTGGTTTTGAGAATTTCCTAGTCTTGGTTCAGCTTTAGAGAGACCCCTTTCCGCCCTCCCAGGTGTGAAGAGTGGCTGAGAAGCCTACCGCTCTTCCCTCCGCCAGGCACCTTCGAAGCCCCACACTGCCTTAGCCCGTGTCACCCTCTGACACGGAGGGGCCTATTCTGCTTCTCAGACCACGGAGGAGACCACGATTCTGAGAGTGCCTTGCCCAAAGTCACACAGCGCACCCGTGACAGAACCATTAGCCAAAGCCACATCCATCCACGTAGCCCCGGCTCCTCACCATCTGGCGGCTTCGCGATCTGGGAGGAGAGCTCTCCACTCTGCTTGATCCTATAAAGCACCCCCTCCCATCTGACTGTGTACCTGCATTCCTGGGGAGCGGTCAAAATGCAGATTCCCAGGCAGCCGGCCCCAAGGGGGCCTGTGATGCTGCACTTTCGCCCCGTTCCCAGGGGATGCTGGGGCTCCTGGTCTGAGGACCACAAGGCTCTACGTTGCTATAGTTACAGCTAACTCTCCTCCTTACTCCACTCATGGGGACCATGGCCACAGGCATGGTGACATGTGGCCAAGGAGATGGGGCCCAGACACAACCGGGGAGATGCGGGGACAAGTATGCACAGGAAGGCACCTTCCCACGGGTGATACTGTCAGGAATTTGGTTCCAATGTTACCAGACAGTTCTAATTTTCAAGAGAAGCTGGAAATTTGGTTTGTATGTACAACTCTCAATGTGCATTTGTGAACAACGAATTCCATGTATTTCTGAATTCTTAGAACAAAGAAAACACAGCTACCTCCCAGTCAGACGTGGGGATCCAGTTTGCCTCTGGCCTTAAAAGGGCTCCGCTGCTTCAGGAGGAGTACCCAGCCCACCCCAGGACCACCAAGGTTGGGGGATTTCTCAGCAGCTCCATTTAATTCACTGTTCAAGGCATACTGAATGCGAGGCGGAAAAGACTGAACCTGCCACTCCCTACCCCTCCACCCCGGCAACGTCAGACCCTAACCCTCTCCAAAGTCCCAATGACCCCCTGCTCTAACTGATGTTCTGATAAACCCACCACCACCCCCCAGGTCAGAAAATTCACCCAGAAATACCAAAACCCAGAATTCTTTCTTTAGGAGCAAGCGTGTTGGTTGCTGTTGCTTCTAAGCCTCCCCCTCCTTCCGGTGACATCTGAACCCTTTCCTATATTTGGGAATTCCCCATCCTGGGAAGCAGCCCTTCCTCCCCAGCCCACCCGCACCCCCCGGAGGAGCTGAACATCCCCAGATGCGCTGTCCCAGCCTGCTTAGCAGCCAGAGCCCTGCCATGTGATCAAGCCCCAGCCAATCAGAGGCAGCCCCCCCCAGAAGCGATTATCCTGCAGAGCACGTTGGGGCCATGTGCCCAGCTGCAGAGCCCCCCAAGCCTGCTTCTTTCTGGGGTTCCGTAAGCCTCCCAAGATCCTCCAGTAAACACTTTTCCCACACCAGTCAGCCCCAGATGACTTCTGCTGCCCGTAGCAATGAACTTTGCAAGATACAGCATCAGGGAGCTAGAAGGGGCCGTGGAAATCGTATCAATCTCAAGTTTACAGACTTTCTCTTTTTTTCAGCAGCTGAAAATTGCGGTCAAGAAGCTTCTCACAGATGCCCAACACAGAAAACAGAAACAGTTTCTCTGGTTCAACAGAACAGGAAAGGGGGCTAGGGTTGCTATAGTTGCAGATAAAAATATAGGATGCCCAGTTAAATTGGAATTTCAGATAAACAAGGAATAACTTTTAGTATAAGCACGTCCCATGTGTTGTTTGGGACCTACTTAGGCTGAAAGTTTATTTTTATGTTTATTGAAAAATGTTTGATAGTTTAAGCCGTTGTGTAATGAGTTTCTAGTCAGTTACAACCAAAGTCCTGCCAACCTGTGGTTCATACCTTTCATCTTGCCGATGGGGAAACTGAGACCAGAGGAAAACTGTGGGGCTCCAGGTCTTCCAAGGACCAGGGCTCCTGGCCCCCGGGAGCCCCTCAAGGTACCACACCGTCCCAGCGTGCTTCTCTCCGTCTCCACTTCTTCTTCCTTCTCCACCCTCCTTCACGGTGTTTCTGCCCACTTTTTAAGAATTATTCTTTCTTCTCCTCTGGGTCTATCTTTACTGCCTCTTCCTTGGCACGCCCTCGCTCTAAACAGGTTAGTTCTGACTCATGTAAAAAGGTAATTTGGGAAGATGAACAGATTTGAGCTCATCTCCCATATGATGTGACGCATGATAACAGTGCCATTAATGACACGCCTGTCTGGCACCAAACACACTGCAGATTATCTTGACTCTTCTGGCAGCCCTGAAATTAGAGGCTATGTCTCCCATTTCACAGATGAAGAGATGGAGGCACAGAGGTCCAAGAACTTGACCACGACCACACAGCTCACGAAGGCCAGCATTCAAATCCTGTGCGACCTGCTTCTGACTCGCTTACTTCCTCCAGCCACGCCTCTCCATAAAGCCAGCCCATGACTTTTATTTCCATAGCTCACACGCTGACTGACCGCTGAGTAAGGCTGCCAGGTTTAGCAAGTTAGCAAGTAAAAATATAGGTCATCCAGTTAGATTTGAATTTCAGGTGGCCAGATTCGTTTTGAAACATAAGTATGTCCCAAATCGTATGGCATGTGCTTATACTAAAACTGCGTCATTGTGCGCCTGAAATTCACATTTAATTGGGCATCCTATACTTTATATCTGGCACTTTGACACGAAGGGGCGCTTCTAGGTAAAGCAAGAAGCATCCGTTGTGTCCCAGGTTCTCTCATGTAAAATGCCCATTTCAGGGCCTTTGCACCTGCTGCACCACGTGCCTGGAAGGCTCATCCGCCAGTATCCACACAGCTCCATCCTTCACCTCCTCTGAGCCTCTGCACCAATGTTACTTCACCAGGGAAGACATCCCCACCCGCCCCACCAGAAATCGCTGCCTCCCCCACTCCTGCCTTCCTTAGCCTTCTCTCCATGGTTTCTTTTTCTTTATAACACTCGCCAGCACCTGAAATATTATATAGTCCTGTGTTTGTTGTTGCTCTGCCCACTGGCATGTGGGCATGGATTTAGGTTCTGATTTGTTCACGAGAGCCCAGAATAGTGTCTCGTATTGAGTGGATGCTCCAAGTTTACTCAGTACATGAATCAACTCCCTGAGAGCAACTCTCAGCTTCTGTCTAGAACACCGCCTGACTCAGAATCAGGAGTTGGGATTGTCGCTGACACCCTGTCACAAAGGCAAGGCCCCTGAGGGGCTCATCACGTGGCCCAGCCTCGCCAGGGAGATCAGGTGACAAGTCCGCCTCGACAGTGGCTGCAAATCGGGGCAGCCACATGCTCAACTATTCCAGTGTGTTTTCCCCTCTCCTTCAAGGGCTCAGGCCCCCAGATAACTGGGTCCCAGGGATATAAACCCTAAAAGCCAACTTTGCTCTTTTTCACCCAGTTCAGAGTGGGTGCAGCCACCCGCCCCCAGCAGCCCTGCAGATGACGGTGTAAGGTCCTTCCGTGTCAAAGGGAAGGAAAACACAGACATTAGCAGCCACAGGAGCTAAATAGTCTAAGTTTTCAGGCGCGTTATCTGCGTGACCACATCTAATCCTCACGGGCTCTTGTGAAGTCAGTATTTTGTTCCCTTTCTATACACAAGGAAACTCAGGCTCAGAAGGAGTTAGCGGTGTTCCCAGGGTTTCACCACAAAAAGCAATGGGGTCAAATAGGAATGCAAACAGCCTGCTATCAGGCTCTGAGCCCATTTCCTCACCTGTAAAACAGGTGTAATCACAGTCATCCGCCACCCCCTGACTGGGATGTTGTGTGAAGCACCTGCGTGGGCCCAGGTGCCACCACAGGCCACTCTGCTCCTTCTCCAGCCAGAGATGACTAGGCTGGAGGCGGCCACCCGAGGGCCACCTTTCCAGGCTGGCCAGAGTGATCAATGACATGGCTTGGATCAAGAGCCTAGCCAGACTTAGCAGACTCATTCTCTTGGGTATTTAAAGCAGAAAATTCCTGGGGGGAAAAAATGAGGCTCATCGTGAGAAAATGGGAGGGAGTCCAGGTGAGGCGGTGGAAAGTGAGGCCAGCATAGAGCCGTGATGGTCCGTGAGCAAGCTGGCATCGTAAAGGAGCTCAGGGCCACTGTGTGCGGTGGCTCAGGTCACACACTGTACTCCCTTGGATCGCCATCCCTCGTCTGGGAGTGGTGACCTCTCGACTCGTGCAGTGCACACCCTGACTGGCTGTACCTGGCAGGCCTGGGATTTTATTTATTCCTGATTCATTCACTAAATGTATTTCGTTCCTGCCATGGGGCAGTCTCTCTATAGGCCCTGAGATAGCAGCAATGGAAAGACATTCAAAATGTCTTACATTCTAGCTGGGGGAGACAAACGAGGAACAAGAGCGAGTGACAAGTTCCAAAGAGGGAAAGAAAGCCAAGAGAGAGGCTGGAGAGCGAGCAGCAGGAGGGGGAGAGATCTCAGAAGAGAAGATGTCTGAGAAGAAGCCAGGCACGCGACAAGCATGGGAGGGCTGCTCCTGGAGGAATCGGCAGCAGGTGCAAAGGCCCTGAGGCGAATCCCAAGAGCATCCGGGCTACTTGACTCCAGAAATAACTTCTACCTCCAGCTTTTCCTGGGGTCTGATGGCTCCCCGTGCTCAGATCCCCAGACACCAGTGTCTTCACGACACCAACAAATTCCTTGGGTTGGCTTACCAGGTGCCTAATTCTTAGAGCCAAGAGCTTTCGCCCCCAAGCCCCCAGCCTGGGCCCTGCCTGCCAGCAGAGTTCAGACATGGTATTGCTGATGCCCACCCATTTCTCCTGGTCTGAAGCTCAGCGCCCTCACCAGCCAGACCCTTCCCCAGCCGCCTCTGAAGCCTGTTTCCAGCAAGCTATCTGCAGCTGCAAAAGCCCAGGAAGCATGATGGTCCCAGACATCAAAGAGCTTCCAGAGACTGCCGTCACCTCAGAGCCAGACCTTTTCCTGCAGCTGCTGCTTAGTTGCCGAGTCTGACATTTTTTCTTCAGGGCTTCAAGGAAGGGCAGAAGCTACCGGTGGCTCAAGCCCCCTTCCCCCACCCTCCCCCCGCTGTAACCTGTGGCTCCCATGTCCCTCCATGGCTCTGGCACTATGGCCCTGATTTTGCTTTTATGGGGTAATATTCTTTGATTCCCAAATGCCTTGTGGGAATTGGCTGGGGATGGGAGGTAGGAACCAGAGAAACAAAAGGATGATTTACAGGGGTTCAAAAGCCTCATTATAACCAGAAAATTTAATTTACAGACTTTTGGTCCTTTCATTTCCATTTTTGAAAGAAGAAAAAAAAAATCAATTGAATGTGGTCACAGTGAGTCCTCCTTGCTTGGAGGTTAGTTCAAGGCATCTGTAACTTCAGAAAGTCTTCTCGGCATTAAGCAATAAACAGGCCAAGCAGATAAAACCATCCTGTGTTAAAAGCTGGTCTGTCTCCGAGGCAGAATTTTTATAGATAAAACAACGGACTGTGACTCAGAGAATTCATCTTGTAAAAATGGTCCCGTGTGGACACAGATCTCCTTGCTCAGGAGGTGAGCCCTACAGGAGACAGAAGGTTTGGGGGATTTAGATAATTCTCTACATCTGGCTTCAAGATGCTACCTTGCAGTCCCATTTCCCAGATGAGTTAGATGTTGCAAATATCACCTTCACACCTCCGCTGTCTCATCAGCTGGAAAGCCCTGTCTCCCTCCCCGGTCATTCAAATGGCTGTATGCACCTCATGGGAAAAGGAATTTCTGGTCAATGAAGTTTAGGATATGATGAGCTCAGAGTTCCCACTGAACCCTGGCTCCGCGGTTACAAACCAGACTAGTGTCCATGAGGTTGCGGGTTCAATCTCTGGCCCTGCTCAGTGGGTTAAGGATCCAATGTTGCCCGTGAGCTGTGGTGTAGGTCACAGACTCGGCTCAGATCCTGCATTGCTGTGGTGTAGGCCGGCAGCTACAGCTCCGACTCGACCCCTAGCCTGGGAACCTCTGTGTGCTGCAGGTACAGCCCTAAAAACACAAAAAGAAAAAGAAAAGAAAGAAATGATGAGCTCAGGAAAGAAAACCGCAAACTCCCTGGTCTTTGGTTGGATGGCAGCGCTCCCCTGAGCTGCTCAGTCAGGGCCCATCAAGGGCCAGTGAGATGGGCCCGAATCGAAGCACTGCTGCTTAAAAGGGACCCACGCTGGGCCGGGGTTCACAGTGCTTCTTCTCTGTGGCTTTGTTTCTCTCTCTTCTGACTCAGCATCTGTCTGCATGTTCATTATTTCCCACCACAGATAGGCTTCCTCTGCAGGGCAGGGGGTCTCAGCCACTGACTGTTCCAGACCTGCAGTGTTGGCTGGAGACCCGGGGGCGGGGGGTGCATCCCACTTCCAGGAGAGGACATCCAGGCCTTGGCTCACCTCTTGGACCAGAGATGGGGCACCTGCATTTCCTTCTTAGGTCACGTGATGGCCCCTGGCTCAGGATGGGAGTCAGGGCACTAAAAGTCCCACCAGAGACCCATGTCTGCTCTGGGGCAGGAGCAGTTCGTCCAAAGCAGTTTGGGATGGGGGAGGCGGCGTGGGGGGGCAGGGGGGAGGTTGTTGACAGCCACTGTCACCAGAAAAAGCAGGGAAGGGATACCCAGTGGGTGAAAATGCAATAGCAGATACCAGCACCAGGTTTGATCAAAGAACCCCCTTTTGGGAGTTCCCAACTGTGGCGGAGAGTGTTAAGGATCAGGTGTCTCTGCAGCAGCTCAAGTCACTACTTAGCCATGGGTTCGATCCCCAGCATGACACAGTGGGTTCAGGATCCGGTGTTGCCACAGCTGTAGCATTGTTTCAACCTCGGCTCAGATTCAACCCCTGGCCTGGGAACTATATGCTGCAGGTGCAGCCAAAAAAAAAACAAAAAAATTTCAGCATCTGGAGTTCCCATTGTGGCTCAGTGGAAACAAATCTGATCAGCACCCACGAGGACACAGGTTCAATCCCTGGCCTTGCTCAGTGGGTTAAGGATCCTGCACTGCTATGAACTGTGGTGTAGGTCACAAACGTGGCTTGGATCCCTTGTGGCTGTGACTGTGGTGTAGGCTGGCAGCTGCAGCTCCAATTCAACCCCTAGCCTGGGAACCTGCATATACTGCAGTATGGCCCTAAAAAGACAAAAAAAAAAAGAATTTAGCATCTAATTCCTCTTGGGGTTTGAGAGCTGCCCGAGTAGGGAGCCCCTCACTACTTTAACCAGCTGCCCATGTGTTTCCGAGGTCCCAGAGGGCACATGCCATAGGTGACTACCTGAGCTACAGTCATCAGGTAAAACCCTCTTGGAGAAGATGTGTCTGACCAGAGACTGCTGGGGGCTGTGGGAAGGGAGCCACTCACATTCCTAAGGAAAAGCATTCTAGGTCTAGGGAACAGAAAGTGCAAAAGCCCTGAGGCAAGACGCGCTTATGTGTTTAAGCAAGAGCCAATGCTCCCTGTGGCTGGAGCATTAGAGGGCAGCCTTTGGCTAATGGCCTGTAAGGAGCCATGTGCTGTCAACGCCACCTAAACTGGGAAGCAGATCTGTCCACAGCTGAGCATTCAGATGAGAACCCAGCCTGGCCAGCACCCTCGCTGCAGTCTCACAAAGGACCCAGTTAGGCCAGCAGAGACCCCGGACTCACAGAAACTGTGAAATAATCAATATGTGGGTTGTTTTTTTGTTTGTTTTTGTTTGTCTTTTGTGCTTTTAGGGCCGCACTTGCGGCATACAGAAATTCCCAAGCTCAAGGTCTAACTGGAGCTGCAGCTGCCTGCCTATGCCACAGCCACAGCAATGCCGGATCCAAGCTGCGTCTGCGACCTACACCACAGCTCATGGCAATGCTGGATCCCTAACCCACTGAGCGAAGCCAGAGACTGAACCCGGAATCTCTTGGTTCCTAGTCAGATTCGTTTCCGCTGTGCCATGATGGGAACTCCCTATGTGTGTTGTTTTAAGTCACTATGTTTGTGAAAATCCTGAGTTGGTTGAATTCTGGATTCTTTTTTTTTTTTTGTTAGGGCCACACCCACGGCATATGTAGGTTCCCAGGCTAGGGGTCTAATCAGAGCTACAGCTGTTGGCCTACACCACAGCCACAGCAATGCAGGATCCAAGCCACATCTGCGGCCTACACCACAGCTCACGGCAACTCTGGATCTTGAACCCATTGAGTGAGGCTGAGGATCGAACCCACGTCTTCACGGGTACCAGTCAGGTTTGTTAACCACTGAGCCATGATGGGGACTCCGAACTCTGGATTCTTTTTGAAGGCAGATCAACAGGATTTCCGGATGGGCTGGATGTAGGGTGCGGGAGAGACAGAGCCCGAGGATGACGTCAAGATTTTTAGCCTGAACGACGAGGTGAAGGGTGTGCCCTTGACTGAGGTGGGGAACACAGGAGGAAGGGGAGGCTGGGGGGTGGGGGATGCCATCAAGAACCATGCTTCCCAGACTGAGAAAGGTGTTCTATAGAAGGCAATGTGTGTTGGATGTGTTTGGCTGCAGGGAAACCCTGGCTAGTGTCTAAAATAATAAAGCTATTTAATGTTCTCAACAACAGATAAGATAAATGGTTTTAGAACTGACTCAGAAGTTCAAGAGTCACCAAGGACTCAGGCTGTCTCCATCTCCCCTCTCCACCCTCTCTCTGAATGGCATTGGCTTTTCTTTCTCTGCCTTGTGACCTTAAGGTCGCAAACAACTGCCAAAGCTCCATGTGTTATGTCCTCAAACAACCTGCTCCAAAGATAGAAGGGAGTGGGCACAGGAACCTCTCCTCTGCCCCTCTCTCTTTTTACTGGGGATGAAGATATTCCCAGAAATCCCCAGTGGACCTCCCTTTCGTGTCATTGGTCAGAGCAGGTCACATGGCCACGCCTGGCTGCAAGGGAGTCTGGGAAAGTTAAGTACCACATTCAGCTCCTTTGCTGTTGTAGGAAGCCCGTGGAGAGTGGCTGCTGGATGGTCAAACAACAGTGATGCCATGGGAGCGAATTAGTCAGGCTCCTCCAGAGACAGAGAACCAATGTTTACTGAGACTTATTATAGGAATTGGCTTATGCAATTATGAAGGTCAAAAAGTCCCACAGTCTCCCCTCTGCAAGCTAGAGAAACAGGAACACTAGTGGTGTAATTCAGTCCCAGTCTGAAGGCCTGAGAACCAGGAGTGCGGCTATCCAAGGGCAGGAGGAGATGAGGCCCCGGCTCGGGCAGAGAGAGTGAACTGGCACTTCTTCCCAGTCTCACTCCCGTCAGCGCCTCAGCGGATGGAGGTGTCCGCCCACACTGGTGAGGGTGATGCTCCTTACTCAGTCCACCAATCCAGAGACTCATCTCTTCCAGAAACACTCGTACAGCCACACCCAGAAAAAATGTTTAACCAGCTGTCTGGGCATCTTTTTAGCCCAGTCGAGTTGACACTTAGAATGAACCATCACATTGGGCAAGAAGGCTCCACCCCCAAACCTCTACAAGCATGCGGTGGGGGAGTTGCAGGTACCAGTCCCCAGGGGCACAGGGATGATTCAGACAGAGGTCAACCATGTCTTAGGGGAAAGGATGATTCTGTCGGCATGGGAATGACTACGGCCTGGCCCTCTCCCCTGCTTTACCCACCTCCGAACTGCTCTCTGAACAGAAGGGGGAAAGGCATTAAAATTAATCCCATGCCAAAACGTGTCACCTTACCACCCTCCCCATCATTCAAGAGGCCCGAGAGGGTGAAAGATTTCTCTTCCGACATCACCAACACTGGATGTCAATCACTTATCAAGTACTCACTACGTGCCCAGCCCTGGACTCAGTATTTGAATTGGTAGGACCGCGTGCGGCTCTGTTAACAGAAACATGCCCATGATGACTCGACCAGAAAGAGGGTGTATTTTTTTCCCACACAGAAAATGTACTGGCAGGAAGGCCGAGGCTGAGGCAGCTTCTCCAAAAGCACTGCAAACACCTTCCTCTTTGTGAGCTTTCTGCTCTGCCGCCGAAGCCTGGGGTTTGCTTCCTTAGGATCTCACTATGTTCCAGGATGCCCAGCTCCGGGCATCCCATCAGCCTTCCAGGCAGGATGAATGGAAGAAGGAGGGGGGACAAGGGGAAATAACAGCTTTTCTTGATAGCCACACATCTCGTCAGCCAGCACAGGGCCACGCAGGCATCCTTGGCACCAGGGGGGCTAACCAGCGGGCATTGCTAACAGGGATCATGTCAGTTCTGGCAGGAAGGAAGGCGGGGAGAAGGGACACGAGAACAGCAACCAGCAGCACGTGCCACAGCAGGCCTGACGCACCCTGCCTATGTCTCTGTGTTGAGGTAGGGACTGTGCATCGAGTCTAGGGACTAGATCAGGGGTCAGGGAACTACCGCCCATGGGCCACATTCCATCACCTGCTTCAGTTAACACAGCTTTACTGGAACACAGCGACAGCCCTCTCTTCTTCCTTCCCTCCCTCCATCCCTCTCTGCCTTCTTCCCTTTCACCACATCTGCGACATGTGGAAGTTCCCGGGCTAGGGGCTGAATTGGAGCCGCAGCTGCCGTCCTACTCCATAGCCACAGCAACGAGGGATTTTTGCCGAATCTGCCATCCACACCGCGGCTTGCCATAATACCAGATCCTTAACCCACTGAGCGAGGCCAGGGATCGAACCCGCATCCTCGCAGATACTAGTCAGGTTCTTAATCCACTGAGCCACAACGGGAACTCCAAGGCCATTTCTTTACATATTATCTGTGCTATTTTCAGGCTGCAACAGCAGAGCAGAGTAGCTAGGACAGAGACCACATGGTCTGCAGAGCCAAACCTATTTACAATCCGACCCTTTACAGAAAACATTTACCAGCTCCTGCATTAAATCCTTGGGGTTCCAAGGGTGTGGCTGGTGGACCCACAGCCCTGCCTCCCTCGGGAGCAGAATCTCAGCCTGCCCAGCCTGCTGATCAGGACCTGCCACCTACTCACAGTGGGAGCCGCACAATTATTGAACCTTCCCCAGTCTCGACTCTGCCATCTGTACAATGGACAGAATTCTTTCTCTCATTTATTGTCCCCATGTTGCCAGGAAGAGTCAGAGAGATGGCCATTGAACGTGCCTCTTGTAGGCTAAACAGTTAAGAAGTGGCGACTAGTCACTAGCACGGGTCTTCATGTTGGCCTCATACCCCACCCCGCCCGGGAAGGGCACTTAGGAATTCCTGGAGGCAGGCTGTAAAGACAGACAGGGCCCTGGCCCGCCTGGCTGCTGGGCCCCGGGAGAGAAACAGTGGTGACATCAACCTGGTACTGAATTCCCTCTGGGGCTTTTCTTCGACCTCACCCAGAAATGCTTCCATCCAGCTGTGGTCCATGCAGCCTCTGGCAAGTTCTTCTGGGTCGGCCCTGGGGGGTCCTCCTCAGGCCTCAACAGGCACATTTTCCTCCAAGTTGAATCCAAAACAGTAAGCCTCGTTCCCTCGACTCCTTTTGTTCAGATCTACTCATGCGCTTGAATGAACATGGTTCTGAGCTGCATCAGGCCCGACCCAGCAAGGAGCGCCCACGGCCCCCAGAGCCGACCCTCCCAGGGAAATCTGGGCGAGGAATCTCAAGGTCAAACAAGATGAGCTTCCGAAACGAGTCTCCCTGGAGATTTTATCTCCCAGGAAAAAAAATAAAATTAAGAACTAGTTTTCAAAAGCCAAAAATGTAAAAATAACTTCTTTTAGGCGGTCCAGGCCAAAGATGAGGTGGCAATGAACTCATTTGATACCCCAGAAAGCTGGCCATACAAATTCCCATCCCCCATGACACAAGCAGCTCCACTTTGGGGGCTATTCGACCTGTTTCCGGAAGGTTCTGGGGGCTTACCACAAATGCCCCTGCCTGTTAGGCACATCTCAGCAACAGAAGATCGCTGACCACCAAGCTTCCAAGGCAGGCATTTATTTATTTATTTAAAAAAAAAATTTTTTTTTTTTGGCTGCACCTGCAGCCTATGGAAATTCCTAGGCCCGAGGATAGAGTCCAGGCTGCAGCGGCGACCCATGCCACAGTGGCAGCAACGCCAGATCCTTTACCTTTAAGGCACTGCTCCGGGACAGGGATCAAACCCATGCCTCAGCAGTGACCTGAGCCACCACAGAAACAACGCTGGATCCTTAACCTGCTGGGCACAGCAGGAACTAGGCGAAGTTCCCCTTTCACCCCTTTCACATGCTTCTGCCTCCACATGCTATTCACGGTCCGGTGCCATACTGCTCCTCGCAGACAAGGCCAGCGTCCCAGCCAGGAATTCCTTTAAGGTGCTCTGTACACACGATCACCTGGAGCTTGTGCAGCAAAAAGCACTCCAGTTACCAGGGCTTGAGAAGGCTTTTAATAGGAAACATTTGTGCCAAATAAAAAGGCTTCTCCTTGTGTTTTGCTTTCGTTGTAAATTATCTGCTCCAAGGATCCATCCAGAAATCTCTGTTGAGGGCGACTCTGAGGCCTGGCTGGATCCGGAGCGGCTGCTTAGTGCAGATAGATTTTCAGCTGCTGCATCCAAACTGCAACCAGGGGACAATAAGAACAGAACTTCTTTTGTTCTGATTAAACTGTTTTTAATGGTCCCTTCTAGGCCGGGCCTTAGTGGACGTCTCAACAAGGCCCCTCATTGAGACGTCCTTGAAAGAGCCAAGCGGAGCAGAGCGCGAGGGAACCCTCGGGAGGGGCTGGCGGCCCTTTGCTCAGCCTTGGTGGTCCTGCCGCAAAGGGGAACTGGGCTATTTTATTTGTTGTCTAAAATGGAAAAGGGAAGGGGGTTGGTGTAAGGACTGTCCCACAGATTTCCATAATTAGTGCCTGCAACGTGTTAGGAACACACACACACACTTACACACTCACAGCAATGTCAAACGTCATCCCAGAGGGACAGAGGTTCCCGAAAGCTGAAAACCCAGGAACTTGTGGAGCCAGCACACTGACTGGAACAACACGTGTTCCCCTGGCCGAAAACTCAAACTGCGCCCGCCCGGGCTGCCTTCTGATCACTTCGCTTTCCATCTGGAGCCCCAGGGGTCCCCCTGGTTGGGACAGGATCCGGAATGCAGAGGGAAGAAGAGGACTGGCACGTACCCGCCGCTCATGGGGCACATGTGCTGCCTGCCCAACACCCCTGTTAGGACCAAGGTCACGTGTGTGTCCTTTGAGGGGCCCCCTGAGTGGACCTGAAGGATGCTGTCTGTGTAACAACAGGGGCCAAAGAGACAGGGAAGCAGAAGCTGCTGTTTATCCCTTGGAGAAAGTTCCCCCACTTCAAGCTGTGTACATGCAAGGGAGCTTTTAAACGTGCTTACAGGTTCGCTGAGGTCTGGATTGGTTGTTCTCAGCCAGGGGCAGATCTGCCCCCCCAGGGGGCAGGGGCCAATGCCAATGTACGGGGACATTTTTAGCAACTGACAACTGGAGGGGGCACGCTGGCATCTGGTGGGTGGGGCCAGGGATGCTGCTCAGTGACCTCCAGGGCACTGGACAGCTTCCCCACCCGACCCCTGGCAGGGAGGGATCCAACCCAAATGCCCAGAGTCCCGAGGCTGAGACGCTCTGGGCTAGAAGAAAGTGACCCAGACCCATGGCCAAGGTTGGAAGGATCCGAATCCTCACTTGGTTAAGGGTTGGGAACGATGGAACTGCTTTTTGCAGGGCGGGGGCACAGCCCCTCCCTCCCAGAGCAGCCAGGGGGCCTGCCGCTCTTTGAAGCCAGGGCTTTGGGGTTAGTCTTTATGCGGCACTAAATCATCTTAAATTGCACGGGGAAATGGAATACAATTCAAGTTATATTACTAATCAATCTTTCACTGCAATAAATCATGTGGAATGATATTCTATTGAATCTGTAAGTAATTAAAGGTCATGTGGACTTTGTGGGGAAAATTCTGGACTTTCATCAAGTCTCCCTCATGCCCACCTCCCCCCCTCAAAAAAAACACACCTGCTTCTATCACAGGGGACTGTCTGGAGGTGGACCGTGCTTATTATTTGACATATTGATTTATTAATCACATCTCTTTTTCTCCAAGAAGTAATGGAAGCGGGCTGATAGCAGAGAACTCTGAAGAGAGAAGAGAGTGGAACTTGGGGTCCAAGCCCTGAGGTCAGAGCCTCGCCCGGCCAGCTGGGTGACCTTGAGCTACCCGCCTCCGCCCCTGAAACTTGGGACTCTGGGCCTCGGGACTCTGGGCATTTGAGTTGGATCCCTCTCTGCCGCGGGGGGTGGGGGGGAGCTGTCCAGTGCCCCGTAGGTCACTGAGCAGCATCCCTGGCCCCGGCCACCAGATGCCAGTAGCGCCCCCTCCAGTTTTCTCATTTATTAAAGGGGAATCAAATTCCTTCTTTTCTCCTCAGGTTCTTACCAAGATAGAAGTGGGAACATGGATGGAAGCTGCCCAGTTTACTCCCGGGCCCCCGGGAAGAGATCAGGAGATGCTGGCCATGTTTATGGTCCAGCTTTGTCCCTCTGAGGTCCAGGGAAGCCTGCAATAATGAAGGCCCCCCCCACCCCGTATTCTTTTTTGTTGTTGTTGTTGTTGGTGTTGTTGTTGTTTTGTGGTTGCTATTTCTTGGGCCGCTCCCGCGGCATATGGAGGTTCCCAGGCTAGGGGTTGAATCGGAGCTGTAGCCACCGGCCTACGCCAGAGCCACAGCAACGTGGGATCCGAGCCGCGTCTGCAACCTACACCACAGCTCACGGCAACACTGGATCGTTAACCCACTGAGCAAGGGCAGGGACCGAACCCGCAACCTCATGGTTCCTAGTCGGATTCGTTAACCACTGCGCCACGACGGGAACTCCCCATCACCCCGTATTCTTGAGGCACCTCACTCCTCTACACCCACATGGTACAGGCCTTTAGGACATCTGTGATTTGGAATCTGCCTTCCCCTCCAGAATGTAAGCTGTTAAGAGTTCCCTGGTGGCTCAGCAGACTAAAGACCTGGCATTGTCACTGCTGTGGCTGCAGTCACTGCCATGGTGCGGGATCGTTCCCTGGCCTGAGAACTTCCACATGCCATAGGCACAGCCTCCCCCAGAAGAATGTAAGCTGTATGAGGTGGAGCAGGTCTGCACAGGCACACAGGAAGCATTCAATAAATGCTTGTGAAATGAATGAATGATGAAGAGAACATTCGACCGATCTCAAGAGCCTGGACTTCTAGTCCTTTCTCTACAACTTACCAGCTGTGGACCTGGAATACCAAAGGCAAGAGCCTTCTCTTTCCTGCACTCCTCATCTAGCAGCAGGTCCCGCCCCCTCTACCTTCAAGGTAGAGTCTGACTCCACCCACTTTTCCCACCTGCACCTGGACCCAGGCCACCGTCACCTCTGCCTGGATGGTGGCCCTAGCCTCTTCCAGAAGCCCCCACGGCAGATTCCAACTGCTCCGCCCTCCCGGCTGCCCTCACCACTCCTGCTCCATTCCAGATGCTCCAGCCATCTTGGCCTCCCCCCATATCACCACGCAGACCACCCTATCAAACAGCCTCTTCTACTCTGCAGCATCACAAACTAAGGGCACTGCCCTAACTTAGTCACTCCTCAAATTCGTTTAAGGTTCTTCAAGAAGTTGATGATACTGATCCACAAAATGAGACAACCTGGCCCCCTTGGTTTCAAAAGTCTCTTGGCTCTTCCCTCCCCTCACATGGGTTACTTTCTTGGTGACTGGAGGTCTTGGGGGTATTCTCTGTGGTCCTCACAACTGTCCCTTTATGGGTGGCTTTGAGGCTGGTCACCAAGCTCAGATCGACTGAAATCTGAGCTTGGTTTAGCATCAAGGTCCAACCCAGCATTCTCTTTTAATTTCATTTCAGCAATTACAGACAACGATAACCAAAGTATTATATATTTTGGGTTTTTTCATATTAGTTAACATTTCCTTATTATGCAGCCAATGAATCAGCTCCCCAGGAGTTGGATCCAACTGAATTCCATTGGCAAACTTAACCTGTAGTAACTGATTGCAGCACCCCTGCTGTTCCATACCGTGGGTGACCACATGGCCACCCAGGAACTAAAAGTTCCTCATCCCCTCCCCCAAAATAAATAAGATAAAATAAAACATACCACAAAACTTGAATTAAACAGATTCAGCATGCTACTTAGAAAAGAACAACAATGAGCTGTCCATATAGCCATATGCCAAGCTATGGGATCCATCCAAAAGTAGGCTCAGAGGAAAACTAGTAGCCCTGGTTAATTTCATTAGTAAATAAGTGTACTCAGCATTCAGTTCTATACACTGGAAAAAAACAGATAAAATGTAGCATAAGAAACTTGACGGGGAGGGGGGAGGAAAAAGCTTCAATAAGCAGGCTTCTGTCCTAACCTGAGAAGGAGGGACATCTAGGTTCCCACTTTGTGTATACATGAACAGATGCATAAAATAAAAGTGTGGATGCTTGAAAAAAAAAATTCCTCATCCCCATTCGTTCATCCTCTCCCTTCTCAAGCCACATGTTTCTATGAGCTGGGGCTGTTCCAACAAATCCCACTTCTGACACCAACTATATGCTCTGTTTCTGCTTCCGGCATTTCTGACACCAAATGTGCGTATGGTTTTTTTTTTTTTTTTTCCTACACCAACCAATTCTCCAACTCTATGAATACCCACTGGATATTCCACAATTCAATTCAATCCTGACACTAACTACCTGGAATTAGATCCCACTAGTTAAGGGCTTGGTCCCAAAAGACGGCCCTGACATTAGATATTGATCACAAGTCCTGGACCTCCTGTACTTCTGACCAGCAAGCTATAAACTGGGGGTTCCCATGACCCCCCTCCCCTCAGGTTCAATACTTTGCTATAACTGCTTACAGAATTCAGGGGCACACTACTTACATTTACTGATTTATTATACAGGATCTTATAGAGTAAAAATGAACAGCCAGACAAAGAGGTACACAGGACAAGGTCTGGAAGAGTCAAACCAGGAGCTCCTGTCCCCGTGGAGCTGGAGTGTACCACCCTCCCAGCATGTAGATATGTTCACTACCCTGGAAGCTCCCTAGCATCATCATTTAGGGCTTTTTTTTTCATGGAAGTTTCATCACATAAGCATAATCAATTCTTAACTCAATCCTCAGCCCCTCTCCCTCCTTCTGAGGTTGGGGGATAGGGCTGAAAGTACCAAGCTTCTAATCAAGATGTGGTCTTTCTGGTGACCTGGCTCCATCATGAAGCTATTTAGGGATCTGCCAAGAGTCACCCCATTAGAGCAAAATATGTTCCTATCACGAAATTCCAAAGGATTTAGGAGCTCTGTGTCAGGAACCAGAGCCAAAGACCAAAATTTTATAACAAAAAGATGCTCCGATCACTCCTATTACTCAGAAAATTCCAAAGATTTTAAGAGTTTCCCACCATATGATAGCCTATCCACCTCCCCCCTTATCTTCCTTCCTGTTACTACCATTATCTGTAATACTTTGTATCCATCTGCTGGATGTTGTCTTTCTCTCCCCAGGGGAGCAGGGACTTTATCTTCCTTATCACTGTATTCCTAATGCCTAGAACAATGCCTGCACCATTTAAAAAACTCAAAAATATTTACCGAGTGAATATAAAGATTTTTTGAAATAACTGATGATTGATTAATTAATGAGGAATAGCTTTTGGGTTCCGAGGCCAGGCTGCTCGAGTTCAAATTCTGGCTGCTCTACGTTCTGTTAAACGTCTTGGGGTATGTGATTTTGGCTATATGCACCTCAGTTTCCTCATCCATAAAAGGAGAAGCAAGTGCATCCATCTCTGAGGTTGTTGCAAGGATTAAGCAGTGTCCACAGGACATGCTGACTTAGCCCAGTGCTGGCATCTCAAAGACATTTAGTGACTGCTTGTGGAGTGAGTTAAAGCCTTGCATCAGTACAAGACTAATGCATTTCCAAAACACTCCCGTGCTCTTTCTTTTTTAACTGATTTGGGTAGACCTTGTGAAATTATGCTATTTGGCCATTTTGACCTTTTAAAAAACAGAGTCCAAGAGTTCCTGTTGTGACTCAGTGATTAACGAATCCGACTAGGAACCATGAGGTTGCGGGTTTGATCCCTGGCCTTGCTCAGTGGGTTAAGGATCTGGAGTTGCTGTGAGCTGTGGTGTGTGTCGCAGACGCGGCTCGGATCCCGTGTTGCTGTGGCTGTGGTATAGGTAGGTGGCTACAGCTCCAATTTGACCCCTAGCCTGGGAACCTCCATATGCCGCGGGAGCGGCCCAAGAAATGGCAAAAAGACAAAAAAAAAAAAAAAAAGAGTCCAGTCTAAATATGTGGCCAGAACAAGTATGTTACCGATCCTGTTTTGCGGAGATATAAAATCACGGTCAAGCCAAAGCCAAGGACCTTTCCCCAGGCCGCACAACTGGGAAACACTGGAGCAGGGCTGAGTCCAGAACTTCTGCTCTGCGTTCTAACTGGGACCCTTTGTGCCTTTAGAAGAAGCTGGCATGTGATGCCAGGAGAACTTCAAAATCCCTTTGTTTTCTCCTGGGTGCAGGAAAGAGACAACTGCCAAAATAGAGGTGCCAGCAAGGGGTAGGAGCAACAGGGGGCGGGGGGCGGGCGCCATGGTAGGGACCACCTTCCAGCCGAGTGGGAAATGCACTCATTCGGTGATAAGAAGAGATGTTGTTGAGAGCCCCGTCCTCTAAGCACACCTCATTGTTGGCTTCGATTCGCCCCTTCCCCGTCCCTCCCCCACCCCTCCTTCCTCTTTCCTTCCTTCCTTCTTTCCCTTCTTCATTTTTTAATTAAACAACAACGAGATTCCTTTCTAGCAGTTTCACAAGAGGTGAAATCACTTAGCAACCTTAATTATTTTCAACTTAATAACTTCCTGGGGTTGGGGGAGAGGCCAAGCCCCCCGTGGGTGAAATGCCTTCTTTGCTGGTTAAGCTGCTCAGAGGCAGGCTTGGGAGCAAATGAAGCATTTGACCAAATACTTCTCATATTTTCCCTCTCCCCGGTAAGCGCCTTTGTTTGGAGTGAACCTTTTTTTTTTTTTTTTTTCCTCTCGGTGATAAACATGAGTGACTACAGTTGACGGCAATTTTTTCAATTGGCTGTAGCTTCAAAGGTTTGTGGGTTTTAAATTCCAGGCTTTTAATTTTTTGTTTTTACTCTCAGACACGTCCATAGTAGATAGCAGAGATATGAATTTCATCTTCAAATAAAAGGGAAATGGGGAGGTGTGCTTTGGGGAGTTGCGATCAAATGGGATCAGAGCAGCTTGGGCAGTTTCTACTAGAAGAAACCCTGGAGGTCACTGTCACCCGCTAAGCAATAACCGGGGCCTGGGCCGCCAGAGTCCAGCCTGTCGCTGCCAAATCATCTCAGGAAACAGATACGGAGCCCTGACCATGAGCCCCGCGTGGAGACAGAAAGTCATTGAGTCTCAAACCATCCTCGAGGTAGGTGCCAGGTTTACCGATGGCGAAGCTGAGGCACAGAGACGTTAAACAACTTATCCTGGGTCACACAGCTCCAGAGCAAAGCCGAACCCCAAAGTGGTTTGCCCCAAAGCCTGCCTGCCTCCCCAAAGACACTCCTTGTACCGAAGGACTAACACTCTATGAGCAAGCAGCTATAAATCAAGACTAATAAAACACCTGCTTTGAAGTGCTGCCATGGTAATTCGTTGAGATAAAGGGCATGAAAGATTCTGGTACGTGATTCCTTAAGAAATTCGCCCATTTCCTGCCTCTCCCAGCTGGCAAGACACATTTGCAAATACCAAAGACAAAGATTCAGACAGATTAGGGCGCGAACTGGGCACTCATCCTTTCCTGGCCACGTGTCCTTGGGTGAGCCACTTAACCCTTTCTGAGCCTCAACATTCCTCATCCGGAAAATGGAGCTAAGGACAATACAAACCTCGTGGGGCCGAGGTGAGAATCAAGGGGGAAAGACCAGGTGGGATGGGATAAACGTCAGCTATATACTAAAAGAAAAATTTAAAAACCAGTAACAAGCTGGCAGAACTCCACAGAAGGGCTGATCCTGGAGCGCACAGGCCAGAGGGTACCTTGGCTGAACTGGGAATGTCGTGACACAGCCTGGAGACAGCCCCAGAGCTCCTTTATTTGGCATCGGCTTGTGCCAGGCACTGCGCTGCACACCACGCGTGACCTGATGCAAGAGCTCCGCTGGGCTTCTCTCACTGAAGCCTTGCGACCATCCTGGAGCTAGGTCCACGTGTCAGCCCACTTTACAGGCAAGGAAACTGAAGCTCCGAGAGAAGTCACTTCTTCAAGATCACACAGCGAGGGTGGGTAGAGCGAGGACTCAAAGCCAGGCCGGCCTACAGCCCCCTTCCCACTGCCCAACCCCAGCTGGCGGCCACTCCACCGCGGTCACTTTCTGCCACATGGCCACTCATTAAAGGTCTCTTATCCACCGTGCTGTGTCAGCTGCGGAGTGACCCACACCAGCATCAGACGGCCCAGTCGGGAGCCCCTTACTGGACTCTGCGGTCTAGAAATGATTCAATAAGGAGCAGATTTTCAGGACAGCTCTGGGATTCTTTTGATAGCTACTCCCTTCCCCATACGCCTTGTCGTGCTGCTACCAGAGGTGAACACAGGTCAGGGTTCTTAAAAAAACCCCGAATCCCACAAAGCAGCCGGCTTAAGACCTGTACAAATGTGCCCCCCACCCCCACCCCAAACAGAGCAGAAGCAAATCCCCCGCATTCTTGCAGCCCCCCAAGAGTGCAGGTCTGGTGGGATCTTCCAACCTCCTGGCTGGTGTCAGGAGACCAGGCCGTTCTTTGTCGTGTTAATGACTCATGTTAACAGGGTGTTTTAACAGAAACATTCATCACCTTTTGTGCATCCAGGCTTTCCTTTTTTGTTCAACCTAAATGGTTAAGTAGGTAATAAACGCCTATCAGCTCTACCACCACTGGCGGGTAATCCCTCCAAACCGTAAATCATCCGAAAGGTTATTACTGTCCTGATAATTAACCCGGGTTTGGGGCTATCTGTCCAAAGGAGCGAGGAAGAAGAGCTGGGTTTTCTCTGAGATGGCATCTGCTGACCAGGACGGGTCCCGGAAGAGGAGACCCCACTCCTACCGACGGGGCTGTGATGCCAGCCTCGTGAGGGCCACTCCTCTCTCCCCTCGAACCCCGACCCCTTTGGTCAGTTACAAGAAGCCCTAAAACATGCCCGGCACTTTGCTAGGCCTGAGACAACTAAGAGAAGCAACCAGAGAGAGCCCTGGTCTGCCGGAGTAAACGGTTCCTGGGGGAGCCGGGCAAGGATGCCTCACAACCCAAAGTGACTTAGTCGTGCATGAATGGCACCAAGAGCTGGGCAAGGACCCAGCTCAGGTGGTGACGTTTGTCTGAGAGGCTGGGTGGCTCCGATGTGCAGACGTGGCCAGGCCACGTCTCCTGGAACGCCCTTCTCCGCTGGAGCTTGGGTGGGGGATTTGCATTCATTTCCTGCAGCTGCTACACCCAAGTACCAAACCTTAGATGGCTTAAAATGACACAAATTTAATCTCTCACAGTGATGGAGGCCAGATACCCAAAATCGAGGTATGCGAAGCCTTTAGGGAGAAGCTGCCAGTGGCCCTGGCATCTCTTGGCTTGTGGCTGCATCCCTCCGGTCTCTGTCTCCACCGTCACCTCATCTTCCTTCTGTGTATCTGTGTCCAAGTTCACATCCCCATTCAAGGACACCCAGCCCACTGGACTAGGAGTCCACCCTCCTCCAACATGACATCATCTCATTACCTCCACCAAGTACCAAATAAGATCTGCATCCACCTGCTCTCCAAATTAGACACGCCCTGAGATCCTGGGGGTTAAGACTTCAGCACATCTTCTGGGAGGACACCATTTGACCCATAACTGCTTGCCATCGATCCCCCCCTCCCCTGGCTCCTCCTTCAGCTCCTCTGGCTTCTTGGCCAGATGTGTGTTCAGCTCCTTGGTGAAGGTCCCGGGGGGCCGGGGTAAGACCCCCTCCCACCACAGCCAGAGGGGCTGAGGACCAGCATGAGTTCCCGTCCATCTCCCCAGGCTCCAGCTCAGGCTCGTGGGTTCCGGCACATCCCTCCCCCATTTGAGAGTCACCGTCCCTTCCTGACGGTCTGTCCTGCACACCCCAAGTGCCAGCATCTGCCGAGGGCTTTCAGATTCTGTGCTCTCCTCCCGACTCTCCAAGGCCCTGGAAACCTTCACTCTCTTCAGAGGATGGCAGCTGGGCAGCTGCTCCTTCACAGGCACAGAAAACAACCACCCATGTCCCAGCAGCCCTGAGCCAGTGGCCCAAGTCCAGCCCGGCCTCTGCAGGCTGAGCCCCGAGGGTCATTCACACTCCAGAGCTCCCAAGAGGTTGGATCCTGAGCTTGGCATTGTGCTGGAAACCACCCCAAGCTTGGCATCTTCCTGCCTTGTCCAGCTGCCCTGGACACACATGCTCGGGAAATCACAGGCTCGTGACCCAGTGTCTCAGGCTCTGCTTTCTGATGCAGAGACACTGAGCAAAGTGGTTTCAAATGCCAGGTTACAGGTCAAACTGATGATGTTAAAGTTTTGAGAAGCCCCGACCAGGAGCATCAGTGAGCCAACATGTGTGTATTCTGAGTAGCTCCCCGACCAGGCCCCACTCTGTACCCGCGGACGCCACAGGGGGCTGGAGGGCGGACAAAGGAGAGACCCTGACCCAAAGGACCTACAGGGCCAGTCACACAGGCTGCCCTGCCCAGGGGACCAGTGGGGCCTGAAATCAAGCCCACAGCAGGACGGGACGGTTGGGAGGAATGGGCCCTTTTCCTTGTAAACATTTTGTTCTGGAAGTTGTGGTAAACTTGCAGCAAAGTTGCAGCAACAGCACAGAGTCCCTGCACCCCCCCTGCCGCCACAACCCCCCGCCCTGCTACCCTCCTGCAACATCTCACATGGTCATGGCACAGAGGTGTCTTTAAAGAAATTTTTTTTTTCTTTTACAAATTCACAGAAAGGTACCCCACCCAGGGGGGAGGATGAGTCAGGGAGATGGCTGTCTCAGGAAGGGGTAATCCTACCTGTCCCTGGCCGGCAGAGGGGCCTCCAGGAAGACAGAAGGGCTTGTTTGGAGGAGAAACTGGGCGCAGCTGGAGCTGGGGTGCGAGGGACATGTGGGGGTGTTTGAGGAGGAAGGACCGTCAGGTCCCAGGCCCATCATGCCGAGCAGTGTGGACCTGACCATGCAGGTGGGGATACCAGGCGGCTTCTCGGGGTGCCACCCCACCCCAGAGCTTGCTGTCTTTACCCCAGAGAGTGAAAAGAAAGTGGGCAGGGAGTGGGTGAAGATGTGCCAGAGGAGATACAAAAATCCACAGATAAGGGGTTCCCGCTGTGGCTCAGCAGGTTAAGAACAGGACTATGAGGATGCAGGTTCGATCCCTGGCCTTGCTCAGTGAGTTAAGGATCCAGCACTGCTGTGAGCTGTGGCGTAGGTCACAGACGAGGCTCGGATCTGGCATTGCTGTGGCTGTGACTCTGGTGTAGGCCGGCGGCTACAGCTCCGATTCGACCCCTAGCCTGGGAACATCCTTACGCTGCAGGTGCGGCCAGAAAAAAAGACAAAAAAAAAGTATCCGCAGAGAAGCTGGGCACCCAGGACCTGTGGCTTGCGGGGGGCAGTTCACGGCCTGGCAGGGCAGCCGTGGCCCTTCCTGACACAGTGCAGGCAGTGGCCTTGCCACCCCGAGGGCTGTGCGGTGGCCCAAGCCATTCCCCCTCCTCCAAGCCATCCTCCGTCCACTCCAGCTTCCTTGGACGTGGCACCCCCCTCACTCCAGCCGCTCCCTTCCTCCTGGAACTCCCCGAGGCAGCTCAGTCTCCAGGTTCCCCGCCTGGTCCCCCACCCCCATCAGCCTCAGGCGCTCTCCCTCAGAAATAGGTCTGTCTCCCCTCTGATAAGCTCTGGGGGGCAGGGGGAGGGCAGGCATCCAGGAGGCAAGGTGCCAATCTAATTAGCTGAGTAAAGCAATTGACACTCAGGTGTGAGTGACCGAGTGGCCTCACCTAGACATGGACCTCTGCAGGCCACAAAGGGACTTGGGGGGTGGGGGGCATGTATGCAGTGTGCAGTGGAGGGGACAGAGGATGGATGGGGAGGGCGGGGAGGGGCGTGGAGGTGGCCGTTCCAGGAGTGCTGGAAACTCCCAGAAAGGACTTGCCAGACTGCCTTCTGCAAGAGGAAGGGTGGCTCCCCTCTGTCGCCTTTGCAGGGGTTCTCTGCCCCCGGCCCTTCTAAGGACATCAGAGCCTCGCCCTGGAAGAGCCTTGCCCTTCTGTGCATGAAGTGCCACCCAGCTCTGTGTCCAAGTCATCCCAGCCGCCCCTAAGGACCTCCAAAGGCATGTCACCTCCAGCCACCAACTACACAACTCCCTCAACGACACATGCGGGGAACGCCTGGGGAGGGGGCTCCCTGAGGGGTCCAGGAGCCCCTTGGGTGGCCATGGACTTCTTCAGACCATCTGTATGTAAGTTTTCTTTAATTTGTTCAACAGACGTCCTAATTCCCAAGATCTGGGGGATCTGAAGCAACCATTTAACCTCTGCGTCTTGCTCCCCGGTCAGTGGAGGGGCGTAATCACAGTTCCTGCTTCGTGGGGTGGTTGTGAGGTTCATGGGACGATGCATGGAGCACTGGTAAACCTCTGGTAGTGAGCTGTGGTCCTCAAGGCCTGGAGGCAAGGCACGCCCGATTCGGCCTTTCTGGAGGTCAAGGCTGGAATACAGCTCCATGTTTAGAACGCCTTCTCACCAGCTGTGTGATTAGAAATGCTTAACCTCCCTGTGATGCAGTTTCCACAGCTGTAAACGGGACTAATGGGGACTGTGTCACAGACGACGGTAAGGATTAAACTGACTAATAAACAGAAAGCACCTTAGACAACGCCCAGGACCGAGTCAGTGCTTGATTAGTATTGCGATGGCTAATTTGACTCAAGGATTCTACCTTTCCGATGCTAGTTCCGACGTTCAGTTTTCTGACTCCTCAGGCGCCTCACAATACAGGCATCAGGCAGCGATGGCAGCGATATTTATAACAGCAAAGAACGATAAGCCTCCTAAACGTCTACCCCTAGGGAAGGAGTAACAGACCGTGGGTCATCCTATAACGCGTTCCTTGCAGCCGTCAAAACACAATGACTTGATCTGGAATGAAATTCAAGATGTACCTAATGTTTAAAAAGGAGATGACTGGAGTTCCCGTCGTGGCGCAGCAGGAACAAATCTGGCTAGGAACCATGAGGTTGCGGGTTCGATCCCTGGCCTTGTTCAGTGGGTTAAGGATCCGGCATTGCCATGAGCTGTGGTGTAGGTTGCAGACGTGGCTCAGATCTGGAGTTACTGTGACTGTGGTGTAGGCCGGCAGCTGTAGCTCCAATTGGACCCCTAGCCTGGGAATTTCCATATGCCGCAGGTGCAGTCCTAAAAAGCAAAATAAATAGATAAATAAATAAATAAGGAGATGACTAAATAATATGCATAGTGTTATCCCATTTTTGTTTAAAAAATATTGTCAGGACATGCAAAAAAAATGTCTAAGAGAGTTTTCACAAACTGCTGATTTCTGGGGAAAGGGATTTACTTTGACATGCATGTTTCAGTATTTTTACAATGAGACTATATGGCTTTTGTGATCCCCAAATAATAATACAATAATGAAAACACACTGAAATGCAACAGGCCATAATTGCACTGGTCAGAGGAGGGCGGAGGCTGAGCTTCTCAGAGGCGGGTGGGAACAGACTGGGGAGAAGTCTGACCCTGGGAGAAGTGGGAGAGCTGGGATCCAGGGGTCAAATTCCACTGCAGTGACCTGGAAAGGGCTGTCACATACTTTGCAAAAGGAACCTCAGTACATCAAGTGTGACTTTGACCTAGGTGACGTGCAGGCTGGGCTAGGAGACGCTCTGCTATTCAGACGGAATGGGACCTGCAGTATCCAGTGTCAGCCCCCTCTGGCCACCTAGAGAGACCACGGGCTGCTCAGACCAGGGAGACTTCGGAGCTGGCACACCAGGCTCCTCCACCTTGAGATGCGGCTGCTTCCAGGCGGGACAGGGGGTCCTCCTTTCCTGTGCATTTCCCTTGGCCACTCCTTCCCCCCAACCATTCAGATGGACGAGATGACACAGCTGTCCGGCTCATAAGCATAACCAGGGTGAGTGCTGCTGTGGGCTTTCTACGGGCAGGCACTGTGTGCCCAGTACTTTCTAAGGTTCATTTTATTTCATCTCCCGAATGAGTCTATGGGTTAGGCTGTTAGCTCCCTTTATACAGAAGTCAAGAACCCGAGGCTCTGAGACTTGGGTAATTTATCCCAAACCACACAAACTGTCAATGGGAGGATTTACAAGTTAATCATATGTACGTCTTTTTACACATATCACAGTTTTTATAAGTCGTAAAATCTGGAATTTAAACTCATCATTATATGTTGAAACTATCACACACATCCCCCAATAAATCAACCAACCAACATCCGAGAACGGCATGGCTACAAAGCTCTTTAGAGATTCATTTCATTGCCCAACAAATACCGATGGAGCATCTTCCACATACAACACACTGCTCACCTGTTCTAGTCTTGAGATGCCTGCGACTACTTTGAACAGAGCCTCACTCCTAAAAGGACCTTAACCTGTGTTTTTGAATGAATAAATGAAGTGAATGAATGAATGAATGGATGATGTGAATGGCAATTTTTAGCTCACACGTTTAACACCGAAAACTCTAAAATTCCTGGGTCAAAAATCTGGTAGCTGTACCCTCTGGAGGAGCTGGGAGAGAGACAGGCTTTGTCTCAGAAGACTATGACAACACAGAGTTCCAAAATGTAAACGAGTGAGTAAAAGAACTCTCCATCCACCCTCATCCTGCAACACCTCAACCTATTAAATGTCAGCATTTATCTAAAACTTTTCACAATAACTATTAAAACTGAAACTTCCTTAGACTAATGTCTGCAACTCACTTTGAAATGATTCCAAAAAAATCAGACAGGGATGATGGGTGGAGAGAGGGATGGGGAGTCGGACAGACAGGGAGAAAAAGCGAGTTGAGTAAAAAGGTTAATTGTGACACTTAGGCTATGAAGATAAGGGTATTCGCTATGCAATTTTTCCACTTTTCTATCTTTGAAAATTTTCCCATAAAAAGGAAACTTGGACTTCCTTAAAGAGCAGCATCTTAAGGAGTGTTCCTGTAATTACTCCTGCTGAGGTCTGTTTCTTAGGGAGCCAACTGATTATAATGTCTAGATTTGATCTTGTGACTCAAAAGAGCACGTGAAAGGAAAATGAGGAAAATCCGCCTGGCAGGGTAAAGCCAGATGCAAACTTCCCCGTGAAGAAATGAATTGCTCCACTGGTGGAGACTTGGTCAGCCCTTTGCATTTCACTGCCGGGGGGTGGGGGGGTGATTCAATGGTGGAGACTTGGGCACAGGTCTTGCCTGTCCCAGAGCTGCTGGCAGCCTCGGATGCTCAGTGGGGACAACAGGGCTGGGAAAGTCCCTCCTCTTAGGGCCAGCGACTGGGAGCAGCAGGACACATGAAAACCTTCTCTATTATTACTGTTATTATTATCTTGCTGCGCCCAAGGCTTGTGGAAGTTCCTAGGGCAGGGACTGACCCTACACCACAGCAGTGACCAGAGACACAGCAGTGACAACACTCGATCCTTAACCTGCTGAGCCACCAGGGAACTCCCAGGAGAGATTTTGAAGAGGACCAGCTCTACTGGAAGATGCCCTCTGCCCCTGCCCCTCCTCCTCCTCACCAGGGAGACCCAGGATGGGCCGAAACACTGTGCTGGTGAGGCTCCCATGTGTTCCTGGTGACACACTTCCTCTGGAGGGTGATTTGGCAAGAGCTATCAAAGCCCAGTTCACATACCCAGCCACCCCACCGCTCGGAGCTAATCCTAGAGATCTCCTCTTGCACAGGAGCAAAAGATCATTTTTCGTATCAGGTTATTAAATGCAGTTCTCTTTTAGCAGCAAAAGATCAACCAGAATCTAAATCTAACTAACGGGGGGGGGGGTGTGCGGGGGCGGGACTAGTGATAACGCATCCACTTAGTGAATTTCTTCATGGATTAAAATAAGATTTTTAGGAGATGGTTATTAGAAGGAAAAAGCAAGATGAAGAAAGTATGCATAATAGTCAACCTTTTGTGTTAAAATTGGGGGAGATACATATTCGCATTGGCTTTTATCTATAGAAATATCTGGAAGGATGAACAATGAAATACTAACAGGATTTTCCTGTTGGAATGAGAATTGGGTAGACAGAGGCTTGGGCGGGAGAAAGACTTGTTTACATTTATATAGCTTTTGAATTTTAAACACTGTGAGTATCATAGCTATGCAAAGTGTTCAGCAATTTTTAATTACTCTTGAAATTCTTTTGAGATAGCTTTAAAAAAACCAAACACTTAAAAGATCAAGTGTCAGTGAGAATATGGAGCAACTGGAAAGCTCATGCATTGCTGGCCAGAAAGCTGTGCACTTTGGAAGCCTTTGTGCAGCATCTGCTAAAGCGAAGCCCGTGCCTCCCTGTGTTGGCCACTCTCCTGGTGGCTTGTGCAGGAGAACGTGAGCAAAACCCCACAAAAGACGAGCACAGGACGGCTTAAAGCAGCTTTGTTCCTAAGAGCCAAGAACTGGAAACAACCCAAATGTCCCTCAAAAAGAGGATGGGAGCTCCCCTTGTGGCGCAGCAGAAACGAATCCAACTAGGAACCACGAGGTTGCAGGTTTGATCCCTCGCTCTGTGGGTTAAGGATCTGGCATTGCTATGGCTGTGGCGTAGCCAGCGGCTACAGCTCCGATTCGACCCCTAGCCTGGGAACCTCCATATGCCTCGGGTGCGGCCCTAGAAAGACAAAAGACAAAAAAAAAAAAAAAAAAAAAAGAGGATGGATGGGTAAATTAGGGCACGTTCACACAGTAGAATACTAAATGGCAATACAAAATAAACTAGTACACGACACTGACGAACTTCGTGGACACTGGGCAGAGAAAGAGATGCCAAAAGAGAATGTGCTGGGAGGTCCTGTTTACGTGAAGTCCCAGAGCTGATCCGTGGTGAAGCTGGGGGCGGGGAGAGCAGCACCTGGGAATTCAACTGAGGAAGCACCCTCAGGGGACGGAAACGGTCCCCACACATGGACAAAGGCATCAGCCTGCGCCCCGATGTAAAAGTTGTAACTCAACTAAAATTAAAGTCCTCCGGGACCGTTCGGCAAGTCCTCAAAAAGTTAAACATAGAATCACCGTATGAGCCACCAATTCCATCCATAGCTATGGACATGAAAGAACTGAAAACAAATTCAATTTGAAACCCCCCCAAAACCCACAGAACACAGATGTTCAGAGTAGCACCACTCACAATAGCCCAACAGTGGAAACAACCCAAATGTCCATCCACTGATGAATATATAAACAAATCGTGGAACAGCCATACCATGGACTATTATTCAGCCATAAACAGGAGGGAAGTCCTGATACATGCTAAACACGGATGAACTTTGAAAATAATATGCTGAGAGAAGCCAGACACAAAAGATCACATGCTATGTGACTCCATTATGAAATATCCAGAACTGGCAAATCTATAAAGACAGAGAGTAGAACTGCGGTTGCCAAAGGCTGGAGGAAGAGGGGAAACAGGGAGAGACTGCTTGCAGGTGTGGGGTTTCTACCTGGAGTGATGAATAGCGGTGATGGACGCACAACACTGTGGCTGTATTAAAGGCCACCGAACTTTTCACTGGAAAAGAGTTAATTATATCAGAGTTCCTGTCATGGCTTAGTGGTTAATGAACCCGATTAGAATCCTTGAGGATGTGGCTTCAATTCCTGGTCTCATTCAGTGGGTTAAAGATCCAGCGTTGCCATGAGCTGTGGTTTAGGTTGCAGACATGGCTCGGATCCCGTGTGGCGTAGGCCAGCGGCTATAGCTCTGATTTGATCCCTAGCCTGGGCACCTCCATGTGCCGCAGGTGCAGCCCTCAAAAAAACAAAAACAAAAACAAAAACAAACAGTTAATTACATCATACGAATTTCATGTGAATTTTTTTGGAGCTGAGAAAGGGTTATGGCAAGCAAGAAGAATGGTGGCTTGTGCTCAAAAACGCTTCACCTCAATTTTTAAACAAACGGACAAACAAAAACTATTTTAAAAAATCTCTGTGGAACTTACAATGGTGAAGACCCAATTTGCCGCCTCTCCAGAGTCCAGTACAGCCAGATGCTCCGCTGGTGGTGGACAAGACACCGTGTGGTCCACGGAGCCCCAGCTTGCTCAGGGCCCTGGGATTAGGGCCCACGTTGTATGAAAAGTCCTCATCTTCAGCCATGAGGAGCAGGAGTACTTGC
This sequence comes from Sus scrofa, assembly GCF_054392235.1. NCBI lineage: Eukaryota > Metazoa > Chordata > Mammalia > Artiodactyla > Suidae > Sus > Sus scrofa. Next base: position 65,443,883 of record NC_139399.1, read on the forward strand.
GGAGACACGTGGGAGATGCAGCCGGCGGGCAGCACGTTGCAGCCACTGTGTGTGGTCTCCTCCAGAGCCTACAGGTCCCAGCTCTGCGGCTCTGGCTGGGTGATCAAGGGCAAGGTCCTCCCGTAGTTTCCCTAAGCCTCTTTCTCCCCTCTGTAAAATGGGAATAAGAACATTTACCTCGCTGAGCCAAGAAGGATGTGCTGGACCAGGACAAGTAAGGCTCTGGAACATGGCTGGCCTGCCCTGAGCTTGCAGATGGACCCAGGGTAGGGTAGTCGGCATCAATGCCACTCAGTCCTCAAGGGGCCACTGGAACCCTTGTGAGATGCACTTCTTTCCACTGGTGACGCCTAAGGTCACCTGAGCCTGGGGCTGCTGACCACTATCTTTTTTTGGAAAATGCCTACCTGGAAAAGGAGACAGCACAGAGAAAAGCATTGTTGGAGCACCTGGACACAGCCTTGCCTGAAGCCATCGACTGCTCCTTTTTTTTTTTTTTTTCTTTTTAGGGCTGCACCCTCAGCACATAGAGGTTCCCAGGCTAGGGGTCAAATCGGAGCTGCAGCCTCTGGCGTACACCACAGCCACAGCAACTCAGGATCCAAGCTGTGTCTGAGACCTACACCACAGCTCACGGCAATTGTGGATCCTTAACCCACTGAGAAAGGCCAGGGATGGAACCCAAATCCTCATGGATCCTAGTCAGGTTCGTTAACTGCTAAGCCACAAAGAGAACTCCCACTGGCTGCACTTTTAAGGTAAGTGAGCCCATATTTATTCTACTGTTACGCCGGTTTGATTAGGTTTTCTGTCACTTACAACCTAGGGAGTCCTGCTGATCCTGAGACAGGACACACAAAGTGGCTTTTTAAGTTGCTTCAGCGCCACACCTCCGTGATTCGCCCTCGGAGTTCTGCAGCTGGCTGCCAGCTGACACTCCTGCCCAACAGGCTCGGGCTCCTCTGGGAGGCTTGGAGCCAATCATCAAGGTCACCCAACCTCACCCAACACCTGAAACCCTTCCTTCCCCTGATCCCGTCTCTTCTTCCTCTTCCCTCATCAGAGGCCATCCTCTCTCCTGCTTTCCGAAGAGGACGAATTGGGGAGCAGTTAAGGCTGAGCATGGAATTTGGAATCAGATCTCAAGCACCTCAGCTGTGTGACCTAGGCAGACTGCTTAACCTCTCTGAGATTCGCTTTGCTTTTCTGTAAAAATGAGGGCAATACTTCCCCTTCATCAATCTTACAAATATGCCACGCACAATGCACAGCCCGTAGGAAGTACGCATCCATGCTGACTGCCGTTATTAACCTTAACCGCCTCTCTCCAGTCCATGGCCCGCTAATGCCCGTGACCACTGGTGACCCTGAGGTCTAGAGGAGATCGGCCCTAGGCCTTCTCCCGGGCCGTCTCCAATGAAGTCATCTGCAGGCACTGCTAGCTGATGACTTAACTCTTCCAATGAGGCCCACCCCAGCGAAATGCCTGCCTGCTCAGCCAGGTTTTAACAATCTAAACACCACCACCGGCAAGATTCAAAGGCCAGGGTTGGGTAATGACTACCCCTCACGGGCGCTTAGTCGAAGGCGGGTTCCAGCTTGCCAGGCACGGCCCGGAGCTTCTCCTGGGTGAGGCCGTTTGCTAGCGCTTCGCCCAGGCTTAATGAACAAGAAGCACGTGGGGACCACGCTGCCTGCCCTCCCTGTCCCAGAGCTAAACGCTCTTAGAGCAGAGACGGAACACAGTCTAGGGGCGGACCCCGGCTGGAGGATGCCAGGAAAGCCATCACCGAACTTGGCCTGCAGATGACCTGGAGCAGCAGGCCCACCCTGCCCATCACTGGGGCTGCTCCTGGGCTGTGGTTTGTATTCCTGCAGCTTTCTCCAGTCACAGAGCACTCTTCAGACAGCCTGCTATTTGTGTAAGATGCTTACCACCACATGACACTGAGGTCACACCCCAAGTGTCCTTGCATAACTGGGATTCTCTCGAAATGACACAGATCGGTCAGTCCAAGGCGTTCTGGAAGTCATGGAGTATCGTGGTGTGAGCTGGGTGTAGGCTTTGGAGTCGGTCCTTCTGCAAGGACTGGGATCTGAGGGTAGAAATGAAGTATCCTTGCCGCATCTGACTTGTTTAAGTGCAGTGTAGGCTTTGGCACAGCTGTCTCCTCTGCTCCCCTAACTGCAGGCTCCTGAGGGTCAGGGTGGGCTGGTTTGGCTCTGTCTTCTTACCAGCTTGCTTAGCTTCCTAAATCTGCTCATGGTTCCAGCTTGGTCAGGCTGCTGTAGGGTTACTGATGGCTGCCTGGCTGAGCCTATATCGGCAGCCTGGGCATCTTCCTAAGTGTGTTCCACACGTCGTCTCATCTAATCTTGGTGACATCCTGGTGAGACAGGTACTAATGCTGTCCCCAGCGGAAGGTGGTTTGCAGAGAAGGAAACAGATGCAGAGGAAGCCTGAGCAACCTTCCCAAGGTCACAGATCTAGCAAGTGCTGGGGCCAGACCCGAACTCAGGCCTTCAGACAGTGCAGCCTGTCTTTCCGACCACAGGCCCCACCGCTCCCCTGTCCAACACGTCGATGGATGAGAAACACACACGGCATAGCATCTGACCCAGCTTCCAGAGAGTGTTGCATTTCACTGATGTTCCCATCCCCGCAGGACCCCACACACATCGAGAGACCTCCACTGATGGATGTTGAGTGAATGGATCCTCGCAAGGGGTCGTGAAATCCTGGCTGTGCTCCTGCCGGGCCCAGGGTGCTATTCCAGACACAGAGAATGGAGCAGCCAAAAGACCGGCTAGACCTCTGACCTGATGCTGCCCGTCCAGCGGGAGGAGACAGGCAGCTAGATGCAGTGTTAGAGGTGACATGATGTCAGCTGCGATGGGACGAAAAATCAAGCAGCGCAAAGGCAAAGAGATGGACAGGAGCACAAAGAGAAATAATTTATAATTTGTTTGAAAATGAGGAATTTTTGGAATGAGAGGGGCAGGGAGAAGAGTCCCAGAGGGAATATATTTGTGACGCTGTCGCCTGTGGTCAAATGAATGCCACCACACAGCAGTGAAAGCTCTAACGGGGGCTCTGAAACAGCCGCAGAGAGGGCTGGCTGCTGAGGCTGAGCTGGAGGTGGACTCCTTATGGCGGTGGAGACAGGCCTCGCCCCGGCACACGGCGTCCACACTCATCCACACACACCTCCCCAGCCCACTTAGCCCACCTGGGAGGGGGCCTCCGGCATCCTGTATTTTGCCTGCTTTGGGGCGAGTGGCGAAAAGCTCAGCCCTGGGTAAAAGAGGATGCCCTTTGCCGGTGACCATCACCCCCGGTGACCTCGGGGGTGGACGGTTCAGCAGGCTCAGTAAAACGCTCAAGCAGCAGCAGCAGCAGGACAAGTAAATAGCTGATGGAGACAGGAACTCGCAGGCCCAGGACAGTGTGGACAACTTTCCTGGCTGCAAAATGGGGTGGGTGTTTGAGGGGCTGAAGAGCACTGGACAAGGAGAAAAAGAACTCGGATTTATATGCAATTGTCCCCCCGTGCTGGGTCACGGGTGCGCAGGAGGCGGGGATCTGCACACTGCAGCCTCGGCTGGTGGAATTCAGCCGCTGCCTCCCGCTTCTCCCCTCTCTTTGAAGTCCCTGGAAGCTTGGCGGTGACCTCATTAGCATCCTGTCCTAGTGCTCCAGAGGGAGTCCGCTGTGCCGTGTCCAGGTTGACGTTGGCCAAGGAAATCCACAAAGACAGCCAGGGGCGGAATTGAAAGGCCAACAGAAAGAGCAATTCTGACCCAGCGCTCCCCACGGTCTGTGGGATTCCATGACGCAGGTGATGCTAAGATGGTCCAGGGAGACTATCGAGGGGGGCCTCCCCCACGTCAGCACCTCCCTCACCCAATCATGGGCAGATCAGACCCCAAAGAGGTCCCAGCGACAGGGCTCTTGCAGGCTGACACTGAGAGTGGCCTCAGAGGAAGGGGAGAAATGATAGCCCAAAGCTGTCAGAAATGACCGAAAGTCCTCCAGTGAAATTGGACTTAGAGTGCAAATAGGAGGCCCCTTTGCCCTCCCAGCCCTGCAGACAAAGTGTCAGCTGTGAGGACACATCGTGTTTGTCCTTCGCCTCTGGCAGCTGAGTACGTGGCTTGCTTGGCTAGCCCCAAAAGAAATCCATCTTGACAAGAACATTCTAATTCTATTAGGGAGCATCTGAGCCGGGCGGGTCTTGGCTCTTCCCTGCCTCTCCGGGGAGCATGTCAGGACCAGCCGTGACACGGGGAAGAGAGGAGACGTGACCGGAGGCCTGAGCTGGGACGGCCGAGAGTGGAGGGCCACCTCCCTCTGCGGGACTTGTTGATGGCTCAAAAGTGCTTCCACCTGGGATGGGAACTGGCAGGGCTCCTGCCCCGGGCGGGGCGGGGGGGGGTGGGGGGGACGACAGTCCAGCTCTGTGGACAAGCTCCGGAGTGCGGAAGGCAGCCCTGGATCCAAACCCCGGCTCCATCACTTTCCAGCTGGGATTTTCCTTCACCTCTCGGAGCCTCGGTTTCCCGATCTGTAAAACGAACAGAGTAGGAGCACTAACCTCAAATGACCTTTATACAGACTCAGTGCACACGAACGCTAAGCAGAGCCTTGACCATTGTGCGTGCTCCGTGGGGGCCTCAGAGGGCCCGTTAGCTTTACTGTGGCTGCAGTGCTGAAGGGCTTCCGGGCTCCACGGGCTGAAGGGCAGCCATGTGTCCAGCCCTCTCAGGCACCAGAGTCTGAACAGGAGGCTGGGTCACCGTAGAAGACTCTATGTGAGCGCTCGCAGACTTGGGAGCTGCAGGGATAAGAAGCTTCAAGAGATAGAGTGGGCAGAGGAGAGGAAGACTCTGGCGGGGGGGACTGCCCCCAGGAGGGGGGCACACCGACAGGAGGAGGAGGTGGCATTCTGCATGAGGCTGAAACAGCACGGTATGGGAGATGAAGGCGCCAGCTGCAGAGACGTAAAGGGGTGAGACTCCCAAATGCGAGGGACGTGAAGCTGCTGTTACAGGTAGCAAACTCCAGGAAGGGGTCCAGATAATGACAGACTTAGGATCACAGTGATGGAAATGGACTCGGCAGAGTGTTAAGTACATGCTTATACTGAACTACATTTTCATCACAACTAAAAGACAATACTACTCTACTATTGCTGCTACTAGTAATAACGGTAGTGTTTGTGATAACGATGCTTAATTTTTACTGAGCACTTACTATGTGCCAGGCCCCATTCCAAGCTCTTTACACGTAATTAATTCATTTAATCATCCTGACAACCTATGAGGCAAGTACTTTACCATCTCCATCTTAAAGATAGGGCAAGTGAGGCCCAGAGAGACTGGTAATTTGCCCGAGGTCACACAGCTAATTACTGGCAGAACTCTGGTGTGAACCCCAGGAATTCTGGCCACAGACCGCATGCTGTTGGCCACCACGGAAACCAAGGTGCATGGCACCTGCAGCTGGGAAGCCGGGCTGCTCGCAGGGAGGTTCTTGCTCCTGGTCCTGACTGCTGAGCCTTGAACCAGTCTTTTGAAAGAGATACCAAACTGGGTCCCCATCCAATTCGGTAGAAATAGAAGCCATTGGTTATCAGCTGCCCTGTGATGTGGGGACAGCCACAGATTTGGTGACTGCTCCCCTCTGCCTGCCTCCTTGCTCCTTCCTTCCAGAATTTACCTTGTCTAGACAACATGCTAATGAGTTAGCCGAGAAGGTCTCTTGCTGGTAGTGTTTCTTTTTTCTCCCCCCCCCTTTTTTTTGGCTCTTTAGGGCTGTACCTGCAGTATATGGAGGTTCCCAGGCTAGGGGGAGAATCAGAGCTACAGCTGCCAGCCACAGCCACACGGGAGCCGAGCCATGTCTGTGACCCACACCACAGCTCACAGCAACGCGAGATTCCCCAACCCAATGAGTGAGGCAGGGACAGAACCCGCAACCCCATGGTTCCCAGTCGGCTTCATTTCTGCTGCGCCATGGTGGGAACTCCACGGTCGTGTTTCTTAATGAAACCCACTTGCTCGGTAGAAGCACGGCCCTGTTGAATAAACCTGAGTGACAGGACCACATGGGGGTGCCGAGCAGCACTGGGATAAACTATGGTTCTCCTGGTTCAAGGGCTGTCCAGCCACCGGCACCGCCTCCACGTGTAGGTCAAATAAAACAGTTTCAAAGCCTGGAGGTATGGTTTCCAAGGCAGCGGGAAGACGCATACAAGGTAGAGAGGATACAGTCTCCTCTGCGGCCACCTCCGCAGAGGGGGCAATGGCACAACTCCCACTAGAGCCACAAAATAAGGCGGCACCAAACTATGTCCAAGGGGCTGAGCAATGGCACGGAGCCGGGGGGAGAAACAAGCGACGCCGTTGGAGCAGATCACCGTCACAGTGACAAGACCCGCTGCCTCTGCTCACGTTCAGCAGCAAAGCAGTTCCCGAAAACAGGGATTTCTCTTTTAAGAACCCAAAACTCTTTGGAGCCCAGTCAGGGAAGGAAGGAAACAAAGTCACAGACATACAAAGATCCTTGTTGACTTTCTTTACGTGAGACTCGTGTTTCTTTCCATTTTCCCTCATGAGAAAATCATCCCTACTTTATAAAACAATTCAAACACTTCAGACATATACAATACAGAAGGTGAAGTCCCCCCCCACATCCAATCTACCAAAGCGGGGTGATGGGACACAGCTGGCCGTTTCACCCAAAGTGTCCCCAGGCAGGATGCTGTCAGCCCAGTTATCAGCTTGCAGAGCTTTCCACTGTGTAAACGGAAAACACTGAGTCAATCTTGCCGGGGAGAATATCTGCATGTTTGCACGTTTTTTGCATTTCCAAACAATGCAAAGGATGCAAGGAAATACACTGCCGATTTTTATAGACCCCGAAAGTTTTAGTAGAGACACTGGCTGCCACTTGAGCCCTTAGAAGTAGCGATCGCTCCCATTCATTGAGCACTTACTGCACTGAGAAAGCGTTTTAATCCTCACCACCTGCTGAGAGAGGGCTGCTGGCCAGCCTCACGTGACAGATGAGCCAATGGAGGCTCAGCAAGGCTAAGAAACAGGCTCGGAGTCACAGGTCTGGTAAGGGGCAGGGCTGGGACCAAAAGCCTGCATGCACTTAACACCTCTGAGTATTGCAACCATGCAGCCCCACAGGTGTGGGGAGGATAAGGACTGGTTGGGTCTGGGAGACAGCACCCACCGATGCAGGCAGAAGCCGAAGCACGTGCGGAAGGAAAACGTGAACATTACTTTTCTGAACCAAGCAGTAAGGCAACATCTTGCATTATATTTCCGTCATGGGGCTTCGGAAAGTCGGGCAAGGAGGGCTGGCCCAGCTGCTCGCCGAGGGGCCAAAGATGCAGCTTCGATGGACATAAATTTTCGATGGTCCATGTGCACAGGGTGGCTGGGAAGTGGGACAGCCGTGTGGTTAGGTCTCCAGCCTCCACATCTGGGTGACCATGGCCAAAGTCCCGGAGTCGCTTCGAGACGAGCAGTGCCCTAGAAAGTCCCATCACTACCTCGGTCGCCTCCTCGGCTCAGAGGGGATTCAAACAGCACTGTGATTTTCATAAGCATGAAATAAGACATGCTTCCCAGAGCACAGTACCTGGCACCTAACAATCGACGATACTTCTATTTCTCTTTGCCCTTGTCACTCTGTCTTCCACATGTGCTCCCAGACCCCATCCCCACACGTGACGGACACTCGGTCACCGTGCCTGGATGTTGTGATTCTGCTCCTTGGTCATAAGTGGCTGGACCCAGCAGGACCTCTCAGGAGTCAAGAGGCTGGCTCTGCCCACTAACTGGCTGTGTGACTTTGAGCAAGCATCTAAACCTCTCTGAGCTTCCATTTCCTTGCATGGAAAACGGCAGTCATAATAGACCTCCATCCCCCACAGGATTGAAATGAGGATCAAATGAGTTAATGCAGGAACAGTGCGGGGCGAGAAGCAAGCACTTGATAGACTGACTACTGACCTATTTGAATAAAAGTCATTTGAGTGCCTTCTGTATATCAGGCAGTGTTCTAAGTGCTGCAATGAACAAAACCCAACAAACCCTGCCCTCATTGAGCTGAGGTTTCAGGGAAGAGACAACCAACAATTAAATATAATGTAAGGCCGGGCAGGGAGCAGTGCAGTGAAGGGCATTAAAGCAGGGCGGGGCCAGCGGATGTGGGGTGATGAAGAGGGGTGACGATGCACTGTTCACTGAATTTCAGGGGTTCTCCTTCTGGACATGTGTGACCTGCTTCGGCCAATGGAATGTGAGCACACATGGTAGGTGTCCTGACCCAGGGGAACTGAGAGCCACCGTGGGGTTCCCACACTCCTGTCCACTGCCACCAGGACCAGGAAAATACAAGCAGAGATGCAGCATGTCAGCCTGGGGCTCTGAGTGACCACCAGGCCTGATAATGACACTTCATGCATAGTGTGTGTGACAGATGAACATCTGCGGGGCCTGGACACAGACAACTGGGGGGCTTTTGTTCCCTCAGCAAATGGAGCCTGATCTAAAAGTCCTGTGTTGTATGGGGGCACTCGAGCAGGAGCCTAGAGGAGTTGGGGGGCAAGCCCGGACTCCATGCAGGCAGTGGTGCGGGCAGCGGGAACGGCAGGGGTAAAGGCCCCAAGACAGGAGCGTGCTGGTGTATTCCAGGAGCACGGAGGCTGGCGTGGCTGGCATGGCTGGTGCAGGTCCAGCAGCAGCAGCAGCAGAGTGGCTGGGGACCCAGGGGCTGACACAGCCCTTCTAGGTCACTGTAAGACCAGCTACAACGACTCCGTGGGTCTGGGGAAGGGCAGCTCTCCAAACCAGCCGGCACATGGGTCCTTCCAGGACCATTTCCAAGACTGCCTTTAAAAAGTTATGGGGGGGGAGTTGCCGTTGTGGCTCAGCGGTTAACGAATCTGACTAGGAACCACGAGGTTGCGGGTTTGATCCCTGGCCTCGCTCAGTGGGTTAAGGATCCAGCATTGCTGTGAGCTGTGGTGTAGGTCACAGACACGGCTCGGGTATGGCATTGCTGTGGCTCTGGTGTAGGCCGGCAGCTACAGCTGTGATTAGACCCCTGGCCTGGGAACCTCCATATGCCGCAGGTGCAGCCCTAAAAAGCCAAAAAAAAAGTCACGGGGAAGATGCAGCCACTAGTGCCCACCGTGCCCTCCCCGCAGGCAGGGGGCTGGAGCATCCTGTGGGCCCTCCCCCAGCCCGAGGGCTCTCCTCCTCCCTGACTAGGGACCGCCCAGCTGGCCTCACGTTTGGCCACAGGTCCTCATTTGTTTGGGGCTTGGACAGACCTGCCAAGCTGCTCCTCTCAGCGCCTGTTTACAACGCTGACTCGCTATGGCACGAGCCTCCCAGGGCGGCTCTGCTGGTCCCAGCATCTGTTCAGCTGAGTCTCTTTCTCTATTTACTTCTCCAGTAAACAAGCGGGACAAAGGCAGGGTTCCGTGGCATTTCCACAGCTCCCGACGCCTGTGCCAAGACCTAATAGGATGCAGAGATAACGAGGGGAGAAATGTGGGCCCCGTGATCTGAGCAGAACACAGTGTGAGGCTCCGGAATCTCCAGGCAGAAGCCATGTCCGCCGCAGGCATGGACACAACTGGCCGCTCTGGTGGACGTCTGCTGACTTTGCCCCCCACCCCCAGCATCCACACCCTCTTTTGCTGCTCACGGCACCCAGTGACTCCCTACAAGGCCCCAAAGGACCGTCCCTTCTCGTCCAGGGGGCTTCAAGGTAGGTCTAACAACCCCTGCCCCTGCCCTCCCTATGCACCGCATCTGGGGACAGGCACAGGGCAGAGGCCAGGGCACTGAACCTCTTGTGCCCACCCCGCCCCTGGCCTTCGTGACTGGCTCTGCTGTGGTCATGTGACCCAAGCCAGGCCCTCACGGGTCATCCCAGGACTCTTAGGGGAACGGGATGCAAAAGACAGCATCTTTCTGTTTGGACTGACAACAGGCAGGAGGAGAGATCACAGCCGCTGATAAGCCTCGGAGCCACCATGTGGGGAGAGCCTGCCTGCGAACCAAGACAGAGGAGAAACCAAGCGGAGAGAGCAACATCCGAGCTCTGGATCCGGCTGAGCCTCAAGTCCCTGGGTCTGAGGTTAAGTCATGGGTGCCGGCTTCCTGTGACCCTCAGTCAAGAGCGCCCTGACCGATTCATGTGCACACACGGAAGACGGACATCACCGCGGGGAGTGGGGCGCAGTGGGGGTAACACTCTGCAGGATGGAAAATGAGAGAAGGCAAGCGCGGGACCAGAGGGCCAGAAGGGCTGCAGGCTGCGTGCCTGCGGGGGTTCTCTGTGTCCCTCGGCGCAGATGCTGAAGTCCTCACCACCGCCCACACGGCCCAGCGCCATCTGGCCCGTTACCTCTTGGGCCTCAGCTCCTCTCTCTCCCTCTCCTGCCCTCCATTCTAACCACACGGCCTCATGTCCATTTTCCCTGCTGGGTGACCAATTACCCCTAGAGTCAGAAGCTCAAAGCAACACTATTCATCAGCTCGCAGTTCTGGGGGCTGGGAGTCCAGCAGGATTGGCCGGGCCTTCACGGGGGCTGAAGTCCAGGTGTCAGCCAGCTGCGTTCTTGTCTGCGGCTGAGGGTTCTCTTCCGAGCTCCTGCCTGTAACTGGCAGAACTCGGCTCCTGTGGTTGTAGGACTGCAGTTCTCATTTCCTTCATGGTTTTCAGCCAGGGGCAGCCCTCAGGTCCCAGAGGCCACCTTGTTATGTGGCTCCCTCCGCCTTCCACCCACAAGAGCAGACTGAATCTTTCCTGTGCTTCAAAACCTCCTGACATCTCCTGCCCGGAGCCAGAGAAAACGCTCCACTCTTAAAGGGCTCAACGGATTAGAGGAGGCCTACCTGGTCTCAGCATCTCAAGGTCAACTGACTTGGACCTTAATCACAAACACAAAGCCCCTTCACAGCAGTAGCTGGGTTCGTGTTAGCTCGAATAACCAGAGGATGGGCGTCGTGGGCAGCTGGCATCAGAACCCTGCTTGCCACAGTGTCCTTGTTCCTCGAACATCTCAGCCAAGCTCCCCATGGAGGCCTCGCACTTCTGCTACCTCCTCCAAGAAAGCTCTCCCTGCAGGTGGCCACATGGCCGACCCTCACTTCATTCAGGGCTTGGTACAAACGCCACCTCCCTCGGAAGCCCCAGAACCCTCACACCTGGCTCTGCAGCCCCTTGACTCTGCCACGCTTTTCTCCCTAGAACTTCTGTGCTCTTGCAGATTTGTGTGCCCTGTCTCCCTGCTAGACCCTGAGCCCTGGGGACAGGGACTTAATTTTGTTTGCAGAGTCTGGCACAGAGCAGATGCTCAATAAATATTTGCTGAGTGAAAGGAAGAACATGTTTCTTAAATTTCTTAACGGTCTTAAGGAGTCACCCTGAGGCCATTCTCATGTTTATCTACCAGCCCTGGCTCCACGGGAAGCAGAGGAGAGCTAAGACTGAGAGCCCCGGCCCCAGGGCCAGACTGCCTGAGTTCTTCATGTCTTAAGAGCCGGTCCCGGAGTTCCCGTCGTGGCGCAGTGGTTAACGAATCCGACTAGGAACCATGAGGTTGCGGGTTCGGTCCCTGCCCTTGCTCAGTGGGTTAACGATCCGGCGTTGCCGTGAGCTGTGGTGTAGGTTGCAGACGCGGCTCGGATCCCGCGTTGCTGTGGCTCTGGCGTAGGCCAGTGGCTACAGCTCCGATTCAACCCCTAGCCTGGGAACCTCCATATGCTGTGGGAGCAGCCCAAGAAATGGCAAAAAGACAAAAAAAAAAAAAAAAAAAAAGAGCCGCTCCCTTGGCCTCTCAAAGCTGGTTTCCTCACCTGCAACACGGGGAGAATATTAACATGTGCCTCTAAGGGTGTCTGCAGGTGCTCAATGAGGTCGTCCGGGTAAGGTGCCTGTACCCAAATCAAAACCATAAGGTGACACGGTTTCATACCCTCAGAGAAGCAAAAGGTAAACAATGCCGACGTCATCGAGGCTTGGCAAGGAAGGGCGTGACAGAGACTCGCACTGGGAGTACTCCTCGATGCCATCACTTCAGAGACTCACTTGGCAGAATCTAGCGGACGCGAAGATGAGCAAGCATGGGACCCCTGTCATGACACCGTCTGCTGTCACATCTACCAACATATAACGCTTATACCACTAGGATCTCACCAAGCACACTCACGGATGCTACTAGCAAGGATACAGCCACAGGGAGTTCCCGCCGTGGCACAGTGGAAACAAGTCCGACTAGTATCCGTGAGGATACCAGCTCCAACGCTGGCCTCAATCAGTGGGTCGGGGATCCAGTATTACTCTCAGCTGCGGTATAGGTCGCAGATGTGGCTCGAACCCCACGTTGCTGCAACTGTAGCTCCGATTCGAACCCTGGCCTGGGAACTTCCATATGCTGCAGGTGCAGCCCTAAAAAGAAAAAAAAAAAAAAAAAAAAAAAAAGAACACAGCTGTTGATTCTCTACAGACACTAGAGCAAGAACAGTACATAACCTCATTTCTTCTTTGTCTCCATTTTGCAAATAGGAACGTGGAGGCTCAGAGAAACGTAAATGCTCAAGACCACACACAGCCAGGAAGCAGCAGTGCTCAGACCTGCGCCTTAGAAGCAGGATGGGGCGGGACGGGAATGAGGGGAGGAGGAAGAAGGAAAATGGCAGAGCAGACAAATGACAGCACCCACACAGCTCAAAGAGTGCCTCTTCTGCAAAATGCCAAACAGAGCTGCCACAGGACACAGCCGTTTCACTCCCAGGGATCTGCCCAAAGACACCACACAACATTCATCCACAGGCATGTTCACAGCACCGTTATTCATAAAAGTGGAAACAACCTAAGTGTCCAGCAACTAATAAATGGAGAAATAAAATGTGGTCTATCATATGGTGGAATACTATTTGGCCACAAAAAAGGATGAGCACAGGTACATGCTACAATGAGGACAAACCTTGAAACCACGATGCTCAATGAAAGCAGCCAATCTCCAAGGGCAAAAGTATATGGTTCCATTTATGTGAATTGTCCAGAACAGACAAATCCACAAAGACAGCAAGGAGATCAGCGCTTGTAGGAGCTTGGGGATGGGAAGAATGAGAAATGACTGCTAATAGGGACAAGGTTTCTTTCGAGAGGGACGCGAAAAGGTTCTAAAATTAGATTGTGATGGTGGTTGTGCAATTCGGTAAATATACGAAAGCCCGCTGAATCTTTAAAGGGTGAATTTTGTGATGTGTGAATTATCTCAGGAGAGCTGTTTTTAAAATGTGTTCTAAGGATCTCCGGCTTTCTGACTATTTGTGGGGAATGGTCGTGAAGACAAGAAGTGTGGCAAATGCAGGTTGAACGAGTTCAATAAGACTTTCACTTCTCAGAGCCTTCAATTCGTAGATATGCACAGGGACAGTCCTGAGAGGAACGTGTTCTAATAACAGATAGCACTTTTTGAGTTTTCACAACGTGCCAGACGTATGCTAACTCATTTATGCATATGAACTAATCTACTCTTCCCACTAACCCTCACAAATGAGGCCCAGAGAGGTTGAACATCTTGCCCAAGATCACACAGGCAGCAACTGACAAAGCGAGGATTTGAACCCAGTGAGTCTTGCTCTGAGATTCACGCTGGGCTACGGATCTTGATGTAGTATACAGCCTTTCCAAAACGTGTCTGAGCATGGCTTACTTTGATAAAAAGCATCGCCAACATGTGCCTTCTCTCCAGTGTCAAGGTCGACACCCTGGTCCAGGAGTACATCTCTTTCTCCCAGTGCACTGCCTCTCCCAGTGTCCCAGGGTCCTCCTGCAGCCTTTAGACCAGGCTTTCTCAACCGCAGTGCTATTATCCTTTGGGACTGGCTCACTCTCTGCTCTGGGCGCTGCCTTGTGCCGTGTAGGGGGCTTAACAGCCTCCTTGGCCTCTTCCCATCAGAGGTCAATAGCACTCTCTCCCCAGGGTCAACAGCCAGGATGCTCATAGAGGCAAATGGCCCAGGTGGCAATGGCTGCCTTCAAATAAAGTTCCAATGCCTCGCCCCAGCTGAGAGGCCCCTGATAGTGTGGCTTTGCCCAGCCTCTCTCCTGCCACCTTCCAGTACCCATGCCCACCGCCCCCCACCTCCAGCAACAGGGCTCTGCTCTCTGATCTTTAAACTCTCCAAGCTCGTCTCTCCTCAGGCCCTTTGTACATGCTCCTCCCTCCATCCTGTGGCTCATTCTTGGTCTTTTGTGTTTTTGTTGCTATTTCTTGGGCCGCTCCCGCGGCATATGGAGGTTCCCAGGCTAGGGGTTGAATCGGAGCTGTAGCCACCGGCCTACGCCAGAGCCACAGCAACGCGGGATCCGAGCCGCGTCTGCAACCTACACCACAGCTCACGGCAACGCCGGATCGTTAACCCACTGAGCAAGGGCAGGGACCGAACCCGCAACCTCATGGTTCCTAGTCGGATTCGTTAACCACTGCGCCACGACGGGAACTCCCTCATTCTTATCATTATTCAGGTTTTCTCTGCCTACCTCCCTTGCTGTTTTCTACCCAGTCTCTCATTCACCTGGCACCCAGGTTCGTTTTCTTATAACACACCATTATTGCACTTATGCCATGTTTTTGGTTTTTTCCTTATAATCCATCTTCCTCACCACAACGCTGGCAATGTGCATGTGGACACCTGGTGATGGTGTTGTTCATTGACTCTCCTGGGCCCAGAAGAGCCGGGTACCAGGGAGCTGCCCGCCTCCGTGCGCTGGGTGAATCACCAACCCGTCAGCAGGTAAATGCGAAGCCTTTGCGGCACGTGCCTGGGCACAGTCACGACTGGCCACTGGAGGGGAAAACACCTCACCTTGGCTGCAGGCCCGAATGAACATGCCTTTTGGTCTTTTGTAAAACATCTCTTTCTATTGAAACCGGTGGCCAGGAAGTCTTTAAAATGGAAAACAAGCAATAAAAGAAGGAAAAGAAATAGCAGAGGAGGAAAATTAGAATTACTTTAAAAAAAGGAAAAGTCTTCTTAAATCAGACCACGTCTCTGCTTAGCATGGGCTGATTTTTCAGGTAACGCGGGGACAAGACGGTGGAGCAAGTCGGGGAAGCGGCCAAGGGGGGGCGTCCCTGGACCAGGGCTTCGGCAGTTCAGACCACAGGGTGGGGGAGGAGGAGAGCGATGAGCAGAACACTTGGGGGTGAGAGGAAGGAGCTAAGAGAAGGCAGAGAGGATGAGTCAGGCTGGGCTCTGCGCCACCCTGGGTGCCAGCAGAGAGAGGGCAGCCTGAGGAACCATCCTAGCAAATCCACAGGAGGACTGGGTGCAGTGGGAGGACCTTGCAGCTCTAAAGCTCTCCCAGCTTCCCTCCCAGGGCTGGTCTCCTGTGAAGGGATTCTGAACTCTGCAGGGATCTTGCTAAGCACCATTAAGCCTCCTGGCCTTGGCTTCTCCTCCTGTTACTGGGAGGCTCAGGCTTGTTGGAATGTCTTGACCTGGAGGCCTCAGCCACAGAGGCCCTGGAAGAATATACCAGAGGTGCTAAACATTTCTGACGACCTGTTTATTAAGTACTTCTATTTAAAAAAATAAATAAATAAGACCAGAAATAGTCAAGTCCCTAAATCTAACCACCAACTGACAAGAACTACCAGGGACAGAAAAACATGTTCAGCCACGCCACAGGGACGCAATCCACAGACTCAATGGCACAGACCCTCTGGGACAAATGACTAGGGGTCTTCAGTAAATAAACGGCAAGGAAAGAAAAGAGGGAATCCTATAGAATTAAGGAGTCTTAAGAGACATCTCAACCCTGTTTGCACTTTGACAAGAACAAGCTCTGAAACAATTTGTGAAACACTTGAAGAAATTTCAACAGTGATGGAATAGTTGGTGACATTAAAAGTAACTGCAAATTCAAGTTCTGGAATGATAGTGGGATTACGGTTAATTTTTAAAGGATCCTTATTTTTTTCTTAACAAACATTTGTCCAAATACTTGTAGATGAAATAACATGATACCTAGGATTTGCTTCTAAATAATCTAGAATGAGGGTGAGGAAGGGGAGGATGCAGATGGGAAAAGTTTGGCGGTGAAAGACACATCACCCGGCAGCTGCCGTTGGATCTGTGGTAGTGGATGACAGCACACTCGCCCCAAAACAAACAACATGACTTCATCAATCAGATGACCTACAGGTTTACAAATATTGTGGTGCTCTTACTAAAATCCAATTTAACTTTCTTTTATTGAGCTGCTTTTACCTCATTTATCCAGGTAGGTAATCACTGGCTATGAAAAAGGACTGATTAATTCATCAATATTAAATTATCTTGACTTGGAGAGTTCCTGTTGTGGCACAGTAGAAATGAATCCTGCTATGGCTCAGAGGTTACAAACCTGACTAGTATCCATGAGGACATGAGTTCAATCCCTGGCCTCGCTCAGTGGGTCAGGGATCCAGCATTGCCGTGAGCTGTGGTGTAGGTCACAGACACGGCTTGGATCTGGAATTGCTGTGACTGTGGCGTAGGCCTGCAGCTGTAAGTCAGATTTTTACCTCTGGCCTGGGAACTTCCATATGCTGCAGGTGCAGCCCTAAAAAAAAAAAAAAAGCAAAAATAAATATATTAATTAATTAACCTTGACTTTGAGGCCGTATCATATAGTGGCTGAGGGCAGAGAAAAAACTATTTCTGTCTGTGACATTTGCATCTCCAGGAAACCTTGGAGCCTCAACTTTCTCCCCTGTAAAATGGGAAAGAGTCAACAAGATTTTGTGTGGAGGGCTTGGCCCAGTGTCTGTCAGAAAACTGCAGTGACTTTTATGAGCAGTGGCAGCAATACCAGAAGAATGCAGAGAATATCTAAAAATTACACTTATTCAGGGATCTGTAGAAAGACGACTGGGATGAATTACTACAAAGAGATGACAGAGATAATCCCACAGGGAGTCATTCATTCATTCAACAAACACAACCAAGGACCTTCCCTCTGCCAGGCACATCGGGGCACTGGCTAAGCTCAGCCCCCACTCTCCTGGGTAAAGAAAGGCAGGCATGTCGGGACAGGGCAAACCAAGGGTCAAGACTTAGGGGCAGAGTGCAGGGAGAGGTCCAGACAGATCTGAGGACATAGAAGAATGAATCAGCCAGGCTGGATTTCGGGAGGGACAGAAAAAAGGACAGAGCATTCCAAGCTGTTAAGAGAAGAGTAAGTGCAAAGGCCCTCAGGGCAAGAAGGAGTAATTCCAGGGTCGGAAGGATCACAGAGTCCCAAGGGAACAAACGGAGATGGGGCAGCGAGTGGCTGTGGAGGGGAGGTGGTGCCTTTCATTTTGACTCATACCTTCTGAATGACATAAATATTTTTGGAAGCATGTATCACTCTTATAATTTTCTAAAAGTTAAAAAAACACACAAAGGAAAAACACTTGATAAAGCCCCAAGAAATAAAGAAATTATTTAGCATTTTCTCTGCTCTTTTCCTCTCAAGAATCTATAATATGTTAAAATTCATGCACACTTGCTTTAAAAATGTTTTTTTGTTTGTTTGTTTAAATGTAACAAGCCCAGCACTGTAGGCAGGCATCTCTCCTGTCTGGTTAGCTGGAAGGGCCTCCCCAGCTTTCCCTACTTCTCCTTTTTCTGGTGTGTTAGACATAGAAAAGATAATTGCACCTGATTTAAACGATGCTCTTTCCAAAGTGCATGGACGCTCTGGCCCTCAGACAAGTCTCTGAGTGACAGGCTGGCTCAGAGGGAAGACCCACTAGTAAGGCTTGGGAAAAAGCTTTTCATTTTCCCCAGTGTAGCTTGAACACAGCTTCGAGACACCGTCTCCTCCCCCTTCCCCCGTCCCATCCCTGTGCCGATCGCACCTGGCCAGAAGGAAGAATGCACTTGGTACCGGGACTGCCCTGCCAAGTGGCATCTGCCAGTTCCCTCTGCAATGTGTTGCTAGGGGTGGAAAATGTTTTTCTGGTCTCCTCTCAGCCCAGGGCTGGGATGGTTCACTTTGATGTGGAGGAGGCGCAGGCGTGCGTGCAGGTTACCTGAGCGAGGGGGGGACCTGGGCTGCTGCTGCTGCCTGGAAGGGGGACACACGCCTCCCCCTTGGTCTGGGTGGTGGGAGCCCAGGTGAAGCCTTTCAAGTCCACACCTTGCGGCTTCTCCCTGCTGGAATGCCAGCTTTATGATGGGTTTGTTCCCTTCCCTGTTTTGATCCCCTCCCTGGGCCCCCGCCCAGCTCAGGACCTTACATTTCTTGTCAGGTCTATCAGGCTGCTGGCCCCCCGACCGGGGGGCGGAAATAGAGCGCTACTTGCCTGATACGTCTGTCCTCGAGAGTTCTCGTCCTGGCTCAGTGCTTAACGAGCCCAACTGGCATCCATGAGGATGCAGGTTCGATCCCTGGCCTCGCTCAGTGGGTTAAGGATCCAGTGTTGCCGTGAGCTGTGATGTAGGTCGCAGATGCGGCTTGGATCCCGCGTGGCCGTGGCTGTGGCGTAGACTGGCAGCTGTAGCTCCAATTCCACCCCTAGCTTGGGAACCTCCATATGCCGCCGGTGCGGCCCTAAAAAGACACAAGACCAAAAGAGAAAAAAAAAAAAAAGAAAGAAGAAGGGTCTGTCCTCCTGAGAGAAGGAGACAAGCGGACAGATGGTCCCAGAAGAGAGGCACCTCCCAATAAACAAGCCTCAACGGTGTCACTGACCTGGCCTCTCCTTTCAAAGGCCTTTTGTTTGTTTCTCACTGAGAACCCACCTGCTACAAAGCCTGCATCTGAAAGATGAGAAAACTGAGGCTGGAGGGGTAAATTCCATCACCAGAGAAACCCCCACAAAATTCTGACAGATTCCTAAGTAGCCCCCCAAATGACATAAAACTATTTTGAGGTCCCCAATCTAGGTCCACATCCCGAGCATACCCTGCTGGTCCCTGCCGCTGGTCCCCAGTGCTGACAGAGCCGGTGCCTTTGCTTCGCCCACTTTGCTTCCCGGGGGGCTTGCACAGGAGAGAGTTCTGCGCATGCTCGCCTCCCTCAGTGGAAGTGTTATGCGCACGCGTACGTCAGCCCCGCCTCCGGAAGTGAGACGTGCAGGCGAGCCGCCCCGCCCCCTCCAGGAAAAACGCGGGAAAGACGCCTTGGACCCTACACGGACGCGCGCTGTGTGCCGGCAGGGACTGGCCGTAGTTGTGTTCGTGGAGATTGTTTTCGCAGTTGGTCGTCATGGCCTTTGCGCCCAGGGGGCCTGAGGCCTCGTTCTTCGATGTGTTGGACCAGCACCGGGCTTCCCTGCTGGCCTCCCTGAGGAGAGGCGGAGGGGAGCCGGCGGGCGGGGGGACACGCCTGGCCTCTAGGTATAGCGGCCCTTGTGGGGTGCACGGCCCGGAGTTAGCGAGACCGTCCCCTTGGCTGCCCTGGCGCGAGGCGCTCTGCGGGGACTGCTTCCCGCCTCCTCGGTCCCGGGCTGCAAGGCCACCCCCCGGGGCAGAGGCCACTTGAGGGCCAATTTGGCCCAACAGCCCTGAACCCCGAGAAGGGCTCCGTCTTTCTGATGCTAACTCTTATTTTCAGTTCGAGAAGCCTGGTGACCCCCACCCCCAGTGTTTTCTAGAATGGTCCCCCTCTAGAATGTTCCCGGAGCATCGCCACAGTTGTTCTCAGGTTTCCTGAGATCCTGACAGTTTGGGGAATTGGGGGCACATGTTGGCCTTAAGTTTCTTTTAAAAAAATTGTGTGTGTGTGTGTGTGTGTGTGTGTGTGTGTGTGCGCGCGCGCGTAAAACTTAAGCTTTCAGGCTTTTTTTTTTTGAAGAGAAAGTGGTGGGAAATGGATAGTGAGAGTTATCAAAATTGTGTTTTATCAAAATGATCGAGGAAGTCAACACATTTTAAGTGGTTTATCATAAAATAATTGGTTTTTTTGACTTGGAAGTGAAGCGAATGTACTTTTAAAATCAATTAAAGCAGTTGGAGGTTTGCTCAGTTAGTGCGGTGCTGATAAAATCAATTACAGAGATTCTCCAGCTCCCTGACCTGGAGTTAACTACAGAAATTAGGTTTGACAGTATTCACCACTTTTACTTAAAATACTGCTCTCTTGATCTGCTTTTCTGATTTATCAGCAAAGTTTTTCACTTAAACAAATGAGTATCTTTTACTTTAAGCCCAAACCAACTATCAAAACCCCCCAAAAAAAACCACAAAAAAATTTTTACGGAAGGATTTAGTTGGAAGGAGAAGGTAGGAGGGTAAAGGAAAGAAGAGAGTGGGAGTTCCTTGTTTACAGTTCAGATGTAAATCAGATTGTTTTAAAGTTGGTCACAGTCTTACTGTAAATTTTTTTCCAAACTGAAAAAAATGAATAAGATATTTGAATCAGTGTTTGCCTCCCGATATTGGAAAGTGTTAAGCTTTCAAAATTTATTTTTTTGAAATAAAATTAAGTTGAAGTTTCAAAATGTATTTTCTGATACACGTGTTTTCAACGAAAACTCTGAAATTTCTGTGGAAATTAGAACCGTACGTTTTGTGCATTTTCTAGATTTAATGTGATTTCCCTTCCAAGGCAATATTCTTATGGTATTTATAACTGAACAACATTTTTTGAAGCTGATGGCTTGTGAAATTAAAAGTCAGCTGACAGAAAACTGGGCTAAGTCTTAATAATTTTTTGTAAAGTGGTGTAGCTGCCAAGTCTTTTTATGGTAGTGATTAAACTTTTCTTTTTGTATCACTGAAATTCAGAAGGGCTGATTGAAGGCATGAGATCAGTTAGGGTAATGTGCTACAGAAGTGTTTCTTTTGAAATGTTTTTGCATTGCATTTGGGGGAAATAAGTTCAAAGCCAGTAGTACATCAATTTGAATTAAAACATTTATCAGTAGTAATTCAAGCCAATGAATTTGTATTTTATGTAGGTTGATGTGAAGAGTAGGTAAAATATAATGTCTAGTAATTAATCTAAAAGGGAAATATTACTTAAATTGATAATTATTTGAGAAGTAAAATCCAAACAAATGAAATGTTTTTGTAAGCAACCAGTATAAATACAGTTGTTGTTTTCATGCATGACTGATGTCAAAATTTACTGGGAGAGAATTATTGACATGGATTGCCTAGTCTTAAAAAACAACTGATGAAACAAAAAATTAATTTAATATTGATCTAGAAAAATGTTACATATTGTAAAGTTCTAATTTAGAATTAAGATTGAATCACGGTATGTTTGTTGTTTCAGTTCTGAGGTGCTTTCCTCTATAGAAAATATCATCCAAGACGTAATCACAAGCTTGGCAAGAAATGAAGCTCCTGCATTCACAATAGAAAATAGATCAAGCTGGGAAAATATAAAGTGGGCATTTTGTATTTTTAATTTTTAAATGCAGTCTCTGTGTCACTATTTGAATTTATCCAAGTTAGAGCTCTAGTTGGATTTAATTCTTTTTACTGCCTTTACCCTGCCAAAAGGGGTTTAAGGAAGTTTACAAAATACATACCATACAGGCAGGTTATATAAACTAGAAGTAGGTGTGAAAGATAAGACAAAGGGAAAACAATGCTAGGCACAAAAAAATGGAGCACCAACAGAGGTTAGAATTCCGAATGCATATGATGAAGTCTCACAGCCCTGCTAAAAATAGGCTCCAGGCTTGGATCTAAGCTTTCTAGCACTCAAAGAGGGAACTATCATCAATGGATTCTCATCCACCAGCACAAGCAAACCACTTGCTCAGGGGAGCTACAGCTAATCTTGATATTGAGACCTATAAATATATAAACGGACGTATATAAATGTATCCTGAACGGAGAGCACGTTTCAATGGCTCTTGCTTCTAGCAGATCTCCCTCTTCCTAAGTCCTGAGTCCAAGAGCAGGACGTCAGCAAACAGCTCTGTCGACGTCCTCAAACCCAGTACAGTTTGTTGCTTTCTGGTCCTCAGCCTGTAGATATTTTCCACTAAATAAGGAAAGACCCTACGATGGTCCTCCGTGAGAGTTACAGAAACAGAGTCACTTTGAGGCTCTGTAGTCACTAAGCATTCTTTTATGATCAATGGAATTGATGTAATTGCAAACTTTTTTTGTCTTTTTTTGTGTTTTTGCCTTTTCTAGGGCCGCTCCCATGGCATATGGAAGTTCCCAGGCTAGGGGTCAAATCGGAGCTGTAGCCACTGGCCTACACCACAGCCATAGCACCGTGGGATGGGATCTAAGTCGCGTCTGCAACCCACGCCACAGCTCACGGCAACGCCGGATCCCCAACCCACTGACCAAGGCCAGGGATCGAACCCGCAACCTCATGGTTCCTAGTCGGATTCGCTAGCCACTGAGCCACAGTGGGAACTCCACAAACTTTTGAATCATAGTGTGCAAGACATATCTCACCAAGCCTTGAGGCAGCCACCACCTGAGCTATTTGCCTGATGCCTTCAGCCCCCTTAGGACAGGCTTGGTGGTTCAATTTAACAACCTAGTGTAAATTGTAGTTTTATTTAATGTAACTTTGGGGGTAAATTTAATAAAATATTCCCAAACATTATTAAACTGAATAAAATCATTAAATAAGTATGTAAAATGAGCAAAATGCTAATAAAGTTGTGAAATATTTGAAAATACTTCACATTCCCTAAATATTTTCTTAGGAAAAATATACACACCCACATGCCCCCACACACACATAATCAAAGGTATTAAATTCATGTGTTTTAAGTACTTTCTTTTTGTTCCTCTGTGTGTTGCAAAGCTAATTACCTAATTACCACCTGGAATCATCTAAGCTTACAAATGAGGTTATTCTAAAACTTCAGTGCTTACATTGAGAAGAAATGTAGATTTAAATGATGTTCAGAAGAAGATATTGAATGTATATCGTTTGGTGTTCAGAGTTAATCTTTTTTTCTCTTTTTTTTCATTTGATTCCCTTGCTTTGAAGATTTGAAGATTCTGTGGGCCTTCACATGGTATCTCATTGTACCACAAGAAAAATCAAAAGTGATTCACCAAAATCAGTTAAAAATTTTGGTAAATTCATCTTTCTTAGCTTTTTGTAGTAAAATAAATCATTTTGGTTACCGTCTGGGTTTTAGTCGTTCCTAGTGAAATAACTTCACTTGTTCTTTCATAGGCCATCCTGTACTTGAAATAATTTTATAGAATTTTGCATTGTCAGCAACCATGGAAGTAAATTATTATTCCAAAATAAATTTTCAAGGTACATGACTCAGTGGAAAAATAGCCTGTCAAATTTTCTGTACATAGAACAATTAATTTTATCTGATTCTTCAGGCAATTATTATTCTGGACTTAACACTTCTACTTTGGAAAGAATTTTTGTAATGCAGAAAGTAACTGGCGACAGTTAAAATCCTTGACGGCAGTATGTTTTGAATTAGTAAGAGAAATGATGAGTAACTTGTTTATTGCATCTTATTTTCCAGCACTAATTCTTAAAATATTGTCCATGATATATAAATTAGTACAGAGCAACACTTACGCAACCAAAAGGTAAATACATTATTCTAATGAATTACTCTTTAAAATGCAGTGTGAGATTTAGTGGGATTAACTTTCATTATGTATTTTGAAAAGTTACATAAAACTAGACTATGGGTGATAAATCATTTTGTTTATATGTTGTTTTCATCTACTTACCATAGTTAAAGAGAATATGGTGAATTAAAATCTATATTTACAACTTTTTCTTAGAGACATATATTACACTGACAGCCAACTCTTTGGTAACCAGACTGTTGTGGACAATATCATCAATGATGTTTCCTGTATGTTGAAAGTGCCGAGGAGGAGTCTACACATAGTAAGTAGCATTTAATACAAATGTTTTAAGACAAAACATATAAAAATTATAATAAAAGAACAAATTTAATCTGTGCCTTCTTTTCATACTTTTGATGATGCTGTATGTTTCTCACTCTGAATTTAAATAACTGGTTATCAGCGTATTCCCGTGGCTAATGAACCAAAGCATATGCAGTAGCAAATATTTTTCATTCCTAAATACTCTTACAGATTTTCCCCTTTTATTCTTAACTTCCAATCTGAGCTAAAATATGTATACTTTAGCAAGTGAACATGAGAAGGGCCTTAGAAGCATCATATATGCTTGAGAAAACGTTTTCAAACATGTCTGTTATTTTTACAGTTCTCTACATCAAAAGGTTTAATTGCTGGCAACTTAAGGTATATAGAGGAAGATGGCACCAAGGTGAATTGTGCATGTGCAACCGTAAGCATCGTTGACGTTTTCAGTGCTTTAACTCCGTTTCGGATCCTTTGGTTTTAAAACGCATTGTATTTTACTGCCTTATTATGTAGTTTGGAGCTTAGCATTTTAAAATAAAATTGGAAAATGGATAGATATACGCCTTAAGGGTTGTGCATTACCTAGTTTCAAAACAGGCCAATTGTCAAATGTCGTATGGAAATAAACATACACGTTCCTTTTTTTAAACGTACTCTTATTTTCCGGAGGAATATGGCCTGACCATTTTAGCATGGTTATTTATGCCATCTTCATAAAATGTTCTAGCTCAGAAATTAATATTAAACTCTTTGCTGGGCTCTGGTACATACAAAGCCTACAAGACGAAAGTAGCGCAGAAATTGGGAAGGGGCAGCTTACCATTTAGGAAAGAGGAGGATGACCCTGTGAGAATGAGTCTCTCCTGCATCAGCTTCTGCTTGTGAAGGCACGTGTCTATAACGTTTCCAAGGAATTCCCATGTGCTGGGAAGCTGGGAAGTAGTTTGGGTCGTGTGTTTTCTTGCTGAAGAGTAAACCTACGTCCTACTGTTTTGCTTTACTGAGGCACAGGCCTCAGATAACAGGCGTATTTTTAAAAAATGAAAACATAGAATTTTGTGATAAATTTTTAAATGTAGTTATACTTGCTTTTTATTTAAAATAAAAACTGCCTTGTTTTGTTAACATAGGCTGTTGCTGTGCCATCCAATATTCAAGGAATTTGGAGTATCCTTTGAGTGAAAAAACTATTTAAGCTTCTAAAATGTTCATGTATTCATTACGTTGATAAATCAAGCCTTCATACTATATAACCAACAAACCAAACCCTGTAGTGGTCAGAAAGAACACACCATGGTCCCTTTTTTAGGATTCTTTTAGGAGCTTACCATCTAGAAGAGATAGATATTAACTACTCTGTCTGAATATATATCTGTGTACTTTCAAATTTTTTAAAGTAAAAATAACATCTTGTATCTATAGCTGCTTTTGAATTGCTCTGTATGGCACCATTCATTAGTCAGTGTTTAACAGAAATACTCATGCTTTAAATTTGTCAGCCTTAACTTCACAGATTTAATTACAGATGCGAAATTTCTGTTAATTGTAGAAAAAGATGCGACATTTCAGAGACTCCTGGATGACAATTTTTGCAACAAAATGTCTCCATGCATCATGGTTACGGTATATTATCCACCTTTACCTCAATTCCAAGACTAACATATCCTTTGGTGATTGATAAGAGGGGTTTCTAATATCACCCATAACCTTGGACAGCACTCTGTTATCAATACGAAGCATCCTTAGAGATACAGGATCTAGAACAAGAATTCCTAAGGTGTTTATGTACATGTACTCAAATTTGGCTAAAATCAAGGTTGATGGTCCTGATTCTTAAATACCAGTGATTCTCTAATACCACGGTGAGTTTACGCAGGCTCTCGGTGTCAGCCTCACACCATTCCCGCAGGGACTACTTGTCTGGAGTAAACCACAGCCACACGGGAGCTTTGGGCAGGATTGAATGAGGGAGAGCTGCTCCTTGCTCTTCCTCACAGAGGTTGGCATACCAGATACACACACAGTATAAATGTTCAAAGAATAGCAAAGAACCCAGAAGCATATGTTGAGATAACACACAGGGAAGTACAGGTGTTTTAGCAACGAGTAAGCTTTTATTTTCTTTTGTAGGGCCGCACGCACAGCATATGGAAGTTCCCAGGCTAGGGGTCAAGTTGGAGCTGCAGCTGCTGGCCTACACCACAGCCACAGCAACGCAGGATCCGAGCCATGTCTGCCACCTGTGCTGCAACTTGTGGCAACACCGGATTCTTAACCCCCAAGCAACGCCAGGGAGCGAACCCTCATCTTCATGGATACTAGTCAGGTTCTCAACCCACTGAGCCATCACGGGAGTTCCCGGCAACAAGCCTCAAGCAGCAGGGTATATGGAAGAAGTTTGCAAAACTGGGGTGACTGATGACATCTGGTGGACTGGGAAAGAAAGCGGTGGGACTAAAGGAGGCTCGAGGCGTGGGACGGGGGAATGATGACATGATGATGCCAGCAGAATGCGTCAGGGTCCTCTCCCCCATCCAGGCCTGCTTCCACTTTTTCACATCTGTATGAAAACCTAGTCCTTCGAATAATAATAATAAAAAAACTCATCTACTTACAATTCTTCCGGCTTATTAGATTAACAATCACTATGATTTTCGTGAGATGTGCTTGTGGAAGCCTCAGGAGAAGCAGGGTGTTAGGCAGCTGTTAGGAGTCTTGGAGGGCCTGGCCACGCCCGGGAGGCATTCTGGTTTAGGGCAAATATCAGGCGCTAAGAGGTTTTTGGATTGGTGAGAAAGGAAATGACAGGATTAGCATAGCAGCAGCGTCATCAGGTGGAGAGGGAGACAGTGGATTCAGGGAGCCGGTCCGGAGGCTCTCAGGTGGCTACCTTGGTGGCAGGATGCCAGAGGAAGGATTACAGAGAAAGGACTCAAGGCAGGGACAGGTCCACGTCCAGCTGAAAAGGACTCAGTGACCACGAGAGGAGAGGAATGATACAAAAATGACTGTGGTGTGTGGCACCTAACCACGGCATCACCTTCGATACTCCACAACGAGTGGCAGGAAGACTCAGTTCTCCGTGGAAGGAAGATGTTGAGTGCTGTTTTAGAAATATGAGTTTGAGGTGATAATGGGACCTCCTGGTGACGTCTGCCCAGTCTGAAGTGAGGGGACAACAGTTGAGATGAAAAACACAGACTGAGACCTCATAAGTAATAAAGGCCATACCTGCTCCCCTGCATCACACCTGCACCCCTGAAGTGATCTCTCTCTGGGGGCGTCCTGTGGCTCACTCTTGGGTTCAGTCCTCCTCTCCTTTCAACCTCCATGCTGAGGGCACATGCCTGCTGGGCTGATAGGAAGCCAAGCCATTGCGGCAAAGAAAGCTGCGGTGGCCCTGGCCCGTTCAACCCTTGGCATTGGAATCACATCTGGTACTGGCACTTTGGAGAGGCGCATAAAGCAAGGCTCTGTCGTGTTTCTTTTTCTCCCTTGACTTTCTTCTCGAGTGCTGCCTTCTAGCCCTAGCTTTCCCATGTCTTGCTGCTGCCACGGTGTCCACTGATAATCGCTGTTATTAACTACGGTGAAACGCCCGCGAGAAGCTGACCTGGAGTAGCTGCCTCTGAAGAGCGGAGCATCAAGGGCCAGGCAGAAAGGGGCCATTTTTCACCGGATGTCCTTTGGTACTGACCCTTCCACCACCATACGTGTGCCATCTTTTCCCAAAGGGAAAGTCGAAATGCAGCGCTGTTGGCTATGTGCTCATGAAAAGTCAGGAAGCTGCCAAGCACTTTACCTAATAAGGGTTCACATTTACTGTGATTTCTCATGTATCAACCTGTAAAGTCTCCCCAATCTTAGGCGCTAGGTACTACCATCTCAATTTTAACACAAGAACATTGGTTCACAGGAAGGTGCTTAACTGCAGTCTTAAGGCTGGTCAGAACTAGGACTTGGATTCAGATGGCTCATCTCCACATTGCTGTGCTGCCATAACTCTGTGTGGCAGGCATATTTATGCTGATGTGATAAATACAGCCACACTTGGGAGTTCCCTTTGTGGCTCAGGGGTTAACGAACTCAACTAGTATCCAGAGGTTGCAGGTTCAGTCCCTGGCCTCAGTCGGTGGGTTAAAGATCCAGCGTTGCTGTGAGCTGTGGTGTAGGTCGAAGATGTGGCTAGAATCTGGCCTCGCTGTGTCTGTGGTGTAGGCCGGCAGCTGCAGCTCCGTTTCAGCCCCTAGCCTGGGGATCTCCATGTGCCATGGGAGCGGCCCTAAAAAGCAGTAAATACATAAATAAAGCCACAGCCTATTGAAACTAAGAAACTAGCCCAGCATCACCCACTGGTGGTTGGCAGAGAGGGAATTCAAACTCAGAGCTGTCCCATCGAAAGCTCGTTCTTATCTCTACTCGCTTCCTGTCTGCTCCACGTTTCACTGGTTTTCTGCTTTTTTTCTCTTAAGACTATTGTAATGCTCTTTACATGATTTCCTACATAATTATTGTTTTATTGACTTCATGATATTATTCCACCACTTAGGTTTATTAAATCCTAAACTTAAACCAGAAACTCTTCTAAATATTTTATTAAATAATTGAATTCCCATAATAATCTTATAAGGTGCTGCAAAGCCCCAAACTCAGAGAGTTTTTGTGCCTCCTTCAGGTTCGTGCTGCTTAGACGTGGCAGATGCCAGCCCCGGCTGTGGGGCCCCAATGCTGGTGCACGTCATATCTGGGCCGTGCTGCCTCTCTGTTGCCCCTGCTGTCAGATATTTGGGCTATTTACAGTAGTTTCTGTCCTTTTAAATAACCCTGCAGTGGCCATCTTTATGTATGTCGGATTTTTATTTTTGTTTCTGCCGAAATATTTCCTTAGGGTTGTTTCCTAGGACTGGATGATTGAGTCAAAATTATAAAGGTATGTGGGCTTTTTGGCCATGTTGTACGTTTTCTTGGCAGTCGACATCAGTCTTCCACTACCTGACATTTAAGGTGAGGGTGTCTGGCTTTTCAGTTATTCATAAATTAAGGATATCGTTTTATCAGTTTCACTCCACTAAAATTAAAATGCATGATTTCGATCCTGCTCTTAGGGAAAGGGAGTACCTGATCTGAACACAAGACTTTTAGTCAAGAAGCTTTGGGACACATTTCACATTCCTGTGTTCACTCTTGTCGATGCTGATCCACACGGTAATTTATTGTTGGGCTATTGAAACAGTAGTCATAGTTAAATCATGTTTGAATTGTGTTTTTCTGCTTATGGAACACTTTCATAAAATATTTTGAAAGTATGATTAGAGGTTTTTTTATTTTAAAAGTCTAATTAGATTAAAACTGATGACTAATCATTTGAGGCAATGTATTGCTGCTTTTGCTGTATTAAGCTGGACGGTAAATTTTTCATTGCTCGTGCCCACAGACATACAAA
This sequence comes from Sus scrofa, assembly GCF_054392235.1. Lineage (NCBI taxonomy): Eukaryota > Metazoa > Chordata > Mammalia > Artiodactyla > Suidae > Sus > Sus scrofa. Next base: position 65,473,209 of record NC_139399.1, read on the forward strand.
TTGCAGATGGTGGATATAATGATCTAACCTATAACGCGAAAGAAGGTCATTTGAAAGTTAACTTTCTTTTAACAGGCATAGAAATAATGTGCATCTATAAGTATGGCTCCATGGTAAGTAGAGAAAAACATTTTTCCTTTTTCACTATCGAGATATTTTATATTCATTGGTGTGGCTTCTGCTTTCATTTATCAGCCCCTGGTAAGCTGAGAGCCCCCAAAATGTGCCAGTAGGGAAGCTACTGCATTAGTTTAGGGCCAGCCTGTTTCAGAGGCTGTAATTCCAGCTTTCAGAGTGACCAGTGTGCCTGCAGGTGCAGAGTGGGTCACCTGCAGACAAGAGGTATTAATTATCCTCCACTCTCCCGGCCTGCTGACCTAACTGTGGGCCCTCAGCCTAATAACATTGTCTAATCACCAAGTATCCCCTGCAAATTGTAACAGCCTTGAGTTCTGACTTTCACAATGCCAACCCTGAGAAGAAACGAAAAGACCACCAAATTTCGCCACTAGAGACTGCAGCTACCGTACACGGAGGGTTCCTAAACTGTGGTCCCAGACCGGCAGCATCAGCGTCACCTGGGAACTTGCTGGAAGGGCAGATCTCAATCTTCATCCAGGCCTCTGAGTGCGAATTTCTAAGGGTGGCGCCTCCAGGTGATGCTGACGCACGGTGAAGTTTGGGGACCGCTGGTATACACCCTGCATGTCCCTGATATATTTGTTTAGAGCAGATGAAAAGGAGGAGAAAGCAAGGTGTTAGGCTGTCTGACATCACAAACCGCAGTGAATGCAGGTCAGAGCGGGCTGTTTGTAGTTTTGCTGTGTAGAAAATCAATATAGAAATACTATGGAGCTGTTTTAAAACCTTCATTGAAAGTCCAGTTTAGCTGAGCTCCTGGTGACTTTCTTACTTCTGTGTGCTTTGGGGGTTTGACGTCTCTGGTATCAGTCCTTAATAAGTTAAATTTTTTTCTGCAGAGGTTCCTGCTGTGGCTCAGTGGTAGTGAACCCAGCTAGTATCCATGAGGACACGGGTTTGATTCCTGGCCTTGCTCAGGAGGTTAAGGATCCAGCGCTGCCATGAGCTGTAGTGTAGGTCACAGATGTGGCTCGGATCTGGCATTGCTGTGGCTGTGGTGTAGGCCAGCAGTTGCAGCTCCCTTTCGACCCCTAGCCTGGAAACTTCATATGCCATGGGTGTGGCCCTAAAAAGACCAAAAAAAATTTTTTTTTTTGCTGCAAAAACAATTTTGCTAGTTCTCCGCAAAAGCCTTAGCTAACATACTTCTGCTTTTTATTTTAGGCTATGTCTTTTGAAGCACATAATCTCACAGTTCCAGCTATTAGATGGCTTGGTCTCCTCCCTTCTGATATCAAAAGGTTAGACAGCAGAATTAAGGTATTTTAAATGATGACTCATTGTAATGTGTAACAATTAGCCTAAAAAGCCACTACCAGGGAAAACTCAATGTTTTTTGCTTATATTGTTCACTGTGACTCAGGACTATATAATTATGAATTAAACTTATCAGTGTTTCCATTCCAACCACTAAAACACTTAAATATATTTGGTGAATTAAACTAGGAGATATTTTTTGTTTTACTTTTAAAGTATTCAGTAATTTTTTATACTTACAAAGTAATCAGACATTGAATCTAGTTAACTCAAATCGAGGACACAATTTGTCATGTGAATCAGTTTTATCATAGGTTTAAATTTTTAATTTCATTTAAAAAAAAACCTCATTTTGAGATTACTTATAGTTGGGGAACCTAAATTTTGTTGATTT